>NC_060120.1:843466893-844754679 GCF_021461395.2 Schistocerca americana | reverse complement strand
AGCCTCCACTACCCTCAATTCAAGCTTATTCTTGCACAGAAAGGAGGTAAGTACGTCATCATAAAAAATTGTGACCACCTTTTCTTGCGAATTAAAGATGGGGGCAGAAAATGAAAGTTTTAAAAACTAATTTAAATCATTTCCTCTTGACAACTCTTTCAACTATAGAAATGAACTTATGAATGGAGGCTATGTAAGCGGTTAGGTAATACTTAGCGTATTTTGTATTATATTAAGATAAAACAAGCAGTTACGGAATTGGCCAACATGTACCCATGTTTTCGCACAGAAAATGCAGCTTATTTGTAGACCTACTGACACTTGAATTGAGATACGCTAACGACGCTTTCGCATCATAGCGAGTTGTCATGAATATGATCCACGGAGCATGGAGAAATCTGAACTAAACTAAATTCGGCTCGATCACAGCTGCTTCCTTGGTGATTCGCTCTGAGGAATCCAGGTGGCCGCAGAAATCACTACTCCCTTCTTCCATCGTAACACAACACAAGCACGATACTACATACGCCCATTAAGTTCATCTACACTCAACAGATACACTGAAGGCACAACTCTCAAGAGTTCGCGAAGGAAAGTTGCCTTTGTGCTCAAAGGACGGAAAACTCCAGAATCAGGTGTCTGAACTTATTCTCGGGGTCTCCCAGCCAGTCATGTCTTTCAGCTTCTCTGTTTCTGAAGACTGTTGCTGTACTTAAGCCAGTAGTTGGTGATCGGTGTAACAGTGTAGACCTGTAACATTATGCCGTCCATATTCGACTGCGTCTGGGAAGATAACTGTTTATGGTATAAAGTAAACAGTTATCTGTACCAGTCACTTTTATTTTCTAACCTTACACTGACATATTCAGATGGATTAGTGAATTACATTAGGATTCCTTTATTTTGATGTAGCCAGCTGTCCTGTCTTAATCTTCGTTTTGGAGATATTCCAGGAAAAAGAACACTGAGGTTGTTATAAATACACATTTGTACTATGAAATGACACACAAACATTAAACAAAAAATTGTTTTGTTGAAAACTTGAAATGCAGCTTACTTGTTTCGGGTTTGCGTGATATTCAGTGACCCAAATGTATATTTGTAACGATCCTGAGCGTTCTTACTGTTGGAACATCACCGAGCTGAATATTAAAACAGCGAGCTACACAGAGAAAAATAAATTCGACAGTAACCCACTGATCGACGGGGTTTTAAAGCCCTCGAAACGCGTTGTGAAAGAAAGTGAAATAACTGTTAATTTTTGTATCAGATTATGTCTTAATACCGACCCCAACAGATTCTTGTCTTTCTTGTTTTTGTATCAGATTATGTCTTAATACCGATCCCAACAGATTCTTGTCATGAATACAGAAACTTTCGTTTGCTCGAGATAAAACGGTATTTATTCATATGAAGAAGAGAAGAACAATAATTGTGAAGACAGACAACAATGCCTTCCGCGTCCCCGTTTTATTTTGTGATTGTGAAATTACACAGTAAGTACTGCGTATTTTATCGACCCAAATTCGTTAAAAAAATCAGGACAGGCTTTCATATTCTTGCTTGCGCGCACTGTAGACTATTTTGTGGTAAGTTCCCGCGGAACCAAACTGCGGAGGTCATCGGTCCCTAGGCTTACACACTACTTAAATCTAACTTAAACGAACTTAACTCTAGGGACAACATACATACTCATGCCCGAGGGAGGACTCGGAACCTCAGCAGCCGCGCGAACAGTGGCAAGGCGCCCTATACCGCGCGGGGCTGTAGACAATTTCGTTATGTTTCGTAGCAGTTCCAAATAAAGTAGCAGATCCTATAAAGCAATGTTGTTCGTCTTCTGGAATTAAGGAGACTTTTGATAGAATGCATCGTTCGGGGCATGTACATTCGTCAAGAATGACTTAAGGACGTTTGGAAAGGAAATCGGAAAAAGTGCAAAAAATCTGCGGGCAAAGTATAGTCCACACCAACACTTAATCTTTGTGATTCGACAATAATTTGATGCTACAAAGTGATGTCATATGTTATCGTAAGCCGTTAGTTTCCAAGTTCAGATAATACGATTGATAGGCCAGGTTCTCAGATGTCAGTAGTATTTGTTTGCGAATTGATATTGATCTAGATTAGGTAGCTGCTGTAGGCTGACGTCAAATGTTCCACACCTGTTAGAGAAGAGATATTAGTTGTGTCACAGCTGTGACGCTCAAAATGAACAAATTGTTCGCAGCGACATGATTCATGATTCTGATTGGGGCAACGGGCGGAAGCCAAGTTATTATTGGCGCCAATCCCGTACCCCTTTATCATTACGTCATATAGCCGTATATCGAACACAGGCATTACAGTAATACATAATCATCGTCTTACATTATGGGATTCGACAGCTGCTTGTTCCTGAGAGAAATTAAATCATTAAAAATCGTAAGTCACCCTTTACCTTGTTTACAACAGAGAAAACTGCACAACAATGGAGCCCTTTTCTTTACTTGGGATTGTTCGTGACTGCTGAAATGAAACGTTGTTTATGTAAAGCAAGAGCTCATCAGTGCTGTACACACAAGAGAGAATTACCAGTACAAATTTTGTACATTTGTGAAAGTTGTGCCGGACATTTAAAGGTATGCATTCAGTCCATAAGATGTGGAATCTAGTAGTAATGCCTGCGGACGATATTAGTTGGGAGCATCGGATCCAGTCTCTTGTATTGTAAGCATTAAGAGATACCGATATTCCAGGAAGACCAATTTGCAATTTCCATCTTTTGTATAATTTTTTTCCTGTTACAATTTTTTGCAAATGAAGTTTATGATGTCCTAATTGCACAATAATGACCTGGTAGACAGTAATAGTTGCAACATTAGTTTTTTTTTGTTGCAAATGGTAGTGATCAGTAACAAGGTGTTACCAGACAAAAGCCGCGCTTATGTTGAGTCAGGTCTTGAGAAGTTTTGAAAATGGTTCATAGTTGCTAACATGCTTTAAATGTTCGGGAATGTAAAATAGTGCACTTCACAAAATGCAGAAACATATCATTTTCTGACTACAATATCAGTAAAACACTATTGGAATCAGTTGACTCGTGTATACTTATAGGTATAACAGTTGGCTCAGTTGTAGTAAATTAGTTGGCAAACTTCGGTTCATTGGAAGGATTTTGAAGAATATTAGTCGATTGTGTGGGACCTATACCAAGTAGAATTAACAGGCAATATTGAATGCATAGAAAGAAGGGCACCACGAATGGTCACAAGTTTGTTAGACTTGTGGAAATGCTGAGAAGCTAGAACTGGCCACTTCAAGAATCAGTATTAAATGAGGAATTTAAGAATATTCTGCTGACCTGTATCTATTGCTCCTGTAGGAACTGTAGAGATGAATTTAAGATTAATTAGGCACTATATGTGCAGAGATATGTAAGTAGCTATTTTTCCTGCGGTCTAGAATTACACAAATGGAATGAGAAGAAAACTTTGTGATATAAAGGCAAGTATCCTGAGACATACACTTCACAGTGGCTTGTAGAGTATGGATGTGGATGTAGATGCATTGTGTTCTTTTTGCAGCACCACATTCTCACTGTGCTGTCTCTCTTGTAAGTAAATGCAGAGCATTGTTAGGCAAGCTGCTTGCTGGCTGCCCCCCACACCACCACCACCACCACCCAAGTTGCAAACTGTTTTCATGTTCAGTGGCTCCTTTTTGAGCAACAACATAAGCGACTGATATGTTGACATATTGTTGAACTTATTTTATGAGTTGATAGCTGTTGGAAATAATGTTAGAAATAACTAACTCCACCCATGGATTTGTTTAAACTGCGTGGACAATAAATTCTAAGTGCTGGAGATGGAAAGTAGTTTAGTGATGATGCCTTACGGGACCATTAAATTTTATAAGAATTTGCCATGACTAGTGCCAGTTTCATGCACAAAACTGTTTAGTGAATTTATTTTTCCTTTAACTAGGCTGTATTTATTCATGAAATAGTCTATATATCTACTACAGTCAGCAGATTTTGGTCTTTTTTCCCACTTCTTCTTTGTTTGCACTGTGCAAAGTAGTGTGCATTCATCAATGTCTTGTGCATTGTACTTACTACACGGTAAATACATACTGCAACTCATTTTATTGTGTTCTCTTACCAAAGTGTGTTGTGTGAGACAATGTTTCATCAACATAAAGGCCGAAATAATAATAATAATAATAATAATAATCTCAGCAGTAGACATGTAGACTCTTGTAATAAATACAGCCTATTTAAAGAAAAAATATCAGTAAATAAATATAATATGTTTGTATGGCATATCACATTTGTTGATGAATTGACTTAAAATCACAGCTGCTGTTGGTGGTGGTGGTGGTGGTGGTGATGACGATGAAAGTGTTATTTAATCTGTTCAGGTTAAAGATAGTGAGACTGATCATACTTTAAAACACTTTTCCCCTTGCATGCTATCACTGACTTTAAATCTTATTACAGTATGTTCAACTATTTCAAAAATATTTAAGTTAACGTTGGCAACTTAGCCTGACCATTGGCTTTATTTACATATGAGGTAGTTAATTTGTATTTTCTACATTACCATGGTCTGACGTTTTTCACACACTGATGTTAATTGTTGAATGTTGTGCTGACAGGCATACTACGAAGCTACACGTCCGCACACTAGTGCCATCGTGTCAACAGTGCTGACCAATGGCCACCAACACCAGCTTCAGCACCAACACCAGCACCAGCACCAGGTGCAGCCGCAGCGCTCGGCATCTGCATCCTCGTCTTCTTCGTCGTCGGCGGGTGGTGCAGTGTCAGCTGCAACGCCCACCCCTGTGGTTGCGCCAGTGCCAGCACCCGCACCCCTCGTCCCGTCCGGCAGTCACCAGGTCGCTCCCTCTCAGCAGGTCCAGCCGGCAACGCACGCGAGCCGTGCCGGTGCGGGAGCCCGCAGCAAGCGTGAGTCACCACTGGACCTGTCAGTGAAGACAGTGCGCCAGTCAGCCGACTCCACTGCCAAGGATGACCCCGACCTGGCAGCGGCTCTGCACGGTGCCAAGGTACAGCTGCCACCCCTGCAGCTGCCCTCCAGTGTCGCATACCCCACCATTGACCCTCGTGGGCGACAATCTGCTGCACACAAGGTCGACTTTGTGCCCAACTTTGGCTCTGCTCAACACCCACACCACACTTATGACGCACAGCGTCTCCAGCAAAACCACCTCCAGGTAACAGCAAGTTCTCTCACTCAATTATTCTCATCTATATCAGAATCGCCTAGGTGTTGGCACGTGCGAGCCAAGGCAGTTAGCGCTTTTGGTGCAGAGATTGTAAATATAAAACAGTCTTGCTTGTTGGGGACCAGATCTGGGGCTTTAAATTGCTTTATGTGACACACAATTTGTCTATGAGTTTTGGAATAAACCCTACCTAACTACAGTTTGTGCATAACTGTCTCAAACCTGGATCGTAACTTTTGTCTTGTCTCATAGCTAGATGAGAATCCATTTTTATGTAACACTTGCAGTTCCGTACACCTTCCCTTTCTGCAGGCACTTTTATGGGAGCAATGTGTTCACAAAAGTTCATGCAGTTAGGATGATGTAATGTAGTTAGTAAAGGATGGACTAAACATTTTTGCGCTGCTTGTTTATGTATTGACCACAGATAGGCTAGCCTACTTAAAATTCAGAATTTAAAATTTGTTGTCTTGCTGTCAATTTACACTTCTCTTTTGTTTTTGCAAGTGTTAGCTGTTCCCAACATGATTATAATACGTTTTATAAATATGTACAAACAAGCATAGTTTGCATATGGTATAAAGAGCATGTTGCTAGAGCATTTTTATATTAACTTGTTCTAGGCCCTATAAAATACTTGCGTTAGCGTACATTCCACGGATTTGCATGATACTGTATCCGATTGTCAATTTTAAGCATTATATACCAGTTGTGGCTTTGAACATTCAAATAGGGCAATGTATTAAAAATTAGGAAAAAAAGTGGGATTAAAAAATTTCAGGACACTCACTGCAGGGATGTAATTTTGATTCTGTAAAGCTTTCCTTTCTTTACAATGCTTGAGGATATCTCATTTCCTTCTGTCACTTCTGTTCATCCACAGTTCTACAGTTTAACACAAAATGCAATGCAATATAATTTAGCATTTTACACTCACAAGAAGTGTTCTCAGAGTGAACATCAACTGAAGTATTAGAAAAAATGCAAACCTGACAGAGATTAAATTCACAGTTTGGGGTCTAGCAAATACACATGGAGCAACGAAAGCGATGTTATTCATGTTACTAATGAAAATACAACAATATACAGACTGTTGTAATGACCTGTATTTCTGTTGTTAACACAACAATGCCTAATAATCTGTTAACGTCTTCAGTTTTCTTACAAAATTTCATTTTCTTGTGCTATAATTTTTAACGTGCATAAATTTTGCATAACATCGCTTTCGTTGCTCCATGTGTGTTTGCTAGACCCCAAACTGTGAATTTAATCTCTGTCAGGTTTGCATTTTTTCTAATACTTCAGTTGATGTTCGCTCTGAGAACACTTCTTGTGAGTGTAAAATGCTAAATTATATTGCATTGCATTTTGTGTTAAACTGTAGAACTGTGGATGAACAGAAGTGACAGAAGGAAATGAGATATCCTCAAGCATTGTGGTATTACTAGCATTTGGGTTGATGAGTGTGTCACTGCGTTTCATCTTTCTGTTGGAAACAGAATTGTAATAAAAAACTATATTGCTTGATGATTGTTCTTGTTTCTGTTCGTTCTTATCTGTGCTCATAATGTAATGAGATTGAATAGAGAATTCAACATAATGATGTGGCTGCTATAAATGAAGTCTTCAAATTGAAGTCTTGAAATTGAAATACATTGATCAGTACTGAATGCCTTTCAATCAGTATTAGCCTTAGCTAGCTGGTGACACCGTGTTTAATGTGTCTCATGTGTGCAGTAAAAGAGATTACAAGTTCCTGTACACCAACATTTCAGTGATCTGTTTTAAATGATTTTGTGATGCCTTCAATTGACATTTTCTTTATTGGATGTATGACTAAAATTTTGGCTTAGTGCCATTTTCAGGTATCTAATATACAAGCATTACTTATTGAATGCATTGATATCGCTTACAGATTAAATGTAACAACACATCATACCCAAACATAGGCTGCGAGGATTATAAAACAGAAGATTTGTTACATTATGCCACGTATGTCTTTGCTCCTCTCTTGTAGTTATTAAATTTATGACTGCATGTAACAACCATAAAATAAATTGGAAATATTTTTCATTATTATCAGGGCATTTTACTTATCAGCAGTTTTTGAAAAGCTCTATATAAAGTTGATGTCTTTAACATACATTACTAGGAAACATAGCTTTGCAGCAACTACTGAGTAGTAATGTGCTCTCATAAAAATGAAAAAAATTTTAGAATTTACTTTATGACTATAACATGCAGTCATAATTATAACATAGGAGCAAAGAGGTATTAACAAATGCTGTATAAAGTTAGTTATATGTCTCCTAGTATATTTTGGGATATGACTTGTTTTTATATTTAACTCATAAGTGATATTAATGCATTCAGTGTACAGTGTTTCAGTTTTTGATACCTGAAAATAGGCTAAAGCCAAAATGGTACAATTTTACATCCATCAAAGAAAATGTCAGCTGAAGGCATCTCAGAATCATCTAAAACGTTCATCGTAGATATGGACCCAGTCAGAATGAAGATATATTTCAATGATTGTTAGTTTCACATGCCACGTTTGGTTTGGTAGACATAGACTTCCTAAATACAGTATTGTCTGCAAACCAACACTGGCAGTGGCCATAAAGCGTAACTGTTCGCTGTTATGTGATTTCTGTTGACTCATCTACACTGGTCAGCCACCATACTTAGAGTCTTCTAAGAGTATTTGAATGGTATGCAATTGTGTTTCATTGTTGATGGATGCAGCATGTGGTTTCCATCAGGAAATTGGTGTATTATTTCTCCTCCATAATTATGTTATTTATTCTAGTGGGTGTTCTTACCTTGTGTGCTTGGTGTTCTTTTAGAGCCGTAACAGTTCCCAGCATCAACTGTACAGTGCACAGCATCAACAACAACAGCAGCAGCAGCAGCAACAACAACTTCAGCAGCAGCAACAGCAGCAGCAGCAGCAGCAGCAGGGTAGTGGAACCCTTCCTCACATGGGAAGCTTCAAGAAGGCCGCTGCTGCTTCTGTTCTCCAACAAGCCACTTCTGCTGCTCCGTCCTCAGCTTATGACTTGAACAAACAGTCTCACTACTATGGGGTGCAGGTCCCACAGCAAAGGGCAGTGCCATATTCTACACCTGTTTATCCTGGCTATGATTCCTCTAAGAGGGCAGCTACTTCTGTTGAATCCTACAATCGCACTGAGTATGGGACTCAGGCAACGGGTGTGGCATCCTATGCACAGGTAATGTGAAGTTTATTATATCTGTTGAGGTTTGTACTTTGTATGGAGACCACAGGCATAGGCTACTTCATTTTACAGTTGCATAGTAGATTGCATTCATGTAATTATTCCTGTAAGGGGCAGTCAAATGAAAATGAGACAGATGGAAAAAAGTTAGTTAACTGTTTGTTATTTCAAAAGAAATTGCATTGCCCTCGGTGAGACAGGATGGTCAGTGCCTTCATGGAAAAATTTTTGTGTTTGCCTACGGACCCCGGTTGTCCTCAGATGCGCATCTCTTCATCTGAAGCAAATCAACGGCCATGAATGCCTTTCTTCAAGGCAAAAAAATATTGAAATTGGATGGGAAGAGATCAGGACTGTATGGAGGATGCTTTAGAGGGCTTCCCAGCAAAACTTTGCACCATATTCAAAACAACCATGATGTGTGTGAGAGTTGTTTAGAGTATGCTGCAGAAGTTTCGCTGGGAAGCCTGTACACATCCTCTGTACAATACTGATATCTCCCCATCTAATTTTCATATTTTTGGAGCCCAAAGAAAGACATTTGTGGCCAACACTTCGTTTCGGATGAAGAGGTGAGTGCCTGTGTACAATCATTGTTCCATAGGTAACAGCTAACATTTTTCCATGAATGCATTGACAGATGTGTCTCACGGTGGGGTAAATGTATTAACAGTTATAGTGATTACTTTGTAATAATAAACATACTTAATTTTATCTCCTTTTCAATTGACTGTCTCTTATAAATTACTAGACTCTCTTCATTTGAATAAAACCTCCAACTTCCTTATGACTTGTATTCACGTCTTTTTGGCTTCCCATCAGATGCTGAACTGTTCAATGGTTACACTGTCTTCATTGTCATTTTTTACTCTGCTTTAAAAGTCTTCATTCCTATTCCTTTCATTGCAGTACTTTCTGATGTGAAATTTACCTCTGTCAACATGCATTCACAATCAGTCAGTAATTAATAAAATCCCGCATTATCAGAATATAATTTTTTTATACCTTGATAAGTTTAAATCCATTTCTCTTAATATTATTTTGACATTGCTGAAGAATTTTTCCATACAGACAGCACCCCAATTGCTAACTTTTCTCTCCTCTTCTGAGCGAATATGTTGTTCAGTATAGTGGTAAAACTTCTATTTTGCTTTAAAAATGGATTAAAAACAGTCTTGACTGCAATATAGTATTTATTTGCAAAGGTTACTGGTCTTGATCAGAATGTGACCATCTTCAGCCCAGTTATACCATGATGGTAGGTGGTAGCAGAGAACAGAGCAGGTCTTGTGACTCCATGAACATCAGCTGCAGTTGACATTTGTGGAGTCGCAACACCTGCTCTGTTCTCCACCGCCACCTACCATCATGTAATAAACAGTTTGAAGATGTTGCATTTTGACTGACACCGATAATCATTGTGTATGAATATTTTATTGCAACCAAATTTATTTTTAATCCATTTTGGCCAGACTGGTGTTGTTTGTGACAAGAAATGTTCTCAAAAAATTATTTTTAGTTTGCTCTTGCACTAACCTCAGTCCATGACTTGATTTCCCCAATCACCAGTGTTACACATTCTATCCCAAATGTTCTTTGTTGTTGTATAGTTTCGTTTTCTTTCTACAACAAACTCCATTTCAGAACTGAGTTCGTGTTCGTTTATAGGACATTTGTAAATTATTTTTATTGATTTTTTAATGTACTTCGTTCATTAGTTGCTTCATTTTTTCCTCTGTTGTGCAGTTGGCACTGGCTGTAGAACTGAGAAATACAGGACAGTTCAAAACGAATATAGCAATTATAAATGGCTATAACTGTTTAAAGTGTAGCGGTACACTGATGAGAATGACAGAGAATACAGTATTTTTTGCATACGTTACAGGTGTTCATTCCCTTTGATCACACTGACAACATTTAATTGACTATGCATTTCATACCATACAGTCTGAAGCAGAAGTGGAGTAGCCGACTCAAGCACGTTAGAAATAAAAGTTTTGAGTTTATAATTGTTTCTGCCGAAGGTTGTATCAATATCTGTCTCATACCCCATACAAAGACTAATGAGTAGACGCCTGAAAAATATGCATTTGAGCGAATATATGTGTGAACTTGGCCTGAAAATGCAAAATTGCTAAATTACTTAATAAAATAGTGAACTGTATCTAGATAAACTATTTTAACAGAGTAATTTAAAATAGCTTTATTTTCTGTGTATAAATATCGAAAATGAAACCAATTTTTGTTTAGTGGTATTGCACGTCATCTGGAAAAGCCTAATTTGGAATGTTAATGTGTATAAGAAAGTGTTTGCAGAATAAGAAGTGTGCAAATGCGAAGGTGTACCAATGTTCTCAATGCCCTGCTGCCTTGCTGATCGTGGGCAGTTGAATGGTGTGTAAGATACATGCCACCTAAGGCAACATAGGACTCAACTGTGGGATCTGGCTCTCAGAACAAAGAAATTCATAAGTTTGCCTGCTAGCTAAATTTATAACTTAATATAATGTGGACACTTTTAACGTGAAGCTGTTGGTGGCATGTATTGCGAATTGTGATTGCATCAATCATTGGGAGAGGCGAACCTGAATTACCTCTTCTATGATACTGCCAACCTCAGCAAGCAGTTGCGTGGTAGCTGTAACCAAATGCTGTGTGTTGTGTGGTGCCCATTGTTTTCTTCTCTTATTTTGAAATGAATCAAGAGACTAATCCTGTTTCATCACGGAGTTTGATTACGACCCTCATCACACCAGAAGGAATTTGTGATCCCTATGACTGTGTGTCAGTTCTGCATTCGCAGAAACACTGAACATGTGTGTAGGCTGTTTATTTGCACTTTGCAGTATAGTGATTGCAAAACAAAACCTGTTGGCATATGTTGACTACACTGAAACTTTTCCCTAATGTACGAACAGAGTTTATTTTTGATTGTACTTCTATGTTACTTACTTTGTTGGTTCTATCTGTAACATTGTCATATATGGATCATATGCCCACACAGGGTCAAAATCATTATTCTGCAGATTTTGTAATTATTAAATTGTGTGGCAAAAGAAATATGTCCAAAAAGCTTCTAAAGTCCGAGAATGACTGAGAGTTCACAAATGGGACAATACTGCAGTTTCTCAGTGGAATCAAACATTTGTTGAAAGCTTAAATAGAGCCAAAAGAAGAAAACAGGCAATAACCATTTTGGAAAAAAAGCTGTTGAAGTTTTTGCAAAACTAAACATTCCAGTCGAAAAGCTTGGTGATCACTGCTTTTTCTTCTTCTTCTTCTTCTTCTTCACCAAAAATAGGTGCTACAATTTCAGGTTGCCGTTCATGAGTATCAGGTCCATGGATCTGGGTGGCCAAGAGAACAGTGTCATCATTTTCAGTGCAACCAGTGTAACAGTTTGGAAGACATTAATTTAAAAGTGTGAACCTTCATACTCTTATGTGGTGGTGCTCTATCTTGTGGAAAGATGTACCCCATGAAAACCATATCAAACTGTGGCATCAGCCATTGTTCAACCAAGTCCATCTGTACGGAATCTGCCTTTTTCATGTATGATATGGAACTATTCACATACATATCACCACTAGTGCGTGACTTCTGATTCAATGCGCTTCACCAACAATTGAAATTCCAAACTTTTGTTTACATTATCTGTACGTGTTATTGATGTATGACTACAAATTAAATACCTGTAGTTGTTTGTAATCGTTATATCCGTTTTGAATTTCACTGTACCTGTGCTTGATAGAGATTGAGTAGATTTTGGCACAGCTAAATGTATCATGGTATATTCCTGGCAAATGTCAGTGTGATTCCTAACTTCCTGAGTGTGCTGGATTACAGTATTTTTATTGTTTAAGTTTTGCTTTTGGTATCAGAAGTGAGGAAATATTTTGATAGATGCATGTCCAGAAATTCATTGTTTCATCCTTTCCTGCATGTTTGAGAATTGAGTAAGATGAGAAATGATGCTAGATCGCATTAATGTGATGACCAAAATTATTTATTGGCAAATACAGCACTAAAGTTTGTTAGTTCCACTTTTTGTCATCAGTGTTCTCAAGAGATGTGTTTCAAGTGGTGGGAACAACACTTGTAAATGTTCTTTCTTTTCAGGCCAGAGATCACTCTGCAACTACAGGCCAAAAACGTTCCTCATGTTCATCCGTGTCAGACACGCGGCAGCATACGGTAGCTAAAGTTCCTCGCCTGGACTCTTGGAGGACTGCCATCGAGCAGCAGATAGAGCAGCGTATCCATTCCTACAATGGCCCACGACAGCAGCAGCAACAACAGCAGCAATCTCAGTCAGAGATCAGTCTGCAACACCAGGTGCAGATGAATGGCAGGCACAACTATCCTCACCACAACCATGTTGTCCAATCTCAACAGCAGCATCAGCAGGCACAACAGCAGCAGCAAGTGCAGCAACAGCAGGTGCAGCATCAACACCATCAACAGAATGTGCACCAGCAACCTGTCATGCCATATGGCGGTATTGGACCTAACTACCAGTACCAGACAGGCCACTCACTGCAGAAGCTTTTGGCTGGATCACTGCCACAGGCACAGCACCAGCAATCATTGCATCACCATCAGCAGCAGCAGCAGCAGCAGCAGCAACAGCAACAGCAGCAGGTTTGTTGACTCTTGTAATTGAGACAGTTTAATAATGCCCAAACTGGTAGCCTTTGGTGGTATGTATGCCCTTGACTGTGTTTGTGTTATGCAGATATGTATATATTAACATGAGAAACTTGGATCATACTGCTCTCCACAAAAACTTCTTTGGGTGTCCACCTCATAATTATCATCAACTTTTAAATGAAAGGGAAAAGTTAATTAAAATGTCTGTTTCTGTAGCACATTATTACAGGGCTGCCCTCTATTTTATAGTTCAGTGGGACACACACATTGCAAAATGTTCTATGTATATGAAGAGAGAGAGAGTATTTTGTTGTTTGAATTAGTGTAGGTGGACATTTTGTTTTACCATATTTTAAATATTTTGTCTCAATATTTTATGCAATGGTTTTAATGACCACCTTATCAAAAACCTAGAAACAGTACACCAGCTTACCTAAACCAATCACAACACTGTGATTCAAGTTTGTCTTAAATATGTTTTACTGTTTTGTTGTACTTCCAAAGAAATTCCTTTATTTGTACCTCTCCATACTTGTTTTTCTCTTTGAGGTGTTGCTGAAATGTTGAATTCAGAGACTGTAAGTCCTGACGTACCCACAGAAACAAGAAGTATGTGGTAGTTTTAATTCTTGGTGATCCAAAGATTTTGCAGCTTTCTCTAATCATTGATAGATTACTTGAGTACTTCTGAAAATGTGAGATGCAATACTGAGTGGATTGCGTAAAACTAAACATACTGTAGCAGTGTTAACTGGTATTTAATTCATTTCACTTAAAAATATTTTGATGAACAGGTGAGAGCTTCGGCTCCTATGACAACTGCCCAGGGCATAGTTGACAAGCACGTGATAAGCATATTGCGCACCAGCCTGGAAGTGAAGGAAGCTCGTATCAGTCAGCTGCAGAATCAACTACAGCAGAATAGTCGCCAGGCACAACAGCTGCCACCACCACCATCACAGCAGCAGCAGCAGCAGCAACAACAACAGCAGCAACAGCAACAACAACAACAACAACAACAGCAGCAGCAGCAGCTCCGGCAACAGCAGACTCAGCCATCTGCACAGATGCAAGAACCTCCGGGTACCTACAAACTGCACCTCCCTAAGGCAGTCGATTCGGTCTGTCTTGATCACACTGCAACAGAGGTTGACCACACGGCTGCAAACCTCGCAAGGATACGCACAAAGGCTGAACTGAAGCAGGTATGGAGTGATAGGATTAGTGCATCTGGAATTTCAACTAGGTGTGTCCTTAATACATCTGAGCAAAATGGGGAGTACATTAATGGGCTGAGAAGTAATTTCATGCCATTTGAGTAAGTTTTTTTCAGTTTTGATGGATTTCACTTAATCGATTAAGTCTCTCTCTGATTTCTTCATTGAGTCATTTCTGTATGTAAGAAGTATTAGAAAGATGCTATCACTGCTCTGCCTTGTCTGTTCATTCAGACCCTTAATCCTAACATTACTGGTAAAGTTTTTATTGCAATAAATAAATGACTCAGATTGACATTCTGGGACTAACTTCTACCATTGCAAATTTAATGCAATATTTTGTAATCTGTACTACAGCTTTTTGAGCTACGTAGTTCTGCTTTATTTCCAAAAACTGTGGCACAATTTCAGTGTTTGTACATTTGAGCATCATTATTACTTTGCTCAATGTAGCGGACTACCAGCACACATGCTATATTACTGCTCATAAAAAGAGGAGAAATGTTTCTGATATACAGAAAGCAATGGCTAATAAGATTTCTGACAAGGCTCTCATTACTTTTGGTACACTAATTTGTCAGCTGATGTTCATGATTGATTGCCACCCAAAAAGGTTTAGAAGTGACTAAATTTTGTTCTATCGCTGCACTGTGAAAAGGGCAGGCAATCTCAGCATCCTACCTAAAATGAGTTGTTGTGGGTTTTGTCAAATTGTAGTTGTTAAAAACTACGGAAGGTTCTATATTTAGGCTTGCAGTATGTTTGGGATTAGCTTGGGCAGTTCTAGTTTTTTAACACTGTCCAGGACTGCAAAAATATCAGGGATTGAGAATTTTATGACTGGTGAGGATAATTTCTTTTTAGACCTATTTGTTCGACATCTCATTTTAGATATTTTGTTATGGTGGTGCCTCTCCACTGATATCAGTGGTGAGGCAGGGTGGTTCCACCACCAACTTCTCACATTTGCCAATGCAACAGGGGCAATGTGTTTATGTTGTTTTTGTGTGTGTGTGAAAAGGAACTCGTGTACAGGTTTTTGATCATTTTATCTCTATTCCTTTTTTGTCTCACCGTTCACCGTTCAGCGATGTTAACCTACTGGCGTTTAAGAATTGTAGAGGACTTGTTCTGATAAAGTTAGTATGTTGCAGCGAATAAATTAATGAACTGAAATTGCCTAATGTGATTTAAAAGAGAATGCACTAGTTGTGGATAATTCAAAAACACAGTGTAGGTTGTGGTCAAATTCTGAGAAAGTACTAGATATTATTGAAGAGATGTTCAAAGAAATTTTTAAGGTGTTTCAAAAGATAGATATTTCATGTTGTAATATTTCTAAAATGGTTAAGTTAGTAAGTTCTTTGCTTGGGACATCTGCTCCAGTTGAGAGAAAGTTTTTTTCAGTTGTGGGGAATATTTGGTCTGTGGGAATGGGTAGACTTTCCATACTTGCTGTTAAAAATGTACAACTGGGACTGAAAAATAAATGAAAGGCCTACATTAGAATTGATTTGAGTATCAGTTCAGCTGCTGTTCTCTTGCAACGAATATGGTGGCTATAGCGATTTTTTAGTGTGCTTGAATTTCAGTCTGGTGGCTTGATATTACTGAATTTGTCATTTAGGAAATCTCATCTGTCTGCAGTCTTTCATTGGTTTAAGGGAATGAGACATGAAAGAAATTACTTGTTAATTAAATAAAACCTCTTTCCTTTCTCGTGTAAAATAGTCACGTCAGTTCATAATCTAGCTTGGAATGCTTTATGGTAGAGTAATAAAAGATCGATTACTTCCACAGTTTTCACCAGACTTTACATTTATGTGCTCCTTTGAAAGTAAAAGGCATCTTATTGACAAACAGTTATCAATAATATTGAAAATAGTTTGGAAATAACGTTTGATGGTGACTGGAATTCTGTTGTATTTTTACGTAAGGAACAGTCATCTGAATATTCAGAAAGTCATTACATCATCCTAAAATAACAGGTAAGTGATTGAGGAGTTACAGTGAATTATAATTGTCTATCTTTATTGGGTGGCTAGTTGTGGCTGGTATGGTGGCTTTTGTGTGAGTGTGAATACCAATGAGTAGTCAGGTTTTACACTCTTTGAGGCAGCTTGGAACTTCTGCAATAAGTGTGCCAGATTCCAATTCTCTTGTAACAATGTGCTTTGCTGTTATATATTGATATAAGTTCTTTGGTTCTAGGTGGGTCAAAACTTGGAGCAGCAACTACAGTTCCGTTCACCAACACCAGGCAGTGCGACCAGCTCAGCAGGCCCTTCTCCTCGTGGCACTCCACAGCTGTTTTCACCTCCACCCCCACAGCAGGGCAGCCCACCGAAGTTAACACGTGAGCGTGTGCCGCCAGCTACCACACCCACTTCGGGTCCACCACGTCGACGGCTGTTCAGTCCTCATGATTCATCTTCCTCATCAGGTGGACATATGGGAGAAGACAATCATGGCACTTCTCTTGCGAGTGCCCGTAATGATCCATCAGGCTTACGTTCCTCCTCGGAGACTTCTGTGTTTGATTTCCGTGACAGCGACAGTGATAGTGAGATGCCCGTGCTTGAGAGGCAGACTCTGGACGAACTGCGCCGAGACCGTAAATCGATGGCCAATAGTGCAAAAGCAGCAGGGCACCATCCATATCATCACCAACATTATAGCCAACAGCAGCAGCAGCAACAGCAGCAGCAGCAGCAACAACATCATCATCATCAACAACAACAACAATTACAAGTACTGCAACAACAACAGCAACAGCAGCAACAACAACAGCAGTTGCTGCAGCAGCAAGAGCAGACAACAGATGAAAATACTGATAAGGTTAGTGCTGATAACACAGCAGCTGAATCTGCTGATCCAGAGTGGTCTAACACCTGTGAGCAGTTCCTCGAACAACTGCGTTCAGGATCTGGGTCAGACCGTGTGAAACGGAAGGGTCCTTCCAAATCTCGCAGAAGGTATGCTATTGGTCCACTGGCTGGCCTGGGCAATATTATACGTGGTGGGAAGAATGAAGCACCATACTTCCAGATTGACACCCAGCAACCACTTCAGGCATATACCGTGGAACCTGCAACAGCTGCTGTTACTGCTGCTGAAGCAGCAGAGGCTGAGGGGTGCGTTGAGCGTGTGTTGCAGGTTGAGAATATTCTGCAGATACCGCCCGAGGAGCTTGAAAGGGTTGAGCAGTCTGAAGATGCCGACGACAGGCCCGATAATGATGAAGAGGGTATAACTGTAGATGTCGAAGGTGAAGACGACTCTGTCGCTCCACCACCGTCACTGCCCCCAGAAAGACCAACTCCTGTGGAAGATCCCATCAGAAGTGAATATAGGATTGTCAATGATGGTGTGATAAGGTTAGTCAAACTGGTAGAGAGGAAAGTACTACGTGAGGAAGGTATAAACATTCCCAGTGATAAGGAATCGAGTGGGAAGTCGGGTAGAGATGGGTTTAGGAAAAGTGGGAAGGACAGAAAATCGATGAGAGATGGTACTAGGAGAAAGGATGAAATGAAGAAAATGAAGGAACCAAGGAAGGTGAAACAGCACTGGAAAGCTGTAATGAAACAGACTTTGCAACAGCCAGAAGACCAGCAACAGGAAGAGCTCAGGAATGACACAAACGAAACAAAGGTAGAGGTAGTAGAAGAGCAGTGTGCACAAGTAGGAAATGAGGAAACTACATCTGTGAAAAAGTGGCAGGAAGGCGACAATAAAATTTCAGGAAAAGAAGCAACAAAGAAGAGAACGAAATCAGACATTTTGAAGATTTCAAAGGTGCCAAAAAGGAAGTCAAAGGAAGGTGATGATGAGGTAGATGTTGAAAGAGATCAGAGTAAAGATGTTAAAAAGAGTTTAGAAGCACTCAATAGAAGGAAAAGTAGAAGCGAAACATGTGCACTGAAGGAAGATGATGATGTCAAGCCATTGAAAGATAAGGATATAAGACCAGACACAGGAGAGACTGACATGGTAGAACTTAAGACGGTGACAGCAGAGAAGGATTCTAAATCGGCAAGTGAGAAGACAGAAAAATCTGATGTTAAGGAGGAGAAGGTGAGGAAACTAATAAATGAGAAAGAAAGCTCACTGACTGGTTTGAATAATCGTGGTACTTTAGTAGTGAAACTTGAAAAGGATTTAACAATGATAAAGGTGGAAAAAAGTACAGTGTCTGAACATGAAGAATGTGATTCTGACGAAGATGCACCATTAGTTGCACGGCAGCGAGGTCGACCACGGAAAAGGCAACTACAGCAGCAGAAGGATTTGTTGAGATTCCACCAACGACCCCGAAGTGCTGGAGCTATTGACGAGAAGGATGGTGAGGACGAGATCAGTCTGGCTGAGATGAAAGCCCGCCTGGGGCTTGGTGGTCAGCGCGATGCCTCTGTTGCGAGTGAGGCTGCCACCAGTGTAGGAGGTAGCATTAGCCACAGCAGTAGCAGTGGCTCAGAGGATGAGACAGCCAGCGAGCCGCCTAGGACACGCCTGCGATCCAAAGATCCTCCTGTTGCTCCAGCACCTCAGCAGCACCAGAAGAGACAAAAGAAACGCAAGAGGAGGAGGAAAGGCCTGCGAGGTGCTCAGAAACGACAGCGGCAGAAATCAGTAAGTAAATTCATCTCAGTTCTCTTATTACACATTTTTCACACATACACATATTTGATTGAGTAGATATGATGGATGATTCCTGTACTTGATAGATGAACCCTATACTTGGTACGTTGAATAGTCTTATTTCTATGGCAAAGTAATATTATATTTAACAAATTAATTCAGGAACAATAATACAAAAAGTGAATCTCCAACAGAGTTTCATTTTGTAATGCGATGTATCAGACTCACACTCTCTCTCTCTCTCTCTCTCTCTCTCTCTCTCTCTCTCTCTCTCTCTCTCTCTCTGTGTGTGTGTGTGTGTGTGTGTGTGTTTGTGTGTGTGTGTGTGTGTGCGTGCGTGCATGCGTGCGAGTGTCCTCGTGTAATTCACAATTGCAAGTATTTCTTTTAGTCCTTCTTATTGACCAAATAATAGCATTTAAACATATCTTTAGGTTCTTTATTTTATTTTTTCTTTGAAGAGAAAGATAATTGCTTTGTTTCCAAAAATTAGTAAGTTTCGTTAGTTGGAACGCCCTATCCCGACAATGTTAAATTTAGGGACTTAGCTTCCCTGTATTTCAGGAACCACTGTAGCCATTGACATGAAACTTTTACAGGACATTAAACTGTATGTTCTGAGTCTACTGAACTACAATAATTGCAGCCCCTGCTTTTGGAAATACAATTTTTTAATTACTTGGTTAAAGTTTTGTTTACTTTTTTTGCATGTTATCCTAAATAATTTTAATTATACATAATATTATGTTCTTCTTTTAGTTCAGTAGACTCAGGATATGTATGTTATTATTCCCTCAAGATTTGAATATGCTACTCAAAGTGGTTTCTGAGATTTAGGGGAAAATGCAACAGAAAAGGTAAATTTTCAGGAACGGCTTCTAAAGTTTCAAAAGACTGACAAACTGCCTATTGGCTTCTGTCTCGGGTTCTTTTTTCTTATTTCCTTCTTTCTGGACTCCTTAGTGGCCCACTGTGCTGCATACCCTGCTTTATCAATGCGAACCTTGTCCATCTTTTCAAGTTCGCTGATGCAGTTTGAGCCAGGATTAATTCCCATATGCTGTAGCGCTTTCACCCTACCAATGTTGTCATCATTAAAAGTAATAACAGCATCACTGACCCCCACTTTAGTGTCTTCATTCCAACAAAAAACATTTTTTTGGTAAGTGAGTTCATGTAAGATTATTGAAAGACTCATTGGGATTTTGAGTCTGACCGTGCAGGCACTTCTCTAGTAATTCAGGATTTGCCAGGTCTCTGTAAATAGGTTTTATGATATCCGTGACTGCTGCTGGGTGGACTGTTTATGACTATGAACTGTTTTGAGTAGTGGGCATTGCAGTTATTGTACCATCAATCAGGTCCAGGAGGACAAAGGTGGTGTACTGGTTTTTCATCAGTTGACAGTCTGTGGAAGAAGATAGCCCATACTGCCTGCTTCATTTTCAATAAATCCTCAGTATTATTTCTAATGGCCACCCAATAATACTGCTGTAGTTCATCAGTCATTTTGTTTGTCAGCCTGCCACTTATGGTTTTACCATCAGAAAGTTTCTTGTCTCTTTTTTTCAACTTCCTCAAGCTGGTGCCCACCCTCTTCGTGACATGACCAACGCATTCCAGTTTTGCGATAATCTTCTCACCATAAGGCTGAACGGCTACTACAGTGCTACATGTTTTTGATTCTCTATCACCTAAGAACTTAGCGTAACACACTCCCCTTTCGTTCACAGATCAACTAAATATTTCAATAGCTGCAGAGGCCTCCTTACCACCACTTGTTCCTTCATAATTTCTGTCATAGGTGTTTCCTTCTTCATTCCCTGATTTACACTTATAACAATGTATGGTACCCACAGTGGTCATTGTAGCAACAGAATCCTTAGAACAGTAGCTGTGCTTCTGCGAAGTGCCATCAAAAGCTACTGGCTTGTCAGTCATATCATCATTTATTTCAACAGCTTCGTTTGCAGCACCCTTTATTGACTCATATGCAACAGATTCCACAGCAGTTCCAATAAATCTAGCATACCTGTCAATTTTACAAGGTGTGCGTGGCATATTCATTACAGCACACATTGTTTCTGCTGCAGTGTGTCCTTTGCCAATAGCTCTCAATCCATAAAACCACCTAACATTTACTACAAAATAATTATCTTTACACTTATCAGAATTCCTAATTGAATGAGTGTATTTACAACTGGCACAATTAATGATTAAGTTTCCTGGCTAATCCATTTGATACTTCACTGTCTTCATGTAAACTAACTGGCCCTCCACATATTTTACGACACACACATTCACCTAACATCCTTGTTAGGATGTGTAAATCTGTCAGAATATAACCTAACCTACCATTTACATCACTTTCATTTTGAGAAAACTGTGTATCACAATGTTTTATTTTAATCTTCGAAGCACTAATGTGTGTTTCTCTTGATACTGATGAGTTTGCCTGTATTTCATTGTCTGTAACTTCACAAGCCACATGTTGAACACAATGTTGCCCTTCATTCGAAAATCTTTTACCATGAAACCCATGTTTCTTAAAAACACTTCATTTTGGAGTCGTACTTTACTTTTTGAGAGATTTACCAATCTATTCGTCACTTTTCCTCGGAAAAACATTTGCACTTCGACATACAACGCATTTTTATATTATGAAACGATACAATACTGTTTTTGACAGTGCTATCAATACAAAAACAAAATTTAACCTTTATAACTCAGCAATCCACAGCCTTCTATATAAAAAATTACTGATTTTATTAGATCTTGAAGTAATGCACATAAAAATTTTAACATTTTCAACCGATGTAGATTATATTTAAAAAAATAAAATAAAATGCGTCCCATGTAAGTTTATAAAGAAAATTGCAAATTTTATGATGAGATAAAAATCTGAATATGTGAAAAAAAAATTCTGTTGTGACTCCCCTTAAATACTTGTTTCATTAGCCTACACACATTTTTTTTCTGTAAGTGTTGCCATTTACCTTTGGAAGATGTAAAATATATGATACACCAGTCTTTATAATCAATAAGCAGTTTGACTTTAGAAATGTCATATAATTCTGATTTCACCATTTTGTTGCATGAACAATATTTAAAAACTGTCTAAATGATGATATTATGCTGATTAGTGATAATGAACTTTTTTGACTGCTTTGAGTGCTTAAATATAATGAAAAAGTTTAGCATGAACAACTTTCCCAACAGGAGAGACTAGAAGACTGATTCATGTTAAAACTGAATGTTGTTGATTCATTTTAGCAGACAGCAAAGTAATTTAAGTAATTTACATACTGTTGGACTATTAGGAAATACCATTAGAAAAATAAGTAAAATATGTGTCACTGATGCCTTCTCTGTATCACAGAAAATTGAGAACATAATATTGGAAGTTGGATCTTGTTGACAATAGCTTACAGGCCTCAATTGTTTCAACCTAAGGCATGGTAAGTGGGATGCAGCAGTTTCTGTATCTGAATACTCTGATGACCAGTATTAAAAATATTGTTTCTGGAAAAAATGGAAAGATTTTATTTTAATATCTCGTTGATGTTTAGGTCATTAGGGGAGAGCCATTTTGCAGTGTGATGTTTCTGATTTTGTTGTAAGCTGTTCTAATTGTCTTTACATTTGATTAATTTGCTGCGTATGTTTTGATGATGTTGCAGGCGACAGGCAGTGAGTTTCGACCTGGTTGGGAAGAAGAGGTGTACAGATTTAAGCAGTCCCTGAGAATGCCGCCATCACTGATCAATATCCCACGGCCACCACGTTCAGCCTCATTGCCTGACCTTGACAAGCAACGTGCAATGTCCCCTTACACTGCAGACAGTTGTTCAGACTTAGACTCACGCTCCAGTTGGAATCCCCTCCCTTCCAGTGCTGTGTCGACAAAATCCTCACCAGTTAATGCGAGTGCAAACAATAGTGCATGCACTGAATCAGCAGATGTGTCTTCAGCAGTTACACCAACACCACCATCTTCATCAAGAGCTACTGGTTCTGGAAGCTCTATCGCTGATGTTTTGGCAGACCGTTACAAGCTACAGAGAAAGACAAGAAAGAGGGGCGCAGCACAGAAAGTTGGTCCCCGCCTCATACCACGCCCTGCCAGCAGTGGCCCGGAGCTACTACCTTCGCCAACTGTTGTTCTAATTCGGGAAAAGGACCTTTCGTGTTCTTCATCGCCATTACCTTCCACTACGTCTGCATCTACAGTGTCCAAGTTTAGCAAAAAGCTCAAGAAAGGTTGTACAGGAGGCAAACAAGAAATAAAGAGCAGTGAAGAAACCCTTGCCAACTGTGTGCTGCCCAAAGCAGCACCTACAGACTTCCATCAGGCATTCCGCCAAAATGGTGGTATTTTGGGTGACCGATATGCCACACTAGTGTTCAAATCACGTACTCGCACCGAATCACGTGTGATGCGTCGACGTGCTGTCATCCGGGAAGTGTTCGGTGTGGACGAGCAACGACCTGCTTCTGCGCCTCCAGTCCCTGGTGCTGGGCACAACCATGAACGGAGTGCTGCACTCATCCGAAGTAATAAGGCTGTACTCAACTCGAAGCGCCGTCTTGTCCAGGGCCGTGTGCGCAATCATGACTTACTGCGTGTACTGGCTGCCAACAAGGTATTTTTATCACCTGTGTTTTTTCGTGTGTTCCTTCAGTAATGTTTCCTGAAATAATGAGACTTTGTATTTCAGATAAATATAATGTTAGTTTGTAAGTCATGACTTATTGGTGCAAATTTTTATTAAATTGTTCTTCCTTAACGGCAGCACATACTAATCGTTGGGTGGTTGTGAATATTGTATCATTGAAGTACTTACGTCTGTTGCATTGTATAATTTTCTCATATCTGTGTGAGACAAGTACCTATTCCTACGATGGAAAAAACAATTTTCTTCTTTGAATGGAATGATAGCAAAATTTCCCCAGCAGTGAAAGTTTCACATTTGTTAGAGACTGTTCTTATTAACCTGGTCAGAAGGAAAAATTAAAAATTATGGCCAACTTTCATGACACATTTCTCATCTTTAAAAAATAATTATGTTGTGTAGAGAATGGGTCTGCGAACACTTTGTTAGCATGTGAGAAGCCATTTTCTGCAAATCTTCATATTGCTTTAATCTTGGAAAAACACAGGAACATATGTACTACAAGAAACTCTCTCTTACATAAAATGTTGAAAATGCCTTCCATTAATATTGATGCATACACCAACAAGTTGCTGCATTGAGTCCTAGATGTAGCCCAACAAAGACTGCAACTTGCTTTAAATGTTTTGAAATGTAAAATTGGGCACAGCACAAAATACAGAAATGTGATATCCTTTATCCAGAATGTCAGTGAATTACAGTTGGAATCAGTCAACTCTTAGAAATACATGAGTGTAACAGTTTGTGTGATCATGAAATGGAATTATCACAAAAGCTCAGTTGTGACCAAAGCAGGTGTCAGATTTTTAATTGTTGGTAGAATACAGGGGAAATGCAGTCATTCCACAAAGGATGTGGTTGTACAAAACATTCGTGTGATGCATCCTAGAATATTGTTGGTATCAGATGGGACTAACAGGGGAAACTGATTGCACACAGGGAAGAGAAGCTCAAATGGTCATTGGTTGTTTGACTTAATGGAGAGCATCATGGAAATAATGAAAAACCTGACATTGCAGATGCTTGAAGATAAGTTCCAGTTATACCATGAAAGCCTACTTACAGAGTTTCAAGATCAGTATTAAGTGGGGAATCTAGGAATATACTGCAATCCCCTGAATATTGCTCTCCTAGGGACCCTAAAGGCAAGATTAGACTAACTGCAGCAAACAGAATAACGATATTTAAGCAGTCATTCTTCCCATACTCCATACATAAATGGATTGTGGACTGCAAAGTGTGCTACAAAGAGAAGTACCTTCTGCTGTGCATCTCACAGTGATTTGCAGGGTAATGGATGTAGGTGTAGATTATTGTATATGTTTTCATTGTGTTCCACAATACAAGTACAGAGTCTGTAGTGTTCACATAAACAATTGATGGTATGTGTATGGAAGGTAACAAAGTCAGCAGTTGCATGTAACATTAACTTTAGTGAAATGGAACATGAAACATGGGCATTGAGCATAAGTACTGCATTTTAACCAGTCATAACTGGTATGGCATTATGAATATTATATGTAAGAAAGTGTTTTACGTGGTATGCCTATAAGTTCTGTTGTCATGATTAATGTATGACAAATAGTTGCAGAAAATAAGTTCTAGCATGAAAGTAAAGTGGCTCTGGATACATGTATATAAAATAAGACACATTCAGATAATTAAGATCATCCTATGTTACCATATTTATAAATTCATGTTTCATATAGGTTTCACAGACAGCAAGTGCTAGTAGTGAGCATGACGAACAAGACAAAGACGCAGCTGATGAAACAGCAAGTACCTCAGGCTCACAGAAGCGGCCAAAAATTAGAACTGTACGCAGGAAATTCCGTTCTGGGTTTGATTATATTCGGAAGAAGAAGAAAATTCAGAAGAGGGAAAATACTGAGGCAGAAGCTCCAAAGGACAGGAAAAAGGTAGATAACACTATCGCATTCATGTAATATCCAATTGTATTTACATGTTTAAGCTTGCAATTAAAATAAATGTATTTGATATAATCCTGATCAAAAATTGATAGCCTTTTTCTGTGGTTCGCATAAACTGTGGTAAAGGACAATATTTTAACCAGTTTTTTTTCTGTTTGAGTCAGAATGTTTCATTCTTTTTGGACTATGAAATTTCAGACCCATTAAAATAGCAAGGGGAAAGAAATGCATGGGGAAAGAAACAGTGTAGGTAGTAAGCTTGGTAACTCCGGATAGCACCTTCATATGACTCATGAGCAGCCCTCTTCCCGTATTTTCAGCAGCTCTATATAGAGTTTTCAAGTGGTTTCATATTTTAAAAACTTCCATCATATTGTATCATTAATAACAAAAAATGTATCTTTTCAGGGCCCTATTCCACGGCCAAGCTGGCAGTCTGTCCAGGATATAATGAATGAGATAAAAAGCTGGGTAATTAACAAAGGTTTGGGAGAGACAGTGCTGCATCGAGCTTCCAAGTTGGGCTACACGGTAAATTCACATTTAATATTAATATACTGAGGAAACAATTTTAAATGTGCATGAAATCCAAAAGTTTTACTTAAAGATGGACTTTAGACTGACTGAAGTTGCCTGCCAGGCAAGTAACTGGAAATTTAGTGCTTGTACACAGATTTCTCAGGAACCAGCTCTCTTTAATTAACTTTTCAACTGTGCAATATCACGTGAACTTAAATAACAGAATACAAGCACAAAGACAAATGGCATTCACTGTTCCAAAGGAGTGGACACATCAGTTCCCTGTTTTAAAGGTGTAGGCTACTGCTTTTTTGACTTGCACTGTCATCTGTATATGACTGTGCAGACAGTAATAACCAGGTGTGCTTCAACCCAGTGTTAATTATGTTATTGTCAGTTTTAGATTTTGTCATCATCTACATATTTATTCTGCTTGTTATCTATTTCGCTTTACTTATAATGTGTATTTCATTTTGTGCAGGATATAGTAGCGTTTTGTTTGGAGAAATCTGATAATTCTCCATCTCCTGAAGACAATGCTCGCTACACACCTCTTCATGAAGCCTGTCAAAGAGGTCATTTGGACATTGCACGGCTGTTGCTTATGTATGGTGCAGATGTTAGTGCCAGTGCATGGGGGGGCTACAGGTATGTTTATTAACATGAAATTCTATCTGTCTGCCTTCCAAAACTTATGAAGTGTCTCACTTTCGTTTTGGTGAAAAATTAGCATCAATGTGTTTCTTGTAAGTTATAAGATAATGTGGGGGAAGAGGATGAAGTGCAGATAAAATAATTTTTCTATAGAAAAACTTTACAATTTTCTTCTGAAATGGTCTTTGCTTGTTTCCTTCTTGTGGGTTTATTTAAGCTTTCAACAAATGATTGTTTAAGTTGAGAAGTAACAGCTTTTTCTCACCTCATTCTTTGATTTGAAGCATTTGACTATATTATCTTTTTTCCTCCCACTCAGTTCGAAAATTACAAAATCTGCAGAATACAGATTGTGAATCTGTAGTATAGAGGCGCTTGTTAACATATTGCAGAGCCCTGTCTTGTGGGCATTCACAGCCATGGTGACCCAATCTTGACCGTGTTACAGATAGAACTGACTGGGTAGATGAAGAGCCTAAACCTACTCTATTTGCACTTTCAGGCTCTCAGTATGGTCGAAATCCCTACTGATTTGTTTTTCCAGTTTCTGTAGTTTCGACACCATAATGTGACAATTAGTTGCAGGCTTAAACAAGTGGTAACTTAAACCACCCAAGATTTGAGGTATGAAGCAGGGGAACAAGCCCTGCCTCCCTCTTGTAGGGTAGCCACCTTACATCTGCATTATGTTTCTCTGCAAAATCAGAACTGTCACTAGCCATAGGGATCACTCATACCTTCTGCTAATGTGATAGCCGCACTCGAATTCCGTGATGAACTATGATTAATTTCTTTATTCATTTCAAAATAAGGAAAGAAAACAGTGCACAGCTCAAATCAAAGCAATGTGCTCAAAGCATTTGGTAAAGGATACTGTGCAATTACTTGATGAGATTGCCTGCATTGTAAATGCTACCAGTATCTTATGCAGCTAAAAGTCAAGCCTCATTCATCTAAAACTCACACGTAAAATGTCTCGATAATACTAACTTTTGCTAGCAGCCATACTTACATATTTCTCATTGTGAAATGCTAAGCCCCACACTGCCATAAGCAGTGTATATCTTATAGCAATCATTCAGTCGCCCACAGTTGATGTGACCCCAGAGCATAACATAGAAGCTCACTGATAAATCTTGTTATCATGCAGACGTGTGTGTGTCTTACTTTCTAATCCACAATCTCTTTCCAGTTGGGCTTCACCAGAAGTTGTGCAATACCAATAACTGAAAATTGGTTACTTTATTGAATTTCATATGCAGAAAGTAAAGCTGTTTCAAACTATATTAAAATAATTCATCTGGGTATAGTTTTCTATGAAATAGAATTTATTGGGTAATTTCGTGTTTTCACATTTTGAAGCAGAATTCACACCTAAATTTGTATTTATTGCTAATGCTAATTTCTCAGGTCCATACTTAATTATATTATCATTCAGATTTGTGTTCGTTATTAGAAGCAACTCGTATTAAACATAATGCCTGTGTGTTGTAGATTATACAAAAAAGAGTGTTACTTTTAATGAATTTGAAATAAAACTGCAAGAGTTGATAGATTTAACAGGAAAAGCTGATTTTGTTAGTATTAATCCTGTATTTATATGTTACTGATGAAGTGAGTGGGAAGAATGACAATCAGTTTTTGCAATGTTTCTTGTGGTACAATGGTCAAATACTTTAACATGTATCTGCATTCAAGGAGGGAACACAAGTAGTAGTGTAAGATGTAAGGTATTGATTGCGTTTGTGGGGCTGTAACTCTGTGGAGTTGCCTCGAAAAATATCACTGCCCTGAGGTAGCTCAACTAAGCTCTCAGGACCTGCAGTTAGTTCACTGTGATCGATATTTGTGACAACATGCTTTCTATCTTGTAGGACAATAAAATATATTTGTATGAAATTGTATGACCTGTTAGTTGTTATTGTATGTAACTACTATCCCGAATACTGAACTTCCAACACATTGATTGATTGTTACTTTCGTATCATTACTGTTGTTAATAATTGTTCTGCTGACATTATTGTCTGAACAGAATATGAACATATTGTAAATATTGTCTTGAATTAGTCTTTTGCGGTGAACTTTGCACTTTTCCTATCTCTCAAGAAGTTTCGTAGCTTTTTGCCTTGAAATATTTTAAAAATTAGCTTATTTACTTCAAGGGGAAAAATGGTTTGTTACAATATTTCTCTTGTAAGAGATGTCTCTCTCTCTCAGCAATCTATAAAATTAGTCTTATGCTTGCAAAATATGTATAAAACTCTCTGTTCCAGACCACTTCATGAAGCTGCAGAAAATGGCCATGTTGAAGTTGTTCGGCTGTTGTTGTCATATGGAGCTGATCCTCTTTTGGCAACGTATAAAGGGTTGACTCCTTTACGGCTAACTACCGATGACCTCTGCAAACGATTACTTTCTGAATATCTTGCTGATGTTCAAGGAATATCTGCACCAACATGGAACTTTCTAGGAGCTGCCCAATGTACTGGTTAGTACAAGTGTCATCTTGAAGTACTTATATGCCCCCCTCCCTTTTTTATGTTTTAAATGTCTGTGTGGGGATGAATTATTACTCACACAAGAGAAAAGGTGTTGAGCAGCATATTGACGTAGAGTATAGATAAGGTGATCAGTGTCTGTTAGCTACATGATCTGTTACTTTGTCCAAAAGCTCAGTTAGCTATTTATCTTTTGTATTTGCCTGTCTGTTGGTCAGTGCCTCTTCTGTTCTCAAATTTTTATATTCAGGGTGTATGCACCCCAAAGACAACTGGGAATCTGGGAAAAATACGGGAATTTTTTGATCCAGGACAAAACTGGAAAATAGTTTGGAATTCTTGAGGACTCTGTAATTTCTCCTCTTTTAGTTTTCAGTTAAATTTCTGTGAAAGAATTTGACTTGAGCCCCCTACTGTAAAATAATACTGCAACAATAAACCATAAACTTGAACAATAAACCATAAACTAGAGAATAACACAAAAATAAAACTTTAGTTTAAAGAAAATGCAGTGTTTACAATACAAAACACAGTACACATACAAGTGTCTGCCAACAGAAAAACGTGTCAAAGACTTTAAGACAAAGATTATGCAGTACTTTGTAACAGCAAAGTGCTTTCGGTGAGTGTGTCATCACAACCGTCTTATGCTTCTAACAGGTCATGGGAAAATATTGTGAATGCTGGTTTGAGAAGCGTTACTTAGTGAATTTCCTGGTACACAAAATAAATTATGTTACGTGTGAGAATGTGCAATGAATTTCTTAAATCGTGGGTTGTTTGACTCTTTCAAAACTTAACACTTTGAGGACCAGTCACTTAGAGAAATTTCAGGCTGAGATGACCAACCACTTATGCATTTAAAATTTTACTAGTACACTCATATTTGATGTATCTTAAAGGGTAACACATGCTAAAAAAGACCAATCTTCAAGGTTACTTTCTCATATTTAGTTCTTTCAAAGATTACAAATTATGCAACAGCAATAGCAAAATGGGAGTTCTTGAACAATTTCATACATAATTGGCTTTGCTATGGAACAGTCTTAAGTGCTCGATGGAATATATGTTCAGCCTGGTAACCCATGAAGTGTTCAGTGCACAGCAGTGAAATTTACAATCATGTTTGTCAGAAATGTTCAGCTGCTGCAATTTAAGCTGTGCTCTTATGATCCTGCTTAACCACACACACTCAGAAAAACAGCAAAAATATTTTGATGACCAGTATTACATGTGAAAGTTTAAATTTTCTTGATGAAAAATATCATCTAGTAGTCATATTTATCAAAGCAAGAATATATTTTGGTGTTCTGTTTTTGGAAAGTACTGTGCTTTATTGGTGAATCAGTATTTATACTTTTGTAATATCAAAATATGCAGTGTACATGTTGCCGCACATTAAATATCTTTCCAAACTGTGTTGTTTTTGCTGGGAGTGCCAGAAAGTTCTACACTCCAAACTGTGTTGTTTTTGCTGGGAGTGCCAGAAAGTTCTACACCGGTGTGTAAAATCTTTACCATTCTAAGGATTGATACTTTTTACAGTTCTGAGGAAAAGTATATTGTCACTTAACAATGAAAAAATGTACTTTAACCTGTGGTATGGAATAAGTGCATTTTCACCTGGAAAAAATTAACTGGGAAATCTGGGAAATTTTTTTCTTATCCATATATATTCCACCTGAGATCTTCCATTGTTCTTGTCATTTACATGACAATGTCATTTGTTTCAGATTTTCTTATTTTATTCAAACAAATAATGAATTAGGCAGTATGATTCATATTATTTTATATGCTTCTTTTCCACTGTGAAAACTTTTGTTTTGTAGATCCCCTACATGCGGGCTATGATCCATTGGAGGACGTGCCTACCTTCGACCCTTGTTCAGAGGATGAAGCAGAGATTGAATTTGAAGTCAGTGAGCAGGTCCTACCTGCATTGTACAGATTGCACGGGGAACCTGCGTTGGAGCGCTGGGTTTTACTGCAAGATCTGGCTGCTGTTCTGCGCATAAAGTCGAGAGACACACTTCTTAGACAGTTGAGTCCTGATCCTACAAAACCCTCACCTGCTCGTGCTTTGTTGCGTGAATTCAAAATGGCTGACTTCCTAGAACAAGCAAAGTGCTGTCAGCTGGTGGGAGGTGGTGAAAAATTTAATGTGAGGTCATCAAAGGTGGCCCTAGTGAAGTACAATGATAGGGTGCGGCAGTTACTCGGTGTTGAGAAGGTGTTTATTAGGTGACACCAGGAGGAAGCCGGTGAATGTGACATTTAAGTGTTCCTCTAGAACGAGAGTTGTGTGACTGGGATAGCACTGTATTTTTACCTTCAAAAATTGAACTCTTTAAGTCTGCTTAGGGAATCAATGAAATGTGCAATTACTTTCAAAGAGGATTGTTGTGATGGTGAGCTTTATAATTTTGGTTTGACTGCATTGTCCAGAATGGTCATGGTCTTTCGCACTTTCATTTTTTGTAGTATATTTATTCTAAGAACTTGTACAGGCCTATTTATTATAAAGATTATGTCAGAGAAATTGAAAATTATTTTATATCAAATAGACGTATAAATTATTTATTGTATTGTAAAGCAGTTTGATTTTATGTAAAGTGTACATGACGTTCTATGCTTTGGTGCTATGAAAAAAAAAGAGTTATATAGTTTTGTGTGGAAAAAAGAAAACCTTAAAAAATCTTCTATAAATGGTAACCTGGTCCTCTGTGAAAGTACCTTGGTGCAATAGAAGTGAATGTGACATTATGTTCACTGCTGTAAGGAATTTATATTGTTTGTGTACTTAAAATGAGTATCAAAAGTTTTAATTAATGTGAATGTTATGAAAGCTTGTGTGAGTAGTTACATAGAATAAGTATGTAATGGTTGTTGTACATGTTTCAGTAGCATTTCTATCGAAAATTTAATTGATGTAAATGTAAAAAGTAATTTTATGTGAAGTCATCTCAGGGAACATAATAATAAATATGGACGTTGTAAACAATAAAAAGTCACGCTTAGAATAGTATTGTATACATTATCATCATAGAAAATGTTTAAAAAAGAGAAAGCTGATCGAGTTTGTGATCTTAATCATATTTGTCTTTGTAATTATTTTAGGAAAGAGCTGTTTTATGTGAGATAATAGCATTCATTTCAAATGTGAAAAGGTGGTGACATCTTCACAGTCCATTTTCTATGTGTAAAATATTTCAATTATTATCATTGGAAGAATAGTGAGATAGTGCTTAACAAGCAAAGTCATTGGTGCATTATTTCATAACATAAAATGTTTAAATGTGTTTTAAGCCTTGAAACTATTGCTGTTGTGTATACTGTACTCTAGCATTAATTAATTACTTCAAAAGATACGAAGGAGTCATCTGTGATGAAGTTGAAGGGGGAGTGCAATGCTTTTTTATGTACATCATGATGGTATATCTCCTTGTTATTTTTTGTTCCAGATTAGGAATTACTGTGATTGTGTGTTTGTCAGAAGCTTGTGAAGATGGTAGTTTGTACTGTAGTGGGAATTATATAACATGTCATTTTTCATAGTATTTTATTAAAGGAATGTATTTTATATATGGATTTCTGTTACTTATAGTAAACCAGAGATGCTAAAGGTTACTGGATCTGTTTCTATCTCTCTGTGCAAAGAGATTTCTTTTACAGAATACATTGTACGCTTATCACTTTTCCTGGAAATGAAGAGAGATAATACAAACAGTGATGTTCTGATTATAACAGTATCCAATTTCACTTTAGTATCTAAAATCCATTAAGTGTCCAAAGAATTTTGAATAAAAGTTTTGCAGACTTGAGATTCAATGTCTCCTACATTTTGACCATACTTCACAGTAAAATGTGGCAAATAATACATTGCCGTCATTTTATCATTTTCTGCAACTCTTGAGAAGTCCATGACATACATGGTAATACAACACACTTGAAAGAAAAAATTAATTCATTTCAATCTCCTTCTTTTTTCAAGGAAAAAATGTGTTTTTATGACCCTTATGGTTTTAAATATTGAAAAATTCTAATCTGTGTTTCAGAAAAAATTCATCATAATTGCAACAATATGGTCTTGGTCAGTTTCCTTGAAGCAAGACAAATGACACAGAACCAGTGTGATGGGTACATGTACTTTATTTCCTTGTCCATTATTAGTGTTGTGACTCAGGACTCAGTAAAAGAGATGGTTACAAGAACTCTACAGATTTATTAGGTCATGGTATGACAGTGTAAACAGAAGCGGAACAATACAGTGAAGTGACAGGTAAAGACTATTTAGTGACATTTACAGGCTGGCGGCCGGAGACAATGCACAACAATATATAAAGTCTATTCACTGAGAGCTGGGACGAAACATAAACAGTGTCACGTGAGCGACTACGCTCGTTTCCAGAGAAAGCATTCGGTGTTCACGTGATACGTAGGGGTGTGGAAAATCCTTGGCCCATGCTTTGCAGCTGGCGCCGTTCGGCTGGCTGCAAAGCTGTCACAGCGGACCATGACAAACCTGGGCAACAATGTACGAAATAAATTTAACAATAATGTTAAAATAATGTTAAACTGAGTTCATTCTGTCGAAGCAGATTTATTTTCATTCAGGTTGCTAACAAAATGCTCCATTCAAACACAATTAATTGTTAATTTTAATAACAATACCATTAATAATAATGATAAAGGATGAAACATGGTTCACTGTGTCGAACTTGAACTGTTTTCATTGAGGTTTATAACAAACCGCTCCTCTCTTTCCTCTATAATGCAGTCTAATTTCCACATTTGAGTTTCCACTTTTTCTACGACATGGAGGACGCACTTGTTCCAATCCTCTGCAGTCACTGTTCTTACTGCTTCTTCTAGCAGTAGTTTAACTTTCGGCATTTTGTATGTTTTGCCTTTCACTGCAACATAGCCTCTGAATCTGGCCGACACTAACTCGATGGTGTTTAATTCACATTGGAACGGAGGAATTCTGAGAACAGTTTTCCCTGCATTCTTCGCCATTTCATCTATTGCGTATTCGTTGTGCACTGTTCTGTGATTTTTAACTATATCTAGAAGTTCTTTCTTCAACATACTGTCTTCGAAATCGAAGTTTTTAGATTTTAGCCACTCTGATATTTCGTGCTTATTGGAATTCGCATTGGGAACTTTTTCTTTTCTACGGAATGGTACAGTGCGTTATCAAGAACAATAACTGCATTTTCGTGAATCCGAGGAAGAATGTCTCGAAACCACTGCTTTAAGGTTTCGGCGCACATCTCCTCATGATGATCTCCACTTTCCTTATGATAATCTCCACTTTCCTTGGATTCAAAAGTCCACAAACACCCTTCAACGAACCCTGCTTTCCTGCCAATGTGTGCGATAATCAGACGTTTCCCTTTACCTGATGGGCCCTTGCTTCTGGTGGATAATCTGGACAGAAATGCTTGTTTTGAGGAATTTATAGTGTCATCTACCCAGACGTAACTTTTGGGTATGTTCTGCGTTCGCCCACATCTCGTCCAAATAGTAAATGGACCTGCCTTCATCTCTCAACCGTTTAATGGTTTGATGATAACGCCGCCTCCATAAAATGATGTCATCCCTGTCTATTAGCATGCTATCGCGCCCACGCCGGACATATTTGAAATTCATTTCTATCAATAACTTATAAAATGTAGTTCTCCGAAAATTGCCCAGATCTGCATCTTCGTTCACGACTGTAAGCACTTTGTCATTTGTTGGCAATTCGTTATGAAAAAAATATCCGTGTGCTTTCCTTCGTATTGCATTTCTGTCGAAGTCATCAACACTTTCAGAAAGTTACTGTTGTAACTTTCCTTTATTGGGAGACTTCAAAGAGTGTGTGGCCTTGTACTCACTTATCACACGATACACTGAAGAACGTTCAACACCTGTAGCTGCAGCTGTTTTCGAAACAATGTCACTCATCGACTGCTCTGGATGTAACAGTTCCGTTTTATACACATTAAGCACCATGTGCTTCTCAGAAGAACTTAATGATTTCTTCTTTGTTTGCTTCTTTGGTGGACTCAGAACTGACACGTGTCGACCTCACTCGCTGAATTCGTGGATGACAATGAGGACAGCTGTATGTGATGCTAATGAAATAAGTGAATATATAAAATAAGACACCATGCGATGCTATTGGATGCGCACGTAAACAGTGAATGCTCAGCGTGACTACAAAAACATATACTTACTCTAATAATCAACAACTTGTCTTTCAAGCATCTTTACAGATGAACTTAAAACTTAAGATATCCTGAAATCGCCGCTGTACAACACCCACTAACGAGCTCACACCTGCAACTGAGACGGCCACACTGACTGAGCGCCGCGCCTGCGAACCGCACAATGCATCGCTCATAAAGGACAAATGGTTGCACCCATCGTATTCGAACAAACTACAAAATTAAATTCAAACCTTTCTGAAACTTTTCTCGCTTACACCCCCACAAAAAAATTTAAAGGGGAAAAGTTTGTCGCTTACTATATTTCGGATGATGATTTGGTAAAAGTTCCGCATCAGACGTGAGATTTTAATTTATTACCTCACTATTACTGACTCTGTTGGGCAGAAAATTTGCAGACATCATCAGCATACAGTACTGAAGGCAATTATAAAATTATTTTGCTGTGCGACACACAGTTAGGGAGATATGGCGTGATAAATATAGAGTAACGCGAGAAAACAGCTTTTCCTGAAAGCTTAAATATTTCTCTATCATGTTCGGTGCCAAATTGTAAGAAACACGACTTTCATTTTTTAATTTCTGACACCCCTGCCTCGTACACCCCTCGACGGCAGCGCTGTGGTCACGTGCCTTGCTGTGTTTACAGTACGTCTCTTGTTTCGGTGAATGGAGTGTAGAGCAATTGCCCATCGGGGCTGCTAGCAATTGGCTGCAGGCAATTAAGGTGCTGGACCATGACCGGTGACCTCTGGTGGGCACCTGGAGCAACTGAATAGTGTGCTCACACACACACACACACACACACACACACACACACACACACAGTGCTTGCTGAGACAAGAAGCCATCTTGGCTCAGTGGCTAGTGTGGAAAGGAAAATGGTAAGGACAGTGCTTGGATGGAACTTCAGGGGTGTGCATTTTTCCACTAGGGAAGACATTGGGATTAAAAGAGACAGTACCGGAGGAAGCAAGACTACAGAAAAGAAGGAAGGAAACAATATGTGAACAAGCAGGAGTGGAAAATTAAAAGAGGAACTGAGAGGTGTGACACTTCATGTTGTCACACAGAATATATGAGGAGCCTGCACAAAAACCATGAGCTGCCATCACATTCAAAATGGCTACACCCATCGAATGTGCAGCATGCCGATGTTCATATGCCACAAGCCCTGAACATCTACAGAGTCTTGCTCCCAGAGTAGAAATCCATGCAATATAGGGTAATAGCTGATCTGGAGATGTATGCTCCCATATAGGAAGTTTCACTGGCTTTAGCATATTATACATGGTCTTCAACTGCTGCTCTACCAACAGATTTATGACCTCATGACTGTATGGAGGTCAGCACCCTGTACCATTGTAGACATTGTGCTAATTTGTTTCATGTGAATCCCACGTCTTGGTATCCAGTAGAATGTCGTCTCATTCCATAGACATTTTAGTTGAAGGGTGGCCTAGTTTCTCTGTGGGGGAACACTGAACAGATACAGAGGACATGTATACCAGGTACATCACTGTGAGTTTCCACTGGTTGTGGCAGCACATCCATCTCAGCACAGAGGCTAGCTGCAGACGTGATCTTGCAGTGTGTACGTACTTTTAGAGGACTCTTGGTAAGGTGGCTGATGGGATAAGTTAACACTTTAATGGCTGATTAAGAACACACTATCCTTGTAAGGATGATGTTTTTGAGAATTGTTTGCCCTCGCCATAAATCTCCTTGTTGGCTTATCATACTTTTGTGGATGATTGATTTCAGAAGTGCCCGCCATGGTATCTTTTCACACTCTGTGATTGATCTGCATGCATCTGACTGGACAATGATTAGTTTTTCTGCAGATGGGAGACATATGGACTGACACTAAATACAGAGCTTGAAGGGATTTCAGTATCTTTTGACCACCGTGCAAGAGATTCATCTAGTCACTCTTCATTTTCAGTAACCCCCCCCCCCCCCCCCCCCCCTTCTATGGCCAATAAGGTGTCACTTTTAAGGTATTCAATGAAAACAATCAGCATTTTTTGACAAACTGAGGTAACTGGATCTAAAAAAATCTGCTCACCAAATGGCGGCAGAACACACATATAAAAGATAACAATTAGATAAGCTTTCTCCTTCTTCAGGCAGATTGGTTGAAGGGGGAAGGAAGAGGGGTGAAGGGAAGGACTGGAGAGGTCTAGAAAAAGTGGTAGATTTTGGGAAAGTCATCCAGAACTGCAGGTCAGGGGAGACTTACTGGACGGGATGAGAAAGAGAGACTGATTGTTGGGGACAGCACTGGACGACATTTCAAAACCTGAGAGCTTAAAGTGGAAGACAGGATAATGTGTAAGGCAGAGATTACTGCTTAAACATCGTGCACGAGTTGATATGAATGAAAAGCTACGTGAAATGAATGTAACAGAGGAAAAAAATGCTTTCTGAGAAAACGTTTCACATCAGGAATTTCTGGATCAGCCTGGACTTCATTTCTGTTAACTAGATGCCAAAAGAATTTTATTTCTTGGGTGACAAAGAGGCACTTTCTCAGATTCAGGTGAAGACTTGTGCCACAGAAACACTTCAGCGTATCTGTTAATTGATGTTGATGCTCTTCAAATGTCTTTGAGAAGAAAATAACGTAATCTACATAGGAAAGACATCATTCATTTCAGATGTCAACGTAAGTTGTCTATCATGGATTCAAAGGTGTCTGGAAAATTACACAGATCAAACAGTGGAAAACGGAACTGTTGAATCAATCTCTTCCCAGTCAGCTTCGATCTGCTGGTAGCCAGTATGTACACTCATAGTAGAGAAATGATTCATTCCCATCAGACAGTCCAAGGTTTCATCAGTTTGTGGTAATGAGATGTACATCCTTTTTGATGATTTTGTTCAGTTGCCAGTAATCTACACAAAAATAATGTAAGCCATTTTTCTTCTACATAAGGACCCCAGGATAGGGCCAAAAACTCTTTGACTGCTGAATGATGCAACGTAATGTCCACTTCCTTCTGAATATGTGCTGTGGAACTGGAGACACACCTATATGAGCTTAGGCTGAGGGGGGTTGACTCCCATGATATGATGTTTCACATTCAGTCATCTGGTATGCTCCACCTCCACTATGGACCTAAATCTGCCCAAAAATGTATGCACAGTGGTCGACATTCTCAGGCATTGTTACTCAGTCAAGATGAGGCGTATTGGTGGCTGGATAGTAGAATTATCTGATATATAGTTGGTAATGGAAGTGTAGCATGATTCTCTATCAGTGTCACTGATTCGATATTCCTGGACTGGTTTGGCTGATCCTACATACATATCCCTAATGATAAGTTGCAGGTGTTTATAGAAACTGGTGTCCCAGAGTTCTCCTTGTTTACTTCTGATGGTATCATCATTGCTGACCTATAGATTCTCTTGTGTGGCTGAGAACTCTTTCGCACTTGACTAGAACCTGTCTTGCTGATGCATGGCAAATGTTTCTTCAACAATAGACAGTCATACAGAGGAACTATTTTTCAACCATCAGCACAATGTCTTTGGTGGTGATAAGCATCTGATGTAACAGAAAATGATGCCCCACATTTGACTAGTGCGTGGACAGGATGGTTGTCAATGACGACATCAATGTGATTTCCCAACATCTTGGAACACCGTGGCAAGTAATGTCTATTGAGGAGCTTCATCTGCAGCAGACTTCCCCTGATGGTCACCTTGTTTGTTTCTGTCGATTCAGCAGCTAAGAGACTGGAGTCTGGTGACAGAAAACAAATGCAGTGAGCAGTAGATAAATACAAGGTGCTATCCAAAATTTTCGAAACTGGTGCTGCCATCTGTTGAAAACCTTACCTTTGGACTAATCACTCTTGAAATAGTTCCCATCCACACGTACACACCAGTCCCAGCACTTCTGCCACTGGTCAAACATTCTCTGGAAGTCATGTTCTTTGAGGGTGTTTATCACCACCAGCGGTGCTTCTTGAATCCTCTCTAGAGTGTCGAACCAGAGGTGGATAATCAGAAGCGGTGTGATGAAGGTCCGTGCACACTTCAACACGCTGTGCCTTCTGATCCATCGTAAAATCGCCACACTCCATACACAGAGTATTACAGAAATCACCGTGAATACGCAACACATCCTCCCAGCAGAATGCCACTCTGCACACTGACTCATCAGATACGCAGCTCTCGTCACCAAGCGGTGCAAAGATCTACTACTCCTACTTTCCAGGTGGCAGCACCAGTCCTGAAAATTTTGCATTCCATCTTGTACTGACTGTGGCACAGTGATGGGCTTTGTACCACTATTCAGCTCTAGTCACCTGCAGTTGCCTGTTATGTACTGAATTGTTCTGTTGTTTGACTTATTGTAGCAAAGTACTAGTCAAACACTTCTTCTTTCTTTCCAGTAGCATATGACAATCAAAGTGCCTGCAGTGGAAACAGCATGGTGTGTTATCCTCTATTCTCCAAATGCCCATCTGTCTGTGCAGTGATAAAACTTGTGGGGAGGCCAGTTGTATCTGTCTCACTGAGTACGTTGGCTCCATCTGATGACTGCTGCATTAAGTCCAGCAGGTTCTGTTCTGTTTGTCCATTTGTTCTGACCTGTAGAGATTGGTACAAATGATCAACATACTTCTTCTTAAATTGGCAATGCTACTTCCTCCTGGCTGGGTTCAAGATTCAATGCTGCTGCTTCCAACCATCTTCATTCAGTATTAAAAGATGTCATAAATTTTTGTCCAGCATCTGGAACAGGGGCCACAAGCTGAAAACAATAACAGCTCCAGCAACTATTTTATTTTCAAACACCGTGACTGGTTTCAGAGTCTGTCTGTGAACCTCCACAACACTAGGCTCAAAGCCACTTGAAAATGGCTGTTGCTTCTAAATCTCACTGTGGCGTTTGAAAATAAAATTGCAACTGCTGATGTTAGTTGTCTCCAGAATATCATAAACCCTCGTATCTCTTCTTTGACTATTTGTTGCATTAAACAATGGAAGCTCTAGGTTGGAATATCAACAATATAAGAAAAGGGCAGATTGCTGCTCCCCACAAAGATGCCATATTGAGTTTCAGGCAGGCACAATGAAAAGAACTGCTACAAGTTTGCTTTCAGCCAAAGCCTTTTCCAGAAGAGAGGAAAACACACACACACACACACACACACACACACACATTCATACAAGTAAGCACACGTCATGCACACATAACCGCCATTTCTGGCAGCTTGGATCGGAATGTGTTGCTTTGATAAGTCTCTGGGCAATGGTTAATGCAGATTGTGAGAACTTAGATGGCTTTCTCACACTATCTCCCACTGCAGTACTCGCAACTGCTGATTGCTAGATTCATAATGGTTTACATTTTGGATTTTCTTGAAAAGTCCACTGAGAACATTTCTAAGTGTTACTTGGTATTCACTTGGCTGTGAAGAATTTTCTCACACTATCTCCCACTGCAGTACTCACAACTGCTGATTGCTGGATTCATAATGGCTTACATTTTGGATTTTCTTGAAAAGCCCACTGAGAACATTTTTAAGTGTTACTTGGTATTCACTTAGCTGTGAAGGAGGCTGCAGCTTAACAACAGGCCCATTTGTTCATAATGGGGAGGTCTTTAAGCTCTCAGTCAACTTGTCAGTATCCCTCAGTCTTTAAAAGGGATACTTCTTTCAGAGTGAAAAACAACACTTGAGAATCATATCAGTCTGCCTTCTATGGCTTTCAGAAAAGTCTCATGATAACTGCATGTGGCTTAACTGGACCCATTTTGTACAGAGCATTGGGCTGCAAAGTATTACAGTAGCCATTGGTAACTTGACAACCTGTACAATTAGAGGAATGTACTGTTTGTATGTGGTTTCCTGCCTGTGAAAGTGATAGTTATCATGCAGATTTGTTGAAGCCATGGAGATATTGATAACTGAGATATCTGGCATCTCCACGAAACTACAACAAAGAATCTGGAATCAAGTACCAGTTATGAGAGCCAGCTCACTAACAAGAAATAACTCTTCATACTGAAAGAATGTTTACTCAGTAAACACGAATTACATATGGGAGGTGAATTGCGTGCCTCAGTGGAGAGTGCGCCCCTATTTATATATGATGTTCTAGTAAAATCTAAAAATAAGTAGGTTTCAGAACATTTCAGAAGTTAAAAATCATAAAATATAAATAACTGGAGGAGGCTTGAATCAAACTGGTGACACTGAAGGTACCAGCCAGTGTCTAGAGCTGCTACATCATGGCAGGTAATATTAAGCATGGAGCAATACTGTGTGAAGTTGATAACTGAACACCATGCAGAAGCATTCATTCATTCATCCATTCATTCATCACACATTGTATTCTGCAAATCCCAACATGAAGGAGAACATTCAAAAATCTGTAACAAGTCAAGTTATACATTAATGGGGAGAAGCCATGACTGTTGGCTACTTCTGTAAAGTATACTGACAAATTATGACTAGCACAATTTCCTCAAACTGATAATTTACTTGTAGATTACTTTATATACGTATGTTATAAAATCAAGTACTTTGTTCAGCCGCTGCTCCTTCCCCTGTTCTACAGAGGTGCTGTTAAGTAAAATGAAGCATTTATGTAACTTTACACACACCACGATCAGCTGTCTATGTACTGGCAAAATGATGATCTATCTAATACAAAAAGTAGAGGTACAAAGAATTTACACTCTTGAGTCAAAATATTCTGATAAATTGTGGGAGTGTCTAATGAGGCATCCTTTTACTTTGTTTTTAAATATTTGAGGATGTTCTGTTTCCTGCCCGATGCCCACTGGCTACCTGTCTGAGTCTTTTACACCAGAATATGAAACTTATTCTGACCTCTAGATTGGGATGCACAGTCTGTATGGACATTATTTCTACTTCTAGTATTGTGGTTACAAATTGCTGAGTTCATTCTAAATTTCTAAATTCACTCTTTCTATTAGCCTCAAATGTCCTTAGAGAGCATTTCAACTGGCATGTAAATATAAGAATTCCTAGATCCCTGAAGAGGCTTCCGCAAGATGTTCAGCTATTAACTCCACACAATATTCTTAATGCACACTTCTGTATGCCCCAGAGAAGATTATGCCACAAGAAAAAATAAAGTGAAAGTATGGTAGCAGTCTTTTAGAGGTCAACATTGCTGTATCCAGTGAATCAGATCTTGATACGTGTGATCAAGTTTGTGTGGGCCCACCGCCAGCTGTGTGAAAATCACCATGATTACATCACGAACAGTGCTACAAGCCAAGGACAAGTCTTCCAGTGCCACATGGTGCCAATCGGCTTCTTCCATCCCAAAATAAGCATGTGAACATGCCTACTGTCACTTGCATACCCTCACCATTCAATCCTCAGACTCCGTGATCCAGCTTTTATAATTGTAATCACCACTGTGAGGGACTTAGGCTTTGCAAGGATTACTGTGCTACCTGAATTCTCACCTACAGCTCCTAGTTGACTACACCTGACCTTGATTTCTAGTGTTGTACTTGTGTTCTGCATAACCAGTGTGTTGCACTTAATAAACAAACCTTGAACCACAACTCAACAAACACAGTGGGAGAGATATCTGTGTGCAAAGCAGGTAGAACTCTGCTTTTAGCGTAATTTATCCACAGGCTGGTGCCACCTCAGTTTATTATGCATTTGGATATTCAGGAACCAAAAACAAAGAAATAGTGGTTGCTGGTGATTTCAGTGTAGATTTCCTTAAAGACTTTCCCAATAAGAACTTATTTGAGTTAGTAACACTATCATTCAACTTAATTTCCACTGTAAAGTTCGCCACTAGGGTAGCCAATGGCTCACAAACAGCCATTGATAATATCTTTATAGAAAAGTCCAATGAACAAAATTATATTACAAAACCAATATTCAATGGCTTCTCAGACCATGACATGCAGTTGCTTCGGTTAAATGTTAATACTGAACAGGATATAAAATCTGTTAAATCTGAGCTCAAGAGGGTAATCAATAAGCCAAAAATTGATTATTTTATAACACTCCTCAGAGACATTCACTGGACTGATGTTTACAGTGCTCATGGCATGAATGAAAAATATAACACTTTTGCTAATAAAGTGCTTACCTTATTCGAACACTGTTTTCCCCCAAAACTTACCAAGGTTAGAGCAAAGCCTACAAACAAGCCATGGATTACTCAGGGAATAGGGGTATCTTGTAAAACAAAAAGAAAACTGTATCTGTCAATCTGAAACAGTTCCTATGTTGATGCTATAGCACATTACAAGAAATACTGCAAAATATTAAAGACCATAATACGGACATCAAAGCAAATATATTACAAGGAAAAGATACTCATATCAGATAACAAAATAAAGACAATATAGGATATAGTGAAGGAGACCGGTAGAACCAGACATGAAGAGGAACAAATAGCATTAAGAGTAAATGCCACATTGGTGACAGATGTGTATAGCGTTGCAGAACTTTTTAACAAACATTTTATAACTGTTACTGAAGAGATTGGGTTGTCAGGTTTGGTAGATGCTGCTATGGGATACCTCAGACCAGACATTTCAAGTAACTTCCATAATATGAATTTGACCCTCACTACCCCAGCAGGAATAATGTCCATCATAAAATCTTTAAAATCAATAACATCTAGTGGGTATGATGAAATATCAATAAAGTTAATTAAAGAATGTGATTCTGAGCTAAGTAACATATTAAGCTATCTGTGTAACCAGTCATTTATCAGTGGAATATTTCCCGAATGGCTGAAATATGCTGAAGTTAAACCACTGTTTAAGAAGGGAGATAAAGAAATAGCATCAAATTTCCATCCAGTTTCACTGTTGCCAGCATTCTCAAAAATTTTAGAAAAAGTAATGTACAATCGGCTTTATAACCACCTTATCTCAAATAACATACTGTCAAAGTCACAGTTTGGATTTCTAAAGGGTTCTGATATTGAGAAGGCTATCTACACTTACAGTGAAAATGTGCTTAAGTCATTAGACAAAAAATTGCAGCAACAGGTATATTTTGTGATCTGTCAAAGGCATTTGACTGTGTAAATCACAATATCCTTTTAAATAAATTAGAATATTATAGTGTAACAGGAAATGCTGCAAAATGGTTCAAATCTTATATCTCTGGCAGGAAACAAATGGTGTTATTAGGAAAGAGACATGTATCAAGCTATCAGGCATCATCCAACTGGGAACTAATTACATGTGGGGTCCCACAAGGTTCCATTTTGGGGCCCTTACTTTTTTCTTGTATATATCAATGACCTTTCATCAGTAACATTACCAGATGTTCGTTTTGTTTGCCAATGATACAAACATTGCAATAAATAGAAAATCAAGTGTAGTCTTAGAAACATCAGCTAATAAAATATTTGTGGACATTAATCACTGGTTCCTAGCCAATTCTTTGTCAGTAAACTTTGAAAAAACACACTACATGCCGTTTAGAACTTGTAAGGGGTGTCCCACGAGTATATGCCTAACATATGATGACAAGCAGATAGTAGAAGTGGACAGTATTAAATTCTTGGGATTACAGCTTGATAATAAATTCAACTGGGAGGAGCACACCACAGAACTGCTGAAGTGTCTTAACAAATCTCTATTTGCAATGCGAATTGTGTCAGACATAGGGGACGTAAAAATGAAAAAGCTGGCATACTATGCTTACTTTCATTCCATAATGTCATATGGGATTATTTTTTGGGATAATTCATCATGCCAAGCTAAAGTTGTCTGGGCACAAAAACGTGCAGTAAGAGTTATATGTGGTGTGAATTCAAGAACATCCTGCAGAAGCCTGTTTAGGGAACTAGGGATACTAACTACCGCTTCCCAATATATTTATTCCTTAATGAAATTTGTCATTAAAAATATATCACTTTTTCATACCAACAGCTCAATTCATGGAATCAATTCTAGAAATAGGAATAATCTTCACAAGGATTTAAAGCCACTTAGTCTTGTACAAAAAGGTGTGCATTATTCAGGAACACACATTTTCAATAACTTGCCAGCAGCCATAAAAAGCTTAACAACCAATGAAATTCAGTTTAAGAGAAGCCTAAAGGATTTATTGGTGGCCAACTCCTTCTACTCCATTGATGAATTTCTCAGTAAAACCAACTGATTTGTGTGTGTCTAATTTCAGTGCAGTAATGTGTTCATTGTAAATAAGTATTATAGTAGTTGTATTACACGTTTATTACCTTATAAGTAAATAAAAAAACTTTTTTATTTTGAATTCAGTGCATTAGTGTTTGTAAAATGACTCTTTCATATAGTGTTCATTAAAAAATGATGACCATTCCACTTGGGACCTGTGGATGGTACATTAGCTTGTTTGTTTTAGTTGTAAATATTTGTCATGTATTATTGTTTTTCTGACATGTTCCACATCCTGGAGGACCTCCTCACTACGGATCAAATGGAATGAAAGTAAGTCTAATCTAATCTTCACACATGGGACTTTGTCCAGTGTGTCCCCATTGATCTCTACTTCTGGTAGCTGTAAATCATTTTTATTTTTTAGGAATTTTTAAGACAAGTGTTTGTGAGTTAAGGGATAAACTGTTGGTGGCGAAGCAGTTGTAAACCTGTTCCATTATTCTCCTGGCTGTGTCTTGTATGAATGTACACTCCTGGAAATTGAAATAAGAACACCGTGAATTCATTGTCCCAGGAAGGGGAAACTTTATTGACACATTCCTGGGGTCAGATACATCACATGATCACACTGACAGAACCACAGGCTTCATCCAGTCCCAAACATGCTCAATGGGGGACAGATCCGGAGATCTTGCTGGCCAGGGTAGTTGACTTACACCTTCTAGAGCACGTTGGGTGGCACGGGATACATGCGGACGTGCATTGTCCTGTTGGAACAGCAAGTTCCCTTGCCGGTCTAGGAATGGTAGAACGATGGGTTCGATGACGGTTTGGATGTACCATGCACTATTCAGTGTCCCCTCGACGATCACCAGTGGTGTACGGCCAGTGTAGGAGATCGCTCCCCACACCATGATGCCGGGTGTTGGCCCTGTGTGCCTCGGTCGTATGCAGTCCTGATTGTGGCACGACGCCAAACACGCATACGACCATCATTGGCACCAAGGCAGAAGCGATTCTCATCGCTGAAGACGACACGTCTCCATTCGTCCCTCCATTCACGCCTGTCGCGACACCACTGGAGGCGGGCTGCACGATGTTGGGGCGTGAGCGGAAGACGGCCTAACGGTGTGCGGGACCGTAGCCCAGCTTCATTGAGACGGTTACGAATGGTCCTCGCCAATACCCCAGGAGCAACAGTGTCCCTAATTTGCTGGGAAGTGCGGTCCCCTACGGCATTGCGTAGGATCCTACGGTCTTGGCGTGCATCCGTGCGTCGCTGCGGTCCGGTCCCAGGTCGATGGGCACGTGCACCTTCCGCCGACCACTGGCGACAACATCGATGTACTGTGGAGACCTCACGCCCCACGTGTTGAGCAATTCGGCGGTACGTCCACCCGGCCTCCCGCATGCCCACTATACGCCCTCGCTCAAAGTCCGTCAACTGCACATACGGTTCACGTCCACGCTGTCGCGGCATGCTACCAGTGTTAAAGACTGCGATGGAGCTCCGTATGCCACGGCAAACTGGCTGACACTGACGGCGGCGGTGCACAAATGCTGCGCAGCTAGCGCCATTCGACGGCCAACACCGCGGTTCCTGGTGTGTCCGCTGTGCCGTGCGTGTGATCATTGCTTGTACAGCCCTCTCGCAGTGTCCGGAGCAAGTATGGTGGGTCTGACACACCGGTGTCAATGTGTTCTTTTTTCCATTTCCAGGAGTGTATTTGGATCCTTGATCAATATACTTGTGCAACCCACTGACTTCCCTGATAGAGTAGTTAGATTTCTGGTATGCACTTATATGCACAGTCTGCCACAGTCTAGGCAGTGTTATCATTTCCAATGTCCGTACTCACTGTAGTGCTCAGCAAACGATTACAAGAAAAATACACACACAATAACATACATTGGCAAATATATACATATTTCAGTTATACTTGTAATAAAATGTTCCTGATATAATCAGGCAGTTGTTACATATTAGATACACACAGTTACCCTTATTTTATAATGAGAAACAGGAAAAACATTTAAAATAAAGGAATAAGAGTATCTCATATTTCCTTACATTAGCATTACATAACATCATTAATAATCAGATTAAACTAAGGGGATGGAAGCTGTTTAATACTACTGTGTACATTTATTCAAAATACTCACTTTACCAAAGTCAAATTACAAAAAAATTTTCCAAATGTTATTTAGCATTTCCCAGAAGTACCATTTTACTAATGTTAAATTTTGTCAGGACATTCAAATACAATTGATTGAGTAGCAAAACATTTTTCTCTAGCACATCATTATTTGAGATAATCAGCATCAAAACTGTAAAGACCAAATTTGCATAGAATGAAACACCAAACACACAGCCATATATAGTCAATACTTTATCAGTGTATTAGTATTTAAGAACATTTTTCTTCAGTATTGCCATAAGTTATCTTCCTAATACTAAATGTTGCTTCAGTTATCCCATATGCTTCACCATAGGAAAAAACCATATTTGTTTGTATCTCATTAATCTTATATCATTTACTGAAGCCTGTTTACTTTATCAACCTAGTTATCTAGAGGAATGCATTCACAAAAATTAAGCTACTGTAAAGTTAGGTTCCCTAACTAGCACCATGTCACATAATGTTTCTTATTAATTATGATTATTATTTCTCTATTGGCTATACTTCATTTATTCCATTATACTTCATTATACTGTCACTTCCTTAATGCTACATACCTCATCATATAACAAATAAATGCATGCTTTGCTTAAAGTACAAAAAGTGACTTTAAGGAATGACAGCCACAGTAACCAACCATAATATTATAGGCAAAACTCCACTTTCCAGTTACTGGAATCATTACCTCATTTGATGCCAACACATTATTCTAAACTGAGGTCTGAAGCAACACACAGATATGAATGTTTTCTTTATTCCAGAAGCATTACTATATGCAACTATGCTGGCCTATCAAAAGCCTGATTAAATACCTTTTGCAGCATGGGCATGCAGGAAGAGAGTCAGTGAGGTGTTGAAAGGTACCGACAAGGATGTGTTGATAAGTCAGCTGTAATGTTGTGGGCAGCTGCATCAGGTTTCTCAGTTGAGGATCCATGGTGCCAACAGCCTGATCAAGGTGGTCCCACACATTCTTGATTGTATTTAAATCTGGCAAGTTTAGTGACCAGGGGAGTATGGTAAACTCACTTTGGTACTCTTTGAACCATGCACACATGCTGTGAGCTGTGTGTCATATTACATTGTTCTGCTGGTCGATACAATTGTGACCCAGAGAAACAAACTGCATGCAGGGGTGGACATGGTCCTCAAGGATAGAGGCATACTTGTGTTGATCCATTGCACCTTCCAGAATGATGAGATCAAACGGCGAATGACACAAAGACATTCCCAAGACCATAACACTACCTCCTTCAACCTAGACACTTCTGATAGTCATTGCAGGGTGTTTGCTTTCAGTCTGATGGAGCATACAACTTGATACATCTGTAAAGGCCACCTGTCACCACTCAGTGGATGTCTGATTGTGGTATTGGTGCAACAATTCCATTATTTTCATTCATTTCCTTGATGGCCTGCACCAATAGTAACTAATTTCCTCATTTCCTGACTTTTCTTGCACTTTGTGATTTTCATCACAGGTTCTTGCCTGATGTTAATTTGTTCCATCAACTTGGAAATGTTTTTCTCTTTCACTTTACAATAATTAATAGGTGAAGCCCTCTTCATTTCATCCACTACCTGACTGTCATCTACTTCATTATATAAAGTTGAATCCAAACCTGATGTAAACTCATTACCATCATAAGGTTCACTTTTAATTTTTGTGACTTTCTCCCTGTCTTCAAACACACCTTGTCAGAAGGCTATTTTTTGGCTTGTAGCTCACTTTGGCAAACAGTCATTCATATTCAAATAACACTTTACTTTCAAATTAATGAATGAAAAGTCTAGGATGTAATAATAACAGTTTTATGAGAAGGATACTGCTACTCACCATATTGTGGAGATGTTGAGTGACAGACAGGCACAACAAAAAGACTGATGAACAAGTAAGCTTTTGGCCAACAGGCCTTCTTCTGAATTAGGTGACATACACACACATTCATGCAAACACAACTAACACACACATGACCACTGTCTCTGATTGCTGAGGCCAGACTGTGAACAACAGTACAAGTTGGGAGAAGCAGTCTGTTTGGTGGGGGCGAGGAGGAGGCTGGTGCAGAGAGGGTCAGGGGGAGGGATAGCAGGGCAGTGGTAGGGGATGGTAAAGTACTGCTTGTGGGAGCATACAGGGACATTGTGGAGAGAGGATAGGCAGCTAGGTGCTGGGAAGTTATGTGGAGGGAAGGAGGTGGGGAGTGGAAAAGGATTTGTTGGAATAAAAGGCTGCGTAGTGCTGGAGTGGGGAACAGGGAAGGGGATTGGTGAACGATGGACAGTGACTAACAAAAGTTGAGGCCAGGAGGATCACAGGAATGTAGGACATATTGTAGGAAGAGTTTCCACCTTCCTAATTCAGAAAATCTGGGAGTGGTAGGAAGGATCCAGATGGCACAGGCTTTGAAATGAACATTGTGTTGCGCAGCACGCTCAGAAGCTGGGTAGTCCAGCTGTTTATTGCGCATAGTTTGTCGGTGGTCATTCATGTGGACAGGCAGCTTGCTGGATCTGATATCCCCATAGAATGCAGCACAGTGGTTGCAGCTTAGCTTGTAGATCACATGACTGGTTTCACAGGTAGCCCTGCCTTTGGTATAGGTGATGGTTGTGATCAGACTGGAGAAGATGGTGGTGGGAGGATGTAAGGGACATGTCTTGCATCAGGGATCTGAGCTATGAGGCAAGGAGATGAGAGCAGGGGTTGTGTAGGGATGGACCTCTCCCACAGTAGTGTTCTGCCTCCCACTGAACCTACACCATATTCTCCTCCATCCCTGCACAACCCCTGCTCCCATCCCCTTGCCTCATGACTCAGATGCCTGTAATAGACCTAGTTGCAAGTCCGTTCCCATACACCCTCCTCCCACCATCTACTCCAGTCCAGTCACAAGTATCACCTATCCCATCAAAGACAGGGCTACCAGTGAAACCAGTCATGTGATCTACGAGCTAAACTGCAACCAATGCGCTGTGTTCTACATGGGCATGACAACCAACAAACTGTCTGTCTGCATGAATAACAAACTGTGGGCAAGAAACAGTTGGGCCACCCAGTTGCTGGGCATACTGCCCAGTACAACATTCTTAATTTCAGTGACTGCTTCACAGCCTGTGCCATCTGGATTTTTCCTACCAACAACAACTTTTCTGAATTAGGTAGGTGGGAACTCTACCCACAATATATCCTACGTTCCTGTAATTCTCCTAGCCTCAACCTTCCTTCACCCACCTATCCCCTTCCCTGTTCCCACGCCACGACTACACAGCCCTTTATTCCATCAACACATCCAGTCTTTTTTCTTCTCTCCTTTTCCAGTCCCCACCCCTTCCCTCCACATCCCTGCACCAGCCTCCTCCTTACCCCCACCACGCAGACTGCTTCCCCTGCTCCATTTGCATGAATGTGTGTGTGTATGTCATCTGATTCAGAAGAAGGCCTTTTGACCACGAGCTTCCTTGTTCATTTGTCTCTTGGTTCCCTGTCTCTGTCTGTGACTCATCATCTCCACTGTATGGTGAGTATCAATCTATCCTTTCCATAATATTGTCAATAACTCCAAATTATCTCCACACAGTCACTACTGCTGTCGAAATCCAGCTCAATGCTCCTCCTCATAACTTTCACATTAAGCCACTCGTACTTCCAGGGCTTTCATTGCAGTATTTACATTCAGCAACACTGTGTTACTGGTTCCTCATTGACTGTCATTGAAAATGGCATTGGTGGTAACATCAGACAGTCGTGCCTCCCCCTCCCCCTCTCCCAATTGGTTGAAGTATTCTCTGCATAATGGCACCTCATTCTTTCTGTATTTCATGCACTAAAATCTGTGCTATCCCAGAAATTGTTTATTTACTGCCCTATTTGCCTATTTGCAGTCTAAAAATAATTTTAGTTCATATATGCAACACAAAAATAAAGGGTGTTTCAAAAAATGTTTACAAACTGGCATGGCACATTGGGCATACAACAAAGATTAGTAATCACATAGGAACTGGGGATTGCAAATGCTATGGGAGGGCACTAACGGTCATGAGAGGGCCTTGCTATACAATTTATTTATTTTTTTTTTCCATAGGACCAAATTGAGGAGCAAATCTCCAAGGCCATGGACTGTGTCAGTACATGAAATTACAACATAAAAGTAATAACAGATAAAAATAAATGTTCATGAACCTGAAAAAAGTCAGTCCATAAGTTTAAGTAAATGCTATCAGCAATATAATAAGAATCAGCTTAATTTTTAAAGGAATTCCTTGACAGAATAGAATGAGTGACCCATGAGGAAACTCTTGAGTTTTGATTTTGAAGTGCATGGATTACTGCTAAGATTTTTGAATTCAAGTGGCAGCTTATTGAAAATGGATGCAGCAGTATACGGCACACCTTTTTGCACAAGAGTTAAGGAAGTCCGATCCAAATGCAGGTTTGATTTCTGCTGAGTATTAACCGAGTGAAAGCTGCTTATTCTTTGGAATAAACTAATATTGGTAACAAGAAATGACAATAAAATATTCATACTGAGAGACCATTGTCAAAATACCCAGACTCGTGAACAGAGGTCAACAAGAGGTTTGTGAACTCACTCCACTTATTGCCTGAACTGCCCATTTCTGAGCCAAAAATACCCTTTTAAAATGGGAAGAGTTATCCCAAAATATAATACCATATGACATAAGCGAATGAAAATAAGCAAAGTAGACTAATTTTCATGTCAAACGATCACTCACTTCTGATACTGTTCGAATAGTAAAAACGGCAGTATTAAGTCTTTGAACAAGAACCTGAACATGGGATTTCCATGACAGTTTACGATCTAGCTCAACACCTAGAAATTTGAACTCTTCAGTTTCACTAATCATATGCCCATTCTGTGATATTAAAACATCAGATTTTGTTGAATTGTGTGTTAGAAACTGTAAAAACTGAGTCTTACTGTGATTTAGCTTTAGTTTATTTTCTACAAACTGTGAACTTAGGTCATGAACTGCACTATCTGAAACCTAGCCAATGTTGCACACAACTTCCATTACGACCAAACTAGTGTCATCAGCAAACAGAAATATTTTAGAGTTACCTATAATACTAGAGGGCATATCATTTATATAAATAAGGAAGAGGAGTAGCCCCAACACTGATCCCTGGGGCACCCCCCCCCCCCCCCCCCCACTTGACAGTACCCCACTCAGACCCCACATCACAGCTGTTATCAACATTGTGAATAATGACCTTTTGCTGCCTGTTGCTAAAGTAAGAGGTGAACCAATTGTGAGCTACTCCCCGTTTTCCATAATGGTCCAACTTCTGGAGCAATATTTTGTGATCAACACAATCAAATGCCTTAGTTAAATCAAAAAATATGCCAAGCATTCAAAACCTTTTGTTTAACCCATCCAGTACCTCACAGAGAAAAGAGAATATAGAATTTTCAGTTGTTAAACGACTTCTAAAGCCGAACTATACATTTGACAGCAAATCGTGTGATATAAAATGATAATAATAATAATAATAGCTTTATTCAACATTGAATGGTACACTGCACATGTACAAAGAAACAGTAATGATTAAAGTTATACAATAAAGTTGTACAATACACAAGACACATTCTTCTGAATACGTCATTAATTCACAAAAAAATTACAATGAGATGTTAACTGATTTCTATTCACATAATTTCACAAAGCATTTGTTGTTCTTCATATAAGTATGGTACTCTTCTAATGTGTAGAACGGGTGTTTTACTAAAAATTTCTTAAGCTCAAGTTTCAGTTTAATTGTAGGAAGAGCCATGACTGCTCTAGGCAGTGCATTAGCTAACTTTATACCTGCATACTGAGGCCCCTTTCCGTAAAGTGCTGTTCTGTGGCTGCCAATGTAAAATCTTTCTTTATTTCTAGTATTGTACTGGTGGAAATCCAAACAAGTGTTTGGATGCAGTCCTTTCACAAGCAATATGGCTTTTAGAATGTATGTATTTATAACAGTTAACACCTCTGTTTTTGGAAACAAGTTGTGATAAGATTCCCTATATTTTGCTCCACAGATTATTCTCACACCCCTTTTTTTTAAAGAATGAGTAGCTTGTGTAGATTATCTTTGGTTGTTGCTCCCCAAATTTCAATACTGTAGTTCAAGTGAGAGGAGAAAAGAGCATGGTATGCAGTCTTTAGGGCTACAGTGTCTTTACAGAACTTGCTAATAGTACTGATTTCAAATATACTTTTTGACAACTTAGTTGCTAGGGAGTCAATATGTGTGTCCTATTTCAGGTTACTTTGGATTGTTACGCCAAAGAATTTTACACTAGACTCTTTCTTTACCAATTCGTTTTCAATGTATAATTTAATTTCATTATTCAAACTACTTTTGTTGAACTCCATCAAACGTGTTTTACTGGTGCTTACATTTAAGTGGCTTTCATTAAAAACTGAACAATTGCTTTTGTCACATTATTACACTCAGCCTCTAGTTCATTACATGATACCTTTTTACACACAATGGACGTGTGATCAGAATACAGAACAATTTTGGAATTTATAGTGCAGTATTTAATATCATTTACGTAGATCAAGAACAGAAGTAGGCCCAATACCGAGCCCTGGGGCACGTCATATTTTATGCAAGTGATCTCTGATTTGTAGACACCACTTTCCATTTTAAGCTGAACAAACTGTTTTCTATTGCTCATATAACACTTTATTAGGTCATAAGCAGCACCTGTTATGCCCATGTTCCATAGCTTGTGTAATAGGATGTCAACATTCACACAATCAAAAGCTTTTTTCAGGTCTAGGTATACACCTGCCACATCTTCCTTGCTTTCGATACCCCCTAACACCTCTTCAATTAATTGAGCAGCTGCAGTGCTAGTTGATTTACCTTTTAGGAATCCATTTTGATTTTCAAACATCAGGTTGTGTTTGTTAAGAAAGTTTATAATCCTGTTGTATATAACTTCCTCAACTATTTTGGAAAAGACAGGAAGGATTGAGACTGATCTGTAGTTTTCTATTTTGTTGTTGTCACCTTCCTTAAAAATGGGGGTTACCTGTGCTATTTTTAGTCTGTCTGGAAAGGTGCCTGATTCTACTATATTGTTGACTGCTACAGACAGAGGTACAGAGACATTTTGGCTACAGGCTTTTAAAACATTAATATTTAGGCCATCATGCCCAGCTGAATTAGAGGGTTTTAGAGAGCTAATGATGCCCATTATTTCTGCGCAGTTTGTGGGTGCTAGATATATACTATGGTCACATGTATTACCTTTAAAACTGCAGTGCATGTTTTTATGTTTGTCATTTATGGCTTCCCCTACGGAAGAAAAATATTCATTAAAAATATTTACAATTTCCAGTTGGTCTTTTATGAGGATGCCATTGTCATTAATAGTAAAGTCCACACAGGATTTATCATTGCAGGTTCTAAAACTGTTTATGACTACCCAGATGCCAGCAGTTACGTTGTGTGAGTTTTGAAGCTTATTTGCAACATAGTTGCTCCTGGCCTGTGTAAGTCCTTATAGTGTGCTTGATGAATTTTGAAGGCTTCCTTTAGCTCAGGAATCTCTCTATTATCCAGCATTGCACTGTGGAGTAGCGTTAATTTTTCCCTAGCTTCAGTGACATTACTATTTACCCAAATATTTTTGTTTATATTTTTTGTTTGTTTCCTTGTATCTTTATATACACAGCCTTTTCAATAACGTTTGCAAACACTGATGGCATAAAAATAGGACTAAAATTATCTACATTATCCCTTTCTCCCTTTTTATAAAGCAGCTTTACTACCGAGTACTTTAATCGCTCAGGAAACTGACCATTCCTAAAGGAAAAATTACAAATATGGCTAAATACAGGGCTAACATGTGCTGTACTTTAATATTCTGCTAGACACTCCATTATAACTATGAGAGTCCTTAGTCTTCAGTGATTTAATTATTGACCCAATCTCCCTCTTGTCTGTATCACAGAGGAGTATTTCAGACATCAATCTCGGAAAGGCATTTGCCAAGAAAGTTATATGATTTCCTGTAGAAACTAAATTTTTATTTAATTCACCAACAATGCTCAGAAAATGATTGTTAAATACTGTACATATATCTGATTTATCAGTAACAGAAATATTTTTATTATGAACTGACCTTGTGCTGCTGACCAGACACTTCCTTCACAACTGACCATATGGTTTTAATTTTATCCTGTGAATTAGCTATTCTATTTGCATACCACATACTCTTTGCCTCCCTAATAACATTTTAAGCACCTTACAATACTGTTTGTAATGGGCTACTGTAGCTCGATTGTGACTACTTCTAACATTTTGATATAATTCCTGCTTTGTTCTACATGATATCCTTAGCCCACTAGTCAGCCACCCGGGCTGCCCATTACTGCTAGTACCCCATTTAGAATGTTCTAATGCAAAGCAACTCTTAAAGAGCATGAGAAACGTGTTAAGGAAAGCATTGTATTTACCATCTATGTTATCGAGCACTATAAACATCCTGCCACTCTTGTTCCTTGGCAAGGTTTAAAAAACTCTCTATTGCTTTTGGATTAACTTTCCTACATAGTTTGTAATTAAATATGACATTGGTTTGAGTACAAAAGCCTTTTAGTGTTAAAATTTGTGAATCATGGTCTGAAAGTCCATTCACGCTTTTACTAACAGAATGCCCATCTAGTAATGAAGAATGAATAAAAATATTGTCTATGGCTGTGCTACTGTTCCCCTGCACCCTAAAAAACACAATCTGCATCAGATCATATGAATTTAGGAGATCTACCAACATCCTTTTTCTTGCAACATCATATACAAAATTTATATTGAAGTCACCACATATAAATAATTTCTGGTACTTCCTACAAAGTGAGTCATGAACCCTCTCTAGCTTGAGCAGAAATGCTCTGAAGTTGGATTTAGGGGACCTATAAACAACAACAATTAGAAGTTTAGTTTCACTAATTTCAACTACCGCTGCACAACATTCAAATATCTGTTCAGTGCAGTGTTGTGATACGTCTATGGACTCAAATGGAATACTGTTTTTTTACGTACATAGCCATTCCCCCACCTCGCATGGAACTCCTTGAGAAACAGCCAGATAATCTGTAGTCTGGTAAAGGAAGCCTCTGAGTTGTCAAATTGTTTAAGAGGTGCTTTGATATACCAATAATTTCAGAGTCAACATCTATAAGCAGTTAACTAACTTTATCTCTAATACCTCTTATATTTTGATGAAATATGCTAATTCCTTCTCTACTCGGAAACATTACATCCTCGGAAGGTGAGCCATTAGTTAGACGGACTTCCTTGAAGCAGGTATACCTATCAGCTGACTTCAGTCTAAAAAAGGTGCAGCCCTAACACCAACTACTGCAGGAATTTTTCCATGAGTGACACCACCACCACCCACTACACTGTCACCTATAAGTTTAGCCAGCCTCCCCCTCCCATACCGATAGAGGTGCAGGCCATTCCTAGTGAAACCCAATCTACTGATAGATGCAACTGGCACCACTGAGATGTGGTCCATGCCCTCTGCCATCAGCACCCTCCCCAGCCCCACATTAACGCACCTAACGGCCACATTAAGGTGAGGCCGATCATGATCTGAAACAGTTGCACGAAACGCACATTAGTGCCACCAGTTTGAGTAGCTATCTTAACTATGTCACCACCCACATCGTATTCCCTGTCCCTATCATTACCTGATCCTACTTCATAAAATTCTTACATAACTCCCCTATGCTGTCAGTCACCTGAGCCAACCCTGCACTAGGCTTCACAAAGCTGGTGACCTGGTATTCACTCCCCAACACTTCCTGCAACTGCTGGCCCACATCTCTACCATAGGAACTACCTGGCAGCAGAACCTTCTTCTTTCTGCTAGGCTTTGCTACTAACCTAAGCATCCTAATTGCTGAGGACTGCTGCATGTTCCCTACATCTACAGCTACTTGAGGCTCCTCTCCACTCATCTCTGACAGTTGGTCATATCTATTGCATGTACGCAAAGTAAAACTGTCTGAATACCTCCTCTTCCTAGCTGCCTTCTTACCAACTGCCAGTTCCCATTCCCCACCACCCTTCACCCTCCTCAACCTATCTAGTTCCTCCTTTGCGCATTGTAACTGCACCTGAAGGGCACAAATCTTACGCTCCTGCTCCTTTATCAACTTATTTCTACTACAGATTCTGCATTCCCAGGAGAGGATCTCACTAAAATGACCACTAGCTTCCCCACTGCATTCCCCCCAATGAAAATACTTTGAACAAATCCCACACCGTAACCCACTACTCACAAACCTACAACAGAGTCCACACTTCTCACTCATGGTAAAATTTTGCAGTTACTGAAAAAAACTACACATCTATGTTACCAGAGTTCAGTTACACCAGTAGAACTATTTAAGAACTAACAATAATGGTCTCGAAATTCTCTGCCTACTAAGAAAGCAACTACTCGTATTAATACTACTACACCACAGCTAATACCAATACCAACAAAACTTCACAAAATTATTAGCTAAAACCAAAAAATTCAAACAGCCACTGGAACACTAAGCAAAGTTAAAACACTGAATGAAAATTTTACTGAAATATTTCGCTAGAAACAATAAGAAACATCAGTTGAAAACTAAGCACGAAATTTACTATACGACTTCAATGCACAGAAAACTCCAAAAAACACAGCGAGTGAATGATTACAAATGTTATTAAGTTGTTATTTCTCCACAAATGGCACACAACACCGCTGAAATCTATTAAATTTAATAAATGTATTACAGAGCACAAAAAAGTTTGTCAGTACTTCGCTTTATAACTGCTACAGCTGCAGTGCACGCCGCAAAATGTTATGGACAGAGCACATGGAGACCATCGCCATTCACACCGCGGAAGTGTTAGGAGTAACATAGCTAGTTACATGTACCACAAAATGGCTGAGATGCATTTGATTTGTAGTGCAGCCAACTGCAATGGATGACAAGCTGTGCGCTTGTATCATGTGAAATATGTCGATAGAAAAGTGTCACACCACACATTATTTGCCACCCTGCATTGCTGACTGTGCAAAACTGGTCATTCCACATGCACAAGGTGGATACTGCCCACCAACTTACAACACAGACAGCTGTGGTGGAAGAAAGTGTTCTCAAAAGGATGCAGCATATGCTGTTAACAAGTACTGAGGTGTATTACATGCCACTGATATCCCCCAACACTCCATCTGGCACACTGTATACAATTAAACACTGCATCCATTTCATTTCCAACATGTCCAGACATCACAACTGGGAGACTACAACAAGTGCATGGATCTGCATGGTGGTTTCTGCAGGAATCCAATGCAGGCTGAAGCTTCACAGTGATGGTCCTCTTCACCGAAGAGGCTGCGTTTTCACTCAAGGGTGTGATGAACGTTTACAGCTTCCATACATGGGTGAATGTGAACTCACATGATACATGTTTGCATGCCTCACAACGAAAATTTACCCTTAATGTGTGGGCTGGCACTGTTCGATTATTACAGCAGCAGGATGTCTTTGAGAAACACCAGGTATCTTTGAGAGTGTGCACCGCACTGATGTCAGGCATGTCTTGATGCATCTGGACAAAACTCCAAGCATTTCCTGTAGTGGGCATCCACTTGTAGCATGTGACTAAATAACTGAAACACCATTTAGTAGTCCCAGAAGGCTTTTGCGACTCCCGGTTCCTATGTGATTACTGATTCTTGTTGTATGCCTGATCTGCCATGTCAGTTTGTAAACATTTTTTTGAGTCACCCTGTATATTTTACTGTTCAATAGTCACTCCATGACTTTACATAAATAGTTCACAGTCACTTTTGTTCTAGTCACTGTTTCACTGTTTTATGTGAGTTATTTAACACAATGCTTTCACTGCCGAGTTCTCCAAAACCACAGTGCACCAAATGTAGCAGAACAAACCTGACACAATTTATGTCAAAGGCCTTGTGGTACTGATTTCAGTCCATAGATGTTATGAAGCTGCAAAAATGTTAATGGCTATAGGAAGGTTTCCACTCAATAATATACAGAACTCAACAGTTTTAATTTACTGATTGACATTTTTCTTCCCTTTAACAGACTTCATCAAATCTACATCTACATCTACATCTACATCCATACTCCGCAAGCCACCTGACGGTGTGTGGCGGAGGGTACCTTGAGCACCTCTATCGGTTCTCCCTTCTATTCCAGTCTCATATTGTTCGTGGAAAGAAGGATTGTCGGTATGCCTCTGTGTGGGCTCTAATCTCTCTTATTTTATCCTCATGGTCTCTTCACGAGATATACGTAGGAGGGAGCAATATACTGCTTGACTCTTCGGTGAAGGTATGTTCTCGTAACTTTGACAAAAGCCCATACCGAGCTACTGAGCGTCTCTCCTGCAGAGTCTTCCACTGGAGTTTATCTATCATCTCCGTAACGCTTTCGCGATTACTAAATGATCCTGCAATGAAGCGCGCTGCTCTCCGTTGGATCTTCTCTATATCTTCTATCAACCCTATCTGATACGGATCCCACACTGCTGAGCAGTATTCAAGCAGTGGGCGAACAAGCGTACTGTAACCTACTTCCTTTGTTTTCGGATTGCATTTCCTTAGGATTCTTCCAATGAATCTCAGTCTGGCATCTGCTTTACCGACGATCAACATTATATGATCATTCCATTTTAAATCACTCCTAATGCGTACTTCCAGATAATTTATGGTATTAACTGCTTCCAGTTGCTGACCTGCTATTTTGTAGCTAAATGATAAAGGATCTATCTTTCTGTGTATTCGCAGCACATTACACTTGTCCACATTGAGATTCAATTGCCATTTCCTGCACCATGCGTCAATTCGCTGCAGATCCTCCTGCATTTCAGTACAATTTTCCTTTGTTACAACCTCTCGATACACCACAGCATCATCTGCAAAAAGCCTCAGTGAACTTCCGATGTCATCCACAAGGTCATTTATGTATATTGTGAATAGCAACGGTCCTATGACACTCCCCTGTGGCACACCTGAAATCACTCTTACTTCGGAAGACTTCTCTCCATTGAGAATGACATGCTGCGTCCTGTTATCTAGGAACTCCTCAATCCAATCACACGATTGGTCTGATAGTCCATATGCTCTTACTTTGTTCATTAAATGACTGTGGGGAACTGTATCGAACGCCTTGCGGAAGTCAAGAAACACGGCATCTACCTGAGAACCCGTGTCCATGGCCCTCTGAGTCTCGTGGACGAATAGCGCGAGCTGGGTTTCACATGACCGTCTTTTTGAAACCCATGCTGATTCCTACAGAGTAGATTTCTAGTCTCCAGAAAAGTCATTATACTCGAACACAACACGTGTTCCAAAATTCTACAACTGATCGACGTTAGAGATATAGGTCTATAGTTCTGCACATCTGCTTGACGTCCCTTCTTGAAAACGGGGATGACCTGTGCCCTTTTCCAATCCTTTGGAACGCTATGCTCTTCTAGAGACCTACGGTACACCGTTGCAAGAAGGGGGGCAAGTTCCTTCGCGTACTCTGTGTAAAATTGAACTGGTATCCCATCAGGTCCAGAGGCCTTTCTCTTTTGAGCGATTTTAATTGTTTCTCTATCCCTCTGTCGTCTGTTTCGATATATACCATTCTGTCATCTGTGCGACAATCTAGAGAAGGCACTACAGTGCAATCTTCCTCTGTGAAACAACTTTGGAAAAAGACATTTAGTATTTCGGCCTTTAGTCTGTCATCCTCTGTTTCAGTACCATTTTGGTCACAGAGTGTCTGGACATTTTGTTTTGATCCACCTATCGCTTTGACATAAGACCAAAATTTCTTAGGATTTTCTGCCAAGTCAGTACATAGAACTTTACTTGCGAATTCATTGAACGCCTCTCGCATAGCCCTCCTCACACTACATTTTGCTTCGCGTGATTTTTGTTTGTCTGCAAGGCTTTGGCTATGTTTATGTTTGCTGTGAAGTTCCCTTGGTAACAAGTTCACAGATATAAAAGAATAATTAGTGCACACATCAGGATAACCCTTACTGTATGCAAAACTCTCATTGGAGAAGTTGAATATTCAATTTTGGCACCAAAAACTCAATTCACATTTACATAAAATCAACACAGATTGTATAAAATACTGGCCTATGGTGATTAGATAATTAATACATTATTAGAAAGTTGAAATACTTAGCTTTAAAATGTTATGTGGTACTACATGAAATGCCAATTTGCTCACCAAATTTTAAACATTTTGAACTAAAATGTTAGTAGCAGTTAATTATATTCTATAATTATGAGTGCCCTAATCAAAATTAATTATGACAATAGAATCAAAATGAGAATATAATAATAAATTCCAGTGAAATTAAATCTAAATCAGAACTTGAGATTTGTAATTTAGTTTTAATTACATTTTACATGTAAATTTTCTCTGAATAATGTAACTGAGTCATAGCCATTTTTATTTTCTTAGTTGAATATGACTAATGAGGATTGCTTTATTTCAGCCATTTGATCATCATGCTTAGATAAATAATTTATTATGGAGCTCATATGTATTCCATTTGGATTTAGATGGATTTAGAAATAAATTATAAATTGCTGTTTAATTATGACCTTATCCTTCTGTTGGAAATGTTACTTTTGGTATCAAGCCAAAGCACAGTAATTCTTTGTGCCTTGACCAGAACTATATAAGACAACACTCATACTAAAGTCTCCACACACAATTATTTCCCACTTTTTTCTACTAAGTCTCAGTAGTAACCCCTCTAATTGCTTAATGAAAGTTAAAACATTATCTGTTTGACGCCAATAGACTGTCAGCATTACTATGTTCTGTGTTTCCAATATATTATTGAAGTACATCATTCAGATAGCTGTTCAATACAGTATTCACCGAGGTCTATGGCTTGGGACTTTATTCGACTTTTTGTAAACATAGCCACTCCACATTTCCTCCTCTATGGTAATATGATACTAGCTTTTATCCATCTAGGTGCATCTCTTCAGTTTCTGTGACTTCCAGATGATGTACTATCATGCATAACACACCTGCAGAAATACCTTCGGATTTTTCATTGTCTTGTATTGTTGTGAGAAGCTCATTTTTCTCACTGATCAAATTTCTTATGTTTTGATGAAAATGTCCAAATGTGCTACGATTGTTAACCTCTGTACTGTCCAGGCTGCCATTTTTTTCTTCTCCATTTATTGTTGCAACTATATCTATAGTTATTAGGCAGTCCTGTCTTTTGAAAATATCTACACTAAAAAACATAGAGTGAAAGTAATGGGAATCACTGTGACTGGACAGACAGTGATCTGGTTACATTAAAAGCTTCTGGAAATTGGTCAAAAACATTCAGTTGTAGACTAAGCCATGTGTGGTGTGACTGTGCGAGGGGTGATGCATCGATCGTGCCCATGTGCAATACCCCAGTCTGTTGAGTGACTATTGTAGCCCTGCATTTATATGTTCAACAAAACATTTCATCCAGGGCTTCTCATGTCACTCAAAGAGTGATACAACCTTCACATTTTCTTGTGGAGCATTCCCAGTGATGCACTTCATGTCATTCTCAATATTATGTAGTTGAGGTTATGGCCCTAAATGTTTCCAGCACTCCCAATAACCACTAAATAATCTTCTTTATCAAGCTCTTTCCCCAGAGAGCCAAAATCACACATGACATTGTTGAGCCCTGTGCTTGGCTACTTGTTACCTGGTATATCTTGATAAAATATGGTAACTGTAGTGGAACAGGGTGGCACAGAAATTTCAATATTTCTTAAATAGTTAAAACATGACCACATTTATTTACACTATTTGTACATAACTTCTATGCTTTGGATGTAACTGTTCCACACTCTGATAGTTCAATAGTACTGTGGATCACTGGCTGTCAGTACATTGTTCAGTCACTCATTGACTACCAGCAATGAGTAACATCATGCTTTCCTTTTTTATACAAGTTAGCAATTTTCCAAGGAAGGCTTCTGGTTGAACTATTCCATGGAATGGTGTAAGGTGGTGAGGTCTCTGTGCCACATCTGTGCTGACATAAAAGCAAGTGTCACTGCATCCACAACACCACACGAATCCCAATGAAGAACATGATCAGAAATTAAAAACTGCTCCATGAGTTGCATGAGCTTTGTTTCCATGGGACCCTGTTAACCTTCTACCTCATCACCATCTGCAGTGACCGGAAATCAGACAAGACCTAGAAGGACTTAACACCAATCTAACAGGCCAACTGGTCAAGGGCATTACAGCAAGTCATCTGAGGGTAAACAAGTGGGCAACAACAACTAAATAATGACAAACAGTGAAGATAGCATAACAAGTCCAGCAATTAAACCAAGATCAAAATCTAATATGCAGTGAATTCAGAACCAAGATGTGTAGCGAGATCAATAAAACAGAGCAGAGAAATCATTACTAACTGTGGGGCTACTGTACTGCTGGACTTAAAGGACCTCTGTGTACACTAATTGGTCAGAAAGATAGACCTGTCCTCATGGTGGCACTTGTGGCAGTGACGCTGGTGCCCACAGATGTAGCAGTGCTGTCTATCAGCTACCACCAAGTTCCATACTATCTGGTGGGCCTTCAGACTTGCTGGGTTGGGATACTAGAATTTGGCAGACTAATGTGATAATAATGTTATTGGAATTGTTGGTTTATTATAATTTTGGTAGCTTTTCTGGAAGCAATGTTAATATCTTTGCTGAATATTTGAGACTTCAGATATGGTGCCTTCTGACATTGGCCACGTTTGCTCATCCCTCATAAGCAGGCTGCCATAACTGTCATGGTAATTTCAAGATGTGTGTGCCATCAGATACCTATTCCATCCCCTGATACAGCTTACTCACCAAACTGATTTTTCTGCCTTGCTGAAACTTGCCAACAATGTGATGTTCAACATAGCATCTCTTCCTATTCTTAATTTATGTATCAAACATACCACTTGCAACCTCACAGATGTATCTTAGAAATTCAAATGGCTCCAAGCACCATGGGACTTAACATCTGAGGTCATTAGTCCCATAGACTTAGAACTACTGAAACGTAACTAATCTAAGGACATCACACACATCCATGCCCAAGGCAGGAATTGAACCTGAGGCCGTAGTAACAGTGCGGTTCTGGACTGAAGCATCTAAAACCGCTTGGCCACAGTGGCCGGCTGTATCTTAGAAGTTAAACTGAAGAGAGGTAAACCTAAATTCATAGTATTTATAGAGTTAGAGAAAGCATTTAACAATTCTAAACAAAATAATATCTCTTATAAAGTTTGAAGGTTGCAGAGATAAAATACAGTGAGCAAAGGTTATCTACAACTTGTACAGAAAGCAGACTATAGTTACAAGTACTGATGGACAAAAAAAGGAAGCAGCAGTTGAGAAGGGAGTGAGACAGGATTGTCATTTATCCTACATGTTATTTCTACATCTATATCAACTGCTATACTCTGCAAATCACTGTGAAGTGCATGACAGAGGGTACATCCCACTGTACCACTTATTAGGGTTTCTTTCCATTCCATTCACGAATGGAGCATTGGAAGTACAATTGTTTAAATGCCTCTGTGTGTGTTGTAATTAATTTAATCACGTCTTCACAATCCCTATGTGAGTGATATGTATGGGTTGTCAATTAAACTCAGTTTTTGAAACTTTGTTTTTAGGCTTTTATTGGGATAGGTTATGTCTGTCTTCAAGAATCTGCCAGTTTGGTTTCTTCAGCAACTCTGTGACAGTCTCCCATGGGTCAGACAAACCTTTGGCCATTCATGCTGCCTTTCTCTGTGTATGTTCAATATCCTCTAATCCTATTAGGTACGGGTCGCACACACTTTAACAATATTCTAGAATGGGTCACACGAGTGATTCGTAAACAGTCTCCTTTGTAGACTGACTGCATTTTCCCAATATTCTACCTACAAACAGAAGTGTACCACCTACTTTACCCATGAGTAAGCCTATGTGATCATTCCATTTCATATCCCTACAAAGTGTTACACCCAAGCACTGTATTTGTATGAGCTGGTCAATCCCAGCTACGACTCATTGATATTACAGTCATGGGATACCATGTTTTTTCATTTTGTGAAGTGCACAATTTTACATTTCTGAACATTTAAAGCAAGTTGCCAATCTTTGTACCACTTTGAAATCTTATCAAGGTCTGATTGAATATTTATAGATTTTCTTTCAGATAGTTTGTCATTATAGATAACTGCATCACCTGCAAAAAGTCTGAGGGTACTATTAATATTGTCTGTCATACCATTAATATACAACATGAACGGCAGGGGTCCCAACACACTTCCTTGGCACACACTTGAAGTTGCTTCTACATCTGACAATGCTTGTTCATCCAAATAACCTGCTGAGTCCTCTCTGTTGTGTGCGACTTTTTCGCAGTGGTAAGCAGAGATGGGATACAGAGTAGTGTAGTAACTGTCTTCCATAGGAAAGCTGACCAGGAGAAGAAACGAACAGCAAATAAGTTATCACAGTAAACAGAACATTTACTTAGCTTGTATTTCTCCAAGCATACAAAGACTCATAACAAACAATGCAGCAAGATATAGAGTCCAGCTTGTACAGTAGCAACAACAATGTAACTCTCTGGACTAAATCACAGTTGATTGTGTCATTGCTACGAGTAGATGGCATCAGCAAGCATCATGTAGTTGAGAGCCTCCAAGTGGGAGTGGCATGAGTGTCTGCTGTGCCATCAGATATTGCAGCAGCAGAGGGCACTCATACTCCAGAGCCACTGGAGGCATGGCTCAGTGGGCACACACCACTGTGTCTGCCAGATCTCATGCAGTGACTGTTGGTATCAGATGGAAACTTGTAATTCTGTTGCCAACATTTTGCCACCCAGGGGGTGTTATTGATATGTGATACTACACTCCCTACCAAAAAATCCTTAATCCAGTCACACATTTTGCTAGATACATCATCTGATCATACTTTTGACAATTAATTTAGATGTGGTATGAGTCAAACACTTTTTTGGAAATCAACTGCATCTACCTGACTGCCTTGATCCAAAGCTTTCAATATGTCCTGTGAGAAAAGTGTGAGTTTGGTTTTGCATGATTGATGTTTTTGGAAGCCATGCTGGTTGGCATGGAGGGGATATTGTCCTTCTTCCAGCTTATGGGCACAGTTTTTGTTTGAGGGATCTACGATTGATTATCGTTAGAAGAAGTGCTAACTCAGCTGGAAATTGAGCCCTGGAAATTCGTTCTGTTTTAATGATCTCAGCTATACTACGCTAACAGTTATCTCATTCATCATTTCAGTGGTACAAAGATCAAATTGGAGTAATTCTCCTGGGTTTTTCTTCATAAAGGAAAATTTGAAAATGGAGTTAAGCATTTCAACTATTGCTCTGCTACCCTCAATTTCAGTTCCTGTCTCATTCATGAGAGACTGGATAGGAACTTTGGTGTCACTAACAGCTTTTATGTGATTCTTCAGTTTCTCCCAGCGTATTTGTTGCTCGAACAGCCCACGGGTATAATGCGCGGTTCATAGTGTCCAACGGGCACAATATTTCGGCTATCAGCCATGTCACCATCTTCAGGTGCACTGACAAACTAAGCTCCTGAGGGCGGGTGGCCAATTTAAATCCCCTCCCCCCACGGGCCGCTATCTTCGCTGTCTGCGCTCGCGCGGTGTCGGTCGCATTGCACCTTAAGTTCCAGCAGTACCTCAGGCAACCAGGTTAGTCATACCACTCGCAGGTGATGGATTTGCAAGTGTTAAGTCAATGGTGAAGTTTCACTTGCATGAATCCAGCTTGCAAAACTTCATATGCATGTTCTTTGATCCACAATATAGTGGTCCAATTGGCTTCAGATCCAGGAGAATGCACTACAGCTCTCAAACTTGATAATGCTTCCAAGAATGATATTTTGAAGATCACTCACTCTTTCAAGATCATGCAGGCAGTAAACATGTACTTTATGGCTCAACCCAAAAAGCAGCAGTCCAGCCGCTGCCTTGGAGATGGAATTCTTGTACGTCTTTTTCCCAACAGAGGCCTGATGATTCATCAATTCGGGCATGTCCTCTGAACAGTCTGTCACATCCTTTCAGTGTAAGCAGTGGGGTCTCCCATTATGTCCTGACTGCTTCACAACACACCCATGTGAAGACTATCTGGATCACTCAATACACTCCACCCATTGTGAGAAACATGGGCATCCCCGTGCTGTCTGTTACCAACTGTTGAGAGGGTCGGATGCTGCTCCCACATCCATCAAGGGACAAGGCATGAACTTCAGATAGTTGTTCCTCAGGATGCTGCTTCTGCCACTAAGTTGTTTATTGACCTCACAATTGCAAGCTAGGATGTCTATCGTCAGGTGGACACCATTTCTTTGATTAACCTTCACACTTATGCTTGTCTTGGTTCCCCTGACTTTTCCCCACCCTACCATATAGGTTGGCTGTGCATCATGACAGTTTGATCCCCACAAATGTCAATTCACAGTCAACATGGCATATAAAATGTCGTATGACTGATAAATCTGTTTGTTGTCGCTAGTGACTCAGGTGGCAACATTTTTGGTTGGATGCCTTCTCACTGTATGGATTCTCCATCCTGAGAGATTCAGGTCATTTCCAACATAGTTCCCTTCCAGGACCTCAATGACTTCAGTACCATCTCTGTGCCTCTATTTGAGCTTGGCCTGGAGTGCGACACGGATTTCCAGGCTCATATCTCCTTATGTTGAGATGCAATGGCCCATTTAAGCCAAATGTGGCCTATTTCTGTGGCTCTTAAGCAAGAACTCAATTACCTCCATGAATCTGGAGCCACTAAACTTGTTAAAAGTAGTGCTTGGGCCACACCTCTAGTAGTGGCAAAGAAAACCAATGGCTCTCTCCAGCTATGTGGAGGCTTAAATCAACAGTCAATCCCCAGGCACAAGTGGAAACATACCCCATACCATGTCCAGGGGACCTCCTCACAAAATTTGTTGAAGATGAATATTTTTCTAAGATCAATCTGGCCAAAGCATATTTGCAGATGTCAGTGGATGAGGAATTTCAACACATTATGTTCATCGACACCCACTTCGGCTAATACAAATACAAACATTTGCCCTTGTGCCTCTCTTCTGCTCTGGCAATCTTCCAGAGATACCTGGAATAGTTAACCTTGTCCATTCACACTTGTGCAAACTATCTTGATGACTTCATTGTCACAGGCTCTACACGTCAGGACTACCTGCACAACCTTCATACCCCCTTTATTGCACTGCATGGTGCAAGGCTTGAGTGGTGCTTACAAAAATGCCAGTTTTTTCAGGAGCAAGTGGTATAACTTGGACACTTGCTCAACATAGAAGGGATCCAGTCCACTGGCCACAATGTTTCTGCCATTGACTCTCTACCCCACCCCCATAACTTAGAGGATCTGCAGCCTTTTTTTTGGGAAAGGTGAATTTTTATTCTAAGTTCCTTCCACTGGCAGCCCACATTATGCATCTGCTCAACAAGCTGCAAAAGAACCACATTCAGTACAGATGGCCAGCTGCCTGTGAGCATGCTTTCACATGGTTGAAGCATCTTCTGCACACAGCACCCTGCCTTATGCCATTTTCACTGTCACATCCACTGCCTTTGGCTGCTGATGCTTCTCCCTATGCCAATGCTACAGTGCTGCTCATAAGAACAATGATGGTACTGGGGAACTGAGTGCCTATGCAGCCAAGATGCTGACACTCACTGAAAAGAATTATTTGCATCGCTTCAGGATTATACCAATAAACTGCAATCTAGAGTTCGCCTTGCCCGTTACTTGTGTAATCTCATCATTCCATTTGAGATCATTTTGAATAGTGACACCCAGATACTTGATGGATGTTACCACTTCCAAAGACTGGGCATTTGTTTTGCACTCATACATTAATGGAATTTTTGCCTTGTTATATGCAGTAGGTTACACTTACTAATATTGAGAGATAACTGCCAGTCATTGCACCACACATTTATTTTCACAAATCCTCACTGATTTGTTCACAACTTTCATGTGATAATACTTTCCTGTAGATTACAGCATCATCAGCAAACAGTTTAATGCCGCTGTCAATACCATCAACCAGATCGTTTATGTAAATTGTAAAAAGCACCGGACCTATTATGCTGCCCTAGGGCACACTTGAAGTTACGCTTGTTTCTGTTGAAGTCACCCCATTCAGGATGACATACTGCTCTCTGTCTGTTAGAAAAGTTTCTATCCAACCACATATGTCATCAGATAGAGCGTAAGCGCGCACTTTTTCGAGCAAGTGACAGTGCGTACTGAGTTGAACACCTTTCAAAAGTCGAGAAATATGGCATCAACCTTGGAGCCGGTATCTAGAGCCTGATGTATATCATGCACAAAGAGGGCCAGCTGTGTCTCACATGACTGCTGTTTCCTAAAACCATGCTGGTTTCTGCAGATAAGCTTCTCAGAGTCTAGAAAGGTCATTATGTCTGAACACAAAACATGTTCCATGATTCGATAACAAATCAATGTCAGTGAAATTGGCCGGTACTTATGTGCAACTGATTTTCTACCCTTTTTATAGATTACCATGACCTGGGCCTTCTGCCAGTCCCATGGAACTTCCCGCTGTTCCAATGATCTCTGATAGAAGATAAGAATGGTGCTATATTTGTAGCATAGTCAACATATAATCTTACGGGGATACTGTCTGGGCCAGATGCTTTCCTGGTGTCTAAGGATCTTAACTGTTTTACAATCCCAGATACACTAAACACTGTGTCAGCCATCCTTGCATTTGTTTGATAATTGGAAGGGGGAATGGTGCTGCAGTCCTCTACCGTAAACGAGTTTTTGAAAGCTAGGTTTAGAATATTGGCCTTCTGTTTATCATCATCCATTACATTACCCGTACTGTCAGCAAGAGAAGGTATTACATCGGGGAGCAGGGGGGGGGGGTGATGTCTGGTGGGTGATAAAAGGCTCCAATTACCATTTTATGCCCACACCAATACTGAGACTTGCCCAAACAATCTCACATGCAGCTTCAGCTTCTATCTCAGTGGATTTGAGTTTCTTATTTACTGCAGCAAATATGTGACCTCCATTTCCTATAAGCCTATCCTTCTGATATAAATTTAAATTTTTCCCAAAACTCTCACTGCTATCCATTTCAGGTTTCAACCAGATTTTGGTACCTAGTATTATGTGGGTACCACTGCTTTTCATGAGCACTTCAAACTCTAGCATTTTGTTACGAATGCTTTGGTGATTAACTGGTAGGAAGGAAGAGGGGGGGGGGGGGGGGGGGCAACACCTTACACTTATACTTCTGGGTCTCCTACAGCTGTTGCTGAATGGAGAGTCTTCTAATCAAAAACCCTTGTGTGGACCCCATCCATGGTCAGCTATCTTGGTAGTAGCCTCTGATGTGTAGTGCACATCTTATTTAATGTGTACAGTGACCAGGCAGTAAAGGAAACCAAGGAACACTTGGAGGTGAATTAAAGTTGAGGAAGAAGAAGCAAAAACTTTGAGGTTTGCTGGTGATACTGTAAATTTCATCAGAGATGGCCATGAACTTGGAAGATTAGTTGAACAGAATGTATAATCTCTGTTGATCCATTGTGGATATGGGACAGTGGCTGGCAACATATTAACCACTGAAAAATCACAAAACACCTGTATGTTTCAGAATTTATTTTATTTAGACAACTAGTTTTGCCATCTCATTAATATCATCTTTAGGGTCCTATGAACTCCACAACAGATAAGCAGATTTATTGACAACAAAGAAAACACTTCAAAAACAAATTCAGAGAGTCTAGATATTGATGGCTCCAGTAATGCAAGTATTGATGTATCTGTCTGTACATAGTGCATAGGGGCCTGAAGATTGCATTAATGAGATGCTGAAACTGGTCATCTAAATAAAATAAGTTCTGAAAACATACGGCTGTTGGGCAATTTTTCTATGGTAAAGAAAATATAATATCTTGAAAAAAAATTATGAAAGGAAATCAAAAAGGCACTGCTGAGGGAATTACAGTAGGAAATGAGACACTAAAAGTAGAAGAGGGGTGTTGTTATTTGAGTATAATAACTGATGATGGCCAAAGTTGAGAGGATGAAAAATGCAGACCTCCAATATGAATGATGCTTCTCTGAAAAAAAGAGAAAGAAAGAAAAAAAAAATGTTAACAGTGAATATAAACTGAAATGACATTAGTCATACCTCCCAATATTATGTTGGACCTCCATTTGGCTGGTGTAGTACAGCAATTCAACATGGCATGGACTTAACAAGTTGTTGGAAGTCCCCTGCAGAAATACTGAGCCATACTGACCTACAGACATTTGTAACTGTGATTGTGCTGTTGGTGCAGAATTTTGTACATGAACTGACTGCTCAATTATGCACCATAAATGTTCGATGAGATTAACGTTGGGTGATCTGGATGGCCAAATCATTCACTTGAATTGTCCAGAATGTTCTTCAAACCAATCATGAACAGTTGTGGCCTGGTGACATGGTGAAACATCATCCATAAAAATTTCATCATTGTTTGTGAAAATGACATCCACAAACGGCTGCAAGTGGTCTCAAAGTAGCCGAACAGAACCATCTCCAGTCAATGATTCTTTCAGTTGGACAAGAGGATCCAGTTCACTCCTTGTAAACACAGTCCACACCATTATAAAGCCACTAACAGTTTGCACAGTGCCTTCTTGACAACTTGTGTCCATGACTTTGTGGGGTATGTACCACACTCCAACACTACCATCAGCTCTCACCAACTAAAATTGGGACTCATGTGACCAGGCCATGGTTTTCCAATCATCTGGGTTCCAACCAATATGGTCACAAGCCCAGAGGAGGGGTTGCAGTTGATGTTATGCTTTTAGTAAAGGCCCTGGCATCAGACACCTGCTGCCATATCCCATTAACATCAAATCTTGCCACATTGTTCTAACAGATATGTTCGCCATAGATCCAGCATTGATTTCTGCAGTTATCTCATGCAGTGTTGTTTGTCTGTTAGCACTGAAAACTCTATGCAAATGCATAGTGGACTTGGGATAGCATCTTTGCCTAGTAATCAAAATGTCCTGGGGTCTGATCGCATCCATTGTTTAAATTTTGAGTGAAATCCATCAACAATGGCAGCTCAAAACTTCCAGCATAAGTAGTCACCCTTGTTCTGCCAATGGCTCAAAGAAGTGGGAGGACGAGAAAGAGGCTCAGGGTCACCCTCTTGTCCTGGAGTGGGAAACTGCCCCTAAAAGGCAGAAGAATCAGCAATGGTCAATGGCATGGAGATGCAGAAGGCAGTGGAAACCACTGTGTTAAAGACACTTAATGTGCATCCACAGTACATGGGGACTGCAACTGAAATGGTATGATGCTCTCTCCATTCACAAAAGACTCCAGATTATTCCCAATTCAACTGTCTAGAAGGGGACTCCCAACAGGGATGTGGTCTTGAGAAAAGGACTGAATAAACATTATATTCCATCCTGGATTTTCCATTGTTTCAATGAAAGAGTAATATTTTATGAGTCAGAGCATGGAAAGTCAGTAGTTTCAATGTTGTGAGGAAGCTGGCAAATCTGAAAAGAGAAATACAGAGATTCAAAATAGATATTGTGAAGATCAGTGAAGTGAAATGGAAAGAAGACGGGATTTCTTCCAGATGAATACAGGGTAATATGAATAGCAGCAGAAAATGCTATAATTGAAGTAAGATTCATTATAAGTAGGAAGGTAGGGCAGGGAGTTAGTCACCTTGAACAATTTAGTGATAGGATTATTCTCATCAGAACTGGCAGCAAGTTCAAGTATACACGCCAACATCACAAGCAGGAGATGAAGAGACAGAGAAAGTATTTGATGAATGTGTAATTCATTACATAAAGGGCAATGAAAATCTAATGGTCCTGGGTGACTGAACTGCAATGGTAGGGGAAGGAATAGAAGGAAGGAAAGAAGATAAGGTTTAATGTCCTTCGACATTGAGGTCATTAGAGATGGAGCACAAGCTTGGACTGTTTCAAGGATAGGGATGAAGTCAGCCAAGTCCTTTCAAAGAAACCATCTTGGCATTTGCCTAAAGTGATTTAGCAAAGTAATGGCAAACTAAATCTGTATGGCCAGACATGGGTTTAGACCATCCATCCTCCTGAATGTGGGTCCAGAGTGCTAACCTCTGCACCATCTTGCTTGGTAAGAAATAGAAGACACAGTTACAGGAGAATATGCACTCGTTAATAGGAATGAAAGATGAGAAAGACTAATACGGTTCTGCACTAAACTTTAACTGCAGGTATTGGAGTGTAAGGTTTACACAAAAGTGGGTAGAGACTCAGACCACAATTCAGTAATGATGAAGAGTAGGCTGATGTATAAGAGACTCGTTTGGAAGGATCAATGTGGAAAGAAGGGGGATACTGAATAATGGGGAATAGTGATGTATGTATGAAGTTTTCTTAGGCTGAAGATACTGCAATCATATGTTGAAGAGAAATGAACATTTCTAAAAAGAGTAGTCACAGAAATTGGACAGACAAATACAGATGCCAGGAAGGTAACTGGGAAGAACCCTTGGGTAAGAGAAGAAATACTTCAACTGGCCAATGAAAGAAGGAGGTGCAAAACTGCTCAGGAGAAGACAGAAATTCAGCAATACAGGTCACTTAGGAATGAAATAAACATGATGTGCAGGGTATGAAAAGTGTAATGGCTGCAGGAAAAATGTGAAGAAATAGAAAGAGAAATGGTCATCAGATGGAAACAAGTGGCATATACAAAAGACAAAACAACTTTTGGTAAAACTGAAAACAAAGGAGTCAATGCTGAGAATGCAAGAAAACTCCACAGTCAAACACAGAGGAGAGAGTAGATAGGTGTAAAGAATACCTAGAAGGTCTCTTTAAGTCAGAGGAACTCTCTGATGATGACATAAAAGAAGAAGTGGGAATCTATAAAGATGACTTAAGTGATCTAGTACTACAACAGAGCTTTAGAAGACTTGCAAACAAATAAGGCAAAATGCATAGACAACATTCCTTTTGACTTTCTGAAATAACTGGGGGATGTGACAACCAAATGACTATTCAAGTTAGTGTGTAGAATGTATGAGACTGGAGACTAATGACTCAACTTTCAGGAAAATATAATCCACACAATCCCAAAGATATCAAAGGTGAAAAATTGAGAAAACTATAGTACAATCAGCTTAAGAGTGAATGCATAAAAGTTGCTGAAAAGAATAACATAAAGAAGAATGGAAAAGAAAACTGAGGATATCTTAGATGATGATAAGAAATACAAATAAACATAACTGGTCTGGTCTTGGCAGCCAGAGACTGTGGTCATGTGTGTGGAGCCACATTTGTGTTAGTGTATGTGTATGTTGTCTAATTCTGATGAAGGTCTGTTCAGCTGAAAGCTTTGTTTGACAATATTTTCGTTGTGCTAATCTGTGACTCGGCATCTCTGCTATATGGTGAGTAGCAACTACACTTTTCACAATATTGTCTATATAATAAATCACCTTGAGATGGAAAAACTTTTGCCCATGATTCAGCATGATTTGAGAAAGTATCACTGAATGCGAAACTGAGCTTGCTTTTGTCTCACATGTATTGTGAACTATGGATGAAGGGCAACAGGCAGGTTCCATATTCCTAGATTTCCAAAAAACATTTAATTCGGTGCTACACAAAAGACTGTTAACAAAGGTACAATCATGTGGATATGAGTGTGGCTTGAATACTTTTAAGGAATAGAAACCAATATATTGTACTTGATGGCAAGGGTTCATCAGAGACGAGGATATCATCAGGAGTGCCCAAGAGAAGTGTGACAGGACTGGTATTACTTTCTATATACATAAATGATCTGGTGGACAGGGTGGATACCAATCTGCAGCTGTTTGCTGATGGTGCTGTGGTGTAGAGGAAGGTGTCGTTGTTGAGTGGCTGTAGCAGGATACATGGTAGCTTAGACAAGATTTCTAGTACTTGTGATGAATGACAGATAGCTCTAAAAGCAGAAAAATGTAATTTAATGCAGATAAATAGCAAAAGCAAACCCACAATGTTCAAAAACAGTAGTGTGCTGCTTGACACAGTCACATTGTTTAAATATCTGGGCATAATGTTGCAATGTGATATGAACTGGAACAAGCATGTAAGCATTGTAGTAGGTGAGGTGGATGGCCAGCTTCAGTTTATTGGGAGAATTTCAGGAAAGTGATTGTCATCTGTAAAGGAGATTGCATATAGGACACTAGTGTGACCTATTCTTGAGTTTTGTTTGAGTGTGTGGGATCTGCACCAGGTCAGATTCAAGGAAGACATTAAAACAATCCAGAGGCAGGTTGCTAGACTCCGATTAAAATTACATTGTGACTAACATTTCAGCAAGTCAAGTGTCAGGGTCCAGCCATGTTCCAATGTTGTTTCTTTCTCAAGTGCAACTTGCTCACAGTGTCACTGGTTTTCTTGGGATGTGCAGAACCTTGTGTAGCATGGCTGGCTGCATGGCTGCAACACTGCTTCCCTCCACTGTAGTGTGTCAACCACAAAGTAATTTTAATCAGAGTATAGATTTTATACCTATAGGTTTGAAAAACGTCCAATTATTATGGAGATGCTTCAGGAACTGAAATGGGAATGCCCAGAGGGAAGGTGACATTCTTTCTGAGGAACACTGTTGAAAAAATTTAGACAATTCTCATTTGAAGCTGACTGCAGAATGATTCTACTGCTGCCAATGTACATTTCATGTAAGGACCATGAAGATGAGAGAAACTAGAGCTCATATGGAGGCATGTAGATAGTTATTTTTCAATCGCTCTGTTTGTGAGTGGAGCAGGAAAGGAAATGACTAGTAGTGGTACGGGGTACCATCCACCATGCACTGTACTGTGGATTGTGGAATATGTATATACATGTAGACATAGAGGATGGGTTTGGCTTTAAGAAAGGTAAAGGCACAAGAGAGACAGTTCTGACATTATGCTTGATAATGGAAGCAAGACTTAAGAAAACCAAGACACCTTCATAATATTTGTTGACCTACAAAAAGCATTTGACAGTGTAAATTGGTGAAAGATGTTCAAAATTCTCAGTAAAGTGGGTGTAAAGTACAAGCAATACAATATGTACACTGTACAAGAACCAAGAGAGAAAAATAAAAATGGAAGACTATGAACAAAGGGCTCAGACTAGGATGGGATGTAGACTTTTGATCCTACTGTTCATTCTATACAATGAGGAAGCCATTGAAGAAATAAAAGATATGTTCAACTATGTGATTAAAATTCAGGGTGAATGAATATGAATGATAAAATTTTCTGATGACATTGCTATCTTCAGTGGAAGTACGAAAGAATTACGTGACATACTGAACTATGGTAAATGAACTGTCTACTGAGCACAGAATGTGGACTGACAGTAAACTAAAGAAAAGGAATGATACAAAACAAATAATGCACATAGCACACCAAGAGTCATGGGACTCATTCATAAATATCTTAGAACATAATGTACATGGTAGACAGCAATGTGCATACAGAGTCATGAAAGCCCTGAACAAGGAAGGAAAAAACACTGATTCACTGAACATTATACCAATGAGCAATAGATAAATAATTATACAGGCTCATGGTGTACACAGAAGAAGAAAGATGACACTGGAGAGAGTATGTACTATGGAACAGTAGATCCAATTACTACGGAAGAGCTAAAAGAGGCTTTGAAAGGCATGAAGAACACGAAAGGTACTGGAATAGATGGAATAAAACAGAACTAATTAAATATTTCCTCTCAAATTAAGTATTGTTCAGCCATGGCAGCCTATATGAACACAGGCTAATTGGTGGGTGATTCCCAGTGTTGATACAATATTTTACTAATGGTTGCTTTGTCCTTTCTCCACTCTGGATTTGAAAGTATCTGAAAACTGTCACAGAATGACTAATACTCAGAGGTGATCCACAGTCAGCCAGCAGGTTAGGTCGTAAACGACAAAGTGACAAGCTTTTTCTAAATGCCAACATCTCCCTGCAGTAACTTTTGACATACATTGGGATATGACATCACCTGGTGCCATTACATTTCATGTGCCCTCAAGGACTGGGGATACAGAGAGAGGCTCCCTAACAATTTTTAGTCATCAGTTTTTATTCCACCAGTTGTTCTGGGTTCAAGTGGTACTTCGCTTAGTTCTCTGTGGGTCCAAGAGAATGGCATGCCACTGGGCTCTTTTTCAATGCCATCAATGGGCTAGCGATCTCTGAAGTGCTGCTAGTCACCCCTGCACTGTATGTTGACAATGTCTACATTTGGTACAGCTCCCAGGGTCTAGCCTTGACTAAATACCAGTTCCAAGGCACCATATGACAGGCCTTTGCTTTAACCCTTCCCATTGTTTCCAGTTCTCTCCTGCCAAAATGCAGGTCATGCATTTTTGTCATTGTACCATGGTCTGTCCTAGTCCAGAACTCTACTTGGCTACTCAGCACTTGGATGGCGTTGCATAATCTCAATTTTTGAGACTTTTCTTTGATGAGACGCTGATCTGGTTGTCCCATATTCAGCAACTAAAGACCAGCTGCATGTAAAAGCTTAATGCTCTCTGCTTGCTTCCCCACTCCCCCTGGGGTGCAGATCCTGTTACCATCCTTCGTATCTACCAAGCTCTGACCCACTCCTGCTTGGACTATGGTTGCCAGGTTTATGGCCATGAGGCATATTCGGCTTTGAAATTATTAGACCCAGTACATTATCATGGAGTGCCACTGGCACATTTTGGACTAGGCCCGTACACAGTCTCCTTGCTGATCTGGGGGTTATCCCTGTACAGTTTTGATGGTACCAACTATTGCTCAACTATTCAGTCACCATTTGACAATGCTGATCATTCAACATATCCTATTCTTTTTGCATGTGAGGGGAATCAACCCCCTGAAACCTGCCCTTGGATGGGACTGCCAGTTGGAATGCATCTCACAGCCCTCTGCCACAACTCCACCTACCCTTTCTTAGAATGTACTCCTTGTGTTTTCTTGCACACCCTGGCTTGGCTGGTACCCATGCCATGAATTAAAATCAACATACTGGTATGCAAAACTTAAGGATAAAAGTAACTTTCAAATGTTATGTCACTGCTAAGTAATGTAGCTCCATGAAAACTGCACCATACATAGGAAGAACTGCTACAATATAGCACAGAAATTAACTGAAAGAAATACATGCAGAGATGAACAGAAATGATACTTTTATTCAAAGACAATAACTACACTGAAGTCACTGTAATTTATAATGGTCCACAGGATATTAGGAAAGGTGGGAGATGGTTCTTAATAGTGTTTGTGATCACCACAGATGGCAGTGTATGCTCTGCAACGTCCTACCAGGCTGGCTACAAGACCGGTAAGGAGATCTGGTCGTAGGGCATTCCATTCCTCCACCAGGAGGAAAACTGCTGGCTGGTTGTTGGTGCAAGTGGTAGTGTTGCAGTATGCTTCCACAACACATCCCACAGATTCTCGATGGTACTTAAAGTAAGGGAATGGAAAGGCCAGTTCCATCTCCAAATATCTTCTTGTTCTGAGAGCTCCTCCATCTCACTGTTTGATGCGGTCATGCATTGTCATCCATAAAAATGAAGTCAGGGTTGAATGCATATGAGGAAGGAGTGCAGCATGTTAACAATATTGATGAGTGAGTATACTATTTTCAAAGATTTGGAAGACCCTTGACCCTGCCTCCTTTGCCTGCTGCCTCTGCCATCCCTGTTTTCCTATGTTTTAATTTATTTTGAGAGGTTTACCTCTTTTTCTGCCACATCCTGTTCCCTGCTTTAGGAGTAGCACTCGTTTGATTAGTGGATGCTGTCCTCCTCTTTAATTCTTTGTGTATGATGGATTGAGGGTTGGACAGCTGCTGGATGGTCTGGTCCATTGCTTACAGAGCCCTGGGGCATGCCCATGCCTTAACTATTTATCTCATTTTGTTTTATTACTAATGGTCCATGTGATGTACATTGTGTTTTCAGCCTTTTCCCTTTCATTTTTCTGGATCTGTTGACTATAAGACATTATTTGCTCTATAACAGTCTTCACCCTCTAATGAGTTAGTGGGGGTAGGATGCAGAAGGGTTTCTCTCAGTATAGCTGAGCCCTGGGTGACTATCTGTCTGCTCCAATCTACATCTGATCCAATCCATATACTTTTACTTCTCCATAAATTGGTTTTCAGCTCTGGTATCAATATTGTCTTCAGTGCCTCACATTGAGCACTGCTACATACTTTTTTCATCCAAGCACATTCCTGGTGGATGTCACTGTCTCCAGGCAAATGAATCCTTGATTGAGGACTGAGACAAGCATTTTATATTCCAGCACCAGACATCAGTTTGCAAAGAACCACATTTTAGATGAACTGGAGACATGGCAATTAATCGTTTTGAAAATAATTAATTGCCCAGCACAATCACAACAATTTCAAATGAAAGGACAGGCTTTGTCCAGCAATACAAACCAGGGTTCAACCACATCACAGTAATGGCATGACTGAACCATGGGAAGTGTTTTATGGTCTGAAAATAGCCACTGCTGTTCAAAACTGATAATATCATTTGAAGTTATTATGACTGTGCTGGACTATAAATAATTTTCAAGACATCACTTTCACCAAATTGTCTGTTATAGAGTCCACAAATTTTTTGTTGTTGTTGTTGTTGCTGGTGGTGATTGTTTGAAGCTTTCAACATCTATTCTATTAATGCCCACAAATATTGCCACTAGCTGTGTTGCTAGCAGTGTCACATAATGCAAACACTGACTTATGTTGCACAAAATGACAATCCGGCACTTGACAATTGTAGGTACAACCAACTCACACACCAAGAAGAATGTCCTGCAGGAGAACTAGCATTTGAAGGACAGAGGACAACATGTCAGTGTGTTTTCACTGTGAATGTCTGGGATAGATTTTACACCATTGCAGAGAAAGATGTTGAGTTTTTGATGACTACTATGCCATAAGACATCAACCATCACAACACTTCTACTCATGCCAGTCAACTGCAGACTATCATAACTGATCTTTGGGACAAAGGCCATTGCTGTACCCTGGATGAGATTGTTCCCCAATACTACATCATTACCATTCCCTGTCATCCTACAGAGGTGTGACCCAGTTGCCTAGCCACCAGAATCAGGAAAGCTAAGTGACGTGACCATCTATGAATGTGAAGCTGCCACAGATACAAATTCCCCGTGGATGACACTCACTGAGATGTCAGGAAATCTCACTGATATCACCATCAATGGCCAACCTGTCTGTGTGCTAGTCAACTCAGGACTTCCTCTCCTATAATATCAGATGCTTATCACATCAGATAAAGACAGCTACATTTCACAATATGAAAGTGATTGTGCTGAAAGTCACAAATGCAAAATATGTTGAACCAACAGGAAAATGTATTGCATAAATAACTATCAATCATAGTACACAGCTCTTTCAATTAGTTGTTGTAACAGAATGTAATTATAATGTTATTCTAAGATAGGATTTCTTATAGGCATCACCAGCAGTCATAGACTATGGAAATTCGGATCTCCACACTGATGAACTTGTTCCAGTAAGCACTCACAACAAAGGTTGTTCTGGCCGGTTGAGTGCCATTGAAGATGTTCTTATCACACCATTATCAATGAGATGTGTTCCATAAATCAATTGAGATGCTTAGTTGAACTGTGAAATTTTTGTGGGTTGCATAAATCTACTGGGGCTGACAAGAGAAATTCACATATCAGCAATGATTATAACCATTACAGCTGGTTGAGGAGAAATTTGGATGGACTATTCAGTTCCATCAATGAAGAATCATGCTTTGCTACGACTACAGGCAGACCACCCTGATAGGGGGTCAAAAGATCCTGAGTTTCAAGAACCCAGCACAACCAGAGAGCAATCATCCTTTCACGCAATTTGCAGAGCATTTTGGTGAGGCTAATTGGATGGTAACTATCAACAGAGATTGGATTTTTGCCTGGCTTAAGGACTGGAATGATGATAATACCTCACCATTGTGAAGGAAAGACACTGTTGAGCCAAATACAGTTGAACATAATAAAGAGATGGCCCCATTCAGCAACAGCCAGATGTCCATCAGGCAGAGACACTTGCATGTTTGCAAGAAGCTGGGAGAGCTATGCCCATCGTAGCACAAATACTGGCAGGGTCTTCCATGCTGAACAAGCCTCAGTGGAAGACCCAGACAAAGTGTGTACCACAATGTTCCATCTCTCTCCTATCTACTCCCATAGTCCTTCCTGAGTTCCCCAAATACCAACCAAAAGTGAGATTTGATCCATGCTGAGGGATGCATGGCACATGGGAAGGAAAATGTGTCATTAATGGAGCATCAGGGATAGCAGGAGACCTTCAGTAATTAGCCTTGCACCACAGGGGGTTCCATCATGTCAACTGACTAGGTTCCCAAACCTCGAGAGACTAACAAGGAGAAAATGGGAAATAAAACAAAAACTGATGGACTTGATGAGACTTCAAACACCAAAGCATCAGGATTGGTACCAGTGGAAGCTGTTTCTGCTATTGGATTGGGTGACAGACCAGACTAAGAAGTGGAAACAGTTATTGAGCAGTTGAACCAAGTCAAGATCATATCCTTTTCTTGGATGAGAGGGGGAAACTCCACAAAGAACAGAAAGAAAAGGAAGGTAAAGAATGGCTTCCTAAACATAAATAAAAGGAATTAAAAAGTCTTGATCTCCAAAACATGTCTGTCTCATCGTATGTAAATAGAAATGTACCTTGGTGGTGCACTTCTGAATGCAACTGAAGCAGATAAGAAGGCTGTTCAACCTTGCAAGGGAGAAATGACAATGGATAAAATATCAGGAGGCACTCATCAAATACAACCTTGCAATCAAGCATACGAAGCTAGCTTCCAGGAAAGTATTCTGTGAGCAAATGGAAGCTACTTGCACTAGATGTCATAAAATCCTCACCAGAACACCAACTAATCCAGGAGGTACTTTAAGGAAGGAGGACAATGCTTATACAAGGACAGCGAGTGAGGTGCTGGAAGTGATCCTCAAGACTCACTTCCAAAATGCACTGTGGCAGTTAACACAGACCAGGAGTCAGTCCTTGAGATACACTGGTTTACAGGTAAACAAAAGGAAAACTAGGAACCTAGTGGTGAATGAACTCATTAAAGAATTAAATATTAGAGGCTACTAGTGCTGAGGATAAGCGGGTGATTGACTCATAGTAATACTTAGCAAATTTGCTAGTATCGTTAGAAGAATGGCAACGTGCACACTAGACATTGTAGACAATTGGTGCAATCTAAGGGTTAGCCCCAAGAAAGTTGTTATAGTTTCATTTATGAGAAAGTACATATACTGGAAATTCTAGCTGCTTGATGAAATTCTACCAGCAGAGGTGGCAGTGAAGTATTCAGGGATATCCCTGGATGCAAAGCTATCACGGACTGATCATACAAAGAATGTAAGTCATGAGCCTCTTAAGAGAACTCAAAGTGCCTGTGTAAAACTGGGGTCTAGACCCCAGGGTTATGTACTGGATATACACTACTGTAATAAGACCCTTGATCATTTATGGGGCTACAGTATGGTGGATCTAGATTAGATTAGATTTACTTTCATTCCAATTGATCTGTAGTGAGGAGGTCCTCCAGGATGTAGAATATGTCAGAAAAACAATTATACATGTCAAATATTTACAACTAAAGCAAATATGCTAATGTACCTTCCACAGCCCCCAAGTGGAATGATCATCACTTTTTTAATGAACACTATATGAAAGAATCATTTTACAAACACTCATTTAGTAAGATCGCATTAATGCACTGAATTTAAAATTAAAAAAAAATGTTTTTTTATTTATATGGTAATAAACATATAACAGAACTACTACAATACTTATTTACAGTTAACACATTACTGCACTGAAATGGTGCAGAAGTTAGGCTATATATATATATATATATATATATATATATATATATATATATATATATATATATATATATATATATAATAGAGGGAAACATTCCACGTGGGAAAAATATATCCAAAAAGAAAGATGATGAAACTTACCAAACAAAAGCGCTGGCAGGTCGACAGACACACAAACAAACACAAACATACACACAAAATTCTAGCTTTCGCAACCAATGGTTGCCTCGTCAGGAAAGAGGGAAGGAGAAGGAAAGACAAAAGGATATGGGTTTTAAGGGAGAGGGTAAGGAGTCATTCCAATCCCGGGAGCGGAAAGACTTACCTTAGGGGGAAAAAAGGACAGGTATACACTCGCACACACACACATATCCATCCACACATACACAGACACAAGCAGACATTTGTAAAGGCAAAACTCTTTGCCTTTACAAATGTCTGCTTGTGTCTGTGTATGTGTGGATGGATATATGTGTGTGTGCGAGTGTATACCTGTCCTTTTTTCCCCCTAAGGTAAGTCTTTCCGCTCCCGGGATTGGAATGACTCCTTACCCTCTCCCTTAAAACCCATATCCTTTTGTCTTTCCTTCTCCTTCCCTCTTTCCTGACGAGGCAACCATTGGTTGCGAAAGCTAGAATTTTGTGTGTATGTTTGTGTTTGTTTGTGTGTCTGTCGACCTGCCAGCGCTTTTATTTGGTAAGTTTCATCATCTTTCTTTTTGGATATATATATATATATATATATATATATATATATATATATATATATATATAAAACACAGATGATGTGACTTACCGAACGAAAGTGCTGGCAGGTCGATAGACACACAAACAAACACAAACATACACATGAAATTCAAGCTTTCGCAACAAACTGTTGCCTCATCAGGAAAGAGGGAAGGAGAGGGAAAGACGAAAGGATGTGGGTTTTAAGGGAGAGAGTAAGGAGTCATTCCAATCCCGGGAGCAGAAAGACTTACCTTAGGGGGAAAAAAAGACAGGTATACACTCACACACACACACACATATCCATCCTCACATACACCAATGTATATATATATAATAGAAAGAAACATTCCATGAGGGAAAAATATATCTAAAAACAAAGATGATGTGACTTACCAAACGTAAGTGCTGGCAGATCAATAGACACACAAACATACACACAAAATTCTAGCTTTCGCAACCAACGGTTGCTTCATCAGGAAAGAGGAAAGGGGAGGGAAAGACGAAAGGATGTGGGTTTTAAGTGAGAGAGTAAGGAGTCATTCCATATCCATCCGCACATACACAGACACAAGCACAATGCGGGTGGATATGTGTGTGTGTGCGAGTGTATACCTGTCCTTTTTTCCCCTTAAGGTAAGTCTTTCCACTCCCGGGATTGGAATGACTCCTTACCCTCTCCCTTAAAACCCACATCCTTTCGTCTTTCCCTCTCCTTCCCTCTTTCCTGATGAAGCAACCGTTGGTTGCGAAAGCTAGAATTTTGTGTTATGTTTGTGTGTCTATCGATCTGCCAGCACTTACGTTTGGTAAGTCACATCATCTTTGTTTTTAGATATATTTTTCCCACGTGGAATGTCCCCCCCCCCCCCCTCCCAACTCTCTCTCTCTCTCTCTCTCTCTCTCTCTCTCTCTCTCTCTCTCTATATATATATATATATATATATATATATATATATATATATATATATATATATATATATATATATATATATATAGAGGGAAACATTCCACGTGGGAAAAATTACATATAAAAATAAAGATGAGGTGACTTACCGAACGAAAGCGCTGGCAGGTCGATAGACACACAAACAAACACAAACATACACACAAAATTCAAGCTTTCGCAACAAACTGTTGCCTCATCAGGAAAGAGGGAAGGAGAGGGAAAGACGAAAGGATGTGGGTTTTAAGGGAGAGGGTAAGGAGCCATTCCAATCCCGGGAGCGGAAAGACTTACCTTAGGGGGAAAAAAGGACGGGTATACACTCGCACACACACACACACACACACATATCCATCCGCACATACACAGACACAAGCACAATGCAGGTGGATATGTGTGTTTGTGCGAGTGTATACCTGTCCTTTTTTCCCCTTAAGGTAAGTCTTTCCGCTCCCGGGATTGGAATGACTCCTTACCCTCTCCCTTAAAATCCACATCCTTTCGTCTTTCCCTCTCCTTCCCTCTTTCCTGATGAAGCAACCTTGGGTTGCGAAAGCTTGAAATTTGTGTGTGTGTTTGTGTCTATCTACCAGTGCTTTCTCATTTGGTAAGTCACAGCATATATATATATATATATATATATATATATATATATATATATATATATATATATATAGCTTTCGCATCCCGCAACTACCCTCCCGACCTGGTACAGAAGCAAATAACCAGAGCCACTTCCTCGTCCCCTCAAACCCAGAATCCCCCACAGAAGAACCACAAAAGTGCCCCACTTGTGACAGGATACTTTCCGGGACTGGACCAGACTCTGAATGTGGCTCTCCAGCAGGGATACGACTTCCTCAAATCCTGCCCTGAAATGAGATCCATCCTTCATGAAATCCTCCCCACTCCGCCAAGAGTGTCTTTCCGCCGTCCACCTAACCTTCGTAACCTGTTAGTTCATCCCTATGAAATCCCCAAACCACCTTCCCTACCCTCTGGCTCCTATCCTTGTAACCGCCCCCGATGCAAAACCTGTCCCATGCACCCTCCCACCACCACCTACTCCAGTCCTGTAACCCGGAAGGTGTACACGATCAAAGGCAGAGCCACGTGTGAAAGCACCCACGTGATTTACCAACTGACCTGCCTACACTGTGACGCATTCTATGTGGGAATGACCAGCAACAAACTGTCCATTCGCATGAATGGACACAGGCAGACAGTGTTTGTTGGTAATGAGGATCACCCTGTGGCTAAACATGCCTTGGTGCACGGCCAGCACATCTTGGCACAGTGTTACACCGTCCGGGTTATCTGGATACTTCCCACCAACACCAACCTGTCCGAACTCCGGAGATGGGAACTTGCCCTTCAGTATATCCTCTCTTCTCGTCATCCGCCAGGCCTCAATCTCCGCTAATTTCCAGTTGCCGCCACTCATACCTCACCTGTCTTTCAACAACTTCTTTGCCTCTACACTTCTGCCTCGACTGACATCTCTGCCCAAACTCTTTGTCTTTAAATATGTCTGCTTGTGTCTGTATGTGTGGATGGATATGTGCGTGTGTGCGAGTGTATACCTGTCCTTTTTTCCCCCTAAGGTAAGTCTTTCCGCTCCCGGGATTGGAATGACTCCTTACCCTCTCCTTTAAAACCCACTTCCTTTCGTCTTCCCCTCTCCTTCCCTCTTTCCTGATGAGGCAACAATTTGTTGCGAAAGCTTGAATTTTGTGTGTATGTTTGTGTTTGTTTGTGTGTCTATCGACCTGCCAGCGTTTTTGTTCGGTAAGTCACCTCATCTTTGTTTTTATATATAATTTTTCCCACGTGGAATGTTTCCTTCCATTATATATATATAGTTGTTTCTACTGAGAAATTCATCAATCGAGTAGAAGGAGTTGGCCATCAATAAATCCTTTAGGCTTCTCTTAAACTGAATTTCATTGTTTGTTAAGCTATTTATGGCTGCTGGCAAGTTATTGAACATGTGTGTTCCTGAATAATGTACACCGTTTTTTGTACAAGAGTAAGTGACTTTAAATCCTTGCGAACATTATTCTTTTTTCTAGTATTGATTCCATGAATATAGCTGTTGGTTTGAAAAAGTGACATATTTTAATGACAAAATTCATTAAGGAATAAATATATTGGGAAGCAGTAGTTAGTATCCCCAGATCCCTAAACAGGTTTCTGCAGGATGTTCTTGAATTTGCACCACATATAACTCTTATTGCACATTTTTGTGCCCAGGAAACTTTATCTTGGCTTGATGAATTACCCCAAAAAATAATCCCACATGACATTATGGAATGAAAGTAAGCATAGTATGCCAGCTTTTTCATTTTTATATGCTCTATGTTTGACACAATTCACATTGCAAATAGAGATTTGTTAAGATGCTTCAGCAGTTCTGTGGTGTGCTCCTCCCAGTTGAATTTATTATCAAGCTGTAATCTCAGGAATTTAACACTGTCCACTTCTTCTATCTGCTTATCATCCTATGTTAGGCACACACCTCTTACAAGTTCTGAACTGCATGTAGTGTGTTTTTTCAAAGTTTAGTGACAAAGACTTTCCCCATGAACCATGGACCTTGCCGCTGGTGGGGAGGTTTGTGCACCTCAGCGATACAGATAGCCGTACCATAGTTGCACCCACAATGGAGGGGTATTTGTTGAGAGTCCAGACAAATGTGTGGTTCCTGAAGAGAGGCAGCAGCCTTTTCAGTAGTTGCAGGGGCAACAGTCTGGATGACTGACTGATCTGGCCTTGTAACACTAACCAAAACGGCCTTGCTGTGCTGGTACTGCGAACGGCTGAAAGTAGGGGGAAACTACAGCTGTTATTTTTCCCAAGGGCATGCAGCTTTACTGTATGGTTACATGATGATGAAGTCCTCTTGGATAAAATATTCCAGAGGTAAAATATTCCCCAATTTGGATCTCTGGGCGGGGAATACTAAGGAGGATCTCGTTATCAGGAGAATGAAAACTGGCATTCTACGGATCGGAGTGTGGAATGTCAGATCCCTTAATTGGGCAGGTAGGTTAGAAAATTTAAAAAGGGAAATGGATATGTTAAAATTAGATATAGATATTAGTGAAGTTTGGTGGCAGGAGGAACAAGACTACTGGTCAGGTGACTACAGGGTTATAAATACAAAATCAAATAGGGGTAATGTAGGAGTAGGTTTAATAATGAATAAAAAAATAGGAGTGCGGGTAAGCTACTAAAAACAGCATAGTGAACGCATTATGATGGCCAAGATAGACACAAAACCCATGCCTACTACAGTAGTACAAGTTTATATGCCAACTAGCTCTGCAGACCATGAAGAAATTGATGAAATGTATGATGAGATAAAAGAATTTATTCAGGTAGTGAAGGGAGACGAAAATTTAATAGTCATGGGTGACTGGAATTCAACAGTAAGAAAAGGAAGAGAAGGAAACGTAGTAGGTGAATATGGATTATGGCTAAAAATTAAAGAGGAAGCCACCTGGTAGAATTTTGCACAGAGCATAACTTAATCATAGCTAACACTTGGTTCAAGAATCCTGAAAGATGGCAGTATACATGGAAGAGGCCTGGAGATACTGGAAGGTTTCAGATAGATTATATAATGGTAAGACAGAGATTTAGGAACCAGGTTTTAAAGTGTAAGACATTTCCAGGAGCAGATGTGGACTCTGACTACAATGTATCAGTTATGTACTGTAGATTAAAACTGAGGAAACTTCAAAAAGGTGGGAATTTAAGAAGATGGGACCTGGATAAACTGACAGAACCAGAGGTTGTAGAGAGTTTCAGGGAGAACATTAGGGAACAATTGACAAGAATGGGGGAAAGAAATACAATAGATGACGAATGGGTAGCTTTGAGAGGTGAAATAGTGAAGGCAGCAGAGGATCAAGTAGGTAAAGAGATGAGAGCTAGCAGAAATCCTTGGGTAACTGAAGAAATATTGAATATAATTGATGAAAGGAGAAAATATAAAAAATGCAGTAAATGAAGCAGGAACAAAAGGAATACAAACGTCTCAAAAATGAGAATGACAGGAAGTGAAAAATGGCTAAGCAGGGATGGCTAGAGAACAAATGTAAGGATGTAGAGGCATGTATCACTAGGGTTAAGATAGATACTGCCTACAGGAAAATTAAAGAGACCTCTGGAGAAAAGAGAACCACTTGTATGAATATCAAGAGCTCAGATGGAAACCCAGTTCTAAGCAAAGAAGGGAAAGCGGAAAGGTGGAAGGAGTATATAGAGGGTCTATACAAGGACGATGTATTTGAGGACAATATTATGGAAATATAAGAGCATGTAGATGAAGATGAAATGGGAGATATGATACTGCATGAAGTGTTTGACAGAGCACTGAAAGATAAGTCGAAACAAGGCCCTGGGAGTAGACAACATTCCATTAGAAATACCGATAGCCTTGGGAGAGCCAGCCCTGACAAAACACTACCATCTGGTGAGCAAGATGTACAAGACAGGTGAACTACCTTCAGACTTCAAGAAGAATATAATAATTCCAATCCCAAAGAAAGCAGGTGTTGACAGATGTGAAAATTACCGAACTATCAGTTTAATAAGTCACAGCTGCAAAATAATAACAAGAATTCTTTACAGACAAATGGAAAAACTGATAGAAGCGGACCTCGGGGATGATCAGTTTGGATTCTGTAGAAGTACTGGAACACTTGAGGCAATACTGACCCTATGACTTTTCTCAAAGATAGATTAAGGAAAGGCAAACCTATGTTTCTAGCATTTATAGACTTAGAGAAAGCTTTTGACAGTGTTGACTGGAATACTCTCTTTCAAATTCTGAAGGTGGTATGGGTAAAATACTGGCAGTGAAAGGCTATTTACAATTTGTACAGAAACCAGATGGCAGTTTTAAGAGTCTAGGTGCATGCAAGGGAATCAGTGGTTGGGAAGGGAGTGAGGCAGTGTTGTAGCCTAATCCCGATGTTATTCAATCTGTATATTGAGCAAGCAGTAAAGGACACAAGAGAAAAATTCAGAGTTGGAATTGATATCCATGGAGAAGAAATAAAAACTATGAGGTTCGCCGATGACATTGTAATTCTGTCAGAGATAGCAAAGGTCCTGGAAGAGCAGTTGAATGGAATGGACAGTATCTTGAAAGGAGGATATAAGATTAACACCAACAAAAGCAAAATGAGGATAATGGAATGTAGTAGAATTAAATCAAATGATGCTGAGAGAATTAGATTAGGAAATGAGACACTTGAAGTAGTAAAGGAGTTTTGCTATTTGGGGAGCAAAATAACTGATGATGGTCAAAGTAGAGAGGATATAAAATGCAGACTGACAATGGCAAGGAAAGAGTTTCTGAAGAAGAGAAATTTGTTAATTTTAAATACAGATTTAAGTGTCAGGAAGTCATTTCTGAAAGTATTTGTATGGAGTGTAGCCATGTATGGAAGTGAAAAGTGGACGATAAATAGTTTAGAGAAGAAGAGAATAGAAGCTTTCGAAATGTGGTGCTACAGAAGAATGCTGAAGATTAAATGGGTTGACAACATAACTAATGAGGAAGTATTGAATAGAATTGGAGAGAAGAGAAATTTGTGGCACAACTTGACTAGAAGAAGGGATCGGTTGGTAGGACATGTTCTGAGGCATCAAGGGATCACCAATTTAGTATTGGAGGGAGGCATGGAGGGTAAAAATCGTAGAGGGAGACCAAGAGATGAATACACTAAGCAGATTCAGAAGGATGTAGGCTGCAGTAGGTACTGGGAGATGAAGAAGTTTGCACAGGACAGAGTAGCATAGAGAGCTGCATCAAACCAGTCTCTGGACTGAAGACCATAACAACAACAACAGTGACAAAGAATTTGTGTAAAATTTGACAGTAATATCCATTACAGTTCCACTGAATGAGCCTGTTATGGGTGTCCAGACCATGCCCCAGAATTAATGCCTGTCATCAATGGAGATGGAACACATCAATGAGAAATGGTTCAGAATCCAATGGCAAGGTGGGGGGGAGTGATCTGACTGCTTTAGAATCATTGGAGTAGCCTGTTCAAATTCTTCTTCTTATTATTCTTTACCTCCTCCTCCTTCTTCACTGTCTTGGGTGGGTGGAATTCTTTCCAAGGCCTATCTGCAATGATCACGGTGACAGACGAAGAATAGGCAGCTCTGGGACCCACTTTCAGTCTCTGACCTGTGAGTTTTCAGGGAGAGTGGACACAGGAGGGACCTCCTGGAGGAGGAAGCTACTCCTCTGGCTGAGTGCAGGATGTGGTGTATGAAGATGGTGCTGTGGGAACCACAGGAGAGGACAGCGGGAGAATTGGTTTGGAAAAAAAACTGAGGTAGGGGGAGTGATGGCTGTGACTTTTGCATAATTGATCATCATACCAACATACTGTAGGCATTCATATTTTTTTTCATGGCTCAGTATACAACAGGTGGTCAACAGATTTATATTCCTGTATTTTCTTTTCTTTCTTGAAGACTTGGCAAACCAGTGAATGTGGAAGATGGTGTTATGTGCAACTGACAAACAAAGGTGGTTGTTTACAAGGACTGCCTTCATGGAGTGATTGTCTGGGGTTACTGCATTTTGGGTCCATCATGCAGTGGCACAACATCATATGACCAAAACATAAGCATCAGAAGCATCTTACAGGTGGTAGGACATAAGGTTTCACATAACATCTGAACACATGACTAACTCTTTCCAGGAAGACATTCCTATCAAAAGCTAAGATAAAGGCACCTGTATCTGGTCATTTATCTTTAGAACGTCTTTGGACATGTCGGACAAAATGTGTGTCTCACTGTTCGAGATTATCATGTAGCTCCTCACCTATTTGGATCATAAGATCTCTCAGGAAGATGATTTTTTGGACCATATTCACAAGTTTGTGTGGGGTAATGGCCACTAGTATGTTACCCAGACTTTCATGTGCCTGAAGAGCCACAGACTGCGCAGCAGAGGAGGCTTTAATCAATAGCAATCCACTGCACATTTTTCCTCAGTTTATCCAGATTTATCTTCTATATGTTCCACAAAAAGATAACGGCTTTGTTGCAGTGAAAGTATCCCCATCAGTTCGAGTACATATTAAGTATTGGACAAAATGTTTCACTCTCAGATGTCTGGCTTGTCCCTCTTCCCATGGTGTACCCAGGGTAGGGAAAGCAGTGTGGTTATAACTGTCAGTACTGAAATTTCTATAACTGTCTAATGAAACGGCCAGCTGAAAACAGCCATTGTGTTGGTGTAATTTAATATGTCTATTAAATACCTTTCCCCCAGGTGTTACTCTGCCACAGCAAAGGCCATGCGGCACAGTTACCATTGCTAGGAGACCTGATGCCCCATGAAAAAGGGCATATATTCCTTGGTATGATGGGGAGCTAGCAGCTCAGGCAACAGCAGTGTGAATCCTGTATTGCCAGGGGGTCAACTGAAAGGGTACATAATACCCCCCCCCCCCTTTCCCCCTGTGCCACACATCAGAGTGACCACTGTGTTGGCTTTGGAATGTGTATAAAAGCATAAGCAGGTACTGTGCACAGATGATCTTTAATTCTAAAAACCATAGTTGCTATTTAAGGTGTTCTTCCCCAATCTGTCCACAATAAAAAAAAAAAAAAAAAAAAAAAAAAAAAAAAAAAAAAAAAAAAAAAAAAAAAAAAAAAAAAATGGAAAATGAAGGTCAAACCCAGAAGGGCACATAAAGTTACTTCAACCAAAAGGTTATGAATGAATCAATACTCCAAGAAAGGAAAGCAGAACACAGGGAGTAGCTGGGTCAACACAAAAGGCTGCCACCATGAGAAAGAGAATAACAGAAGGAAGGATAGTCGGAGATGAGAGATTGCAACACAGGAAAGGAAGTAGGTGCTGCAATGGCTTGGGGCCCTATGCCCATTATAGATGTACATGTGAATGAGTTACGAGTTGTGAGTCCCCTGAGGGGAACAAATAAATTAAGAAACAGACTGCAGTGGAAGGCAAAGTTGTGAGTATTATGAAAATGAACACAAGTGGTTGGAGCAGGCAGCCAGGCACATAGTAATTGTACCAAGGAAGTTTTCTGCTGGATTTCAACAGACAGACATGACTAAAATGATGACCTAAAAGAGAGACAGCTGGACATATTACTAGATACAGAAATCTGGCTAAAACTCAAAATTGACGGCTGTGAGTTCTTTTGCAGTGAGTCTAAATGCTCAGTGAAAGGATTGGTTAATGGGAAACAAAGCACAGAGCTATAGATACAGGTACACCAAATTAAACTCACTTTTCTGTCAAAATGGCAATGTATGAAGCCTTCACTGACTACCAAAGCAGAACATTATTGAATGATCTTTCACAAGATGCTATTCCAATCACATCCTTGCAGCAAGCCTGATAGTGTGCTTATGAACGAACAATTTGCCTCCATTTTGCTCTATCTCAATATACTTCTTGTACCGGTATTGTTTCTCAAGTTTTCTCCTCTAACTTGCTCCAAAATTAGTACCCAGACACCCTTGACACAGGAAATGAAAATGAGGATAGCAAAACAAAAGCTGAAGTATTGGACTCCATTTTCATATATTCATATACCAGAAACATTTCCCCACTTTACTTCTTGTACCACTGTAAAGATGAATGAAATAGGCATTATTGTCAGTAGTACTGTGGAACTGCTAAAATTGCTGAATTTGAACAGGGAAAGTCCATGTCAGAATATCAACAATTACAAAAATATATAGATTGCTACTCATCATAAAGATGATGCATTAAGCTGCAGACAGGCACAGCAAAAGAACTGTTACACACAAAGCTTTCATCTTTTGCAGAATCCTAGAAGATATTCTGAGCCCAAAACTAATAAGACATATCAAACAGAACAACCTCATCTATGATAGCCAGCATGGATTCAAAAAATATTTGTTGTGCAAAGCTTAACTTACACTTTTCTCACATGACATTTCGAAAGTCATGGATCAAGGCAATCAGGGCATGCAGGATTTTTTTAACTTCTGGAAAGAATTTTCCTCAGTACCATCCATGCTTATTAATAAAACTACAACCCTATCAGGTATTAAATGAACTTTGTGAATGGACTGAAGATTTCTTGTTACAGAGGATGCAGCATGTTATTTCGGATGGAGAGCCACTGACTGATGCAGAAGTAGTTTCAGATGCACATCAAGGAAATGTATTGGGGCCCTTGCTGTTTGTGTTGTATAATCATGACCTGACAGACAATATTAATAGTAACCTCAGACTTCTTGCAGATGGCCTGACAATAACAGGAGATACTGAAGGTACACATGAAGGGCACGTGAAGGATTACACAATTGCTTGACTCTCAGAACAACATAATCCATCCCTCGTGTTCCACAGATCACATTAAGAACTGGGCGGGGAATCTTCATGGATATGGGATGATTCGAGGTGTACATTAACAAATAACTAGGAAATCTTACAAAATTAATGTATATAATATATTAACACTAAACCGTTACTGTATTGCTTAATGCTATTTGTGCTTATTATAGCTAAATTCAATCAAGTAAATTAAAGGAAAGTGTCATAATGTAAGACACAAGTAATAGTGCAGCCACCAAAGATAAGTTTATTAATCCACATTCGAGGACACACAAGCACAGAAACAATACAAAGCAACTGAATACATCTGAGAACAAGCACCTGCCGCACTGTCCTTATATAGGGAAGAGCTATCATAGACAGTGCAGCATATGGCATGTGATGTGCACAAGTTGCAGGCAGCATCTTGTGGCTGGCCCATGCAGATGCTGATGGTGGAGTGTTTGAATCTAGCAAGCCAGCAGCCAGGCCTGTGATGCATATCCATGTGCAATATACAGTGTTTATAGCATCCCTGCCCCCTTAGGGAAATGATGCTCCACTGATGCAGGTGTTGACATGACCACTGCACAGCCATGTCATCTGTGGTGGGTGACACAGGTGATAATGGCTGTGGTGGAAGGATATTCTGGGCTGGAATTGGTGAGGAGGGAAGAAGCGGCATGGCATCGGACATACGCAGTGGCCACCCCCCCGTGAAGTACCAGAAGAGAGGATGGATGACAAGGGTGCAGGAAGCATCTCAACATTGGAGCCTTGGTGCACAGGAAATGCAATGATAGTGAAGGTGCTAGCTGCTTGGATGGGGATGCCCTGGATGCCAGTGCTGAGGACGCCAATGGCGTCAAGTCAGCCGGCAGTGAAACTGCAGATGGCACCAGGGCCTCGAGTGAAGGGCTGGCAGCAGGCGGCAGAGTGCTGGACCCCAGAGGAGTGGCAGGAGGCAGTGACATCCACAAGGAGGGACGGTCTGCCCCCACAGCAGGATCACCCCGTGAGACTTGGACAAACACTGAGGGAGAAGGTGGAGGTCGCAGCCCTCACCATGGTGTGAAGACACAGCTGATCTTGATGGCCCACTGCCAGCCTGTCACAGGTGCACACCCTATAGAGGTGGCAGCTGTGGACCGTGGCCAGAATCCATTTCAGTTTGGCAGCCAAACTCTCAAGACCAGACTGCTGAGCCATGAATGAACCACAGGGTTGGTGATCATGGAGCATCTCAGCTGGGCTCCAATCACCCACTGGCATCAACCTGTAGGAACTCAAGAAGCATGTTAAGGCATCATCTGTGGAAGAGACCACGAGATACTTTTTCATTTGAACCTTGAATGGACAGACAAGACATTCTGCCTCACCGTTAGATTGGGGTTGGAAAGGAGGAGCAGTCTTTGGTGGGCACAGAAATTGTGGAAGGTCTGAGACACAAACTGTGGGCTGTTATCTGTAACAAGTGTATTTGACAATCCTTCAATAGAAATAATCTTGGGAGAGTGAGAGAGTGACACCTGTGGCATCACCCGCTGTGAAGCACACTGAGAGTGGGCTACAATAAAACACATAATGTAACCATTGATGCTGGTCCAAAACATATGCTGACAGGCCAGTGACTTGGTATGCAAGACCCCCCCAATATCCCTGATGTAGCAGCTGAAGAAAATCTCACTGAAGGGCAGCTGGGGTCACAACCCTGGGTGACAGACTATCTGTAGCTAAGAGAACAATGCCCTTAAACAGTGAAAGCCATTGATGGAGGGAAAAATAGTTATGTAAAGGGTCAGAAGCCCTACCTGGAGGCCTGTCTGAACAATCATGATGAACAAGGTGAACAACCAGTGCAAAACTGGATTGGCAGTAACAGTAGCTGTGATCTGGGAGCCTATAATAGGAAACCTTCCACTGTACATTGTGCCTCAACACCTAACTGAAAATAAAGGGGTTCATACTGATTAAAAGTAGGCTCTGGCCTCATTGGAAGCTGGGACAGTGCATCGGCATTGCCATGCTGCACAGTACATCGAAAATATATTTCATACTTGTAGTGAGACAGAGAAAAGACCCAATGCTGGAAACTAAGTGCTGTCTTGATGAGCAATGAAACAGCAGGATTAAACAGTGAAACCAAAGGCCTGTGGTCCATAACGAGGTGGAATTTAGACCCATACAAAACTACATGAAACGTTTTGAGGGTGTAGGCAATTGCAAGTGCTTCCTTTTGAACTTGGGAGTAGTGCTGCTGAGAAGAATTAAGCATTTTTAATGCACAAGCTATCAGATATTCGAAATCATCACCACAGCAGTGGGCAAGAATGGTCCCAAGACCATACTGGGAGCTGTGTGTATCAAGACCAGGTGATGGAGATGATAGAAGGAGCCAGACAAGGAGCAGAATGCAATTTAGATTTCAAAAGAGTAAATGCATGCTCACAGGCTGGCATCCACTGAAAAGGAACAGTCTTGTGGAGTAATTAATGGAGAGCAAAGGCCAAAGTGGCCTCATCCAGAATGAATTTGTGATAGTAAGCAATTTTCTCTAAATGAGCTTGTAGTACTTTGATGTTCGTGGAGTGAGACAGAGAAGGGACAACTATGACATGACAATACAAAAGTTTACGCCATCCCAAGAAATCTCAAAGACCAAATACACAATTGACAGTTGAAAGAAGTGGGACCTGGCCATTTCCACTGCAACCCAGCAGTAAGACCATGAATAATGTGTGTAAGATTCATAAGTGTTCATCCATGGATGCACCCTTCACAATTATGTCATCGAGACAATTGATGTATCCTGGAATGGCTATCATTAATAGTTGAAAAAAAAATGCTCAAAATACCACAGGGGCACTAGCCACACTGAATGGGAGGTGCTGATACTGGTACAAGCCAAAGAGCATATTAAGCACCAGGAGCTGTTTTGAATCCACGTCCAATGTACTTCTTTGTTGGCTTCAGAATAATCAATTTTAGAAAAAAAAGATGCCCCCCAACATGTCTGGTGAATCACTCATCCTGACAGGGTAAAGGGCAGGTGTCAATGTTAACAGACAGGTTAAAGCCACAACAGAGGTAAAGTTGACCATTCGGTTTCTTATCAATCATAGGACAGAGGGGGGGGGGGGGGGGGGGGGGGGGGGAGGGGGTGTAGACTATGTGAATTGAGTTCAATCAATTGTGTAATCAATCCCTTATCATTTGAGAATTTCCAGACGGGCTAAAATATGCTGAAGTTAAGCCTCTTTACAATAAGGCAGACAAAGAGATACCATCAAGCTGTCAACCAATTGCACTTTTACCAGCTTATTCAAAAATATTTTAAAAGGTTGTGTTCAAGCATCTTCTTAAGCATCTGACTGCACATAATATATTGTACATGTCACAGCTTGGGTTCCTTAAGGCTTCCGATATAAGAAAACTATTTACACATACAGTTAGAACTAGATAACAAATTAGAGGCTACTGGCATTTTCTGTTACCTGTCAAAAGTGTTTGACTTTGTGAATCACAGCACTCTCTCAAGTAAATTAGAGTTTTATGGTGTCAATGGCAGTGCTGCAAAATGGTTCAAGTCTTATCTAACTAACAGGAAACAAAAGGTGCCATTGCAAAATATTCGTGGAGTAAGCCATCAGTCTTCATCTGATTGGGAATTAATTACATGTCGTCTTCCTCAAGACTCCATCTTGGGTCCATTGCTTTTTCTTGTGTACATTAATGACTTCTCATCTGTTACACTGCAGCTGCTAAGTTTGTTTTGTTTCCAGATGATACAAACATTGCAAGTCAAGTACAGATTTAGAAATAGCTGCTAATCAATTTTTCACTGAGATTAATAAATGGTTTAAAGGTAATTCACTGTCATCAGACTTTGAGAAGACTCACTATGTTCAGTTCAGAATCTCTCAGAGATTTGCTTCCAGCTTGTGTATAACTTGTGAAGACATGTAGCAAGGAGAGGTTGACAGTATTATATTTCTGGGATTACAACTAGATAACAAATTCAGTCGGGAAGGGCCTAAAAAGTCAGTATTTGCAATGCAAATGATGTCAGCTGCAGGAGATATGAATATAAAAAACTTGCATACTTTCCTTACTTTCATTTTTTTATGTCATGGGAGCATATTTTGATGTAACTTGGCAAACCAAGCAAAATTTTTTAGAGACCAAAAGTTTGTAATAAAACTCATTTCTGGGGTAAATTCAAGAACATCGTGTAGAACCCTTTTCAAGTAACTAGGTATTCTAACCACTGCTTCTCAATATATTTATTCCTTAATGACATTCGATGCAAATAGTATGTCTCTGCTATTAGTAGTAGGAATTAGTAGTAGGAATAAGAACAGTCTACATGAAGACCTAAAACACTTACCTTGGTCCAGAAAGGGGTCCAATATTCAGGTACACACATTTTCAATAAATTAACAGCAATTTCAGATCTCCTTCTACTCTGTAGATGAATATCTCAACAGGGACTGTAAGATCAACTTAAGTAAAAATGTCTGTTAGGTTTCAGTTTTGACAGCACTTGGTCACTACAGTTAAGATAAGGGATTTTGTGCGTGGTAAATGAAACAATGTTTCATTCTGACAATGTATTAATTCTGTAAATATTAGCAGTTACTGTAATGTATTCACCTATTTTGACACTCTCCTGACAAATGATCAGGGTGGTAACTATTGTATTCAAATGTTTTATGTTTTTATGTTATTCTTACTGACATGTTCCACACCCATGAGAATCATCTCATTTTTGGGTCTGCAACTACAGAACAAAAACTGAATCTAACCTAACTGCTCACTGGACTTAATATGGTGTATGACTCCCCAATGATGCCAGTCTGTCCAACTTGGTTTTCACTTGATCACACAGGGCCAATCAGATAGGGCATGTCCAGAAGAAACATTGACTTGCTATAAGTTTCAGAGTAATGTGGGCTGTAAAATTAATGGCACAACCTAACCCACCCAGTAAAAGAGACAAGAACTCAGAATGCAGAGAATCTAAGTACCAGTAAGGGGCCTCATTGGAAACAAAGTGCATTGCATCCACAACAGAAAAAGCAAAAGCACTTGAAGTGTCCAGACCAAACGAATTATCAGCACCAGTATCATCCACTACCAAAAAATTCAAGGAATGAACCACCTATTTATACACAGTGAGAACCACAAAGAACCCAAAGATTTGCACTTTACCCATCACTTGCACTTCAATAAATGGTTTGTTAGTATGTGTAAACACTGGAGACACACAATTAACATCTATGTCCATATCTGTAAGAGAAGGCTGGGAATGATACACAGAAGCTACATGTCCTATTTTTCTACAGTTATTGCAGGTTGCCCTGTCATGTTGTATGAACCAGTGTAGGCAAGACGGGAGTGCTGAGTGCTGCCATTGCTGTGGTTGTTGTTGTTGTTGTTTGACATGTCTCTGTCCAGTGTGGCACAGAAGCCAAGTTTTCACTACCCCCGTATCACACTCCCCCCAAGAACTAACTGATGTCTGACATCCAAAAATAGGAGCCACCATGGTGACATCACACCAAGCACAATCTGATCACCAGCAACATGAGACACCTCAAAAGACTGGGCAATATTTAATACTTCAGCCAAAGATGAATTTGTGCACTGTAATGTGCATTGATGCACCTCCTTATCAGGAACAAACCAAATGATGGTGTCACAGACCACAGAATCAGGACAGGAATCACAATGGGCATCAATAACAGATTGACATTAGTGACTGAGGCTGTGCAGGGCTGATGGAGCTGTTTACTGCAGCAATATGACTCAACATGCTTCGCAAAGACATGTGTGCATTTATGGTGATAATTATACAACAACTTATACATAAGATCAAACAGAAGCAGTGCTGGTTCTGGCAGGGGACAACAAGCACAACAACTGGTAAATCTGAGGGGAAATCCAAGAAAGAAACAAAGCCTTACACATGTTAGCATCAGTAACACCAAAAGCGAGGAAGAGTTAACAAAGCTGCTTCTAGTAAGCTTCCTAGTCTTTGGCCGCATCATCATAAAGGGGAAAAGGTATTGGATAACTTGACAGTGTGGAAGACTGCAAGCCAAACATGGCTGACAAACTTGTAATAGCAGCCATGAAAGCTTGTTGCTGCTTGAGGAGAGACTTGAGCACTCAGAAGTGAACTCCACACTCAGTGCCAGTTGTGTCATAACTGTAAGACACAAGTTATGGTGGGGCCACCAAAGAAAATGTTTACTAATCCACATTCAAGAACACACAAGCATAGGGACAATATGAAGCAGTTGAATATATCTGAAGATGAGTGCCTGCCATGCTGCCTAACACAGGAGAAACCTCCGAAAGACAGTGTGGTGGGTGCCATGCCATGCGCACAGGTCATGGGTGACCTCTGGTGGCTGGCCTGCACAGTTTCTGATGGCGGAGTGCTCAAACCTAGAGCACCAGAGGCAGTGCCCTTGAGCGTATCCACCTATGATATACAGGGTGTTACAAAAAGGTACGGCCAAACTTTCAGGAAACATTCCTCACACACAAATAAAGAAAAGATGTTATGTGGACATGTGTCCGGAAACGCTTAATTTCCATGTTAGAGCTCATTTTAGTTTTGTCAGTATGTACTGTACTTCCTCAATTCACCGGCAGTTGGCCCAATTGAAGGAAGGTAATGTTGACTTCACGTCATCAACACAGATTTTCTGTGAACGTTTGGGCAGGCATTGTTGGTGATGTCTTGATTGGGCCCCATGTTCTTCCATCTACACTCAATGGAGCACATTATCATGATTTCATACAGGATACTCTCTACCTGTGCTGCTAGAACATGTGCCTTTACAAGTACGACACAACATGTGGTTCATGCACGATGGAGCTCCAGCACATTTCAGTCGAAGTGTTCGTACGCTTCTCAACAACAGATTCGGTGACCGATGGATTGGTAGAGGCAGACCAATTCCATGGCCTCCATGCTCTCCTGACTTCAACCCTCTTGACTTTCATTTATGGGGGCATTTGAAAGCTCTTGTCTACGCAACCCCAGTACCAAATGTAGAGACTCTTCGTGCTCGTATTGTGGACGTCTGTGATACAATACGCCATTCTCCAGGGCTGCATCAGCACATCAGGGATTCCATGCGACGGAGGGTGGATGCATGTATCCTCGCTAATGGAGGACATTTTGAACATTTCCTGTAACAAAGTGTTTGAAGTCACGCTGGTACGTTCTGCTGCTGTGTGTTTCCATTCCATGATTAATGTGATTTGAAGAGAAGTAATCAAATGAGCTCTAACATGGAAAGTAAGCGTTTTGGGACACATGTCCACATAACATATTTTCTTTCTTTGTGTGTGAGGAATGTTTCCTGAAAGTTTGGCCGTATCTTTTTATAACACGCTGTATACTGAGGTGACGAAAGTCGTCGGATACCTCCTAGTATTGTGTTGGACCTACTTTTGCCAGTGTAATGCTGCAATTTGCTATGGCATAGTCTCAAAAAATTGTTCAAAATCCCCTGCAGAAATATTGACCAATGCTGCTTTTATAGCCAACCGTAATTGTCAAAGTGTTGTTGGTGTAAGATTTTGTGCACAAACTGACCTCTCAATTATGTCCTATAAATGTTCATATTGGGCAATCTAGTTGGCCAAATCACTTGCTCAAATTCTCCAGAATGTTCTTCAAACCAGTCACAAACAGTTGTGGCCTGGTAACATGGCACATTGCCATCCATTAAAAAATCCATCATTGTTTGGGAACATGAAGTCTTCAAATGGCTGCAAATGGTCTCTAAGTATCTAAACATAACCATTTATAGTCAATGATTGATTCAGTTGCACCACAGATCCCAGTCCATTCCCTGTAGAAACAGTCCACAACATTATGGAGCCATCACCAGCTTGCACAGTGCCTTGTTGACAACATGTGTCCATGGCTTCATGGGGTCTGTGCCACACTTGAACACTGCCATGGTTTACCAGTAATCTAGGGTCCAACTGGTATGGTCACAAGCCCAGGAGAGGTGCTGCTGGTTATGTTGTGCTATTAACAAAGGCACTTGTGTCTGATGTCTACTGCCATAGCACATTAATGCCAAACTTTGCCATACTGTCCTAACAGATATGTTTGTCGTACAGCCCACATTGATTTCTGAAGCTGTTTCACACAGAGTTGCTAGTCCATTAGCATTGACAACTCTATGCAAACGCTGCTTCTCTCAGTCAGTAAGTGAGGACTGTCGGCCACTGCATTGTCCATGGTGAAAGGTAATGGCTGAAATTTTGTATTCTCAAGCACACTATTAACACTGTGGATCATGGAATATTGAATTCCCTAATGATTTCCAATTTGGAATGTTCCTTCTGTCTAGCTCGCACTACAATCCATGTTAAAAGTCTGTTAATTACTGCCATGTGGCCATAATCACAGTGGAAAACTTTTCAAATGAGTCATTTGAGTACAAACAACAGCTCTGCCAATGCACTGCCATCAAAAACTGAACACAGATCAAGTATGGAAACAGGAAGAAGGTGTATTGAACAGTTAAGAAAAGAAGCAAAATAGAAACAGTGAGTGGTCCAGGCTGAGGAAGTGCAACATAGATTGGCTTGGACTGCCATGGCATTGTGGTACAGTGGTCACAGTACTGAACTCCAAAGCAGCTGGGCCGTGTTTAAAACTCCCTCATGCCCATGTACAATATTCCGGAGGTAAAGCTTCCCCTCAATCAGATCTCTGGGAGGGGAATACAACGAGGGCTCCAGAGATTAGGGCAAATGAAAAGGAAGGAAGGAGAAGAAGAAGAAAGACTTATTGAGGATTGGGTCTGGGAATATTTTAACCCTTCTCCAGGAAGGGAAATTAAAAAACACCAAACATGAAATGACAAGACACAAATTGGATGTACTCGGAATGTGTGAGGTGAGATGGGGTGGTTGTGGAGAACTAGAAAGTGATGACTTTCGATTGTACTATTCAGGTGAAGATAAAAATGGAATGTATGGGGTTGGAATTTTGATAGGTAAAAGACTGAAGGACAAAGTTAACAAGGTTGAATATTTTAGTGGAAGAATAATGGTGATGACACTGAAAGGGAAAAAGAAAGTTATCATCCAGGTCTATATGCCAACAAGTAATCATTCAGATGAAGAGGTAGAAGAATGTTATGAAACGATAGAAAACTTAGCAGAGAGAGAGAAAAGAAAAGAACGTATTGTTATAATGGGTGATTGGAATGCTGTAGTTGGCAAAGGACCAAAGGAAAAGCTCTGGGGAAATTTGGACTGTGAGAAAGAAATGAGAGAGGGCAAAGATTGTTGGAATACTGCAATGAAAATTTCGTGGTAGTTGGAAATACCCTATTTGATAACCACAAAAGATGACGGTATACTTGGATATCTCGAGTTGACAACAAAAGATATCAAATCGATTACATAATGATAGAAAAAAGATACCGAAATTGTCTAAAGAGTGTAAAAAGCTATCCAGGGGCACATATTTATTCAGATCATATATTAGTAATAGCTGAGGTTCTAGTTAAATTGAAAAAACCTGGAAAGGACAGAAGAGAGAGCACACTAACTTTGAGAAACTGAAAGACAAAAGCAAGTGTGAAAAATTAGAGAATGCATATTGGGAAATCATGATGAAAGGACAGGAGACGGAATACACATAAGGAAGATGGGGTTGTTTTAAAAATGGGATCAAAAAGGTAGCTAAGGAAACGCTTGGAGCCAAGGAGAGGAAAAAAGTAAAGAAAGAATGGGTAACACCAGATATGATAACCAAGTTGGATGATCGCAGAAAATGGAAAGCTGTAAACATAGAAGAAGGGAAGCACAACTACAGCAGGATAAATAATGAATTAAGAAGGGAGACACAAAAAGCAAAGGAGAAATAGCTGACAGAAAAATGTGACAAGATAGAGAAATTACAGAAAGAAGGAAAATATGATTTGATGTACAGGGAAGCAATGGATTTGACATTCAGGGAAAAGAGAAACAACAATGGACCAAAGGAAGTAGAGGCAGCTCATGGACTGTGCAGCTGGTCCTGGCAGAGGTTCGAGTCCTCCCTCGGGCATGAGTGTGTGTGTGTTTGTCCTTAGGATACTTTAGGTTAAGTAGTGTGTAAGCTTAGGGACTGATGACCTTAGCAGTTAAGTCCCATAAGATTTCACACACATTTGAACATTTTGAAGTAGAGGCAGCATACAGTAAAATGGTGAGTGAACCCCCAAGAAATAATGAGAAGATGGGAAGAAGATATAGGATGACTAAACACTGCACACAGATGACCAAGTGAAGAAGACCTTGGGACAGAAGAAGAAGAAGATAAAGTTGCAGATGATGACAAAGCATATGCAATACTAACTAGTGAGATTGAAGAATCTATGAAGGAGATGAAAAATGGAAAAACAATGCGAATTGATGAGATTCCTGTGGAACTGTTAAAGTCATTGGAAAAAGAAGGGAAAAGGGAGTTGACTGAATTGTGTGATCAAATACACATGACAGGAAAATGGCCAAAGGACTTTACAGAAAGTATCTTAATACCTAACAGCAGAAAGTGTGAGAACATAAAACAGTGAGCCTGATATCGCATGTAGCCAAAGTCTTGCTGAGGATGCTCAACAGAAGGCTATATGGAAAGCTGAATGGAGTAATAGGGGATGAACAATTTGGTTTCAGGTGAGAAGTGGGAACTAGACATGCCATTGGGCTACTGAGAGTGATAGGGGAGAGGTACATGGAGAAGAAAAGGAAGGTGTATGTTGTGTTCATTGATCTTGAGAAGGCTTTTGACTTTGTCAGATGGGACAAACTGATGGAAATCCTAATGAAACATGGAGTTGATGGGAGAGACAGACAGCTAATTAGAAAGTTATATTTGAACCAGGGTGAATACAGGGTTATAAATACAAAATCAAATAGGGGTAATGCAGGAGTAGGTTTAATAATGAATAGGAAAACAGGAATGTGGGTAAACTACTACAAACAGCATAGTGAAGGCATTGTTGTGGCCAAGACAGATACAAAGCCCACATCTACCACAGTAGTACAAGTTTATATGCCAACTAGCTCTGCAGATGACAAAGAGATTGATGAAATGTATGATGAGATAAAAGAAATTATTCAGATAGTGAAGGGAGATGAAACTTTAATAGTCATGGGGGCTGGAATTCGATATTAGGAAAAGGAAGAGAAGGAAACATAGTAGGTGAATATGGAATGGGGGTAAGGAATGAAAGAGGAAGCCACCTGGTAGAATTTTGCACAGAGCATAACTTAATCATAGCTAACACTTGGTTCAATAATCCTGAGAGAAGCTTGTATACATGGAAGAAGCCTGGAGGTACTAGAAGGTTTCAGATAGATTATACAATGGTAAGACAGAGATTCAGGAACAAGGTTTTAAATTGTAAGACATTTCCAGGGGCAGATTTGGACTCTGACCACATTCTATTAGTTATGAACTGCAGGTTAAAACTGAAGAAATTTCAAAAAGGTGGCAATTTGAGGAGATGGGACCTGGATAAAGTGAAGGAACCAGAGGTTGTGGAGAGTTTCAGGGAGAGCATTAGGGAACGATTGACAAGAATGGGGGAAAGAAATACAGTAGAAGAAGAATGGGTAGCTTTGAGAGATGAAATAGTGAAGCTAGCAGAGGATCAAGTAGGTAAAAAGACGAGGGCTAATAGAAATCCTTGGGTAACAGAAGAGATATTGGATTTAATTGATGAAAGGAGAAAATACAAAAATGCAGTAAATGAAGCAGGCAAAAAGGAATACAAACGTCTCAAAAATGAGAATGACAGGAAGTGAAAAATAGCTAAGCAGGGATGGCTAGAGAACAAATGTAAGGATGTAGAGACATGTATCACTAGGGTTAAGGTAGATACTGCCTACAGGAAAAGTAAAGAGACCTTTGGAGATAAGGGAACCACTTGTATGAACATCAAGAGCTCAGATGGAAACCCAGTTCTAAGCAAAGAAGGGAAAGCAGAAAGGTGGAAGGAGTATATAGAGGGTCTATACAAGGGCGATGTTCTTGAGGACAATATTATGGAAATGGAAGAGAATGTAGATGAAGACGAAATGGGAGATATGATACTGCATGAAGAGTTTGACAGAGCACTGAAAGATAAGTCGAAACAAGGCCCTGGGAGTAGACAACATTCCATTAGAAATACTGATAGCCCTGGGAGAGCCAGTGCTGACAAAACTCTACCATCTGGTGAGCAAGATGTACAAGACAGGCGAAATACCCTCAGACTTCAAGAAGAATATAACAACTCCAATCCCAAAGAAAGCAGGTGTTGATGGATGTGAAAATTACTGAACTATCAGTTCAATAAGTCATGGCTGCAACATGAATTCTTTACAGACGAATGGAAAAACTGATAGAAGCAAACCTCGGGGAAGATCAGTTTGGAGTCTGTAGAAAGGTTGGAACATGTGAGGCAATACTGACCCTACGACTTACCTTAGAAAATAGATTAAGGAAAAGCAAACCTACGTTTCTATCATTTGTAGACTTAGAGAAAGCTTTTGACAATGTTGACTGGAATACTCTCTTTCAAATTCTGAAGGTGGTATGGGTAAAATACTGGCAGTGAAAGGCTATTTACAATTTGTACAGAAACCAGATGGCAGTTTTAAGAGTCTAGGTGCATGCAAGGGAATCAGTGGTTGGGAAGGGAGTGAGGCAGTGTTGTAGCCTAATCCCGATGTTATTCAATCTGTATATTGAGCAAGCAGTAAAGGACACAAGAGAAAAATTCAGAGTTGGAATTGATATCCATGGAGAAGAAATAAAAACTATGAGGTTCGCCGATGACATTGTAATTCTGTCAGAGATAGCAAAGGTCCTGGAAGAGCAGTTGAATGGAATGGACAGTATCTTGAAAGGAGGATATAAGATTAACACCAACAAAAGCAAAATGAGGATAATGGAATGTAGTAGAATTAAATCAAATGATGCTGAGAGAATTAGATTAGGAAATGAGACACTTGAAGTAGTAAAGGAGTTTTGCTATTTGGGGAGCAAAATAACTGATGATGGTCAAAGTAGAGAGGATATAAAATGCAGACTGGCAATGGCAAGGAAAGAGTTTCTGAAGAAGAGAAATTTGTTAATTTTAAATACAGATTTAAGTGTCAGGAAGTCATTTCTGAAAGTATTTGTATGGAGTGTAGCCATGTATGGAAGTGAAAAGTGGACTATAAATTGTATAGACAAGAAGAGGATAGAAGCTTTCGAAATGTGGTGCTGCAGAAGAATGCTGAAGATAAGATGGGTAGATCACATAACTAATGAGGAGGTATTGAGTAGAATTGGAGAGAAGAGAAATTTGTGGCACAACTTGACTAGAAGAAGGGATCAGTTGGTAGGGCATATTCTGAGGCATCAAGGGATCACCATTTTAGTATTGGAGGGCAGCGTGGAGGGTAAAAATCATAGAGGGAGACCAAGAGATGAATACACTAAACAGATTCAGAAGGATGTAGGTTGCAGTAGGTACTGTGAGATGAAGAAGCTTGCAAGGAATAGAGTAGCATGGAGAGCTGCATCAAACCAGTCTCTACACTGATGACCAAAACAACAACAACATTTGAACCAGAGAGCAAGAGTAAGAATAGGAGGGGTGATGAGTGAAGAAATTGAACTGGGAAGAGGTGTAAGACAAGGTTGTTGTTTAGCACCAACACTGTTCAATATATATCTGGCGGAAATTATTAGTGAAAGTTTTGATAGAAGGAGAGGAGTTTGTATAGGGGGTCGGAGAGTGGAGTGTGTACGATTTGCAGATGACATGGTTGTAATGGCAGAGAGTGCAAGAGAGATGGAACAAATGTTAAATGATCTAAGCAGAGAATTAGAAGAATATGGAATGAAGATTAACAAGAAGAAAATGAAAAGCATGGTAATTGGAGGAAAGGGGAGAAAATGCCATATGAAAATAGGGGGAGAGGAAATGGAGCAAGTGAATAACTTCAGTTACTTGGGAAGTGTAATAATGGATGATATGTATTGCTCAACAGAAATTAGGAAAAGAATTGCAATGGCAAAAGAAGGATCCAAACAGAAAACAGGAAACAGAAATTACTTTGTGGACCACTAAACAAAGATCTGAGGGAAAGACTTGCCAAATGTTAAATCTGGAGCATTGTACTGTATGCGGAGACCTGGACATTGAGGAAGGAAGATGAAAGAAGATTGGAGGCACTAGAGATGTGGATATGGAGAAGAATGGAAAAAGTGAAATGGGAAGACTGAGTAAGGATTGAAGAACTATTAAGAAGAATTGGAGAAGAAAGAAACATGCTGAAAGTCATCAGAAAGAGAAAACAGAACTGGATTGGACATTGATTGAGGAGGGACTGGTTATTGAAGGAAGGAATAGAAGGAATGGTGGAGGGAAAAAGGGGAAGAGGAAAAAGAAGATATCAAATGCTGGACAATATCAGAGGAGGCAAATATTCAGAAATGAAAAGACTGCCTATAGACAGACAAAAGTGGAAGAGGCTTAACCCATGACAAGACCTGCCATAAGGCAGAATACCATACATACATATACATGCCCATTATTTTTTCTTACCCATTATATTCAAATTTATGTCTGTGTTGTGGTGTAACATCTGTTCAAGGCAGCGAGGTGTAAGGATGTGTCGAGTTGATTCTGCACAACTACTCTTTTAGCAGCCAAAAGGAAGTGGCTTTTGAGTGATGAAAAGGTGACAAGTCAGCCAAATTCACCACCAGAAAACAAGTCTGGTGTGTCATACATAGCATTAGTCACCTTATGCATGTCACATGATAGGAATCTCTTATCAATGCACCAATTTGTACGCCTGGTGTGTGTGTGAGATATGCCTCCTTGCCCAATGTAGGTGTTCCTACGAATGTGAATGTGTTCACTCCCAAGGAAATGATGAAAACATAGTTTGTCACTGAGCTGTGAGAAATGGACACAACAAGTTCACAATCACAGGGTCTCTTAAAACATAAGTTTTTACAGTTTTTGAAGATGCATTCTATTTTGGAAATTTTGATGCATGAATTCCTTTGTTGTAGAATAGTTCACACCCATTTATTTTCTGTTTTCTTTTGTGTGAGATGTCTATGTGTTATCTTGTCTGTTTTCACTACTCCTCACATTTACTTGTGACAGTAATGTGTTCTTACCACAGGACTCATATTCTATAACCAATGCATAGTATGACAACCACCATGACTACAGAAAGAAAACAAGCATTTCAATAACACTTTGCAATCCAACATCACACCGCACCTCTTCCACACTGCTCTCTGTTGCAGTTTTTGTGCTTGGACCGTTCACTGTTTCTATTTCGCTTTATTTTCACTGTTGAGTTTACCCTCTTCCTGTTTTCATGCTTGACCTGTGTTCAGTTTTTGACAGGTTGGCCAGTGGGCCATCTTACCACTAAATCTGAGGGGGCTGCAATGGGGACTTTCCCTTGTTAGTATCCCATGACTTTTGTCATCATAGTGTACAGGTTATACCAAAAAGCTGCTACTTTGAAAAAGGCTGGTACTTCCTCAGTGATACTAGACAGCTACTGTTTATCTATTACTGGTGCCGGCAGCTTAATATTTACTTAGTTACAATAGTATTTTCCAAAGAAAATATGGATAGTTACCTACATTTACCGATACTGAGTCCTATTTACATTACATTGCCACTTGTCATGCACGTTTATCATGAGAACTGCTATTTCCCAAGAAGCTAAGAGAACTTTCCAATCCTTCATTGCAGATAGATTTATTCAGAAAATTTGTAGAAATAGTGCATAATGAGGTATTAGATTTACTAATTTTCTTTTGAGCTGGTAGATATTCCCAACTCATTGTTTTATGTTTTTGTCTTTTCACAGAAATGCTGAGAAACTTGAACACAATAATTAAATCTGATATGAAAAAAGCTGCATGTGTGTTAAGTCAGCTCTTGATAAGATTTCAAACTGGTGCAAAGATGGGAAACTTGCTGTAATTGTCCAAAAATGCAAAATTATGCACTTTGGAAAATTAATAATATGTAGTATCCTATGACTGCAATATCATTGAGTCACAGTGGAAATAGACAGACCCCTACAAATATTTGGGTTATCAATTTGAGGGGTAATGAAGTGGAATGATCATGTAATTCATAAAGACACACAAACAAAAACTAGAAAATACAATGAAGGGAATGTACCTCAATGCACAAAAAATGAGACAATTGTACTTCACATTTATGTGCAATTATTCAGGACAAACTTAATGAATTACAGTACTGGCATGAACAAACTAAATGTGGCTTACTCTATATTAATGAGCACTGGTTAAATAGTTTACCTATAGAATTGTGTGTCCCATTTAGATACTGATCACATGTTATTGCAGAACAAACATTGTGCCTGGTGGGGTCTCAGTGTATGTTAGAGACAGTCTACATATGAAGTACTTTATAATAGATGCTAATTGTCTGTGTCTAGAAGGAGTATTTGAAGCAGCAGCAGTGGCACCACACACATAAAAAAGTTGTAATTGTTTAACTCTATCATCCACCAGAAACTGATGAAAAAAACTTTCATGGATAACCTTAGTAAGCTAATATTATTAGCTTCAAGATACATACATCTCAAACTTTTCATATCTGGTAACATTAACATAAACATACAGGAAAAAAATAAGAATATATCTTATTTAATAAATACAATAAAGTTACTTAATCTCTACTGCATCAATGAACAACCCACAAGGATAGGAGCATGCTTAGACAACATAATAACCAGTGAGCATAGAGATGATGTAGAAGGCGGTGTGGTTGAATTAGGAATATCTGACCATGTCTAAAAATAAGGCAGTCACTCTTTGTGTACCAAAAGTTTTGTAAAGTATAGAATGCTAAATAAGAATAAATATTATGAAGGTACTAAAATCAGTGGACTGGTCCTGTAAATTGCCCACTGAAAGAACTATTGATGGATGCACTACTTTGTTTGTAGATATTGTACAACACATACTAAATGGCAACTGTTCAACATCTATATGAAAAATATTAATAACACTAAATGTAGATCACAAAATACTAAAATATGGTATACTCCAAGGCAGAAATCTTCAATTCTTATAGGGAATTAGCAACTTTTTGGCTCAACAGTTTAAAAGATAATCAGGGGGCTTGATTTAAAGTTATTTTTTCACTGCCTTGTAATAAATTGTACCAGCCAAAATGCAGCCCCACTGTGAATGCAGTTCTTGAACAAAGGATGAATTGGCTGACATTTGTAAACAGCTGGAAGTCATCCTGTTTCTGTCAAATGATTGGCAGCTGCTGTAAATTGGTGTGTTCAAAGACCACCCGAGAGTCTTGTAACTGTGATACTGATACCAGATGTACCTCAAGTAACATCCTCTCCTGTGGGTCCTGTCTCCTCCACAGAAAGTACAGAACCTGTCATTACTCATCCACTTGACTGTGTGTGTGGTGTGTCAATAGTAGATCTAGGCATCCAGTACAGGGTCAACGGGACCAGGGAGGACTCAAGGTGTTGTACCAATCCCCTTAACCAACAAGTTTGAGGTGCTCTCTCTCACTGAAACATAAACTGAGCCAGTGGGAGTCACTTCACATGTTTTGGGGAAACCTGTTTTGTCCAGTGTCAAGAGGAGGGAAGTGCAAAAGGATAGTGGCCTATTAATAATTAGCAATTCAAATGTTTGGAAAATGGTGGTACCCCTTGGGGAAATGGCAGCAAAAGACAGGAAAGGACACCAGGTGCACTCTGTGTATGTGCCTGGGGCCTGTTCCAGCAGCCATTGAGGGAGCAAGATGCACACATTGGAACAAATGATGCCTGTCATCTGGAATCTGAGGTCATACTTGGGTCATTGCAGCAACTGGCAGAGAAGGTTGAGAAGACCAACCTTGCAAATGGAGTTTCAATGAAGCTCTCAATTTGCAGCATTGTCCGCAGAACTGATCATGGCCCTTTGGTTCTGAGTCGAGCAGAAGCACTGAATCAGAGACTTTGAAGGTTTTATGACAAGCTAGGTTGTGATTTCCTGGACTTGTGCAGTAGGGTTGAGAACTGTGGGTCCCTCTAAAAGGGTCAGGTGTGCACTACACATCAGAGGCTGCTACTCAGGTAGTTGACTGTGTATGGGGTGCACACAAAGGTTTTTAGATTAGGTAACATTTCGTCAAATCCAGATAACGGTAGCTTTAGGAAACCAGAAGTATAGTGTGAGATCGAAAGAAATGCCTCCCACAGGTGGGAGTATTAAAATCCTAATGGTAAACTGCTGAACCATTCAGAACAAAGTGCCAGCATTTGAAGTGCTCACGAAAAGCAGCAAAGCTCAGACAATACTAGGTACAGAAAGCTGGTTGTAACCTGACATTGATAGCAGTGAGATTGTTGGGGATCTGGGAAATGGAGGTAGTGTACTTGTTGCAGTAGACAAGGAACTAAAATCCACAAAGATAGAAACTGAAGCTGCATGTGAGATAGTTTGGACAAGACTTAGTATCAGGGACAGGCATAAAATGATGACTGGATCCTTCTATCGCTCACCAGGCTCCCTTACTGATGTAACCAAGAATATTAAAGAAAACCTCAGTTCACTCGCATGTACGTTCCCCAATCATACAGTAATCACTGGTGGAGACTTTAATCAGCCAACAATAAATTGGGAGAATTACAATTTTGTTAGTGGTGGGGGTGATAAGACATTCTGTGAAACTGTACTAGGTACCTTCACCGAAAACCACCTAGAACGGGTAGTTAGGAACCACACTTGTGATGGAAACATACTGGATCTAATGGCAATGAACAGACCTGACCTCTTTGAGGATGTCCACATCAAAATTGGTATCAGTGATCATGACATGGTCATGGCAACATTGATTTCCAAAGCACAAAGTGTAACTAAACCAAGTAGAAGTGTGTGTATATAAAACAAAGTGTAGGGTAATAGTTAGAGATGCTGAATGAAACACATTTGGCTGCCAAGAGAGCAATGTATGATGCCTTCAGTGAGAACCACAATAGAATATTGTCAAATAATCATTCACAGAACCCAAAGGAACTCTGATTGTATGTAAAGCCTGTTTTTGGTGCCGAAGGTAGCTAGCATCCAGTCTCTACCGAATGAGACAGGAACTGAAAATGAAAGTAGAAAAGCAAAAATTGAAATGCTTAACTCTGTTTTCAAATGTACTTTTAGACAGGAAAACCCAGGTGAATTGACCTTGTACCACTGAAAAGATATACGAAATACGTATTAGTGTCAGTGGTGTTGAGAGACATTTGAAATTGTTTAAATTGAACAGTGCTCCAGGGCCCAATGGAATCCTTATCTGATTCTGTATTGAATGTCCAATTCTTGGAAAAGAGCATACCTCGGACCCATCTACGGGAAGGGTAGTAGTTGTGATCCACAAAACTACCGTTCAATATCCTTGACATCAATTTGTTGTAGAACTTTAGAACATGTTCTGAGCTCAAACATATTAAGTTACCTTGAACAGAATGACCTCCTTAATGCCAACCAGCATGGATTCTGAAAACATCGATCATGTGAAACCCAACTTGCACTTTCCTCACATTTCATACTGGTAGCTTTTGATCAAGGCAGTCATGCAGATACAATATTTCTTAATTCCAGAAAATCATTTGACTCAGTATCACACCAACATGTTTATAGTCAAAAGTATAGTCATATGGGGTATCAAGTGAAATGTGTGACTGGATTGAGGACTTTTCGATAGGGAAGACACAGCATATTATCTTGGATGCAGCATCAACATCAGATGTAAAAGTAACTTCAGGTGTATCCCAGGTAAGTATGTTGGGGACCCTTGCTATCCACGTTGTGTATTAGTGATGTTGCAGACAATATTAATGGTAACATCAGGCTTTTTGCAGATGATGCATAAATGAAGTACTGTCTGAAAGAAGATGCATTTCAGTGAGATCTTTATAAGATTTCATAACAGTGCAAATATTTGCAACTTGCTTTAAATGTTCAGAAATATAAAATTTTGCACTTCACAAAACGAAAAACACACTATCTTATGACTATAATGTCAATGAGTCACTTTTGGAATTGGCCAATTCATACAAATACCTGAGTTTAACAATCTGTAGGGATATGAAATGGAATGATCACACAGGCCCAGGTGTGAGTAAAACAGGTGGTAGACTTCAGTCTATTGGTAGAATACTGGGGAAGTCGAATCAGTCTACAAAGGCGATTGCTTACAAATCACTCATGTGACCCATCCTAGAATATTGCTCAAGGGTATGGGACCCATACCAGATATGACTAACAGGGGATAATGAACATATACAGAAAGCAAAAAAGGCAAAAGCAATTAACAGTTTTCAAAATTCTAAACCAGAGGTCTTTTGTGGAATGGGTAACTTTGTCATAAAGAAAAATAATGCCAATGATTTATCTATTCAACAGAATTGTGGCAGATGGGTAGATGGTATTTTTCATGAAGCTCTTAAAATCATGGTTACCCTCCAGGTGTTTAAGAAAGGAGAAAGACACTTCCCTAGTAACTACAGGCCAATCTCAGTTGTTCCACTTTATCAAAAATAACATAAAACTGTACACATAAACAAATAAATGGTTATTTTGAAAATATGAGGTTATTGAGTGCAAAACAGTTTGGCGTTAGATTAGATCTGTAAACAGTAGGAGAGTAGGAAATCTGTTAGATATTGTATATGGTGGTGTTGGAAAAATATCAGCTACACGTTTTACACTTACAGACTGGAGCAAAGCCTTCAACTTGATGTCACATGAGACTATATTAATATAATTAGCTCACTATGGCATTAAAGATAAATCATTAGGTATATTTAGAACCTATCCAACTGGCAGGCTACAACAATTATATACAAATGATCAAGCAACATGGTTGTTGAAAATAAAATGTGTAGTACCATAGGGGTAAATTCCTAGACCCCTTCTCTTCATTGTTTATATAAATGATTTCTCAAGTCATATACCATTTGAAAATGTGCTGTAAACTGATGATGTAACACTGATAATAACCGGTGGAAACATAAAAAGTGTTTAAAATAACAACAGAGAAATAATCAAGATGACTAATCGCTATGAGAGGTCCATTAACAAGACAAAAACAGAACTACGTTTCTATCTCACAGCAATGAAACCTGAGCATAAGAATGGGAAATTACTTGGACTTGTGGTTGATAAAAGACTGTCTTAGGATGGACACATAAAGTACTTAAGCAGCAAACTAGCAAGAGTACTATTTTTGTTACATAAATTAAGAAAAACTGTCAGTAAGAACTATTGTTATACTGCATTCTTCCAGTCACAACTGCAATACGAAATACTGTTGTGTGAGACATATCAGGTGTAGAAGTATGAAACCAGAATTTGGTTGCAATAATTACACATCTGTTGAAAAAAAAAAAAAAAAAAAAAAAAAAAAAGAGAGTTCTTCTTTTGAAGCAAACTAGTCAGCAAGCCATTTTCATACTTATTGTTGTTCAGCGACAATGTGTCCAGCTGATGCAAAGAGATGATAATTGGATGGACCCAAGTCTGGAGAATAAACTGCATGCCCTAGGTCCGCAGCTCGTGGTCATACGGTAGCATTCTCGCTTCCCACTCCCGGGTTCGATTCCCAGCGGGTTCAGGGATTTTCTCTGCCTCGTGATGACTGGGTGTTGTGTGATGTCCTTAGGTTAGTTAGGTTTAAGTAGTTCTAAGTTCTAGGGGACTGATGACCATAGATGTTAAGTCCCACAGTGCTCAGAGCCATTTGAACCATTTTGCGTGCCCTAACTGAATGCCTTGCCTTGATCATTTCTCTGACTCGTTTTGCTGTGTGTGATGGGGCCTTATCATGGAGCAATATGACTTTGTGTTGCCTTTTTCCATATTCTGGTTGTTTTTCACATAATGCTTGATTTAAATTGATCATTTGCTGTTGTTAGTGATCAGTGTTAATGGTTTCATCAGGTTTTAGCAGCTCATAGGGGAGAGTGGGACTAGTGTGGATGGGGGGGGGGGGGGGGGGTAAGAGTCGACACAGAATTATTTCAGTGAAATAATCTTTGGAATTTTGTATGTTCATGTTGGTATTTCTGTAGGATGTAGTAAACAATCAAACGAAATTTGGTGCCATTCTGGTTATCGTTGCAAGCAAGAGAAGTGAAAATTTGATTTCTGTCCTTTCTATTTGATTTTTTGTCATAAACACATTTGAAGACTACTCCAAAAGGTTAGTACTGAAGATATAAACTGTTGTGGCTTATGAAGATTTCCCTAACTTTTGTTTGTGTAATGTTTCATCTAAATACAATACATTTTCTACAAATTGATTTCATATCCAAAATGGCTCTCTGGGGCAAGTGTATACATTTGAAGAGGGGCAAGTGTGGACGGTGTCCACTGTTAACCCAGTCTTGATTTAGAACAGAGGCCAACATCTAGTTTCAAAATTTTACATTCATAAACAATTTTAGTAAATTATCTATATTGCAGATGGTGAGGACATAGATTCAGAAAACTGACAGGGCTAATATTGGTGAAGAAAAAGTTCAGAAAGCGGTTAAAGAAGCTTTGTTCAAAAAAGGGAGTATTCAACGAACTGCAGAGAAATTTGGATTAAAGAAGTCTATGCTACAGAAAGAGATCACCACAGCCAAGAAATGTGCTGCTGAAAGCATTCAGACCTGTCCAGGTGAGTTTCCAAACAACTATGGCACCATATAATAATTCTATTGTTCTTTGTAAACCAACTGTCTTAGACAAATAACAGATACAGTTGTGTAACTGCAAAAATCCTTTTCTATTCCGTACATTGTGGCTGACTTCATTACATACTTTTTGAGATATGTGTGATACAAGTGATTCTGGAAATTCAGATGAAGAAATCCAAACAGAGTCAAAATACATAGTTTGCTAGGTTTTTACAGATCCTCAAGAGAAATTAGTAGCTCAATACTTCATGAAGGCATCAAATTTACATTATGGACTGACATACAACCAAGCACGTGAACTGGCATATATGTATGTTAAAAAAACTCCAAAAAGGAAATTACCCTAGGAGTTGGGACGTAAAGCATATAGCAGGAAAGGACTGGTTGTATGAATTTTTACATAGGCAACAGAAGCTATCTCTTCATAGACCTGAAAATATGGGCTTCACAAGGGATGCAACATTTAACAAAGTAAATGTTAACCTTTTCTTTGACAATTTTTTGAGTGTATTGGACAAATTTAAGTTCACACCATACAGGATAATGAACTTGGTTGCAGCCTCCTAAAGCTATTGGAGAGCATGGCAAGAAGCAAGTGGGAATGGTAGCATGACAAGAGAGAGGGGAAAATGTCACCATGTGTGCTTTCTGTTAAGCCTCAGGGATGGCCATACTGCCAGTGTTCATTTTTCCATGAGTCTATATAAAAGACAAATTTCTCGATGTTGTGCCAGATGGTAGTATTGGATTCACCAACAAATCTGGATTCATGACAACCGAATTGTTCCTCAAAGTTTTGAAGTGTGTAGCTAAGCAGATGAGCTGTCTGAAAGACAACTGCCCACTCAAACTTCTGGACACTCATGCAAGCCACATTAGCACTGATGTTATCAATATGAGCTGAGATGGTGAAATCACTCTGCTGACATTCCTATCACACTGTTCCCACAGGATGCAGCCACTAGATATTAGTGTGTTTGGGCCATTTAAGGGATATCTAAGAACAGCAATGGCTGACTAGATGAGAATGCATACTGGTCGTCCAGTCACTATTTCAGAGATCTCTATGTTTTGTGGATAGCATTTCCACTTTCATTTATCCAAAAAAATATCGCTTTTGGCTTCAAGGTGCCTGGATTGTGGTTACTTAATCAGTTGGCATTCACTGAAGATGATTTTAGGCCATTGGAAACAACTGAGTACCCAGGAGCCTCTACATCAAGTTCTGCCACACCTTCTCCTGTGGAACCTACAAGTTTGTGTGATGCTTCACCTTCCACTTCAGGTGCAGTCCTAACTGAAATTCCAACTCTTGAAGACTGTCAACCTTTCTCAAAAGCCACAAGGTGAGAAGGAAAATCAAGGCAATAGAAATCTGAAGTTTACACTAGTATTCCAATCAAAGATTAATTGGACGCAGCAGTGGTGGGTAAAATGAGATCAGCTTTAAAGAAGAATTTGTTCCAGAGCAAGAAGGACCTGAAGATTTCACAAAAATAAAATCAGTGATGATACAGACAGTGAACTGGAAATCCTTTCATCCACTGTGATGGAATCTGAGGATGAGGGATGTTGTGAAAGAGGCGACAATGAAGCCCAAACCTTACAAATGTTGACAGATGATGAAGTGAGGTCTGGTGATTTTGTTTTGGTTCATTTTACCACCAAGAAGACTTTAAATATTATATTGGGAAAGCTGTGAATACTGTTGGGAAAGAGAAAGTGTATGTTTCCTATCTGTGGAAAAAAGGATCTGGATTTGTATTCCCTTTTGTCCCAGATGAGTCAATAGTGGAGAGATCTGATATTATTTGTCTCTTATTTTCTACAAACACAACTGGGACGCAAAGGCATGGGAGGATGCTGCAGTTTAATGTTAATTTTGGAAAGTACAATATTTGTTAAAAATATCAAAAAAATTCTTTAGGTTAATATTGATGTTTCACATTTATCAAGAATAAATAAAACTTTTTTTTTGGGAAACTTGGCTTTATTTATATCAAAAACATGCTGTCCACTTTTACCCATGCTATTTCAATCAATGACCACATTTGCCTCACCACGAGGCAAAGGTGGGCAGATTTCAGACATCTTCCTTTTTTTTTAGCTAGTAGTCAAAATTTTGAAGATACAAAGAATTGCTTTAATGATTCTAGTAGGGTGAAAACTGGTGAATCCAAAGATACTGAGCTGCACGGAGTGGCCGTGCGGTTCGAGGTGCCATGTCATGGATTGTGCTGCCCCTCCCACCGGAGGTTCGAGTCCTCCCTTGGGCATGGATGTGTGTGTTCTTAGCATAATATAATTTACCTTAGTTTAAGTAGTGTGTAAGGCTAGGGACTGATGACCTCAGCATTTTGGTCCCTTAGACATTCACATTCACAATTCACACACTCACTCACTCACAAAGATACTGAATTTAAAAAGGTTGCCTCAAATGGTTTTCGGATAAAACATGAAACATAAAAAATGCCCACACTAGCCTCAACCTCCCCTAATAGATGACACCCATCTGATCCCACCAAACACAGATCATTGTCTTCTTTCTAAAGAGTTTTGGTCATTCAGTGGATGTCGATTGTTTGCCTGGATTCACCCACAAATTACAATGCTTAGGATTCTGAAAATATATCCATTTTTCATCACATGGCACTATTCGATGGAGAAACAACTTTCTTTTGTATCTGATGAGCAGCATTTCACAAGATGCCTTTCATTCAGTTCATGCGGAACCCATCTTCCCACCGAAGGGAAACGGCTCTCTGCATCACATGCAATTGTTCCATGAGTTCCTATTGAGTTTGAGTATCATCTTCATCCACAAAGGACTGCAATTCATTGTCTTCAAACTTTTTCTGTGGCTTCCCACTTTCGTCATTTCTCACGTCAAAATCACCACTTTTTCAAACATTCAATTTGATTCTGCAGCAGTTTTCTTCAAATGATAACAAAAAACCAATGCTGTCTGCAAATCGTAGTTCGAGGTGATGAGGCTATGGTCGTTTTGGTTGTGTATGAAGTACCGCTGAGCGTGCCCGTCTGACTTCAGAATGTGCTAGAGGTTTGCACGAAGTTGAGGCGTTGGTGTTGTGCACGTTTTCTGTGTGCAGGCTTGTGTTTGGTTTTTATGTATGTGTTATTCATCCCTAAAGAGACACGTAAGGGTTAATTAATGGTGTTTGTGAGAAGTTTCTGGTGGTTTATTTCCTAAACTTTGAATGAGAAAATGGGGCGAAGTTTGTGTTGTTTTGTACAATTTTGTGGACTTGTCTTCAGTAAGTGTGTAAATGGTGGTTTGGCCTATGAAGTCTCTTATATGTATGTTGGGGATGTATCTGCCAGCACCTGAGATAACATGGAAAACTTTGTTCTGGAGACTTTGTAGTCGGGATAGTGCTGTGTCTGATGCCATAGACCATATCTCCGAGCCATAAAGGATGACTGGAAGTATGAGCTGGCGCCAGAGGAGGAGTTTGCACTGAATGGTTATTCCATCGCCTTTCAGCAGAGGATATAACCTGCAGAAGAGGGTGCAGCCTTTTTTTGCTGTGGTGGTGAGATGCCTGTTCTATGTTAGGCGTCAATCTATTTTGAGGCTCAGGTAAATAACTGAATTTCTCTAAGTTAACTCTTTGCCACCAATGGTGAGTTGATTATCAGGGGGCCTGATTTTAGGGGTGAAGTAGATCGCCTGACATTTGGCAGGATTGATCTTTATTTTCCACCAGTTGCACCACTGCATTATCTTATTGAGATGTTGTTGGAGGTGGTGGTGTATAAGGAGGAGGCTGTGACTGCTTCTGTGTATGGCGGTGTCATCTGCATAGAGAGCAATCTCTCCACCAGTCTGCCTAGGGATGTCATTCGTAAATATGGTACAAAGGACAGGACCTACACCGAACCTTGCAGGACTCCTACTGCAATCCATTGTGTCTGGCTGGACTTGTCTCTGTTCCTCACGAAGAACTGACGTCCTGTAAGGAAGGAGTCGATGATCCAGATTATGTGTACTGGGCACCCTATCTGATCTAGTTTGTAGGTTAGACCATCATGCCAAATGTGTTGAAATGCTTTTTCTGTGTCCAGGAACACTGCTTCTGCTGCTTCTCTCCTTGCATTGGCCAGACAAATGTGTTCGACCAAGTGAAGGGATTGTTGGATAGTGGAATGCTCAGCATGGAATCCAAACTGTTAGGCACAAGGATATTGCTTTCAGTCATAAACTGACAGAGGGGTGAAAGGATTATTAATTCTAGGATTTTACTCAGGCCAGTTAGGAGAGCAATGGGCCTGTAGCTTTCGGGAAGGAGCAGTTTTTATTGGATTCGGGTAGGGTGATGATCTTTGCAGTTTTACATGTTGAGGGGAAGTATGTGAGTTTCAAGAAAGCATTATAAACACTTGCTAGGTCGGATATGGTGGGAGGGGGAAGGTGTTTTAGGAATGGGGTGCGGATGCAGTCGGGGTCAGCAGATTTGTGGTTACCCTGCTGCTCGATGAGAGCACACATTGTCGACTCGCTAACGGGCATGAATTATTTAATTGAGTGCGTATTTCTTATTTGAGTCACTCATCTGATAACTATTCACTCTTGCCAATTGTGGATGACGTGAGTTTGGAATTGTGCCTCCAGCGATTTTGCTATTATTTCTGCCTTTTCTTGCTTGTCGTATGCAATTATGTTCTCACCGTAGAGTGGTGGGAGCTTTCCACTGCCAGATCATTTTCCAGATTTTTCGTCTGGATATGTCTGCTTCAGTAGATCTTAGTTTCTTCTCCCAGCAGTGGCTCCCTGTGCTCTTGTACTCTTTATCTCACCTCGTCCTCTAGACTTTGCAGCAGGCGGCGGACAGATGGGTCGTGATAGCGTTGCCTCCTGCTTTTGGTGACTAAGAGGTCCCAGATGTCATGGGGCAAGTCCCTGGCATCAGGATCAGTGGTTATCCTGACACTAGTTTCTCAGTAGCTTTGTCCACGTCTCCTTCCATCTGAAGTGGGGGAATTTCTTCCATGTGCTCTTCCACCAAGTGGGTATATCTGTCCCAGTTTGTGATCATGTGTGTGTTTGCCATTCTCCCGGCATTGTCTTCAACACTGACTAGATCCAGCATGACAGGACTGTGGTCGGAGTTCAGCTTGTAGTGCACTGTGGCCACCACATCGAAATCAAAGTTTTTTGTGACAAAAATAGCTAAGATATCAGAATTTCTGTCTGTGTTGCCAGGAATGTGTGTGGGCTCATCTGGGGCGATGACACTAAGGGTGGCATGCCCCTCGACGATCCCCCGCAAAGTCCTGCCACTTGCATTCTCAGCACGACAGCCCCAGGCTCTATGTTTCAAATTTAGGTCCCCTTCTACCAATACATGATTGCCAGCCCCACGTAGAACCTGAAGGTCTTGTACAGAGATACGTGAAGTGTTGGAGGGAAGGGGGGGGGGGGGGGGGAGGGGGCGATGGTAGGTCAAAATAATTTGCCAAAGGTTTTAGCCAGTTTTGATTTATACACCAGCAGCCTCAATACTTTGAGTCTGCATGAGTTCCAAGCAGCGCAAGCACCTTCTGCCCTTAACCAATACCGCTGTCCTGCCGCCTGGGTGGTCCAACGGTCGTACTGGTGGATGGCGTAATTTCTGACAGCGAATCGGTCGTCAGGCTTCAGGTGTGTTTTTGTCAGACACGTAATATCAATGGCCTGCGGTCTAGAATGTCTTCTAAAATGGTTTCCTGGTTTTAACACCATTGGCGTTCCATGTTGCTATTTTTATTATTCTGGACCTAAAGGGATCCATCAAGGCATGTCATCAATGTCACTGCTCCTTTGGCAATAATCATAAATTTTAATAGGGCATCAGGCACACCACAGAGATTTGCCAAGGTGTCCTTAATTGTGTTAAACAGGGTAATGAGACCGAATCCTGAAAACAGTTGCCACAGCTTTCTCAGCTCATTGAGAAACATTGCCAGTTGAGTGCTGTGTGGTAGCATGCTCAGTGTCCTGGGGAGGGGAGGGCTGAGGTGGTGGAGCGGGAGGTGGCCAGGCGGCAGCGGCATCAGGGCATGTGGTGGGGGAAGCGCAGGATGGGATTCAGGCCTGGGCACATTTGGTCTGTGGCTTTTGACATCAGGAGAGCTCATACCTGTGGCTGTGTCTGCAGGTGTAGAGCTCGCGGCCGTTGTCGCAGCTGCAGCAGTAGTTTGCAGGGATGACTGCGGGTCACAGCTGCAGCAGTAGTTTGCAGGGATGACTGTGGGGAATGGCTTGCCATCAGCTTCAGTCTAGTAGGGCAGCAGCTGTAGTTCACTGGATGGCTGTCGCCGCAGAGAGTGCATTTTGCCGGTGTGTCCCGTTTCTTGGTACATGCCTTACTGAGGTGGGGTCCGGCGCACTTCGGAGGGTGATTGCAGTTTTTGGCAGTGTGAAAGAGCTGCTGGCACTGGTGGCACTATACAGGACCTACAGGTTGCCAATATTTTTCAATGGTTATGCCACAGTGCAACAGGTGTTTGATCGCATATAGTTCATGGTTTTGCTGGGCAGGGAGGATGCGCGCTTTTTGCGACCTTCACCTGGTTTTGCAGGGTCAGAGGCGCGTGTTTCTTATTTGACCTCTATGACTTTAAATTTGCAGAAGATGAGGTCTGCCTTGATTTCTGCTGGGTCAGTGTTGTGAGGGAGCCCTTTAAACACCTCATTGAATGTGTCTCACTTTGTTGTTGGAGAAGTGTAATGGGGAATGTTGTTCATCTGGAAATAATCTTTTATCATACTATAATCAGGAGGTGTGGAGGCCTGAAATTTTACCGATGTGCCCCTGCATGAGGTGTTGAGGACACCTTTTAACATCAGCACAATTTCTCTCATTATTTTCGTGGTGCCATTTTGGATTGGGGCAATAATGGGGGGTATCTTTTCCCTCTTCTGTTTTGGCTGGGACCCTGATGTTGAGGGTTGATCCCTCTTTGCCATAATTTCATCCTCTTCTGGGGATGAAATCGGGGCAAGGCTTTGGAAGTGGTGATATTGGCGACTACAGTCTCCTCACCCAGCTCCATGTCATCTCCAGTAGTGGAACAATCTGAAGCCAAGCGACTAGGAACCAGATGCTTTGTGGCTGGCATCACATCTGTGTCCATTTGTTTGCATGTTTTAGCTTTAGTGATATTTGTGAAGGGATGGCTGTGGGAGCCCAAAGACTGGATGTCACAGCGGACTGGGGCTTTGGATTTACCCAATGTATTTGCGATAGTGGTTTCCAAAGTCAGACCGACATTGCAAGGGGCTCTGGTTATTCATTCGCTGGCACCGTTAGGTTTCCCTGAAGAGTGCCAGCCCTAGCATAGAAAATGCAGGGGTCCCCAGGTAGCACCACAGGCGCTGATGTAGGAATTTACCCACTCTTGGAGGAGCAGGGGGAGTACCCTGTGACAGTTTCTGACTGGGACACATTGGTGGCAGATCAGACGGCTCGAAACAAAAACAGCCCAACTTCCACGACCACCGTGCTGCCAGTAGACCAGCAGCAGCTGCGGCACTAAGAGACCCTGCCCAGGTCTTCACACAACGAATTTGTCACGCACACACAAAGCGTGTGTTTTTGCACACAACAGTTTAACTGCGTTGTGTACACACAACCCACATGATGACTTTTGCTTCGCTACGGCTGGCAGCACAACATCCGCCCATCACGAGTCCTCCCCCTCAAATGGGTTCGAGGCACTTGTTTACGGGTTTACGGATACTGATGTATGGAGCTTGGGTTATTATGTGTTGACATTAATTATCAGACATTACAGGAAGCAGATGGCACCGCAGATGTGATCTCACGGGACCTACACTGATGACTAACACCATCTATAGGGAAATTCCGGCTTCACACTTGTATACCTGCACCATCTATAGGGAAATTTCAGTTTCATACTTCTACACCTGGTACACCAGAGTCGGCCCACATTTTTCAGTGGCAGAAGAAAGCCGTTAGATGCAATCAGGGTTTGCCTCCCAGAGAGACTTGCAGAATTCAGTTCAAATAACTTAATATTGTGGCAGTCCCCATCCTTTACATCTACGATTCTCTAATTTATGCCAAAGAAAATGTAAACAAAAATAGCCACATCATAGATTTATTATACTCAAGGCTTTCCCACACACAAAGTAGCCATACACACATGAGACTGAAGTTCTTCAACAAGTTTCAAAAACAGCTCACTTGACTCCCTTACAGAAGTTTAAAGATGTTTACGAAACTTTGCTAAGTGAATGAGAATTCTACACAGTTGATGAAGTCAAGGAGAGTGGTGTTCAAGAATTGTGCTTTTAGTAACTGTACTTTTCAGTAAAATTGTATGTAACAATCACACAATTAGAATTATGCATCTCAAGTAGCGATAAGTAACTGTAAACTGTAACTGCAGGTAATTAAAATGTAAATATATGTAATTGATATACAATATTAATTAAATGTTTATACTATGTGGAAACTATAAGCCGGCACATGGAATCCCGGTTGTGATCTCTAGCAGATGGCAGCAGTCGGGAGACTTACTGCTGCACTTATTTGCAAATCTTCATTGCCAACTGTGCAGTGTACTGTTAGCTGATATTGACTGCATTGTCGTCTGACTTATTGCTGAGATGTGCTGTCACTGTCTGTGTTTTGTGGCATTATTTTCGTTGCGATTTTTTTTTTTTTTTAAATGAGTGCTGTCGGCGGTGCTGGCACATTGTGAGTGTTACCTTCTACTCCAGTTTGGAAAAGGAAGCAAGTTATCAGGAACTTGTGGAAGCTCAAAATACAGGTTTATGTTTCCTGCACTGCTTACTTACAGTACATGTAGGTGGTGCTTGTTACCCTGTCATACACCCCACCTCTCCCCACAGCAAACCGTATCCTCTCTCCCTACAACCCCCAATGGCAAGATGCCAATTTATAGTTCATGAACTGCGTGTGTATAAAAAAAGTATTCCAGTAGCTACAGATACATGCTAATAAGTGAACTAGTGTCTGCCATTGTACTCTAATTATTGTATTTTTATTTACTCATAAAGCTGTACCTTACATGCTGACAAGGCCAATTGTATCAAAATGTACTGAGCGGCTGGCTGATAATAAACATTCTAAACATACACTCAGTTGTACGTAAAGATGCAGGCAAATTTGGTTCATTTGTAGGTTACTGGAAAAATACAGTCAGTCTATAAATGCAGATCACTTACAAAACAGTCATGTGAACCATTCTAGAATACTGTTCGAATGTGTGGAGCCCATGTCAAAGAGAACAGAACATATTGAACGTACACAAAGAAGGGCACTATGAATAGTTACAGATTTGTTTGGCTTCAGAAGAGCATCACTGAAATGCTGAAAACGTCGAACTAGGAGATGCTTGGTGATATGCATCAACTGTCTTGTGGAATCCTACTTTCTACGTTTCGACAACCTGTATTAATTGCGGAGTCTAGGCATATACTGCAGCCCTGTATGTATAGCTCCTATATGGACAATGACGACTGATTAAACCAATTACAGCATACACAGAGGCATTTAAGGAGTCATTCTTCCCCTACTAAATATTACAAAATTCTTGGGCCTGGATAGTTCGTTCGGTTGCCATGGAAAGAAAGATTACCGGTTTGATTCCCGATCCTGCACACATTTTTAATTCGCTAGGACGCTTCATTCCATTGCACACACCGTTGCTCAGTTAGAAGTTTGTACTCTAAAATTATTTACTTGCTTTTAAGCTCAATTTCTGCGGTCACTTAAAACCTAGTTTAAAAGCGCACATCTTTCTTGTTTATATTTTAGAATTTATTTTATCAATATGTAAAATCTGGCATCTTAAACCGGCAAAACCTCCCGTTTCATAATTTACATTGTACTGTACTAAGGCCCCAACTCTTCGAATAGCCCGCGTCTCACATTCAATTGAATACGAGATCTTGCAGGTTAGCCAAGATAGAAACGCAGCACTATGCAGAGCAATAAAAACCGAAAACAGCATTTACCATCAGATCTCTTCTGCGTAAGGCTCCCTAATGATTTAAACATTTTGTTGGAACCAAACAGCATTTAAATTAGTCATTACACAGGTGAAGTTGCAACTGAAAATATCAGCAATACTGCAACGACAGGAAAATGCGAATCGTTGGTATCCAAGGAGGTAGTTCCACAGTACTTAACATCTGTGACTAATTCATAAACACAAAGTGAGAGCCCTATGGTTGAGGAGGGAAAAATGTAATGTTTATGTTCGCGGTTCAGTGACATATTGTGTGATACAGTCTTGTAAGTATTGTGGTATGCGACGTGTGTCGTTTAGAATGGTAAACTGCTTGTTTAATTCAGGTCTTGTCTTATTCGTAAGGGTGTCCAAATCAGAATTTGACAATTTGAAGCACAAACAAGTGACACCCTCTGATCATTAAACTAACCAGAATTTAAGTTGCTTAAGGTGTGTCATCTTTCTTGCTTGGAAAATCTGTACCAGATGATTCCGATATGCGCATTACAGAGCATATTGCGCGCGTAGCATGTTGTTAACATCTTGTAACTTTCGACTCTAGTCTTCTACGTCAATCAGTGTATATACTCAATGTTTGTTTCATTTGTATTGCGTAAAATGTCATTGCGACATCTTCCTGCGAATATTTGGGAACTCATTTCCGTAATATGTGTTTGCTGGTCCATTTCTGATCTAAGCGTTTGACGTTTTGTTTTGTAAACAACTAAAAACTGTTTACCGCACTGACGGGTAATAGAGAAACATTGAGTGAGCATACTACCGAACAGGATAGATTGCAAGCACTAATGAGCTCTTTACATATAGAGATATCTGGACTTGAGATAATCTTCAAATGGATGCTATTGGTTTCATTAGTGTAAGTCATTTGGGGTAGTACATTGGATCCACTCATTTCGGGCACAAATTACTTTTAGTCCGTTTATTGCTTAGCTCGGTTATTGTGCTGTGTGTACGCCAATATAACTCAGAACCTTCAAGATGGGGAACAAGTCAAGAGGTGGGTCCTATATCAACAAAATGAAGTAACTGTTAGAAACTGCGTTTATAATCGTAATTGGCCAGATAAAAAACTATTTCTCCTTAAGTTTTAGTAAAATTTAGGTGCATCTCACTAGTTGGGCTGACCGTAAAACTGAGGTGCTCTGTTTGTTGAGACCTGACTGATTTATTTGGTATCTATAGCCTACCTTCCGACTGAGCTGTCTCTTGGGAAATTGGACACATGCTTTGATCTGCTACTTTAACCTGTGAGTTCATGAGTGATGTAAATTTTACAAAACTTCTCTCCAACCAGGATTTGAGGTTCTGGTAGTGTCACTCGATGAGCCACAAGGTCTTGCAATCTTCTTGAATTTTGTTCTTTCTTTGCTGTCCTTCCTTCCTGACATATTCTGTTTCCCGCAACCAATAATCATCTGCTTCACTAGTTCCTGCTTCTTTCGTTTGCTTCATCCTTGAAATGTGTAGCCCCATAGTGTAAAACCATTCATGATAAAGTAACAGAGCCCACTGCCTGTGTGGCCAATCATGTTTGTGTTTGTGAAAATGCCTTTTCACCTATCAAAACCAATATACCATTGTGATGTGTTCCTTTGTGCTGCAGTACTTGTAAATCATTTGATCTGCAGTCATACGACTTGTGTAATAAGCGACAAGCCATGGTGCAGTTCCATAACCTAGCCTACATTTGTAAGGAGGATTGTGTTCCAGTGTTGCCAGCCATTATTCTGTGTGCATTGGGATTTCTCCATATCCTAGAACCAAGTACCTGACCTGGCCATTTTACACAAACGCTAGTGAATCACTTTCTGCTTTGGAAATAGCTTGAATATTAAAACTGGCAACTCTGTTTCTGTTTATATGTTTGTCACAACGTGTATGTAGTTTTAAATTAATAGGCTACATTTATGTGGTCTGTGGGATTGAATAGCATCCTTGCCATTTGTCATGGCCAACAAGGGCAATGATAATAGTACAAGATTTTGGGTCTAGTCTACAATAGGAGTATGAGGCAGTGTTATACTCTTTCAAGTGTGATGTCTGAAGTGTTTACCATTGTTTTGTTTATATATTTCAGTTGTGTTTATGAACATTGTGTTATTTACTGTGGGTGGTGGCTTGGAGTGCGTTGTGTACTTAACCTGTGTATGTTAATTGGAGATGGCGGCTATGTTGATAATTGTGATATTGTCATTCTGCTTTGCACATATTTAAGTGGTAATTGTGGTGACTGACTGATCTCTAGCAAAGTCACAGATTTAGGGTAGAGTGGAAGGTATTTGGGAACTACCAAAATATTTGATACTACTAGTCAGTTTTGACCCATGATGTCATCAAGATGGTGGACATCACCATGTTGCCCTTGCACAAAACGATGACCATGATATCACATTAAAGGTGCAAACAGACAAAACTAGTCCAAGATACATGTAATTGTAAAACAATGTAAAACCAATGGGACAACTGCAATAATTGGATTTTGGGTGGTGGCTGACAAAGTATGACATTTGTTATATCAAAGACATTTCAAACAAATACTTATTTAAAAGTCTATTCTCAAAAATTCAAAAACCTTAACAAACACAAATATAGAAAGTGAAATCTGTGATACTAAAACACAAATGAGTCTGCAAAAAGTTGGTATGGGAAATTTCATGTGGCCTACATAGCTGAAATGAAATCTACAATACCAATAAGCCAAAGCTCTATATGTAGGTTTATTGAAAACATAGCCTAACCAAAATAGCTTGCACAGTCCCCATGATACCCATCAATCTCAATCATTATTACTGGCGACTAATAACTCCACTCAAAAATTCATAAAAAATTACATTACCATCAACTTTGATATACTAGTAACGAACAAGTATGACACACACACGGGGGGGGGGGGGGATATTATGTCAGTCATTTCTCTCAAACCGGGAACCTCTCCAAATGGATCTCCAAACATGGTCGTGCTGATTACACCAAATAACTTGCCACTCTCCAGTGATACAGTAACTTCCATTATTTTTGTAACTTTAGCACAGACATGGCATTCCACATGTGCAGAATCAAGCCATACATTTACAAAAGGTAAATAGTTGTCACCATATCATCACCCATTATGACATACAAGAAACTGCTGGTAAACTTCATAGTCATATCAAATAATTAATAAGAATCGAAAAACATGTTTAAATCTTCAACCATGAGCATAAAATAGAAATAATAATTCTAAAGCCAGAAGCAAGTCTGTAGCTGACATTAAAATTACTAACAAATCACCATGCATACAATTCCTAAACGAGTTTCAGCAGATAGGTCTCAACCACTCCAATGAATTTCTAAAATCACTAATAAACAATTTTTGAAACACCAATGTTCAACACTAAGGTGTGCCACCACTTAGTCCATAAGGACAGAAGGAATACCCCTGTGAAGACTATGTCCCGCCAGCCAACAAACACCTTTGTCTTCATCTGCCAAATGCAAAGGCTCAAAGAAACCTAACAAAGGCAACGGTCTTTTCTTTGCTGACTCGAAGACCCTCTCCCACGGTGTCACTGCATGATACTCTTACCTGGCCGAACTCCATCTCGCTGGTGCGCCCTGCCAACCATTTCTCTGCCCTGGAATGTGCTGGCTGACCTGAGGAGAATGCCAACACCTCTGTAGATCTTATGGAGCAGATCCTCCAGCCTCTGCACTCTGTAGTAGTGAATCTTTGGAGGCTGGTACTCAGCAGCCGCTGAGGTGACAACCCTTCATTTATTTCTCTCCTCCCCTTTCCCCCATCATGACTCTCCTCCAATGGAAATCTCATGATGTTAAATCCAATAAGGACGAATTAAGGCTGTTCTGGGAATCACAGTACCCACTTGTTTTCTGCCTTCAGGAAACAAAATTGCATCCTAGTGACCGCTTTGATATCTTGCAGTTCTTTTTTGGTGAACGCTGACCTTTCCCACTGAGGACGGCGTTCCAACCCATGGAGGAGTCGTGCTGCTCACCCAGGATGACATTTTTGGTCAAACAATCTCACTGAACACCTGGCTGGAAGCTGTTGCAATCTGCATTTTCCTTCCCCACTTCATCTTTTCTCTTTGTACCGTCTACATCCCTCCATCATTCGGTGTCACCAGGGCAGACTTCGTCCAGCTTATTGGACAACTCCTCCTCTCCGTGACTTGAATGCACACCATCCCATTTTGGGCTCTTAGCTAACTTGCCCAAGAGGTGCCCTCTTGGCTGACATTCTCAGTCAGCTCAACCTCATCTACCTTAACACTGGAACACCCATGTTCCTTCTAGACTCTACACACACCTATTCCCATTTGGAGCACTTGTTCTACACTGCCCAGCTTGCCCTTTGTCTCGAGTGGTCCGTTCTCTCAGACATGTACTTGAGAGATCATTTCCCATGTGCTGCCCATTTGCTGATTCCTACTTCACTTACATGTAAACCAAATTGGCAGCTTTCAAAGGCCAACTGGAGGTATTACTGCTCCCTGGCATCCTTTGATGAACAACATTTCCCCAGTTGTGATGACCAGGTAGAATATCTTACAGATATTATCCTGCAGAACATTCCATCTTCGCATTTCACCTTTACCATGCCAAGTCCTGGTCCCATGGTGGTCAGAGGTGTGGTGTGACGCAGTTTGCGCACAGAGATGAGCTTTCCACATTTTTCACCATCATCCTACATTGGAGAACTGCATTCCTTATAAATAGTTTGTGTGCAGTGTTGTCACATTCTTCAGGGTAGCAAAAAAGCTACCTGGATTTCATTTATTAGTTCTTTTAACAGTTCCACTCCCTTTTCCTTCATTTGGGCCAACCTCCGATAACTGTCTTGACCAAGGTCCATTGCCCAGTTTCCACCCTGACCATAGCAGTTGATGTCATTGTGGGCACCATTGCTATCTCCAATGCTTTGGGCCACTATTTTGCAGAGATTTTGATCTCCACTCACTATCACCCTGTCATATCATCATTTCCTCTCAGAATCAGGCATGCTAAAATGCCACCTTTACTATGCGGAGCTAGATCATGCTCCCACTTCATCCGGATCTTCTGTCCCAGGGCTGGATGATGTTCACATTCAGATGTTGTAGCACCTTTCTCTTATGAGCAAGCACTTTCTCCTTCATACGTACAATCGCATTTGGGCAGGTGACACGTTTCCCAGCCACTGATGTGAAGACTTTGTCACAACCGTACCTAAGCCTGGCAAGGACAAACATCTTCCTTCCAGCTACTGCCCATTTCACTCACCAGCTGTGTTCACAGGGTGACGGAATATATGATTTATGGCCAGCAGGTATGGTGGCTCGAGTCCCGTAATCTACTTACGCCTGCAGAATGAGGATTTCATGCACAGTGTTCTACAGTTGGTTGTCTCATCACTTTGTCAATGCATGTCATGAACCTTTTTTGTGCAGAAATATCAGACTGTGGTTTTGTTTTTTGATTTGGAGGAAACCTACAACACCTGCTGGAGAGGACTGGTATCCTGTGTACTCTATACACCTGGGGCTCCTTAGTCCGCCCGCCACTTTTCCTTCAGGGATTTTTAAAAGACAGAGTTTTCAAGGTACATTTGGATTCGTCTTTGTTGGACACTTTTATCTGGGATATTAGGGTACCTTAATGCTCCATGCAGAGAAGGGAAAGCAGAAAGATGGAAGGAGTATATAGAGGGTCTATACAAGGGCGATGTACTTGAGGACAATATTATGCAAATGGAAGAGGAGGTAGATGAAGATGAAATGGGAGATATGATACTGCATGAAGAGTTTGACAGAGCACTGAAAGACCTAAGTCGAAACAAGGCCCCGGGAGTAGACAACATTCCATTAGAACTACTGACAGCCTTGGGAGAGCCAGGCCTAACAAAACTCTACCACCTGGTGAGCAAGATATGTGAGACAGGCGAAATACCCTCAGACATCAAGAAGAATATAGTAATTCCAATCCCAAAGAAAGCAGGTGTTGACAGAGGTGAAAATTACCGAACTATCAGTTTAATAAGTCACAGCTGCAAAATACTAACGCAAATTCTTTACAGACGAATGGAAAAACTGGTAAAAGCTGACCTCGGGGAAGATAAGTTTGGATTCCGTAGAAATGTTGGAACACGTGAGGCAATACTGACCCTACGACTTATCTTAGAAGAAAGATTAAGGAAAGGCAAACCTACGTTTCTAGCATTTGTAGACTTAGAGAAAGCTTTTGACAATGTTGACTGGAATACTCTGTCTCAAACTCTGAAGGTGGCAGGGGTAAAATACAGGGAGCGAAAGGCTATTTACAATTTATACAGAAAGTGGATGGCAGTTATAAGAGTCGAGGGGTATGAAAAGGAAGCAGTGGTTGGTAAGGGAGTGAGACAGGGTTGTAGCCTATCCCCGATGTTATTCAATCTGTATATTGAGCAAGCAGTAAAGGAAACAAAAGAAAAGTTCAGAGTAGGTATTAAAATCCATGGAGAAGAAATAAAAACTTTGAGGTTTGCCTGTGACATTGTAATTCTGTCAGAGACAGCAAAGGACTTGGAAGAGCAGTTGAACGGAATGGACAGTGTCTTGAAAGGAGGGTATAAGATGAACATCAACAAAACCAAAACGAGGATAGTGGAATGTAGTCGAATAAGTCGGGTGACGCTGAGGGAATTAGATTAGGAAATGAGACGCTTAAAGTAGTAAAGGAGTTTTGCTATTTGGGGAGCAAAATAACTGATTATGGTCAAAGTAGAGAGGATATAAAATGTAGACTGGCAATGTCAAGGAAAGCGTTTCTGAAGAAGAAAAATTTGTTAACATCGAGTATAGATTTAAATGTCAGGAAGTCGTTTCTGAAAGTATTTGTATGGAGTGTAGCCATGTATGGAAGTGAAACGTGGACGATAAATAGTTTAGACAAGAAGAGAATAGAAGCTTTCGAAATGTGGTGCTACAGAAGAATGCTGAAGATTAGATGGGTAGGTCACATAACTAATGAGGAGGTATTGAATAGAATTGGGGAGAAGAGGAGTTTGTGACACAACTTGACTAGAAGAAGGGATCGGTTGGCATGACATGTTCTGAGACGTCGAGGGATCACCAATATAGTATTGGAGGGCAGCGTGGAGGGTAAAAATCGTAGAGGGAGACCGAGAGATGAGTACACTAAGCAGATTCAGAAGGATGTAGGCTGCAGTAGGTACTGGGAGAAGAAGAAGCTTGCACAGGATAGAGTAGCATGGAGAGCTGCATCAAACCAGTCTCAGGACTGAAGTCCACAACAACAACATAATGCTCCATTGTAAGTGTCGTTCTCTTTGCCGTAGTGTGTAACCCTGTTATGGCCTGTCTCCTGCTAGGCCTCTCTGGCTCCGATAAGGCATCTGTGGCTCACTTTTCGTCAACGACTTTGCAGTCTGTTGCAGTTCTTCATGGGCTTGTCTCCTTGAGTGGTGTCTTCAGCGATGTCTCGATTGTGTTTAATCGTGCAGCATTATTGGTGGAATGTCCCCTTCTTTTGTCCCTTTGTACTAAGGATAGCCTTTGAGATTCCCTGTCTTTAATATTAGCAGATACTTCATGGATGGTTGAACTGGTCCTCAGTTTCCTTCATGAAAGTGGTTTTTATTTTCATTTATAATCTTTTACTTTCCTCCTGAAGCAGGGGCAGGGTAGTTGTGGTGTCGCCGCTCTTCAAGTTTTCTGGATCTTGGACCCATAAGCGCCCGTGTCATAAACTTAGAAAACCAGTACTTGAAAGAAATGAAAAGCAACTATGCACTAAGCCCAACCCTCAGTCAGAGGGTTCAAACTATAAAGGAAGGAATCTATCTAAAACCACAACACTAAAGGCATAAAAGGCAGGTAAAATCTAAAACCTGGAAAAACAGAGGGATAAAAGAGCGAACTTTGCATGGGGGTGTGGTCATGGGTCCCTCTGACTGGATGCACCCACTTTAAGGGGACGCCTCTATCTTTGGCACGTAATTTTTGAATCATGGGATGATGATCCTGCCATTTAGTCCTACAACCATCCTCACTCAACCAGTCAATAGTGGAGCATTGACAATGGCTTTCGCTTTTCCATTGACAAAACCGTGTGTATAATTTTCTGTTGACGTGGTGAGTTATTCCACCATCTATGCATCTTGGGGCTTTTGCTCTTCCGTTTACTGAAATTACAGAATTCCTGCGGCTCAATCTTGATAGGAAACTTTCTTGGTTCTCCCACGTGCCTTGCCTGGCTGCACACTGTACCTGATCCCTCAATGTCCTCTGTGCCCTAAGCAGTACTTCCTAGGTAATGGATTGGACCGCCCTCCTTTGTTTGTACTGATCCTTGTTTGTTTGAAGCTAGACTATGGGTGTTTTGTTTGTTCATCTGAACATCCGACCACCTTACACCATCTTAACGTAATCCCCCATTGTGGAATACGTTTGCCCAGTGACGCCTTTTACACTAGCCCAGTTGAGAGTATCTGTGCAGAAACTGCTGAACTCTACCACTGTCCTACCAGTGTGATGTCCTCCTCAGTGGATATGAATGCCATTTCTCTTCCATGCCTGGCCATCAAGCCTTGCCCCTTTTTCAATGACACTCTTGACTGCCGGCATGGGGCCCGCACTTCTTCTCTGTTACCTCTCGGAGTTTGCTTTCGGCTACTGCTCCGGCAGCTTAATTTTGTGCTGTCTGCCACGTTCCTGATGGGTGTTAAACTTGCACCGCATTGACTTTGTGCAGCAGCCCATGTTCATCTTGGATTTCATAGGCTTTCCAAGGACACTACCCCAGATTCGATCTATTGCTGTGTTTCTCAACCTTAGCACGCAACTTAGTGGTAGCTCCTTCGTGTCTGCTGATAACTCTAATACCAACTGTTGACCGTGCCTTCTTCATTGGCACTGACCATTTTTAGTATGTACTTCCAGAACACTGCTAGATTTTTACAGCAGAGCTCTTTATCCTCTATGAAACCACCCAGTACATGCAGTAACGTTACTTTTTAACTGTGGCATATGCTCCAATTTTCTCAGTGTCCTTCAGAGCATCAGTATGCTGTATACAGTCCATCCCTTAGTGCATCAGATCCAAGGAACCTTCCACTTGCTCGCTGTTGAGAGAGTCATCATGATGTTCGTGTGGGTTCCTCGTCATGTTGGCCTGATGGGAAACGAACCTGCTGTCACTGCTGTCAGCTGTCAAACTGTCAAGGATGCAGTCCTCCTGCCTTGGCACGCTAGTACTTCTCCATTCCTTTCGATGATATCCGTGTTGCCATCTGTCACCAGGTGGTGTCACTTTGGCGTCACACAGGTATTCCCATCATGGGAACAAGCTCTGGGAAATTAAAACACTCCCAGCTGCTTGGCTAATCTCTGCTTGGCCCTCTTGCTGCGATGAGATAATTTTATGTAGGTTGTGTATTGGGCACTCTCTTTTTAGTCACAGCTATTGGTTAAGTGGTGATCCCTCACCACTTGTGCTCATTGTCATCAACCTTTGACGTTTCACCATTTCCTGACCCAATGCTTTTATTTTAACTGCTTATATGTCAGTTTATGTTTTCCATCTTAGTTTTTGGCTGTTTTAGCTAATGGTACATGGGCTATCGATGGGGGTTTACTTTTTCTCCATTGTAGGAATATGGCGTAAAACATTTAATCTTTGGTTAGAGACCTCTGCTTCTCTACAGCATATTTTGTTGATCTTTACCTTTGGTTTTAGCAGTCTTTCCTTCCAGTGGTTGGGCTTAGTGTATAGTTGCTTTTAATTTCTTTCACATATTGGTTTTCTAAGTTTATGACATGGGCGCTTATGACCTCAGTTGTTTTTGCTGCCCCCCCCCTCCCCCCCCCCCCCCCCCCAAAAAAAAGAAAAAAAAAAAATAAAATGGATGAATAATCATTCATGAACAGTGCATTGGTGAGATGTTTTAATTCTGCGTCAAGCAACTCTGGTTCACAAATTTTCTTTGCTCTACCACCAACGTTTTTATGATGCCTTTGCTTTTGTTGTGTGTGGTCATCAGATCCTGGTGTAAGTACCTGTCTGTGTGCGTGGGTTTTCGATAAACTGTGTAGTGTAAGCTACCATCTGGTTTCTTGAAAACTAGCACATCAAGAAAATTCAGTCTTCTGCCTACCTCCTCCTCTGTGCTAAACTGAATCTTCAGATTAATCCCATTGAGATGCTTGTGCAAATGAGCTAGTTCCTCTCTGCCATACCTCCACACAATAAATGTAGCATCCATGTACTGGAACCAAATATTCGGTTTCTTGTTTCCAGTTTCAGTGCTTGCTTTTTGAATTTTTCCGTAAAGAAATTTGCTATTACTTTGCTTACGAGGCTCCCCATAGCCCATTGAAATGTGTGGTTTGAGGCAATATTCAAACAGTTCTGCAATATTGGGAGGAAAAATCTTGCAACCCTTCATTGAGTGGAATGATAGTAAATAGCAATACCACATCAAAGCCCTCAGGGGCTGAGCATTGATTTGCTGGGTATGGGCTTGGTGACCGCAGAGTTCCTGAGCTGGAGACTGGTAAGTGCCACCCAGCCCCCATCACCGTAAGCTCTGGGCATGCTTCAATGACCACTGCGCAGCGTGGCGGTGGAATGTTTTGTGTCTCAGGAAATGGGGATCTTGGCTTGACTGCCTGGATTGTGAGGACGGGATAAACCTCTATAAAAAAAACCTCAGTCTCAAGGTGTGCTGCGCGCTTTCGGGATGCCTGCCTGTTGAGGTGGAACAGCTGTTAGTGGGCAACCTCTGGGGAACCTGCCACACGTCAGTTGTATAAGGCTTACTGAGGCATGTGGGGCTCTGTCTCAGTGACCCTTATTTCCCAAGCTGCTCGTGGGACTGAGGTGGAAGCCTCGAAATCATCATCTTCTCCTCCCAGCAAGAAGGGTGTACCATCTGGGAGTATTCACACCCATCCATCCAAAAGAATGAGAGAGGCTGGTCCTCCTGATAATAAGAATATTTTGGACTGCAGTAACAAGGCTCATCGAGTCATGAATAACAATGTATTTCTGGTGATAAAAGAGGATGGAGGGGACATTTGAAAGTGTCCTCCTTTTATGTCCATAAGGGTTTAAAAGGCCTTGCTGGAACATTAAAATCTATAAAACGATTGCGTAGTGGCTTATTGTTGGTTGAAACTAACGGGTCAAAGCAGGTAGACCTTCTTAAGAAACTGGGTGACTGTGATATCATTGTTGATACGCACACCTCTCTGAGCTCCAGTAAGGGCATTATCACATGCCGGATAACATGGACATGGACATAGAACTCAAGCAAGAATGGGCATCCCAGGGAATAGTCGATGTGGAGCAACTAACGCGCAAGAATAATGGAGCAACTGTAAAGACTGCCACTTTTTTGTCACATTCAATTCTGCGTCACTGCCTGAACATCTTATGGTGGGGTTCCTTCGACCCAGTGATCGGTCTTACATTCCAAACCCTACGTGGTGCTATAAATCCCAGCATTTTGACCCTACAATCATAAGTTGTGGAGGTGAAGCAATCTGCGGGAACTGCTGAAAAGCCACTCATGACACTGGGGCTGACTGCTCAACTCCGGCGAACTGCATCAATTACTCTGTTGACCAGCTAGTCTGGAGCTGAGACTGCCCTGTTTTTGCTGAAGAACGCAAAATACAGTGGATAAAAGTGATCAAGCAGATCCACTATGCTGAAGGCAAGAAAGAATATAAGGTGACAAAACGCCTTGTCTTTGCCACCTCTATTCTTCCATGGTGCAGAAACCTATTCCCAAGGCTGATGCCCCCAGTGGGTCTGGGGATTAGAATAGGACCGAGGTATTTCTGCCTGTCGTAAGAGGTGATTAAAAGGAGTCTCACACTTTTCGGCCCTACGAGTTTAGTTCCCATTGTATGGTTTGACCTGCCACTTTCAAAATTCTACAGAAGTACGGGCCATAAGGGGAAGGATGCCTTATGTGGTGCACGAGTTATCCATAGTGCCCTTAGATTCGATCTCCTGAATCTCTTGACATGACTTTGCATCTCCACCTGCGATTCAACATTTTGGGCGGGGACACTTTCCAGGGTATGTCATCTTCTTCCATTGTCCTCTATCACCCCCATGACAATATTGGATTTCTCTGCGCCCTATATCCAGCATGGCAGTCAGTCCGTTGTGGTGGGGCCATCACGTACCCATTTGGTGGTAGCCCCATGACAACACAGGGATTGCACTGCTGATGCCTGAGCTGTAAACTCACCTCGTATGCCAAGGAGTGGATGCCTGTCTTCCTGGGGCATCAGGACTCCCAGCAATGGCCATCATGCCAGTTTACCTTTGCTGTAGCTGGGTGGCACCTCTGAGGAGAGCGCCTGATCGGAGTGGGTGGCCTCAGGATGGATGACCTGCAATGAAGTGGACTAAGTCATCTCTTGCTGGTGACCGTACAACACCAGCAGTCTCTAAGAAGGGCAAGATCAAATACAATGCTGACAGGTATGGCCCTAAATCGTTTCCCTCCCTCGCTACACTATAGGAGGAACGTAGGGCTACAGAATGGTGAGAGCCACATTCGCCTATGACTTTAGTCTGCAGCAGAACTGGTAGGGCTTCCTTTCTACCTATGAAGCCAGAGTTTTTCATTGAACACCTTGAGGATAAGTTTGGAGAAGTGACAGTGCTGTCCAAGATGCGAAACGGCGCAGTCTTGATTCAGACAGCATCCCTAGCCCAATCCTGAGTGTTGCTTGCATGTGACAAGCTGGGTGATATTCCTGTTTCTGTCAGTCCCCATAAAAGCCTCAACATGGTCCAGGGGATGATTTTCCATCGCGATTTCCTCTTGCAGTCTGACAACAATCTCCACGCCCATTTAGAATGGTGTGGTGTTCATTTCATCCGGTGCTTTTACAGGGGACTCAAAAGACAACAGGGTTGCAACCGGTGCCTTCATCTTGCTCTTTGAGGGTGATTCATTGCCTGAAAAGGTCAAGGTGATGGTTTACTGCTGTGATGTTAAACCATATGTCCCTCCCCCTATGCAGTGCTTTAAGTGTTGGGAGTTTGGTCACATGTCTTCCTGCTGCACTTCCAGTGTCACATGTCGAGACTGCGGATGTCCACTGCACCCAGATACTCCATGTGGGCCTCCTCCCACTTGCTTCAACTGTGGAAAGCACCACTCCCCCTGCTCGCCAGACTGCCCAGTATTCCAAAAGGAGTGGAAAATCATGGAGTACAAGAGCCTGGACTGGTTGACTTACCAAGAGGCTAAATGTAAATTTGAAAGATTATACCCCATTCGGTTGACGTCGACCTATGCTGCAGCTACGTCACCATCACCATCACAAGTGCCAGTGGTTCCTTACTCTGTGCCATAAACAGTGGGCCCTCCGGGCCACTAGAATACATCTTCCCCCATGGTGGGCATCTTCCTCCGTTGCTCCCAAAGCACCTACTTCGAGAGCAAGGACCCCTCAAATGCAGGGGACATCAACCCCCCCCCCCCCCCCCCCGCCCCCCTCCTGCCAGAGAAGCAACAGCCTCCTCCTGCTTCTCTTGTGCAGAAGGGGTCCCATGGGGCCCTCTTTCCCAAGGTCTTCACTAATGCCACGGCGGACACTTGTCAGTGGCTCATGGAGCCAAAAGCTGCTGGACGAAGAGCTTCATGGCCTTCCTCTGTGCCTGAAGCTGCTTTGGAGAAATCTTTCCAGCAAACCCCTAAAGAGAAGGGAGAGAGCAAGCAAACTAAGAAGTCTGCTAAGAAACAGGACCACCACCACTCCCTATCAATTCTGCATCTGAGGATGCGGTGGAGATTTTAGTGTCCCCTGTGGGCCTGGATCTCACTGATTCCTCATCCACCATAGAAATGGCTACAAATACTCAATTTGTGGCAGCAGGTGACCGTGAGGCATAACGTGCATGCTTGTGCGCTTTATGCCTTTCCAGCGTGAAGATAACGTCATCCTCCAGTTGAATTGTGGCGGTTTTTTCTACCACCTGGCTGAGCTACGGCAACTCTTAAGCTTTACACCTGCTTGCTGCATTGCCGTTTGGGAAATGTGGTTCCCAGCAATGCGGACCCCTGTCCTCCTCAGCTATATAGGATGTTACAAGAACCGTAGTGACTATAATAGAGTGTCTATGTCCTGAACTCAGTATGCAGTGAACCTATGCCGCTTCAAACCCCTCTTTAAAGCTGTGGCTGTCAGGATAAGGACGACACAGGAAATAACTGTCTGCAACGTATATCTTCCTCCAGATGGTGCAGTACCCCTGAAAGGATTGGCTGCACTGATTCATCAACTCCCTAAACCTTTCCTACTTGGGGGGGGGGGGGGGGGGGGGGGCACTGTGCTAACTGGCCGAGACAGAGATGTCGCAAAATTTACTGTCACAACTTGACCCCTGGCTCTTAAATACAAGTGCCCCCACACATTTCAGTGTGGCACATGGCACATATTTAGCCATTGATCTCTCAGTTTGCAGTCCTGGCCTTCTCCCATCTATCCACTGGAGAGCACATGATGACTGTGTGGTAGTGACCACATTCCCATCTTCCTGTCACTGCCGCAGTGCCAGGCCCACTGACGCCTGCACAGATGGGCTTTAAACAAGGCAGACTAGGAAGCCTTCGCCTCTGCTGTCACCATTGGATCTCCCCCAAATGGTAACATCAATGTGGGGGTTGAGCAGGTAACTACAACGATCGTTCCTGTTGCAGAAAACATGATCCCTTAACTCTTCAGGGTGTCCCCGGTGAAAGACAGTCCCTTGAGGGTCGCCGGAAGCCACTGGGGCAATGAAGTAGCGTCAGCGAGCTCTATAGCAGCATCATTGCCTGTAACACCTCATAGCCTTGAAATGGCTCTGTGTCTGTGTTCGCCAGCTTATCAAACGATGGAAACAGGAGTGTTGGAAGAGATACGTCTCGATCATTGGGTGCCAAGTCTGGGTGAAGATCAAATGAGTTTTTGGGTACCAGACCCCAGCAGGTGTTCCCGGAGGTAACATGAATGGCAAGTTATCTACTGACGCAAATGCAATTGCCGAGCACTTTGCTGAGCTCTACGATCGCGCCTCTGCATCGGAGGATTACCTCCCAGCCTTTCCCACTCTCAAACAGTGGATGGAAGGGAAAGTCCTCTCGTTCACTATACTCAACAGTGAACCCTATAACACCCCTTTCACGGAGTGGGACCTCCTCAGTGTCCTTGCACATTGCCCTGACACAGCTCTTGGGCCAGATCGGAACCACAGTCAGATGATTAAACATCTCTCGTCTGACTACAAGCGACATCTCCTTGTGATCTTCAACCGGATCTGGTGCAATGGCATCTTTCCATCGCACTGGTGGGAGAGCACCATCATGCCAGTGCTCAAACCCGGCAAAAACCCGCTTGATGTAGATAGCTATCGGCCCATCAGCCTCACCAACGTTCTTTGTAAGCTGCTGGAATGTACTGTGTGTCAGCGGTTGGGTTGGGTCCTGGAGTCATATGGCCTACTGGCTCTGTGCCAGGATGGTTTCCGCCTGGGTCGCTCAACCACTGATAATCTTGTGTCCCTCGAGTCTGCCATCCGAACAACCTTTTCCACATGTCAACACCTTGTTGCTGTCTTTTTTGATTTGCGAAAAGCATACGACACCACCTGGTGACATCATATCCTTGCCACATTATATGAGTGGAGTCTCTGAGGCCCACTCCCAATTTTTATCCAGAATTTCCTGTCGCTTCGTACTTTCCGCGTCGAAGTTGGTGCCTTCCATAGTTCCTCCCATGTCCAGGAGAATGGGGTCTTGCAGAGCTCTGTATTGAGTGTATCTCTATTTTTAGTGGCCATTAAGGGTCTAGCAGCAGCCATAGGGACGTCCGTCTCACGCTCTGTGTATGCAAACGACTTCTGCATTTCGTACTGCTCCACCAGTACTGGTGTTGCTGAGCGGCACTTACAGGGAGCCATCCACAAGGTGCAGTCATGAGCTCTAGCCCACGACTTCCAGTTTTCGGCTGCAAAGTCATGTGTCATGCACTTCTGTCGGCATCGTACCATTCATCAACCAGAACTTTGCCTTACTGGCCATCCCCTCACTGTAGTAGAGACATATCAATTTTTAGGACTGGTTTTCAACGCCCAGTTGACTTGGCTTCCTCACCTTCGTCAGCTTAAGTGGGAGTGCTGGCAGCACCTCAATGCCCTCCGCTGCCTGAGCACCACCAACTGGGGTGCAGATCCCTCTACACTGCTGCAGCTCTACAGAGCCCTTGTTGAATCCCACCTTGACCATGGGAGTCTGGTTTATGGTTAAGTGGCGCCCTCAGCATTGCGTTTACTCGACCCAGTGCACCACTGTGGCGTTCGACTAGCGACAGGTGCTTTTAGGACGAGTCTGGTGACTAGCGTCCTGGTGGTGGCTGGAGTACCTCCATTGCATGTCGGGCATGTGTAACTGCTTGCCAGTTACGTTGCACACATTTGTAGTTCTCCTGCGTACCCGAATTACCGTCTCCTTTTCCCACCCACAGCGGTTCATCTCCCTTGTCGGCGGCCCAGGTCAGGGTGTACAATTGCAGTTCACGTCCAATCTCTTCTGTTTGAAATGGGATCCTTCCCTTTACCACCTATATACCAGGTCCATTCGTGTACACCTCCATGTGTACACCTAGGCCGCGACTTCGTCTGGACCTTTCACATGGCCCAAAGGACTCAGTTCACTATGCGGCTCTCCACTGTCACTTCCTCTTTGTTCTTGACATGTACCGAGGCCATGAAGTGGTTTACATTGACGGCTTAGTGGCTGATGGAACACGTTGGCTTCGCGTATGTCCATGGAGGACATATTGAACAACATTTCTTGCTCTTAAGCACATCTGTTCATGCCCTGGGGAGTTGTTTCTTCTGTGTACTGACTCCTTGAGCAGCCTACAAGCTATCGACCAGTGCTACCCTCATCATCCTTTGGTAGTGACCATCCAAGAGTCCATCTATGCCCTGGAATGGTCTGGTCATTCAGTGGTGTTTGTGTGGACCCCAGGACATGTTGGAATCCCAGGCAACGAACTTGCTGACAGGCTGGCCAAACAGGCTATGCGGAAACCGCTTATGGAGATTGGCATTCCAATAACTGATCTGCATTCGTTTTTACACTGCCAGGTTTTTCGGCTTTGGGAGATGGAATGACAACAAACTGCTTGCCATTAAGGGGACTATGAATATGTGGCAGTCCTCCATGCGGGCCTCTCGCAGGGACTCTGTGGTTCTCTGCCGGCTCCACATTGGCCACGCTTGGGTGACCCACGGCTACCTCCTGCACTGTGAAGACCCACCTCCGTGTCAATGCGGCACGCGGTTGACAGTGCCCATATCCTGGTGCACTGTCCCACTTTGACTGCCCTGTGACAAAATCTTTGGTTACTGGACTCATTTCCGCTAATTTTATCTGACGACACTTCATTGGCTGATTTAGATTTACATTTACATTTTATTTGTGAGAGTAGGTTTTATCATTTGATCTAAGTTTTTGTGCATGTCCTTTGTCTCTCTATGTCCTCCACCCTAGTGCTTTTAGAGTGGAGGTTTTAATGTGTTGCAGGGTGGATGGATTCTCCTTTTTATTCTCATGGTCTGCCAGCCATGGTAATCAGTTTTGTTGTTTTAATCTATTTTCCTATTTCTTGCGTTTCTGTGGTTTTTGTCTCCCCTTTTGTCCGTTTAAGTGTTTGTTGCCCTTCCGTTGTTCTTGTGGCTTTTCCTCTCTCTCTGTTTTGTGTTGTCAGTCTCATGTGTTTTATTCTCACCCTTGTGGCATTGTTTTATTCGGAACAAGGGACCGATGACCTAGCAGTTTGGTCCCTTCCCACTGTCTTTTAAACAAACAAACCAACTAATCAAGGCGGACACTTAGACACAGATGATGCCTAGCATGCCTGTAGACCCAACAAGCTCCTGTACTTGCACGTGTACATGTCAAGGGAAAATGAATGAGGACAAAGCAGTCCAGGCAGCTGCACCTGGAAAGAACAACAACAGTTCCGCAGTGAGCATCCAGAAGGTACAAGAAAAGCAGAGTGCCTCTCAACACCCTCTTTCCTCCTCATCCTCTAAGGGCCAGGGTACAGGGAAAGGCTCATGACGTTCGGGTCAAAAGCTGTCCCGAGCTCCATCAGACATCATTCTTTCCCATCTGACTGTTGAGGAGAATATCATGGAGTTAGATGCCTTGGATTCAGGCGACCTCTCCACTCCCTCTCGCTCTTCAAGTGCTTTACCTCCCCAGGGGTAAATTAAAACGGCACTGATGACACGGCTTCCACACTACAGTGGAACATGAAGGGGTTCAGAACTCATGTGGAGGAACTGAAACTTGTAGCACAGGCACGTCCTGTGTGCTTTTGTTTACAAGAAATGCATTTTAAAGATACAGATGTCCCTGTGCTACAGGGATATAAGCCATACCGCAATGATGACCTATTGGGGGAAGGGCCAAGGGAGGTGTCACAGTGTTTGTCAATAATGCGCACCACTCCTCTGCTCTCCCCTTGGCTACTGACCTTCAAGTAGTTGCAGTTCAAATTATTGTGTGTCGAAGGATCAGTCAACCAACCAAGGCGGACGCTTAGACACAGACGACGCCTAGCGTGCCTGTATCCCCCACTAGCTCCTGTACTTGCGTGTGTACAAGTCAAGGGAAAACGAGTAAGGACAAAGCAATCCAGGCAGCTGTACCTGGAAAGACCAACAACAGTTCTGCTGTATTTACCTCCGCAAGATGCACTAGACTCTGAGGCTCTCACGGATCTTGTCACACAACTCCCGCGACCATTCCTCCTGCTGGGAGACTTCAGTGCCCATCATGTCCTGTGGGGCTTGACCAATACTTGCCCTTGGGGTTGGATCTTGGAGGGCCTCATGACATCTCATGAGCTGTGAATCCTCAACAGCAGTAATCTCACACATTTCTCTACTGCTACTGTGTCATTCTCAGCCATTGACCTCTCTTTCTGTTCTCCCACCCTCACTGACTCTGTTCAGTGGGAGGTCATTAATGACCTTCATTCCAGTGATCACTTCCCAATCTGCCTTCACCTACTAAATGGCTCACCATCTGAAGTTAAGCCCCCTAAATGGATGGTCAGCAGGGCTAACTGGACACATTTCAGCCAGCTGGCTGTGTTTGAACACTGTGACAGCATCCAAGGATGGGTGGATTACATCACACAAGTGATTCATCGTGCCACTGACCTCCATCCTCAGGTCACCTTAGGAGGAGACCAGTACTTTGGTGGACAGATGAGTGCCATTCCGCGATCCGGGAAAGGCGTGCTTCTCTTCGACATTTTAAATGCCAACCGACAGCAGACAACCTTAGGAACTTCAAGTTGCGAGGCCAAGGCTCGATGTATCATTAGGGAGAGTAAGAAAAGGTCATGGCAAGTGTTCCTGTATTCCATAAATCGTTCCACCTCTTGTATAAAAATATGGGAAGCCATCGGGAGGATTTCCAGAAAACGCAGCCGTTTACCTTAAACAGCAGTGCTGAAACAGGGGTGCATTGAAACAACACCCAGAGATGTCTCAGACACTGGCTGAACATTTTGCACAAACTACTGCCAATGAAAACCAGAATCTGCGGTTTCATCGCTATCATGCAACTGTTGAGAGGGAAAAGTTGGACTTCAGGTTCAACAGTTCTGAGGCCTACAACTCTCCTTCTCTCCACGTGGGAGCTTGAATCGGCACTGACTGAGATCTGTGACACTGCACCTGGTCATGACCAAATCCGGTACTGCTTGCTTCGACATTTACCAGCGGAATCAAAGGAAATCCTCCTCGTAAGTTTTAATCTAATACGGCAGACAGGCAACTTTCCAAACTTGTGGAGGAAAGGACTACACATGCCGCAGTAGTTATCAGAGTATCGCCTTAACGAGCTGTGTAGGAATGACTCCGGAGCGAATGGTTAACCATTGTCTGGTCCATTTGTTAGAGACCAAGCAACTCCTTAGCCGCTCTCAGTGTGGATTCCGAAGATTTCGGTCCACTGTCAACAATCTGACCCTCCTAGAGGTGGCTGTTCAGCAGGATTTCCTCCGTAAGCATCACTGTATCGGCATATTCTTCGATATAAGTAGGGCATACGATACTACTTGGAGACACTGTATTCTTGCACAACTGTTTCAGTGGGCTTTCGAGGCCACCTACCCATCTTCATACACTCTTTGCTGTCTCGGCAGTTTTTTAGGAACCAAGTTGGTGACACACTGCTTGATCGATTTGAGCAGGAGGATATGGTGTTCCTCAGGGCAATGTTTTAAGTGTTACCCTCTTTGCCATAGCCATCAACAATATCACATCTATGGTAAGGAGTCCTGTACAGTGCTCCTTATTTGTAAACAATTTTGCTGTTTTTTGTTGCTCCTCCAGTGTTACAACGATGTGCTGTCAGTTGCAACTTACAGTGCAGATGTTGAGGGAGTAGGCTGCAACGATGGGTTTCCAGTTTTCTGCAGATAAGTGTGTGTGTGTGTGTGTGTGTGTGTGTGTGTGTGTGTGTTCATTTTAATCGTTCTCATCATCTTTTTAATTTGCCTGTCTTGAATAGGGGAGACACCATCCTACATTATTTTAGACACACAGTGTGGTTTCTGGGCCTCATGTTTTATTCCCAATTGTCATGGTTACCAAGCCTGTGAGACATGAAAGCCAGAACCCTGAAGGCACTGAACATCAACAAGTGTTTTAGCCACAGGTGTTGGGGAGTGGACAGGGCGTGCCTCCTTTAGTTTTATCAGGCGTTTGTGCGTTTGCGGCTGAATTATGGTTGCACGGTGTATGGGTCAGCAAGGCCCTTTTACTTGTGGATCATTGATGCTGTCCATCATGAGGGGATTCGGGTGGCCACGGGTGCTTATCGGATCAGTCCCATACGTAGCATCTGTGCTGAGGTGGGGGAACCGCCACTTACCATCTGGCGCCAGCTCCTCAAGGTGCTTCAGGCGTTTAAGTTCCTTGCAGCTCCAACTTCACCTGCATACCATACTGTTGCTCGTCCTCCTCTGTATCACCTTTTTTTCCAACTGTCCATGAGCCACAATGCTATTTTGGATTCGCATGCAGCATGTGCTGGAGTCACTCAGTGTGGAGCCATTATGACCCCAAATCCAGGGCTTTAACCGTCTGCCGCTCTGTTGCAGAGTGATTTTAGATTTGGTGCAGTACAGGAGAGATAGTGCTCCTGTTTCTGTTTTTAATGCGATATTCTCTGATATTTTATCTGAGTACCACGACCTTGTGAAGTTGTTTTTACAGATGGGTCTAAGCAGAGGTCTCTGTTGGTTGCTCTGTCATTTTCCTAGATCGCGTCCTCAAGGTCAGACTGCCTCCAGAATTTACTGTGTTTGATGCAGAATTATATGCGATCTTCTGAGCACTGGATCATATGAGACATTCTCCTGGTGTTAGATTTCTTGTGTGCTCAGATTGTCTGAGTGCCCTTTACTCTCTGCAACGTTTGTACCCAGCAGGTACAGTAACCCAGAGTAATCAGGATGCCCTTCTACAACTACAATTACTGGGTAAAGAGGTGTAATTCTGCTGGGTACCTGGGGTACATTGAAATTGTGGGAATGAAAGGGCAGATTTAGCAGCCAAGGAGGTGTGTCGTGATTCTCTGGTATTTCGGTGTGCTATCCCCCTGCATGCTATCACCTCGTTATTGAGGTACAAAGTCGTGAGTCGACGGGAAGATGAATGGCTGGCAGTGACGGATAACAAGCTGTGTACCATCAAGCCCACAACTCGGCCGTGGAGTGTTACCTTCCAGTCATGTCGGCGGGACGAGGTCCTTCTTACTCATCTTTGCATAGGCTACAGCCCTATGTCCTGGTGAGAGGTGCTTGAGGTGTGCAGATCACAATGCACCACATTTTATTGGACTGCATTTTATTTGCCGACCAGTGAACTGTGGCATATTTGCTGGCAGATCTGCTGTCTATTTTATGTAATGATCAAACGAATGTGGTTAGGTTTCTATAGTTATGTGAATTGTCCAACTTTTTAACAAGATTTTAGGGAGATGTTCTTAATGTGTCAAAGGGTGGCTGGCTCACTCTAATTTTTTGTAAGTGGTCAGCCAGTCACACTTCCCTGTGCTTTTCTTTTAGTTCTTCTGTGTTTTGTTTTCTCTGTGATTTAATTCCTTGATTAGCTCTCTTCCCTCCTAATTGGTTTTAGTGCAAGTGATGCAGAGTGGCTGTGTGGTCATTTCGAGTGCATGCATGTTCAAAACTTTAAGTTCATCTTTACATTCGTTTGTTGTCATAAGTGTAAGGGTGCTGATGAGCTCGACGTTGGGTTCCCATCTCGACGTTGGGTGCCCATCAGATCCACACACACACACACACACACACACACACACACACACACACACACACACACACACAGTCAAAACTAAATATGTCCTCTGGTTGAATCACTATGCTGTTTAATTTAGTAATAAAATTCTTATTATACTTATTATACCCTTCATTTCTTTCTACGTGGTTATAGATTGTTATTGATGTCCTTAATGTCATATCTGTGTTTTCTTTGGATAGTCACTTGATGTATTTGGAAGACTGTGTCCCCACCTAGGGATTTCCACATCTCTGTATGGGTGTTCTTTTGTGGTAATATGGTGCTGCTTATGTTGAGGTTTTTGCTCATGACAAAATCAACCAGACTCAATCTGTTGTCATTACACTCTTCATGTAGATTGTACCTTCTCATATTTAGTGTAAACACAGTTTCCCTTCTCACTTTGGCTTTCATATCTCCTAGAATCACTTTCACATCATTTTTAGCTGTAGCATCATACATGCTGTCAAGTTGTTTATAAAAGGAGTCTTTAGCCTTATCATTCATTTGCTCTATTGGAGTACGAGTGCAAATCAGTGTAATGGTGAAGAATTTCAAATTTTATTCTCAGTGTGCATACCCCACTATTTATTGTTCCAAAGGTCTGTATTGCTAACTTGTATTCCCATTGTACTAGAAAGCTGGTTCCAAGACTGAATCCAACCAACAGGTTTCTCCCCACCTATCTCCTGCAGTGCTGCTATTCCTGTTTAGTACTTTATCAGTTGGTCTTGTTCCTGAATGCTCCTGCTTTGAAAAGACTCAGCACATACCAAGTAGCCATTATTACAGCGGTCTGTGTCTCGTGCTTGGTTGTTGTCATAGAGGTTATCTGGTTTTCACATGTGCTTGACATTTTCGTGTCTACATGCATATTACACACCCAGGAAGTCATCTCTGCCCACTACCACCACTGGGGCTGCCCCTTCACATCCTGTTGAGTGGCTGCCTTTTCTGTCAGAGGTGGTTTCTTAGCCTTTGAGGATCCCTCCTCTTCCTACAAGGTAGCTGGTTCCTACTGTTAGCCTCAGTAAGCAGGTGCCCCTTTTGCCAGCTCTGCTACACCAATAACTTTAATCTCTGCCTTTACTGCTATTGGGTTCTTCACTGTTACCCTGCCTAGGTCTCCATACAAGTACTATCACCTGCACCAGGTGACCCAAGGTTTTGTAAAGAGGTGTTACTCCTCTATCCCTCCCTACTTTCTCATCCTGGCTTGGAAACAGAAGTGGTGGAGTCATAGAGTGCTGATAATTTCATAAATACAAGACCCACTTGTATAGGCAATTGCTAGTGCATTCTGGGAGCCTGGTCTTGGAGCCTGAACAGTGATGATAATAGCTTATGATCTGTAATTAAATGGAACTTCTGGCCATGTGAAAAATGACAGCCAACTTGTCTTTTGCAATTAATGATCCTGGGCTGATTTAATGTTCTGGTCACAAACATTTTAAGTTTTTCCATACCATTTGTTTATGAGACAGGACAGCTCCTATTCCATGTGCTGAGCCATCAGTAGCCAGAGTTAGTGATAAAGTAAGGCTGCTGCATCATGAAACAGGGCACAGGATTGAAGAATTTCAAGGTTTGAGAAGTCTTCTAACAAGTGCAAGCACCTGATCAGTGAAAGGGGACCTCTGTGTAACAGTCAATGGATAGTCAATGTAAACTGTCCATGGGATAAAATGGAAACAGTAATTAAACTTCTCAAAAAACACTTGTCGACCTGTTATTGACTTGGGGATCGTCGATTTACATGCAGTGGAAGTGTACTCTTGCATGTGTCAAAGGTTCTTTTTACTGAGAACATAGTCAAGGTATGCAACAAGAGGCTGGAAAAAAGAATATTTTGAAATATTATACTTTTGAGGCCTCTGTGGCCACTGTGAAAATGAGACTCAGATTACGACATTTTCTTTGTTAGCACACCTCATTATCCAAATGCTATCCAGGTAGTTTCCACAGCAAGGGATACATGTAATGACCTGTTCCAAAACTCTTTGAAATATGGCTGGTGTACTAGCAACTCAGAATTGAAATCTATTGTACTGACAGAGGCCAAAGGGGTGTTCAACACCAACATTTTTTGGTCTGGTCTAACAGAAGCAGAAAACAAGTTTCTCTGAGATCAGTTTGGAAGCAGGTTGTGATCCCCTGAAAATTTAAAAAAGGGTCTGTCACGGCATGGGAACATATATGAAGCTGCTTCTGGTTGTACATCGACTATAAGTTTAAAATTGCCACGCAAGCAGAAGGAACCACCCGGCTTTTGTGTTACCACCAAAGGACAGGCCCATTGGCTGAAAGAAATAGATGGAAGAAGTTGTTGCTTTTCAGTCTGTCTAATTCTAGCTTAAGTCCTGTGAGCATTAGCGGAGTTTGATTTGCTTTAAAGAATTGCAAGCCTGATAGAGGTTTCAAAACTGTGTGAGCATGAAAGTTTAAAACTTCCCACAACCCACCTCCATGGTGCAAATTAGATCGGGTAGTGTCTATTGTTCAAAATGGCACTGAAGGTTGAATAGAATTCACAGAATGTTTGACTAGAAAACCCATGTGTGGAATATTGTGCGTGTGTGTGCGCGTGTGTGTGTGTGTGTGTGTGTGTGTGTGTGTGTGTGTGTGTGAACTGAGATGCTTGAAAAATTGCCACATTGTGCATGAAGTTTCAATACATTTATTCTGTACTAACTACTAAGAAACTTGTACAGTTGAGTAAATTAAGGAAATTCCTGACAGCTGGCAGTGCTTTTGACATTTTTGAAGTGCAAAGCACGAACGACTTAGAGCTATGAAGAGTGTTGCCATAGAGACATTTACAAATTCGCGTTATAGACACGTGATGCAGCTGCGCCCAGGATATGGACATTATCTGGGATAATGTTGCTTAATTTGTATACTGCACTTATACATCTAAACATTGTGCATATTTCTTTGTTTGATTGTTTCACAGTTTCAAAGGTATTTTCATGAGTGTATGGAAGTGAGATGTTTTTGATACTTCATTATAAAAGCAGTTCATTTTTTGCTTTTGTTTCTAATAGAAAATTGACAAAATGACTACCCAGGCAATGCCAAATTTGTGTTAGTTTTGTTGTATTTGACTAAAAGACACACTTGGCCTGCCAGTTGAATCTTAATGAAGTTCATAAGCCCATAATTTTGAATGCACATTGTTGTTGTCATTGTCATTGTCGTTGTCGTTGTTGTTGTTGTTGTTGGGTTGTCGAACTAGCTGCTCAAGACAGTATTCGGAAAACTGTGTTCAAAAGTACATCACAAACATTATATTTGTCCATTGCATTGAACACTCCCCTCCTATGGCATTTAATCTGTCTTTTCGATATGCATTACACCTTCAGATGAAGTCATGTTTCCAGGTAGAGAAGGAATTAGCATATTTCATCAAAATATAAGAGATATTAGAGATAAAGGTGAACTGCTTATAGATATTGACTCTGAAATTATTGGTATGTCAGAGCACCACTTAAATAATTTGACAATTCAAAGGCTTCCTTTACCAGTATACAGATTAACTGGCTGTTTTTCAAGCAATTCCTTGCAGCGTGGAGGAGTGGCTATGTATGTAAAAAAACAGTATTTCGTTTGAGTCCGTAGATGTATCACAGCACTGCACTGAACAGATATTTGAATTTTGTGCAGGGACAGTTGAATTTAGTGAAACTAAACTTCGAATTGTTGTTGTTTATTGGTCTCCTAACTCTGACTTCAGAGCATTTCTGCTCAAACTAGAGATGGTTCTTGATTCACTTTGTAGGGAGTACCAGAAATTATTTATATGTGGTGACTTCAGTATAAATTTTGTATATCATGGTGCAAGAAAAAAGATGTTGTTGATCTCCTAAATTCATATGATCTGATGCAGATTGTGTTTTTTCCAACTAGGATACAGGGGAACAGTAGCACAGACATGGACAATATTTTTATTTATTCTTCATTACTAGATGTCCATTCTGTTAGGAAAAGGGTGAATGGCCTTCCAGACCATGATGCACAAATTTTAACACTAAAAGGCTTTTGTACCCAAATAAATGTCACTTGTAATTACAAACTATGTAGGAAAGATAATCCAACAGTAATAGAGAGTTTTTTAAACCTTGTCAAAGAACAAGAGTGGCAGGATGTTTATAGTACCAATGACATAGATGATAAATATAATCCTTTCCTTAACACATTTCTCAAACTATTTGAGAGTTGCTTTCATTAGAACTTTCTAAATGGGATACTAGCAGTAATAAGCAGCCCAGATGGCTAACTAGTGGGATAAGGATATCATGTAAAACAAAGCAGGAATTATATCAAAATGTTAGAAGTAGTCACAATCAAGCTACAGTAGCCCATTACAAACAGTATTGTAAGGTGCTTAAAATGTTATCAGGGAGGCAAAGAGTATGTGGTATGCAAATAGAATAGCTAATTCACAGGATAAAATTAAAACCATATGGTCAGTTGTGAAGGAAGTGTCTGGTCAGCAGCACAAGGTCAACGATATAAAGTCAGTTCATAATAAAAATATTTATGTTACTGATAAATCAGATATATGTACAGCATTTAACAATCATTTCTGAACATTTCTGGTAAATTAAATAAAAATTTAGTTTCTGCAGGGAATAATATAACTTTCTTGGAAAATGCCTTTCCAAGATTGATGTCTGAATTACTCCTCTGTGATACAGACGAGGAGGAGATTGAGTCAGTAATTAAATCACTGAAGACTAAGGACTCTCATAGTTATGATGGAGTGCCTAGCAGAATATTAAAGTATTGTGCTGCACATGTTAGCCCTGTATTTAGCCATATTTATAATTTTTCCTTTAGGAATGGTTAGTTTACTGAACCATTAAAGTACACAGTAGTAAAGCTGCTTTATAAAAAGGGAGAAAGAGATAATGTAGATAATTTTAGACCTATTTCTATGCCGTCAGTGTTTGCTAAAGTTGTTGAAAAGGCTATGTATGTAAGGATAATTGATCATTTTATATCACACAATTTACTATCAAATGTAGAGTTCAGCTTTAGAAGTCGTTTAACAACTGAAAATGCTATATTCTCTTTTCTCTGTGAGGTACTGAATGGGTAAAAAAAAAGGTTTCAAACGCTAGGCGTATTTTTTGATTTAACTAAGGCATTTGATTGTGTTGATCACAAAATATTGCTCCAGAAGTTGGACCATCATGGAGTATGAGGAGTAACTCACAATTAGTTCACCTCTTACGTTAGCAATGGACAACAAAAGGTGATTATTCACAATGGCTTTGATGTGGGGTCTGAGTGGGGTATGGTCAAGTGGGGGTTGCCACAGGGATCAGTGTTGGGGCCACTCCTGTTCCTTATTTATATAAATGTTATGCCCTCTAGTGTTATGAGTAACTCTAAAATATTTGTGTTGCTGATGAGACTAGCTTGGTAGTAAAGGATGTTGTGTGCAACATTGGCTCGGTTTCAAATAGTGCAGTTCATGACCTACGTGCACGGTTTGTAGAAAATAAAATAAAGCCAAATCACAGTAAGACTCAGTTTTTACAGTTTCTAACACACAATTCAACAAAATCTGGTGTTTTAATATCACAGAATGGGCATATGATTAGTGAAACTGAAGAGTTCAAATTTCTAGGTGTTGAGATAGATCGTAAACTGTCATGGAAAGCCCACGTTCAGGATCTTGTTCAAAGACTTAATGCTGCCATTTTACTATTCGAACGGTATCTGAAGTGATTGATTGTTTGACATGAAAATTAGTGTACTTTGTGTAATTTCATTCACTTATGTCACATGGTATTATATTTTGGGGTAACTCTTCCCATTGTAAAAGGATATTTCTAGCTCATAAATGGGTGGTTCAGGCAATAAGTGGTGTAAGTTCATGAACCTCTTGTCGACCGCTGTTGACAAGTCTGGGTATCTGTAATCTGCTTTCTTGTTTTACTCTCTTCTGTTTCTAGTGTCTGTCTGTTTCCTTGTCCTCTTTTGTTCCTTTTAGTGTTCCTTGCATTTCCTTCGTTCTTGTGGTTTTTCCTTTCTTTTCGTTTTGTGTTATATGTCTCATCTGTTTTATTGTAACACCTGTGGCATTGTTTTATTAGGAACAAGGGACCGAAGACCTCATAATTTGGTCCTTCCCCACTTCTTTTGAACCAACCAACCAACCAACCATCTTGGCCTTTGAGGGTGATTCATTACCTGAAAAGGTCAAGGTGATGGTGTACTGATGTGACGTCAAACCCTATGTCCCTCCCCCTATGCAGTGCTTTAAGTGCTGGAAATTCATGCACATGTTCTCCCGGTGCAATTCCAGCGCCACATCTGTGGACATTCACTGCATCTGAATTTGCCATGTGCACCTCTTCCCACATGTGTGAACTGTGGAGAGCATTGTTCTCGCTGCTCGCCGGACTATCTGGTACTCCAAAAGGAGCAGAAAATTATGGAGTACAAGACCATGGACAGGCTATCTTACCATGAGGCTAAACTAAATATGAAAGACTAGACCCTGTTCCCTTGCTATCTTCTTATGCTGCCCCCATGACGACATTGCAATCGATGATGCTGTTACACCCATCATCTAAGGTTACTCCACTGGGCTTCTACTTTGGGAGCATCGCATGCCCCCCCCCCCCCCCCCCCCCCCCCCCCCTCGACCCAAATGCTGGGGACATTGGTCCCCTTCCCCCCAGCTGGAGAAGTAATGGCCTTCTCCGGCTCCTCTCAACCAGAAGGGCCCCTTGAGACTCTACCTTCCATGGTCCCCCCACCCCACCCCCACCCCCCACCCCCCAGTTGTCCAGTGGACACCAGCCAGTGGCTGAAAGAAGTCTGCTAAGAAATGGGAGCCTCCAGTGGCACCAGCACTCCTCCACGGATCTGCGTCAGAGGACGAGGTGGAGATTTTGCTGTCCCCTGAGGACATAGATCTCCCTGACCCCTCTGATGCAGTGATACTGGATGCCAACACTCAACCAATGGCGACAGGTGATGATGAGGCCCAATTTGCCTCCTTGGTCACTCCGTGCCATCACAGATGACAGAAAGCGCCATTCTCCAGTGGAGCTGCAGCAGTTTTTTCTCCCACCTGGCTGAGTTATTTCAACTTCTAAGCAGTACATCTGCTTTTTGCATTACCCTTCAGGAGATCTGGTTTCCCATAATGCGGGCCTCTGCCCTTCATGGCTATCGGGGGTATTGCAGAAACCATCCTGCCTATGACAGACTGTCAGGTTGAGTATGCATCTTCATCCTTACCTCTGTCTGTAGTGAACCTGTGCGCTTTTCTCCTTCTGGGTGGTTTTAACGCCCATAACCCTTTGTGGGGTGGAGCCAAGGCTTACTGGCTGTGGCAAAGATATTGAGAACCTACTAACCCAACTGTACCTTTGTCTCCTAAATACAGTGGCCATCGATCTCTCAGATTGCATCCTGGCCCTCTCCCATCTGTCCACTGGAGAGCACATGACAACTTGTGTGGTAGTGACCACTTTCCACTCTTCCTGTCCTACCCCAGTGTCCCTTCTCTTGACACTTGCCCAGGTGGGTTCTTCCCAAGGCTGAATGGGACACTTCCACATCATTGAGTATCCGTTGCATGCCACCATCTATGAAGTGATCCATGTCGTCACTAATACCATTGTTGCTGCAGTTGAATGAGCAATTCATTGTTCCTCCAGTTGCCCCCGGCGGAAGTCAGTCCCTTGCTTGTTGCCGGAAACAACTGCGGCCATTAGAGACCGTAGGCGGGCCTCCAATATCATAAGCGCCACCTGTCCCTGGAGAACCTTATTGTATTCAAACGGCTCTGTGCCCGAGGTTCGCCTCCTCATCAAACGAAGGAAGCAGGAGTGTTGGGAATGCTATGTGTCCACCATTGGAAGATGAACTTCCCTCTTCCATGTTTGGACCACACTCTGCCGACCTTACAGCTATCAGAACCCTGCAGGTGTACCTGGAATTTCCACAAATGGAGCTGTGTTTGCCAATCCAGATGTAATCATAGAGCTTCTTGCTGAGCATTATGGTTGCATTTCTGGGTCTCAGAATTACCAACTCACCTTTCGTCTCTTCAAACAGAGGGTAGAACGACAACACCTATCTTTTGCTCCACTCCACCCTGAACCTTATAATGCTTCCTTCAGTCAGGGGGAATTTCTCAGTGACCTTGCCGACTGTCCTGACACATCCCCTAGCCCAGACCGCATCCATTCACACATGCTGAAATATCTGTCACCGGATTCCCACCACCGCCTCCTTGCCATCTTCAACTGCATCTGGAGCGATGGTGAATTCCCATTGCAATGGCGATCTTTCGCCGCAAAGTTTTCGGGAACTGGAATACTGAATGGTTGCACCCTGAGTACACCAACTAAACTTTGCACTATCAAGGAGAAAACTGTGCTGGTCCTCCCACGTTTCCTATCTTTCGGCTCGCTGTCTGCGTTCCCTTAACACCCTCCGTGTCCTGAATGGTACCTCCTGGGGAGCGGACCGAGTGGTCCTTCTCCGCCTCTATCGCGCCTTAGTGCGCTCGAAATTGGATTATGGAAGCATAGTCTACTCCTCTGCTCGGCCATCTATTCTTCGGCATCTCGACTCTATCCACCACCGTGGATTACGTTTAGTGTCTGGAGCTTTTTACACCAGCCCTGTGGAAAGCCTTTATGCTGAGACTGCTGAACCTCCGCTGTCCAATCGGCGGGCAGTCCTTCTGAGTCGTTATGCTAGCCATCTGTCTTCCATGCCTGCTAATCCAGCCCATGACCTTTTTTTCGACACCTCCTTTGATGTCGGGTATGCAGGCCGCTCCTCCTCCCTACTACCTCCGGGAGTCCGCTTCCGTCAACTGCTCCATTCTCTCTCCTTCCGCTTTCCTAAAACCTTCTTGACAACTTGGGGTACAGCACCGCCTTGGCTCCGTCCCCGGATCGACTTGCTCAGAGACCTATGTCAATTTCCCAAGGATGGTACCCCTACACTTGTCTACCGTCGGGCATTTGCTGCTCTATGTGCACAAATGACGGAAGCCACATTTATTTACACCGACGGCTCGAAAACATCGTTAGGTGTAGGGAGTGCCTATATTGTTGGCGACACCCCAAATCACTTTCGGCTTCCCGACCAGTGTTCGGTTTATACTGCGGAGCTTTATGCTGTTCTCCAGGCTGTCCACTACATCCGCCGCCATCAGTGGATACAGTACGTAATCTGCTCAGATTCTCTCAGCTCTCTCCTAAGTCTCCAAGCTCTTTACCCTGTGCACCCTCTGATCCAACGGATTCAAGACTGTCTGCGCTTGCTCCACCTGGTGGGCGTCTCAGTGGCGTTCCTCTGGCTCCCGGGACACGCTGGTATCTGTGGGAATGAGGCGGCCGATATAGCGGCCAAGGCTGCAGTCTCTCTTCCTCGGCCCGCTATTCAGTCTCTTCCGTTTACCGATCTACGGAGTGGTTTATGTCGCCAAGTTGCTCATTTATGGCATGCGCATTGGTCAACACTTCCCCATAATAAATTGCGGGAAGTGAAAGCCCTTCCTTGCGCTTGGACCTCTTCCTCCCGAACGCGTCGTCGGGAGGAGGTAATTTTAGCTAGACTCCGGATAGGGCACTGTCTTTTTAGCCATCGACATCTTTTAAGCGGTGATCCTCCCCCACTCTGTCCCCACTGCTCTCAGCTGTGGACGGTCAGACACCCTTTAATTGAATGCCCCTATTTTAATCCGTTACGCTCCCGTCTACAGCTATCGCCTGATCTATCGTTGATTTTAGCAGATGACACGCGCTCAGCTGACCGCGTTCTACAGTTTATTAGTGACAGTGAAATGACGTCAGTCATTTGATTTTTTTTTTGGGGACAACCAACCCCTTTCTATAGTGGATTTTTAAGCATTCCTTCTGCCTTTAGTTTCTCAAATTTTATGACTTTGTTCCCCTTGATGCTGATTTTAAATTTCGTTTTTTTCCTGTTTCCTACGTCATGGGCTGGGCGCTAATGACCATAGAAGTTTTGCGCCCTAAAACCACAAAAAAAAAAAAAAAAAAAAAAAAAAAAAAAACCAGAAACCTATACAGGGGATCATATGTAAATACTGTTGTTATACCTGCTACATCCAAAAAAATTGATGATTAATGCAAAAGCTATCAACAAACCACAGTAGCACCACAGAAAAAGCAATTTGTAACAGCAGACAGTCCTGAATTTTGATTCTATCTGAATCAGTAACAGCTACTCTGTAGCAGCTACTCTACTAAAGGAGAAAGCTGCAGGGAAAAATTGAAAAGGACTTAAAATAGGAGGGTCTAGTTATAGAGATGGTCCCCACTCAGCAATTTTAGATTTTGATCAATTTTTGTATGTTAGTTTATGAAGCATCCCTTTAGTAACCTTCTCCCATAAATTGTTAAAAAAAAACCTGCAAGTTTTTGCCACATCTGGATTTGTAGTTGAGATACAGGGGGATGAAACTGAGTGGTGAGGGGGGGGGGGGGGGGGACTGTGCTGCATAAGTAAAAGACTTTTTGACCACTGTGTCTCAAAAGGTACATACCTGCAATAATCGCCATTATTTCTTCCAAAAAATATAAAATTTCCTCAGTTGTTCTTTTTCCATGATGGTCTACAATTATCCATCCAAGCCAGTATTTTGAAGCATTATACAACAGAATTATGTGAAGCTGTTGTTAACTACGATTAAAATAAAAGCAAATTTTGGTCCATGGCGATTTTTCCCAGTATCTGATATCCCCATTGCCAAGTGGCCAAACCTGTCAGGCTCCCAAGGTTGCTGGTGTGTTATTTGTTATGGGTGCATTGTTTTATCTGGGAAATTGTTAACAATCCATTGATGATGTAGGGAGCACTATTTGCTTTACACATGTCTGCTTATGTCTGTGTATGTGCGGATGGATATGTGTGTGTGCGCGAGTGTATACCTGTCCTTTTTTCCCCCTAAGGTAAGTCTTTCCGCTCCCGGGACTGGAATGACTCCTTACCCTCTCCCTTAAAACCCACATCCTTTCGTCTTTCCCTCTCCTTCCCTCTTTCCTGATGAAGCAAACGTTGGTTGCGAAAGCTTGAATTTTGTGTGTATGTTTGTGTGTCTATCAACAAGCTAGCACTTTCGTTTGGTAAGTTACATCATCTGTGTTTTTAGGTATATTATTTTTCCCACGTGGAATATTTCCATATATATATATATATATATATATATATATATATATATATATATATATATATATATATATATATATAGAGGGAAACATTCCACGTGGGAAAAATATATCTAAAAACAAAGATGATGTGACTTACCAAAAGAAAGCGCTGGCAGGTCGATAGACACACAAACATACACACAAAATTCAAGCTTTCGCAACCAATGGCTGCTTTGTCAGGAAAGAGGGAAGGAGAGGGAAAGACGAAAGAATGTGGGTTTTAAGGGAGAGGGTAAGGAGTCATTCCAATCCGGGGAGCGGAAAGACTTACCTTAGGGGGAAAAAAGGACGGGTATACACTCGAGCGCGCGCACACACACACACACACACACACACACACACACACACACACACATCCATCCACACATATACAGACACAAGCAGACATATTCAAAGGCAAAGAGTTCGGGCAGAGATGTCAGTCGAGGTGGAAGCGCAGAGGCAAAGATGTTGTTGAATGACAGGTGAGGTATGAGTGGCGGCAACTTGAAATTAGTGGAGATTGAGGCCTGGTGGATAACGGGAAGAGAGGATATATTGAAGGGCAAGTTCCCATCTCCGGAGTTCGGTTAGGTTGGTGTTAGTGGGAAGTATCCAGATAACCCGGACGGCGTAACACTGTGCCAAGATGTGCTGGCTGTGCACCAAGGCATGTTTAGCCACAGGGTGATCCTCATTACCAACAAACACTGTCTGCCTGTGTCCATTCATGCGAATGGACAGTTTGTTGCTGGTCATTCCCACATAGAATGCGTCACAGTGTAGGCAGGTCAGTTGGTAAATCACGTGGGTGCTTTCACACGTGTGTCTGCCTTTGATCGTGTACACCTTCCGTGTTACGCGACTGGAGTAGGTGGTGGTGGTGGGAGGGTGCATGGGACAGGTTTTACACCGGGGGCAGTTACAAGGGTAAGAGCCAGAGGGTAGGGAAGGTGGTTTGGGGATTTCATAGGGATGAACTAAGAGGTTACGAAGGTTAGGTGGACGGCGGAAAGACACTCTTGGTGGAGTGGGGAGGATTTCATGAAGGATGGATCTCACTTCAGGGCAGCATTTGAGGAAGTCGTATCCCTGCTGGAGAGCCACATTCAGAGTCTGATCCAGTCCCGGGAAGTATCCTGTCACAAGTGGGGCACTTTTGTGGTTCTTCTGTGGGAGGTTCTGGGTTTGATGGGGTGAGGAAGTGGCTCTGGTTATTTGCTTCTGTACTAGGTCGGGAGGGTAGTTGCGGGATGCGAAAGCTGTTATCAGGTTGTTGGTGTAATGGTTCAGGGATTCCAGGCTTAAGCAGATTCGTTTGCCACGAAGACCTAGGCTGTAGGGAAGGGACCGTTTGATGTGGAATGGGTGGCAGCTGTCATAATGGAGGTACTGTTGCTTGTTGGTGGGTTTGATATGGACGGACGTGTGAAGCTGGCCATTGGACAGATGAGGGTCAACGTCAAGGAAAGTGGCATGGGATTTGGAGTAGGACCAGGTGAATCTGATGGAACCAAAGGAGTTGAGGTTGGAGAGGAAATTCTGGAGTTCTTCTTCACTGTGAGTCCAGATCATGAAGATGTCATCAATAAATCTGTACCAAACTTTGGGTTGGCAGGCCTGGGTAACCAAGAAGGCTTCCTCTAAGCGAGCCATGAATAGGTTGGTGTACAAGGGGGCCATCCTGGTACCCATGGCTGTTCCCTTTAATTGTCGGTATGTCTGGCCTTCAAAAGTGAAGAAGTTGTGGGTCAGGATGAAGCTGGCTAAGGTAATGAGGAAAGAGGTTTTAGGTAGGGTGGCAGGTGATCGGCGTGAAAGGAAGTGCTCCATCGCAGCGAGGCCCTGGACGTGCGGAATATTTGTGTATAAGGAAGTGGCATCAATGGTTACAAGGATGGTTTCCGGGGGTAACAGATTGGGTAAGGATTCCAGGCGTTTGAGAAAGTGGTTGGTGTCTTTGATGAAGGATGGGAGACTGCATGTAATGGGTTGAAGGTGTTGATCTACGTAGGCAGAGATACATTCTGTGGGGGCTTGGTAACCAGCTACAATGGGGCGGCCGAGATGATTGGGTTTGTGAATTTTAGGAAGAAGGTAGAAGGTGTGGGTGCGGGGTGTCGGTGGGGTCAGGAGGTTGATGGAGTCAGGTGATAGGTTTTGTAGAGGGCCTAAGGTTCTGAGGATTCCTTGAAGCTCTGTCTGGACATCAGGAATGGGATTACGTTGGCAAACTTTGTATGTGGTGTTGTCTGAAAGCTGACACAGTCCCTCAGCCACATACTCCCGATGATCAAGTACCACAGTCGTGGAACCCTTGTCCGCCGGAAGAATGTCGATGGATCGGTCAGCCTTCAGATCATAGATAGCCTGGGCTTCAGCAGTGGTGGTGTTGGGAGTAGGATTAAGGTTTTTTAAGAAGGATTGAGAGGCAAGGCTGGAAGTCAGAAATTCCTGGAAGGTTTGGAGAGGGTGATTTTGAGGAAGAGGAGGTGGGTCCCGCTGTGACGGAGGACGGAACTGTTCCAGGCAGGGTTCAATTTGGATAGTGTCTTGGGAAGTTGGATCATTAGGAGTAGGATTAGGATCATTTTTCTTCGTGGCAAAGTGATATTTCCAGCAGAGAGTATGAGTGTAGGACAGTAAATCTTTGATGAGGGCTGTTTGGTTGAATCTGGGAGTGGGGCTGAAGGTGAGGCCTTTGGATAGGACTGAGGTTTCGGATTGGGAGAGAGGTTTGGAGGAAAGGTTAACTACTGAATTAGGGTGTTGTGGTTCCAGATTTTGTTGATTGGAATTTTGAGGTTTTGGAGGGAGTGGAGCTGGAAGTGGGAGATTGAGTAGATGGCAGATACTGGGTTTGTGTGCAATGAGAGGAGGTTGAGGTTTGCTGGAAAGGTTGTGAAGGGTGAGTGAGTTGCCTTTCCGGAGGTGGGAAACCAGGAGATTGGATCGTTTTTTGAGGTGGAGGGTGGCATGCTGTTCTAATTTGCGGTTGGCCTGTAGGAGGATGCTCTGAACAGCCGGTGTGGATGTGGGAGAGGAAAGATTGAGGACTTTTATTAAGGATAGGAGTTGACGGGTGTGTTCATTGGCTGAGTTGATGTGGAGGTGAAGGATTAGGTGGGTGAGGGCAATGGATTGTTCAGTTTGGAACTGGTATAGGGACTGATGGAAAGAAGGGTTGCAGCCAGAGGTGGGAACTTTAAGTGTGAGGCCTTTGGGGGTAATGCCAAATGTCAGACAAGCCTGAGAAAATAAAATATGGGAGCCTAATCTGGCTAGGGCGAAGGCATGTTTGCGGAGAGAATGTAAATAAAACTTAATGGGGTCGTTGTGGGGGTGTTGTGAGGGTGACATGGTATTAGAAGGTGGAAAGTGTAACATTAGGCTGAAATGAAAATGAAAATAAAAATATATGGGGAGAGATAAAGGTGAACTAGAAAGTAACTGGAGATCTGGTGTGAAAAAAGGCGAAAAAGTGTTGGTTAAAGCTGGGCTATGTTGATCCTGTGGTGAACTTGGGTTGGTAGACAACTATGTGTACAAAGGTTAGGTGGTTGTGTTGCCGCCAAAACACGTTAAAGGGTGGAGAAATTTGGGAAAATTTCGAAAAAACTGCGTGTAAATGTATTAAAAGGAGTGGTTTTGTGGTGGCAGATTATGAAAATGAGGCTAACAATTGTCTGACGAAGAAATAATGACGTTAAAACCTGTGGGAAGCGGCTAAAAATTATGAGTGATGTGGGAAAAAACGGAAATGGAAATATAGCGAAAATTATTAGAACTAGCCGAAATGGTTGTTTAATAGGTGAAAGGAACTGTTTGTGAACTAGAAACGGTGGAATTTATAGCAACGGTGGTGTTGAAAGTGGAAAAAATTATTTTTGGTTATGGTTTGGAAGTGGGTTACGTATTATTGAGTATATATAGGCGGGATAAAATTGTATAGTAGATAACGGTAAAAAGGAGAAGGTGAATACAAAGTGAAACTACTGGCAAAAACAGAAAGAGAAAATAAGACGACAGAAAAGATTTCGAAATGCAACAGTGGCAATAACAAACGTAATTGTTGGGTTCAAATTAATGATATGAATATAATAGAGGGAAACATTCCACGTGGGAAAAATATATCTAAAAACAAAGATGATGTGACTTACCAAAAGAAAGCACTGGCAGGTCTGTAGACACACGAACAAACACAAACATACACACAAAATTCTAGCTTTCGCAACAAACGGCTGCTTCGTCAGGAAAGAGGGAAGGAGAGGGAAAGACGAAAGGATTTGGGTTTTAAGGGAGAGGGTAAGGAGTCATTCCAATCCCGGGAGCGGAAAGACTTACCTTAGGGGGGAAAAAGGACGGGTATACACTCGAGCGCACACACACACACACACACACACACACACACACACACACACACACACACATATACAGACACAAGCAGACATATTCAAAGGCAAAGAGTTCGGGCAGAGATGTCAGTCGAGGCGGAAGTGCAGAGGCAAAGATGTTGTTGAATGACAGGTGAGGTATGAGTGGCGGCAACTTGAAATTAGTGGAGATTGAGGCCTGGTGGATAACGGGAAGAGAGGATATATTGAAGGGCAAGTTCCCATCTCCTGAGTTCGGTTAGGTTGGTGTTAGTGGGAAGTATCCAGATAACCCGGACGGCGTAACACTGTGCCAAGATGTGCTGGCTGTGCACCAAGGCATGTTTAGCCACAGGGTGATCCTCATTACCAACAAACACTGTCTGCCTGTGTCCATTCATGCGAATGGACAGTTTGTTGCTGGTCATTCCCACATAGAATGCATCACAGTGTAGGCAGGTCAGTTGGTAAATCACGTGGGTGCTTTCACACGTGTCTCTGCCTTTGATCGTGTACACCTTCCGGGTTACGGGACTGGAGTAGGCGGTGGTGGGAGGGTGCATGGGACAGGTTTTACACCGGGGGCGGTTACAAGGGTAAGAGCCAGAGGGTAGGGAAGGTGGTTTGGGGATTTCATAGGGATGAACTAAGAGGTTACGAAGGTTAGGTGGACGGCGGAAAGACACTCTTGGTGGAGTGGGGAGGATTTCATGAAGGATGGATCTCACTTCAGGGCAGGATTTGAGGAAGTTGTATCCTTGCGGGAGAGTCACATTCAGAGTCTGATCCAGTCCCGGGAAGTATCCTGTCACAAGTGGGGCACTTTTGTGGTTCTTCTGTGGGAGGTTCTGGGTTTGATGGGGTGAGGAAGTGGCTCTGGTTATTTGCTTCTGTACCAGGTCGGGGGGTTAGTTGTGGGATGCGAAAGCTGCTATCAGGTTGTTGGTGTAATGGTTCAGGGATTCCAGACTTAAGTAGATTCGTTTGCCACGAAGACCTAGGCTGTAGGGAAGGGACCGTTTGATGTGGAATGGGTGGCAGCTGTCATAATGGAGGTACTGTTGCTTGTTGGTGGGTTTGATATGGACGGACGTGTGAAGCTGGCCATTGGATAGATGGAGGTCAACGTCAAGGAAAGTGGGATGGGATTTGGAGTAGGACCAGGTGAATCTGATGGAACCAAAGGAGTTGAGGTTGGAGAGGAAATTCTGGAGTTCTTCTTCACTGTGAGTCCAGATCATGAAGATGTCATCAATAAATCTGTACCAAACTTTGGGTTGGCAGGCCTGGGTAACCAAGAAGGCTTCCTCTAAGCGAGCCATGAATAGGTTGGTGTACAAGGGGGCCATCCTGGTACCCATGACTGTTCCCTTTAATTGTTGGTATGTCTGGCCTTCAAAAGTGAAGAAGTTGTGGGTCAGGATGAAGCTGGCTAAGGTAATGAGGAAAGAGGTTTTAGGTAGGGTGGCAGGTGATCGGCGTGAAAGGAAGTGCTCCATCGCAGCGAGGCCCTGGACGTGCGGAATATTTGTGTATAAGGAAGTGGCATCAATGGTTACAAGGATGGTTTCCGGGGGTAACAGATTGGGTAAGGATTCCAGGCGTTCGAGAAAGTGGTTGGTGTCTTTGATGAAGGATGGGAGACTGCTTGTAAAGGGTTGAAGGTGTTGATCTACGTAGGCAGAGATACGTTCTGTGGGGGCTTGGTAACCAGCTACAATGGGGCGGCCGGGATGATTGGGTTTGTGAATTTTAGGAAGAAGGTAGAAGGTATGGGTGCGGGGTGTCGGTGGGGTCAGCAGGTTGATGGATTCAGGTGAAAGGTTTTGTAGGGGGCCTAAGGTTTTGAGGATGCCTTGAAGCTCTGTCTGGACATCAGGAATGGGATTACCACATACAAAGTTTGCCCCCGGTGTAAAACCTGTCCCATGCACCCTCCCACCATCACCTACTCCAGTCCTGTAACCCGGAAGGTGTACACGATCAAAGGCAGAGCCACGTGTGAAAGCACCCACGTGATTTACCAACTGACCTGCCTACACTGTGACGCATTCTATGTGGGAATGACCAGCAACAAACTGTCCATTCGCATGAATGGACACAGGCAGACAGTGTTTGTTGGTAATGAGGATCACCCTGTGGCTAAACATGCCTTGGTGCACAGCCAGCACATCTTGGCACAGTGTTACGCTGTCCGGGTTATCTGGATATTTCCCACTAACACCAACCTATTCGAACTCCGGAGATGGGAACTTGCCCTTCAGTATATCCTCTCTTCCCGTTATCCACCAGGCCTCAATCTCCACTAATCTCAAGTTGCCGCCACTCATACCTCACCTGTCATTCAACAATATCTTTGCCTCTGCACTTCCGCCTCGACTGACATCTCTGCCCAAACTCTTTGCCTTTGAATATGTCTGCTTGTGTCTGTATATGTGTGTGTGTGTGTGTGTGTGTGTGTGTGTGTGTGTGTGTGTGTGTGTGTGTGTGTGTGCGCGAGTGTATACACGTCCTTTTTTCCCCCTAAGGTAAGTCTTTCCGCTCCCGGGATTGGAATGACTCCTTACCCTCTCCCTTAAAACCCACATCCTTTCGTCTTTCCCTCTCCTTCCCTCTTTCCTGACGAAGCAGCCGTTGGTTGCAAAAGATGCTGCTAACTATCAGTTAAATTTTGTAACTATAACTGTAGCCAGTGAATGAGAGATTTACTACAAATCAAATACGCTTCAGGTAAACATTCATTGGTTTAGTCCTCAAATTCTATCAGCAAATGAAAGTACAAACTTTCAGAGTCGCAACTTAACATCACGTGTGAAATATTATGAAGTCCCACGATTGCAGACAATTGGCTGTATGGCACTCAAAAGTAAAAATTTAACCATAGCCTTACTCTTCCTTATCTGCCAAGAAAGTGGCTGTGTTCTTTGGTATCGACAATATTCGTTCTCCTTTCTCTAGCTAGTTTGATCCTCCCCAGCTACCTCTTTCGTCATTGACTGCAGCTGTCATTGTTCCCGTCCCAGATGTGCAATTGTTAGTGGGCAAATCACTACTCGATGGAAAAATTACAATCCTCAAGGCAGTTGGCAGATTTAAATAAACAAGGTCTCATTGCATAGGCCCTGAGATGCTGCTTAATGCCATATTCAACTGTATATGATTATTTAAATCCATATTCACATAAATTCAAGATTAAAGTGTGTAACGGCCCACAATTTAGTTTTTCTCTGTAAAATAGTAACAATCCATATTACTGAATGGCTGAAATAGTAATCTGGTCCCAGTTACAGGTTTCCTGTCTAACAACAAAAATTTGGTTTTTAGTATTTTATAAAATTATTGACTGAATTTAAAAATTTAAAATGGTGTCATAATCTACTCATTAAGATCTACAATCTTTCGGTGCACACAGTAAGAGAAGTATTTAAGTTAGAAACTCTGTATATGTGACTTCTGAAATTTTCCCGGCGTATTTCTTCTTCTAATAATTTCCGGGTATGCAGCCGGATCCCATCGACATTCTGCCACGATATTTCGGCCCAGAGACGTCCGGCCATCATCAGGTGAGTACACAACTACTGAAGAGCCCAGGTGCAGTCGCGGTATTTATGCCGAATCTCGCGCATGTGAAATGTACTGGCATCCTACAGCGCATGCGTCAGGTGTTGACATGCGCAGCATAGCCGAGTTGTACGTGCTGCCCTCGGTGGTGGAAATAAAGGTTCATCTAGTCATTGAGTATCGAATGACACTGTCGATTCCGCTGTGATTGTATAATTTTAATAACAGGATTCCAATTTTTATCCAGCTGAAAGCCGTTGTCACGATTTATAAGATTATTGGCAAGACGTATTTCCACTGATTCCTTGATTACGGAATCCAAAAAACCGGACACCGGGGATAAAATTTTTGTTACATTGTATTCCATTGAATGTCCCAAGGAAATACAGTGCTCTGCTACTGCCGATTTTGACGGTTGCCGAAGATACACATGGATGGTGCCCCACTACGATTAATAGTGAGTAATATTGGTGCTGCGACCTATTCTACAGCAAAATATCTGGCCTCATTACTAAAGCCGTATGTGGGTAAGTGTTGCCACCATATACGTAATTCCGAGGATTTTGTCAGTCGCTTGAAGGAAGTTAAGCTTAGCAGCTCGGATTTATTAGTCAGCTTTTATGTGGTCTCACTTTTTACCAAAGTGCCTTTAATGGAATCATTACATCTTATTGGTAACTTATTCAGTGCAGAAATGACAGCCTTGTTTGAACACATACTCTCCTCAACGTACTTTTTATTCAAAGACGAATTCTTTGAACAAACAGACGGCGTCGCCATGGGGAGCCCTTTGTTGCCTGTGGTAGCTAATCTCTTTATGGAGGACTTTGAGGAGAAAGCACTTGAGTCTGCTGTTTTAAAGCCTACGGTCTTCTGGCGGTACGTAGATGATACTTTTGCTGTATGGCCTCATGGCAGACAGGAACTGGAGAAATTCCTTCATCACTTAAACGCATTACATGAGAACATCAAATTTACGATGGAGATTGAAAAAGAGGGCACTTTACCATTTCTAGACGTGCTAGTACGCCGTAAAAATGATGGGTCATTAGGACATTCTGTGTACAGGAAAGCGACTCACACAGATCTGTATCTCCAGGCGTCAAGCTGCCATCACCCAGCACAAACAGCCGGTGTTCTCAGTACCTTAATACATCGAGTGCATATAAAATCGGATGATGAAAACCTCCACGCAGAATTAGAACACTTGGAGAAGGTTTTCAAAGAGAATGGCTACACTTCTCGCCAAATAAGGAAGGCCATGCGCAACTATCATAACAAGAAGCAACGCACTGAGGACGCAGATGATGACTTTAAATCAACTGCGTTCCTTCCATACGCCGGGAATGTGTCTTCGAAAATAGGCCGATTACTGAAGAAAAATAAAATCAGGGTTATCTTCCGTCCACCAGCAAAGAACCGGGCCCTGGTTGGATCCGTTAAAGACGATTTACAACTGAAGAAGGCAGGCGTCTACAAAATTCCCTGTGAATGTGGCGCTGCATATATTGGCCAGACGACAAGAACTGTCCATGAACGATGTATAGAACATGAAAGATACACCCGTCTGCGGCAACCGTCAAAATCGGCAGTAGCAGAGCACTGTATTTCTTTGGGACATTCAATGGAATACAATGTAACAAAAATTTTATCCCCGGTGTCCGGTTTTTGGGATTCCGTAATCAAGGAATCAGTGGAAATACGTCTTGCCAATAATCTTATAAATCGTGACAACGGCTTTCAGCTGGATAAAAATCGGAATCCTGTTATTAAAATTATACAATCACAGCGGAATCGACAGTGTCATTTGATACTCAATGACTAGATGAACCTTTATTTCCACCACCGAGGGCAGCACGTACAACTCGGCTATGCTGCGCATGTCAACACCTGACGCATGCGCTGTAGGATGCCAGTACATTTCACATGCGCGAGATTCGGCATAAATACCGCGACTGCACCTGGGCTCTTCAGTAGTTGTGTACTCACCTGATGATGGCCGGACGTCTCTGGGCCGAAATATCGTGGCAGAATGTCGACGGGATCCGGCTGCATACCCGGAAATTATTAGAAGAACTCTGTATATATCTTTAGACAGTTAATTCAATGCACACAAATTACACAGACTGCATTCATCAAGCATTTGAGAACGAAAGCACTTATCAACTTCTAACAAATTTTACACACCATTTTAGAAACTTTTTCTCACTGGCACACCCCAAAAAATAATGAAAGGAAAAAAGTTCACAGCTTGCTTCATTTTAGCTGTCTGTGTGGTAAAACTTCAGCATCAGGCATGATATTTTAATTTACTAACTACATTTGCAACAAATTTTGCAGAGAGTATCCACATATATCACTCAATGAAGATTTAGCAACTTCCAGCAAACTTTAAACATAATTTGTAAACAGACATTGTGAGCTGTTTTATATAAGGGAGTTCATTTCTGATTATGTAAGGAATTGAAGTGTGGAGATACCGCTCTATACCAAACAACTAATGTGTTAATTCACATTTATTTTCCATGGTGTGGTACATAGTGCTGCTGAAACTTTATTGGTTTGTAACATTTTTCACTTATTTATAAAAGTGTTAAAATGAATGTGTATGTAAGCGTAATTTGAACATGGGAACTGTTATTCAATAAAAACAGGATGCTCATCAATTAGAAAGGAGGTCAGCCTATCTACATTCTGTGGTGTACAAGTGAATGTATGTCTTTATTTAAACGAAAGTGTTATTTTTTCTCAGAAATTACTGATTAGTTCTGACAGTGAGGTACATGTTTCATGTAAAGTCTTCTAAGATCTGGCTATGTGCCTGTGGCAAACTTTTTCTTGTTGTGATGTTAAATACCATTGGTATCAAATTGGTATCGATTATTTGACCAGTTATTTAGTGGTAAGAAGCTGTTTTAATATTGCTTTTCTATTTTTATTTCATGTTAACAGACTGTTTTAAATATGTGTGGTAACTTGGTTTTCAAGAAATCTTTGTATTTCTTGTTACAGGTGTGCTGTGGTAGTGTGGTGATTTTGACAGATACTTAGTGAAACAGCTGAATGTGTGTGGCTTCTGCAAGCAAGTGTATCTACGCCTTGAACAGACTAACAACATATAGTGAAGAAAATGATATCTACAAAGGGCAAACAAAGTCCCAAAAAGGGTAGTGGTAAGCTTAAGGATTCCAGTAAAAGCAGCACGAAGATGAAACCTGTTGAAGTACCTGAGTCACCATCAAAAGAGCCAGTATTATCATTCCCACTCCTTAAAACAATGGATAACAGCAGAACTCTACCACGTTATTCTGCTATACTCAGTCGTACAGAAGAAGAGGGAGTTGGTATGGATGATCTAGACGCTCTACAACTTGAACTGGAGGCATTACTTTCAGCTGTTGTTGTACGAAGCAGGGTGTTGAGAGAAGAGATACAAGTCCTTAGTAATGCCGAAGAAAAGAGGGATAAAAAAGGGAAGCTCTCGATTAACAAACCACCTCTTTCACCAGGGAAAAAGATCAAATTGCAAGATAGACCAGTGAAAAAGCTTAAAGAAATGCCTGGTAAAATCAGGAGTGAGGTAGCACAAGCTCCTCTTCCTATTAAATTCACGAAGGTAAAACATGTGCCTAGTGCAACTTTGAGCCAGTCACCCTTACCTCTTCCTGAACATGATCAACAAGACTTGAGCAAGATGGAGGCGCCTAAAATTGTGCTTCCAAAAAATGACACACCAAATAAATTTTGGGCATCTGTTGAACCCTATTGTGCTGATATAACTCCAGAAGATGTTAAATTGCTTGAAGAACTAATACAAGAACACGAAAATGATAGTGAATACTATAAAATTCCACCACTTGGACGCCATTATAGCCTGCGCTGGAGTCAAGAAGATTTAATGGAGGAGCAGGAGGCATCCAGTAATGATAGTAAAAGTAAATCAAATGGTAATAATGCAGAGGTTAATAACTTGCTAAAGAAGGCAGAAAAACCTGGTGATGGGACAACAGGTTCAACACCTGCGTCAGGGCCGCTAACACAGCGCCTCATTTCTGCATTGATGGAAGAGAATATTATGGTGCCACTTTCTGAACCTTTTGACCCAAAAAAATGCAGGAGTGGGGAAAATGCAGCACCTCGCTCAGGTCTTTTTAGAAATTTTGCTGTTAGTGGTGCAGCCAATTTTGAAAGAATTGTTAGAAAAGAGCTTGAAGAACAAGGCATATTTGAATTTGATGAAAGTCCAGATCCAGAGGATGATGAAATTTTACAAGAGTTAAAAAGATGTCAAGAAGAATTAAAGTTAGTAAATGCACATAATGTTCAACAGTTAAAGAGACTTTTAAGACTTGCAAATGAGGAAATGGTAAGGCAGGATCTAAAAAGAAAATTGCAACAAGCAGATAATGAAGTTCTAGAGATGTATCGCAAGGTCACTTCAGCAAAGCAGAAGAAGAAACCACTGTCAAAAAAGGAACAAGATGCAGTATGGAAGGCTCTTAAAGATAGAGATGCAATTTTGATGAGCTTGGACTCTCTGTAGAGATATAGGCTTAATTTGAGTTATAGAATGATGTTTTGAAGTATAAAAAAGTTACAGAAGTGTGTAACAGTATTGGAAAAAAATTCTGGTACGAAGTGTGCCTGTTCGTGTGATTAAAATATGTAATATTGCTCATAAACAAAAACTTAATTTATACCTTTTAGTAATACAGTGAATGTTATGATCTCGTTATTTTGTGCTTTATGATTTTCTAGATTCTTTGAAAAGGCATCATAAATCTTTTAATTTCTCTTTTATAGTTCGACAAATTTTTTATACCATAGAACTTGCTTCAAGCACTCTCCAGATATTTCTATGTGATAATATATTAGTGTGTGGGAAACAGCATTGTGCCATTACTATTTTCGTGAATTGGTTTTTAGATTCTATTCACAGAGAAACATTTCTGTAATTGCCTTTCTCATTTTTCAATAATTAAAGGTCAAAGTTTTTGATGCATATAAAATTAATACATTGCTGCATGGAGTAAAGAAACATTGAGACATTTGTATGGAACATAGATAATGAGAATACATTTAAAAGTTACTTGTGATATCTTTTTCATTAGTTGCAACACTATTTCTGCACTTTGCTAGAAACTTGATAATGCAGCTCACATTTGTGTGTATGAGATTGCATGTGACTGTGCTGTGGTAGCTGCATTGTGTTAACTACAGTTTTTTTCTGCCATTTCTCAGTTTATGTACAAAAATAAAAAAAAATGTAAATGTATGTCTGTTACAGTATGTTTTTTGTTGATAATTCTCCTGAAATGTCCAATGCCAGTTTTCTAAATTTTCTCACTGGTATTCTGTGAATAGAACATCATCTCTTCCATTTGAGTTCATGGAGTATTTCTGTAATATTCACATCTTTATCAAACATACCGATAATGAATCTAGAAACCAGCCTTCAATTGAGTTATGGGAACAACTTTTGTTTCACTATTGTTTTCATGTGCAATAGTATCTGAATCATGTAGAATATCTCAAATTATCAAGCAATGGGGGCATTTCCAACAAATATATTGTTGATTGAGAAAACTGGAAAAATTTAAAAGTGGTGTTGTTGGTGGCTCATGCCATGGAATGACTATATTAATGAGTTCAGTTGTGATTCAGTGGACCACAGGATCAATAAGGTCCTGACTAATCACACAGTGAGTAAATCTTGGGCTCCTTCAACTGTGAGCTCTCTTCCAAAGGAGGTCATTAAGAGACTGAGACAACGTATTTCTGTTCCTACTTGGTCTCTTTACTCATGTGCATTTTAAGAATGTTTGGAACACACAAATAATTCTCCTGATGTTATCAGCAGATTGAATCAGGAGACTGTAGTCACTGAGGCTGAAAAACAGTTTTCATTTTTTTTCTTTCTTCAGTTTTTACAAAAGTTCTTTTGGAGGACTCTGTACAGCTTGTAGATGACAGGTTTGCAATGGACCAATATCAGCCCACTCTTTTCCCAGTGTACTTTTCATTTAATGACTACTTTTGTGAAGAATCTAATGGCATCACAGTAGCAGTCCCTCGTATCTTGTGATGCCCATCTATTTTCTGACTGAATTTGAGAGTGTGCACTACATTCAGCTGTTTTAAAACTGACAGTATTATGACAATGTATTGACTATACATGGATAGTTTGACTTCATGGTTTGGACAGTGTCCAAGTGTTTCTTAAATGTCAAAATGTAAAATTTACCGTAGACATGACAAAAGGTGATGTATATTTACAGGCTACTTGTTTCCAACATTCTGGAAAGACAGTGGGCAGTCTCAGTACATTAATTCGTCAAGGCCATGCTGTATTAGACAAGATCCAAGCAGATTTGGAACATCGTCAAATTGTGTATTGGTCTTTTCAAATACAGATTGTGCTACAGATGTGTTAAGCACAGACCAAGGAAAAGAATGAGGCCTTTGAGGCTACCCACTGTATGTTGGGAATGCTTCGACAGAAATAGGTGTAGCACTGGAGAAACATTGATTTATATAGTTTTTCCCCCAGCAGCAGAAGTTTTTGTATTTCTAGTATCTTTCAAAGAGAACTTCCTGCTTCACAAGATGGGCTTTTGTAGGATTCAGAGCAAGTCTGTCAAATCTTACATAAGGAAAATTGTGTGTACAGTTCAGAAGCACTTTGTGGAGCACCAGCAATATATGCATCTCTTACAAACTAACAAAGCTGTTGTTGCCGAACACTGTGTTTCTACTGGCTATTTGGTTAATTATAATGAAATGAAAATTGTGGCCCGTACATCAAACTTCCAGGATTTGTTCAAAGAATCAGTGGAAATACAGCTGTCTGATGACTATCAGTCACGGCACTGGTTTCCATTTAGATAGGCCTACCACAAAGTACCCTGTCATCTGGAAACCTTGTTCTTTGGCTAATTGACTTCTTGCTGTGAGTTAACTGAACTGATCGATCTGATACTGCTTAGTTGACATCACTGGGAGCGGTTGGAGCAGTACAAAGACTTGGAGCAGAACCACATATACTCAGGTAATGTCTGTGGAATGACTTACACAGGTGCTAATTTCTAGTGGAGGACAGTGTACCTTACCCAGTATATATGTGAAGATGGCCAGAAGACTGTGATGAAATATCGTAGCAACAAGTTACCGATATCCGACAGTTCTCTCAAAATTTCACAGTAGAGTTGTTTGTGTTTACTCTATGGTTTTTATATTATAATCAGTGTTCTCTTAAGAAAATTGGTCTCTAAATTGATGATGTAAAATTTTCCGTACAACAATGCTGTCTTGTTAAAGGTACACTTTTGCCAGTTACAAATGTTGCAATTGTTGACATAGAAACTACCAAGCTTCATACACATCTGAAGATGAATTCTCTCGCATATCTTCCAGAGGGGGGAAAAATCATAATTTCAAATAGATTGTGTAGAGAGAATGAATAAATATTTTGACTTTTATAGTTAAGCTGACAGTGGGGACTAAAGCCCACTGTCCTTTCTTAGTAACATAATCACTTGAGTAAATATTTGAATGAAAAAAAAAAAAAAACACAAAAAAAAAAAACCCACCTGGAATGCGGTTACTGACTGTCGCCAGTAAAGAACCGTGGTTCATATATCCAGTGATACATTGTCTGACTTAATTTGGAGCGTTATACAGAACCGAATGGAAAAAAATTGTATGTACCCACTGGATAATGAGTTTAATTATGAGCTGGTGTTTACTCTGCTGACTTCATGTTAGCAGCAGCTGTGTTAGTACAGTAATCGTAGCAGATGTTTGACACGAGCTGAAATACGTAAAATTACATCTTGTTTGTTGTTAGCTATCATAGATATTCCTCATACCATTTACCCAAACGTTCGAGGATGCTAGAACAAACAGTAGAAGAGCGCCACATAGAATAGAGAAGTATGCAGGTGGAAAACCACTGGGGTCCACACCTGTGACCAGAGAAGCGAGAAAAAAATGCGAACATTATGACTCAGAAATTTAGTAGTTAATATATACGTTTTAAATAGTTCACCTTTTGGAACACAAATTTTTATGGAGACACTAGTTGCCAGACAAAATATGCAATAAAATTACTGCAGTGAGGAAGAAATTGGATTTTATCAAAAAGCAAAAGGACAAACACTCTCTGTTCTATGCTACTGCTCATTTTATGTTCGTAGAATGTAAGACATCTCCGTAAAGCAATAAGAAACAAATGCACATAAAAATGATGAATGTTTAAAAAATTCACTGTCTGCTAAAATATTCAAAGTTATGGATAAAAAGTAAGCAGAATATGAAATCATCAATTTTGGTATATCTAGCATTTTTCTTGGGGTTCGTTTTCTTATATGGAATGTGAGCGAGAAGTGCAATAGCCGAAAACTATCAAGAGAAACTAAAGAAATGTAAACTGTGAAATTTAAAGTTATCTGGTAGTAATTTCCATAATTATGAAAGCCAAGTAGATTAGCATGAGTCATTATTTATTATTTGTGTACAGCCTCATGAACAAGCATATGATATGTGATCTCTCTGTTGGCGTCCAGGCAGCAAATACACATCGTAGGAAAACTCCAGTACCTGAAGAAAAATATATAGAAAATCAAAATATTATGTAGAAAATGGAAACAACAAATCAGCTGAACATCTGGAAGCTCATCACTTAACACATGATTATGTTTGATGAAACAGAAGCATTATCCTATGCATCTACCTACAGGGATTCTGCCATAAAAGAAGCAATTGATATCAGAATGTGTAACAACTTGAACTGGGGCAGCAGCTCCTTCCTCAGTGGTACATGGAAATGAGTGCTTAATGCTGAAAGGCAACAGAGAAATAAATGAGCTATCCATCATCTAATGAAATCAGCACCACTACCAGTGTTCTTTAGTCACAGACATTGACATAATCTCTGGCATCATGTGGAAATTCCATGAATCTGTGTTGCCCCCTAGACATAATTTGACTAACGTAAGTACTTAATGGCATGCAGAAATACATCATCATGAATCTCATTAGTAACAACTACAAATAAAATAGATGCTGGTTTTAAGTAAAAAGCTATAAAAAAGTGATGTAGGTGTTTGGAGAGGAATGATGTGGATTTAGGAAGGGATGTTCATGGATAGGTAAAAGAAAAAAAATTCTGTATTAATTGTTTGTCTCCAGTATATGTTGTTTTTAGATCTTGAAAGGCAAATAATTGAGTTGGAAGATTTTTGTTAAAATATTAGAAAATTATAAAGGTCCAAATTATTTAATCAGTACAATTATAAACTTGTACCTATCTACATATATCAGAATTAAATTAGATGATGGAAAATCTGTTGAAAACCTAATTCATAAGTAGTTCCAAAGATGTGGTCTATCACTGCTGTTATTTATTGTCTGTATACTGTTGATCATGTATGTGTCTGACAGCTGCAGTACAGCTAATATTTTGGCAGTTTCTCATCTGCAATTTTTGTGGTTTCCATGTTGTTATGACTGTGAAAGTATACTCACAAACATGCACTGTATTACACAACATAAAATTGCAGATGACAGAACTGTAATAAAATATCAGATGTACCAAAAGCTGAAAATTCACTAAAATATGTATGGGTGACTGTTGAAAATTGTTTGCTCAAGAAGGCGGGATCCTTTTCTTAAAAAATGGATACTACAGAAAGGAATTTTACATAATTTTAGTGTTAATATAATTTTAATGTTAATATAGAAATATTACTTCAACAAAAGATTGAAAAATTTATTTTGTATAATGTGGAAATAGTGAAGACAAGACACTGTGATAATTTGTGAAGTGTACACCAAATTAAAGTAGTAAAACAGTTTTTTGTCGTGATATAAATGGAAAGTAAAATCTCTGACATTCTTCTAGCCACAAGTTAATTCAGTGCTACTTCAGTAAGGGGTTAATGCTTGTCATGCCCATTGCATTCTGTATGATCATGCACAATGGTGAGTAACCTACCTCCGGGAACTCAGCTTTTTGCTGGGTGTGGATTTGGTGATGACATGGTTCCTGAGTTAGGGGCAGTGAGCACCGCTAGTGCTCTGTACTGTAATCCCTTATGTGCTTCATTGCCCACAGTGCGGTGTGGTGGCAGAATCTTCTGTGTCACAGGAAGGGGATCTTGGCTTTACTGCCCAGATTGCAAAGATGATATAAATGCCTGTAAAAAGAAACCCTGAACCTAAAGTTGTTCTATATACCTATGGGTGGATGGCTGTTGAAATGAAATGAATCAGTTACTAACTGATGACCTCTAGGATATCTGGCGCAGTACTGTTGTATAACTCTTAAGGAAACAAGTGGGGCTCTTTTTGGCTCAATGAATGTTTATGGATCCTACATCACTTACTAATCCTCTGTGTTTTGGGTGGTTTGTAGGGCAATAATCACACCCAAACAAAGAAGAGGGCTCATGTGATCAGTCCAACCAGGATATCTTTGGATAATAGTGTAAGTAACATTTGTTATGTATTTATTGTTATTGAAAGAGAAACTCACCACTTTATATCAGTAAAGCATTAGAGAGCTGTAAGAGATAGGTAAATTTAGTTCATGAAGAAAATGATAAGTGTGTAGAAGGCGATGAAAATAATATGATGATACAGGTTTAATATCTTCTAAGAACTCAGAGTCTGGATCAGCTATGATTCCAGAGGAACTGAATATGTGCTGTAGTGAGATGGATGAGTGTGTGAATAGCAATAAGGACGGTGTTGATTTAAGTACAGGGGTATCTCCCCTGTTTGAAACTGATGTGTGTTGTGTGCAGGTAGTGGAGCCAGTGACAAGTGTTTTCATGGATGGACATGTACACATGGTGTATATACCAAAAAAAATTTTTATTGTGCAGAGTGTAGCTGCAGATGATAATTTTGCTTAATATACTGTGAAGGATTCACTGAAGGCTGTCGATGGTATCAATTATGTTCAGAATGTTGTGGATAAAGAGGGGGTACACATACATTCAGTCATAAATGGTGAACAACAGGTGATTGTAGGTAATGATGTAAGCAGAGAACCTTGGCAAGATAAGAGGGAATGTGATTTTACTTCAAGTGATTGGGAGATTCATGAATTTTATTTTGCTAAGCAGGTAAGGATACTGAGTGAGAGTTATCCTGAATGTTGTTGTTTTCCATGTCATGGGGATAAGAATGTTGAGTTATTTAAAAAAAAAATGAGTTATTTAAAAAAAAAAAAAACAAAAAAAAAAAAAAAAACCAGACAGTTGCTTACCATGGTGACAGATAAATCAAGTAAAACTGTGTACATGATCCCAAGAGCATTAAGAATTCAACCTGTGATTAATATTGAAGCAGGGGGAGTATGTGAAACTGCATTAGCAATTATTGTTAGTTCCGTATGTGGGTTATGGGTCAGCATAATTTTAGGGTTAGACTTCCTGGGAGAACATAGGGCAGACCTTTGTTGCAAAGACAAAGTATAAAGGGATATATCAAAACAGCAAATGAAGAAGCCACCAGATAAATGGGATGAATGAGTTTCACAATATTATTTTACTAGTTTGTTATCTTTGTTACATGATGATTCAATGCACGTAATGGCTATGTGTGAAAAGCAAGGAAAGTTCATTGAGGTAATAGCAGCACAGAAAGGACATATTAGTGTTGAGCAAATGCTTCAGCATACGCAACGGTACTGTCGAAACCACCACATCAAAATCATGACAATAAGTGTGTCGACTTTGGGTGCAATCTTGGTTTCGACTCTCATCTGTGCGGCCTATATCTATTAATGGTAGGAAACTGCCTACCCTCCTGAACTCCCTGAACACCAAGTACTGATTGAGAGGGTCATCCTTAACAAATAAGTAATGAATTAACATACCAACCATTGGCTTCTATAATTCAGGTTCGATTAGCAGAAGAGAAACTGGAATGCAGTGTGCATAAATGAAAAAAATGTAAGATGTGTTGTTAAGTGATTTTCAGAACTACTGTTGCACTGCGATCTGGTGGACCAGATCTTCCAAAAAGGTGAGGTACGTTGCACAGCTGCTTTTTGACTTGGTGGCTGTAATCTGTGTCCAAGCAAGTAGAAAGCTGTTACTGCATTCTGATGCAAGCAGCTGCAGAGAAGCCATGCTGGCATGGTGGAAGACCCTTCCTTGGCACTTAAACAAGTCCGGTTGTCACACTGTTTATACTAATTGCTGCTTCTGGTGTCCAGAATATTGTCAGCACAGCTTGCAGTGGGGATCTGACAGTTATAGTGGTGATCTAGATTGCACCATGTCAGAGCCTGGTGCTCCGCTGGTTCTATGAGCTACGTGATCAGAAATGATATCCTGTCAAAACAGGATGGGGTTGATACTAAAATGTAGACTTTCACGGCCGGAAATATCATGTCCATTATAATTATCCGGGCTGTTATGCCGTGGTTGGTTGATGAATTCTGTGTCGATTCCCAACGTTTCGTCTCCGACTGCGGGAGACATCTTGAAGGGGGTCCGTAGCTCGATGGAAGGTCCAACACACCCACTGGCTCGCTACTGACTGCCGCTAAATTCCGTGTCCGCGCGCTCCCACGCCGCGGCGTGACATCACGTGTTTCGAAAATGTCAGTGCAATTGGGCGCTGTCCGTCGCCGTCGATCGCTGTTGCCATCACCCAGTAGTGGACGGGTGGTACACATCTTCTTTAGCACCGGCATCCATACACTGTTTAATTTCATGCCCTCCTCCTTTCGGTTGAAATTATTTGGGTGTTTAGTGATTTCGATTGCCTTCCTGTAGAACCTTTCGTAATACCCGCTTGTGGCCGCTAGTACTTGCATCTCCTCGAAACGAATATTGTGGTTCCCTGGCTGGAAAGCATGCTCCGCAACAGCTGATCATCCTGTTTCTCCTCTTCTACAATTTCCCTTTTGCTCTTCCAAACATTTAGAATGGTTAAAATGGCTCTGAGCACTATGGGACTTAACATCTATGGTCATCAGTCCCCTAGAACTTAGAACTACTTAAACCTAACTAACCTAAGGACTTCACACAACACCCAGTCATTACGAGGCAGAGAAAATCCCTGACCCCGCCGGTAATCGAACCCGGGAACCCGGGCGTGGGAAGCGAGAATGCTACCGCACAACCTCGAGCTGCGGACTCCAAACGTATAGAAACAGTTCTTTTAGTGGCACCCACATAAACATCACTACAGCTGCATTGGCAGGAAAACCTTAGATTTTGCAGTAGCCTGTACGTCAGTATGATTTCTGCGTGGCTGCCTCAACGCACATTTTATTTCGGCGTACGAATATCCGTTCTTCATTAGTACATTGTGGAGATGTTCCATCTCAGCGTCGAGCAACTCAGGTTCACTAATATTTCTAGCTCTGTCCGCATAAACACCCCGCTTCTGTTGTGGGTGGTGGTTCGAATCCCAGTGCAAATAACGGTCCGTGTGCGTGGGTTTGCGATATACTGAGTGGCCCAAACTACCATTTTCGTTTCTAAAAACAAGCACATCGAGGAAATGTAATTTGCTGTCTACCTCCTCCTCCATTGTAAACTGAATTCTCGTGTTTATGCTGTTCAGATGTTCATGGGACCGGCTTAGTTCCTCCCTACCACGTCTCCACAGCACAAACGTGTCATCCACGTATCGGAACCATACATTTGGGGTGTTTTTTTGCTGGCAGTATCTAAGGCCTGTTCTTCGAATTTCTCCATAAAGAAGTTTGCAATTACGGGACTTAGGGGGCTTCCCATAGCCACGCCATCCATTTGCTCATAAAACTGTTCATTTCACTTGAAATATGTGGTCGTCAAACAACACTTAAACAGTTCTGAAATGTCGGCAGGAAAAATTCGATCGAGCTGTTCCAATACATCATTAAGTGGAACCATGGTAAACAGCGATACCACATCGAAGCTGACCAATATGTCCTCCGGCTGGACCACTATGCCATTCAATCTGCTGATGAAATGTGTCGAATTCTTTATGTAAGAGTCCGAATGGCTCACATGTGGTTTTAACAGCGTAGTCAAAAACTTGGCTAACGAGTAGGTGGGCGAACCAATGGCACTTAATATCGGTCTTAACGACACATTTTCTTTATGAATTTTGGGCAATCCATAAAGCCTCGGTGGTAGCGCAACTGAATTGCCCAGACCTTTCTGTACACTCTCTTCAGTGGAGGACTTTTTTATTAACTGCGACACAGTTCTGAGAACGTTGTTAGTGGGGTCCTTATTCAGCTTCCTATATGCTTGCGGATCCAGTAGATCAGTAATTTTACTCTGATAGTCGGCCACATCCATAACCACTGTTGCGCTTCTTTTGTCAGCTGGGGAAACCAAAATACTATTGTCGTCATTCAGGAGTTTTAAAGCTCTTCTCTCACCTACAGTTATATTACTTTTCGGTGGTTTTGCATTGGCTAATATTCTCACTGTTTCTATATGGATTTCTTCAGCTGTTACAGAATCCACACTGCCAATTCCTGCTTCTACACTGGCTATAATTTCTTCCGTGGGCACAAAACGCGGACTAACAGCAAAATTTCCTCCCTTGGCAAGCACAAATGTCTCATCGTCAGATAACGAACATTTGGACAAATTGATAACGGTCTGGGAAATGTCTAAATGCCGAACAGTCTGATTAGGTAGCAAATTATCAAACTTCTTCTTCTGTCTACTATATGTTGTCAACATACGCTTCCCCATGGTATCATGCAGTAGTCTATCAATTTTATCCCAGTCACCGCTGCACAGTTTATTACTGATCGTAATATAACTATGGGTGAGAGAAGAGCTTTAAAACTCCTGCATGACGACGATAGTATTTTGGTTCTCCCAGCTGACAAAGGAAGCACAACGGTGGTTATGGATGTGGCCGACTATCAGAGTAAAATTACTGATCTACTGGATCCGCAAGCATATAGGAAGCTGAATAAGGACCCCACTAACAACGTTCTCAGAACTGTGTCGCGGTTAATAAAAAAGTCCTCCACTGAAGAGAGTGTACAGAAAGGTCTCTGCAATTCAGTTGCGCTACCACCGAGGCTTTATGAATTGCCCAAAATTCATAAAGAAAATGTGCCGTTAAGACCGATATTAAGTGCCATTGGTTCGCCCACCTACTTGTTAGCCAAGTATTTGACTACGCTGTTAAAACCACATGTTAGCCGTTCGGACTCTTACATAAAGAATTCGGCACATTTCATCAGCAGATTGAATGGCATAGTGGTCCAGCCGGAGGACATATTGGTCAGCTTCGATGTGGTATCGCTGTTTACCGTGGTTCCAGTTAATGATGCATTGGAACAGCTCGATCGAATTTTTCCTGCCGACATTTCAGAACTGTTTAAGTGTTGTTTGACGACCACATATTTCAAGTGGAATGAACAGTTTTATGAGCAAATGGATGGCGTGGCTATGGGAAGCCCCCTAAGTCCCGTAATTGCAAGCTTCTTTATGGAGAAATTCGAAGAACAGGCCTTAGGTACTGCCAGCAAGAAACCAAATGTATGGTTTCGATACGTGGATGACACGTTTGTGCTGTGGAGACATGGTAGGGAGGAACTAAGCCGGTTCCACGTACATCTGAACAGCATAAACACGAGAATTCAGTTTACAATGGAGGAGGTGGTAGACGGCAAATTACATTTCCTCGATGTGCTTGTTTTTAGAAACGAAAATGGTAGTTTGGGCCACTTAGTATACCGCAAACCCACGCACACGGACTGTTATTTGCACCGGGATTTGATCCACCACCCACAACAGAAGCGGGGTGTTATCAAGACGTTAGCGGACAGAGCTAGAAATATTTGTGAACCTGAGTCGCTCGACGCTGAGATGGAACATCTCCACAATGCACTAATGAAGAACGGATATTCGTTCGCCGAAATAAAACGTGCGTTGAGGCAGCCACACAGAAATCATACTGATGTACAGGCTACTGCAAAATCTAAGGTTTTCCTGCCGTTTGTTAAAAATGTAACGGAAAGAATAGGGAGGATCTACATCTACATCTACATCCATACTCCGCAAGCCACCTGACGGTGTGTGGCGGAGGGTACCTTGAGTACCTCTATCGGCTCTCCCTTCTATTCCAGTCTCGTATTGTTCGTGGAAAGAAGGATTGTTGGTATGCCTCTGTGTGGGCTCTAATCTCTCTGATTTTATCCTCATGGTCTCTTCGCGAGATATACGTAGGAGGGAGCAATATACTGCTTGACTCTTCGGTGAAGGTATGTTCTCGAAACTTTGACAAAAGCCCGTACCGAGCTACTGAGCGTCTCTCCTGCAGAGTCTTCCACTGGAGTTTATCTATATCTCCGTAACGCTTTCGCGATTACTAAATGATCCTGTAACGAAGCGCGCTGCTCTCCGTTGGATCTTCTCTATATCTTCTATCAACCCTATCTGGTACGGATCCCACACTGCTGAGCAGTATTCAAGCAGTGGGCGAACAAGCGTACTGTAACCTACTTCCTTTGTTTTCGGATTGCATTCCCTTAGGATTCTTCCAATGAATCTCAGTCTGGCATCTGCTTTACCGATGATCAACATTATATGATCATTCCATTTTAAATCACTCCTAATGCGTACTCCCAGATAATTTATGGTATTAACTGCTTCCAGTTGCTGACCTGCTATTTTGTAGCTAAATGATAAAGGATCTATCTTTCTGTGTATTCGCGGCACATTACACTTGTCTACATTGAGATTCAATTGCCATTCCCTGCACCATGCGTCAATTCGCTGCAGATCCTCCTGCATTTCAGTACAATTTTCCATTGTTACAACCTCTCGATACACTACAGCATCATCCGCAAAAAGCCTCAGTGAACTTCCGATGTCATCCACAATGTCATTTATGTATATTGTGAATAGCAATGGTCCTATGACACTCCCCTGCGGCACACCTGAAATCACTCTTACTTCGGAAGACTTCTCTCCATTGAGAATGACATGCTGCGTCCTGTTATCTAGGAACTCCTCAATCCAATCACACAATTGGTCTGATAGTCCATATGCTCTTACTTTGTTCATTAAATGACTGTGGGGAACTGTATCGAATGCCTTGCCAAAGTCAAGAAACACGGCATCTACCTGTGAACCCGTGTCTATGGCCCTCTGAGTCTTGTGGACGAATAGCGCGAGCTGGGTTTCACATGACCGTCTTTTTCGAAACCCATGCTGATTCCTACAGAGTAGATTTCTTGTCTCCAGAAAAGTCATTATACTCGAACACAATACGTGTTCCAAAATTCTACAACTGATCGACATTAGAGATATAGGTCTATAGTTCTGCACATCTGCTCGACGTCCCTTCTTGAAAACGGGGATGACCTGTGCCCTTTTCCAATCCTTTGGAACGCTACGCTCTTCTAGAGACCTACGGCACACCGCTGCAAGAAGGGGGGCAAGTTCCTTCGCGTACTCTGTGTAAAATTGAACTGGTATCCCATCAGGTCCAGAGGCCTTTCCTCTTTTGAGCGATTTTAATTGTTTCTCTATCCCTCTGTCGTCTATTTCGATATCTACCATTTTGTCATCTGTGCGACAATCTAGAGAAGGAACTACAGTGCAATCTTCCTCTGTGAAACAACTTTGGAAAAAGACATATAGTATTTCTGCCTTTAGTCTGTCATCCTCTGTTTCAGTACCATTTTGGTCACAGAGTGTCTGGACATTTTGTTTTGACCCACCTACTGCTTTGACAGAAGACCAAAATTTCTTAGGATTTTCTGCCAAGTCAGTACATAGAACTTTACTTTCGAATTCATTGAACGCCTCTCGCATAGCCCTCCTCACACTACATTTCGCTTCGCGTAATTTTTGTTTGTCTGCAAGGCTTTGGCTATGTTTATGTTTGCTGTGAAGTTCCCTTTGCTTCCGCAGCAGTTTTCTAACTCGGTTGTCATACCACGGTGGCTCTTTTCCATCTCTTACGATCTTGCTTGGCACATACTCATCTAACGCATTATGTAAGACGGTTTTGAACTTTGTCCACTGATCCTCAACACTATCTGTACTTGAGACAAAACTTTTGTGTTGAGCCAACAGGTACTCTGAAATCTGCTTTTTGTCACTTTTTCTAAACAGAAAAATCTTCCTACCCTTTTTAATATTCCTATTTACGGCTGAAATCATCGATGCCGTAACCGCTTTATGATCACTGATTCCCTGTTCTGCGTTAACTTTTTCAAATAGTTTGGGTCTGTTTGTCACCAGAATGTCTAATATGTTATCGCCACGAGTCGGTTCTCTGTTTAACTGCTCAAGGTAGTTTTCAGATAAAGCACTTAAAAAAATTTCACTGGATTCTTTGTCCCTGCCACCCGTTATGAACGTCTGAGTCTCCCAGTCTATATCCAGCAAATTAAAATCTCCACCCAGAACTATAACATGGTGGGGAAATCTACTCGAAATATTTTCCAAATTGTCCTTCAGGTGCTCAGCCACAACAGCTGCTGAGCCAGGGGGCCTATAGAGACATCCAATTACCATGCCTGAGCCTGCTTTAACCGTGACCTTCACCCAAATCATTTCACATTTCGGATCTCCGTCAATTTCTCCAATCTTGACGAAGCGAAATATTACCGTAATTTACAAACCCCCCAGGAAGATACAGGAATACCTTAAGCCTGCCAATGACGCTCGCAAACCGTTGGAAAAAGCTGGAATGTATAGGATCCCATGCAGCTGTGGTGATGTTCATGTGGGTACCACTAAAAGAACTGTTTCTAAACATTTGGAAGAGCACAAGGGAAATTGTAGAAGAGGAGAAACGGAACGATCAGCTGTTGCGGAGCATGCTTTCCAGCCAGGGAACCACAATATTCGTTTCGAGGAGACGCAAATACTAGCGGCCACAAGCGGATATTATGAAAGGCTCTACAGGGAGGCAATCGAAATCGCTAAACACCCAAATAATTTCAACCAAAAGGAGGAGGGCGTGAAATTAAATGGTATATGGATGCCGGTGCTAAGGAAGATGTGTACCACCCGTCCACTACTGGGTGATGGCAACAGCGATCGACGGTGACGGACAGTGGCCAATTGCACTGACGTTTTCAAAACACGTGATGTCACGCTGCGGCGTGGGAGCGCGCGGACACGGAATTTAGCGGCAGTCAGTAGCGAGCCAGTGGGTGTGTTGGACCTTCCATCGAGCTACGGACCCCCTTGAAGATGTCTCCCGCAGTCGGAGACGAAACGTTGGGAATCGACACAGAATTCGTCAACCGACCACGGCATAACAGCCCGGATAATTATAATGGACAGGATGAGGTTGAGCATTCATAAATGCCACACACCTTGGCTATGTAGTGTTTATCATCTGCTGCCAGCTCCGAGAGGTATTCCGTGACATTCATTGACCTGATGTGTCTTGTCCAGCCTGCTGCTCTTAGACGCTACCTCTGCTAGCTGTGGAACTATGAGCTGCATCTAGGCCTGATGCTGCCAGGAGTCAAACTGGTGCCTTCTGGCTGGGGATCATCTGCCAGTTGACTTCTGCCAACTTCAGGGCACCTAACCAGGTGTCCAGGGTTCACACCTTTGCCTGCCTTGTTATTGTGCCACCACCTGCTGTGCATGCTGGCACTGTACTACCACAGACTTGTCTGCATACTAGGGTCTTTGATTGCCTTTGAGCTTGTGTTCTTTCTACCGGTTCATTGAGATGTGCATTTGCATAAAACAGCATGACCAGCGTATGATGTTTCTTTGTTCTTGCCCTTGCCTGAGTCTGACACAACACTGTACTTGCCAAAGGTGGTGACACAGCCTCATCATTACTACTGCCCATCTGACCTGGCAACTCTGTGTGAGCTGGCCATCTTCTGAGGATGTGTGCTGAGTTAAGTGCACACCATTGTCCAGAGCCAGGTGTGCTGCCACCCACTGACCACAGCACGACACCACTCCAACTGCTTGTGAAATATAAAAAGACTATTGTTTTCTCAATGCTTCTATGACTTCATGACAGCCGTTCACTTGCCACTATATACCTGCTGCCCTGTCAACCATCCTGCATCATCATTGTGACCTGCAACAAGGTCATTCAACAGTAATGCCATTCTGAGCCCATTGTACAAACACGTCTTGGATGAATTGGAAAAATGAACTGAAGCCCTTCATCAGCCATCAAAAACTTCTCCACACATTCTCTCTCAAGATTGCAATCCACTGCCCATAATAGGCTTGAGCCACCACTCAGAGAGCATTCCACACTGCTGCCAAGCATATGTCACTGGCAGTGATTATAATTATATCTTCTATGAACTGCTGGGTTTTATGCAAGTTAGTTTCTGGATTCAATGCACATTATCTTCTGTTTCAAAACTCTTCTAATAATTTTCAAGTAAAATCCTTTTGAACGTTGTGATATTACAAGCAGCTAGCGATCTAAGACCTGTTTGAGTGCTTAGTATTGCTTGGGTGGTTAGAGGCTGGCAAGTTGCCATGGTGCGATTGGGCCAGGCAAGTCAGGCAGAGCCCTAAGGAGTGCAGCTGAACAGTTGGCAGCAGGCTGTGACCAAAAAGGGACTGGCTGTTAAGTTACAGGAAGCAGACAGCATGGAAATCTCAAGAGGAAGGTGTGTGGGGGGAAGGGGGGAGGGGGAGGGGGGGGGGGGTTGCATTGAATGAGTGTATGAAATAAAGCGTAATATAATTCACTTTAAGTACAGAAATGGCTAACAGACACGCTATGGAAAATTGAAAGACAGCTCTTGATTCATGGCAGTTGAGTGAGCTCCCTGAAATGTAAACCACACATGTAGATTTATTATTGAGGAAATTATAGCAATAATGGAAATTCCTGAAATAGATCAAAATATGAAGTAAGGGAAAGGTAACTACTCAACTATAGCAACCTGATGTATGGGGCAGAGAAACATGGCTGCAGGAGTGTACATGTCTGTTTGATTGTATTTGTAAATACGTTACTTTTACTAGAAAAAGAGCAAGAGCTTGAAAGTTATTGTGAGTATTATTTTCTGTTACGTGTTTCTATTCTAAGCACATCAGCCCACAATGGGTGAGTGGCTGCCTTTCCCTTATTTTACACACTGAAAAAGTTATTAATATTTGAAATTATTACTGCTTATAACATCCATAACTGTTACCCTGCCAGGTGAAGTGGTCATGTGGCTGATCAAGTGATGAGGTACAGACGTGCTGTGATGAAAGTAGTGCACTTTGTAACTTCGCAGTGGAAGCATGGAGGCAAGTGCGGAAAATGTCTTCATGGGGAGATGCAACGGCTTGCAATTAACAAGATTAAATTTGTTGACAAGGAGAAAGAAAAAGTGTTTATTGTTCTGCTGGAGAATGCAATGGAATGTGCAGCCGGAATGTTACAGTTAATTAACAGGATAGCTTACAGTTTACAGAAGGAGGGACACAAAGCTGACCAGAGTGGAATTGAAGTTGCTACACCAAAGAAGGAGGAGCGAGGTGGTCGCAACATAAAGAAATAAAAACTTTGTGAAAACTACACAGCTTTTGTCACACAGCACAGAATTGAACTAGCAAGGAGACACTTACAAAATTTGGGTTGCCTGTGGGATTTAGTTGTAAAAGGTGCTAGAACAAACATGGTATTATGTGCAAATGAGAGACATAGTTGCAAAAATGGCATACTTCATTAGATTTTTACGGAAGAATGAAATGTCAGAAATATAGCAGCCAGTGGTTTATGTAAATGAAACATGGATTCATACGCATTACAGAGCAAATAAATATCAGCAAAGTGAATGTGTGCGGGGAGTTTTGTTGAACGTAAGTGCTGGTCAGTGTTTTACTGTTATGGATGCAAATGGTGACAAGGGTTCAATAACAAGTTCACTTTTCATATACTCATATGTCTCAAAAACTCAAAATATGTATCACTCAGAAATAGACTGTAATAATCTTCAAAACTATGCAGAGTCCCAGCTTATGCCAGGCTTACCTCCAAGAATATTGTTGTTCTTGACAAAGCCCTGGATCACAGTAAGCGGGAGAATAAACCAGCACCTGCTAGTTCTTTAAAAGGTGGAATACAATCCTGGCTGGCCTAAAACAATGTATATTACGAGCCAGATCTATGGAAAGCCTAACTTTTGACATTAGTTAAGGAGCACCAGCCTTCTCCTGTTTACTGCCTATACAAAATGGTTTTGTTCTCCTTCTCCTCTTACCATACCCTCCAGACCTAAATCCCATAGAACTGACTGGCAATAACACAAAAAAATAAAATGTGTTGTTGGAATATGTCAAGTGTCATGCTCTTGGAGTGAAAAAAATAATGCCAAGGTGAGCAGCTACCATCTCCTGATGACATAAATTCACTTGGGCACAGGTGCCTGTGCACTGTTCGCAAACGTATAGCCAACAGTAACTGTTGATTGTTTGGATGAAGTGTTTTTGTGTGGAGTGAGGGAACAAAAGTATTGTGATGACCATGAAGTCTTATTTATTTGAAGAGAACCACATTTCATCTTTCTTTGATGAAACAGTTTACCCATATGCTGAAATATATCCTGAATTAACAAAACACAATGAATCAGTAACAACCTTATTGTCGTTTGTAACAGGCTAATTTTTAAAGTATTACACCCACTTTCTCTTACTGGCACATGTTGTCGTCCATAACCATTTGCTGGTGACAAAATATTTGGTAACCTCAAGGTGAGGGAGGGGAGGGTGGGGCTGAGCTAGGATCAACTTTTTGAAACCATCTATAAGGTGGTGGGCAAATCAGAAACAGTAAAATTATGATTGAAATGACATGGCAGAGGATCAGAACTTCAATAAATACAACTAACTAAATAAAAATAGTGAACAAAGTTGGATAAAATTTTAAAATTAAGAGTTTCAAAGCACCTGTGGGGATTCATATGACAACATTTTGGTTGTCATAAATATATTCAAAGCCTTGTGCTACATCTCTGCTCTGGACAAGCATATAAATTTAAACACTCCAAATGCAGAGGAATACACGAGATACTTTTTTCGACTACTTATTACTTAGAATATTTCTAGCCATTGTAAATGACCAAAATGTTTGATTAGAATACTCTTGACCCAGTGATCACTTAGCAATTAATTTACATAATACGCACAATCTGGTGAGTAATAAGTCTCGAATGGACAAGATTTTTAAACATCTCTTCCAGAAAGAAAGAAACACCTATGAAGGAGCTGAGGTACTGATAATTTCACTTGACAGAGCTGACTAAAACAGAACAGCAGATTTATGTAATTCAATCACGTTGGACAAGTGTTATTCAGAAAGGAATATGTTATCGGGTTAGCAAATAGATTCAGGCCTAACATGTAAACATGAGAGTGAGCACTGGACTGAAATTAGGTTTCCATCTCCTGCAAATTGTGCTGCTTATAAATGTGGTGATAAGATAGGCAGTACATGACACCGCTCCGCTTCCAAGAATACTAGAGTGCATACCAGCACCACTCTGCTTCATAGTTGTCAATTGTTCAAGCCCACAAAAGAATCTATGTTTAAGTTGATGGATTTGTTGAATTTTAGTTTAGGTGTGATATGTATATAGTGTGTTTCAAAAATACTTTTCAAAACTTTGGGAACAGGTTTCTTTCATCAAAGCAAGAAAAAAAGTTCACATATACATATGTCTGAAAATCCATCAATGGAACTCCATGTAGGAATATCAATAATGTAGAAAAAGATTGATTGCTACTTACTGTAAAGAAGACATGTTGAGTTGCAGACAGGCACAATTAAGGCACTTACATAAAGCTTTTGCCCACAGCCTTTATCAATATATAGGTAAATACACCATTCACACACACAAGCAAGCACACTTCATGCACACATGACCGCCAGTTCCAGCATCTTGGGCTAATGAAACTATTACGTCAGATGCAAGCAGCAATCTGGAGGTGGTGGGGAAGGGGAAGGGATAACATTGTACAGGTGGGAGAGAGATGAACACTATCTGGTGGAGGGTGCCGGGACTAGAGTGCCAACAGGCACAGCGTCAGGAGGTTGTGGAGCAGGGCGGTGGGGGAAAAAAGGAACAAAAAAGGAGAGGAGCGGGGAAAGACGGTGGATACGTTGGGAGAGGGTGGCAAATAAACAGGGTGAGAGATGAGACTAAGGGGTAGATGACAGAACGGGGCGGAAACTACTGGGTGGAGCGTGTGGGGACAGTATGTTACCATAGGTTGAGTCCGGGATATTATGGGAGCAGAAAATGTGTTTTAAGGATAACTTCTATCTGTGCAGTTCAGAAAATCTGATGGTGGAGGGGAGTATCCAGAGTGCTCAGATAGTGACAGCCATTGAAATCAAGTGTCTTACGTTCAGCTGGATGTTGTGATCTAATTCGCTCTTGGCCACAGTTTGGTGGTGGCCATTCATCCTGGTGGGCAGCTGGTTGTTAGTCATACCAATATTAAAAGCTGTGCAATGATTGCAGCAGAGCTGTTAAATGACATGGCTGCTTTCACAGGTGGTCCAGCCACTGGATGTGTAGGATAAACCTCTGACAGGACTGGAGTAGGAAGTTCTGGGTGGGTGGATTGGGCAGGTTTTGCACCTGTTTTTTCCACAGGGATATGATTCTTGCAGCAAGGGGTTGGGACTGGGAGAGGCATAGGGATGGACTAGGATGCTGTGGAGGTTGGGGCGGCAATGGAACACCACTTTAGAAAGGGTGGGAAGTATCTCGGGTAGGTTGTCCCTCATTTCAGCTGCATGATGAAAGTAATCAAAGCCCAGACTATGGGTTTGGTGTTTTGTGAGGCTAGGAAGGTCTCCTCTAAATGGGCCATAAAGAGGTTGGCATAGGAGAGTGCCCATGGCTATGCTGCAGATTTGTTTTTATACCTTCCCCTCAAAGGAGACGTAGTTGTGGGGTAGGATAAAGTTAGGTGTATGATGAATGAGGTAGGGGGTTTGGAGTCTGAAAGACGTTGGGAAAGGTAGTGTTCAATAGCGGTAAGACCATGGGCATGTGGTGTATAGGGAGGTCGTGTCAACGACGACGAGAGTAGGGATCCAGGAGGTAAAGGGGTGGGGATGGCAGAGTGTCAGTGAAGGAAGTGGTTGGTGTCTTTTTGATGTGGGAGGCTAGATTATGGGCATTTCATTGGAGGTGTTGGTCAGTGAGGGCCAAAATTCTTTCAATTTGGGGGGGGGGGAGGGAGGAGGGAGGAGGGAGGGGGGAGGGGGAGAGGCACAATAACTAGCCACAATTGGGTGTCCAGGATTGTTGGGTTTGTGATTTTTGGGGAGCATGTATAGAAGGTGGGTATGTGGGGTATCATAGAGGTAAGAAGGTAAATGGATTCAGGGGAGATGTCCTATCATCTTCTCCCCATTTTCATCTCCCACCCCATTTGTTTATTGCCCTCTGCTAATGCATCTACCCATCTTTACCTGCTCCTCTCCTTTTTGGCTCTTTCCCCTCACCCCTCTGCTCAACAACCTCCTGACACTTCACCTGTTTGCATTCTAATCATTGCACACTTCACCAGACAGTGATTGTCTCTCTCCTCACTCATACACTAATTTCCCCTTCCCCTTCCCCCTCCAGATTGCTGATTGCATCCCACGTAATGGTTGCATTCCAGCCTGAGATGCTGGAGTTGATGGTCATATGTGCATGAGGTGTGCTTGCTCTGTGTGTGGTGTGTGTGTGTGTGTGTGTGTGTGTGTGTGTGTGTGTGTGTTTTTCTGATGAAGGCTGTGGCCGAAAACTTCATGTAAGTGTCATTTAATTATGACTGTCTGCAGCTTAACATGTGTTCTGTACAGTAAGTAGCAATCTGTCTTTCCCTACATTGTTGTGTCTGAAAATCCTTCATTTTTGAGTTATTAATGAAAGCTGATGTTTAAAGACTTTCCGGTTACAATCCAACAACTTCACTTATCTATGCACCCATTTAAATCATTGTATCCTAAATGGTATTGTGTTGCAGGGAGATTTGTTTACATGCATCATTTGTCTTTCTTCAACGTGTCTGTTGTGTAAATTACCACAGCTAGTGATTGGTTGAAAGTGTTCCATTCAAACATGACAGGATATTCATTTGAGGAGCAGGTAGGTGTGATCTTTTTGGACAGCTGCATGACTGTTAGTGGACACAATGCTGCATTTCTGTATCAGACAGTGTTTCCAGACCAAAGACAGCTAAGTCATCCAATCTTTCATGCTGTATATATCACTGCATTGCCGAGGCGGGATCTGTAGCACCACAGAATGCTTAATGGACATGTTTTGGCCCGCCTTTTGGTATTCTTGTGACAGTGTTTCACTATGTCGATGTCTCATAGGGAGCAATACAAAACTTTACATATTTGATCAATTTTTCTTTCTTTTAATTGCTTTCAGTTATCGTATTTATGTGTGCTAACCTGTAATGAGAAAGTGTTATGTAAATTGATGTCATTATTTTGAATTGCAATGTTATTCACAATGTACCTGTGTACACTGTGCACATATTTCTGGAAGCTTAGGCCCAGTAGAAGACAATGATATCTACGAAAAAGTTTGATGAATGAGGAGGAGACAGTTGATGGAGGAGTTGGTTCAGGGCAGGACTTCATTGTGTAAGATGGGAAGTTGTGAGTGTGTTGTAATTTTGAGAACAGTCTGTTAGTTTACGAAAAGACTAGTTGTTTTAATAGTGTGGAAATAAGGAGCTGTTTGGAGAATACTATTTCATTGTAATTTACACTGAGCAAGCAACAGAGCCTCATTGTCATGACATAAAAGGCAAGAAGAAAGCGTGATCTTTGTTGTTTCATGTAACTGATGAATGGAAATTTTAGTGAGCTCATTCTTACACTGAACTATCACTTACTTTGTACAAAACTATGTTTAGAAGTGTGAGGGCCAAGCTTCCACCTTTGGTTTTGAGGGGAATAATTATGTGACAGCTAGCCGATTAGATCCAGTCCCATATCCAGTCTGAAAAACAGTTAAAGTTTACTATTTTGGGGGGTTGTGCCAGTGATCGATGTGACTAGGCGACTAAATTTTTATTTCATGTTTGGTCATTATTTTAGTAATGATCAAGATTGCTGCCACCATTTTGCAGCAGGTCAGCAGAGCACTGGATCTAGAATACATTCTTCATGGCAATGGAGACACAGGTTAGACAAGCAAAAACAGGGTGGTGATTCTTTTGGGAAACCTGGAATTCTTGGAGAAGTACATATTATGTGGAATATTGGGAACTGCAGGGAATTTCAGGAATTTTGTAAAACCTCAGGGAATTCTATGTTTTTAACTTAACGTTGAAATCTAATTTTATTGAGCTTTATAAATCACAAATTTTAAAATACTCACTATTTCAAAGTGTATTAATTATTTGAATATTAGTCCTTATAAATTATTGGCTTGTAAAAACTGCAGTTAAACTACAGCCAAGAGGAAAGAAAAGTTATTGTGAGATGCTCAGCCACCACCAGCCTGCCACATTAATTTCTCAGGAGCCCCTGGTGACAGTATCTTCCTTCTAATATCTGTAAGTCTCATTGCTTTTTTTTTTTTTTTTTTTTTATTATTATCCAAGTTTGACAAGGCATCCTGGAATACAGCAGTGACATCAAAGCCAACTCTCATATTTGTTTATATCATGTAACAACAGATTCATTATCCTAACAACAGATAAAAAAAGAGCCAAATTGGAGAGACAGAGATAGTGATCACTTTTATTTAAGAAATAAGTAAAGTTATTAATCTGAATGTCAGTTGTATCAGCACGATATGATTTTCCCTTGCCGTTAGAACTTAACAGTCACATGATATTGGTTTGTTTCCTCACACAGCTTATACATTAAGTAATATCTTCTTTCGTCTTTTTGTTGTCATACCCTGACATTACTAGGTCTTGGTGCAAAGTTTAACAGAAGACTTTGTTTGGTTGACAGCTATGTTGAGTTGAGACCACATATAGAGGTACAATTAACTTTCACTGCATTCAAGTATTGATCACTATTACAATTAATCAAACTCCAGTTAGGATTCAGATCATTGGTTGCCACTAATACACGCAATGATTGACATTTAATTTTTACAACTGATCTGAACTTTTGTTACATTAATCTGCCAGCAGGCATATTCAGTTCACTTGTTCACTGTGAAATCATTCCAGAAATCATGTTTGAAAAATACAAAATTTTTAAGACTTTCGTGGTCGCTTGTTGACAAACTACCTGTTGGCTTCTGTCTCAGGTTCTTCGGCTGATGTTCATCTGATGATATTTCCGCTGTTTTGCCAGCATGAGTGGCTGCCATTGTCAAAGTTTCACTCTCCATTGCTGGTGGTGGATTGGAGCTGAGCTCGTGGCTGCGAACTATATGTACCTGGTGCGCCAACACCCAAGGGCTTCTCTGCTGTCATTCCTGGTGCGGTTCTCTTGGCTACCTGCGATGGTCATTCGCTGCAGCTTGGGAAGCCAGGATCCATTTACCTTGAGGCTTTCTTCTTTCTTGTTGAAGTTGTTCTCATGTTTGTGTATTTCTATAGCTTCTCAGAACAAGAAGGTGTGATAGTTCTTCTCTACAGCCAGAACTTCCGTCTTGGCGAATTTTACTATGTGGTTGGTCTCATACTGCACATGCTCTTCCACAGCCAATTTCTCCACCTGCCCCAACCTACAGTGTCGCTTATGTTCTATGATCTTGTTGTTGATTGATTGTACAGTCATCCCAACATAATCTTTTCTGCCTGTGCGTGGTATGCAGTATATTCCTGACATTGCAAGTGCATCCCTTTTCTCCTCTACCAATATGAGACACTCTTTGATCTTCTTTGTTGGTTTGTAAATAGTCTTTATGCCATGTTTGTGCAATATATGGCCAATTCTGTCTGTCATTCAGGGAATGTAGGGCAGAAAGGCCATACCCGACATTTCTTTTTCTGATTTGTCACTTCACCGAGAGTTTGGCCCTGCTATACTTGTAACATAACTTGTGAGGTACCCATTGCTCTTCAGAACACTTTCCAAGTGTTGTATTTTGCATCTGAGGTGCTGCAGTTCACATATTCATCTTGCTCACATTACAAGCGTGTTAATCATGCCTCTTTTCTGGCTCAGGTGGTGATTTGATAGTTTGTGCAGGTATCGGTCCATGTGTGTTGGTTTTTGATACACGCTGTGTCCCAGCCTTTCAGCATCACTTGTGACCAGCACATCAAGAAATTGTAGTTTTTTGTCCTTTTCTACTTCCATGGTAAATTTATGTTGGCATGGAGGCTGTTCAAGTGTCTTAGGAAGTCACTGAGCTGTTCTTCACCATGGCTCCACATAACAAAGGTATCATTGACATATCTGTACCACACCTTAGGTTTACAAGGTGCAAAGTCCAGCTTGTGCTTCAAAATGTTCCTTGAAGAAGTTGGCCACTGGACTAAGAGGACAACCCACGCGACGCATGCAAGCTGTTTGTAGAAGTTTCCATTACATTTCAAATAGCTCGTGGTGAGATGTGCTTGAAAGAGCTTTGTGATATCTTGTGGGAAAATGGAACTGATGTGCTCCAGAGAGTCAGTGAGTGGCACTTTTGTAAACAAAGAAACATCAAAGCTGACCAGACTGTCGTTTGGTGTAAGTTTTAGTTTCTGCAGCTTCTCAGTTAAATGTCCTGAGTCCTTTTATGTATTTGTCAGTCTTCCCCACATGTGGCTGGAGCAGAGAGGCCAAGTGTTTTGCCAGTTTATAAATTGGTGAGCCAACATTGCTAACAGTCGGTCTTAGTGGAACATTATTCTTATGGATCTTAGGTAATCCATGCAGCCAAGGTGGTAGGGGTTCTGTGTTTTGCAGGTTCCTCTGTAAGTCTGCCGGCAGAGAAGATGCCTCGATTAACCAATTCATATTCCATGGGATATGCTGCATCGGAACTGCAGTTAGTGTCTGGTATGTTGTCAGATCTGATAGGTTCCGGATCTTCTGCTCATAATCTTCAGTCTTCATTACGACAGTTGCATTTCCCTTATTGGCAGGCAGTACCAATGTACTCTCATCAGCGTTATGGTTCCTAATTGCTTGTACCTTTATTTTCTTCAGGTTGCAAGCTGGTGGTTTTGCTTGGCACAGTATCCTGGCTTTTTCAATGCTTATTTTTTCTGCTCTGTCACAAGGAAGCGTCTGAATGGCTGTGATGTCCTCCATAGGTATAGTTCTCAGTAGTGGACGAGTGAAATTGAGAGGCATCAATATGGCTACTGTAGATGAGACCATTGAACAGTTTGTATGAAGTAACACAGTATGAAAGTAGGAAGGGGCAATAGATACAAAAGAAAAAGGTTCAACCGATACCATAGAAAAGGTGCAAACAGAGCAAACAAAGTTAGAAGGAATCATTGCCAAAGTGAAATTAGAAGTGAAGTAGCAACTCAAAAGTCATGACAAGAAGTGAACAAGAAAATTGAGGATGTAAAAGAACAGATAAAGAAGACAATTGAGAAGGGGATGCTGCACGTCACTGAGCAAGTAGAAGGCAAGGTAGCTGAACATGTTAAGGAAGTAGATGAAAAGCAAGATGCAACTGAAACTGATGTTGAGGCTGTATGGTTTTACAGAAAATAAATAAGAGGGATCAGCAGTTTAAGAAGGGATGAGAAATATTGTCATGTGTGGGGGGCCTAATCAAGAACTTTGAGTGGTATTGTGGAAGCTAAATTCAGTAATTTAGAATTCAGAAGTGGCAATCAGCATATCCCAAGGAATCTGTGAATGAGTTAAGTCGGAAATTACCAATACGTTGAATGGAATGAGGAAAAGAAAATAGATGTGTCATGTAATTTGATGATAGGTATGATAGTGAAAGTGTGTACATGTACTGTGAGGAAATTCTTAGAAAACTCTGATGTACAAATCTAACTGTGGATGACAACCTCAAATGAAAGCAATTGCCAAAGTCAGTACTGGAGGTAATAGGAGCAAGTACATGGAATGATGAAGAGAATACAATATAGAAAGTAAAGTGGGCAGAATCACGCTTCAACAATCATACAACACTTGACCAGAGCATGAATTACATGAATGCGTTGACTCAGAGCAACAATAACACACCACAAGGCAGGGAAGGAAGAAATGATCGATGAGGATCCGTCCAGGAAGGGAGCAATGGAAGTGCACATGCACATGACCTGGTGGCCAGGACCAGTTATTTGGTGTAGGCACAAAGGCCATGTAACTGTTATTATAATTCAGGAAGCAGACATAGAAACAAACACTGAAGGGTGAGGAGGGGAAATTGTTTATTACATGAGCAATAATACAGAGAAGAGTGTAGAATACAGTGAGTGGCAACACTGAGTGTGAAGGAGACTCCATCAACAAAGAGACTGACTTTCAATGAAACAAAGTGGTGACTGGCAGAATTTTCAGTTGAGAAGATTACAATTCAAGAACTGAAGAAAGAATCTAGATTGTCAGTCTGTTATAAATCCATAGCAGATGGCTGGTACCTGGTCAAGGAACTGAGGACAAGTGATAGCAGGCTGTCTAGTACAGACACTGAACTACAATGAACTAGTGGAATCAATGACTGCAGAACCGAATTAACTAGAAATGAAACTGGAACCATGTGTACAACATCATCTGCAACTGCAAAATATGTTGGCAGAGTGACAGAGAAAAAGAACTCAGCTGAGAAGAGAGAGAAGAAGAGAGGAGGGAGTAGTCAAAGAGGCAGGGGATAGGAATATTACAAAAGATGGAAATGAAGAAGTTAAGTGATATTGATGTTCTTACCTGTTGTCATCGAAAGGTGAATGTCAGTAGGAGGAGTTAAAAGAAGGCACCAGAAGCTGCAAGGGTAGTAGAAGATGAAGAAAGATTTCATCAGAGAGAAAGAAGAGGAATACATGGATGAATGTTAAGAAGAGGGTAAAGAGGAAAAGAAAGCTTAAGCAAAGGAGGTTGCAATGGAGAGATCAGTATTAATAGAAAGTTTAGTGGTTGAGCCTACCTACCAGAAGAAACAAGACCTAGTAAATGTGTTATAAAGTGGGAGCCAATGTGATGAATAAAACATTATAGTAAAGAAGTCAGATGCAGCAGAAAATTTAACTAGTAAAAATAAACTTTAGGAGGAATGGAGCCTTTTAGACAAACAATATGATGGGAGATAGGGTACCGCTAGAGATACTTTAGCAAGAAGCTCAAAGCCTGTAAGAGGATCTAGCAGTGAATATGTATGCAGAAAGAGGCAAAGATAGAGCATTAGCAGAAAGTGCAAGAATTCTTTTGTTGACTGAATGAAATGAAACAGGAGAAAGAAAAGCAGAAGAGAATGCTCACTAGACGCAACAGGTGCTGTAACGTATAGCACAACAATGTGTGAAAAACTGCAGATAAATGAGGTTAATGAACAAGCAAGAAAGCTCAATCAAGAACATCCATCTAGTACAAGATCACAATTAATATAGAAATTTTATGTAAGAGGATGAGATACATTTGTTATTTATAGTGTGTTTTGTTAAACCCTTTTCTATGTGTTGCATATGAAGTCACAAGAGGAATGTTATGTAAACATATGAATTTAGTGCATTGAAACTGAAAGCCTATGATAAAGCTATGATAGTCAACCAATAGTATGTATGAGTGATTATCAGAAGGAGTGCTGAGTAAATCCCAATTGCTGAAGAGCAAGAGTGGAATGTCTACACATGGAATTTCCAGCTACGGAAGAGCTATGTATGTAAACGGGTCCTACAGGCCACTCAATGCTGTGGGAGACCAACAAGACAATGACAACTGCCACGTCATTCAGTGTTTGTAAACAAAGCAGCAGGCAGCTTATGTGGATGGCAGGAATGGATGAGACGGAATGAATGAGTCAGCAGGTATGGGCCTAAATGCAGTTTTGTAAGTAATCTCATGTATGTTAATGGTAGCTATAAGAAATTCTAAATAATAGTAAGTAACTATTAGAATTTTGGAGGCATGTGTGACAGACATATTCTGGCCCTCCTCCTGATGTTCTTGTGCTCTGTTTCGCTAAGTAGTTATGTCTTAGGGAGCAGCACAAAACCGTATGCATTTTATTCATTTTTGTTTCTTTTAATTGCCTTTGAGGTATCTTATGATTTATGTGCAGTAACGTCTAATGACAATGTTGTAACATAGTGAAATGGAAAAGTGTTAAATGAAGAGTACGATTCCACACATATCAGAGATTACCATACTATCATGCGATATTTATGCAAAGTTATATGCCTGTAGGAATTCGAACTGTTACATTTCCAAACTACTGTGTTAATGATAATTAGTTGATCTGAGATGAAGTCGACTGGGTTTTTACTTTGACATCACATGTATCAAGAAACCTGCCGATTTCGTAAATGAAAAAATAGAATTGAAAACCCACTAGCTCAGATAATAAATCAATGTATTGAAGAGGGCTGTTTCCCAGAGGTACTGAAATATGTTGAAGTCAAACCACTTTTCAAGAAGGGATCAAGAGAGGTCTTGGGAAATTATTGTCCTATCTTGATTCTCCCAGTCCTATCCAAAATATTTGAAAATCTCGCTGTTGCACAAATCCAAGACTTCGTTGCAAAATATTCTGTTATTCTAAACAATCAATTTGATTTTCAGCAGGGTAACAATACCATCGATGCAATAAACAGATTCATTGAGAAAATAAGTACATCATTAGACAAGAGAAATAAGGTGGCAGGAATTTTCTGCGATCTCGAAAAGGCGTTTGATTCCGTAAACCATGCATTGCTTGTTTACAAACTTGACAAGGGGCATTAGCGGCAGTGCCCTACGATGGCTTAAATCCTACTTATCCAACAGAAAGCAAAGAGTTAGCATTTCTTCAAATGGCACATACTATTTTTCTGACTGGAAAAAAAAAAAAAAAAAAAAAAAAACCCTCAGGGTGTTCCACAAGGCTCCATATTAGGTCCAGTCCTATTTCTCTTTTATGTTAATGACTTACCGTTAAATATCAGCTCCCCATCAGTTCTGTTCGCATATGATACTTCTGTCTTAGTTGAAGATCAGGACTCGGAAAAAAATTCCCAAATCTGTGACCGGTACCCTCAGTACCTTAGAAACTTGGTTTCAGCTAAATGGGTTGAATCTAAACGTACCTAAGACTCACGTGATGCAGTTCAGAACCAAACAGTCAAAATGTGAGCAGATTAAGATTGTACACAAAAACCAAGGTATAGAAGAAGTAAGACTCAGTCAAATTCTTAGGTTTAAATGTAGTTAAAAATTTGAGCTGGCAGGCGCACATTGAATACCTGGCAAACAAACTGAGCTGCTTTGCATTTGCAATGCAAATATTGTCAACTGAAACTGACATGGACACACAAAAAGTAGCATATACAAGCTATTTGAATCCATTATTAGGTATGGTATTGCTTTTTGGGGAAAGAGACATGTATCAAGCTATCAGGCATCATCCAACTGAGAACTAATTACATGTGGGGTCCCACAAGGTTCCATTTTGGGGCCTTACTTTTTCTTGTGTATATCGATGACCTTTCATCAGTAATATTACCAAATGCCAAGTTCGTTTTGTTTGCCGATGATACAAACATTGCAATAAATAGCAAATCAAGTGTAGTCTTAGAAAGATCAGCTAATAAAATATTTGTGGACATTAATCACTGGTTCCTAGCCAATTCTTTGTCACTAAGCTTTGAAAAAACACACTACATGCAGTTCAGAACTTGTAAGGGGTGTCCCACGAGTATATGCCTAACATACAATGACAAGCAGATAGAAGAAGTGGACAGTGTTAAATTCCTGGGATTACAGCTTGATAATAAATTCAACTCGGAGGAGCACACCACAGAACTGCTGAAGCGTCATAACAAATCTCTATTTGCAATGTGAATTGTGTCAGACATAGGGGATATAAAAATGAAAAAGCTGGTATACTGTGCTTACTTTCATTCCATAATGTCATATGGGGTTATTTTTTGGGGTAATTCATCAAGCCAAGCTAAAGTTTTCCGGGCACAAAAACTTGCAGTAAGAGTTATATGTGGTGTGAACTCAAGAACATCCTCCAGAAACCTGTTTAGGGAGCTAGGGATACTAATTACTACTTCCCAATATATTTATTCCTTAATGAAATTTGTCATTAAAAATATATCACTTTTTCAAACCAACAGCTCAATTCATGGAATCAATACTAGAAATAAGAATAATCTTCACAAGGATTTAAAGTCACTTACTCTTGTACAAAAAAGGGTGTGCATTATTCAGGAACACACATTTTCTATAACTTGCCAGCAGCCATAGAAAGCTTAACAACCAATGAAATTTAGTTTAAGAGAAGCCTAAAGGATTTATTGGTGGCCAACTCCTTCTACTCCATTGATGAATTTCTCAGTAAAACGAATATATATATATATTAGATTAAATTAGATTTACTTTCATTCCAATTGATCCGTAGTGAGGAAGTCCTCCAGGATTTAGAACAGGTTATATATATATATATATATATATATATGAATATAATAGAGGGAAACATTCCACGTGGGAAAAATATATCTAAAAAGAAAGATGATGAAACTTACCAAACAAAAGCGCTGGCAGGTCGATAGACACACAAACAAACACAAACATACACACAAAATTCTAGCTTTTGCAACCAATGGTTGCCTCGTCAGGAAAGAGGGAAGGAGAAGGAAAGACAAAAGGATATGGGTTTTAAGGGAGAGGGTAAGGAGTCATTCCAATCCCGGGAGCGGAAAGACTTACCTTAGGGGGAAAAAAGGACAGGTATACACTCGCACACACACACATATCCATCCACACATACACAGACACAAGCAGACATTTGTAAAGGCAAAGTAAATCTTTGCCTTTACAAATGTCTGCTTGTGTCTGTGTATGTGTGGATGGATATGTGTGTGTGTGCGAGTGTATACCTGTCCTTTTTTCCCCCTAAGGTAAGTCTTTCCGCTCCCGGGATTGGAATGACTCCTTACCCTCTCCCTTAAAACCCATATCCTTTTGTCTTTCCTTCTCCTTCCCTCTTTCCTGACGAGGCAACCATTGGTTGCGAAAGCTAGAATTTTGTGTGTATGTTTGTGTTTGTTTGTGTGTCTATCGACCTGCCAGCGCTTTTGTTTGGTAAGTTTCATCATCTTTCTTTTTATATATATATATATATATATATATATATATATATATGACCTGTTCTAAATCCTGGAGGACTTCCTCACTACGGATCAATTGGAATGAAAGTAAATCTAATTTAATCTAATTGACAAACATAGTGTGGATACAAAAAATATAGAAAAAAATAATACGAAATACGTGTACTGCAAATCACAAAGGCCCATGTCGACCATTATTTAGAAAACTTAAAATATTAACTCTGCTATCCTTATACATATATGAGATTATTATATTTTTGTACACTAGACATGAATTATTTGAGAGAAACCATTTTGTCCATTCACATGATACCAGAAACAAAGAAAATTTTATGCTCCCCAGCCACTACCTCACACTGTATGCCCAGGGGCCTCAATACATGGGAATGAAAATTTGTAATAAATTAATAGGGAACAAGTTGATGCAGATGAATTTAGGTTCACTTAAAAGAAAACTATATGAGGTATTGACACTGAAGTGTTATTACTCAGTGGATGAATTCATGCAGGACAAATTGGGAATTTGAGCTGGTTACAATGTGTTATCCTTATAGTGTTGTTATTTATTATAATGCTATTATTTATTAATGTAAAAATCATTGTAATTGTTTTATAAATATTTGACATGTCTCCTGTATGCAAACCAAATAGATTGCAAATGTACATCATGAGACGAATAAAACACAATTCACAAAAGAATTTCCTGCACGCGTGTGACATTAGGCAGCAGAGACATGATGGAGAGTGAAAGCAACACAGTTTAAGAGTGGTGGCCTTGTTCTTGTGAAAAATAATGAAAAATCAAGGCCAGTTAGTTGGAAAATTAAGAAATTCTTTGGAATTTATGTTGCATCATTTGAAGTAGTGAAGAGTCCTCATCCAAAATAAAAATTTCGGCTAAGAAATGTTGTTGTTGTTGTTGTTGTTGTTGTTGTTGTTGTCTTCACTCCTGAGACTGGTTTGATGCAGCTCTCCATGCTACTCTATCCTGTGCAAGCTTCTTCTTCTCCCAGTACCTACTGCAACCTACATCCTTCTGAATCTGCTTAGTGTATTCATCTCTTGGTCTCCCTCTACGATTTTTACCCTCCACGCTGCCCTCCAATGCTAAATTTGTGATCCCTTGACGCCTCAGAACATGTCCTACCAACCGGTCCCTTCTTCTTGTCAAGTTGTGCCACAAACTCCTCTTCTCCCCAATTCTATTCAATACCTCCTCATTAGTTATGTGATCTACCCATCTAATCTTTAGCATTCTTCTGTAGCACCACAATCCGAAAGCTTCTATTCTCTTCCTGTCCAAACTATTTATCGTCCATGTTTCACTTCCATACATGGCTACACTCCATACAAATACTTTCAGAAACGACTTCTTGACACTTAAATCTATACTCAATGTTAACAAATTTCTCTTCTTCAGGAACGCTTTCCTTGCCATTGCCAGTCTACATTTTATATCCTCTCTACTTCGACCATCATCAGTTATTTTGCTCCCCAAGTAGCAAAACTCCTTTACTACTTTAAGGTGTCTCATTTCCTAATCTAATTCCCTCAGCATCACCCGACTTAATTCCACTACATTCCATTATCCTCGTTCAGGTAACTGAAACCATTTAAGCTTGGAACAAAAACTGGAAAATAAATTCTATAATTATTTGATGTTAATGGATATAAGGAATATTTGTTTGTTTTTGTAAAGACAAAGTAAACTTTCAGGTGGTCTGTCATCTTTCTGCATCAAGTGTGTGGTAAACAGTAGGCCCCTAGCCATGTGAATTTATGGGAGGGGGGATGGCGAGATTGATTTCCAGAGTCACATTATTCTGTGTTCTATCTTTTATTGTGTCCTATACAATACACACCTCTTACTTTCTTCATACTGTGATGATACACTGTATCATACTGAATCTACTTTGTTATGTTAATACCATGAATGATATAAGGAATAATATGAGATTTTTTTTATGATCTATGTCACATTTTGTAGTATGGAGCGAAGAGCATACCATGGTACTGCTGAAATGCCTAAACAAATCTCATTTTACTATGGGAATGTTGTCAAACACAGGTGATATAAAAATTTTAAAGCTAGCTCACTATGTTTACCTTTGTTTCGTAATGTCATATGCCATTTTTTTATGAGGAACTTATCAAGCCTAGCTAAAGTTTTCCAAGCTGAAAAATGTGCAAAATGAATTATTTGTGGTATGAACTCAAGAACATTCTGAAGAGGTCTTTTTAAGGAACTGGGGCTACTAACTGCTGATTCCCGATATGTTTATTCCTTAATGAAATTTGTCTTTTAAAATACATCTTTTTTTCAAACCAACAGCTCAATTCATGAGATTAGTGTTAGAAGTAAGAATAACTTTCACAAAGATTTAAAGTCACTGACACTGTTTCAAGAAGGTGTCCACTATCCAGCAATAAGCATTTTCAATAACATGCCAGCAGATATAAAAAGTTTAACCAATAATAAAGTTCAGTTTGAGAAGACTTTAAAGGATTTAATGGTGGGCAACTCCTTCTATGTGATTAATAAATTTCTTTGCAAAACTAATTGATATGTGAATGAATGTTGTTAATCATATCACATAATGTGAATATTGTGTACAATATGACTTCTATACAAATTTTGTGCAGTAACATGATAATTGTAAATAAGTGGTGTAACCTGTTTATTTATTTATTTATTTTTTAACAAAGATGCATGGCTACAACATATTTAGAATTATCATAAGCACCTAAGTGTATTGAACATTTAATATTTGGTGACCAGTTTTATATCATTTTAAATGTAAATATGCTTAAGTTTGTTTTTGACTGATCCCACTCCGCAAGGGCAATTTCATTTGAAATCTGTGGAAGGCCCATCAGCATATCTGTTCTTATTTTACACACACAAACAAACACTCTTCCTTCATGTAAGTATCTATCTATCTATCTATCTAAAGCTCTTTCAAAGAAGAAATATTTAGAACAAGCACTTGATTATCTATGAGAAAAATGAACAACACAACAAAACTGAAATGTATTATTTGCAGTTTTTTTCTTTGCACACTGTTTTTATTCAAAGCTATATACCTTGGTTCAAGACTACAACAAAACACAATTTTTATACTTTGTTATGTTGCACCACTATCATATTAACTAACCTTCTCTATAATGATACGCTGAACGAGGCAAGACTACTATGTTATTTGGTACAGATTCAATGCCCATCGCCGGCTGGATTGCCGAGCGGTTCTAGGCGCTTCAGTCCAGAACCACGCGACTGCTACGGTCGCAGGTTCGAATCCTGCCTTGGGCATGGCTGTGTGTGATGTCCTTTGGTTAGTTAGGTTTAAGTAGTTCTAAGTTCTAGGGGACTGATGACCTCAGATGTGCTCCCGTAGTGCTCAGAGTCATTTGAACCTTTCAATGCCCATCTGTTCAGGGACCCTGCATTGTTAGCTCACTGATTTGTGATGCATCACCTTTACTGTCACTGTATAACTTATGCTCATGAATACAGACTATACTTAAACCTGATATTATGTTCTGTGAATAAGATACTGCATTGTATCCACTGTGTGATAATGCTACATGTAATCGACCAAGAATCTTCCATCTGGCCGTGCACCATTTGAGCAGAAATGTATGTAAACAAGTATGCTTTGTAGTAACCATTTAATCTGACCTCCTGTAAACACGAATGTTACCAGTTACGTGTGGCATAATGCTTACTTGTATGCGCAAATATGTGAAGATGTTAAACCACATACACAATTACTGAGATTATGCTATGAAGACTGATAAATAAAAATATGTTTTCATGCTACTGAATATTTAACTAGTTCAGAGATTGTAACAGGGTTGTACATTTCAAGAGACAGAAATGACAATTTGATGGAGTTACCTTGAAGGTGCAAATTTATATGAAATGATATTATAATTGTTGGATCTTGCTCACTTGTTGCTTATAGGGTGCCTAAAGGTTGCTGCATTCCTGGAATGCTATAAAACAGTTCAACCAAGTAACATTAGTAGTTTTATTTCTCTAAAGCAGATTGACAATACTTAACTTTGAGATTTACAAGTATTAGTCACAAACAAGGGGCGACAAGCGATATAATTTAGAGTCCATGGCAATGTGTAATGTTCCTGGAAGTTGACACAAGCCACTGATACTGCTCGGCAAATCCTGTCCTCTACTGTCCATATGTGGAGCCGATCTGAGTGGCTGAGGCTGCCAGGTGCAGCACTTATATTCACTTCTTGTAAGGGGTGCTCCTGGCACGGCTTGTTCCTTGTCAGCGGCTATTTGCCAACATTTACTCACCACCTTCTCTGGTTTTCCATTCTTCATCTTCGTTCTGGCGCTTTTGGTTACACCAGAACATTCCTCCCTCCCAAAGTGACAGATTGTCATTGTGCATGGAGTGCGACCACAGCGGGGGATGTAGGAGTGTGGGCTTTGCATCAGGCCAGAAGCTGTGGCTGTAGGGGACGTCAGGCTTCAGGGCGTACCCCGCCATCCGGCCTGTGCTCTGGCGGAAATGTCCCCCAAAAATGACCAGAAGGGTACGCTTCCACCTCCTGCTGCCATGAACCAGATGAAGAACGCGGCGGCTGCTGTGGTGTGGGTGGGTCCAGCTCCATCGATAGGATGGCAAAGGCTCCGTCTCCATGGGGTCATCCCGCGGTGTCACGATGACACCCTCTGCCGGCTGCGGTGGCTGTGCCGTCCTCTGGACCTATGAATCTGGGGGAAGAGAGACTGAAAGATCATTGTGTACATGACATAGGTGAAGTTGATTTTGATGGCGGTGCTGCAAGCCATCTTGACCTGAAAGAAGATACATGAAAGCACCGAGTTGACGGATGATCTTGCCTCATCCCACCATCTGCTGCCTCTAAAAACCCTGTAAAAGACAATATCATGCAGTACGAAGCGATACTTGCAGCCTTCCTTCAGCACCAGATGCTGAGGAGAGTGGAGCAGATGGTGGCGGCCATGAAGCAATTCCGCTGGCAATGGTCCATCTCATGGGTGTGAATGATATGAGGCTAGAAACAGTTGCAGTGCTTCATCCCTGGTGTGTGCAGAGTAAAGTTTGGCCATCTTCTGCTTGAATGTTGTGACAAAATGTTCTGCTTCACCATTTGACTGTGGATGGAATGGTGCACTAGTTAGACACTGTATGCCATTGCGTTCGCAGAATGTTTCAAACTCATTTGACGTGAACTGAGGGCTATTGTCTGACAATATTACTTGAGGTAAGCCTTCTACGCAAAAATCAATGACAGCACCTGAATTGTGCTCCGTGATGTTGTCGAGTTCGGCACAGCAAAAGGAAACTTGCTATATGAGTCGACCACAATCAACCAGCGAGGGTTCGAGAAAGGTCCCGCAAAGTCTATGTGCACACACTGACATGATGATTGCAACTTAAGCCAAGTAGAGAACTTTTGTGGGAGAGTGGATTGACTTTTCTGAACATGCATGACACTGTAGCATCATCTGTTCTATTTGAGCATCCATACTCTGCCAACTACAGTGTCGACATGCTAACTGTTTCGTATGACCAATCCCCCAGTGTGCTTGGTGAAGTAACTGCAACACTCCTTTTTGCAAAGCTTTAGGGATCAACACACGTGACTGGCCACTGTCCTTTTTGAACAAGAATCACACCTTTTGTACTGTGAGGCTATGCTGACATGGAAAGTATCAGCATCCACATTATCCAGTTGAACTGTTGGACGATACACAATCTCATACTGAGACAACAACAAAGCCAATCTTTGTAGTTTTTGGGCACTTTGTACAGGAACCAGTTTAGTCAGATGAAACAAGCACTGAAAAGGCTTGTGATCCATTACTAAGTAGAATTTTCTGCCATACAGATAGTGGTGAAATTTGCTGACACCATACACAATAGCCAGTGCCTCTTTTACAATTTGTGAATAGTTACACTAAGCTTTGGACAACACTTTTGATGTGAAAGCAATAGATCTGTTTCTATCACCAATTCTGTATAAAAGCAGTGCACTGATTCTGTAAGAGGAAGCGTCAACTTGCAAAAAAACTGCTTTTTCAGGTTCAAACTGAACTAAGCATTGATCACTAAGCAATGCATCTTTAAATTTTTGAAAAGTTACTTGGCACTCATCTGTCCAAACAAAGGGGACGTTCTTGTGACACAAGCAAGTCAATGGAGCTGCGATTTGTGCAGCATTCGGTTTGAACCAAATATAATAGTTCATTTTCCCTAAAACTGACTGCAATTCTGTGATATTGTGAGGAACTGATAAGCCACGTACTGCTAACAAATGTGACTGAAGAGGATGTACACCCTGACTGTTTATGACATGGCCAAGATACTGCAACTATGGTTTAAAAAAAATCACACTTGTCCAGTCTACACTTTAGTCCTGCATTAGGTAACACATGAACCAAAGCACGTAAATTTGCAATATGTTCCTCAGGTGTATGACCTGCTACAACAATATCGTCAAAATAGTTTGAACAGTTTGACACTTGTGCAATCAGCTGTTCCAAACACTGTTGGAAAATGGGAGGTGCAGAAGCACTGCCAAAGGCAAATGCAAATATATTAAATAAGCCCGAGTGAGTATTAACTACACACACTTTTTGAGATTCTTCATTGAGCGGTATTTGAAAATATGCATCACACAAACCAATTTTTGAAAAGTAGTGTTCAGCACCTAATTTGTCCATAAGATCCTCTGGGTGTGGCAATGGATAAGTATCAATGACAGTTTGTGGGTTGACTGTAGACTTAAAGTCAACCCAGAGGTGAATGCGACCTGAAGGTTTGGGGAGCAGAAAGAATGGGCTTGCCCACTGACTAGATAATATGGGCGCAATAACTCCATTATCTTGCAGTTCTTAAAGTTCAGCAGTGACTTTGTCCCATAGTGCAATGGGAACAATTCTGGCCCAACAAAATTTCAATGGAGCATTGTCATTCAGTGTAATATGTGCAACAAAATTGTTAGCTTTGCCTAAACCTTCAGAAAAAGACTTCCAGGAATTCTTTTACATTGAATGCAGAGACTGACAACAAATTCTCCTGAATGTTCAAGCCAAACAAGTCAAAAGAATCAAGACCAAATTTGTTCTCACACTGGCGTGGTTGTAGCACTGTAAAAGTCACTGTTCACGTATGCGAGCGATACAAGGCAAGCGAAGTACATGTTCCAAGAATGGGAATGTCTTGTCCATTATAAGCCATTAGTTGCATGCTAGTTCTAGACAGGTGTGGGGAACGTAACAGTTCATGAATGTGATGATTTAGCAATGTGACAGAGGCACCTATGTCCAACTGAAAATGAACAAAAAGTTTGTTTGACCAGCATATCAGTGACAAAACTGCACACTTGCTAGTTGCAGACTTGGAATATACTGCATTAATGATATGGGCCTGATGACTAGGTTTTTGTGAGTGGTCCGAACTGTTATATTTGTTCTATTGCAAACATACAGATTGCACATGTCCTTTCCTACCACAAGCGTAACACAGATTGTCGGGAGGGGAAGTCTTGGCATTTGTGCCATGAATAGCACCTAGGGCAAGACTTAATTCTGTTTGCCTGTGTAACTGCCTGTTTAGCAAACTGCTTACATGGTGTGGGCAGATGTTGTTTACTCGGCTTGGCTAGCACAAGTCGCCGGTGCAGAATGGGGTGATCACAAGCAAGGGATTCAACCCAGCAAATAGCTGGCTGCTCAGATGTATGAGCCGACAAGGCATTGGAATTGTACTGGTCTAGTATTTGCACTACCTGCTGAAATGATGGATCAGACTGTTTCAAAATTTGCTCTCTGATTTTGACACCAGGTACATTGTACACGATCGCATCATGCAACATAATATCTGAATATATAGCCCACAAGCACATCTGAATTTTGCCTTTCCTTGTCATTCCCTGCAAATCTGTTACCCACTTGTGATAAGTTTGTTCTGACCATTTCTTGCAATTCAAGAATTGATACGTAGCTGCTACCACATTCGCTTGTTGGTCATAATAGCTTGTTAGTGAGTCTATAACACTGTTGTACACAACTTCACTTGGAGTGGTGTTAGGAAAGAGTTTTTGAATTAATCTGAACACTGCACTTCTTACCGTGGATAATTGATAGCAAAGTTTCATAGTACCTGTAACATTGTGTACGATGACATGCACTTCAGACTGGAACTCCAGCCATTCCTCATCTTGTCCACAAAACTGTTGAAAAGGTGGTTGCTGCATTTTCAGAATGCTATACAACAATTCAACTAAATAACATTAGTAGTTTTACTTCTATAAAGCAGATTGACAATACATAACTTCAAGATTTACAAGTAGTAGTTGCAAGTGAGGGGCGACATGCAATATAATTTAGAGTCTTGGCTATGTGTAATGTTCCTGGAAGTTGACGTGTCACTAATACTGCTATTGTCTGTATACGGAGCCGATCTGAGTGACCGAGGCTGGCAGGAGCGGCGCTTATATTTACTTCTTGCAGGGGACGCTCCTGGCATGACTTGGTCGTTGTCAGTGGCTATTGGCTGACATTTCCTCAGTGGCTTCTCTGGTTTTCCATTTTTCACCTTCATTCCACTACTTATGGTTATGCCAGAACAATAATGATCTATGTTTATGCATTTAAAGAAAAACTTAGATGTGTGGGAGCAGATCTCAAGATCAAACATTCATGTCGCTGAAGGAGTTACATCTTCACAGTTGAAACTAAATTCATAGATTCATTCTAGTTAATCCTAGATGACTCATAGCTGCTCAGAAATGTTGAATTTAAATGTTCTGAAAAGTTTATTGATTGTTATAAAAATTAGTCACCTATAATGAAATATTTCACACACATTTTACCAAAACGGTGTACACACTGGAATCAACTGGACAATTAGTCAACCAACACATTCATCATCTGTGAATTAATGCTAGATGATTCACAGTTGGTCAGAATTTTGAATTTACATGTTCTGAAGAGTTTATTGAATGTCATATGAATTATAGTCACCTGTAATGAAATATTTCACAAACATTTTATCAAAACAGTGTACACAATGGAATTAACTGGACAGTTAGTCAACCAACAGACATTTGGTCAACCAACACATTCATTATCTGTAAACACATCAAGTAAAAACATTCACTATTACCACTTTGACACTCAGTATTGTACACCTACAAAAATTTTATGTGGGGTGAATATGCAATCTTGCAATGTACTATATTAATATTATGATTATCACTACCATCATTACTTATGTTATGATTGCCGTGCTAAGAATATCCTGAAACTAGTACACCACTGATACACCGAGAAAATACACAACTGTTTTATCTGTCTGCAATTTCTGTAAGAATTACTTTATGTTGAATGGAGAAGTATTGTTTAGTCATACCTATTACAGGACAGGAACAAGACTCTGCATGAACCTACTTTGTATAGTCTCTGTATGTCCATCTTTACAGAGATTGTTGAGGGACTTGACTGTTCGGTACAGGATCATCTGAGTCGGCAGATTATGGTTAAAGTGATCGCTGTATCAAGCAGAAAGGTACAGATACTGGTATTGAATGCTGGCCCGTATTTTGACTGGAACTGAGGTTGGAATCTTCCTGCACTCATCAGGGGGCCTGAAGATGGTGTAGTAAATTGCCAAAACTGGTAGCCAAATAAAATAACAGTGTAGAAATCAGGTGCCTGAAAGCTGTTTAATTTGATATCCTCTATTCTGTATACATGATGGGATGGCAACCATGGATGATTTTATTTGGAAGGGAGGTGCCTATTCGTATTTCTAGCCTTCCTGACTGTTCCTACCTTCAATAAAATAATCACATACTGTTAGAACAAAACATTATCACACTTATTGTATAAACTACATTGAATATATGAGTATAGAACCACAGTAATACATATCAATCCTTATTGACAAACTTATTACATGAAAAAAAAATCCATTTTGAAATGAAAAAGGATCATCTTGAAATGAATAATTAATATATAAACTTGCAACAAAGAACCTTTAAAAGTTTATCCTCATTAAACTTTGCCAATCCTAGCTAATTTTGATCTCCTTAAAGGAAAAAACTTGAAGTACCTTCAACATATGTACAACAGCTCTTTTATATTGTCGTAGAAGAAGCTGAGCAGCAGTGTGGTGTAGTGGTTATGAAACTAAACTGTTGCATGGAGGGTTGTGAGTTCGAAATTCACCTGGACTGTACAATTTTAATTTCTGTATTCAGTTCGAATACATTCTAGAAGTATACACAAATGTCATGAATCATTGTACTGGAATGTTCCATAGCTGTTTGCTCTGCGCTCTTGTCTGTGCAAGTGCTGAATCAATCTTCGTTAAGAGAATAGAAGCTTTCAAAATGTTGTGCTACAGAAGATTAGATTGGTATATCACATAACTAATGAGGAGGTATTGAATTGTTAAGAAGAGGAGTTTGTGGCACAACTTGATCAGAAGAAGGGATGAGTTGTTCTGAGGCATCAAGGGATCACCAGTTTAGTATTGGAGGGCAGCGTGGAGGGTAAAAATCGTAGAGGGAGACCAAGAGATGAATACACTAAGCAGATTCAGAAGGATGTAGGTTGCGATAGGTACTGGGAGATGAAGAAACTTGCACAGGACAGAGTAGTATGGAGAGCTGCATCAAACCAGTCACAGGACTGAAGACCACAACAACAACAACAACAACAAGTGAAGTTATTGTTCGCCGACCATGGTGGCCACGCGGTTCTAGGTGCTGCAGTCCGGAACCGCACGACTGCTACGGTCGCAGGTTCAAATCCTGCCCTGGGCATGGATGTGTGTGATGTCCTTAAGTTAGTTAGGTTTAAGTAGTTCTAAGTTCTAGGGGACTGCTGACCTCAGATGTTAAATCCCATAGTGCTCAGAGCCATTTGAACCATTTTTTTGAAGTTATTGTTCGCCATTCATCTAATTACACCTTCTTCTACATGACATTATTCTGGTGTAGGCGTTGGTTATTGGAACTTGTGATAGTGCACATTATCATCGACACAGTGGCTCCCGACGTTTATGTGGCGAGAAACCCGAGTTCAAGCCATATTCAACAGATGGCAATCTATCGGAGACAGAAGAACATGTTATGATGTTACGAGGACAGCAACTGTGTGCCACCACATGAGACATCCTTCTGGGTCCTCTGGTGATGATGGCCAAGATCCAAACAAGTGGCTGAAGGTATATGAGTGTATAGCCAAATTTAACAAATGGGATGACATTGTGCGTTGGGCTAACGTATTTTTCTACTTGGAGGGCACCGCGAAGCAATGGTATGAGAACAACGAGGAGAAGTTCAAAAGCTGGTAAATATTCCAGGCAGAACTGCGCAAGTATTTTGGTGACACACAATGACAGAAGTGCAAGGCTGAAGATAAATTAAAGTGCAGGGCACAGCACCCAGGAGAAACTACAGCATCCTACATTCAAGATGTCTTGGAGCTGTGTAAAGCAATGGATCCTAGAATGAAGGAGGAAGACAAGGCTGCACATTTCACGAAGGGTGTTGCTGAGGACTTGTATCAAGCCCTACTCCTGAATGAGGTTTCGACAACAGACGACTTCATAAAATGGTGCCAGTATATCAAGACAATGCATCAAAAAAGAATTACACGCAAGAAGTCTGAACGGCTTCCAAACATCGTATCGATGTCTGTGATGGAGGAAGCAACTGATTTCACAAGTGTTCTTTGTCAGATAGTGAGAGACGAAGTTCAGAAGGCACTTGGATTGCACGGCAAGCAAAACACCGAGATGATTCAAGAGGTCATAAGGGAAGAAGTGGAACAGACATTGAACCTAATCTCTCGTCCTTCATTTCCATTTAAAACGGTGAAAAAGGCGATACCCAGGCGGAGTTACATTCCTACAATGCCGCTTCAGGAACCTGTTTGGGCACCAAGGAAGACTGATGTCTATAGGACCCAGGATAACCACCCAGTATGTTTCCACTGTGGACGACTGGGACATGTGGTGCGCTATTGTCAAGAAAGGTGGCGGATATTTGATGACGCCCATGCCAGAAGACAGCAGACTGATCTTAGCTGATGCCAGCTCCGGGACGACGAAGGTGAACAAGAAGATGTGGATGCAGGACGACGTAGGTCACCATCGCCGCAAGCTAGCCGCTGGAGAGAACTCTCCCCAACACGCCTATCGAGTCTCCATTTAGAAGCTCCAACCAGTCACCTAGCCAATGAAACCTTCCTTGGAGGTGAGGCGGCCGAAGAGAAAAATCCTCCGCCGTCGATCACTACAAAAATTGTAGGAAACTACGTCGATATCCTCATGGATGGCCGACCAGCCCTAGCTCTTGTGGACTCTGGAGCATCAAATTCAGTCATTTTGGAGAATTGCCGTCGCCAGTTGCAGAAAACCATATTCATCAACAACAAAACATTTCCGCTCAAGGCGGCTAATGGGAAATATGGAAAACCTACAGGATGATGTACCATTCGTGTGGGTACAAGTGGCCATACACAGTCCTTAGAGTTCATCGTCTTACAAGAGTGTAGTCATGACGTCATTCTCTGTTGGGACTTTTTGAAAGTTTCTCAGACATTTATAGGTTGTGGTCACTTGAAGATTATGCTAAACGAGATGAGATACTGTGAACAGGAAGATGTGCATCCGAGTGTGTGGAGATTATGTGTGCTGGATGAAGTGATCATTCCTGCAGTCAGCACTAGAAAGGTAACTGTCACATGTCATGTCAACCCTTGGATCTTGTAATGGAATGTAAGAAAAGCCTACCACTGAAGAATAACTTGGTCATCCCAGCCTCTGTTGTCTCGTTTAAGAACAGATTCGGTGAATTGTGGATAGTTAACTGTCGCCAAGAACTGCAGATCCTTCCAAGACACATATGTGTAGCAAATGCTGAGCTGTTAACTGAAGAACAGCTGAGCGTCATAGAAACCTCCCATGCCGAGTCTGTGGGCGAAATTAGCGCTACCACTATGAGACAAGATCTTCTAGCTCGACTATCACCAGATCTCACTAAGGAACAACAGAAGAAGCTACTTGCCATTCTTCAAGATTTCTCTGAATGCTTCAGTTCACAGGTGAAGAGCAAATTAGATAAATCGATGGTGAAGCACCATATTAGCACTGGAGACCATCAACCAATAAGCCAGAGAGCATACCGTGTGTCAGCAACAGAACGTCAAATAATTCAAGATGAGCTAGAGAAAATGATGAATGACATCATTCAGCCTTCACAGAGCCCATGGTCGTCATCAGTGCTCTTCGTCAGGAAGAAGGATGGCAGTTGATGCTTTTGTGTTGATTACAGGAAGCTTAATAAGATAACTGAAAAGGACGTTTCCCTCCTCCACAAATTGACGATACACTAGATTGTCTGAAGGGGGCTAAGTTTTTCTCAACCATGGACATGTACTCGGGATACTGGCAAATTGAAGTAGGCGAGGCTGATCGTGAGAAAACTGTATTCATCACCCCTGATCGCCTGTATGAGTTTAAGGTAACGCCGTTTGGTTTGTGTAATGCACCAGCAATTTTTGAATGGATGATGGGTAATCTTCTAAGGCACCTGTAGTGGACGATGTGTCTTTGTTGTTTAGATGACATTATAATGTTCTCAGAGTCATTTGATGAACATATAAAAAGACTGAGGGCTGCTCTTAAGTGTCTCCAACAAGGCAGCCTGAAACTTAATCCAAGAAAGTGTCTCTTTGGAGCAAAAGACATAAAAATACTTGGACATCTTGTGTCAAACGAAGGTGTGTGGCCAGAATCAGAAAAGATGAGATCTATAACGGAATTTCCTTCCTAAAAGTATTAGAGATGTGAGAAGCTTCTTTGGATTATGTTCTTATTATCGTCATTTTAGCAAAGACTTTTGTATCGAAGCCAGGCCACTCCAAGAGTTGTTAAAAGCTGATGCTAAATTTATCTGGGGTGGTGCTCAACGAGATTCTTTCGATATGCTGTGAAAAGTTCTGACGACTGATTCTGTATTTGGTCTCTATGATGAGAGAGCACCTACAGAACTACACACAGATGCCAGGGGGTATGGGATCGGCGCTGTTCTGGTGCAGATTTCGGATGGAAAACAGGACACTTACAAAAGCCAAGAGAAACTACTTAACTACAGAAAGAGAATGTCTTGCTGTGATCTGGGCCATGTGCAAATTTCGACAGTATCTCTATGGAAGGCCATTCACAGTTGTTACAGACCATCATTCACTTTGTTGGTTGACAGGTCTTAAGGATCCAACAGGACGACTCGCCAGGTGGGCACTACGTCTTCAAGAGTATGACATTACCATAGTGTATAAAAGTGGAAGAAAACACCAAGATGCCGACTGTCTCTCAAGAAACCCTCTGCAAGACCATCAAGACTTTGATGAAGATAGTGACCGTCTCTCTGCACTCCAGGATCTCTCTGCTGAGCAGAAGGACACCAAGATATCTCAAATTTTGCTTGCCTTAAATCGGTCACAAGATGTGAAAGGACAAGTTAAGGTAGTTAATGGATTACTTTGCAAGAAAAACTTTGATCCGTTTTGAAAGATGTGGCCACCAGTGATTCCTAAACACAAGCGCTTAGATGTTCTACAGAGATTCCATGACACACCTGAGGCTGGACATTTCAGATTTATTAAGACATACGATAGAATCTGCAAGAGATTTTTCTGGCCAGGTTTATTTAGGAGTGTCTGTCACTATGTGTCGCACTGTCAAGAGTGCCAGAGAAAGGTAGTTCCTCAGAAACCAGCTGGCCGACTCTTTCCAATTCCACCAGTTGAAAAGCCTATCCAGCATGTTGGGGTTGACCTCCTTGGACGATTTCCAACATCTGCTAGTGGCAATAGATGGATTATTGTTTGCACTGATTATCTGAAACGCTATGCCATTACAAAAGCCGTGAAAACAGCCAAAGCATCCGAGGTAGCCAAATTCATTGTGGGAGACATTGTATTAAAACACAGTGCCCCAAGGTCGTTAATTACGGATCGAGGGAAAGTTTTTCAGTCGAATCTTGTGACAGAGATAAACCGTCGGAGCAACATTACTCATCACGTGATGACTGCCTACCATCCGCAAACTAACGGGCTTACTGAACGACTTAATAAGACATGCTATCAACGTTCGTCAGTGATGAGCAGAGCAACTGGGATTTACGCCATTTTTCCTGGCGCATGGGCGTGAGCCGACCACGACGATAGACACTGTGATTCCATTACATCCTGATGACGTGGGCGACGACTACATCGGCCAGGTATTAACTAGAGCTGAAGAAGGTCGGCAGTTAGCTCGACTCCGCACGCTGCAGGCTCAAGAAAACGATCGCCGAAGGTGTGACACGAGCCACCGCCCTGTTGTCTACCTGCTTGGTGACCTCGTCTGAATCTTCACTCCTGTTCGGAAGGTTGGTCTCTCTGAGAAGCTCCTCAGGGCGCTACTTTGGACCTTATAAGGTAGTAAAATAGTTGTCTGATGTTACTTATGAAATTGAAGATTTCGACCCTGACGCAAGACGACGAAAGATCAAAGATACGGTCCACGTCCGTCAAATGAAGCCCTACAGGGATCCTGCCACCCAGGGTAAATTCGAAGCCCTGGCAACAGGCAACAAGTGGAAAGGTAACGAAGAGCGTAGCAGCAAAAGAAGTTCTAATAAGATCACTGCCGGGGTGAGCATCAGTCATCAGAAGTCGGAGTAGGCAGAACTGATGACTCATTCCTGGACTAGGATGACGTAACACCGAGACGCTGTTCCCTTAAGGAGGGAGCAATGTCGCAGGAGTAGTTGAGTAGTACCGTGGTGAAGTGGTTATGATACTAAACTGTTGTATGGAGGGTCGTGAGTGGACGGTACAATTTTATTTTCTGTATTCGGTTCGAGTACATTCTAGAAGTATCCACAAATGTCACAAATCATTGTACTGGAATGTTCCGTAGCTGTATATATACGTATGTGTTCTGGCCGGATGCAGTTCGCTCCATGCTCTTGTATGTCGAAGCGCTGAATAAACCTTCGTTAAGTGAAGTTAGTGTTCGTCATTCATCTAATCACTCCTTCTTCTACGTGACAATATTTACAAGGTTGTGAAAAGAATCCTTGTGTAAGCACATATTCGATGACACAGAATTGATTTATACACTAATTTACAAGCACACATGCTCGACTGTACACATAAGATGGTTTGTATCATAAATATCTGATTAGCTGCTTAGTATAGTAGCTCCATGTACGCTGTATGCATCCCAAGTACTAAGAACCTGTGTACATGAAGAAGTTTTACTATTTGAAACATGTGTGATTTAACTATATACTTTTACAATTTAATAATAGAATTACTTGGGACATTTTAACTTTTAACTGTGCAATATTAGAAAAAGTAAAGCTTAAACATGCATTACATTTTTATGTAGTTGTACTGTGACTGAGCTATTATTGTGGGGACTGTGTGTTACTTCAGAGAATAACAAAGCATCTGAACGAAGTTGAGGAGAAGTGGGATGCTGAATGGTGGTGCTTCAAATAGGATGTGGAGGAAGGACACTAACAAGGCATTTATAAAAGAAAAGAATATATGTTAGTAATTTGTGTATGATGTGATTTGATATGTATTGGAGACTATGATACTATGCAAAGTTACGTAATTGCATATGTCTAAACTGCAACATTAACAGGCTATTGTATTAATGAAAACTAGTTGACTTAACACTCTGCCGTCCAGCGACATTACAGTGGTGTGCGAGAAATAGTGGTCAACGGCTGGTGACACCACAGTGGTGTTGTGTGTATGGTACTGCTCAGTGGCCGGCGACACCACAGTGGTGTCATGAGCTTATAGTTGAATTCTTTTATCTTGGCGGCTCGCGCATGCCCGCCCAGACGCGGGAGATTGCTGCGTTGCCAGTTGCACACGACGCACGCGCCAATAGAAGCAGCGCCATAGTATAGCATTGTTCGCAAGCTTACGTTTAGGGGGGAGCGCGTAGTTCATGACGTAAAGCCACCACGGCCGCATTAACCCTTTCGCTGCTACAAAGACGTGCTCCCTGCATTCCGCGCTGTGCGCGATTTTGTCACTGCACTGCTCGCCTGTACAGACACATCGTGTTCCGACTGCTTTGACACTCTTATCATTCGATTCCACAAGAGCTATTTGGCCCAAAAATTAGATTTTTACACATCTTCTTGACTGTTACCTTCCCCCCATAAATGACTTAATTTTGTTTCGATGTTCAACGCAGTTATTATGCAGCATTAAATATAGTAAACCATTGCACGAAATTTTGAAGAGTTTGCAGAGGTAAAAGTCCATAGAGTATACTTTCCGTATGGTCGATTTTAGTTGCCACAATGTTGAGAATGAAATGTGGACAAGATACCTAAATCTCATATAAAATTTATTGTATAACAATATCTCATTTAAGTACCACATAGGTGTCGTATGTAATATTGAGAAATATTCCGTCTTTCGCGTCTGTAACAAAAGTTTTATCAACACTGAACACGTTTGGCTTTATTTTAAAGCACTTCAATCAATCAAAAGGAAGTAGACAAAATACATTAAACAAAACTGTGGACTTACAAAAACATTATGACTTGAATATACCGTCTATCAGTGAAGTGCTCTGAGCTATGTCAAATATAATTTTTGTATGTGGCACACACAAACATCATTTATTTGCTAAAACACTGATCAGCCAACACAAACGTTGAATATTGTGTTACCGCAGCACAAAACTACGGAAGGTGACTTGGCAATGGAGGAGACAAAATACCGTCCACTGAAGATACTTCAAAAGAGAGAAACGCGTCTGGTCTAAATAAGTCGCTTGTTACAGTTGCAGAAGAGGAATATATTTCAGTACCATTGATAAAACTGTGACTGTGGAACGAAAACAAGAAAGAGAACATAAGTACCATTGTGTATGTGCCATACCTTTCATTGATTGAAGCGCTTTAAAATAAAGCCAAACGCGTCCGGTGTAAATAAAACTTTTATTACAGTCGCGAAAGACGGAATATTTCTCAATGTTACATGCGACACCTATGTGGTACTTAAATGAGATATTGTTATACAGTAAATTTTATATGAAATTTAGGTATCTTGTCCACATTTCATTCTCAACATTGTGGCAGCTAAAATCGACCATACAGAAAGTATACGCTATGGACTTCTACCTCTGCAAACTCTTCAAAATTTCGTGCAATGGTTTAATACGTTAAAATGCTGCATAATAACTGCGTTGAACATCGAAACAAAATTAAGTCATTTATGGGGGGAAGGTATCAGTCACGAAGACGTTAAAAATCAAATTTTCGGGCCAAATAGTTTTTGTGAAATCGAATGATAAGTGTGTCAAAGCAGTGGGAACACCATGTGTCTGCACAGGCGAGAGCAGTGCAGTGATGACAAAATCGCGCACAGTGCGGAATGCGGGGAGCACGTGTCTGCAGCAGCGAAGGGGTTAATGAAGAGTCAAAGCACTAGAAATTTCAAAAAATTGCATTCAAACGAATATAATTCGTGAAGTAAGGCACTTCGATATTGTTTTTAAATAATGAAAATATTAAGCACCGCACAAGGTTTGAACTCATTACCTTTCGTGTAGAAGCCCATCTTATCCGTTACACTAACGGAGTTCGTCTACCTGTAGAACGCCATGAGGACTCTAACATGTCACGCAACACTGTTGGTATGACTATGAATTACTCACGCTTCGTCGAAGTACAATAGGAAATAAACAATTACCGCTGTTCTTTATTGCGAAAAAGCGGTTCGTGAGATTGTTAAACACCTTTCCTTGCTATCGCCTGAATTAGGAGTCTTATTGCTTGTTTGGTTTAATTAATTAATAGAATATGTAGAATATGAAGCAATTGGTATAAAGAATGCTTTTTCCAAACTTTCTATAAAAGAAAGTCTGCTATCAAGACATTGCTTTTGTTCTATTACTGTATTTATGACTGAACGTTTCTAAAACTGAAGACACTCGTCCATGCTCTGCACTGCAATCTAGATCTCGCAACGTCGTTCTCTGTTCATTGGGTGACTGTGTTTTGGGCCGTCAGATGCGCAGAACGAACCTAAGCTCAGCCGCCAACATAAATGACGCGCACTTTAGTATGCGCAGTGGCCGGCACTTTAGTATCTTTTGCATTCTGTTGGTGTTTCGTTTAGGTAAAAATAAGTTACACATGTCAACAAGTTTTTTGTCTTTATAAGTACTTGTGCCCTTTCACCATGGCAGACACGAGAGACGATACGATTATTTACGATGAATGCACAGAACAAATCTTGCAGGTTGCCACTACATCACATACATCTCATTATGATCCGGTTGACAGACTTTCCAGTCACATAAAGCAACACCAACTAATAGGCCTGTGTATTTCTGAAACAAATAAATAAAAATAAAGAAACTGCCATGTATGTTCCAAAACAAAAAAACAACAAACTTAAAGTGCAGGTCTTGTGGGGTTGCGTTACATCTTGGGGACTGTTTTGCTGCGTATCATATGAAAGAGAAATACTAAGTACCAAAGACAATGCAAATAAACAAATATATGAAATAAACAAATTTTCTATTTGTTTATGTATGTATATCTTCAAAATTTCTTGAAAGTAGGGGAAAAGGGAGAACTTATGAGAACTAACGGCGAGGTTAGTAAAATGTAACAATTTATTATCTCCTGATAACGTCAAGAACAGCCTTTGACCAGACAAGTAATACGAATTAGTGCTGTTGGCACCAAGTGGATAAATTTGTTTGAGACGTGTGGACAGCAAAGTGTTAAGATGAAATTAAAACATATCTGATATGTTTGTGGAGATACTGCACTACAAATCAAAAATATGTCAGACTAGTGTAAACATGATGCCAACCTATTCTTTTATGAAATTTATATGTAGAAGAGTAATAGTAATTATGATAGAGCCCACTGTAAAGACACAGGATTCATGTCAAGAATCAAAAGTGTACTGCAATTGTACGCTTACATTGAGATCGTTCGCAATTTTTTTGGCGTGATTCCCCTTTGTCCAGTCTTTGTAGCACTGCTAATTTTTCATTTAATGAAAGAGTAACGTGTTTACGGTACACTCCTGACATGTTAGAAAAATACACACAACTTTACAGTACATACAATGTGAAACAAATACATACAGAACTGTAACGAACACAGAAGGGCAATGTCCTAAAACCACACAACTGTATGGGCTCAGAACTTCAGGGTGCAGTTCTGTACAATAAACACAGACAGAAACGATATGAGAGATGACTGAGTACTAAAATGATGAAGTGATAACAACAGTTAGTTATATGTAAACAATAATAAAATAAACAATAATGGCGCGCCGAGTAGTGAGTCACCGCTACAAGTTGGGGCAAGTTTGGCACGAGCACGGTCGGATCAACCGGAGTAGTGGACCAGCTGAAGGCGGACGAGAGGGTTTCTACTGTAATACTCTATTAACATTTCCTTTCTCCGATCTCTATCCGAAAAAACCCACATGTGCATGGAATATGTAATAACTGCTTCCTACCTGTAGGCCTAGTGCATGCCTAACCTATTAAGGGGAACCGTACAGTTCTTCACCCAACAGCACAGGTAAAGAAATTCGCATCCAAGACCGTCTGAACCTCTGGTTTAAACCTTCCACTCGGCTCAATTCTGGCTCAGTTCTGGGCCAATGCTACAAAGTGATAGCCCTACTTCCACCCTGCGAGCAAGGCTATCTGTCTTCACCACATCAGCGAGCCATCTGTAGGAACCGAGAATGACCTCTGAACCCAGATTACAGGCGTCATTCATCCTGACATGAGCCATGATCTGCAGCTGGGTGCAATGAGTGTGCTTAACTGCTGCTGGCAGGGCCTCCTCCAAATCACAGGCGAAACTGGCCTTCTTTCCTGATTTGCTTTTTATTTCTGTGAGGGCTTCATCATCTGTTTAGTACTGGAGTTCCCAATGACAAGCAGTTCCACCCTCTATGCTCGTCCAGACTTTTCAGGAAGATCGTCCCCAGTCCCAACAGGTGAGGCATCCCGTACTGGCTCAGATGTACATTAATCGAGCACTGGGCAATACGTCAAACCTGATTTGCGGTGTATGGGTACAGTGATGTAGCTGGTACCAAATTCTGCCTTCTATCCAGATATTTGCGACTCCTGCCACTGTTCGCCCACCACGATCAGTCGAGTGTTGATTGGTGGGGACCTGTGGATTGGAAGGCGCAGCTGCATCAGGGATCCCGGGTGGCGCTATAGGCTTCAGAGGAACCAGAGCTTTCATCTGAGGTGCTCCAAGGCCGCCACAGCCCAATGGAGCATCCCGAAGCATCTGGACTGTGGCCAACACAGCTTCCAGTGGACAATTCCACCTGCAGCTGCATACAACAGGTACAGTCCTTACCCATATTTAATCGAATTTTGTCTGTATCAGAACCCAAAAAGTCACTGGTACAATTTAAGTTCTTCTGTACTTGGCCCTGCAACAGCTGAAACTACTACATAAAAGTTTGGTCCAATGTGTTCGGCAGTGACGTCACTGTCAAGAAGCGGTGTCAGGATGTGACTTATTCTTACATACTGATGTGACATCATTCCCCTTAAATTAACATTCATTTACGAAAACTGAAGAGCAGTGTAATGTATGATTGAAACAAACAAACACAGCGAGTGAATGTTGGTACTTCCTATGAGCACAAAGTTCTATGTTGCTTTCCTTGTAATGAAAAGAGCGAAACTATAAATTACGACTGCTCTTGACATATGTACATGCCATTACCCAATATTCTTTACTAGGTAACTTATAACGTGCCCTCCTTCATTTTCAGTAGTACTGCATACCCAGTTTTCGGTGTAGTAAAAACGTTTTACGTGTTACAGTTGGTAAAAGTATTTAATAGTTTTTTTCATGCAAATATGATGTAACGAGAAAACGCCACAAATCCAATTATGCAGAAGCTTGAGATTAACTAATACGCACTAATCGAAATGCCAGCGTGATACCGTAAAGATTTATAAGGGGTAATCAAAAGAAAACGAGACGGAATGAAGAAAATAAACTGCTTATTATTTCAAAAGTAATCTCCATAACTATTAATACATATATCCCACTGTAAGACAAGATGCTCAATGCATTCATGGAAAAATGTCTGTGGTTGCCTACAGAACTTCATCTGATGCAAATCTATGGCCACGAATGCCTTTGTTCAAGGCTGCCAAAATATGCGAATCGCATACGAAGGGATTGGGAGTATGTGGAGAATGTGGAAGTGCTTCCTAGCGACACTTTTGCTGCGTAATCGAAACAACCTTAGCAACATGTTGGTGGCCAATTATCATGTAACAGAATGATGCTGTCCATCAACATGCCTGGGCATTTGGACTTGATGGTGCACTTCAGTTTTTGCAAAGTGTGCGTTAATTGTAGCTCTGTTCCAGAGAGTCAATGCGTAGCGGGCACTTGCACTCAAAGGAAAAGATCATCATGACTTTCCCGGAGATCGCCTGCAAGCCTTTGCATTTTTTCGGTGGGAGTAAATCAGTGTGCTTCCATTGTTGGCTCTGACACTTCCTCTCTGGCTCAAAATCACTGCATCACGTTTCATCTCCCGCGACAGTACGGGACAGGAAACGATATTCTTCATTGTGATACCGTTCCACGTGCTGCAGTGATGTCAACATTCTGTTCAACTTCTGATTCTCCGTGAGGCTGTGAGGAATTTCTGGAATTTCAGATGCTCTGTTATGATGGCGTGAGCGTTATTGTGTCCCCACAAGAGCTGAATGTCTTTCTCCACCCGCCATCGTCATTTCTGTCGGTAGCACTCACCGCAGCAGTAACAGAAAGGGTTATGGCACGACGAGCTATTACTGGCCAACTGCTGCCTTTCACTGACACCTGGCCTTCTCGAAATCCCTTATTCCCATGCCAACTCAGGTGCACGTGACGTGCTATATTCATCACACACTGTAGACATTCAGGCAAGAATTTCACGTCCTGACTCTCCTTTTGCAGTCAAAAGCCCACTACACCTCTCTGTTCCTCTTCCCCAGCCTCCGTAATGAAGTCGTACAAACGCACGGCTCTATGACCTCACGTCGAACATGTCTAACAGACAAATTGGCAGAGTGGCGAACATTTGTGGTACTCCTCCTTGATTAATAATAATAGAGGGCACTTCTATACACACACCTACCTGCACTGCCAACGTCCATGGCATGCTCGTTATATAATCTGTCACGTTATCATTTGATTGCCCCCTTATAGACACCTCACTTTTTGAAGTCGGAAATCCTAGTAATGATACATCCATCATGTTACTTACATAATTATAAATTTTCCTGGATAAAGGGCATGAAAGGAATGTTTTATTTATATCTTCGCGACTTCAATGGGTTCTCTTCTTGCATTTGACAAGATATTTAATTTGCGTGTCTATAAAGACGTTAGTTATTTGAGTGCGAACTGAGCAGAGCTTCTCAACAGTGACATAATGCGCAGAACGAAGCTAAATCTATGTACTGTGCACGAATATTACCGCTCCTCTCCCCCATCGCTCAAGCCTTGAGCGACAGCCGCTATACTCCGTTCATCATAAGAATAAACCTGATCTAAACAAACACAAACTCGGTGATTGGTCAGAGGCCGTGGCACACGTACTCTGGTGTTGCTACGCTCTTCGAAGTAGATTCTACTTATGTACTAGATACATTATTACTAAGTTACGTTAAATGAAGCTTTAAGATATTCAAATGCATTAACAGCCATCAACGTTTTCCTTAATTACGCTTTGGTTATGTAGTTTCTATTTTAAAAAATCGTGTATAGTCAACCTCTGCTCTGTTGTGCTCTGATTGTCACGCCGTTAATACGCAGTATGAAAATGACTGAGGCTGCTTCCTGCTTCGTAGTGAAACGGAAACATGCGTGTGGAACACGATTAAAAAGTGCCGAGAAACAGGTTGTTCTTATGGTTTATCATAAATTTACAAAGATAATCGGATCTAAAGTTTTCCGAGGGACTGTATTAGGTACAGTAGCAAAGAAAATGCAATTACTGAACAGGGAATTGGTGATATAATAGCTAGAGTACTTACTGCAGGACGTGGTTCGTTGGTTTAAGTCTAGCCTGAGTCAATTTCTTTCTTGTACAATTTGAATTACCTACATCTCGTAATTGTAAAATTCTTCATCATTTTTATGAATAATGCACGTCTTCTTGTTTTTAATTAAACATTGCACGCGAAATTCCTGTTTTCATTTCAAATTAAAATTCTCATTTGTCGATATTTTATGAAAGACTGTTAACAAAGGTTGCTTAAATTAAGCAAACATAACAGTTTAATTTTTTTAAGGCAAAAATGAAAGACTAAATACTCTTTATTTGTGATTGAGATTTTACCTCTGGAGCAGTGTGTGCGCTGATATGAAACTTCCTGGCAGATTAAAACTGTGTAGGGCACTTGCCCGCGAAAGGCAAAGGTCCCGAGTTCGACTCTCGGTCCGGCACACAGTTTTAATCTGCCACGAAGTTTCACTCTTTATTTGGAGTATGTGCATTGTTTTATACCACAGATGTGGCTTAGGAACATGAAAAACAATCATTTTCACAGCATCGAGCACACCATACAAATGCTGCATTTTTGCATTTGCCACTGCACCATTACAATATGAACCCAATAGAACTAACCTGGAGCCGGCCGTTATGGCCGAGCGGTTCTAGGCGCTTCAGTCTGGAACCGCGCGACTGCTATGATCGCAGGTTCGAATACTGCCTCGGGCATGGATGTGTGTGATGTCCTAAGGTTAGTTAGGTTTAAGTAGTTCTAAGTTCTAGGGGACTGATGACCTCAGATGTTAAGTCCCATAGTGCTCAGAGCCATTTTGAACTGACCTGGAGCCAAGTTAAGGTTCAAATGGTTCTGAGCACTATGGGACTTAACATCTGAGGTCATCAGTCCCCTAGAACTTAGAACTACTTAAACCTAACTAACCTAAGGACATCACACACATCCATGCCCGAGGGAGGAGATTGAAGCGCCTAGAACCGCTCGGCCGTTAAGGGATCTGGCCCGAGAAATAACAAGAATGTTAAGCTGCCAGACGTACTGGACCTAACGCACGTAGCTTTCTCATGTCACTGCCGAACTTTGGCGGGATGTAGAATGACACGTCATAAATGGAGAAAATGCGGTACCTTGGTGGCTTCGTGGATTCTGTTGTTGATCGACTCGTTATCAACGTGGCAGATAACAGTCTCAGTATTGAAATGTATTTCGCGGATTCGGATAAGGAAAGAGCTAAGAGATTACCAGACGACTGGCTGTAATTACTACCTTCACTGGCTGCAGTATTCAACAGTACGGTCAAATCCCTGCAGTATACTTTTGCATCACACGTGGCTCGCTCACAAAAATTACGCTGTGTTTCTACATCTACATCTACATTGATACTCCGCAAGCCACCCAACGGTGTTCCAGTCGCGTATGGTTCGCGGGAAGAACGACTGTCTGAAAGCCTCCGTGCGCGCTCTAATCTCTCTAATTTTACATTCGTGATCTCCTCGGGAGGTATAAGTAGGGGGAAGCAATATATTCGATACCTCATCCAGAAACGCACCCTCTCGAAACCTGGCGAGCAAGCTACACCGCGATGCAGAGCGCCTCCCTTGCAGAGTCTGCCACTTGAGTTTATTAAACATCTCCGTAACGCTATCACGGTTACCAAATAACCCTGTGACGAAACGCGCCGCTCTTCTTTGGATCTTCTCTATCTCCTCCGTCAGACCGATCTGGTACGGATCCCACACTGATGAGCAATACTCAAGTATAGGTCGAACGAGTGTTTTGTAAGCCACCTCCTTTGTTGATTGACTACATTTTCTAAGCACTCTCCCAATGAATCTCAACCTGGTACCCGCCTTACCAACAATTAATTTTATATGATCATTCCACTTCAAATCGTTCCGCACGCATACTCCCAGATATTTTACAGAAGTAACTGCTACCAGTGTTTGTTCCGCTATCATATAATCATACAATATAGGATCCTTCTTTCTATGTATTCGCAATACATTACATTTGTCTATGTTAAGGGTCAGTTGCCACTCCCTGCACCAAGTGCCTATCCGTAGGAATTTTCATCACTCTTGATTGTGATTATAATACTATGTCAAGTGAGAACGAGAGCATTTTATGCTTACCGCCTGGTCAGCTAAGAAGCGCGCGGTAGTGCTGGAGTTTTGCCGAATATTATTTCATTCTTTTTAAAAATTAAATGACATTCGAAGCTATATTGTTTCTTTGCTCGTCTCTTTTTACGTCTGAACTGCAACTGCTCAAATGTGTGTGAAATCTTATGGGACTTAACTGCTAAGGTCATCTGTCCCTAAGCTTACACACTACTTAACCTAAATTATCCTAAGGACAAACGCACACACCCATGCCCGAGGGAGGACTCGAACCTCCGCTGGGATCAGCCGCACAGTCCATGACTGCAGCACCTTGGACCGGTCGGCTAATCCCGCGCGGCTTGCAGCTGCTCACGTCATTACAGATTAGTTGGTCCTAAGGTTGGCCAGTGCTGTCCAGTAAAGCTGTGATCCCGCACATTACCGCTGTCTATGTCCGTGTAACACAGCATAAAACGTATCGTTATGATTGTACTTGACTGTACTGGTCACAACTTGGGTTTCGCCCCACGTGAAACGAAATCCAACGAGATTCAAGCAAACCGGAAGAGTACATGGCTTAATGTTTACATCAGGTTTATTCTTATGATGAATAGAGTATACATCTTGTGTCACAGCCCCTACACACCTCACTTTAAAAGTCTTAGAGTCATTTTTAGAGCCTAGTGGATACAGCACTAGATAGGCAATAAAAATCCGTACAAGAGAGCGGCTCTAACTCAGTTTTTGTTTTTTTGGTTACAAAGTCGCGTTCACTCCTGGCACATTCACTCGGTACCTGATGATGATGCTTGCGAAACATATTGTATGCTTGGAAGCAAATTATTGCAGGTGAAACGTAGACGGAAATTGTAATGAAGAATGCAGATTTATACTCCCAATAATTGAAGTAGTATGAAAACAAAGAAAAGTGTAATGACGAGTACTTCTTATGAACGTTATTGCGGCAGCTGGCTAAGACAACATTATAACTGATATTAAAGCTCTGCTTATCGTGGTACTCTACAAAGCTAACGAAAGGGTGAGTAGAAACACAGATAAGATAACATGTAAAAGATAAAGAGGGTACTGTCAAGTGCGTGTTCTAGATAAAGCCGCTTACATCAAGAACTTACTTGCATCGTACCGTATGCTACACGAATGTTCACATATTAAAATCAGAATGATCGCCGTCCTTGTAAAATCTAGTAAGCTAATCTTGAACCTGATCGTATTTCCGGGACTGGGGCAAGTCGACAATAAGCTAAATAAAAATTCCATGGAAGTTAGTGAATTGAAACAGAAGATATTAAATATTTCTGTTCGTAAAAGTGAATTATCACATCGTTAATTAAAGATAAAAAGGAGTGAAAAGCAGAAATGGATACATAGGAAGTTGGTATAAGATACTTTGTAACAGCATGTTCTCGTCGGAGCCATGACTGCACACTGTCGGAGGTTTAAAGATAATGTTGTTAAAGGTGGGGAAAATGTAGCGGTATGGAGGAATCGAATAACAAAATACTATAAAATTTGTTTCTTGGGAAAGTGGATTTGATGTTGTTTTTTCGATCAACAAGCATAAGATTGGTAGAAGGCAGTTCTCCATTGCTATTGGTGCTCAGTTAGCAGTCTACTTCATTTTAGCATAACTGCTGCATCGCACATCACCAATCTGCCTTAGACTAATGCCACACGAGGCAATTTTCTCCGCTGAAGTTCAACGACTTTTCTTGCATCGGAAATGGAACCCATTATTACAAACGGAGGGTGACAAATTGGGCTGCAATTGTCACTCCAGTTTCCGCGGCGGCTGTCGCTGTTGAATGAGCCTGGGCCTATTTTTGGCGCGGAAATAATCCTCACATCTCTACCACACTTGGATCTTCTTATAGCCAGTCGTGCAGCAGCCACATGGATACTGTACGCTGTTCTGTTTCGTCTGTGTGTGGCAGTGTCCGAAACTCTGTAAATGTCGTTCCATTGGATCATTTGGACAGTGAACTGTTAATAACTGAGGTGGAGAAATATCCCTGTCCCTACAACATAAAATCACAAGATTATGAAGATCGTCTGTTGAAGACAGAAGCATCAAAGATTGAGTGTGCCGATGTTGTTGGGGCTAAGAAGTGGAACTCGTTATCACTGAATACACAAAATGCAGTAGGTAAGATGATGTACTTACTTGCATACAGGTGCATGCAAAGTTGCATGACAATAGGCGTGAATTTCGCTTAGTCAGTTACTAAAAAGACTAATTTAATTTTTATTTTTCCTTCTTTCTTTGACAGTTCGACATGCTTGCAAACCTGTTGCGCCAAACAATTTAATTAATTGTGTTAAAGCTTTCTACGACTGTGTATGATGACATTTGGACGTATTTGCAGACTGTTTTCTATGGTATAAAAAACTCAGAAAAGTAATTACTCTGAATTGGTACAAATTTTTCGTACTGATATGTTAATCAATATTACCCAAGGTAAAAAGGAAATAGTAGTTGGAAAAAGGAAACTGAAAACTAAAGGGTTTATGGTATAAGTTATGTTCTTGAGGAGTAAAAGGTGAAAGCGAAACTATAAAGGGTTGTTAGAAAGAACTGTGTCCCTGTGAAAGTATTCGTAGCATTATCTATTTAAGTCACAAACCAAATAGGGTAACACGAAAATGTGAACATGAAATGTATCAGCTATTAATAAAACTAAGTATAGCTTATGACAACGGTGACACCCTCAACTGCAGATGCCTAGTTATCTTTGCCGACAATGTATGCATTTTGCCAAGGAACTGATCCTTCCACAGAGCAGAAGTAGTTGCGAAACGTGTCTCTAATGTCACATCGACGGATACTGCCTCTTAGTTGTACTTTTCCACACATTCCACAGAACAGGTTAAAGCATCTTCAGACCGGTAGCCATCATGCCTCTGCACTGCAGCAAGCAACACGTTTTTATAATACTTTCAGCCAAGTTAATATAAACGGCTATGGCCCTATGGAAAAATCACCATTTGTTAGCAAGGAAGCCAAAAGAACATTCTACTACACGCATTGCTCTACTTAGCGTGTAATTAAACACTCTCCTTGAGAGTATGTGTGATTTTCTTGCAAAAGTCTGCTTCAAGTGTTTATCAAGAGCAAAACCTTCAAAAAACTGGTTGAAATGGCTCTAAGCTCTATAGGACTTAACATCTGAGGTCATCAGTCTCCTAGACTTAGAACTACTTAAACCTAACGGCATCACACACATCCATGCCCGAGGCAGGATTCGAACCTGCGACCGTAGCAGCAGCGCGGTTCCGGGCTGAAGCGCCTAGAACCGCTCGTCCACAGCGGCCGGCGCAAAACCTTCGTCACCTGTAAGTACGAAAGCCACGTTTTCGTTGTTTGTTTCATTAGTGAAAGGTTTGGCCTCTGGAAAGGTTACCTTCTATTATAAAATGCTCTTCCGAAGTTAGTTTCTTTTAAAATATTTCAATGAATGTTCTCCTCCTTCAATGAATCGGAAGCAATAGTGCTATCCGCAACTGCCATAAGCACTACGGAGTGAAATAGTTTATGACAAAAAAAATTCACGCCCACTATTCCAGGGCTTCACCAACCGCACGTTTACCATCAGTGGCACCTGTGCCGTGAGGAAAATTTGTAGCTTTCTCAAAATTCAGAGCTAGTTCATGTAAGTCCTTTTTTTGTCGACATTGGCATGTACAGGGTGTTTATAAATGAATATCGGGGTTTTAACGCTTTATAATATTTATTATATTAAGCTTACAGTTATAAACGATATGTCGAATGAAAGAGCAACTCTAACAGTTTTACCAAGAACCTTATAAATGTTCAATGTGAGCGCCATTTGCCACACGGCACACATCAAGTCTACAGCCGAGTTCTTCCCAAACGTTGATAAGTGTGTCTTCAGTGATTGTACCAACAGCTGCTTCAATCCCGTTTCTTAATTCAGGGAGGTCTGCTGGTAGCGGAGGCACGTACACACGATCCTTGATGAAGCTTCAAAGGAAAAAATCGCATGGTGTTAGGTCGGGTGAACGTGGAGGCCATGCAAAGCAAGCCCTGTCATTGGGGCCTTTGCGGCCTATCCAGCGTTTGGGCACAGTGAAGTTCAACCAATCTAGCGGATTACGGCGGAAACATTGCGCGCTCCTTATGCGCACTGGTGCCAAACACAACTATTGAGTTGCTCTTTCATTTGACATATCATTTATAACAGTAAGTTTAATCTAATAAATATTATAAAGCGTTAAAACCCCGATATTCATTTATAAACACCCTGTACTTCAGCTGTAAGCACTTCAAAATGTCTCTGCGTGTATCTTCGCGTATAGGAGCAGTAATTGAGCGACCTAGGAAAAACTCGGAGTGTAGAGACTTCATGGAGCATCCCGTTCCAAGATACCTGTTATAAATAAATAGAGTATAACACACAATAAAAGGCTGATGGAACTTAATTAATTTCTATGAGCAGGTATAAGAGTAATTTTGTTTAACGTTCCTACAGGAAAAGAAGTACAAAAGCGGTCCACCATAGGCAGATGGCTTTCCTGCAAGAAGCCATGGAATTGAGGCAGTAAGTAAGAAATGTCTTCTGCAATTTTGTAACATTTAAATGTGTTTCCAATGGATATGATAGTTAATTACCTACTTAATACAAACTTACTACATATTTATCACATCACACTCATTTGCACAGTATAAAATGTTACATGGGTTTTTCCAAAAATGTATCCTTCAATTTCAGGACCTCAGGAAATATGAATGATGCCTCTATTCTTGAAGATGATGAAGCGGGAAAGCGTGATGAAGACAGTGCACCGCCACCTAACATGTTGCTAAGCCCTCCGCTTCTAAAGCAAAAAAAGGGAACTTCAGGACCCGTTTAAAAAAGACTTTATAAGAGTTCTGACACATAGTTCAACTTGTGCTGTTCCAGAAAGGGATCCTGATTAGCTATTTTTGACATCTCTTTTGCCTGACTTAAAAGAAATGACTACCCGTGGCAAACTAGCTTTTAAAATAAAAACATTACAATTAATAAAATCTTACAGCCGAAAGACTGTAGTCAGCGGCGCTACTACTGACTCCTTCATAAATGCTGCGCCGTCAGGTACTTCGGCATTGATAAGCACACAAAGCCCTACACCTGATAATCCAGTCAGTTATTTTTCACCAGTTACTGGAGTGGCGAATGAAGACTCGATTTTGTCGTTTGAAGATCGTTACAAGTGATTAGGCAGTTGACATGAACTTGTAAAGTAAACTCTTTTAATCCAACCTAGTTTACGTTAATGTTACGTTACGTGTTCCAGTATCCTCGTTTTGCCTTTGTTGATGTTCATCTTGTATCCTCCTTTCAAAACACTGTCCACCGTTCAACTGCTCTTCTAGGTCCAATGCTGTCTCTGACAGAATTACAGTGTCATCGGCAAACCTCTAAGTTTTTATTTCTTCTCCATGGTTTTTAATTCGTACTTCAAATTTTTCTTTTTTTTTCTTTTACTGCTTGCTCAGTATACAGGTTGAATAACATCAGGGATAGGCTACAACCCTGTCTCACTCCCTTACCAACCACTGCTTCCCTTTCATACCCCTCGACTCTTATAACTGCCGTCTGGTTTCTGTACAAATTGTAAATACCCTTTCGTCCCTGTAGCTTACCCATGCCACCTTCAGAATTTGAAAGAGAGTATTCCAGTCAACATTACCAAAAGCTTTCTCTAAGTCTACAAATTCTAGAAACGTAGGTTTGCCTTTCCTTAATCTATCTTTTAAGATAAGTCGTAGGGTCAGTATTGCCTCACGTGTTCCAACATTTCTATGGTATCCGAAATGATCTTCCCCAAGGTCTCTTTCTACCAGTTTTTCCATTCGTCTGTAAAGAATTCGCGTTGGTATTTTGCAGCTATGACTTATTAAACTGATCTACATCTATACTCCGCGAGCCACCTTACGGTGTGTGGCGGAGGGTACTCATTGTACCACTATCTGATCCCCCCTTCCCTGTTCCATTCACGAATTGTGCGTGGGAAGAACGACTGCTTGTAAGTCTCCGTATTTGCTCTAATTTCTCGGATCTTTTCGTTGTGATCATTACGCGAGATAATATGTGGGCGGTAGTAATATGTTGCCCATCTCTTCCCGGAATGTGCTCTCTCGTAATTTCGATAATAAACCTCTCCGTATTGCGTAACGCCTTTCTTGAAGTGTCCGCCACTGGAGCTTGTTCAGCATCTCCGTAACGCTCTCGCGCTGACTAAATGTCCCCATGACGAATCGCGCTGCTTTTCGCTGGATCATGTCTATCTCTTCTATTAATCCAACCTGGTAAGGGTCCCATACTGATGAGCAATACTCAAGAATCGGACGAACAAGCGTTTTGTAAGCTACTTCTTTCGTCGATGAGTCACATTTTCTTAGAATTCTTCCTATGAATCTCAACCTGGCGCCTGCTTTTCCCACTATTTGTTTTATGTGATCATTCCACTTCAGATCGCTCCGGATAGTAACTCCTAAGTATTTTACGGTCGTTACCGCTTCCAATGATTTACCACCTATGGCATAATCGTACTGGAATGGATTTCTGCCCCTATGTATGCGCATTATATTACATTTATCTACGTTTAGGGAAAGCTGCCAGCTGTCGCACCATGCATTAATCCTCTGCAGGTCCTCCTGGAGTACGTACGAGTCTTCTGATGTTGCTACTTTCTTGTAGACAACCGTGTCATCTGCAAATAGCCTCACGGAGCTACCGATGTTGTCAACTAAGTCATTTATGTATATTGTAAACAATAGTTCGGTAATTTTCATATCTGTCAACACCTGCTTTCTTTGGGATTGGAATTATTATATTCTTCTTGAAGTCTGGGAGTATTTCGTCTTTGTCATACATATTGCTCACCAGATGGTAGAGTTTTGTCAGGGTTGGCTCTCTCAAGGATATGTTTCTACTCCCGGGGCCTTGTTTCGACTTAGGTCTTTCAGTGCTCTGTCAGATTCTTCAAGCAGTACCATAGCTCCCATTTCATCTTCACCTACGTCCTCTTCCATTTCCATAACATTGCCCTCAAGTACATCGCCCTTGTATAGACCCTGTATATACCCCTTCCACCTTTCTGCTTTCCATTCTTTGCTTAGAACTGGGTTTCCATCTGAGCTCTTGATATTCATGCAAGTCGTTCTCTTTTCTCCAAAGGTCTCTTTAATTTTCCTGTAGTCAGTATCTATCTTACCCCTAGTGATATATGCCTCTACGTTCCTACATTTGTCCTCGAGCCCTCTCTGCTTAGACTTTTTGCACTTCCTTTGGATCTCATTTTTAATACTTTGTATTCCTTTTTGCCTGCTTCATTTACTGCATTTTTATATTTTCTCCTTTTATCAATTAAATTCAATATCTTTCCTGTTACTCAAGGATTTCTACTAGCCCTCGTCTTTTTACCTACTTGATCCTCTCCTGCCTTCACTATTACTTCTCTCAAAGCAACCTATTCTTCTTCTACTGTATTTCTTTGCTCTGTTTTGTCAATCGTTCCCTAACGCTCTCTCTGAAACTCTCTACACCCTCTGGTTCTTTCAGTTTATCCAGGCCCCACTTCCTTCAACTTTCACATTTTTTCAGTTTCTTCAGTTTTAATCTACAGTTCATAACCAATAAATTGTGGTCAGAGTCCACATCTGCCCCTGGTTCGTAAATCTCCGTCTTACCATTATATAATCTATCTGAAACCTTCCAGCGTCTCTAGGCATCTTCCATGTATACAATCTTCTTTCATGATTCTTAAACCAAATGTTTGCTATGATTAAGTTATACTCTGTGCAAACTCTGCCAGGTGGCTCTTTCATTCCTTACCCCCATTCCATATTCACCTACTACTTTCCCTTCTCTTCCTTTTCCTACTACCGAATTCTAGTCTCCCATGATTACTAAATTTTCGTCTCCCTTCACTATCTGAATAATTTTATCTCATCATACATTTATTCAATGTCTTCATCATCTGCGGAGCTAGCTGGCATATAAACTTGTACTACTGTAGTAGGCATGGGCTTCGTGTCTGTCTTGTCTACACCAATGCGTTCTCTATGCTGTTCGTAATAGCTGACCCGCACTCCTATTTTTTTAATTCATTATTACCCCTATTTGATTTTGTATTTATAACCCTGTATTCACCTGACCGGAAGTCTTGTTCCTCATGCCACCAAACTTCACTAATTCCCACTATGTTTAACTTTAACCTATATATTTCCCTTTTTAAATTTTCTGATCTACCTGCCCGATTAAGGGATCTGACATTCCACGCTCCGATTTAACCTATACATATCCCTTTTTAAATTTTCTAATCTACCTGCCCGATTAAGGGATCTGACATTCCACGCTCCGATCCGTAGAACGCCAGTTTTCTTTTCCTGATAATATTACGTGTATGTTCGTGTTAATAAATTACTTTCTCTATTTAATTAAAAAAACGTACCTCAATGTTACTGCAAGTTTTTCTTGCGCCCCAACGCAATCACGCAACTTAGTATCCTTCCTTTGTAAGTTAATTTTAATATTCGACGCCAGTAAAAGTCGAAAGATGCTACGGACATGAGGTGATAATAGAAGAATTTTTTCAGGGACCGATGACCTGAGCAGTTTGGTCCCTTAGGAATTCACACACATTTGAACATTTGAATTTATCCAGATGACTCCTAAGTTTCTAGTGTAACAACACAGACTTTCCTTCGGCTGGACGATTCATAATAACTGGATGAATCCGCCATTTTAGTTGACAGTTACGCTTTCTACGCCGGCGAAATACATACAATGCTACTGCAGCTAAATATTTCAGTTGTGAATGACAGCTCATCATGCATGGTGTCTCTCGTGGTTGGTTGCAGCGCAACTGCAGAAGCAACCGGTTTCTGTCGCTAGTGCGGCATCCAGTTTTGTAGGCGTGACTTCTTCCGCCGCGATTATTATCGTTTGGGAAGTGTGGCACCCTAAGCGACTATTTCAGCCGCGATTATTATCGATGGGAGTGTGGCATTAACCTTATACTGTGTGTTTAAATAAGAGCGCTCCATATTCTTAAGGAAGTAGTACGGATCAAAATTAGAAAAAAGTATCATTGGAGAACATGTCCAGAAACAACACTTGCTGAGATATAAGACACTCTACTTCTGTCCAGAGCGGCCCGTACTCATTAAGCGCCCGTCGTTTTCTTATGCGATTTGGTCAGTGTCCGGCTGTCTACTTCACAAAGGAGTACGAAGCAATTCTCAAAAAACCCGTAAAAACTGCGTTTGAAATTTGGAAGATATCCGACTGCTATTTACAAATTTCATGTTTATTGAAGTAGTTGTCGCCGGCCGCGGTGGCCGAGCGGTTCTAGGCGCTTCAGTCCGGAACCGCGCGATTGCTGCGGTCGCAGGTTCGAATCCAGCCTCGGGCATGGATGTGTGTGATGTCCTTAGGTTAGTTAGGTTTAAGTAGTTCTAAGTTCTAGGGGACTGATGACCTCAGATGTTAAGTTCCATAGTGCTCAGAGCCATTTGAACCATTTTTGAAGTAGTTGTCAATAACTGAATGAGTCCGCGAGGCTATTAAACGTAAAGCCTGTGGCATGAATGTCGTTGGAAGGAAGTTTGTTTTGGTTCCATATTTGTCAACAAATATAAATGTTAATTAATTATTACTATATCGCAGTTTTTCGTAAAAATAACATCTATTGATTGTTAGTTAGCTACTAATCGTGAAATGGTAGGGAGCTCGGATCACGGAATAGTAAGATGCTGAGTCAAAATTAAAAAAAAATTAATCATATACATGCAGTATGCCTCAATAGCATTTTAAGAATGACAAAAAAGAAATCACAAGAAGCGTTTTAACAGCAACTATATAATCGTAAAAGGAATAAGAGTAACATTTAAAGGCAAACGAATGATGCAGAACGGTTGGCATTTTAAACTCTTGGGGTGTAAAACGAAAGCACGTAATTCAAAAAATTAAGTTCTTGTAAATGGATGATTACAGAAATGACACTTCTACAGAACGGTCAGTATTATAATTTAAAATCCTGTTTGCCTTTTACAAACAGGCTCATAATTTTTTCAAGAAGGCCGAAAATAACTCTGGCATGATCTATTAACATGGAATGGTGACCCACATAAAAATTTACAGCAATTTTAACCTTCAATGGTGAAAGGTAACAGCGTGCTACGGGAGAACCCAAAGTGAATTTCGCTTAACGAACATGGCATTTCGCAAATGGAAACAGCGTTTTACGTCCTTTAGCTACACGTAATAGAGGTGCTCACAGTTTTCTCGGTACGCCCTTTTTTGCCTGCGCGACACCCACAGCAAAGGCAGCAAAAATAATAATAAAAAAAAACGTACAGACTCCGGAAAGACAAACGCGCGACTATAAAGGCAGAGGAACACAATGACTCTTCACACCGTTTCCTTTCTATGGCCCTCCTTAGCTGTAAGTAAATACTGGCACCGCAGCATGCACAGACGAGGCAGCCAAAATGGGAAGCGTGCCGTCTTCGAAGACGCAAAATAACGACTACGCAAGCTGATGGAAGCAGTAATTCTTCATCTGTCGTGTGCACATACTTTCCACATGACGAATCTGATCTCCGTCCTCGGTGAGCGACCGCAGTTTGTTAACAGAACGCTCCTCCGATGTGGAGCAGGAAGGAATGCGCGTGGCGAGCGACTCCGCACCCTCTCGTGAGACGGCGAACAAACTTCGCTTCGAAACGCCGAGCATAGAAGTTTCATGACCGGGAAGAATCGTTTCCAACATGGGCATTACTCAGATTGCACGAAAATAAATTAAATTTCGATAGACGTGCGAAGTACGTTATTGAGAAGAATGAAAAATCTGTACGCTTCAGTAGTACCAATCGATCTCTGTTTGGCTTCCTAAGTCAGCCATTCCTTGCGCATTGTTTTCAGCGTATATCGGCACCAGACCCATACTGGTGATTCCATATAGTATGAACAATGTAAACAGTGGACATTAATATGGGGTGTGTCCACCCTTCACCGTTATGAAGCCTTGAAATCCGTTAGCAACAATTTCAGTAAGGTGTCTGAATGCCGGTCAAATGGCAGCCCAATCTTCCTCCCATGCCGAAATGAGAGATAGTAGTAAAGTCGGACGCCTTCTTCCGAATTGTTCTCTGCAGTACCCAGTACACAATGCTGTTCATATCCATATAACGTAATCACCTACCAACATCGCTGTCGACACTGTTGGCATTGTTGCAGCCACATGTAGTAAGTGTTGCTTCACGCAGTGGACAATGGCAAAACAGAGGCACGCCGGCGACCGAGGCGTTGCGAAGTAGGCAGGCACAGAAAGCCTTGCTGACAGCACCAGTCTACCAACAGGCTGGCGCAAGGACGCACACAGACCGAGCGCCAAGCGAAGCCTGGAGAGTGCTGAGTAAGGAGAAGTGAGGCCAGCACGCTAAGTTACGCTGCAATATACTGCGGGAGTAATAACGAAAAGCTACCACCGAGGGTAAAAAACGTCCTCCTGCCGGATATAAATAGTGGAGCACAGGCAGCAACGGACAGAAGCCATTAGGAAGCAGTTCGGATCTGAGGACGGACGTGGTCCGTGTCCGAATATTTAATCTTCGTAGGTGACGATTCTGGAAATCTGTTGCAGCTCGCAGGAGTCATCCGTTGGCCACCAGATGTCAACTTCAGCTCTGGAGGTCGGTCTGAGTTCGGTCGGCACCATGGCTGACTAACTACAGCGAGAACTTCCAGCAGGACTAGCCGCAGCGCGGTCTTGGTCACAGGTGCCTGGACTATACAGCAACATGGCCCCACGGTGCGTGGTCTGTCCATGACGGGGCCTTGCGGACATCGCGACTGACGGCTTCCCAACCGCCAGTGCACCAGGCGTCAGCAGATGATCCCACGATGACGAGTTCATTTCAGCCTCAGGGCATCCTGGCTTCAGCAGAGCACTCACTGGTGGCCTGAGGCTCCCGAGTGCGATCAGCGGCGCGCGTTGCGCGCATTGTCGGAGAATCTACACTGCAGCAGCCAGGCGGAGGGATCCGCAGGACTTGGCAGCGACGACGAGGGGGAAATTGTAAAGAAAGTTCAATAAATAATTGTAAAACTCCACGCCGTCTCAGTCTTTGGTGCAGCCACTGTGTCTGCTGCTAACAAGTGGTGCAGAAGCCGTAACAAGTGGTGTCAGGCACACCCACGCCACGGCTTTGACCAGCACCATGCGGAGCAACTGAGAAACACCGAATAGGGTGAGTCCAGCAACTGCGTTCTCTCTATGTTATCTGCGTGGCTAGACATGTCGAGGGTAACGTTAAGGGATGTGAGAGTGTCATTTGAAAGGCCTAGCATCCGGCCGAAGTGGCCGTGCGGTTAAAGGCGCTGCAGTCTGGAACCGCAAGACCGCTACGGTCGCAGGTTCGAATCCTGCCTCGGGCATGGATGTTTGTGATGTCTTTAGGTTAGTTAGGTTTAACTAGTTCTAAGTTCTAGGGGACTAATGACCTCAGCAGTTGAGTCCCATAGTGCTCAGAGCCATTTGAACCAAAGGCCTAGCAGCGCTGTAGACTTATCGCAGTTTCGTGGGAATGATAGTCATGTTAACTTAGTACCATCTAAATGTGTAGTGTGTGGATTAACAGGTCACGTCGCTCCTTGCGATAAATTTGTACCAAGCACTTGTGACGTGTGTGGCTTCTATGATCATGTAACGGGGCAATGTGGTAAGTCTAGATGGCTTGCAATTAGACGTGCTAGGAATTAACTTGCTTCTGGATAATACAATTTTATTTTTGTGAGGTGACGTATACCACACGAAAAATGCCAGAGACACATGCAACCGGGACAAGTGACGCCGTAGTCGCATTGTCAGAGCAAGTTAAGAAACTGATTGAAGAAAATAAGTTGAAAAAGCAGCACATGCAGAGGATGGAGCAACCACTGTTGCCAAATACTCAATCAGGCTCGGGAAGCGATGGTGTAGAATGCAAGGGTACTGTCTTTTCTGGTGTGGCAGATTGTTCAGCGGCTAATTTGATACCTTCCTTCTCGGGTAAAACATCAGAGGATGTGAATATTTTCGTTGGTGACGTACGTCGTACGGCTAGACTGTGTGGCTGGTCGGATGAAATGTGTTTGCAAATGGCGAGGTTACGGTTAGTAGGTGACGCAAGGACTTATGTGGCATACCACAAAGGGTTAAAGAATATTACTACGTTCACAGAGTTGGCTGAGGGATTATTGCAAAGGTTTAGGAAACAAAACAGTGCCAGATTTTTTAGAGAAAATTTAGCGAGGATGACGCAAAAAAACGGGTGAAACGGTAGAAGAATTTTCAGACAGAATTAGAAGAACGAATGTGCACACATATGAGTTAACGCAAGATGCGAACGCAAATGAAGTTCTATTGAAAGAAGCAGAGAATAGAGCTTTAGACACATTTTTGCGAGGGGTCTCGCCGGATTTTTCACGCTGGATACGGATGGAAATTCCACGTGTCTTAGCAACAGCATTGCGCGTAACTACACATTTGCTGGAAGTAGATAGCGCCACTAGAAGTCGTAATAACAAGAAAATTTTTTCGTCTTCCAAAGAGTGTTACTGTTGTGGGAAGCAAGGTCATTTTAAGGGACAATGTCGGGAACCGCAGTGTTTCAATTGTCAGAAAATAGGGGGAATAAGGCATGGTAGTGTAAAGCCAAAAAACGAGTTAATGATACAGCAGGTAAAAAACTGTTAAACGAAAAAGGGAGTGTTCCTGCCGTCGGGAGGCATTCCCAGTAAAAAGAGGCACTCAGAGTGCACGAAGAGGCGGCTTGTAGTTTGATGGTTTGGGTAAAAGATAAGTGGCGAAGAGTTTTAGTGGATACTGGACCGCATGTATCAGTTGTCAGTGTGGACCTCGTGGGCAAGAAAGGATTGGAAGCTCCTAGATACATATTGTGCGCAGTAGGTGATAAGAAATTAGATGCACTAGGGACAGCACAGCTCAAGTTTAAGATAGGGAACATGTGGTTCCGGGAGCAAATGGAGGTGTTGTCAACTGTGGGACAGGGATTTTCAGCGATACTTGGGTTGGACTTCCCGATTAAACATCACGCCAAAATTGACCTTTCACGACATACGCTGGAACTCGATGGGAACTTGTTCTCAATGGGTACAGCCGTTGCAAATGTTTCAGAGTCGCAAGGTGCACCGATAGCTAAGGTGATACCAAGTAAACTGCGTACAAGTGCATTAAAGGTGATTTCGTGTGACAAAGTACGAACAGGTACAGGGAAGTGGGTACCGGTGGATGTCGATGTGCCACAGCAGGGGTTATTTTTGGTAGAGCCACTACCGAGTAATGAGGTTTTAGACGAAACGCATTGCTTTATTCATAGGAGTGTATCACGGGTAACGTACATAAACAGGCAGTTTATGGTTCCGGTGAGTTTAGATAACTTCGGGCAGGATGATGTCGATCTGCCAAAGGGATTAGTAATAGCCACAGTAGAGTTAATGGATGAAGAGGACATCGATAGTTCGAGGCTAGACTATGATGTAAAGCAAACCGTCAGCACGTCTGCACTTCGTGACAAGGTAAATCATTTGAGAGGAAATGATTGTTCAGGTACGGAAGCATTATTACTAAAGTATAAAGCATTGTTTGAAGCACAGAGTACGTTACCTGCTACACTAATAACACAGCATCGTATTCCAACAGGGAATCACGCTCCGGTGTATTGTAAGCCATACAGACTACCGAAACAATTACAACCAGTAGTAGAGCAATTAATAGAGCAACAACTGGAAGATGGGATAATCCAGCACAGTAATAGTCCTTGGTCTAGTAGCGTGGTCCTAGTTCTGAAGAAGACACTGGACAGGTCGAAAAAATTTCGCTTTTGTTGCGATTACAGACATATGAATGAACGGACAGTGGCGGACGTACACTCCTGGAAATTGAAATAAGAACACCGTGAATTCATTGTCCCAGGAAGGGGAAACTTTATTGACACATTCCTGGGGTCAGATACATCACATGATCACACTGACAGAACCACAGGCACATATACACAGGCAACAGAGCATGCACAACGTCGGCACTAGTACAGTGTATATCCACCTTTCGCAGCAATGCAGGCTGCTATTCTCCCATGGAGACGATCGTAGAGATGCTGGATGTAGTCCTGTGGAACGGCTTGCCATGCCATTTCCACCTGGCGCCTCAGTTGGACCAGCGTTCGTGCTGGACGTGCAGACCGCGTGAGACGACGCTTCATCCAGTCCCAAACATGCTCAATGGGGGACAGATCCGGAGATCTTGCTGGCCAGGGTAGTTGACTTACACCTTCTAGAGCACGTTGGGTGGCACGGGATACATGCGGACGTGCATTGTCCTGTTGGAACAGCAAGTTCCCTTGCCGGTCTAGGAATGGTAGAACGATGGGTTCGATGACGGTTTGGATGTACCGTGCACTATTCAGTGTCCCCTCGACGATCACCAGTAGTGTACGGCCAGTGTATGAGATCGCTCCCCACACCATGATGCCGGGTGTTGGCCCTGTGTGCCTCGGTCGTATGCAGTCCTGATTGTGGCGCTCACCTGCACGGCGCCAAACACGCATACGACCATCATTGGCACCAAGGCAGAAGCGACTCTTATCGCTGAAGACGACACGTCTCCATTCGTCCCTCCATTCACGCCTGTCGCGACACCACTGGAGGCGGGCTGCACGATGTTGGGGCGTGAGCGGAAGACGGCCTAACGGTGTGCGGGACCGTAGCCCAGCTTCATGGAGACGGTTGCGAATGGTCCTCGCCGATACCCCAGGAGCAACAGTGTCCCTAATTTGCTGGGAAGTGGCGGTGAGGTCCCCTACGGCACTGCGTAGGATCCTACGGTCTTGGCGTGCATCCGTGCGTCGCAGCGGTCCGGTCCCAGGTCGACGGGCACGTGCACCTTCCGCCGACCACTGGCGACAACATCGATGTACTGTGGAGACCTCACGCCCCACGTGTTGAGCAATTCGGCGGTACGTCCACCCGGCCTCCCGCATGCCCACTATACGCCCTCGCTCAAAGTCCGTCAACTGCACATACGGTTCACGTCCACGCTGTCGCGGCATGCTACCAGTGTTAAAGACTGCGATGGAGCTCCGTATGCCACGGCAAACTGGCTGACACTGACGGCGGCGGTGCACAAATGCTGCACAGCTAGCGCCATTCGACGGCCAACACCGCGGTTCCTGGTGTGTCCGCTGTGCCGTGCGTGTGATCATTGCTTGTACAGCCCTCTCGCAGTGTCCGGAGCAAGTATGGTGGGTCTGACACACCGGTGTCAATGTGTTCTTTTTTCCATTTCCAATGAAAGAATGCCGTTTGGACTAAAAAACGCTCCAGCAACATTTCAGAGGTTGTTGGATGGAGTCCTTCGCGGGTTGAAACTGAAAAACTGCATGGTGTATCTGGATGACATTATAGTTTTTTCAAGAGATATAGAGCAGTATGTGGAACGGTTAGAGGAGGTGTTTAAAAGATTACAGGCAGCACGGCTAACATTAAGTTTGGACAAATGCCACTGTGCGCAAGCACAAGTAAATTATCTCGGGCATGTTATCAGTCAGGACGGGGTACGGACAGATCCTCGTCTCACTTCTGCAGTACGAGATTTTTCGGTTCCGCAAACGGTTAAACAACTGCAATCATATATTGTACTTGCGAGCTACTATCGAAAATTCGCACAGGGGCTCGCAGAAATAGCGAGGCCACTTACCAAGTTGCTAAGAAAAGGTGTTACCTTCAAGTGGACGTCAGACTGCGAGAAAGCATTTCAAGAGTTGAAAGGGATACTGACATCAGATCCAGTTTTGAAGTTTCCAGACTTTTCGAACGAGTTCATACTACACGGTGACGCATCTAATCACGCTCTTGGGGTTGTACTTGGGCAAGAAATTGATGGCAAAGAACAAGCGATTGCGTTCGCGTCTCGTCAACTAAACAAGGCGGAACAAAATTACTCCACGACGGAGAAGGAATTGTTAGCGGTAATATACGGGATTTCGTACTTTCGATGTTATCTGTACAGTAGAAGGTTTAAGGTTGTGACGGATCATTCAGCTCTGAAATGGTTATTAGGTCTGAAAGACCCAGCGAGTAGGCTAGTGAGATGGGCGCTGAAACTCAGTGAGTTCGACTATGAGGTAATACACAAGCCAGGTGTGAAACATGCCAATGCTGATGCATTGAGTAGGAAAGTGGCAATGTTACAAGTAACACGGGTGACTGTAGATGAGTGGAAAAGGGCACAAGCCGTGGATAGTGATCGCCAATTGTTCAGAAAGCAACCGCAGTTCCTAGTACAGGACGGGTTACTTTGCAGGCCGACGAAATGCGGCCCGCGCGTCGTCGCACCAGCAGTGTTAAGATCTGAAGTTTTGCAACAGGCGCATGACCATTTTCTTTCAGGACATGGCAGGAGAAGAGCTACAGATAGGCGGATAGCGGAGAAGTTTTGGTGGAGGACACCACGTCAAGACGTGGACGAGTACGTCAGGAATTGTGTGCCATGCGCACAGCGTGCGGACTTGAGCCATCAAAAGATTCAGCTTCAAAGATTACCAGAGGCAGACAGACCTTTCCAACAAATCGGAATTGATGTATTAGGCCCATTTAATAGGAGTGCAACAGGGAATAAGTATGTGTTAACAGTGATTGAGCACTTTCCTAGGTATTTAATCATGGTCGCATTACCAGATCAGAAAGCAAGTACGGTGGCACAAGCTTTAGTTAATAATTGGTTACTGGGGTATGGGATACCTCAGTCCTTAATCTCGGATCAAGGTACTAATCTTCATGAAGATCAATTTCATAAGAGTTCGTAGGCTCTTGTTGGTTCCCCCGCGCTTGACTCCGTCGACGACGCATGGTTCTCTTCATAGATTCTGAATTAGGCATCACTGTAACAAAGTCATAACCTTTATTATGAAGATTTCCCATTTCATCCGCGTAGATCTCCGATAACTGTGTAGTTTCTTCTTGAGGCCTTCTCTTCGCCCTTTCCACTTGCTTTCTCATTTCCAGAGCCACATCGTCAGGTGGTCCACAGAGATGTTCTGATACGTTCAACACTTCTCCGTTCTTCGAAAGCAGCTTTCCCTTGCAATGATCCGCTTTTCGGCGTAAGCACATCCACGTAACAACACCTTCTTTAGATTCCCTGTGTTTAAGATACGCGTAACCATTGTAATGAGCAGAAGGCGTTGTAATAACTTCCATACTGATGGTCACGTTAGGAACTTCGAAAGCAAACTGGGCGGGCAGGTGAGGGTATGGAGGAGGAGGAGGAGGAGGAGGAGGAGGCAAGGGATCCGACCCTTCGGAGCAGGTAAAATCGTGGCAAATGTCCGGCGTGGCAAATGTCCGGTGTGGCAAATGTCCGGACACCGACCTGTGCAAGTAACTAAACGTCGTATGACGTCCCCTCTCCTCTTTTGTTGTCGCTGTTGATGTTGAGCCGCTACTGCTACAGCTCGGTCGTGGAATGGAGACGCGTCGCGCAGTGATGGTTGTCCCCGTCGGATAACGTGGAACAGCACCTGAAAATCTCTAAAGAAAATTGTTCCTCGCGTAATGTATGAAAGTCCGTTTGCGAGTCCGTACAGTCTTCTCAGCGATGCGAACTGCTGATTTTAACTGTCTGTTATGGCTTTATGATGATTTGCTATGCCCGGTTAGTTAGTTATTGCAGTATTGAGTGAATCATTCATCACCGGCGTCGTTTCACACCACTGAAGCGAGGAAAAATTCATTTGCGGTTCAGTAACAGTAGTTGTTGTTACGTTGCTAGGCAGAAATGTTCAATACGGCACGACGCAAATCCAGAGATAATCTATAATACTATCTTGTTTAGTGCGTCGTAATATTATTTCGGCAAAACACTCCTTTCAATGCTCAATGTTCATCAAGTCACTCTTTCAATTAAAATGTTCACAGTTAGTTAATTTTGATCATCAACTATCACACAGTTCAATTAATGATGGAGCCAACACGTGAGATTTCCATTACTGACGAACAATTTTTTTTTTATTTTTCCTTCTTAGCAGTTAGTTTATAATCATCACACCACACGTATACCGATGGATCAGATCAATTACGATTCTTTTCAGCTCGGTGATCGTGACAATTACGACAACTTTTACAATCGGCGTATTTGTATTATCTTCGTGTGGTCGTATTAATGTTTCCTACCCCAGGCTAATCAGGTATTGCAGTCTTCGATACTATGTCCATTCTTCGTTGTAACTGTTCACTTTGATGAAGATTGATTCCAACAATAATATCTCCAATAATTAAAGTTCATTAACTCGTCGTACACTATCAGAATATCACTTCAGTTCAAATTCTCAAGTCAGAATAACTGAGAACAAAGTCCGCGCATCTGTATCATACAATATTATTTTTTTTTAAGAAAGAAATAATCTCATAGCGTTCCGTTTGTAGTGCTATAACAAACGGTGCTCTCTCTCGACTTGATAGCAAGCAAGCTAGCAAGCGACTAACTTTACCATGATCGAGCATCGTAGACAAATTGAATTTCCTTTTCGCCGCGTTTACAACTCTCTTTCACAATAAATGTTATCTCTGATCGACATATTACTTTGGACTTAACTTTCGTCGTATTGATTTGCAGTTATTACTAAGATGTTTGATAGCTAATTAAAAATAACCTTTCTTTCTTTCTAGCTTTATATCATGACATACTCAGTAATTGTTGAATTTGGTGTTCATCAAAACTTTAAGGTGTTATATTATTGTCAAAGTTGTCGTACCTGTCAGGATAACACTTCCCTACTTTAAATTATCATGACATTCTTATTTGGGTTTTCGGCTTTCTTAGTTATCGAGAGCAGCTACTTTGTCGATAGAGGAAAGCGACATAACGATGCGTAGCAGAATTCGCAATGTTCAACCGTTCTGTCAGGCAGCGGTACCAATGGCCTTCGCGCCTGGCGAGCGGCGCTGCGCGGTCACGTGACGTTGGCGGCGTAGTCTGCTGTGGAGTGGGGGTGGGAGGAGGGCGGGAGTGCGTTACGCCCGCGCTCCGTCCTCAGCACTATAAATGTCATCCGTCGATGCTAGCGGAGACACTCAGCACCAGACAGCAGCAGCAGTAGACAGCAGGATCAGACATGGGCATCGAGAAGTACGCTGGCCGCGTTGCCCTGGTTACTGGCGCCAGTTCCGGCATGGGCGCCGCTATCGCTCAGGAACTGCTGAAGAACGGCATCCACGTGGTCGGCCTCGCCAGGAGGGTGGAACTGATCAAGGTCAGTCTGTGGAACACTCCTAACTAGATTTGGGCCCTTCCTGAAGAATACAAGACACTTTGCAACAATTCCTTTCGGAAGGCACTCTCTTATATCTTTACGCAGGAGGGGCTATTCACTATATAAACAATTTCCGTATATTGCCACGATAAATTCGTAGCTAATCCATTAGCTTTCCAGCAAGATATGCTATAGTTCAGCCGGTCGTGGTGGTCTAGCGGTTCTAGGTGCTCAGTCCGGAACCGCGCGACCGCTACGGTCGCAGGTTCGAATCCTGCCTCGGGCATGGATGTGTGTGATGTCCTTAGGTAGGTTTAAGTAGTTCTAAGTTCTAGGGGACTGATGACCTCAGATGTTAAGTCCCATAGTGCTTCGAGCCATTTTGCTATAGTTCATCATTTTCGAGAAATGTATAGCAAACTTTTTACACATAGTCGACAGTAATAGACGATCACCCACCGCAAGATTTATAATATCTACAAAATTGTCAACGCTTTCGTGGCCATCTGTTGACAAACTGCTTGTTGGCTTCTGTTTTGGGTCCGTCAGCCGACGTTTATTTGATGTTTTTTCTGACGTTTCGCCTGCACGAATGTCTGGCATTGTCAAAGCTTCACCCTCCATTGCTGGTGGTGGACTGGGGTCGAGCTCGCCGCATCAGATTATATGTACTTGGCCCGCCAACGTCCAAGGGTTTCTTCGTGGTCATTTCCAGTGCGGTTCTCCTCTTGCTACCTGCAACTGTCGATTGATGCGGTACGGGAGTTCAGGATCCGTTCAATTTGAGGCTTTCCTCTTTCTTCTTGAAGTTATTCTCATGTTTTTGTATTTCTGTAGCTTCTCTGAAGAAGTGGATTTGATAGAGTTTCTCTACAGCCAGAACTTCCGTGTCGGCGAATTTTACCATGTGGTCGGCCTCACACAGTGCGTGCTCTGCCACGGCTGATTTCTCCACCTGCCCCATCCTGCAGTGCCGCTTATGTTGTGTGATCCTAGTGCTGACATGCTGCATGTGACAATTTTCTAATTCCCCCAGAGAGGCACAATTAATGTTTATATGATCACTACAGTAAGTTAGTGTGAGGAAGGCTCCACTAATGAATTTCAGAATGCACTCTTTCACAATTCCATTGTAGAAGATATTGTTCATCTACATCTACATCTATATGGATACTCTGTAAATCACATTTAATTGCCTGGCAGAGGGTTCATCGAACCACCTTCACATTATTCTAATCTCGTATAGCGCGCGGAAAGAATGAACACCTATATCTTCCCGTACGAGCTCTGATTTCCCTTATTTTATCGTGGCGATTGTTCCTCCCTATGTAGGTCGGTGTCAGCAAAGTATTTTCGCATTCGGAGGAGAAAGTTGGTGATTGGAATTTCGTGAGAAGATACCGTCGCAACGAAAAACGCCTTTCTTTTAATGATGTCCAGCCCAAATCCTGCATCATTTCTGTGACACTCTCTTCTATATTTCGTGATAATACAAAATGTGCTGCCTTTCTTCGAAATTTTTCGGTGTATTCCGTCTCTACTATCTGGTAAGGATCCCACACCGTCCAGCAGTATTCTGAAAGAGGACGGACAAGCGTAGTGTAGGCAGTCTCCTATAGTAGGTCTGTTACATTTTCTAAGTGTCCTGCCGATGACACGCAGTCTTTGGTTAGCCTTCCCCACAATATTTTCTGTGTGTTCCTTCCAATTTAAGTTGTTCGTAATTGTAATACCTAGGTATTTAGTTGAATTTACGGTTTTTAGGTTAGACCGATTTATCGTGTAACCGAAGTTTAACGAGTTCCTCATGTGGATGACCTCACACTTTTCGTTATTTAGGGTCAACTGCCACTTTTCGCACCATTCAGATATCTTTTCTAAATCGTTTTGCAGTTTGTTTTGATTTTCTGATGACTTTAATAGTCAATAAACGACAGCGTCATCTGCAAACAATCGAAGACGGCTGCTCAGATTGTCTCCCAAATCGTTTTATATAGATAAGGAACAGCCAAGGCCCTATTACACTACCTTGGGGAACGCCAGAAATCACTTCCGTTTTACTCTATGACTTTCCGTCAATTACTACGAACTGTGACCTCGCTGACAGCAAATCACAAATCCAGTCACATACCTGAGACGATATTCCATAAGCACGCAATTCACTACGAGCCGCTTGTGTGGTATAGTGTCAAAAGCCTTCCGAAAATCCGAAAGTACGAAATCGATCTGAAATCCCTTGTCAATAGCACTGACAACCCAGTCATGTACACACGCTTTATCACGATACATCCGTATTTATTTCTTTAGATTGCGGCAAGAGAATCGACAGTTCATCATTCCTGAGACATGTATGGCAAATACGAACACACTGTCCTCGGCATAGAATGATCAGCAAATCTCGCCTGTGTCGTCATGTTGCATCTGTCTATTGTTCTAGTTCCTCGACAGATGCCCATTTACCTAAATGTTTGTATTAACATTACCTGACGTTGTTCGCAAGAAAAGAAATAAAATAGAACTAAAATTTTTGTCTGCTGCGTAGTTAAAGAAAATGAACTAAAGCTGTTATAAAGCCACTATAACATTTAATTAAATTTCTTGTAATTAACGTTGTTAGTTTTCATCTAGAAGCAAGATTACAGAAACTGCTTGAATACACCCACCCTTCAGCAAGCAACTTAAAATTACCTGAGGGAGTGACATGGCGGCCTCTAATTCACTGTTCTTGAGCCTCCAAAATGTACACCAAATCCTTAAAAATCAGGCTACCGACCTTAAGGAGCAGATATTCGGCTCTTGTAATCGATTTCGATTCTTTTTATGGGTCACCACATTCCTTCTCAAGCCCACCCTAAACGTATTACCATAATCACAGTGTTCTTTTCAGATAAATAATCATGTGTGACGTGCCATAGTCATGGTGGAACACACACACACACACACACACACACACACACACACACACACACACTAAAACTACATCTCGCACACTCGCCTCCATGGTCGTAAATTTGTGTATATTTCACCTTATTATAGAGCTATTATTCTCCTTTTCACCGTATCACATTTTGGGGATTCAGTCCCTTGTCACCTTCCATGATCAGGACTGCTGGACTTGTTTCCCAGGATATTTTCAATGTGCTGTTCACCGATCGCGGAATATAATTCGTCCCTGGACAGAGGACTCATTTTTTGGGAAATTTCTTCGTGGTATCATTTATTTACTGCTTTCCATATCCAAGACGGTATTAAATTGCAACTGTTTCATTAAGTTCCGTAAGTGTTATGTCTAAGTACTCTTCCAAGGCTCATTTCAATGCTACAGAAAATATACATAGCTTCATTACAAAAAGTAGTCGCTGTTAGAATTCGGCAGCTGTAAACGTTGAAACGTCTGTTACAAATTCGGCCCATTATTAGTATGAAATCCACTATTTTTTCGAACGCAATTTTAAATTTCTGTTTAGAAGCTTTCACTTTTGCAGCTTCCAGAGCATTAATTTTTTTCCAGTGCGATGCACTTCATTAACTGTACCAGTTAACAGGCTGGTCGATGTCTCCAAGTTTTTGATAGCGTGAAGCAAAAAACTGAAATTTTCAGTTATGTGAGACAGTTCATCTTTTCGTGTACTGTCATTGAGCAAGTTCTGAGGAATTTTAGTTGAAGAAGAGTCATCATTATTTAATTCGCAAATTACCGATTTAAAATTTTCAAAATTGTTTGCATAATACACTGCTGCTTCCAACCAAGTCCCCCAACCAGGAACTATGGGTGTAGGTGAAAGTGCAAGATGTGGATTTTTGGCTCTGAACAAATCAATTCTTGAGAGCGCTTTGACAGTTACCTTTTTGCCATTTGAGACCAATTTGCCCACTTTAGGATACAATGTACATATCTGCTCACATACTGTGTGTAAACCAAGTACTATACAAGTTGCGTATATCATGTGAAGTTACGTGTATCATATGTGGGAAGCTTACAGAGAGGCATTCGGCTGCCTTCTCCATATATGGAGCAGCATCCGTAAGTAAGAGTAGAACCCTATTAAATTTCACCCCATTCGGCCACAACTACTGCAAAGTTTCGTTGAGTAAGCGAGCCATTGTTAAATGATTCGATGCTGATATTTCTTTATATATCGATAGAAAACAAAGCTTGGAAACTATTTCATCATTTTCTAGCACACCTCGCGCAACATTTCCCACTTTGCTACCTCTACAGTCAGATGATTCGTGAAAGCTTACCCATTTTTTTTTAAAATTTTCACCTTCTGTTCTGATCTTTCTTAGCGTTTATTCGTGACAGGCAGGCACATACAATTTTCTTAATGTTGATTCTTCTGGTGTTTCAAAATTTGTGTATTTCGTAAGAAAATTTCTGAGCGCTGGACTTCTCAATTTACATAAAGAAATATCACACGAAAGAAAAGTGGTGCATATATCTGCGCAATATTCGGAACTTTTTGAAACTAGAGTGTGTGAATAGGAAGCTGCTTCACCTAAAAAAAGCTTGGCTAGAAGTTGTACGTGAAAGGATTGTTCTTTGTTTAATACCTGCTAAATACTGTAGTACTTGAGATCGCTGGTCTGCGTTTACTGAGTTCCCACATTTCTGACGGAACAGAATTCTCCCACTGCTTGTAAAGATTCAGCAACATATAGTTGCAAAGGAGAGCGAACATTTGACTTTACTTTCGACATTATACCGTCAGTCACTTTACTTTAAGATACCATACTTGCGTACTGTATAAACGCTTTGCTTTAAACAAAACAAGAGAAACGAAGAAGACTGTTGAGTACATTGCGTCAGCCATTCACATCATAAACAAGAATTCCCCTTTCATACAGCCGGTCAGCACGTGTAATAGAGGTCACTTAAAACACAACACGTTTACGAATGAGGTTCGTTCAGACTGCGTTGTCGTAATACACTGACGGAAAAAAAAAATCGCAACGTCAGGAAGGAGTTGTGCGACATGAACTAAAATTGGTATGCGTGGTCCTACATCTGAAAGATTATGTCTCTTCAAATTTCAAACCAGACGCATAAGAAGGCGCTAATGGCGCCACTATGGGGATACGTATCAGGTTTACTTCAAATATACGCTGTAACGGTCGTGAGCTTTAGTTATGTTTGAGACTGGACATGGTGAGTTGATGTTAGTCGAGAATGCCTTTAAGGCGACGAAGACGCCACTCTCAACACCTCACCGAGTTTGAACGAGGTGGTGTAACAGGGCTACGAGAAGCTCCATGTTCCTTCTACGATATTATAGAAAGCTTGGAAGGGAAGTAGTCACTGTACATGATTGCTGGCAGGGGCATCACGAGAATTTGGGGCGCAAGATGCAGGATTGAGGACTGCCACGTGGATTTACCGAGAGGGAAGACCATAGTGTTCGGCGTATGGCTGTGGCGCATCGTCCTGTGCCTCCGGCAGCAATTTGAGCAGCAGCTAGCACCACAGTGGCAACGAACTGTTACAAAACAGTTACTCCACCGTCAACTCAGAGCCAGACTGCCTGTAGCGTGCACTGGACTGACCCCAAACCACCGCCGTCTGCGACATCAGTGGTGTCAAGCGAGAGCTCATTACAGGTCAGGGTCTGAGGTGTGTTGTGCTTTCTGATGAAAGCTGGTTCTGCCTAGATGCCACTGATGGCCATGTGTTGGTTAGGAGGAGTCCAGTTGAGAGCCTGCAACTAACCCGCGCGCTAGACACACTGGACCTACACCTGGAGTTATGGGTTTGAGATGCGATTCTGTACGACAGCAGGAACACTCTGACGATTATCCCACGCACCCTGACTTCAAATATGTACGTCAATCTGATGAATCAACCTGTTGTCCTACTATTTATGAACAGCATTGCAAGAAGTGTTTTCCAACATGATACCGCTCGCCCACATTTAACTGTTGTAACCGTACATGCTCTAAGAGTGTCGACCTGTTGCCTTGACCTGCTCGATCACCAGATCTGTCTCCAATCGAGCCCATATGGGACACCATCAGACGACAAATCCAGCGTCATCCACAACCGACACTAACCGTCCCTGTAATAACTGACAAAGTGCAACAGGCATGGAACTCGATCCCACAAAGTGGCATCCGGCACCTGTACGACGCAATGCATTCACATTTTGTATGCTTGCAAGAAAATGGTTCAAATGGCTCTGAGCACTATGCGACTTAACTTCTGAGCTCATCAGTCGCCTAGAACTTAGGACTAATTAAACCTAACCGACCTAAGGACATCGCACACATCCATGCCCGAGGTAGGATTCGAACCTGCGACCGTAGCGGTCTCGCGGTTCCAGACTGTAGCGCCTAGAACCGCGCGGCCACTTCGGCCGGCTGTATGCTTGCATTCAACGTTCTGGCGGTTAGACCGATTATTAATGTACCAGCATTTGTCATTTGCAATGGCGTATTTCGCTCTTACATTAATCTGTTATCTTGCAATGTTAGTAACTTATGTTGCCTCGACAAATTTATCCACGAAACTTCATTACGCTACATTAATTGTTTTTTGGTGTTGCGGCTTTTACCGTCAGAGGACTGCAAAGTGTTGTTACAGTATCAGCAGTCCCTATTAAGCAGACACAACAACGAACATCGGACGAGAATGGAGACGCGCTGCCAGGATCGTAACAGGTCGATCTGGTCGACGCAGAAGATTAGCAGAAAATCCGATGCAGCTTAAATGGGTAATCCGTTGAAAAATTACGACTAGTTCTCGCGAAATTCTGTTAGATAAATTTAGAGAAACTATATTTGAAGAATGCAGTTCGACCATTATAAGGTCATTGTGGTATGTGTCGCGAAGGGATCACGAAAATAAGACAGTGATTATCTTGTGAATGCTGCGGTTCTGCTTTTTTTCACTGATGTCAGTAAAATTGGAGAGAAATTCCGCCTTATGCCAGATACAGTTTTGTAGTTTTGTTTTCACCCATACATGTTTCAGCACTTTTTGTGCTGCCTTCAGTGAACTTGTTTGTTTATTTCTTTCTGCAAAACTGTTGTATTTTAGCTTCTGGAGAAACGGAACCAGCAACACAATAGAGAACAGATTTGGAAGAAATACCACCAACACTGAGAAATACAGCCAGTCTGGTATATTTCGACTAACATGCAACTGCTGTCAATCTGTATATGTGGGTCAAACATGCAGGAATTTTAGAATCATGTATACAGAACACCTCATAACAGTGAAAAATACTAGTTCACACTTAACATTTGCAGATCGCCTAATAGCACAGATTCACGACGCAAGAAACATGGAGACTGATTTAAAATATCCTAAAACTAGTATTAGCCTATACCAAAAATTAACAATAAAAACAAATTATCACACTCAACAATCAATAGTCCAATGAAGAAAAGTACTAAGCGTAGACATCACTGTGCAACAAAAAACCCTCTTTGCCACAATAAAATAACTTCATAAACAACCCCCATCCAATAAGTGCATGTTATCACCCTATAAAATCCAATTATCCTCAACCCATACTCCACACCATTCACGCTGCCTGCCCATCCCTAACTCCCTCGCTCCCTATCTCTCTGTCATTGACACACAAACACACACACACACACACACACACACACACACACACACACACACACACGATCTAAACACCACAGACGTCAACAACACTTCAAATCCACGTGCCATATTCCAAACGAACATGCCACGAGGCAAAAGAACACCAAACGGTCATAATAACAAGTAATGGCGGCGGAAACTCTAAGCGTGGAGAATAAATATTAGAAAGTGCATGTGTAACGATCATACCGAAAGAAATAAGCATGTTACGTCGACACAAACAAAGGAAAAACACTAAAACATCTAAAACTCTTAAATAACAAGGTAATAAGCCGATATGCAGGGTGGTCCATTGATAGTGACCGGGCCAACTATCTCACGAAATAAGCACCAAACGAAAAAACTGCAAAGAATGAAACTCATCTAGCTTGAAGGGGGAAACCAGATGGCGCTATGGTTGGTCCGCTAGATGGCGCTGCCATTGGTCAAACGGATATGAACCGCGTTTTTTAAAATAGGAACTTCCATTTTTTATTACATATTCGTGTAGTACGTAAAGAAATATGAATGTTTTAGTTGGACCACTTTGTTCGGTTTGTGATAGATGGCGCTGTAATAGTCACAAACGTATAAGTACGTGGTATCACGTAACATTCCGCCAGTGCGGACGGTATTTGCTTCGTAATGCATTACCCGCGTTAAAATGGACCGTTTACCAACTGCGGAAAAGGTCGATATCGTGTTGATGCATGGCTATTGTGATCAAAATGCCCAACGGGCGTGTGCTATGTGTACTGCTCGGTATCCTGGACGACATCATCCAAGTGTCCGGACCATTCGCCGGATAGTTACGTTATTTAAGGAAACAGGAAGTGTTCAGTCACATGTGAAACGTCAACCACGACCTGCAACAGATAATGATGCCCAAGTAGGTGTTTTAGCTGCTGTCGCGGCTAATCCGCACATAAGTAGCAGACAAATTGCGCGAGAATCGGGAATCTCAAAAAAGTCGGTGTTGAGAATGCTACATCAACATCGATTGCACCCGTACCATATTTCTATGCACCAGGAATTGCATGGCGACAACTTTGAACGTCGTGTACAGTTCTGCCACAGGGCACAGGAGAAATCACGGGACGATGACAGATTTTTTGCACGCGTTCTATTTAGCGACGAAGTGTCATTCACCAACAGCGGTAACGTAAACCGGCATAACATGCACTACTGGGCAACGGAAAATCCACGATGGCTGCGACAAGTGGAACATCAGCGACCTTGGCGGGTTAATGTATGGTGCGGCATTATGGGAGGAAGGATAATTCACCCCCATTTTATGGACGGCAACCTAAATGGTGCCATGTACGCTGATTTCCTACGTAATGTTCTACCGATGTTACTAAAATATTGTTTCACTGCATGACAGAATGGCGATGTACTTCCGACATGATGGATGTCCGGCACGTAGCTCACGTGCGGTTGAAGCGGTATTAAATAGCATATTTCATGACAGGTGGCCCGCACGTTCACCGGATCTGACGTCCCCGATTTCTTTCTGTGGGGAAAGTTGAAGGATATTTGCTATCGTGATCCACTGATAACACCTGACAACATGCGTCAGCGCATTGTCTATGCATGTGCGAACATTACGGAAGGCGAACTACTTGCTGTTGAGAGGAATGTCGTTACAAATGCTGCCAAATGCATTGAGGTTGACGAACATCATTTTGAGCATTTATTGCAGTAATGTAGTATTTACATGCGTTCTCAGAAATGATATGTTCACAGAGGTACATGTATCACATCGGAACAACCGAAATAAAATGTTCAAACGTACCTACGTTCTGTATTTTAATTTAAAAAACCTACCTGTTACCAACAGTTCGTCTAAAATTGTGAGCCATATGTTTGTGACTGTTACAGCGCCATGTATCACGAAGCGAAAAAAGTGGTCCCACTAAAACATTCATATTTCTTTACGTACTACACGAATATGTGATAAAAATGGGGGTCCTATTTTAAAAAACGCAGTTGATATCCGTTTGACCTATGGCAGCGCCATCTAGCGGGCCAACCATAGCGCCATCTGGTTTTCCCCTTCAAGCTAGACAAGTTTCGTTCTTTGTAGTTTTTTCATTTGACGGTTATTTCGTGAGATATTGGCCTGGTCACGATCAATGGACCACCCTGTATAGCGATTATCAGTCGGAAATGCATAATAATAAGCATAAAAATAAAAGTGTTCTGCTGTTTACAGGTGACAAGCTACAGATTGCGTAGTAGATCTAGAGCTACCAAATTAACAACCAGAAGCCTCATGTGAGGCATGTAAACAAATGTATACGAATTTGTCCACCTTATTCCCAAATTTACTATGAATGTTCAACTGTATGTGAATTCCTAAGGGACCAAACTGCTTAGGTCATCGGTTCCTAGACTTACACACTACTTAAGCTAACTTATGCTAAGAACAACACGCTCACCAATGCTCGAGGGAGGACTCGAACCTCCGGCGGGAGGGGCCGCGCAGTGCGTGACATGACGCCTGTAACCGCGCGTCCACTCCGCGCGGCTTTACTATGAAACTAGAACTTTTAGACTTATCGAAAACGAACAACTTCAGCTCAGCGATAGATATCTCAACTACGTGCAGTATTCAAACTAATGTAAAATATTTGACAATAATCATTCATTTTACAAATATAAGTATTTTAAACCAAAAGTTTCTTTTAGAAGTTAACAACAATTGTTTAGAAAGAAAATAAATAAACCCACTGAACGATAGTAGAAAAGTGCTGAAGCATATCTGAATCAAAGCAAAACTACAAATGTGTCTCGCAGAAGATAGAATTCCTCTCTAAGATAAAAGTTATTAGGGTATGCCATTTTTCTTCAATATGGGAATGAAAGGACGGAAAATCTGTAGCACTGGTACGACGCAGTCTTCGCTTTGTATGTGTAATTGAGAGTTGTTCAGAGTAGCGGAGAGAAGCGTTGCGGCTTACAAAGAGCAAAAGAGAAAGAGAGAAAGAAAGAAAGAGAGAAAGAGAGAGAGAGAGAGAGAGAGAGAGAATAAAACAAGCACGTGGATGAGAAACAGGTTGGTGCGGTACGTGTAGTTCTGACCGTAATGAAAATGATACGCGATTGGGTGGGGCACTAGTGAGGCGAATGGGTGAAAAATGGACCAAGGAAGTTGCTTTCTGGATTACAAGGCATAAAAAAACGAAAAGAAAACGATGTAGAAGATACACAAATATTAGAAGAAAACTGGTCAGGTGCTAGTAGTACCCGGTACAAAGATCATTACGCATCATTATATAGACAGTTCATGCATTCCGGGAGTGGAGAATCTCGACCATTTTTGCCTGTTATCGACGTTGATACTGGCAACATATCGGTGTGAGGTATTCCAAGATTTCCAGGAATATTTTAATTTCAATAATTTAAACGTGACCTAAAGTCTTGCAGGAGGCAGGTGACCATTATTATGATAATCAGTAGTCCTCCATTCAGACTGGCTGGGTCGCAATGGTAAAAGTGAAACATCAGACTAGGAAGGATTGACTTTATTACTAATATGGCGCGTATCGGAATTTACCCATCATCAGATATCCAGGGGCGATTACTGCACATAGATATGGCGTTTCAAGTTGTGTGTGAAATAAACTTTCGCAGACCATTGGGACACAATCGGTCTGCATACAACACTGCTGACTGTTTTACTTTCAAGTTTGTCATCGGATAGCAATTGACAAAAGAAATATTTTTTCGAGAGGTATGATTACAGACTGACGATTTCCGTTTTTTTTTCTTTGATTTTACTGTGAAACCTTGCTTCTTCCCGTATTTCATGATGCTAAGCCAAGGGGAAGTACCCTATAGGTTTTGATATGTGAGTTCGCGAGTATTAACACGAGTGACATAAATGGCCGTATCTTTCGATTATATTGACTTAGAAGTTTCAATATTTTACACGGCCAAAGAGTCACATGCCTCAGTATGTAACATCAGTTTCAACTTGACACGTTTGCCCGTTCCAGAGAAAAAGTGTTTGCAACGGCCGGAGAGACAAGCAGACCGACAACAAAGCGATGCTACGTTCCGTTTGTTACCGATTCAGGTGCAAAACCCTAAAAAACAGTGGCAGCATTAATGTGTGCAGACCACGAGCGCAGTGCATGGAAAAATTTAGAGTCGTTAATCCAGGAGTGGATGATGATGTTGAACGTTATGGTAATCTGGTAGTAATGATCACAGATTTGCCATTTAGTAGGTTCAGTCGATCAGAGGCAAGGGATGCAACATGCGGCGTTTGATATCATGCCCACAAAGCTGTAGATCTCCGACCAAATCGGAAATTCTGCCTTCACTACAGCCGCAGTAAGGCTGCAGCCGCACTGCGCACCGGGTCGAGCCAGGATGCGATGCACTGGAGCTGCCAGCCCAGTCGGCACAAAGCCGCCTACCAGGGCGTTCACACTGAGCGCTGGGTAGGGCAAAATCCACTTCTCTGATTCCCTCGCTGTAAAAACACTTGCAGGTATGTAACGCTACACAACATCGTTTTATGAACTTATTTTTTCTTAGAGGCTTTACTTTCCTTGTGAAGTAAGAAAACGCGTACTTTTCATTTCGCGTGATCTTTTAGTTTTGTAACGTTTCTAAGTCGATTGTGAAGAAAGTAAGCAATTAAAACACATCAGTTTTGTCCACATCTTTTAACTACACTACTGGCCATTAAAATGCCTACACCACGAAGATGACGTGCTACAGACGTGAAATTTAACCGACAGGAAGAAGATGCTGTGATATGCAAATGATTAGCTTGTCAGAGCATTCACACAAGGTTGGCGCCGGTGGCGACACCTATAACGTGCTGACACGAGGAAAGTTTCCAACCGATTTCTCATACACGAAAGGCAGTTGACCGGCGTTGCCTGGTGAAACGTTGTTGTGATGCCTCGTGTAAGGAGGAGAAATGCGTACCATCACGTTTTCGACTTTGATAAAGATCGGATTGTTGCCTATCGCGATTCCGGTTTATCGTATCGCGACATTGCTGCTCGCGTTGGTCGAGATCCAATGACTGTTAGCAGAATATGGAATCGGACGGTTCAGCAGGGTAATACGGAACGCCGTGCTGGGAAACGGCCTCGTATCACTAGCAGTCGAGATGACAGGCATCTTATCCGCATGGCTGTAACGGATCGTGCAGCCACGTCTAGATCCCTGAGTCAACAGATGGGGACGTTTGCTAGACAACAACCATCTGCATGAACAGTTCGACGACGTTTGCAGCAGCATGGACTATCAGCTCGGAGACCATGGCTGCGGTTACCCTTGTCGCTGCATCACAGATAGGAGCGCCTGCGATGGTGTACTCAATGATGAACCTGGGTGCATGAATCGCAAAACGTCATTTTTTCGGATGAATCCAGGTTCTGTTTACAGCATAATGATGGTCGCATCCGTGTTTGGCGACATCGCGGTGAACGCACATTGGAAGCGTGTATTCGTCATCGCCATACTGGCGTATCACCCATCTTGATGGTATGGGGTGCCATTGGTTAAACTTCTCGGTCACCTCTTATTTGCACTGACGACACTTTGAACAGTGGTCGTTGCATTTCAGATGTGTTACGACCCGTGGCTCTACCCTTCATTCGATCCCTGCGAAACCCTACATTTCAGCAGTATAATGCACGACCGCATGTTGCAGGTCCTGTACGGGTCTTTCTGGATACAGAAAATATTCGACTGCTGCCCTGGCCAGCACATTCTCCAGATCTCTCACCAATTGAAAACGTCTGGTTAATGGGGGCCGAGCAACAGGCTCGTCACAATACGCCAGTCACTACTCTTGATGAACTGTGGTATCGTGTTGAACCTGCATGGGCAGCTGTACCTGTACACGCCATCCAAGCTCTGTTTGACTCAATGGCCAGGCGTATCAAGGCCATTATTTCGGCCAGAGGTGGCTGTTCTGGGTAGTGATTTCTCAGGATCTATGCACCCAAATTGCGTGAAAATGTAATCACATGTCAGTTCTAGTATAACATATTTGTCCAATGAAAACCCGTTTATCATCTGAATTTCTTCTTGGTGTAGTAATTTTAATGGCCAGTAGTGTAAGTAGCTTTACGCATGGTAATCCCATCCATTGCTTTATGTTTCGTATTCAGTGTATTCTTCTTCGACTTCTTCTTCTTTTACTCTCACTCTTTCCTTCTATTATCAATTGTAGAAGCTTATATTTGCTGTTCAGTAAAATACGTCCGAAGTATCATCGTGAAATGACTCTGATTGATGAGCTTGTGCATCTGACTTACAAATCTTGTACTGAAAAAGTGTGATGGTTTGTAGGTTCCCGTTCGCCACTTTTTCAGACCATACATTACTGCAAGTGAAATGTAGTTAAAAGTATAAAAGACCTTTAAATGGTAGTGATACTGATAGCCGCCATCAGTTAGAAATAAATGCGAGTTATTTAATGATGTCAAGGCCGCGATCATGAGCTGACTGGAGTCCGCATGGCTTGAGATTAACGTCAGACATTACAGGAAAGAAAAACGAATTACTAGCCATCATTGCTGGCCTACTGTTGCAATTTCGTATGTTTTAATCATCCATTTCGAGAAAACTCCACATATACACGAATTATTTACTCGGCGACGACTGTTTAAACTACACAATCATCTGCTATGGTCTGACAGTAGCTCACATTTTACATTATAAAAGGCAAGCAATTTTCTTCTCCATATCCTACAGTTAAGTGGAACGTATGTTTTCTTATTTGAAACCACAAGTGGTGAATATTCTGTAAATAAATTAATGTAAGTTGATACATCGCTAACGTCGGACTATAATAAAAGTTTGTGACGTCCTGCTCAATTGCTTTCGAGATGAAAAACAACTAACATACAAGGCCGCGATAACACAGCTGCTACCAAAAGCTGTTTACCACCAATCAGTCAGAGCCACCTTTCAGAACAATGCCTTCATTGCTTTATTGGTATTATTTTGAGAGTGTAATTACTTGTCCAATTTTGAAACGCAGAGGGAATAGGTTGTTAGAGACCCATCCAATTAGTATCCACTGAAACGAAAAGAATTCTCAGAGAGTTCTTATCGGTCCACGAACAACTAAAAAACTCGACTGAAAGCTTTTATTCGTATTACAGAATGAATAATAATATATTTCAGTATCTACTGGAGAACACTAAATAACAAATTTCAAAACAGAATCTACTTTCGCATGAATATTGTCTATAATGATAAGGTAAGTGAAATTAGTGCATAATCGTTGTTTTGAAGGAGACCTTCATACTGGCCGGCCGAAGTGGCCGTGCGGTTAAAGGCGCTGCAGTCTGGAGCCGCAAGACCGCTACGGTCGCAGGTTCGAATCCTGCCTCGGGCATGGATGTTTGTGATGTCCTTAGGGTAGTTAGGTTTAACTAGTTCTAAGTTGTAGGGGACTAATGACCTCAGCAGTTGAGTCCCATAGTGCTCAGAGCCATTTCAACCATTTTTTTAGACCTTCATACTGCATTTACCGTCTCCAATTCATTATACACAAGCTATTGACTTTTAACATTTGTCTGAAGAGCAAGGGAGTTTAATGCACTCCTGAGAATTCTCAGAAAGTAATAGGTCTCGTCATCATGGGCGATGTCTCGTGAGCCTTCATCCGAGCTAATTTGTCCTCCTTAGCTGCAAAAAATCTTCAATATTTTTCCCATTTGTTTTTTCTTTTCTCTTAATGATGCTGTGCTTGACAGTGGCAGGGGTGCATTGCGTAGAGCTAATGACGACCTCTCAGTATGATCTTCTTCATCTTGTGACACAGACAAATTGAAAATTCTTGAGATGTTTCATTTTGGTCAATGGTTTTGTTTCCGCTAGAAAGGAACTGCGCGTAGCTCATGGATTTAAAAAGTCTTTTAAAAAGTTTATGAGGTGAATCCAAGGCCAAGTGGAATTGAGTTTCGGTGCACTTTTCCCTGGATCACGTGACCTCAATTTGCCAAGTTTTTAAAGTTTCCTCTGTAACTGTCTCTGAAGTGTTTCCATTTGCATTTCACCGTTTTAACTGAGAGAATAATAAAATGATGTGAGAAACGGAGAGAAGATTAGGGTTTTAAGTCCCATCGACAGCGAGGTCATAAGAGGCGGATCAAAACCTTCGGATTATTTCTACAGTTGGGATGAAAATCGGCTGTGCCCTTTCAAAAGAACCATCCCGGCGTTAGGCTGGAGCGATTTAGGGAAATCACGGAAAAATTAAATTGGGCAGCTCGGACACGAATTTGAACCGTCGTCCTAGAGTAAGAGTCCAGTGAGGTAACCAGTACACCACCTCACTTGATAAGGATGTGAGAAAATATGGATCTTCAGTTCGCTGTTTCTAAGGATATATGGAAATAGATGGGCTGAGTAAATGTCTATTATACTAACAAACCTATAAACAAAACGTATATGATTGACCAATTCATACAGTACCACAGGTGTTTGCATACAGTTGTTGAAATATAAATGCATCTCCAGTAGCTGTATTTATCGAAGTCGATTAGAGACTCACACAACTGGTTTTGCAACTTCTAAGCTGCCTCTTCTGGTGCATATAATGCTGTGCCCTCTGGTATAGGGAGCTATTACAGAATGTTGTAGAGTAACAGTAGGCCTGGCTAGGCAATGTTCTTAGCCTTCTTCAATTGGTAAAATCATCCTCAATAATGAAAGTTCAGTCTATGTTAAAAACACAAACTGTGATCACTCTACCGATTAAAGTATGTTCCTGTGGGCCTGCGTCAAGCAACGGACGATGCTCTTCGTAAATGTTAGCCAGGAAAACATTGGGTCTGGAGGCGGTTACCGGACCCAATATTTTCCTGGATGACATTTGCGAGGGCACCGTCCTTTGCTGGACATAGGCTCACAGGAACGTACTTTAATCGGTAGAGTGATGACAGTTCGTGATTTTAACACAGACTGGACTTTCATTATTGATGATATTTTTACCAACTGAAGGCTATTTAATTTAGCTATATAGGAAATACTGAATAATCTTTTTCAAAAACTTTCTTCTCGTGAGACGCGTCTGTATTCAGCTGCTGAGCAATACCGACTATTGGTTGGCCCTGTATTGCGTTTGTGAACAGTCAAACTTTAATCGTAGTGAAATGCTAAATTTGAAACAATAGAAATGAATCTAATTAAATCCAAACGAAACTAACTGTGTACTCAGCGAAAATTATTCAGCTGAAACTCAATAGTGAACTACGCTCTGAAAGTTACATAACATTAAGTTCAGTATCTGATTTGAAGTATCTAAAAAATATAATACTGCCCAATTCTGAAGAGAATAACCCTTTAAGACTATCTACGTTGTTCACAGTAAATTAATCTGCTTACGTAGCACAATGCCTGCAAATTCTGACTACGTATTGTGTGCTCACAAGAATGCGAGGTGACTTCTATCCTGAAAGAAAAGTAACTTACCTCTTGCTTAGTATCCTGTTTTGTGTCTTGTGTACTGGCGTTCTCTAAAGCAAATTGAAATCAGGAAATGCAGCAACTAAAGAAAAATAATCCACTAACTACCAAATTTTTCTTTGTTTGTCAGAAACAACCTGGGCTGCGTGTGGCGCAAGATGCATTGCACACATGACAAAATATTTAAATTTTACTAAGAATGATGAAGAATGATTTTACTTTAAAGAAAAGCGTTCTAGAAAAATTAAACTATGATTATTGTGCAAAAAGACTGTACAACATCAGAAGACTCTAATAATTACGAAATTCACTCATTACAAAAATAACAGACATTTAAACCAATTGCGTTATTTACGATCTATTGAAAAAAACAGATAAAATAAACACTAATCATGAGTATGATTAGTTATTAAGAGACAAAGATTTCCTTCAATTAATAGTTCTTACCACAAAGATTTCATTCTTGGGTATGCATTGTTTACCTTGAAATATTCCTTCGAAAATTTTCTCCATCCACAGAACCGAGAAAATATCTTTAACAAAAAATTTTCATCTCCATACTAAAGTGTTCCAAACAGTTTCTTCCAGATTTATAAATATCAGATCTCCTCCTCTGAAACTCAACTGCTCGCTACTCTGCCTCTAATAAGAATGTCCTAACCCTGCACAACTGACTGGCGACGAAGCGCACCGCAGGTTACATTAAACACAGTGTCAACGATCTTACCCACTACTCGTACAGGATCCTCATGCATATTTGTCCCAGTACAGTAAACGTGAAACATTTACCATGGCAGAAAATACATGAAAACCTTACGGGCTGAGAATTTTGCCTAGACACGCCAACCTTTTGCTCTGCGGCATTCTGTTATAGCTGTCTATACCACGTTACATAGCATTATATGCAGCAGCAGAAGCAACTTATAAGTTGTGAAACCAGTTGTGTGAATCTCTAATCGACTGTGGCCTTTTGGATTTTTCAATGATCCATGGAACTCTTGAGCCCCTGACGTTTCGTCCAAGGCTACGTTGGACATTTTCGGAGGTGCTCCTGGTTGTGCTTTGAATCTTGCCGACTCACGAATCGGACGTCGAAGAGCGGCCTAAATACCGTGGAAAGTGGGCGTGGTCTGAATTTCACGTGATATCAGAGATAAACCTTGTCAAAGATAAAAATTTTTAACTATCGATTGTAGTACGTCAAAGATAAAAACTTCTCATCGATTCTGTAGCGCCACAGTCCATATATCACTGAGTTTCATGGCTTCTTCTTTTCTGTTAAAATTATCCGCATGTTTATATATTTCGATGGCTTCTCTATATAGCAGTGGTTAATAGTTCGTCATAGTACATAAAACTTCAGTTTCCGAAAATTTTACTGCATGATCACCTGATTGAAGAGCATGTTCCGCCACGGCTGATTTGTCTGTTTTCCCTAGTTGGCAAAGACTTTTATGTTCCTTCAACAGTGTATTCACACTTCTCTTTGTAGTTCCAATGTAGAACTTGCCACACGTACACGGAATCTTATACACACCACTTGCAGACAGAGGGGGACGTTTATCCTTAACGGAACGAAGTGCTTGGCCTATTTTCTTAGTTGGTTTGAAAATCGGTCGAACGTTATGTTTCCTTAGAATCTTGCCGATTTGATCCGTTACTTTTTTGATGAAGGGTAGAGAAACCGTGTTTTTCATCGCTGTGTCCCATCGTTGCCCTTAGGCCCCCTGTTATTCGGTCGCAAATCTCTATTTCCTTACTAGAGTACTCATTTTTCTCAAAAGTCTACTTTAGATGTTTTAACTCGGCGTCCAGGTGTTCCGGCGCACAAATCTTTTTAGCTCTGTCCACTAGACTTTTAATTACACCTATTTTCTGTTGTTGATGATGATTGGAATCCTTATGCAAGTATCTGTCGGGATGTGTAAGCTTCCGAAAGACTTTATGTTTCAAGCTGCGATCAGTCTGTCTCATGACGAAGACATCCAAGAAGAAGCAACTGGAATCACTCAATAGAGGAAAGTCCACTGGACCTGACGGGATACCAATTCGATTCTACACAGAGTACGCGAAAGAACTTGCCCCCCTTCCAACAGCCGTGTACCGCAAGTCTCTAGAGGAACGGAGGGTTCCAAATGATTGGAAAAGAGCACAGATAGTCCCAGTCTTCAAGAAGGGTCGTCGAGCAGATGCGCAAAACTATAGACCTATATCTCTTACGTCGATCTCTTGTAGAATTTTAGAACATGTTTTTTGCTCGCGTATCATGTCATTTCTGGAAACCCAGAATCTACTATGTAGGAATCAACATGGATTCCGGAAACAGCGATCGTGTGAGACCCAACTCGCCTTATTTGTTCATGAGACCCAGAAAATATTAGATACAGGCTCCCAGGTAGATGCTATTTTTCTTGACTTCCGGAAGGCGTTCGATACAGTTCCGCACTGTCGCCTGATAAACAAAGTAAGAGCCTACGGAATATCAGACCAGCTGTGTGGCTGGATTGAAGAGTTTTTAGCAAACAGAACACAGCATGTTGTTATCAATGGAGAGACGTCTACAGACGTTAAAGTAACCTCTGGCGTGCCACAGGGGAGTGTTATGGGACCATTGCTTTTCACAATATATATAAATGACTTAGTAGATAGTGTCGGAAGTTCCATGCGGCTTTTCGCGGATGATGCTGTAGTATACAGAGAAGTTGCTGCATTAGAAAATTGTAGCGAAATACAGGAAGATCTGCAGCGGATAGGCACTTGGTGCAGGGAGTGGCAACTGACCCTTAACATAGACAAATGTAATGTATTGCGAATACATAGAAAGAAGGATCCTTTATTGTATGATTATATGATAGCGGAACAAACACTGGTAGCAGTTACTTCTGTAAAATATCTGGGAGTATGCGTACGGAACGATTTGAAGTGGAATGATCATATAAAACTAATTGTTGGTAAGGCGGGTACCAGATTGAGATTCATTGGGAGAGTGCTTAGAAAATGTAGTCCATCAACAAAGGAGGTGGCTTACAAAACACTCGTTCGACCTATACTTGAGTATTGCTCATCAGTGTGGGATCCGTACCAGGTCGGGTTGACGGAGGAGATAGAGAAGATCCAAAGAAGAGCGGCGCGTTTCGTCACTGGGTTATTTGGTAACCGTGATAGCGTTACGGAGATGTTTAATAAACTCAAGTGGCAGACTCTGCAAGAGAGGCGCTCTGCATCGCGGTGTAGCTTGCTCGCCAGGTTTCGAGAGGGTGCGTTTCTGGATGAGGTATCGAATATATTGCTTCCCCCTACTTATACTTCCCGAGGAGATCACGAATGTAAAATCAGAGAGATTAGAGCGCGCACGGAGGCTTTCAGACAGTCGTTCTTCCCGCGAACCATACGCGACTGGAACAGGAAAGGGAGGTAATGACAGTGGCACGTAAAGTGCCCTCCGCCACACACCGTTGGGTGGCTTGCGGAGTATCAATGTAGATGTAGATGTAGATGTAGATGGATATTGCATTGTCTTTCTCCAATTCCATGGTAAACTGGATTTTTTGATTTATACTATTTAAATAACAGAAGAATTCCTCTAAAGCTTTTTTGCCATGTGACCAAAAAACAAATGTATCATCCACGTATCGATACCATCGACATGGTTTCTTACTCGCTTTTTCCAGAGCTAATTGTTCGAATTTTTCCTTGTAAAAATTAGCAATCGTAGGACTCAATGAGTTACACATGGTCACACCATCAACCTGCTCATAAAACTGATATTCCCACTGAAACTGACTAGGCCGGCCGGTGTGGCCGTGCGGTTAAAGGCGCTTCAGTCTGGAACCGCGTGACCGCTACGGTCGCAGGTTCGAATCCTGCCTCGGGCATGGATGTGTGTGATGTCCTTAGGTTAGTTAGGTTTAATTAGTTCTAAGTTCTAGGCGACTGATGACCTCAGAAGTTAAGTCGCATAGTGCTCAGAGCCAGCCAACTAGAGGTAAGGCAGTGTATGAAAAGACCAATCAAATCCGCTGGGAAAACATACGCTATGTAAACAATAACTCAGTTTTTCCAGTAGTGTTTTCATTGATGACTCTGCTTACTCTGGTTACGACGTGAAAATACTCTCTAAGCAGACAAACAAATGATTACAATTTCAGAAAAAATGAGTGATTTACTCAAAAGGAAGAGCTTCAAACATTGAGCAAGTCAATAAGGCGTTGGTCCACCTCTCGCCATTATGCAGTTGATTTAGTTGTTGCGTTTCCTGCTGAGCGGTATCGTGCCAAATTCTGCCCAATTGACGCGTTTGATGGTCAAAATCCCCGAGTTGGTTGGGAGGCCTTGCCCACAATGCTCTAAACGTTCTCAGTTGGGGAGAGACTTGGCGACCTCGCTGGCCAAGACAGAGTTCGGCAGGCACGCAGACAAGCAGTAGAAACGCTCATAAAGTGCAAGCGAGCAGCATCTTGTTGAAATGTGAGCCCAGGATGGCGTGGCATTAAGGGCAACAAAACGGGGCGTAGAGTATCGTCAATGTACCGCTGTGCTGTAAGGGTACCGCGGATGACAAGCAACTGGGTCTTGCTAAGAAAAGAAATGGCACCGCAGACCATAACCGGCGGTTGTCGGGCCGTATGGCAGGTTGGTATCCCACCATTCTCTGGGTCGACTCCAGACACGTCTTCGGGCTGGAATGTCATTGATGGGAGTAGAATTGTCTTCAGTATGAGCCCTGCTTCTGAATGATCCTCGATCACCGGTCTGAGGTGCCATTTCTTTTCATAGCACAACCCCTTCGGTTGTTATCCGTGGCATCCTTACTGCACAGCGGTACACTGACGTTAATCTACGCCCCATTTTGTTGCCCTTATTGGCTCGCCGTCCTGGGCTTACATTTCAGCAAGATAATGATCATCCGCACACTGCGAGACTTTCCGCTAATTCAATAAAATTCTTCTGGGTTTGAGGCCGCATTTTCATCTGTAAAATACCGACGTTTCGGCGCCAGTCCAATAAGCACAAGGTTAACTGAACACGAGAGATATATCCGCCTCAAATACAATACAACAAATCAGCGGTGGCAGAACAGTGCAGGATGAAGATCGAATTTCGAGAGGCCCGCGTACAGGCGAAACAGCCGTTTAGTTGGAGGAGGAAGATTAGAGAGGCTATAGAAATAGCCAAGTGACCCGACAATATGAATAGAGAAGACGGGCACCGACTTCCAGCGTCTTGGCTGCCAGCAGTGACACTTTTTTTTTTTTGTTTATTTGGCCTTTGAGTGTGTACTCAATTTAGCCATCGGCAACAGGTAGTGACAATGTACACATAATTGAATAAACAAATACAGAAATGCATATTTACAAGAATAAAAAGCTTAACTGTTACAGTTTTGTACATAATGTTTTAAAAATTGAATTGAATTGCATTGGAAAATAATTAAAAGTGTCTTGGCTTACAATTCACACCAATTCTGAAATATCTTCATCTGCAAGACATATTTATAATTACGTACACCATTAAAACCTACAGATTGTAACCAGTACTCTTGATGAAGTTAACTATTACTTTATATAGACGAACGTCTTTAGTACACAGAAGAGAAGAAGCTGATTGAGGAAGATGGTAGCCCATACTCAGCAATGTCTTCAGAAAGACCAACCGTTCACGGTCAAATTTGGGGCACATAAATGTGGTTGACATCAGCTTCCGACTCAGGATCACACTCACATGTTGGTGAACTGTGAACGTTGATCCGATGTAGATGTTGTGGGAAAGAGGCATGATTGAAGCGGAGTCTTATGATGGTAGAAATCGTGGATCGGCCCAGATGTGTCCTCATGAACCACGGCTGTGAAGGAATCCGAGGTTGTAGCGCTGCGTAATAACCGCCTTTTGTCTGTTGAGAAACGTTCCACATTTCCTGCCATTGTTGTCTTGCGTGATCCTTGACTTCACGTAAGAAGTCTGTATAAGGAAGGTGCAGATCCAGGACGGTGCCTAAGGTTGCCGCTTGTTTGGCTAATGCGTCAACTTCATCATTATAGAGGATACCAGAGTGGGAAGGTACCCACAACAAATGGATCGTCCGGCTCGTGCGTGTGCAGCGAATATATTCAGATATCACATCCAAGGTATAACTGTTGGTTGTTTTGTTCCATCGACTGTACTGAATGTTTTTAAGAACGCTTTGCGAGTCAGATACTATCAATATCTTGGGGAAGGAAGTGCTAGAGACAAACTTAAGCGCTTCCAAAACTGCCACTGTCTCCGCCGTAAAAATAGAAGTGCTCGAAGGCAGTTTGAAGGTTCTGCGGATCTGGATCTGAGGACAGAAAAAAGCGCATCCTGTACACTCTCCTTGCGGAATTTTGGAGCCGTCGGTATATACACAGAGAAAACCCGGACCTTGTGCTTGAACGAGACGATTGAAGCCAACGTTGACATTAGTACTGTCCAGCCAGGTCGTATTTAAATAATTGACTGGGATCTGGGAGCAGAGCGTTTGAAGATCGTATTCAAAAACAGGTAGATGAGGTAGATGCGCTGAACGCCGTGTAGAATGTATGACAGGTGACCAAGTGTCAAAGCACTTTATTCCTTCCGTGGGATGCAATCCACAGTCGATAAATGCAATCTCTACTTTGGTAGACGGAACTATCCATAATGGCCATGCCTTGAATGTAGAATTTGTCCGATAACATTTGGCGCCTAGTGCTCAAGGGCATCTCCCCTGCTTCTATTAAAAGGGCGTTGGTGGGCGTCGATCGCATGGCTCCAAGACAGGTACGAATGGCTCTATATTGAAGAGTATCTAATTTGGAGAGATGAATCTTTGACGCAGTGTGGTAGAATTGACAGCCATAGTCTAATCGAGATCGAATTATTCCTCGGTACACGGTGAGTAAAACACTCTGGTGCGCTCCCCACCAGACACGAGTGAGTGATCTGATTACATTTAAACCTTCTTCACACTTGGTAACGGTGGATCGGATGTGGAGCGCCCAGCTTAACCGAGAGTCAAAAATCATCCCCAGAAATCGAACGTGAGATTTTATTTGGAAGGTGTACTTGCCACCGGTAATGTGATCTTCAGTGCGAGCTGTCGTCGACTTGGAGAAGGGAACGACTGCTGATTTCTCAGCCGAGATCTCCAGCCCATTGTGAGAGAGCCACTCATCGATGTGTGCGATGGTTGTGGTTAATGCCCTTTTGGCCTGAAGATATGAAGCAGCAGTAGAATAAACACATATATCATCAGCATACTGTAGGGTTTTTGTGGGGGGAGTAAGTATGCGTTCTAGGTCGTGCGTATATAGAGTATACAGGAGAGGACTTAAAATTGCACCTTGCGGCAAGCCCTGGGAGACATAAAAAGGTTCGATCATGGTACCTTTGAAACGGACGTAGATCGTTCTTTGAGTAATCAGGGTACTGATACCGTAGATCATCCGTGAAGGAATTCCGAATCCTGCCAGCTTGTCCAAGAGTATCGGTATTTGTACGTGATCATATGCACCCTCAACGTCAAGAAAAGCTGCCACTACTGTCTCTTTCGTTTGAAAGGCTGACGTGATATCCATATTAAGCAAAAACAGGTTATCCCTGGTCCCTTTGCCTTTTCTGAAGCCGTATTGATTCCGAGGCAACAAATTACTTTTTTCAAGCCACCATTCTTGTCTTCTTTCTACCATTCGCTCCAGTGTTTTTGCAACACACAACGACAAGGTAATAGGTCTATAATTAGTACCGACATTTGGATCTTTACCACTTTTGAGAATTGGAATTATTACTTGCGTCTTCCATGTTGATATGAGGTCTTTCTTCATCCAGTACTGATTAAAAATGTTCAAGAGAAAGTCTTTCGCTTCTATAGGCAGGTGTGCAAGCATAGAGTAGTGTATATGATCAATGCCAGGGCAACTGTCGCTCGATACTTTAATAGCTTCGTTGAGTTCTTCTTTAGAGAAAGGACGAAGGAGAACATGATAGCGGTCTTCTTCAGCAGGGAACCGATGGTTTAAAAATGACACCGTGGGAGGAGCGATTGTACCTATGAATTCCTCTAACCAGGCCGTGGTAGCAGGGGGGGGGGGGAGGAAGACAGTCTTCTTGTTATAAATGCTTTTATTTTATGCCAGATGCTTGCCATACTGGTTTCATTATTTAGGGACAGGCAAAATTATTTCCAACTGCCCTTTTTGTTTTTCTTCAGGAATTTGTTAACTCGCGCATTCACTTTTTGCACAGCCAAGAAGTTGTCCAATGAAGGATTCTGACTATAGGTTTTCAAGGCGAGTCGTCGCTTCGCAATTTCCCGAGAGCATTCAGAATTCCACCAAGGAGGAGAACGGTGCTTCATTACTGTAAACTCTTTTTTCTTAGGGATGCTGATGCCAGCTGCGACGTTCATAGCATTGAGTAGAACTGGGTATGCATCTTCGTCCCGTAAGTCACGTCTCATATTTGCGAGTGCCCGCCGAACCGTTTCCTGATAAGAGGCCCAATTGGCTTCCTTGATTTTCCACGTACTATTAGAGTAGCAGATGTGTGTAGTATAGACGTTGATGTTAATGTGAAACTCTATTGGGAGATGATCGGATCCCATTGAATCCTTTTTAACGCACCAATTAGATATTTCAGTAAAGCAGGAGGTGCAAAGAGTTATATCAACTGCGGAGGGTCTACGGAGAGGTGAAGTTATCATAGTAGGAGAGCAATCGTTGGTATCACTAGGTTATTATCTTCGATAACGCTTATCAAGGTCCTGCCGTTCCCGTCTGTCACGTCTCCTCCCCACGCTACATGGTGGGCATTCACGTCTCCAGCTGGGATAAAGGGAGGACGAAGCTGACTTATTAATTGTCTCCAGTCACCTTCCACGATACTGTGGTGGGGAGCGTTATACAACGAGACAACTGTAAAGGTTTTGTGGGCAGTTCGTATCTCCACAGCAACTAATTCAAGGTTGGTGACAGGTACGTGTAACGAGTGTGGACGATGCGGCAGCGAAATTTTTACCAGTATAGCTACGCCGCCCCACCCATCGAGACGGTCTTCCCTTACTATAGAATAATTTTGAAAGCGAACAGTTCGTTCGAATTTGAACCAAGTTTCACATAACAGAACGATATCAGGCTGACTTACGAACAGTTCTCGTTGCAAGCTTTCTCTATTAGAATTAGCCGATCTCGCATTCCACTGCAGTACTTTTAAAGCCGCCATAATTTAGGGAACCCCCCCATGAACCATGGACCTTGGCGTTGGTGGGGAGGCTTGCGTGCCTCAGCGATACAGATGGCAGTACCGTAGGTGCAACCACAACGGAGGGGTATCTGTTGAGAGGCCAGACAAACATGTGGTTCCTGAAGAGGAGCAGCGGCCTTTTCAGTAGTTGCAGGGGCAACAGTCTGGATGATTGACTGATCTGGCCTTGTAACATTAACCAAAACGGCCTTGCTGTGCTGGTACTGCGAACGGCTGAAAGCAAGGGGAAACTACAGCCGTAATTTTTCCCGAGGACATGCAGCTTTACTGTATGATTAAATGATGATGGCGTCCTCTTGGGTAAAATATTCCGGAGGTAAAATAGTCCCCCATTCGGATCTCCGGGCGGGGACTACTCAAGAGGACGTCGTTATCAGGAGAAAGAAAACTGGCGTTCTACGGATCGGAGCGTGGAATGTCAGATCCCATAATCGGGCAGGTAGGTTAGAAAATTTTAAAAGGGAAATGGATAGGTTAAAGTTAGATATAGTGAGAATTAGTGAAGTTCGGTGGCAGGAGGAACAAGACTTTTGGTCAGGTGAGTACAGGGTTATAAATACAAAATCAAATAGGGGTAATGCAGGAGTAGGTTTAATATGAATAAAAAAATAGGAGTGCGGGTTAGCTACTACAAACAGCATAGTGAACGCATTATTGTGGCCAAGAGAGAAACAAAGCCCATGCCTACTACAGTGGTACAAGTTTATATGCCAACTAGCTCTGCAGATGATGAAGAAATAGATGAAATGTATGACGAGATAAAAGAAATTATTCAGATAGTGAAGGGAGACGAAAATTTAATAGTCATGGGTGATTGGAATTCGTCAGTAGGAAAAGGGAGAGAAGGAAACATAGTAGGTGAATATGGATTGGGGGGAAGAAATGAAAGAGGAAGCCGCCTTGTAGAATTTTGCACAGAGCATAACTTAATCATAGCTAACACTTGGTTCAAGAATCATAAAAGAAGGTTGTATACCTGGAAGAATCCTGGAGATACTAAAAGGTATCAGATAGATTATATAATGGTAAGACAGAGATTTAGGAACCAGGTTTTAAATTGTAAGGCATTTCCAGGGGCAGATGTGGATTCTGACCACAATCTATTGGTTATGAACTGCAGACTGAAACTGAAGAAGCTGCAAAAAGGTGGGAATCTAAGGAGATGGGACCTGGATAAACTGAAAGAACCAGAGGTTGTAGAGAGTTTCAGGGAGAGCATAAGGGAACAATTGACAGGAATGGGGGAAAGAAATACAGTAGAAGAAGAATGGGTAGCACTGAGAGATGAAGCAGTGAAGGCAGCAGACGATCAAGTAGGTAAAAAGGCGAGGGCTAATAGAAATCCTTGGGTAACAGAAGAAATATTAAATTTAATTGATGAAAGGAGAAAATATAAAAATGCAGTAAATGAAGCAGGCAAAAAGGAATACAAACGTCTCAAAAATGAGATCGACAGGAAGTGCAAAATGGCTAAGCAGGGATGGCTAGAGGACAAATGTAAGGACGTAGAGGCTTGTCTCACTAGGGGTAAGATAGATACTGCCTACAGGAAAATTAAAGAGACCTTTGGAGAGAAGAGAACCACTTGTATGAATATCAAGAGCTCAGATGGCAACCCAGTTCTAAGCAAAGAAGGGAAGGCAGAAAGGTGGAAGGAGTATATAGAGGGTTTATACAAGGGCAATGTACTTGAGGACAATATTATGGAAATGGAAGAGGATGTAGATGAAGACGAAATGGGAGATAAGATACTGCGTGAAGAGTTTGACAGAGCACTGAAAGACCTGAGTCGAAACAAGGTCCCGGGAGTAGACAACATTCCATTAGAACTACTGATGGCCTTGGGAGAGCCAGTCATGACAAAACTCTACCATCTGGTGAGCAAGATGTATGAGACAGGCGAAATACCCTCGGACTTCAAGAAGAATATAATAATTCCAATCCCAAAGAAAGCAGGTGTTGACAGATGTGAAAATTACCGAACTATCAGTTTAATAAGTCACAGCTGCAAAATAGTAACGCGAATTCTTTACGGACGAATGGAAAATCTGGTAGAAGCGGAGCTCGGGGAAGATCAGTTTGGATTCCGTAGAAATGTTGGAACACGTGAGGTAATACTAACCTTACGACTTATCTTAGAAGAAAGATTAAGAAAAGGCAAACCTACGTTTCTAGCATTTGTAGACTTAGAGAATGCTTTTGACAATGTTAACTGGAATACTCTCTTTCAAACTCTGAAGGTGGCAGGTATAATATACAGGGAGCGAAAGGCTATTTACAATTTGTACAGAAATCAGATGGCAGTTATAAGAGTCGAGGGGCATGAAAGGGAAGCAGTGGTTGGGAAAGGAGTGAGACAGGGTTGTAGCCTGTCCCCGATGTTATTCAATCTGTATATTGAGCAAGCAGTAAAGGAAACAAAAGAAAAATTCGGAGTAGGTATTAAAATTCATGGAGAAGAAGTAAAAACTTTGAGGTTCGCCGATGACATTGCAATTCTGTCAGAGACAGCAAAGGACTTGGAAGAGCAGTTGAACGGAATGGACAGTGTCTTGAAAGGAGGATATAAGATGAACATCAACAAAAGCAAAACGAGGATAATGGAATGTAGTCAAATTAAATCGGGTGATGCTGAGGGAATTAGATTAGGAAATGAGACACTTAAAGTAGTAAAGGAGTTTTGCTATTTAGGGAGTAAAATAACTGATGATGGTCGAAGTAGAGAGGATATAAAATGTAGACTGGCAATGGCAAGGAAATCGTTTCTGAAGAAGAGAAATTTGTTAACATCGAGTATAGATTTAAGTGTCAGGAAGTCGTTTCTGAAAGTATTTGTATGGAGTGTAGCCAGGTATGGAAGTGAAACATGGACGATGACTAGTTTGGACAAGAAGAGAATAGAAGCTTTTGAAATGTGGTGCTACAGAAGAATGCTGAAGATAAGGTGGGTGGATCACATAACTAATGAGGAAGTATTGAATAGGATTGGGGAGAAGAGAAGTTTGTGGCACAACTTGACTAGAAGAAGGGATCGGTTGGTAGGACATGTTTTGAGGCATCAAGGGATCACAAATTTAGCATTGGAGGGCAGCATGGAGGGTAAAAATCGTAGAGGGAGACCAAGAGATCAATACACTAAGCAGATTCAGAAGGATGTAGGTTGCAGTAGGTACTGGGAGATGAAGAAGCTTGCACAGGATAGAGTAGCATGGAGAGCTGCATCAAACCAGTCTCAGGACTGAAGACCACAACAACAACAACAATTTAGGGAGAGAGAGATTTAAATATGCCAGTAACGAGGTACCGGATATCGGAATTGTTCATAGCACTATTTCGTCTCATGTTTTGCATGACAATATCAATCACATTTATTATCTTATCTATAAGTTTAGCATGACCTTGAGGCTGTCGTTGATTCGGCGCTTGTGGGGTTGCTAATCTGTGAGCAGCAGGCTGGTATGGATTTTGGCTGATAGGAGTGAATGAATGTTGCATGGGATACAACAGGCTGCGGTACTGAGACCACTCACGAACGTTACTTTGGTTGTTTACTTGCGCCTGCCGCCGGGGAGGCCGGTATATTAGCACAGCCACCTCTGGAGCCAAGACGCCGTCCATCTACTCCAAACAGGAACCCATGTCCGCGCATTGACAACAAGGTTCGTTGACTGCTAGCTCTCGCCCGACTCAACCACCCTGTTCCACTGTTGGCCACGCGAACTTGCATCTCCGCCCTTACAGCTCTCGCCCATCTCAGTTGCTCCCTTCTTGTCCTTCCACAGTGGCTCTGCACGGACTGCCTTCCTCTCCGGCCAAGGCTTCACACAGCTCGAGCGTGGCGACCTCTGACTGACTGGGTGGCAGTAAGACTCATCGCAACGGACGGAAATGCAGTCTGTCGTAACTCACGGCACACTTGTTCTAAACGACACATCCATTTATTATATTCCAAACAAGTTCTACATTTAAAAAAATAATTTATTCTCTGATACTATGAAGACCAAGAATGAAATGTTTAGATTAAAAAGAGCGTAAGACAGGGATGTAGTCTTTCGCTCCTACCGCTCGATCTATACATCGAAAAAGCAATAATAGAAATAAGATATAGGCTCAGGAGTGGAATTAAAATTCATAGTGAAAGGATATCAGTGATATGATTCGCTGGTGACGTTGCTATTCTCAGCGAAAGCGTAGAAGAATTACATGATCTACTGAATGGAATGAACAGCCTAATGAGTGTAGAATATGAACTGACAAGGGAACCTCCCCATCGCACCCCGGTCAGATTTAGTTATAAGTTGTCACAGTGGACAGGCCTTGAAAAACTGAACACAGGTCAATCGAGAAAACAGGAAGAAGTTGTGTGGAACTATGAAAAAATAAGCAAAATATACAAACTGAGTAGTCCATGCGCAAGATAGGCAACATCAAGGATTCTGTTAACTCAGGAGCGCCGTGGTCCCGTGGTTAGCGTGAGCAGCTGCGGAACTAGAGGTCCTCGGTTGAAGTCTTCCCTCGAGTGAAAAATTTACTTCCTTTATTTTCGCAAAGTTATGATCTGTCCATTCGTTCATTGACGTCTCTGTTCACTGTAATAAGTTTAGCGTCTGTGTTTTGCGACCGCACTGCAAAACCGTGCGATTAGTAGACGAAAGGACGTGCCTCTCCAATGGGAACCGAAAACATTTGATCGCAAGGTCATAGGTCAACCGATTCCTCCATAGGAACACACGTCTGATATATTCTATACGACACTGGTGACCGCATGGGCGTCACATGACAGGAATATGTTGTCGACCCACCTAACTTGTGCACTTGGCGAATGGGTAAAAAGATTCTTCTACCTTGCCCGATTTAGGTTTTCTTGTGGATGTTTCGATGTTTCTTTAGGTGTAGCGTCCCCATACTATGGCGCAGTTACCTCGCATCGGACGGACGGACGGACAGATAATAATTGTCTGAAAATAAAAAATTAAACTTTTCACTCGAGGGAAGACTTGAACCAAGGATCTCTCGTCCCGCAGCTGCTCACGCTAACCACGGGACCACGGCGCTCCTGAGCTTAGACTGTCCTTGATGTTGCTTATCTTGCGTATGGACTACTCAGTTTGTATATTTTGCTTATTTTTTTCATAGTTCCACACAACTTCTTCCTGTTTTCTCGATTGATCTGTGTTCAGTTTTTCAAGGCCTATCCACTGTGCCAACTTATAACTTAATCTGAGGGGGGTGTGATGGGGAGGTTCCCTTGTGAGAGTAAATCGAAGAAAGACGAAAGTAATGAGAAGTAGCAGAAATGAGAATAGCGAGAAACTTAACGTCAGAATTGATGGTCAGGAAGTAAGTGAAGTTAAGGAATTCTTCTACCTAGTCATGACAGACAGAGCAGGACGACATAAAAAGCAGACTGGCACTGATAAAAAGGGCATTTCTGCCCAAGAGTAGTCTACTAGTGTCAAACATAGAGCTAAATTTGAGGAAGAAGCACAGCACTGTATGCTACAAAAACATGGACTGTGAGAAAAACGGAACAATAGAGAATCTAAGGATTTGAGATGAACCTCTACAGAGGAGTGTAGAAAATTAGGTGGACTGATAAGGTAAAGAACGGGGAGATTTTGTGCAGAATACCTCAAAATATGCTCATGTGAGTTATCATTTTTTTCAGCCGTCCCCTTCAATTACACTAAAGTACAAATAAACTAGCTGGCATAAACAGGATATTTCACTATGACGATGCGTGGGAATCAGTGACGCAGCATGCAGGCTGCGAGCACAAAGAACTATCCTGTCGTTGGACAATCCCACCATAATAACATCTCGTAATACTGTCAAAAACGCGTTGGCGATGTGTGCTCTAGCATTTCCCTCCCTGAAATAACTTTCTTTTCCTCAGTTATTAGATCTCTGAGGAAAGGCTGCAATATATTGTTCGCGTGCCTACCAGAACTAGGCGGAAAAAAAAATTGTTGCAGTAATTTATATTACACTAATTACTGACCACAGTCAGATTTTTACATAATATAAATCCTCTACATGTAACTGATGAGGATTTTCAAAACTACAGCGTTTGCTTGGACCAGTGCTGTTTAAAATATGCCGTATGTAAATGATCCAGTAGAAAGCGATGGATGCTCTTTAAGGCTGTTCGCAGATGATGTGATTATCTATAACAAAATAGCAACGCCAGAAGGCAGTAGCGATTTTCAGAATGACGTTCACAGCAGTCTAATCAGTGGTTCAGGCTCTAGCAGTTGACCCTGAACGTAAATAACTGTAACTAGTTGCGCATACGTAGGACAAGAAAGCCACTACAGTACAACTACACTATTCGTGAGAGACTGCTGGAAACGATATCTAGGAGTAACTATCCAGAGGGACGTTTAGTAGAATGGTAGCATAAAACAATTGGAAGGAAAAGTGCGTGTCAGGCTGATATTCATGCGAATGTAGCTCACCCACGAAGGAAGTGGCTCATAATGCACTTCTTTGACCGATACTTGAGCGTTGTTCATCAATATAGGACCCTGACCAGGTAGGAACTGATAGAAGAGAGAGAGATTATTAGCCCATGCTTTATTTAAGACATTATTATTTATGTGTGCAGGTTCAATAATTCATAATTTAAAGGATTCTCAGGATATTCGTTTTATAGGCTCAATGTTAATTTTATACCTTTAACTTCTGTTTGTTTTAATGATTCTAGTTTATCTTTGTGTGGTATACCTTTTTTGGCAGGGTTTTATTCAAAGGACTTGATTCTTGAAATGGTTTGTTTAAGATGAATTAATTGTTTAATTTATTTTTCTTTATTTTTTTCTACTGGCTTAACTGTTTCTTATTCTTTTCGTTTATTTTATTATTCGATATCTGGGGATAATAATTTTTATTCTAGATTTTCGTTTGATGATAAGGGTTATTATATTTCGTTTGGTATGATTGGTTTATTGTTTGTTGCTGTTTTTGGTGGTAGTCTTTTATCTTGATTAATTTTTCCTTTTCCTCATATGATTGCTTTACCTTATTATTTAAAGTTTTAGACTATTACAGTTGTTGTTTTAGGTGCTTATTTGGGTTATCTTATTTCTAAGTTTGATTTTTCACATAATTTGTTTTCTTTAAGTATGCTTCCTTTTGTTAGATTTGCTGGTTCTATATGATTTATACCTTTTCTTTCAACTAAGTTTGTTAGATATATTCCTTTAAAGTTAGGTTATTATTCATCGAAATCATTTGATTATGGTTGAGGTGAGTTATTTGGTGGCCATGGTTTATATAGATTATTTATTTATTTAATTGGACATATTCAGGGTTGATATGATTCTAATTTCAAGATTTATCTTTTAACTTTTATTTTTTGAATATTTATTTTAGTGATGTTGTTTTTCGTGTACTTAAATAGCTTATAATTAGAGCGTGACACTGAAGATGTTAAGGAAGTATTTTTACTTTTAGGTATTTATAAATATAGATATATTATTTTTACAGTGAAAATGTAATGTTTTATTTAAACTATATAAATTTTAGAAATGTTAACGGAGTTTAACCGCTAATATAAAAAGTTAGCAGCTTTCATATTGGCTTTACATTTCCTTAATTCGAACTTTATAGTTCAATTATATTATTAACAGTAATACGCCTCTTTTTGGCTTCAATTAATAATTTCGTCATGGGATTGTTTAGTCAGTGCCAGAACGTTACCCGGATCCTCAACAAACTACATTGGGAGACGTTACAAGAGACGCGTTGCGCATCATGGATAGGTTCACAACTGAAATTTCGAGAAAGCGCTTTCCGAGAAGAGTCTGACAGCATATACACCTCGCGTGATGACTACGGCGAGAAAATTAGAGAAATAAGAGCCAATACAGAGGCGTACCGACAATTATTTTTCGCGCTAGCAGTATGTGACTTGGTGAATGGACACACTACCGTTGATTTGTCAAGTTTCTGTTTGAATTCGTGAACAGCGATATTTGTAGCAGAGGTCACTGCCACAACAGTATGTCGAGTTTCACAGCGCAACGATTTTCCCTTTCCTCTTTCCAAGGCCGCTCCTATCTCGTCTACTTCTTTCTCAGTTAAAACCGGTACGCCACCCGCCACAGTGTCCGCACAGACGGCCCAAGAGGCAGGCAACGACCGCAAGGCTGCCCACACAACAGAGCACCAGCGCTTGCACCGTGCATGAAACAACATGTCTAACATTCTGTAGTAGAGCAACATATCAGGGCCGTGTTTCATATCGCTGTGCCATTGTTGTCTTATGAAGCATTTACAAGCGTTCTTTGTGTTTCACCTTAGGCCCTTGAAGTGAAGGGGTCGCCAGGAAAACTGTACGCTCTTCAGGGAGACGTGGGAAAAGAAGAAAGCATCCTCTCAGCTTTCAAGTGGATTAGGGAAAACCTCAATGGAGTCGACATCCTGGTCAACAGCGCTGGTACCGACTACGACACTGATTTTATATGTATGTATGCAAATATTTCAGATTTTAAAGAATTTTCCTTGAATTAATGTATAAATGATCAAAAATGTGAAAAGTGCATTATCAAACTTCTTGGAAGGGTAAAACTGTTTACCGGACCAAGACTCGAAGTTGGGACCTTTGCCTTTCATGGGCAAGTGCTCCACAAACTGAAATGCCAAAGCGCGACCTCCGAAACGTGAATCCATTTGCGGTAGCTCAATTGGCAGAGCAATTGCTCTCGAAAGCCAAAGGTCCCGAGTTCGAGTCTCGGTCCGGCGCACAGTTTTAATCCACCAGGAAGTTTCACATCAGCGCAGACACCGCTGCAGAGTGAAAATTCATTCTGAATGCATTATCAGCTACAGTAAAAATTTACTAATATTGCAGCGTATCTATACATTTTAATATCGACAAAGAAGTACGATACACGTCAAGACAAGGAGACGAATCAGACGTGTGTCGCCACTGCGAACAGAATTAACGCCTACTGGTCCGGCACTCTGGCCAGGTTGGGTGCAGCCTCAAGATCTCTCGTCCACACTCGTATGGTAAATGGCAGGTTGACTTCCTGAGCTGTTATTCCACAGAAACACAATAAATGCTTAACACAATTTATATGATTCACAGGACGATCTCCTCTACTGTGGTGTGTGACAACTGTGGTGAAAATGACATTCAGATCTGTATTTAACATAAAAATGTCTGGTGAGTTACAAATTATGAATTGGAGATTGCGCCTCCTCAGTGATACCTATCGAAAGTAGCACAAAGGCCAAATAAAAAAAGGACTTAAAAATGTGTTTGTTTCGTGCAGTACCTAACGTGAAATCAACCTTCAGATAGGTACATGAAATTGCAATAGAAAACTAATGTCACTTCAATAGCTCGCTAATGCAATAAGCACGGCCCCTATGACCACAGACCAAAATACACACGGCCTCTATCCGACGATAAAACACAATGTGACCTACACTTATCATGGCCACTTGCGTTCCATACACACAAGAAATTATTAAGAAACAGCAACTACCACTAATTCGTAAAACCAGAAAATTATAAATCTATAACTAAATTAAGAAATGACGTTCAAGTGATCCAGCTACCTTCAGCATGCGACTAAGCACCAAATCCAAACTTACAAATGCGAGGCGCTATTTCTAGCCACTTTAGTAACATAATTTCATGGCCGTTCCAGAACATAACTCGCCTTGCCACCACTGTAGTGAATTTTTTGCTGGCCACTAGCACGAGCAACTGCAACAGACAACAGTCCTTAAGTACACAATAATATTCACTATATATAGAAGGAGAACTCCACCACGAAAGCTTGGCGATTAACTTTTTCTTCTTCATGTGAAATTCACACGCCACCCATCCACATAGCTCTCGAGGTATTAGCAAATCCTGTTCGCCACTGGCCAGCCATGTCAATACAACTTTAATACTTTCCGGCAGCGGCCAATGCTTTTTCGTTGCTCCAACTCAACTGGTCCTCACGGCATACGGCCGTGCCACGTGACATCGTGTCGGCCACTCCGCACAACGACAACATCGAAAGCACGTCACGTCACAGACTGACTCGGTTCATGCGCGGACCCACCCTCCTCGACTTGCGCACGCGCGCCACCATAAAAATCCTGCCTCAAAGACGCAAAGAGAACAAGGCACATGGACAACGATCAAAGATGGAAGTAAGAAACGATATCGCCTGGCGCCAGAAACCCACCGGATCAATCTCCCCCCCACAAAGATGACCGGGGGTGGGGGGGTGGGGGGTTTGTTAGGAACCGCGGCAGACTGTGGGGTACCCCGGTTCCTGAGTTTAACCTGGTTTAACCTGACTGAGATGCACCCTGGAATTACGGCCAGACGAGAGATCCTTGACTACAAGGTTGACCGGACTCATGATTTTCAGTATCCGGCGCGGGCCCCTGAATCGTGGCATAAGCTTGCCTTTTGGACCAAACCCGGTACCGCCAGCAACATCCCTGACGAACACGAGATCCCCGACCTTACCTTTGTTATACTGAGTGGCTTGGCGCCGGTGGGCCAGATCGATATTAGCCCGTTTCCAATTTTCCCGCAAACTCGCTGGAGTAACCTGGCGTGGAAGAAGGACGTTAATGTCCCATAAATTGGAGAGTGGCGAGTTCGGGACATAAGCAAACATTAAACGGCTAGGTGCAGTGCCCGTGGACTCATGCCTGGCAGAGTTGAAGGCTTGGCTTAGCCAGGGTAAGGTAGCATCCCAATGCGTAGGTGTTCGTGAATGATAAATGCAGAGAGCGGCCTTCAAATTCCGATTGACACCCTCTGCGAAGGATGACTTCAGATAATAGGGAGTAGTTGCGATGTGTTTGATCCCATTAGCAAGGCAAAACCCTCTCAACACCTTAGATAAGAAGGTGGGAGCGTTGTTGGAGGCCCAAACCAGGAGATGATCCTAGACAGCTGTTGCACCGTAATTTCGGCAGTAACGCCACGAGTGGGCAGAACCCACGTGAAACGGGTGAAGGCATCAACAACAACCAGTATGTACCTGTTTCCTCTTTTAGTACGGGGCAGAGGGCCGATGTAATTGATAAAAATCCGATCCAGGGGGTACTCTTCCCTACCTGACTGTAACAACCCCTTGCTCGGACCCGCATCCGGTTTGGCACGCCTACATCGAACACAGTCCCCTACGAATTGCCTAACGTCCCGGTAGAGCTTGGGCCAAAACAGACTTTCACGAACGCGGTTCAGAGTTTTATAGAATCCTAAATGTCCCCCAACGGCCGAATCGTGAAAGTATCTAAGCACCATGCCAATTAACTCCTGAGGGACACATACCTTAAATTGATCCTGATCTTCCTGCCTACAGAGACTCCCCTTTCGAAGACAATAACCCGGGACAACCTCTCCATCAGCCAATTGTTGCCTGATGGGTCCCCAGCGCTGATCTTGGGCCTGTTTGGCGGCTAGGTCACAGAATAGCCCAGGAGTTTCGGACAGAAGAAAATTGGTCTCAAGGCTAGGGTTCTACTGATTCCTCATCTTCCGGAGAATGGCCTGAAAATACGCGACTCAGAGCGTCGGCTACTTCGTTCTCACTCCCTCTAATATGGCGAACCTTAAAACCAAAGTAACGAGTCATGAACAATGAAAATTCAACATTAGCACAACACGTACCACGGCTCCTTTTAACTTGTTCTTGATAGATTTCTTTTTTTAAGCATACTTTTATAACCTGCTTCTTGCTCTGAAATTGTTGCGCCAAACTGCGATTTAAATTATGTAACCATATTTAGAAAAGTGACTGATGTTCAACTGTGTTGACTTTTACAGCCGGTAAAACAGAACACTGGTGACAGATGTTTGAGGTGAACGAGCTTGGCCTGGCCATCTGTACTAGGGAGGCGGTCCAGGACATGATGAGGAGGGGCGTCGACGACGGCTTCATCATCCACATCAGCAGGTAGGAGCCAGCGCTTACGTGGCGACGCTCGTAACACACACACACACACACACACACACACACACCCACGTAAGCAGGTAGATGATGAGGCTCCTAAAGGCGACGGCCCCCACTCCCCCCTCCCACACCTCCTACCCACAAACACACACACACTTTCACGTAAGCAGGTAGGAGCCAGGACTTTGATGAGGCCCCTACAAGCGGCCATGCACACACACACACACACACACACACACACACACATGTACAAACTTCTGTGAATAATTTGGTAAGTAGATGCTGCAGTAGTGACTGTAGTGGGACTAATTCTAGTAGTGATTCATCTGTCACCCAAGCAGTACTTTACATCCTTGTTGACATTTAGATATATACTACTTTTCTTCTTTTAGTGATACTAACGTTCCCAAAATTCTTGGTAACCAATAATCAAATGCTTACTGACGTAAAGAGTTCGCAATCTCGATACTGATGATGAACGTTGCTACACTCTTTGTTGTCATACGACGTCCGTATACATTTGTACATAAAGTGTGGGTGTCAATGGTACATTATGATATTTCACACAAGAAAGAAGTTCTTTTTCGACCTAGCTGCGTTTATTGATGCCAAATTTAAATACTTTCGATTTCAGTCCCAAGTGGTTCGAACTTCAGGCTTCTTACACGGATGCAAGACCTGATCTAAATCTGCAAAATATGTCGTCTCTTGACACAGAGCAGGACAAAATATATTAATGGGTCAACATAAGTCCTAAGAGTCCTTACTCATACCGACTGACACACTCGAACTATTGTGGATTTAGATTGAAAATTGCGTACTTGTCAAGTGCTCGAAGTTGCAGCTATTAAAACGAAGATATTTTGACAACTAAGTGTTATCTCGTTTCTTTTTCTGTAAAATATTGCTAAACACTATTGGTTGAATTTCTGCTTCAGACCTAAAAATTGTAGCAAAGGCACTTATATTTTCTTGTGAATACTCACTTGATCTGTATTAATTTTACAAATGAGACTACACAGGTCATCCCGGCGTGTTTTATGGGCTGATAGCTTCTTGTCTGCAAAACCGTCGTAGGAATATCTTTAACTGAAGAGTAATTACTTTTGTGTACTTTTTCCGAGAGTATCGGTAGTAGATATATGGTTCTAATGCTGTATGTCACACACCAAGGATGCATGATACAACGGAAAACGTACGTATATGTCCGTTAATTGGTTTAAAATAGTGTTAGTCGAGCTGTTAGTACTAATTATTAAATCTTTCTGAATATCGCTGTTGATTAGCGTCTGAGTGGGAGTGGGAATTTTTCATCCTATGATAGAAACGCTAGTGGCAACATGTGTTACTTTGGAACCAGGGAAGATGCCTGACATCAACAATTTTATTCCGTAATTCTCTTTAACACTTGCTGAATGATGCTGACACTAATAAAAAGTATCAAAATATCTACTGACAAGAGTATGATTCCGAACACTAACTTTTGATCCACGGTTATAGAATGTTACAGTCGGCTAGTAACGCTATAAAACTGTTACGGATGAAATTAAAAGCGCACTGTAAACATAACGCATCGGCACCTTTCATACAACTTACAAGAAAAATGTGACCTGCACTATTTTATTACAGTTGCTAAAAATCTACCTGGTGAACAGTGTTTTACGGTATTTCTCGACAATACTGAGTTCGTATGGGAACGATCAATAAAGGTCGGGCACCTACGAGAGCTGCAGAAAGAATACTGGGAAATTTTTCTTAACTATTTTGTTAAATAACTAGCTTATCGATCGCTGCTTCGCTTGCATAGACTGTGTGGTATGCACAGAGGGTTTTTCTTTTTCATTAATCGAGTTTATAAGTTACAAGTTTTAAAACCTTCTAAACTTTTCACGCCAATTAAAGCCATAGAAGAATGGTTTTTTCCGATTGTACTTCCTCCCAAAAAGCGATTCTGGTAGCTGGAGTCCAACGTTTTTGATTAGTCATGACTTTTGCGTTCTTGCGGTGATATTTCAATAAAAACTTTCGTCCTCTAACACATATTTTTTTATACCTAATCGAGAAGTGAAGTAACAGTTTTCATAAAACTATATTCAAATTTTTTTTAAATGACGAAATATTTTCTTAAAAATATTTATCCACTATTTCATACTTTGTGAGACTGGATTTTCAAAACCCGTGAAACATGTGATTTTTATTACTAACAGAGGACCCAAATACAAATTTTCGCTGATTTAGGTTTGAAAATGCTTTCATAATGAAATAATATCTTAAAATTTTCATCCCCAATTTCACCTCTTTAGGGGGCTGAATTTCCAAAACCACTGAAAGATGTTTCCTTTTTTTTGCTTCTAAGCGAGAAGTCAGTTAGCAATTTTCATAGATGTAGCTTTAAAATGCATTAGTAATTATATTTCGATGCCATAACCACCTATGAAATTTTCGATCATTTTTCTTAAAAAATAAGAGAAATGACAGTCTTTCCTCTTTTTCTCTTTCTTCGGACCTCACTATTAGAATGTTGTATCATTCTGGTACCATGATTTCTGTTGTACGCCATTTACGACTTTATTTTGGTTGTGAAGTGCATTACCCTGTCATTCCTGTAAAATGAAATATTTCGTATACTTTTGGCCTTTTAAATTAGTTAGGAGTAGTCAGTTTTGTGACGCAATGATCACTCGTCATAAGCACGCTGTCGTTTTCACATTCCGACATTTGTAAATTGAACCTATATTTTTAACGATGTCTAATTGTAATTATTATTATTATTACTATGCAGGCTATTTCTTTGCACTGAAAACAATGACACAGTCTTACGTCACCAACGACCACTTCTGGTCTTGTAGCAAAACCCGCAAGAGTAAAGAAATAATCTCTTATAAATTCATTTTATACCACAAAAATAGTGTAAGGTTCAACGTCTTCTTCCCAATTTTCATAACTGTACGTTTTCTTTTCTCGTTGGCGTTGTGATTTGTCTTCCCTTCGTCAGCATGGTACATTCTTATTTAAATTTAAAAATCACAAACATCCTCACTGGAGGGAGAGGATACATTACGGTTCTGAAATGAAACGTTATGAGGTATCTAGAACAGAATGGCTTCCCCTATTCTAATCGGCGTGAGCCGGCCGCTGTGGCCGAGCTGTTCTAGGCGCTTCAGTCCGGAACTGCGCTGCTGCTACGGTCTCAGGTTCGAATCCTGCCTCGGGCACGGATGTGTGTGATGTCCTTAGGTTAGTTAGGTTTAAGTAGTTCTAAGTCTAGGGGACTGATGACCTCAGATGTTAAGTGCCATAGTGCTTAGAGCCATTTGAACCATTTTTTAATTGGCTTGGACTTCCGAACATCGGTCATGAGAACCCAACTCGCGCTTTTCTCATATCACATCGCGAAAACGAAGGATTGGACCAACGAGTGGCATGCTATTTTTATTACCTTCTGGAAGGCATTTCACGTTGTATCGCACCAGCACTTGTTACAGAAAGGTCGGCAATATGGAGTATCAAACGATACTTGTGAAAGGATTAAGAATTGTTTGGTGAGGAGGTTCCAACATGTTGGGTAGAGAGTCATCTACAGATGTAAAAGTAACTTCAGTCTGCCCAGAGAAGTGTGTTGGGATCCTTGCTATTCGCGTTATTTATTGATGATCTGGCAGACATTACCGTAAAGTCACACTTTCTGCAGATGAGGCAGTTATCTGAAACGACGTACTACCTGAAAAGAAACGGCAGAAATGTCCAGTAGGATAATGATAAGGTTTCAAAGAGATGCTATGATTGGTTACTTGCTTTAAATATTCAAAAATATAGAACTGTGCACTTTACAAAATGCATAAACAAAATATCCTATTAGTACAATTACTATGAGTCACAGCTGGAAACAGTCGACTCATACAAATATCCAATGTTATTTATAATTCGTCTTGATTGCAAAAAATGTTTATTCACATGTCCGGTCTCGGTTCCTCTACAACCATCTTCAGATCTGCAATTTCGGTTACAGGAGTAACCCGTCCATACACAGCAACCCTCGCATGCTGCGGTTATCCCATCAAACATTATGTCTGTTTTTTTTTTTTAAATCATACAAATATCTTGACGTAGGGATTTGTCGCGATATGAAAAGGAATGATCGCATAGGCTCAGTAGGAGATAAAGCACGTGGCAGACTTCGGTTTCTTGCAAGGACGACGAAACAGCGGAACTGTTGGGCACGTGAAGACAGACACAGACTATCCCGCGAAAGACTAGCTACAAAATTTCAAGAGCCATTGTTGAGGAGTCTAGGAATACACTAGCACCCCCGACGTATCGTTGTCATAGGCACTGCGAAGACAAGGCTAGATTAATTACAGCTCGCGTAGAGGCAGACTGGTAGTCAATATTGCCGCCCTCCTTTGCTCTGCCATTAATTTCACAGCACTTTGCAGAATTTGAATTTGATACGGAGCAACCTGTGCTTCGGCGACGCTGTATGAGTGACTTTCCTTTCCAGCATTTCGGCCCATATCCCGACGCTGAGTGACGGCCTCGGGATGCACTCAGCCAACAAATCTGCCGTTAGGGTCATGGCTGAAGGACTCAGGAAGGACCTCGTCGCCAAAAAGAGCAATATTCGTGTTGGGGTAAGACAACATTTCTCGTCCTGTCAGTAACATATAGGTACCTAGAAATTCTTTGATTAACATGTTGTCACTGTGGTCTTCAGTCCGAAGACTGGTTCTGTGCAATTATCCACGCTAAGCTATCCTGAGCACTTCCCTGAACAACTACTGCAACCAACATCCGTTTGACCACGGTTGTTGTAGTCAAGCTTTGTTCCTCCTCTACAATTTTTACCAACATACACTTTCCTCCTTTATGTGTCTCAGAATGTGTCCAGGGCGACCTGTCACGGTTCGCGCTGCTCCTCCCGTCGGAGGTTCGAGTCCTCCCGCGGGCATGGGTGTGTGTATGTTGTCCTTAGCGTAATTTAGTTTAAGTTAGATTAAGTACTGTGTAAGCTTAGGGGCCGATAACCTCAGCACTTTGGTCCCATATCTTACCACAAAGTTCCAAATTTTCCAATGTGTCCAATCAATAATTCCGTTCTTTTAGTTAACCTGCGTCATGCACTTCATTTTTCCCCAGTTCGACTCGTTACCTCGTTATTAATTATCCGAACCACCCGTCCAGTGTTCAACATTCTCCTGTACCACCACATTTCAAAAGCGTCTATTCTCTTCTTGCAATTGCTGTTTAATATGCACGTATTGCTTCCATAAAAAGCCACATTCCAGACTAGTACCTACAGAAAATACTTCCAAACATTTTAATCTATATTAAATGTTAACAGATTTCTGCTTTTCGGAAATGCCCTCCTTTCTATCGGGAGTCCGCATTTTGTATTTTATCTACTTCGGCCATCGCCAGTAATTTTGGTGCCCAAATAAAACTCATCTACTGCTCTTAGTGTCTCACTTCCTAATCCAATTTCTTCAGCATCGCCTGATATAATTCGACAACATTCTATTACTTGTTCTCATTTTGTGTTTTCAAAATACTATCCATTCCGTTAACTGCTCTTCCAAGACTTCTGCTGTTTCTGACAGCATTATGATGTCATCGCTAAACGTCAAAGTTTTTATTTCTTCATCCTGAACTTTGGCTTCATCTCTTTCATCGACCCTTTTTAACTTCTGCTTCCCTTTCGTGTCCTTCGACTCCTATAACTGTAGTCTGGCTTCTGTACAAGTCGTAAATAACATTTTGCTCCTTGTATTTTATTCCCGCTACTCTCAGAGTTTCAAATAGTGTATTCCAGTAAATAATGTCAAAATATTCTATGAATGCTATATAGCAGACTTGTCTTTCTTCAGGCTATCTTGTAGGACACGTCGTAAAGTCAGTATTCCCACGAGTGTTCCTCCACCTTTCTGGAATTCAAACTGACCTTCCACAAGGTTGAGTCTACCAGGTTTTCCCTTTCTTCCGTAAATAATTTGCGCTCGTGTCTTTCAACCATGACTTATTGGAATGACGGTTCGGTAGTATTTGCTACTGTCAGTTAGTGCTTTCTTTGGCATTGGAATTAATTTCCTACGTCTGTGTATTTTATTGAGTTTTATTCTGGAATTCATAATCAATAAATTATGGTCGTAATACACATAGGCATCTAGTTTCGAAGTATGTGTCTTATCGTTACAAAGCCTGTAATCTACAATTAAGTGATATATCGGCTGTAAAATAAGTTCCACCTTCATAATGAACACAGAAACATAATTCTGGTAATTGTAAGTTTTACCAACAACGTTACATATGAACAGTGAAAAATATAGGTGGTGGTGGTTAGTGTTTAACGTCCCGTCGACAACGAGGTCATTAGAGACATAGCGCAAGCTCGGGTTAGGGAAAGATTGGGAAGGAAATCGGCCGTGCCCTTTCAAAGGAACCATCCCGGCATTTGCCTGAAACGATTTAGGGAAATCACGGAAAACCTAAATCAGGATGGCTGGAGACGGGATTGAACCGTCGTCCTCCCGAATGTGAGTCCAGTGTGCTAGTGAAAAATATATTTTGCAGTAATAGACAAGTAGTAGACAAGCACATATGTAACAAAACTGTGTGCTATATGGAGACTCTAAGCCACATATTTGACCTTCCCATGGGAAAGGCGACTTAGAGTCTCCGTCTCAAACATAATTTTGTCAAAATGGCTAAGCGTGGGTATTACTCTGGCTTAGAAGAAAAGATTTGAGCTCAAGTATAGGTATGTTTAGCAAAAAGATGCCTTTCCCACGGTAGGTATAATAACAAACCATATTGTCGTCCTGTGTCTGAATTACATTGGCTTGAATTTAAAAAAAAGTATGGATACCATTCATTAAAAGATTATTATTATTATTACAGGATTAAAAAGATTAATTAGTAACAACATCTTGTTGTATTCCTGCTGCTCTCCGCCAAGCCCCTTTATCCAGCGCATCTTCCTTGTCGATGCATTGATTTTCCATTACTCCATTTATGTGGTCTGTCCAAGAACGTCGTGGTCTTCCGCGCTTACGCTTGTATAATTCTGTAACCATTAAAAATTGCAATATTTTTTACAATACATAAAACATTCCTTCGTATCGAAAACAGAATTACAAACATCACCTTATCATTGTACATATATGGAACACTAACAATTAATTCCTCTGTTTGCAGCAAATTTCTCCAGGGGCCGTGAAAACCAATGCGATGAACCAGTCTGAAAGGTGGGCACAGACGTTCAAGACAATGCCTTTCCTGGAAGCGGAAGACATAGCAAAAGCCGTGGTCTACATGCTTTCCCAGCCCCCAAGGGTTCAGGTGAGTTTTCTACTGCTACTTCAAATTACCTTATTTAAGAAATGTTCGAAAATTTCCAGTTAAAGTTTTTTAATACTGCAGGTATGGGCAGTTTAAAGATTACTTATAAAACTTGTAATTATGGAGTGGTAGTCGTCCAATATTTACGCAAGCAGCAAACGACCGGTGATATACCACCCATACCAACATAGCTCTTGCGTCTTCAGCTTCATACCAAACTGTGAGCGACTGCGAGATGACTGTCGCCGTTTTAAGGCCCCAGACCTCCCCCCTCATGGAAACACCCAGAATCTACGTCACTTGATATGTTGTACGTTCAACAGCCTGATTCACAACTTTTAATACATGTATGATATATAAAATTTGATTGCGCCATTACCTGTGCACTAAAATTCTAAGCAGGACAGAAACCATACGCTTATTTTTACGTGCATTAGTTAGCCCAAAATCTAAAGTTAAATAAATGCAAAATTTGTTGCAGTGCTGAAAATCAGTTCGTAATCTCTGTGCTGTAACTTATTACAGTAAATATGCATATGGCGCCATATTGTTATTGGATTTTTCCTCTTCTTTCCATTGAACTACTCAGAATTATGCTAGGTGAAGTAGTTTTTAGCTTGCAGGCGAAACTACGCAAATAAATAAACAGCAAATTAACAGAAGGAAAATCGTACGGACCAGATGTTGGACGAGGTTTGTCATTATGACTACTAAGACATGCTGCATTGCTAATGGCATATGTATCATATATTAAATTAGATGCAGATTTTAATTAAAGTTAAATTAAAAAAGTGTCTCACAGCTCAATTAATTATGATATGATACATGTGAGTAGTTCAACCAAGGTGCGATACTAAGAGCTACAATTAGTGCTTGATCTCTTTTGTAAATAAGTATTACTAAAGTTGTTAATTACATGCTGAAGTTCAGGTACATACATCTTCTCGGAGTTGTATCTTCTCATACATATGAATTGTAAATCTCGACTGCATGCTGACAGAATTACTTTGATCTCCTCTTTCATTTGACATATCCGTCGTGGTTTGCGCCGTAATGAGAGCAAACGTGAACGGTGGAAGGGAACCCACAGTGCATGCTAGCGGCGGAAGTGACGTCGCGCCTGCTGGTTTGAGTCTTAACGGGTCCACGTGTCACGGCCGGCCACTGCCGGTGGGCAGCCACGTGGCACAGGGAGCCGCCGTGCGGTACACCGACCACGGCCCTGCCTGGAGCCCACAATAAAGAAAACGTAACGTTTACTCCATAAGCATTCGGCAGCATATACCCACCCAACAGTGGAAGGAGTTTCTGATGTCATCCTCTGTCACTGTTCCAATGCTACGTCATAGAATAAGTCAGTGGTACTCAACCTGGCCCCTGCTGCCCACTAGTGGGCGTTTTAGGATTCATGATGGGTCCTACGCGGTTTGGGTGTTAAAAGCATTTCCATTAGCTTTCCATAAAAATTTGACATAAAATAATTGCTAAATAGTAACAGTTACACGCTTTAACTTGCAATAACTCTGCTTTATCATTTCTTCCAAGTACGGTTACTTCCCTACTTTATAAACCACCATTATTGTGGGGCCAATGAGCAGATAGAAAATTTTACTGCTATCAGAGATACCGAAGGGGGCTATAGGTAAAAAACGTCCACTACTCCTGCTCTAAGCCAATGAAAAAAGAGCAGCTATGAAAACCGAATGTATTTGGCATTATCATTAATTTCTTCCTTACTTCTCCTCTTAACTAATGTGTTTAATTTGTTTCAGGTTCACGACATCATTATCCGGCCAACAGGAGAATTTTACGAGTGATGTTGCACTGAACATTTCTTTCAGTGTACTGTAATTTCTGATTTTAAGGTTAACAAAACATGCGTATGTAGTACACTGAAGAGCCAAAGAAACTGGTACACCTGCCTAAGACTGCGTAGGGCCCCCGCGAGCACCCAGAAGCTCCGCAACACGACGTGGCATGGACTCGACTAATGTCTAAAGTAGTGCTGGAGGGAACTGACACCATGAACCCTGCAGGGCTGTCCATAAATCCGTAAGAGAACGAGGGGGTGGAGATCTCTTCCGAACAGCACGTCGCAAGGCATCCCAGATATGCTCAATAATAAAACTTCCTGGCAGATTAAAACTGAGTGCCGGACCGAGACTCGAACTCGTGACCTTTGGATTTCGCGGGAAAGTGCTCTACCAAAGAGTCTCGGTCCGGCACACAGTTTTAATCTGCCAGGAAGTTTCATATCAGCGCACACTCCGCTGCAGAGTGAAAATTTAGTTCTGGATGCTCAATAATGTTCATGTCTGGGGAGTTTGGTGGCCAACGGAAGTATTTAAATTCAGAAGACTGTTCCTGGAGCCACTCTGTAGCAGTTCTGGACTTATGGCGTGTCGCATTGTTCTGATGGAATTGCCCAAGTCCGTCGGAATGCCCAATGCAGATGATCAGACAGGACGCTTACGTACTTGTCACCTTTCAGAGTCGTATCTGAAGGTATCAGAGGTCACACATCACTCCAACTGCACGCGCGCCACATCATTACAGAGCCTCCACCAGCTCGAACAGTCCCCTGCTGACATGCAGAGTACATGGATTCATGAGGTTGTCTCCATACCCGGACACTTCCACCCGCTCCATACAATTTGAAACGAGACTCGTCCGACCACGCAACATGTTTCCAGTCATCAACAGTCCTGTGTCTTTGTTGACGGACCCAGGCGAGGCGTAAAGCTCTGTAACGTGCGCTTATAAAGGGTACACGAGTGGGCCTTTGGCTCCGAAAGCCCATATCGATGACGCTTCGTTGAATGGTTCGCACGCTGACACTTGTTGATCGCCCAGCATTGAAATTTGCAGCAATTTGCGGTAGAGCTGCACTTCCGTCACGTTGAGGGATCCTCTTCAGTTGTTGCTCCCGTTTTTGCAGTATCTTTTTCCGGCCGCAGCCATTTCGGAGATCTGAAGTTTTACCAGATTCCTGATATTCACGTTACACTCGTGACATGTACGTACGAGAAAATCCCCACTTCATCGTTACCTCGAAGAAGCCTATCGCACGTTCAAACTCACTTAAATCTTGATAACTTGCCATTGTAACAGCAGTAACCGATTTAACAACTGCGCCTTTTTTTTTTTTTTTTTTTAACAAGAGGTGGAGCCCCTCCACGCCCACACCGGCATGATGGCCAACACAAAAGGTCTACTGCCATCTCTGCGTAAGGGTTAGTATTCACTAAAGTGAGGTGTCGCAGGATGTGGGTACTGCGATGTTTGCGTACGTCTGGTTAGGATTAACCATTAATACGCGCTCATCTGGAGATAGATTGGTCGAAATCTGACGAAGGGTAGCGGTTTGAAGGGCAGAGGAAAAAAAGTGCCAAGGCAAGAGCCAAGGGAAAAAAACCTCTGCGAAAGTTAGGTCGGGCGGTAAGAGCAGTAGCGGTTGTCTTGCTGCCTGTGATAGGTTGTGCAAGGATAGGCTTTGTTAGTAGTGGGTATCATGCATGTCGATACCTTGACGTTGTGCGTTTGTGCTGCTCGGCGGCTGGCGCTGGGTGCTGGTACAGAGTCCTCGTTCGGCGTCCTGCAACCTGCAACAGTTATGTTTGTTATCGGTCTTGTGTCCGATAGGTCATATACCGGAGGCACAGTGTGAGGGAGTGTTGGGAGATTGTTCGTGCGTCTGTGGGCGAGCTCGTCGGTGTCCCTGCTGTGGCCTGTTGGTCGGCTCTAATAGCAGCTGGTAGTTGCCAGTCAGTATTGCTGATATGCAGGGGCTTACCGACGTTTGTCGCTGTTTGCGTATGTTAGTTTACCATAGGTGGTTATGCCCTAGCTAGCAGTGTCTTTGGTCGCTTGTGTTTCCACCTGTGGTTGTGATCGTAGTTTCCCAGAGTGAGGATGAAAGGATTGTTCGAGTGTCTCGAGTTCCTGTATAGTCGTGTGGCGTGTTTCTTGAATACTTCCTTGAGGGTATCAAGGCGGTATTCATGGTGAAGATCCACGGTGGGTGTGTAGCGTGGAGCATTGCTAATGATTCGTAGCACTTTGTTCTGTATGATCTGCAGGCGGCGCAGTCGTGTGGGAGCTGCATATCCCCAGACGGGAGCTGCGTACGTCATCAGAGGTCTAATCAGTGTCGTGTATAAGGACCTCGACACCCTCCTATTCAGTGTGCTTTCCCTGTTGAGCATTGGGTAGAGCTGTTTGAGCCTCGCGTGCGCTCGGTTGGCAACGTATTCGATGTGGTCCCCCCATGTAAGTTTCCGGTCCAGCCAGACACCAAGGTATCTGACTTTCTCTCGGAAACGTATTGGGCGTGTATGTAGTGTTATCGGTCTACAGTGTTGGTGTTTGCGCAGTAGTTTCGGTCTGCGTGTGAACAGAACTGCTTCGCACTTGTCGACGTTTACTTTAATACGCCATCGCTCCAGCCAAGGCTCAGCTGTTCTGAGTGCTGTCTGTATTCGTGAGTTGATGTTCGACGGTTTCCAGTCTTGCGCGAGGATGGCTGTGTCATCCGCGTAGACGGCTAACGTCGTGTTTCGTGTCGCTGGGTAGTCATTAATGTACAGGTTAAACAAGATGGGCCCCAGAATGCTTCCTTGGGGTACTCCAGCTTGGATACCGTGTTGTGTTGATTGTTTATCCTGCACGTTAGTGTTGAAACATCTGTTCGTGAGATATGAGTGTATGAGACGTACGAGTCCGTCTGGGAAACCAGCTTCGCTTAGTTTGCGTATGAGTACGTTGTGCCAGAGACGATCGAAAGCCTTTTCGATGTCTAGGAACACGGCCCCTGTGGCTTTGTTCATGTTGTAGCCGTGTGTTATATGTTCGACTACGCGGAGGAGTTGTTGTGTTGTCGAGTGGTGATTCCTAAAGCCGAATTGCTCCGGTCTTAGGGTGTCGTTGGCGATGCAATGCCTGGCGATACGTTTTAGAATTACCTTCTCAACAATCTTGCTGAGCGAGCACAGCAGACTGATGGGTCGGTAATTTTGTGGGAGGGAGTGGTCTTTCCCTGGCTTCCTGAACATCAGGACCTTGGCCGCCTTCCAAAAGTCAGGGAAGTGTTGGTGTGTCAGGATGGCATTCGTTAGGTGTGCGCCAGACACTTGTCGTCTTATATAGGCATTGCCCACAGCAGTAACGTATTCTGTCTGTTTTCATATCTCTGTATTTGAATACACATGCCTATGCCAGTTTCTTTGGCCCTTCAGTGTATAATGTATCATGTGCAGCAAATAAAACAACATAAAAAATGAAAATCATTTATTTTTCGCTATAAAATCAACCACTTGTTAATGTTAGTGTTAATGTTATTATTGTGGCTCGGTAAATGAAACAACTGCTTCGCAATGAATATGTAGTAGATGATTGGAGATGCAGTGATAATCCTTTTGCAACGGAAAGGCAGACGGGACTGCTATTGCCGGTAAATATAAGAGTGATTGTGGTGAATAATTCATATTGCGGTAAGATGAGCGTTGACATGTCGTTACTTACACAAATGATGGAGTTCACTTTGAACATATATAGTATTTTCAGAAACATTATTTCAGTCAATGTACTAGCTACTACAAAAGTTGCAACCAGAAATTGATGAGGTAACATACCACACATTCCACGAAAGTGACAGAATTCCTTCACCAGACCAGGAAATAGTGAAATATTTTGTTTATATTTGTCAGACATCACTGCTGAAAATCAGCAACGGTTACGAAAACTATTTCTTTCTGGTTTCCTCATGAGGGTGGATGTTTTTTATTTGAGTCTAACGTACTCTAGAATTCCAAAGCATCTGGTGTAGAGTAACACATGCCTTATCACTTTCAAAAAAGATAATATGAATTTAAAATATATGTATAACGCACTTATGGAAACACGATTTACATTTAGATTGCTGGAACCGCACGCAATACTGGCTTTTGGTCATAGTTAAAATGCGACATTTGAAGAAAGGACAGCACTATCGAAAATTCAAGGAGTATTTTAAATAAAAAACAATGTGACAATATATTAGTTCATCAGTACATAACTTAGACAAGTACGGTCGTGTGACCCAGGCTCATATGCGAATGTATGTGACTGTATGAGCTGAAATTTTGATACAAAATTTATACAAATGATACAAAATTTATACAAAACAAGAAACCAGCACTGGGAAGTTATGATGCAAAAGAAGAACTTATGTTAACAGGGCGAATGATGGATATTGAAACTCAGCTAGCATGTACATGTATGCAGTGAACATTAATAAAACCGACAAACTGCAGAGACGGATTCCTCACTGGAAATGGAGGAAAAGGGTCCTATTTACATGTGTCAAGAAAGGCATCATGGTCACGGTAGATGGTGCTGATGAATGACAGCTCCTCTGACCAAGTGCTGCGTGTGTTGCAGGCTGTGTGATTGATGCAGCATACTGTAAGCAGCAGAACGGTCTGGTATTCGTGTCAGGTACAAGTCGAAATGGTTTTTGTGTATGACCAAGCAGATGGAAATGATCGAGAAGCAGCACGGCTGTACCAAAACAAGTGCCCTCAGAGACATCAATCGCGTCACCCATCATTTCAAGTCCTTTATGGGCGTTTGTGTGACAATGGGTTCCTTCTGACAGACGAACATGCAGGGAGGCGGCGGACTGTGCATACACCAGATTCAGAGGACCAGATTCTACAGCACATTGAGACGAACCCTAGTGTAGGCCCCAGGCAAGTGGCCCGTCAACATGGTGTAAGCCAGAATAGGTTTATGTGTGTCCCGCATGACAACCGCTACTATTCCCCATTACCTGTAACCCCATGGAGGCCATTTTGAACGTCTTTATATATATATATATATATATATATATATATATATATATATATATATATGCCAAATCGAGTCAAATTTAGAAGGAACTTGGTAGTATGAGCCCACTTATCTGTGGAATGATTACAAGCTTTGGGTTTGTAATTCATTTTTCACTTCCCAGCTATTGGCACTGGGATAGAGTTAGTGTCCAAGCTGCTTCCACACGTTCTATCAGGGGCAGATATGGGTACCTTGGTGGCCCTGGGAATATCACATCATCATGCTGAAAGCCTATAGAGACATGTACCACGTGTGAGTGAGCACTGTCCTGTTGCAAAATGGTACACGAGAGGTAACTCGTGAGGACCCAGGATATCTATAATATTCTATTATGCCTTAAAAACTCCCTCAGTCAATGTCATGCCTGACTTGAGGTCATATCAACGTCTCCTCACATCAGAACGCCAGGGAAAGCGTTTCTACAGCTGTCCAAAATACTCGAAGAATGGTACCTTGACCACCACCATACTCTCTGACGATGGCAATCCTGGGTATTTCAGAACCGCAAATCATCGATGATCACAATGTGTCTTCGTTTACTAGCAGTCCACACATCCCTGTCGTGGTACCACTCCAAACGCAACTGTTGGTGTTGTGGTGCAAGCAGTAGCCTTGGCAATGAGAGTGCCTGCCTTCAAGTTCCTCTACAGTCCAATATAGGGTTGGTGTCACATACGAGTGCTCCATAAATCTAGATACTGGATGATTTAACAGCTGGCCCAACGGACACCGACAATAGGGGCCCTTTTAAGCCCTGATAACACTGTCTCCCATGAGTACGTGGCAGCTCTGTGTACTTCACAGTAATCACTCAACATCTGATGCAGTTCCCATCGCTTGTGTACCTCTCCAGGTCTGCTAACAACACTAAACATGAACAACTACACTGACGCACCACACTGTGGTGACCATTCTACCATTCACAAGGAATTCAAGTGTAACATTTTCATACCTACTGATGGTGTACGAAGTTACATTGACTTCTGGCCATGTCTTCTGGGCACTTTACTTTTTGACATGCTGAAAATAAATAAATAAATATAGTATCTGAGTCTCAGCATTGCTTGGTTATGTATTTATTCCAATGTTTCATTAATCTATCTCCTCCTTCCCCACACTCTGTTGATCTCCTATCTCCTCCTCCCCATTCTCTCTGTCCATCTCATCTTTCCTTTCTTTGATCATCTTCTGCTCTCCCACCTCTCTGTCCATTTCCGTCTTCCACTTTCTGTGTACATCTTCTCCCCCAATTCCTCTTTATCTATGTCCATCTCCTCCTTTGTCTGTCCATCTCCTCCTCCCACCTTCTCTCAACACGTTATCACCCGCACCTAACAGGAAGCTGGTGGTTCTAACATTCACAGTATTTCTTTCCAGACTGTAACCAATATGTGTACCAGACTGGGTTGAAATCGTTCCAGAGGTTTGGGATGAGCTTTTTACACGTGGATTTGCGCACGTATGCTCATGACAAATATAATTCAAATGTTGTTAACATATTTCGCACCTATGTGCACATATATTTCACCTGTATCCCTGTCCGCCCCCGGTAGCTGAGTGGTCAGCGCGACAATCTGTCAATCCAAAGGGCCCGGGTTCGATTCCCGGCTGGGTCGGAGATTTTCTCTGCTCAGGGACTGGGTGTTGTGTTGTCCTAATCATCATCATTTCATCCCCATCGACGCGCAAGTCGCCGAAGTGGCGTCAAATCGAAAGACTTTCACCAGGCGAACGGACTACCCGACGGGAGGCCCTCGTCACACGACATTTCATTTACCTGTATCCCTTGCGAATTTCGCCCTGCAGTTTTATTTTCACACAGCTCAATGTTTATGACGTCGTTCCTCCTGAACTATGGTCGTATAATGATATTATTTTGTAGCTACATTCAGTGATATATGGGAGTACTGACAGCGAAATGTGTTGCCGATAGAGTTAAAAAAAAATGGCTCTGAGCCCTATGGGACTTAACATCTATGGTCATCAGTCCCCTAGAACTTAGAACTACTTAAACCTAACTAACCTAATGACATCACACAACACCCAGTCATCACGAGGCAGAGAAAATCCCTGACCCCGCCGGGAATCGAACCCGGGAACCAGGGCGTGGGAAGCGAGAACGCTACCGCACGACCACGAGCTGCGGACGATATAGTTAGTATAAAAGAAATAATAAATTAACCCGCCATGCATGCTATGGTAGTTTTTCAAGCATAGCATTAATTATAATCTGCTGAACTGTGTGCGTCGTACAATGCTATATTTTTGTAGGTACATTCACCAGCATATGTGGATACTGTCTGCGAATTTTTTTTTGCGAATAGACTTAGTAGCACAGAAATAATCAATTTGAGCGTCATGCGCGATGCTGCAGTTTTTCAAGCATCTCAGTGTTTGTGACGTCATATCTCAAAAACTACGTGTCGTACCTTAATATAACTTTGCAGGTACATTCAGTGGTAGATGTGAATACTGTCTGCAATATGTGTCGTCAGTGAAGTTAGTAGTGAAGGAGTAATAAATTGAAGCATCATGCCTGATGCGGCAGACTTACCAGGTGAACAAAACAAAAACAAGAACAAAGAAAACAAAAAAAGTGCAGTCAGCGGTAAGATGTTTTCCTTTCATAATTTTGTGGGGTTGGTCAGCGAGAAACAGTTTCGCATGGTTTGAAATTATGTGGAAAGGTTGATGCAAGCCACTAACTACTCCGATTCTCAGATACTGGATAAATAAAGTTTGCAAATTCGCACGTCGCGAGCTACACTACTTTTCCACACCCACCCCCTCGCCTTCGGTAGGTACGTGGATCTTACTCTCACAGCGTTTCTCTACCACCAGAGGATGGTGTATAGAACGATGCGACAGGACAACAGACGACAGGAAATGAGTGTTTCGAAGTGACAAATCACGCTGTGCCTTGTGCCAATCCGGTGGAAGTGTTTGGGCTTGGCAGTTGCCTGGAGAACATTCTGGACAACGTTACCTGCCGTAACGTACAATATCAACAGTGAAGTGCGGAGGAGGTGGTGTTACGCTATGCTGACGTTTTTCGTCATTAGTACGTGGTTCCCATATTGCTCTTAAGAAAGCCCTAAATTGTGAAGAATATGAACATATTTTACAGCATTCAGCACTGCTTATAGTAGTGGAAGAGTTCGAAGGTGATGACTGCATCAGAATAATAGTTCACCTTTTCATAAAGCGGTATCTGTGAGGCATGGCATGGACTGCACTGCTCTGAGGCTCGGACTGAACCCAACGGAGCATCTTTGGGATGAGTTTGAACGGCGATTTCGCCGCAAACCTCGGCATCCAACGTGATTGCCTTCTCTGGTTTCGGCTCGTGAGGAAGAATGGCTACCGTTCTTACTCAGACACCTCGCTGAAAATGTCGCCAGTAAGGTTAAAGCTGCCCTGAAGGTGAAGAGTGGTGGGCGTACCGCACATAGGTACCCAATCGAATAGGTCTTTCAGATACATTTGATCTGATAGTGATATATTTTGAGGACATATTATGGAAATGGAAGAGGATGTAGATGAAGATGAAATGGGAGATATGATACTGCGTGAAAAGTTTGACAGAGTACTGAAAGACCTAATTCAAAACAAGACCCGGGAGTAGACAACATTCCATTAGAACTACTGACAGCCTTGACCAAACTCTACCATCTGGTGAGCTAGATGTATGAGACAGACGAAATACCCTCAGACTTCAAGAAGAATATAATAATTCCAATCCCAAAGAAAACAGGTGTTGATAGATGTGAAAACTACCGAAATATCAGTTTAACAAGTCACAGCTGCAAAATACTAACGCGAATTCTTTGCAGACGAATGGAAAAACTGGTAGAAGCCGTTCTTGGGGAAGATCAGTTTGGGTTCCGTAGAAATGTTGGAACACGTGAGGCAATACCGACCCTACGACTTATCTTAGAAGATAGATTAAGGAAAGGCAAACCTACGTTTCTAGCATTTGTAGACTTTGAGAAAGCTTTTGACAAAGTTGACTGGAATAGTCTCTTTCAAATTCTGAAGGTGGCAGGGGTAAAATACAGGGAGCGAAAGGCTATTTACAGTTTGTACAGAAACCAGATGGCAGTTATAAGAGTCGAAGGGAAGGAAAGGGAAGCAGTGGTTGGGAAGGGTGTGAGACAGGGTTGTAGCCTATCCCCGATGTTATTCAATCTGTATACTGAGCAACCAGTAAAGGAAACAAAAGAAAAATTCGGAGTAGGAATTAAAATCCATGGCGAAGAAATAAAAACTGAGATTCGCCGACGACATTGTAATTCTATGAGAGACAGCAAAGGACCTGGAGGAGCAGTTGAACGGCATGGACAGTGTCTTGAAAGGAGAATATAAGATGAACATCAACAAAAGCAAAACGAGGGTAATGGAATATAGTCGAATTAAGTTTGGTGATGCTGAGGGAATTAGAATAGGAAATGAGACACTTAAAGTAATAGATGAGTTTTGCCATTTGGGAAGCAAAATAACTGATGGTCAAAGTAGAGAGGATATAAAATGTAGACTGGCAATGACAAGGAAAGCGTTTGTGAAGAAGAGAAATTTGATAACATCGGGTGTGAATTTAAGTTTCAGGAAGGCGTTTCTGAAAGTATTTGTATGGAGTGTAGCCATGTATGGAACTGAAATATGGGCGATAAATAGTTTAGACAAGAAGAGAATAGAAGTTTTCGAAATGTGGCGCTACAGAAGAATGCTGAAGATTAGATGGGTAGATCACATAGCTAATAAGGAGGTATTGAATAGAATTGGGGAGAAGAGAAATTTGTGGCACAACTTGACTAGAAGAAGGGATCGGTTGGTAGGACATGTTCTAAGGCATCAAGGGATCACCAATTTAGTATTGGAGGGCAACGTGGAGGGTAAAAATCGTAAAGGGAGACCAAGAGATGAATACACTAAGAAGGTTCAGAAGGATGTAGGTTGTAGTAGGTACTGGGAGATGAAGAAGCTTGCACAGGATAGAGTAGCATGGGGAGCTGCATCAAACCAATCTCTGGACTAAAGACCACAACAACAACAACAGTGATACATCCCATTCTGCCCCAAGAGACGAAACCAGACAAAGTAGCGATGTTGGACGCTAGGGAGGGAGCGAATTCAATTTTCTTGCAGGGTCCAGGTTGGGACACTTCGCAGTCCTTCCATTTCTGGTAATTTACTGTCCACAAACAATTGCCTTACAGATGCAGCTTTATGACAGGGTGCATTGGCATTCTGATACAATAATCGTTTCCGATCTGTACCTCTAATGTTCGCATTCATAGACCTGTAAACTGTATTCATATCCTTCCACGTTCAACGTTTTCTTAAGCACAATAGGGGATCACATCCTAACTACAAATACGCTGTATATCATAACACACTCTTGCGAAACTGTTTCTCTTTGACAACCTCCAAAAAATGATGAAAGGAAAAAAGTTTACCGTTTACTGCAATTTTTTTGTTTTCCTTTTTTGTTTTTGTTTTGTTCATGGGGTAAATTTGCCGCATCAGACATGATGCTTTAATTTATTACTTCTTCACTACTAACGTCATCGACGACGCATTTTGCAGACAGTGTTCACATCTACCACTAAATGTACCTACAAAGTTATATTAATGGACGCGACAGTTTTGGAGTATGACATCATAAACACTGACTGTGAGATGCGAGAAAAACTGCAGCATCGTGCATGACGTTCAGATTTATTATTCCTATGCTACTACGTCTATTCGCAAAAAATTTCACAGACAGTATCGACATAGGCTCGTCAATGTACCAACAAAAATATATCATTATACGACGCACACAGTTCAGCAGATATAATCTCATAATTATTGCTAAGGATGAAAAACTACATGAGATGACAAGTAACGTCCTCCAGATTATTGCCAAGTTCCAACCCTTCCATCGCTTTGCCACAGGGTACAGCGTGGCCCACCACACCACATCCTTCATTTCCAGTCATTCTCTGTTTAGTGCCGTCACCCCTCACACTGACGCAAGCGTCCCTTAGCATTGAGTATAGAAACGATTGGTATAAGAGGAGCTGCTCGACCGTTGCTTCCCACTCCTTTCAGTTGCCTACCGACGAACGTTGCGATAGCTGGACTGCTGGTAGCATTTTGAAAATCTGGAGTGATTCTTTCCGCTGATTCCATGCGATTTTTTACAACTACCCTCCGCAATCATCGACACTCCCTGTTCGTTAGTACATGAGTTCTTTCGGGTCTTGTTTTAGTTGTGGTTGCATCTTTGCTTTTGCACTTCACAATCGTAATACTCGATTTTGGCAGGTTGGAAGGTTGAAATGTCCCTGGTGGATTTATTACTCGACTGACATCGAATAACTGGTCTACGTTTGAAGTTACTGAGCTCTGCCTTATCGATCCATTCAGCTGTTGCTGCTTCTCTGCTGACACCACTGTACTCCCCGACTCATTTTATACTGGTAGGCGCGCCCCTCGAGACATGTAGTGGTCAATTCTGCATTACATAGGCATGTTTTGATACCGATCAGATACTGTATATAAATAGTAAAGGGTGGTAGATACACCAGTACAAATTACGCTACGTTTTGTGTCATTGTGTTGTCACTGTAGGCTTGTATCATGGGAAGCAAAGAGAGGGTGTTGTTTTGTGGCTGGTATCCTCTTTCTATTACTCAAACTGCACGCATATGTTAATTGGGTTCTTTAATAACCAGAACAGATAGCTACTTGAGATAGTCCAGGTGCTGTGGTTCAAACTCTTCCACAATAGTCCACGTTAGCATCACTGCTGGTGAAGTACAAGTCCCGCTATGTACACTGTTCTGGTCACTAGGTACTGACTGAGCTAGAGGCTGAGCTAACTGCGACTGCGACTCCCAATGGGCTGCGACTGATGACTCAGCTCGTTTACTCTTTGGATGACTGACTGGGCCCTCCCGTCCACGGCGACGATCTAAATACTGGAGGACGAGAGGGCGTTGTCGGTGCGTTTCTTGCGACTCTGTCTTTGCTCTCTCTCCTGATAGGCGCCTTGCTTGCTCCTACTACCGATCTTCTCGCAACCTCTTTGCCACCTGGTGTGCTAGCGCCAGCTTACGCCAGCACAGTCCTCTCCTCTCCCCCCCCCCCCCCGCCCCACCCCCCCATAATGTCACACGGCTGTCGCGCAAAGAGGCTGTGAACGACAATGGGGAGGGAGGCAGGACGCTGGACGTATAGATGAGCTGGAAACCATAGCTGTGGAGGACGGCGTACTCTCAACCATATCCTGCCATCTGGTTTGCGAGGAAACAGGAACATCTTCCGGAAAATAGCAGCCAGGGCACACGTCCATACCTGAGGACGTGTTGTGGGGCGATGACGGCGACGGCGACGGCGACGGCGATGGAGAGTCCAGGTCCATTGGGTCGTGGAGAGGGGACGGCAGGTGTGCTCCCTGAATCTGGTTTCAAAGTTCCTACCAGTCTGCCCTATATATTGTTTACAGCAGTCATTACATTTGATCTTATATACACCTGAATCCTGAAATTTATTCCTACTATTACATATTCTATGCCGGAGCTTAAATTTTAACGTGTTATTTGTTCGGAACCCTATTTTAAAGTCGGATTTACGAAAGCGTCTTTCAATTTTGTCTGTAATTCTTCCATTGTAAGTGAGAGCTACATATTTTTTCTTGTTGTTCCTCTTAACTGCTACTTGACTTCCTTCTATTTGTTCCATTTGCCTCTTCTTTATCTTCCTATAAATATTCATCACCTGCTTACACGTATATCCGTATAACCTAAATCCCGCAATTAACTCAAATACAATAAAAAATACTGTTGCAGAAATGAAAATTGCAGGTGATATCGCAAATATGAGTAGATACGAACAGACAAACACGGCAGTTAAAGTAAATAAGTCGATTATAGATGAAATGCACTCTGCTCACAAGAACAGAAACGAACTACTAACTCTTAAGGGCTTGACTAAGAAGTTAGAATCAGGTAAGGTATCGTCACAAAGGCAGATAAGGGTGGCACTATGGTTTTAATACATGATACAGACTATATAGAGAAAACTGAAAAGTTCTTTATGGAAAACGGAATAGTAGAAGTCAAGAAAGATCCAACCAAGAAATTTCAAACAGAAATAAGGAAACAAGTAGATAAGTGTGTTTCTATTCACAGAGGGGGAAAAGTTTAAACAAAGTAATGAATCTGCGAATTCCCGAATTACGGTCACAAATAAAGCTCCATAAAGTTGAAAAATCGATTCGCCCAATCGTTAATAACACCAGCAGCCCAAGTTATAAATTAAATAAAGAGCTAAACAACAGATTGAAGGCAGCATATACATATCGTCGGATTTTCAACATTAGCAACAGCTACGAATTTGCCGAGTAAATTAAAGACGTACTTATACCTCAGAATGCGTCACTAGCTTCATTGGATATCACCAATCTGTACACAAACATTCCCGTAAAAGAAACGATTGAGATCATTAAGAACAATCTCCTCACTCATGGTAAATTGGCACTGGGGTAAGTGACTGAACTAGTGGAAATGTTGGAACAAGTCTTGTCGTTCAATTACTTTACTTTCAATGGTAAAATTTATCAACAGATAGACGGGCTGGCAATGGGGAACAGTTTAGGTGGGACGCTGGCTGACATTTTTGTAAATCACTTAGAAAACAAATTCTTTGATGAAGATCCTAATATCGCTGAGAAAATTGAATATTACGGGAGATATGTTGACGACTCCATTTCATTATATAAAGGAGATAAAAATGATATCGAAAACTTAGAACAAAAAATGAGCTCTCAACACCCGAAAATTAGATTCACCATGGAATTTGAAGAAAACAACCGTATAGATTACTTAGATTTAACACCAATAAAGAAAGATGGGAAGCATGAATTTAGCATATTCAGAAAACCTACGTGTACAGATCTAGTTATAAATGAGCACTCTTGTCACCCACCGCGATACAAATGGGCATGTTTTACTTTGATGGTATACAGGCTACTAAGATTGCCACTAAACCAACACGAAGTAGAAAAGGAGTTAAGTATTTTGAAACAAGTGGCTGTAGCGAACGGATATACGTGTAAGCAGGTGATGAATATTTATAGGAAGATAAAGAAGAAGCAAATGAAACAAATAGAAGGAAGTCAAGTAGCAGTTAAGAGGAACAACAAGAAAAAATATGTAGCTCTCACTTACAATGGAAGAATTACAGACAAAATTGAAAGATGCTTTCGTAAATCCGACTTTAAAATAGGGTTCCGAACAAATAACACGTTAAAATTTAAGCTCCGGCATAGAATATGTAATAGTAGGAATAAATTTCAGGATTCAGGTGTATATAAGATCAAATGTAATGACTGCTGTAAACAATATATAGGGCAGACTGGTAGGAACTTTGAAACCAGATTCAGGGAGCACACCTACTCTCAAAACAAAACAGCTTTTGGGGCGCATATGGCTGCGACAAAGCACTCAGTCACGAACATTGAACACAATTTAGACATCCTGCATAGAGCTCATAAGGGACGGTTTCTTAACATTTTGGAAGAGATTGAAATATACACCCACAAAAATAAAGACCCGGATTTAATCCTCAACGAGCAAAGCGAATTCAATCATAACGCCTATTTTATCATTTATGACGACCTACTAAGATGACAACTGTTGCGTGTGGAGATGCAGGCCGAGGGATGAGGTATGGTGCGCGGTGGAGAAGCCGGAAGACGCGTGCAGCGCCTGGCGTCGTTGACGGGGCCCTCCTGTGCGGCCCTCTTGCCCGCGGCGATGGACATCAGACGACTGAGCGGACCGCGGCACAACACCGAAATGGCGGGAACCACGGAAGCAGACCGTAGAGGAAAACAGGTTCACACCAGCACCATAGATATATAAATCGCCCTATGTTTTTTAGATCGTATAAAAATGATAATTTTACTGTTTTTTAATTTTGACAAGTACAGATTTTAACCTTGACATCTACTTATTTTAATTAAGTATTTTTAATATAAAAAAAGATCTACTGAATACAGTATGTGCAAATGGAATGTAACAAATGTGCCAGACGCCACCTGTCGGTTATAGTGTTATATAAATGACGTGCACTCTGCCAACCAATTTTATGTGACGTAGCATGTGAAAGTTGCTGGATTTGGACGGGTTACTCCTGTAACTGAAATATCAGGTACGTTCTGGTACATTTGATGTTGATTAGATAGGATGAAAAAGATTTGCTTCCGTGAAATAGTAAATTAGTATAATTATTTTTACAGATCTGAAGATGGTTCTGAATGAACCGAAACCGGTCATATGAATAAAACAAAAATTTGCAATCAAGACGGATTTTAAGTAACATTATAAAATCACTGATTGCTGTTATCCCATAAGACATTATGTCTATTTTTGCAAAGTATAGCAGCGTTCAATGGCGGTGGCCGTGGAGAAGTTCCGCCGGTGATGGTCCGTCTCGCGGGTGGGAGCGATAAGAAAATCAGATGGCTCTGAGCACTATGGGACTTAACTTCTGAGGTCATCAGTCCCCTAGAAAACTACTTAAACCTAACTAACTTAAGAACATCACACACCTCCATGCCCGAGATAGGATTCGAACCTGCGACCGTAGCGATCGCGCAGTTCCAGACTGTATCTCCTAGAACCGTTCGGCCGCTCCGGCCAGCGGAGTGATAAGAGGCGATAAAGATTTGCAGTGCCTGTTCCCGTGTGTGGGTGGTGCAAAGCTTGACCATCTGTTACTTGAAAGTGCGTATGAAGCGTTCTGCTTCTCCGTGGTACTGGAGGTGAAACGGAGCATTTGTTAGATAACGAATACCATTTCGTTCACAAAACTGTTCAAAATCACATGAAGTGTACTGTGGTCCGTTGTCCGACACAAGTACTTCTTGCAACCCTTCTATGCAAAATACGGACAACGCTTGAATGGTGCTACGTGACGTGGTAGAGTTAATAGGCACCGTAAATAGAAACTTGCTAAAAGAGTCTACCACTATGAGCCAATGAGAGTTCTAAAATGGTCTTGCAAAGTCTATGTGCACTCGTTGCCATGGCGGTTGAGTCTTAGGCCAAGCTGGGAATGTCTGTGGCCGAGCGGATTGGTTCTCCGCGCATTCCCGATACTGTGACGTCATCTGTTCGATGTGGGCGTCCATGCCCTGCCAAGTACAGTGCTGTCGCGCTAACTGTATAGCGCGAACAATTCCCCAATGTCCTTGGTGGAGCAATCGCAGCACATCCTGTTTCAACGCTTTGGGAATAAGCACACGCGATTGTCCATTGTCATTTTGAACCAGAAACACACCTTGTTATACCAAAAGGTTATGCCGACGAGCAAAGTATCGGCCCACAACAGAGTTCTTGATACTGTTCAATGAACAAGGTCAAGACTTGCGAATGTACTTCAACAAAATCTTGAGATCTGTATCTGCTTCTGTGGCCGGTGCTGCTTTTCTGTAGTGTAAGGGAAAAGATTACAGCAATTCCGAGTCCTGCACATCGATTTGACAACAAGGTGCGGCAGATGCATCAAAATCAGAGTCTGGGCCAAAGGGAAGGAGCGTCTGCATTGCCATGCTTTGCCGTAGGTCTCTACACAATTTCATAATGATACTGCGAAAGCAACAAAGCCCAATTTTGCAATTTTTTAGCAGTGCGTGTAGGAACCGGCTTTGACGGATGTAACTAGGACTGCAAAAGCTTGTGATCTGTCACTAAAGTGAACTTGCGACCGTAGAAATAGTGCTGGAATTTGGTCATACCATGCACAATAGCGGGAGCCTCTTTTTCAATTTGAGAGTAATTGCACTGAGTTTGAGTTAACAACTTTGAGGCAAAACAATAGGTCTGCCTCGTGCACCAATTCTGTGCGAAAGCACAGCGCCGATTCTGTAGGAAGAAGAGCCGACTTACAAAACTACTGGCTTGGCAGGGTCAAAATGCAGTAAACATATGTCACTAAGCAAGGCATTTTTGAGTTTCTGAAAAGCGTCTTGAGAGCCTTAAGTCGACACAAAAGTACATTTTTTGCGACGCAAGCGATACAATGCGGCCGCGATCTGGGTGGCATTCGGTATGAACTGAATGTAGTATGTCATCTTGCCTAGTACTGACTGGAGTTCAGACTCACTGCGAGGAACAGGCAGGTCACGGGTTGCAAGCAAATGAGTTTGGAAGGGGTGCACACCATGACTGTTTATCACTTGACCTAAGGGCTATAGTTCAGTTCGGAAAAAGTCACACTTTTCGAGACAACACTTGAGTCCTGCTTCTGACAACATTCGAAAAAGAGGACGCAAATTGCCAATGTGTTCCCCTGGTGTACGACATGAGACGACAATATCGTCAAGGTAGTTGGAACAAAATGGCACTTTATCAGTCAGCTGTTGCAAGAAACGTTGAAAAATGGCGGATGCGGCAGCCCTGGCCAAGGGCAAACGCAAATACTTAGACAGTCCTAGGTGTACTTACAATAAACACACTCTGTGATTCTTCATCCAATGGAATTTGCAAGCAGGCATCATGCAAATCTATCTTAGAAAAGTCGCATCCTGCACCAAGCCTTTCCATGAGTTGGGTTGTTTTGGGGGGAGGAGATCAGACAGCGAGGTCATCGGTCTCTGGAACCGAGCGACCGCTACGGTCGCAGGTTCGAATCCTGCCTCGGGCATGGATGTGTGTGATGTCCTTAGGTTAGTTAGGTTTAACTAGTTCTAAGTTCTAGGCGACTGATGACCTAAGAAGTTAAGTCGCATAGTGCTCAGAGCCATTTGAACCATTTGAACCATCGGTCTCTTCGGATTAGGAAAGGACGGGGAAGGAAGTCGGCCGTGCCCTTTGGAAGAAACCATCCCGACATTTGCCTGGAGAAATTTAGGGAAATCACGGAAAACCTAAATTAGGATGGTCGGACACGGGAGTCAACCGTCGTCCTCCCGAATGCGAGCCCATTGTCTTAGCCTGTGCCACCTCGCTCGGTTGTCCATGAGTTCCTCAGGGCGAGGTAACGGATAAGTGTCAACTATTGTCTGTGGGTTGACTGTAGACTTTAGGTCAACATAAATGCGAATGCGACCAGAAGGCTTAGACTGTAAAACGAGAGGACTTGCCTGTTGATTAGTTTGAATGGGAGCAATTACACCATGATCTTGCAATTCTCTCAATTCACTGGCTACTTTGCCTCTTAAAGCAATTGGAACGGGGCGGGCCCGAAAAAACTTAGGCTGTGCATTGCCTTTCAATGTAACATCCGCTTCGAAGTTATTAGCTTTTCCCATTACTTCTGAAAATAGTTCAAGAAATTCTTTAAGCAAGCTAGCGACACTGTTTTTCGCTGCAAAAGATGATCTACAAAGTACGTTCTTGTGGGAGCTAAGTCCAAATAGCCGGCCGGCGTGGCCGAGCGGTTCTAGGCGCTTCAGTCTGGAACCACACGATCGCTACGGTCGCAGGTTCGAATCCTGCCTCGGGGACGGATGTGTGTGATGTCCTTAGGTTAGTTAGGTTTCAGTAGCTCTAAGTTCTAGGGGACTGATGACCTCAGATGTTAAGTCCCATAGTGCTCAGAGCCATTTGAACGAAGGGCTCTGCACAAAATTTATGATGCACTTCAGGATAACAGTAATATCTGGAGAGCTAGAACGAATGCAGAGTTGGATTGCCTCGAACAAGGAGCTGATATTGTAAGTTTAATAAAAAGTAAGAACAGAGCCTGTCCACGACATGTTCATGGGATGGATACAGTAAGAATGACTAAAAAGGATTTTGGATAAGGAGAAATTGGAAGAAGACACAGTGGAAGGCAAAAAAAGCAGTAGACAGACCACGTAAAAGAAGATATAAAGTCTCTCAGAGGATTCTAGAGAACCTCTCTGGAGAGGGCAGAATGGAGGTAAATTCTTGAAGTTACAGTTGTAATGCCAGGAGAAGAAGGGGAACGAGGTAGCTGGCAGTTTCTGCACTTAAGAGTTAAAGAGAAGCTGTGTATTAGGTGTGTTTCTCGTAGTGTGTTGCATGAGACATGAAGGAAATAAGGCAACTATTCAATGGCTTGGGTTCCCATTCGCACAAAACAGTCAGCTCGATATTTTATCTTGCTATGTATCAATGCTTGTAAATCATCAGAGTTTCCTTTATCATAGTATACTTGTTAGGAGTATATAGAGGGTCTATACAAGGATGATGTGCTTGAGGACAATATTATGGAAATGGAAGAGGATGTAGATGAAGATAAAAGGGGAGATACGATACTGCGTGAAGAGTTTGACAGAGCACTGAAAGACCTGAGTCGAAACAAGGCCCCGGGAGTAGACAACGTTCCATTAGGAATACTGACAGCCTTGGGAGAGCCAGTCCTGACGAAACTCTACCATCTGGTGAGCAAGATGTATGAGACAGGCGAAATACCCTCAGACTTCAAGAAGAATATAATAATTCCAATCCCAAAGAAAGCAGGTGTTGACAGATCTGAAAATTACCGAACTATCAGTTTAATAAGTCACAGCTGCAAAATACTAACGCGAATTCTTTACAGACGAATGGAAAAACTGGTAGAAGCCGACCTCGGGGAAGATTAGTTTGGATTCCGTAGAAATGTTGGAACACGTGAGGCAATACTGACCTTACGACTTATCTTAGAAGCTAGATTAAGAAAAGGCAAACCTACGTTTCTAGCATTTGTAGACTTAGAGAAAGCTTTTGACAATGTTGACTGGAATACGCTCTTTCAAATTCTGAAGGTGGCAGGGGTAAAATACACGGAGCGAAAGGCTATTTACAATTTGTACAGAAACCAGATGGCAGTTATAAGAGTCGAGGGGCATGAAAGGGAAGCAGTGGTTGGGAAGGGATTGAGACAGGGTTGTAGTCTCTCCCCGATGTTATTCAATCTGTATGTTGAGCAAGCAGTGAAGGAAACAAAAGAAAAATTCGGAGTAGGTATTAAAATCCATGGAGAAGAAATAAAAACTTTGAGGTTCGCCGATGACATTGTAATTCTGTTAGAGACAGCAAAGGACTTGGAAGAGCAGTTGAATGGAATGGATAGTGTCTTGAAAGGAGGGTATAAGATGAACATCAACAAAAGCAAGACGAGGATAATGGAATGTAGTCTAATTAAGTCGGGTGATGCTGAGGGAATTAGATTAGGAAATGAGACACTTAAAGTAATAGATGAGTTTTGCCATTTGGGAAGCAAAATAACTGATCATGGTCAAAGTAGAGAGGATATAAAATGTAGACTGGCTATGGCAAGGAAAGCGTTTGTGAAGAAGAGCAATTTGTTAACATCGAGTATAGATTTAAGTGTCAGGAAGTCATTTCTGAAAGCATTTGTGTGGAGTGTAGCCATGTATGGAAGTGAAACATGGACGATAAATAGTTTGGACAAGAAGAGACTATAAGCTTTCAAAATGTGGTGCTACAGAAGAATGGTGAAGATTAGATGGGTAGATCACATAACTAATGAGGAAGTATTGAATAGGATTGGGGAGAAGAGAAGTTTGTGGCACAACTTGACTAGAAGAAGGGATCGGTTGGTAGGACATGCGTTGAGGCTTCAAGGGATCACCAATTCAGTATTGGAGGGCAGTGGGGAGGGTAAAAACCGTAGAGGGAGACTTAGAGATGAATATACTAAACAAATTCAAAAGGATGTAGGTTGCAGTAGGTACTGGAAGATGAAGCTTGCACAGGATAGAGTAGCATGGAGAGCTGCATCAAACCAATCTGAGGACTGAAGACCACAACAACAACAACAACTTGTTAGGAAGCACATTAACATTACTAGCATGTGGTGACATAAGATGAAGCTTGGAAGGGCAACAATATGTCATACACCACAAGTAAAAATGAAGCTGGACGTCACACTGTAAATCGAATTTTAGCTGGTGAAGCTATGGGTATATGTGGAAGAAGAGACAATGGTAGAGGGCAGTTCATTGCAAGATTCATCGTTGATTGAACTATGCACACCATACTTAAATTGGTTGCTATGATGAAATTTTTGTAATAAGTTACGAGAGCCGCCCACAAGCAGTAAGAAAACCAAAGAGGATTTAGAAACATGGATTCAGTCATCACTTTCAGCCAGTAAATGGGCCCAGATGCAGAAAACGAAAAGAAGAAGTTAAAATTCCACGAGTTCTGCCAATACCTTGTGTAGTAACCACAACCAACAGCGGGAACGCCTTGGGCTGCTAATCGGAGCCGTCAGGCAGGGAAGCCGCCGGCGGTGGAGCACGCACCACCGGGTAAACACAGGACGAGTAGGACGACAGACCAACAACAACTGACAACAACCGACCACGACCGACTATGAGCGACACAACGAGGAAGAGATAAACAGCGGAGGCTTGTGGAAACCACAACAGCAAACACCAAACGTAAATCCACTCGGAACCAGAGCCAGGCAAATGTCAACAACAAGCAACGACTAGAACGCAGTACCGCCGACATAGAAACGAAATCCATGAACGCAGTACCGCCGAGATAGAAACTCAATCCAGAGCGAGTAACAGACTGGCTGGACTAGGGCTTTTTTTTTTTTTTTTCTTTATTGTTATTTGTACACCCCATACAAGGTGGGCTGGCAGCGGAAAAGTGTACTCCGCTCTTCAGCCATAAGCAGTACAATAAAAGAAAAAGGGAGACAGAAAAGTAACAGACTGGCGGTTTAAAGAACAGTAGATACAACAATTAAAAAACATGAAGCCGTTCACACTCGACGAAACAAACAAGAAAACTGTCGGCACTGTGCACAAACACTGACGAGTTAGACGACACATGTGAACGAAGGAGCGTGGACGGCGAAAAACACTGATGCACAAACACGACGGCACAGACACTAAACCGTGGGCGATGATCTCCGGCGCGCGAATGTTCACTATGCGTGTGCGAGTCCAGGGACCTGCCAACAGAGGAGGAGGAGGAGGAGGAGGAGGAGGAGGAGGAGGAGGAGGGGCAGGGGGAGGGCGAGAGGGGAGAGCAGAGACGCTACAGGCAGGGGAAAGTGGGGGGGAGAGAGGAAGGGGGAGGGGAAGCCCAGTGGAGGGAGGAGGACGGGGGAAAAGGAAAGAGAAAGGAGTGGAAGAGAAGGGAGGGAGGGTGCCTAAGGGAAAGGACACCGGAAGTGGGGGGGCAGGATCAAAGTTGGTAGGAGGGGTAGATGGAGGGGAGGAGGGCATCATCAGGGAGGGGGAGCTGGCGGAAGCCACCTTGGGAGAGGGTAAGGAGGGTGGAGAGATGGAGACCGGGTGGGACGTGCGAATACAGGCGCGGCAGCGGGCGGGGGTGGGAGAGGATCGGGGAGACGAGCAGGTGAGGAGGATCGAGTTTACGGGAGGTGTACAGGATCCGTATCCTTTCAAGGAAAAGGAGGAGGTGGGGGAAGGGGAGGAGATCGTAGAGGATCCGCGTGGGGGAGGGGAGACGGATGCGATAGGCGAGGCGGAGAGCATGGCGTTCAAGGATTTGGAGGGATTTATAAAAGGTAGGGGGAGCGGAGATCCATGCTGGATGGGCATAACAAAGGATAGGGCGGATGAGGGATTTATAGGTGTGGAGGATGGTGGAGGGGTCCAGACCCCACGTACGGCCGGAAAGGAGCTTGAGGAGATGGCTGGACTAGGGCAGAGCGGGTCCCTATATACGAAACCGGAGGGAGCGGCTATTGGCCGCTGTCTGCACGTGGCGTAGCGGTGGCGCCCTCGCTGCACGAGAGTCGCTGCGCGGAATAGCCGCCACAGAGGCGGAGCCCTCTATGGACTGACCACATCCATTTGTTCTGCCGCGTGTTCGACTTCCGCGGCGGAAGGTACTAGACCCTGGACATCATCATGTGGACTTCTTGCAGTTACAGTTCTTACAATGGAAAAATTTTGCACTTTAGTGTCATTAGCGAAAGACACAGCGGCCATAGCTTGACTATATTTTTTATTCTCAAAATTCTTTTTTATCATGAAGTAATGAGTGCTATTGACAGCGGATCTCAAACTGACTCCATATTGTTAGACTTCCAAACGGCGTGTGACTCCGCTCCTCACAAGCGACTGCGAATCAGATTGAGTGCCTTTTGAGTATCCTGTCAGTTGTGGGGCTGGCTTCGTTATTTACTGTCAGAAAGGTTACAATTAGTAGTAACTGATGGAAAGCTTTAGAGTAAAACGGCAGCTTGTAGTCCGTCGGACGATTTGGCGCATAGAGGAGTATGACTCTCGCTCCTCGCACTGGTGCAGCTCCAAGGTGAGGTCCGGCCTGCCACAGCTGCGGCGCCTCCGTGCAGCGGAGTTTGGTGGTAGTTTCAGCTGGCCAGTTGGCCGCCGATATCCATTACCATAAGTACTTAAACAATCGCCATTATCTCCGGGTCTAGACGCTGACACAATGACGACACAACTGCCACCTTTTGAGCCTTCGGCTCGCTTATTTATGCGTCTTTTCCCTACACCTGCGACGTAGTCCCTCTGGAGGGGACAAGTGGAGTGCTCATTAACACTTACAACGTCAGCTTTCTTCAGCCCGCTTTGGTCCCTACACACAGGTTACTAGACGTCGTTGTAACTGCAACGTATAGCACAGCACGTCAGTTCCCTGTGCTGTCCAGATTATTTTGTAAGATGTCAGGCAAATCCAACACCTTCCATGCAAACCCTGACATGATAAGCAAATCCAGTAGTATGTCACATAGCTCCGAATAAATCGTGACATTAAATTAACCAAAGTAATACGAGTAACGAGTGAGTAAATGGAATACCACAGACTAACACAAGAATGCCTAAATGCATTCATACCTTCCCACCATGAGACAGACGCAGTTCCGAGGGGAGAAACGAGAACAGAAGCCGAGAGCAGAACCGCGTTAAGCTGCAAGGCTCTATGATAAGGGACGGACACCCACGTCGCCAGCTAACCGCTAGGACCACCCCCCAGCCCATGTTAAAAGCTAGAGCCCTCCAGAAGAACAGTATAGATCTTACAATAACACAAAAAGAGCTACCCCAGCCACAAGTTTTAGCGTGAGACTTTTTCGCGTCTCTGTTACGTCAGGACCACCCCCCAGCCCATGTTACAAGATAGAGCCCTCCAGAAGAACAGTATAGATCTTACGATAACACTAAAAGGACCACACCAGCTGCAAGTTTGAGCGTGAGACTTTTTCGCGTCTCTGTTACGTTGCAAACTTTAAAAAAAACATTGCCCCACCACGAAAAGTATAACGTTTCTCATTGGATAGACAGAATTTTTGTAGGCAGAGCTTAAGGTTAACATTGAGACCCTGATTGGTCAGATGAAAACACAGCCAGATAGTTTTTTTAAACCAACTTCGGTAAATTGTAGTAAGGAGAAGTTAGGAGAGAGTTGCTTCCGAGACGGCGAGGTGAGTGGAGCTGTGCTGCCCACCGCCCCCTGACGAACACCGACAAGGTAATGAACGCACGAGATGCCGCATAACAGCCCATAAAGCTTCACTCAGAACTGCAGAAGTCTCATCTGTTACACCCCCTTTTTGCGTAATACTAGTGCCGATCGTCAATTAAAGCTCATGGTGTCCACATTTGCCACTTGAAGTAAAAATCTGAAACGGGATGATTTTTCTGTTACATAGTTATTGAGAAGTCACATCAGCCACTGTAATTTATGACAAGTTAGATAAGTAATTAGAGATAATTGAGGGTCACTGTAGACCATTTTGATAGTTTTCTCTTTTGTGAAACTGAATTTAAACCTAGATTATAGATGTGATATGGCATAGGTCATCCTTCGATCCATTGTAGAACTTGGAAACCCATTCAGGGAATATTCGTTCACATTTTTGTTGAACGCAGTTGGTTTTTACCATCCTGTATTAAAACATTTCCTTTTATCAATAGTGCAATTTATAAACAATGTGTTGTGAGTAGAATAAAATTTCCAATGGTAAACTTAACTGCTTTTTCGACGTTATTTTACCAGGTAACTAAAAATAGGAAAGCCTTGAACCCCTTCCACTAAATTTAGTTAGTATTAAGATTCTTTTACAGGGAGTGCAGTGGAGCTGACGCTGAAATCATTAAGTATTTGGTTATATCATCGCTAGTCTCACTGAACTCTTCTGAACTCTACATGTCATGTGTGGTCTGACGTCTCCTTACCAGCAACAGGTCCCAGGTTCAAACTAGTCAATTCCCTAAAAAAACACGCTCAGAGCGTCGTTGAGCGAAAGTGGTAGGGAGACACTATATAGAACAACAGACACCACGCAGAATGTGAGAATTTCACACTTGCATACAGTGCCCTTCAGGTCGTGTCTTCTCGTATGCCTCGCAGAATCATTTGCTAAATATCAACTTTGCCCGCACCCGCCATCCGATGTGACTATCGGTCCCTTCACTACTACCTTTCAGCCATAGCTACGCGGGATTTACAAGAATCCACGCCTGTACGTTCTCGTGGCACAGCAGCACGATCACGTAGGTAATGTTGTGCGGAAAGATAACCAAAGCATTCATCTTGTTGGCAGAACAATTAGAAGATACTATAAGACTACTCACGAGACTGCCCACACTACGCTTGTCCATCATCTTGTGGAGTACTACTGCACGATATGGGATCCACATTAGACGGGATTGACATGTTGTTGTTGTGGTCTTCAGTCCTGAGACTGATTTGACGCAACTCTCCATGCTACTCTATCCTGTGCAAGCTTCTTCATCTCCCAGTATTTACTGCAACCTACATCCAGTTGCCTATAGTGATATGGTACGCCATCCATAACTATTACGGATCCAGATGAATTGAAATACGTGTCCCTTAAACGGTTTCTCAACATCTCGTGAGTCCATCTGCCCGTACCGGCTGTTATGGCCGAGCGGTTCTAGGCGCTTCAGTCCGGTACCGCGCTGCTGCTACGGTCGCATGTTCTAATCCTGCCTCTGGCATGGATGTGTGTGATGTCCTTAGGTTAGTTAGGTTTAAGTAGTTCTAAGTCTAGGGGACTGATGACCTCAGATGTTAAGTCCCATAGTGCTCAGAGCCATTTGAACCATTTGAACCATCTGCCAGTGATAATCGACATCGGCTAACTTCACCAAGAAGTGGAACTGTGCTTCCCAGACCAAGCGGTTCTTCGACTCAATGTCCGCCACGATCACCGTTTTGAAGTGCTACTTTACGCATTTTTATCCGTTGCGCCTTCTGATTGACAGCATTTGCGAAACATCATATTGCTATCAATGATCCATCCAAGGAAAATATATCATTCGTACATTTCCTAATATGTTCCATTGTAAGATGTTCGTGCACATTGCTAGTCAGCTTCACTAAAAGCAATTTGCTTATTACTGACGCGGTGCCATAAAAAGCCCATTGAGTTTAAAACTTCAGGCAGATGAGTGCCCTCCCAACTCCAATCTTCTCTCGTAAAACAAGTGAGAGATGACGCAAACTGGACACTGGCGCAAGCTGACCACTTCGTTACACTGAAAACTCGTCAATAGAGACTCGAATGTTTCGCCTGTTGAACTGGTCGGTTCCGAGAAATACCTCAACACATCTCCTCATTCATGAAAGACAAAAAGAGAAAAAAATACTTATAGTGTCGTATGGTCGGACCTCGCTACACGTATTTCAAAAGGAAGGATTTGACGGAACTAAACGCGCACTGTGCTTTGCAGTTCGAGCAAAGTATTGTGGTGGTGGGTCAATAGGAAGATCCCTGTAAACCTGCTAACAGCAGCAGCCTAGTAACGTGCGAAACGCGCACGTATAGTCGTTGTTAAAACATGCAATTCACAAAGTCTTTGAGGAATAGTAGAATGCACATTTCCAAGCAGTTTTGACGATAGAGGCTCCAAATTCGAAAAACTGACGCATGCAGAAAACTGCAATAAAACACAAACTACCAGGGGTTCGTGGGGATTCGGCCATATGAGATCGGGAAAAATCTGCTCAGCCTCGTAAAATTGGACGGACTGTTGCTTGTGTTTGTAGCAGCTTTTTATTTAGCTTGCACAGTTTTGCAGACACTTCTTCTGCTTTATTTTTCACAGAAATTTAAAATGTTGGAAGAACATTCGCAACTGAGCAGTATAGCAGAGGTTGAAAATACGGCTTCAGTTGTAAATTACTTTATTTTCACGCGACTGGTTTCGGACTGTTATAAGCCCACCCTCAGCTGTCGTAGCTGTGCTGTGGTCCCCGAGCGCCGCGTGTACCAGGCGCCGTGTGCTGCCTATGAGCGCACAACAGAAACCGGTCGTGTGAAAAGAAAGTAATTTAAAACTGCGAACATGGAAATCTGAGGGGATATGTAGTGACTGTTAAATGATAAAGAGAAAGCTATATTTACCCATTTGGTTTTTATTATTCTTTTTTGAAGCACTATAAATCGTCGATTGCCAACATGCACTCATGTGTGCTAGTTTTATGTGATGAGTATAGTATTTCAGTGACCAGCTTTCTCCTCCAAATGCGAAAATGCGTTTTCGGTCTACCGAGCAAGGTGGCGCAGTGGTTAGCACACTGGACTCGCATTCGGGAGGACGACGGTTCAATCCCACGTTCGGCTATCCTAATTTAGCTTCTCCGTTATTTCCCTAAATCGCTCCAGGCAAATGCCTGAATGGTTCCTTTGAAAGGGCACGGCGGACTTCCTTCCCCGTCCTTCCCTAATCCGATGAGACCGATGACCTCGCTGTTTGGTCTCTTCCCCCCAAAACCCCAAACTTTTTGGTGTAAAAATACGTAGGGAGAAATGATAATCATAATAAAATAAGAAAGTCAGAACTCACACGGAAAGGCATAAGCATTCGTATTTTCACGCACGCTTTTCGAGAGTGGAATGGTAGAGAAATAACAAAGTGGTTCGATGAATCCTCCGCCAAACACTTAACTGTGAATTGCAGAGTAGTCATGTAGATGCAGAGCAATCGAAAATACTGAATATACAGAGGATCAACTTCGTGAAGCCAAAAGATACAACCAGTTGGTAAAGCATGGAGATATTGGGAAAGAACTATATTTAATGCCATACAGATATGAAATATACCGTCCTCAATAGCCGAGTTAGCTAACACTTACCGCTTGAAGAGAGAAAAGCAGGTTTGAATCCCGATGGTGGGAAATTTTCACTGCCAGTATTTGTGTAGCAAGGCGAGGAGAGGTGATAATGGAAGGTTCATGATCACCAGTACTTGTGCCATTGTCCTGGATTAAATTCTAAAGCACTCCACAGTGTACAATGAAATGAGGGCATGTGACACTGTTGATGATGATGCATCCACTGGATGGGCACATTAAACTTGGCGGTCCTCTCGGTGCTGTTCGAAAGGAGTAAGCTATGGGGTGCATTAGGACAGTAGGCCATTGGCCTAATGTTATTACCTATCCTTGTGTCTCTCCTAGCAGCTCTTTACTCGTAGATCAGCAGGGACCCACTGCCCTATTCTTCAGTGACAGTTTGCTGTCCTGTTATTACTCAGCCTTTTGTCCTTCCCAGCAGCTATTTACGTGTAGATCAGCAGCAGCCTACTCTCCTATACTTCACTGATAGTCTTCCGCCGTATTATCATCCATCCTTTCATAGTACTATCACTGAGTCTTGCCAATTCTTATGGGGAGAAACATGTAATGTCACAAACCCAAGTGCCCTCTGGTAGTGGAATTGTGAACCAAACCAGTCAGTTCCTGCACATCAACGTGAACTCACAAAGAGCACTTCCTGCCAATTTTTCACCCATGATGTAGCGATCATGTCAGTGGATGCGTCCCAGTCTCTGGTGGCGGTACTGGCAACTGGGTCACTCGGTCTCCACACATTAAGGTGAACACACATACAAGAAAAACAATTTAGAAAGGTTTTAGGACAGGGTAACACCACAAAAATATGGAATACAGATAAAACCACACTCTGTCCACCCACACCAGCAGCTCAACACAGCCAAACCGTTTCCCACCACTCTTCCATGTGGGGAGGGGAGGGGGAAAGTAGGGGACAGGATAGGCGTGAGAGGGGTTGGAGAGGAGGGTTGGGAGGGGGAACAATACATAATAGTATCTAGTGATGTCATCAGGTGATGTCATCAGTACAATGTTGTCACATTTACTCCCAACATCTTGAATAACAACAATCAACAAGATCTCGTATTGGCTCTGTTTCTCTACTACTTGCATTTCCCTCCAATAGGTAGAACGGGAGGGTATTGAGGCATACATGCACTTTAGGTGTAGTTACCAGTGAGGTAGGTGTTCATATCTCCCTTATCACACTACTCCCCAAATTTGGGGGGTTATTGATGAGAATTATTTATCATTTGATCCCTCTTCCTTTCTGTTTAGCTTCTTTTATGCATTTTAAACTGACAATTTCTGCTTTGCAGATTCCCTCTTTATGCACATGCACCAAGGACTTTGCAGTATTTCCACTAGATTTTATGCCCAGTACTTCCAAAACAGCAGTTTTCTTGTTAAACCATCATTGAAGCACCATCATTGAAGTATAAAAAAAACATCATAAACACCAAATTTAACGGTCGAAATCTGAACAAATACAGTTTTCGGTAGCATGGTTCAAATGTCGGAATTCCCTCATTCAATTAAATTTTGCCTTTTCCCATGAAAACATTACGTCAACAAAATACCTGCAGGTACTTCATTACTGCTGCAGGTAAAGAATGTTCGTGGCCATATGTTGCACTTCTCCTGTAATTACACCAAATTTCAGGACCATTTTGGCAAAGACAGTGTGAGGATTTTCATTTGTGGAAATCTTATGGAAAAAGATACGCTATAAATATTATTTCATGTTTTCTCAATTCCCAACATTTGTTTTCATGATCAAACCATAATAATTGTGTAATATATTTCTTTCAACATTTCTCAGGCGATCTTCACCACCTATCTTCTTACTATCTTCCAGTACTATTTTTGACTTTGCTTTTAATTATCTTCTCGAGCTGGTCACCATTCTCTTCTGGGCATGCACAATGCCTTCTAATTTAGAAATTGTGACATGAGGACCAGAGGTTTGTAGTGCACACATCCAGTCCTGAGCCTTATTGTTACCATCCCCTAAATATTGCGTGTATCTGACAGTTCTGTTCGCCACCGAGCGATTAAAAATCCTGAGAACTCTTGCTATAGTATAATTCATCAAACAGGTATGTCAGTCCCCTTTCTCAGTTTCACTGCCACAGGTTTCACAGTACTTGCCTAGAACGTCTCCATTAATTACCTTGCCTGTAACAAATGATGTAGCTGTCATTTAGTGAAGTGTGTCCACATTTCTACAAGCTGCCATCAAAACAAGCACAAATATTATCTCTTTCACTGTCATCACTTTCCTTGAGTGCTTCTTCAGGTGTTTTCTTCACTGAGATGTTACAAACATCAGCAACAGCAGTACCAATAATTTTATTTTAAGTTATAAACGTCGTAGGTTGATTTCGAATGTCGAGTAATTCACATAAAAGTTTGTCTGTCTCCATCCCGTTACCCATAGATCTGAGACCATAATCTAGCCTTGCGTTATTCTCGTTCAAATTATTATTTCCCATTTCCGATGTCATTGGTGTAGCAACTGTACCACACAAACAGTTCACTAACACAGGCGTTTCGGGGATGCTTCCACCCTTGGTCTGAAAGGCAATGAATACGCCCCTTTTGGACGTTGGCTCGTTTCCACATTACGACAGAGACGGCACTGTGTTCTGGATCCCCCAGACACACTTTATTTACTCTCCACTGCTAGTGCTGCCACCTGCCGTCTGTGAGTGGTTATTGCACGTTGACGTCGAACATAGGCGGTGGTCGCATTTATGTGACTAGACGGTATGGGACACTGGTGATTACAGTTATGACTCATTGTCTCCTAGTAAAATTATTGCTACAGTGAAGTGCACTTCTTAACATTTTCCATTACAAATTAGTTGCTAATCATTGGGGATCTATGAGCACATATTCAACTTGGCCAATGCGATAGACATCTCTTGCTCTGAAAGTCAAAAGAATAAAAAATGGTGCCGTAAACATGGGCTTTAAAGTGCACACGTCTAATGGTTTAAGCATTTGTTCATCTTTGCTAATGTGAATCACATCTCACGTACTGAACAAGAGTTCACACCTCTTTGGTATGCAGTTTAGAGCCCAGGTTATGTATTAACAGAATGAACACAATACCTCTTACGTATTTGAAGAAAGTTTATGTTTATTCTTCCACTAGGAAAATTCCACTTTTTTAATACATTAATTATTATAAAACAGTTTCGGTTTGGTTGGTGGTTCTCAATTTACTTGACATAGCGTATTACCATTCTGAGTACATATTGATCGAATTTCATATTTCTAACCCAATTAGTTTAGAAAGTAATAGTACCTGAATATCAAAAAATGTAGTTTTCAGAAAAAGCGATGTAAAGTTTAGTATTGCAATTTTAGTTTATTTATTGATGGGAATTACTTACTCTTCTTTTCTGAATTTTAAATTAGCAGTTTCTACTTTGAAGATTCTTTCTTTATCTATTTGCACCAAGGATTTTGCAGTATTTGCACTAGATTTTATGCATAATACTTGCAAAACACGTTTCCTGTTACAAAATTATTGAAGCTTAAAACAGCACCATAAACACCAAATTTGAGAGCCGTTATCTGAAGAAATACATTTCTCAGTAACTGGGTCCAAATGACCGAATCCACACATTCATTTAAATCTTGCCTTTCCCAATGAAGACATTTGATCAACAAAGTATCTTTATAAAGTTTTCTAAATATGAGTTTAATTTCATTCATTACTGCCACAAGTAAAGAAAGTTTGTAGCCATGTGCTACACTTCTCCTGTACTTGCACCAAGAGTCATGATCGTTCGGGCAAAGGCAATGGTGAGGACTTTCATTTGTGGAAATCTTATGGAAAAAGGTAGCCCATAAAGCTTATTTCATGTTTTCTCGATTCCAGGTGTGATCTGTTTGTTCCAAAACTTCTCAGGCAACCTTTACAACCTATCGTCTTACTATCTTTCAGTGCTATTTCAGAATTTTCTTTTAACAGTCTTCTCGATCTGAAGCCCATTCTCTTCGGGACATGCCCAATGCATTCTATTTTAGAAATTGTGACATGAGGATTCTGTGTATCTGACCGCTTTGTTTGCCACTGAACAATTAAAAATCATGAGTACTTTTGCTATAGTATAATTCATCTGACAGTTAAGTTCATCCTCTTTCTCAGTTTCACTGCCACGAGTTTTACGCTACTTGCTTAGATCGCCTCCATAAATTACCTTGCCTGTATCACGTGACTTAGCTGTCTTCTAGTGAAGTGTGGCCACGTTTCTGCCAGCTGCTATCAAAACATGCACGAATATCATCACTTCCACTGTCATAACTATCCTTGAGTGCTTCGTCAACTGTTTCCTTCACTCAGCTGTTTCATACATCAGCAACAGCAGTTCCAATAGTTCCACTGTAAGTCATAAATATTGCAGGTGGATTTGGATGTCAAGTAATGCAGATAAGAGTTTGCCTGACTCCATCCCTTTCCCAATAGATCTGAGACCATAAACTAGCCTCATGTTGTTCTTATACAAATTATTATTTGCCATTTCTGATGTCATTGTTGTAGCAACTGTGCCACATTTTGTTAGGATGGGCACAATGCCTTTGTAAAAAACACTGATTCTCTCCCAAGGATACGTCACAACCACATATTATGCACACAATAGTTTTGGAAATGAAATCACAGAGCATGGTAAGTTCACCATAATATTTATACACCAGTGTTCATATCCACAAGCTAACTGCGAGGAAACACTTTGCAGACACCGCAGTTCCTTTTCTGTTATGCTGATTATCCTTACGTCTACAATTTTTGGTTCCTTTGACCCACTAACCTCACTTACCTTTACGTATTTATTTTCATTGTACTTTAATTTAGGGGTGTATTTCTTTATTCGCGGCATTCCTATGAAAACGGGCGAAACAGGAGAAAATATAAATCAGTACTACTTCACTCGCAACAAACTTCACCAAGTACAACCAGTTGCGCTAGAAAACAATAACAAACACGATAGGAATGGTAAGTATCGATAGTACATACAGGGTATTAAAACTCGGTACGTAAAAACAATAGAATCAGGAAATAACATAGAAGGAATAAAATAAAGCTGTGCATTTTCTCTGCTTCGTACAAAAAAGAAGGCGTGGCATTTAAATGGCATTACGCAGCGTCAAGGAAGTCATCATAACACACGAAAAAAATGTGGTATCTATATGGAAGAAAAATTGTTTTACACAGGAAATTCCGGGCACTTCAAATACGCAAAAATCTAAAAATCGATTTTTGAGCCCGTTTGTTTTCCGGTCCCCCTTACCACTAACGGGAATTTTAAATCATAAAATGGAATTTTTTATATTAACTTCGAGTATACGACGCACCTGGAATTTGGAGGGATTCTTCGTGGCAAAAAGTGCGTCTTGTAGTCTGTGAAATACGTCATATTACGATAAGCACAAATAAAATATAGAACTATGAAGTCTTCTCATAGCGTCAACCACAGTCAGAAATACCACTCACACGAACGAAATCATTTTGGAGGATATACAGTGACATATTATCGAATTTGGATACCGCCATTTTGCCATGCACGCTATACTTCATCAACGGCAGGACGCGAACAGTTTACTAACATAGGCATTTCGGGAATGCTTCCACCATTGGCCTGAAAGGCCCCCTTTCGGACGTCGGCTCGTTTCCACATTACGACAGAGACTGCACTGTGTTCTGGGTCCCCTAGACACGCTTTATTTACCTCCCACTGCTAGTGCTGCCACCTGCCGAGTGTGAGTGGTTATTGCACGGTGACGTCGAACATGGGCGGTGGTGGCATTTATGTGACTGGACAGTATGCCATGCGGGTGAGTCTAGTTATGATTCATTGTCTTCTAGTAAAATTATTGCTGCATAGGAGTGCACTTCCTAATATTGCTCATTAAAAATTAGTTGTCAGTCATTGGGAGAACCTGACATTTTTCAAAGGTGTGGATGGATATTGCCAAAATTGTAATCGCCCCTGCTCATACTACCATGTGAACTGCACTGTCTGGAGCAAGGCGTCATTTATAGAAAGGCATGAGATTCGAGCAAGTAATAATAATTACCTTACAGAATATGATGAACTGAGGAAAAGTTTACACGAAGTATTCAAAGATGCTTTAAATGTTTGTTGAAGTCAAGAGGCGAATAAGAAAACGTTGGATAAAATAATGACAGTAGGGAAGTAATGCCAAATGACCTTCGAGTGTACTGAGCCACTTCAGGTAATAAGAAGGAAAGGCGATGATACTTAAATAGAAATGTTTACAGCTACAGAAAAAATACTGCAAATACCGGTTTCAAAACTGTATACAGAGTGTCTGATATCTATGTCGTATTTAACTATTCTAAGTATTTAAGTAGAGTACGTCCAAGAATTTCGAATGTTTAATTTGATTGGTCCGCGTTATTTAGTTTTAGCCTTATACGTTGCACAACACATTGAAAAAACCACGCATAATTATAAAAGGGGAAATAATGCAAAATGTGGTTCGAGTGTACTGAGCTGCTTCAGGTAATAAGAAAGGAAGGCGATGATACGTAAGTAGAAATGATTACAGCTACAGAAAAAAATACTGCAAATCGCGGTTTCAAAACTGTATACAGTGTCTGATATCTACGTAGTATTTAACTATTCTATGTATTTTAAGTAGAGTATGTCCAAGAATTTCGTTTGTTTAATTCGATTGGAGTCACAATATTTGGTTTTAGCCTTTCACTTTGCACAACACATTGAATAAAACCACTCACAGTTGCTGGAATAACTATAAAAGAAGAATAGCGAACACGTGCAGTCATAGGGTGTTTCTTGGACGAGTAGCACCAAAGCCGCCCAGCAGGTGGAATCGAACCGCTCTGACGTAATGAATGTGTGGATCCGATCATTTGGACCCAGTTACTGAGAAATGTATTTATTCAGATTACAACTTAGTGCTGTTTAGTGCTTCGTTACTGAACATGTGACCAGTTATTGCATTCAACGCAGCAGTCGTTGTAGTCAGGATAAATCGCGAACCTTGTTGTTAAAACTGTGCTTGCACGCTTGTGGTAGACAATGGAACGCTGTGATATAACTGCCGAATCTATAGTTTTATGTGCTCATTTCGTGCTATCAATAGGGTGAATGTTCTTTAAGGGAAAATTAACTTCTTTATTAACAAGCTATAGAAACTGAACTGTCAAATCAGGTAAGTTCTCGTAGATTCTTTGTATGCATAGTTTTCCTTTAAATATAACGCAAAAGAAGAGCTGTTTGCCCAGCTGAGCTCCGGTGGTCCGGTGTGCAGGCTTCAAACCTGTAGCTGATTAACGTCAGAGTGGTTCGATTCCACCTGCTGGGTGACTTTGGTGCTACTCGTCCAAGAAACACCCTATGACTGCACGTGTTCGCTATTCTTCTTTTATAGTTATTCCAGCAACTGTGAGTGGTTTTATTCAATGTGTTGTGCAAAGTGAAAGGCTAAAACCAAATATTGTGACTCCAATCGAATTAAACAAACGAAATTCTTGGACATACTCTACTTAAAATACATAGAATAGTTAAATACTACGTAGATATCAGACACTGTATACAGTTTTGAAACGGCGATTTGCAGTATTTTTTTCTGTAGCTGTAATCATTTCTACTTACGTATCATCGCCTTCCTTTCTTATTAGCTGAAGCAGCTCAGTACACTCGAACCACATTTTGCATTATTTCCCTACTGTCATTATTTTATCCAACGTTTTCTTATTCGCCTCTTGACTTGAACAAACATTTAAAGCATTTTTGAATACTTCGATAACTTTTCCTCAGCTCATCATATTCTGTAAGGTAATTATTATTACTTGTTCGAAACTCATGCTTTTCTATAAAAGACGCCTTGTCCCAGACAGTGCCAGTTCACATGGTAGTATGAGCATGGATTTACAATTTTGGCAATATCCATCCACCTCTTTGAAAAATGTCAGTTTCTCCCAATGACTGACAACTAATTTTTAATGAGCAATATTAGGAAGTACACTACATTGTAGCAATAATATTACTAGAAGACAATGAGACAATACGAATCACTCGCGACATACATCGTCCAGTCACATAAATGCCACCACCGCCTGTGTTCGACGTCACCGTGCCATAACCACTTACACTCGGCAGGTGGCAGCACTAGCAGTGGAGGGTAAATAAAGCGTGTTCAGGGGACCCAGAACACAGTTCAGGCCAAGAGTGGAAGCAATCCCGAAACGCCTATGCTAGTAAATTGCTTACGTGCTGCTGTGGTTAAAAGTACACCATGAATGGCAAAATCACACTAACCAAATTAAATAATATGTCGCTGTATATTCCCCAAAACGATTTAGATGATTTCATTTGTTTGAGTGATATATTTGATAGTGATTGATGCTATGAGAAGGCATTATTATTCTATATTTTCATTGCGGTTGTCGTAATATGCCGTATTTTACACACTATACGATGTACTTTTCGCTTCGAAAAAATTCCCTCCAAATTTCCTATACTCGAAATAAAAATGTTCAGCGGCTGATATTAAAATTCCTGGGGAGTTGGAAGGCAAACGGGCTAAAAATCGATATTTAGATTTTTGCATATTTGAAATGCCCACTACTATCTGTGTAAAACAATTTTTCATGTAAATACAACAATTTTTCGTGAGTTATGATGGTTTTCGTGATGCTCTGTGCGATCTGGCATTCAAATGCCATGCCTTCTTTTATGCGGCATTCAGAGATGATGCACAGGTTTCCTTCATTCTTCCTATGTTGTTTCCTGCTTCTGCTGGTTTATCGAGCCAAGTTTTCCGACCCTGTATCAACTGTCGATGCTCATAATTCTGATCGTGTTTGTTATTGTTTTCGAGCGCTACTGGTTGTACTTGAAGTTTGTTGCGAGTGAAGTAAGCGTAGATTTATATTTTCTCTAGTTTTGAACGTTTTCATAAGAATGCCATGAATAAAGAAATACAACACTAAATTAATATTCAGAGGAAATAAGTATGTAAAAGTGAAAGAGGTTAGTGGGTCATAGGAACCAAGAATGTTGGGCGTAAAGATAATCAGCACCACAAAAAAGGAACTGTGGTGTCTGAAAAGTGTTCCCTTCTTCAGTCAGCTTGTGGAGATGAACACTCGTGTGGAAATATGGTGGTGAGCCTCAGCATGCATGCTCTGTGATTTCGTTTCCAAACATACTGTGTGCAGAATATGTGGTGATGAAGTATCCTTGGGAGGGAATCAGTGTCTTTGCTAAGGGATTGCGTCGAACCTAACGTTAATTGTACAAAATGTGGTACAGCTGCTACAACAATGACATCAGAAATGGCAAATAATAATTTGTGTGAGAATAACATAAGACTAGTTTATGGTATCTGATCTATCGGTGAAGCGGTGGATAGTGATGTCAGTGAAAGTGATGATATTTCTGCATGTTTTGATGGCAGCTGGCAGAAAGGTGGACACACTTCACTAAATAACAGCTACATCATTTGATGCAGGGAAGGCAATTGATGGAGACATTCTAAGCAAGTACTATAAAAGCTGTGGCACTGGAACTGAGAAACAGGATGAACATAACTGTCAGACGAATTATACTATAGCGGGAGTTCTCAGGATTATTAATCGATCAGTGGCAAACAGAGCTGTCAGATACACACAGTACTTAGGGGATGGTAACAGCAAGGCTTATGACTATTTATGTGCACAATAACACTATGGTTCTAATGTCACATTTCTAAATTCGAATGCATTGGGCTTCCCCAGAAAGCAATGGAGTCCAGATCGAGAATATTACTAAAAGAAAAGTCAAAATAGTACTGGAAGGTAGATGGTAAAGGTCGCCCAACAAATGTTTAAATATATAGATTAGGCCTACAGAATTATTATGATTTGGCCATAAGAAGATATGCTGGGAATTTAGAAAACATGAAATCAGCTGCATGGGCTGTCTTCTTCCATAGGATTTCCACAAATGAAAATCCTCAGCACTGTCTTTGCTCCACTGAATCTGACACTTGGTGCAAGTACAGGAGAAGTATAGTATATGGCCACAAACTTTCTTTATCTGTAGCAGTAATGAATGAAATTAAACCGATATTTAGAGATCTTTATAAAGATACTTTGTTGATGAAATGTCTTCTTTGGGAAACGCAAGGTTTAAATGAAAGTGTGGATTCGGTCATTTAGACCCAGTTACTGAGAAATGTATTTGTTCAGATTACAACTCCCAAGTTCGGTGTTCATGGTGCTGTTTTATGCTTCAGTAATGGTGTAACAGGAAACTGGTGTTTTGGAAGTTTTTTCCGTATAATCAAGTGGAAAGATTGCATGGGGGCTTAATTATTTAAAAACAATGCAAATACTTTTTAAAATTTTAGCGCTGTATGTCCGATAACGAGGTCTCGTAAACGGTTGACCCTGACTAGTTTTAGTACGCAATCTGACTGCATAGAATAACAACAAAAAATGAAAGAAAATTTCCGTTAACACAATTAATTAATTAAGTCCCCAGCAACTATAAAACGTACGAAACCAAAGCACAAGTGTAACTGTTCTGTGTGTGGAAGTGTGATTCAACGTACACATCTGGCATGGTTCTTCTTCAATAAGACAAGAAATTTTAAATACCATTTATACTGAAGTAATTAAGAAAAATAGAAATACTATAATTGCGCAAGAAAAGCAGAATTACACTCTAATACAAGAACACAAGCCAGATGCTTTGTTGACTGAACCTGTAATGACGCATTATTCAAGACACTGAAATAATGAAAAAAAAGCGAGTTTTGTTACCTTCATATATATTGATGAAAAGCACTCTAATCATTACAATATCTCCATTAGAACAACATCTGCTGTCTAGCCCATCAAACAACTGCATAAAACATGAACAAGCACTCACTACTACAACATCTCGACCAGAACTTTTCACTACGACATCTCAGCAAGCACTGCCTACTACGAGTTCTCTACAAGCACTGCCAGTGGAGGCGGCTGAATAATACTCTTTGGCGCAATCTCTGGCGCTGTGGCTCAGTGTAGCCACCTTTCATATGCCCCTCCTCCATGGGCCAGAATTTGATGGTATTTTTGCCAGCATTGGTGGTGAAAATATCACCAATTTCGTCCACAAAAATACAGACAAAAATAAAAAATAATATTCATACGTAAATATCACATAATTAGATAAAATTTTGACTTTGCACTGACCTTTCAATAACCTAATATATAAAATACAGTAAGCAATACAAATTCTTTCATACATGTGACTTTACATAATAGTTTACACAATACACAAAAAATCAGTTTATACAAATGTCCACATAACATGCTTTCCATGATTAAAAAAAAACAAGTACTTGATAGTTCCAGCAGTAGCACCCAGCAATGGTCAACAGGTGCAAATACCAACAAGTGACATCATTCTAGTAGAAGCAGTTCCATTAGTGGCACCCAGTAATGTTAACAGGTGCAGACACCAACAAGTGACATCTTTCAGTAGAATCAGTTCCATCAGTGGCACCCAGTAATGTTGAGCAGGTGCAGACAGCAAAAAGTGACATTATTTCAGTAGAAGCAGTCCATTAGTGGCACCCAGTAATGTTGAGCAGGTGCAGACACCAACAAGTGACATTATTTCAGTAGAAGCAGTCCATCAGTGGCACCCAGCATTGTTGAACAGGTGCAGAGACCAACAAGTGACATTTCAGTAGAAGCAGTTCCATCAGTAGCACCCAGCAATGTTGAACAGGTGCAGACACCAACAAGTGACATCATTTCAGTATAAGCAGTTCCACTAGTGGCACCCAGCAATGTTGAACAGGTGCAGACACCAACAAGTGACATCATTCAGCAGAAACAGTTCCATTAGTGGCACCCAGCAATGTTGAGTAGGTGCAGACACCAACAAGTGACTTCATTTCAGTAGAAGCAGTTCCATTAGTGGCACCCAGCAATGTTGAACAGGTGCAGACAGCAAGAAGTAACACCATTTCAGTAGAAGCAGTTCCAATAGTGGCACCCAGCATTGTTGAACAGGTGCAGACAGCAACAAGTGACATTATGTCAGTAGAAACAGTTTCATCAGTGGCACCCAGCAATGTTGAGCAGGTGCAGACAGCAGTCCATAATATTCACTATCAGTAATCACACTGTTCATCAGAGTTTATCAGCAGAAATTTAACATGTCCTAGTGGCACCAATCATGTAGAAAAAGTGCAAGTAACAGTCCATAATATTCACTATCACTAATCAGACAGTTCAGGCATGAACAATAGTTTGAATGCACACACAATTGCTTTTACAAAATTATTATCAATGCTCTTACACTAACCATACAAATTATAATAAACACACAAATGATATCAGATAATTGTCATATTACTATTACAAATACACAAATATCAGTAAACGTATAATATTTATGGGTGTCAGTGCAAGCCACAACAAACAAGTAAAATAATATTTAGGAGATAGGTTGGGACTAATTATTTGGGATTAGGAAAGGAAAACACACAAAACACACTCACTCATCTTTCATCCACATTAAGTACTACTGTGAATTGAATTGTGTTAACTGTGTAAATTCAATTCTGTCAAAATTTGATGTCCATCATGTGTATCAAGTAGTAGTGGCAGCAATGTATAACAGGCAATAATAGTTAGTCAACGTCATAGTCATCATGTCAAGACCAATGTTTGCCAAGCCAGATCAAAATGTACGGTTGCTGAACAATTGTCAGTGTGCCAAGATATGCAAATGCTTCCTCTCTCCAAAAAAAAAAAAGTACTGCTTAGTGATTTAACAAAGTGTGTGTGTAGACAATCTTCCTTCTACTTGAGTGTTCTAGTCTGCCATCTTCATCCTCCTTGTTCCATATAAACCAACAAAACAAAATATGCTCCTCACTTACTTTGCCTCTTATCCACCAAAACTCCAATAATCATCAGCATCTCATAATCTCAATACTTCAATAATACCTCTTACGTCGATACATATAAATCTTATCATCAATATCATTTACCTTACCTCTTGTCCACCAAAACTCCAATAATCATCAACTTCACACAATCTCAATACCTCAATAATACCTCTTCACATAATCTCAATACCTCAATAATACCTCTTCAGTACGTCGATACATATAAACCTTAGCATCAATGTCATTTCACTTCCATAACAACTCTTTCCTCTAGTCAGTCTCCTCGAACAAGTACAGATAAAATCCTAGTGCAAACTTCAATTCATCATCCCATACAATCCGAAGACACAATGTCCACACACAACCTCTGTGTAGTCCACCTGAGCCAAATCTTCTACTCATTATGAATTATAAAATACATTTTGGTTACCTTGTCCATCATTAAACAAAAGAAATGCATACATGACCACTAACAGCCTTTAGTTCGAATAACCCTCAGTAATTAAGTACGATTACGGAGTGTGAATGATCGTAATATTTCACAGTGTGTACACCACTTCAAGAATCATGGCAGAAGCAAACATGTGAAGTATTTTTTGTGTCAAGTGTCACTTGCTATTTCAGTTGCTCACGAAGAATGCAGTGTAATAATTGTTAATGGTCTAAACCTAGTATTGGTCTGTCATGTCGTTAGCTTCCTTCCTATTGGCATAACTTTATACAGCTTCCATAAAACCTCCAGCTCATGTGACTTCTATGAAGTTTCTTATACTAATGTCGTTCGTCGAATTATAGCAGTTCATTTTCTTATCTTAAAAATATAAGGCACTGAGCGTAAGCAAAACATGCAATAGCGAGTAAATATACCAGTGGAGAACAGAATGTCAACAAGTGGATGCAGCACAATTCTTACAACGAGGCTCTGCCAAGCGAACAATCTATAATTAATACAATAGTGTGACCTACACTCTATGTTCGTACACAGTACATCAACATTTCTATATACCAAATTAAAGAGTAGTTATGACAATAAAACAGAAATGTATAAATATGCAATCCATACGCACAGCAGCAAACATATATCTCACATAATAAACAGGTCATTAGCATCATATCAGCATAAGCAAATAAATGTTCATATGTAATCTTAATAAGTAAACATAAAGGCGCAAGCAGATAAATCACAAAGTGTAACCTACATACATAATCACAGTCAGCACAATTAATCAGGTGACAATTATAATTTAAATAAATAAGCACAGCTGGCACATAATAAAAAAAAATGACATCAGTGAAAAAGCAGTGCAGCCAAGCGATGCATAATATACACAAGTTACAACCCTGTTCATTAATAATCATTGTCAAAATCAGTTAACGTACGCAAGCACGTCGCTTCACAAGTAATTTCATAGAACATGAAATTTAGCACAAAGTATGAATCACGTAATCGCGAGCAGCAAATTACGTCTAAAGTACGTACCTAAGTGGAACTATGTTACCTGAAAAATAAACTCAATTAATAGTTACCTTTTTAGTTTATTAGTTTCTTCTTGGAAATTACATTCTTTCTGAAATTTTCTCGATAGCAAGTCCTCTTAACGTCGGAGACACACAGAATTTACCTGAAGTTCTTAAATATTTTATACAACCGTATCCTGAAAAATACTGAACGTTAATAACATAATTCATCAAGTCACTATAGCTTTATACCGAATTTAATCAGAGAAATTAGACTGTGTATTTGTTTACGGCTGTCAGTGCATTCGCACTGAGCGCTCGATCAGCTGTAGGTACGCGTGACGTAGGAAGTAATTGTTTGCGGTCAACGACTGCCTTGTGCGGCGCGCAGACTTGACTGTTGCTTTGAGTATGTGCCGCCGCCAAAACACAGCGCGGTATCCTTATATTCTCTGCACGTTTACATCCGCCCCGGTAGCTGAGTGGTCAGCGTGACAGACTGTCAATCCTAAGGGCCCGGGTTCGATTCCCGGCTGGGTCGGAGATTTTTCTCCGCTCAGGGACTGGGTGTTGTGTTGTCCTAATCGTCACCATTTCATCCCCATCGACGCGCAGGTCGCCGAAGTGGCGTCAAATTGAAAGACCTGCACCAGGCGAACGGTCTACCCGATGGGAGGCCCTAGCCACACGACATTTCCATTTCCATGCATGTTTACATGTAGCTGTTAGTTTCTCTAAAGTATGTCATTCCACAAAAATGTTAACGTTTGATATATGATGTATTCCCTTAGAGCGCCGAGATTTAAGGGTTTCTACTTCGACAGTGTTATCATGTATAATTTTGAGAATTCTATATAGACCGTTATAAAGCAGAAAAAATTTGCGACACAAGCCTTTTCGTTTGTGAGACAAACGATGAGACTTAATTAATACCTTTTGGCCAACTGAAAAAGTTTTTAAACGACCAGGACGTTTTGCTGATTTCTCTCTTCTAGCAGCCGCAGATGCAATATTTTGTGGAGCCAGGTTGACAACTTCAGAATGCCGCAGTTTCCGTGTAGGTGGAAAAGGAACGATTTCAGAAATACGATTTGTCGGTGCTTTGTTTTTTAATATCAGTATTGGCGGTAAAGAAGTTGAATCATTAGGAAGTTCATTCAGAATGTTTTGAAAAATATGAAGATACTGATCCCAAGTTCTGTGATTCTGATGACAATAAAGACGACACCATTTATTGATTTCCTTCATCCATCTCTTTGAAGCGTTAGCTTGAGGGTGAAAAAGTGAAATGAAGATTGGTTTAATCTTACGACGCCGTAGAGTACGAAGCCAAATTTTAGAACGAAACTGTGATCCATTATCTGATATAACCTTATCAACATGACCCACTTCTTTAAGAAAATGTTTGATGAAAGCCTTAGATACTGAACGAGCTGTTGCTTTGCGTAAAGGTGTAAAACACACATATTTTGATGTCAATTCCACTGCTACGAAAATGTACGCAAAACCATTAGTAGAACGAACCACTGGACCGAACAAATCGACTGCAGGCATGTCCTTTAATTTCGCTGGAATGATAGGAAACAACGGTGCTCTGTGAGAAATAGTTGGCAGCTTAGCCTTTTGACATAATTTGCACTTGGCAAGAACAGATCGAATACGTTTGTCCATATTACTGAAGTAGCAATTTTCTCGTAATTTATGAAATCATTTTCTGGGACCAAAGTGTGCATAACTGAAATGTGTGTACCAATCAGCTTATTAACCCACTCATCAGGAATACAAACTAACCAAACAGAGTTGTCGGCCGATTTTCGTTTAAAAAGAACTTTCCAGATAGTTCGTAAAAACGAGGTGTGGCCAAATTGTCCCATCTAACAAAGCGTCTAAGAAAATTACAGACATCAAGGAAACTACGAACATCACATTTTGTAGTAGGAACAGCATAATTACGAATAGCGTCTAGTTTTTCTGGACCAGGAAGAATACCTTCTGTAGAAATAATGTGACCGAGAAATTTCACCTGAGAACGACGAAATTCAGATTTTTTCCAAGTTCATTGTAATGCCAATTCTTGCAAAAATACGTAATAATGAATCCAAAATTTTTTTGTGCTCACTCCAAGAATGTTTAGCAATAAGAATATCGGCAACATATGAAGTAATATTGTCACGAGGATAAACAGGTAAAATTTCGTTTAAACTACGAATGAATGCTGCTGAAGATACAGTAAGTCCAAATGGTAATTTCCGAAATCACTTTTAGGTAAAATCGCCATATCCGGTTATTGTTTACTTACTCTCTAGGTAGATTGATAGTCGAAGAGTTGGTTTGACAGATGCAAAGAATAGTAAAAGAGTAGGCAGCGGTGCAGAAAACTAAAAGGGAAATAGCACCACTACAGCTCGGGGCCCTATGCACGCTACGGCACATATTCACTTAGTGTAGTGAATCCCCTGAGGACTTTAATAGCTGCACATAAATTCCAGTTTGTGACTTAGTGGCCAATTTGGTGGAAGTGCGTACATAAATTGATCTAACCATGAACATGGATGTATGTCATTCTTAGAATTGCGAAAGATCTTAAATTTCCGAACAGTCAAAAAGTGTTTATAATCAAAGTTTTCGCCTCGTGGCGACGAAGACCTACCGCGACTGTTCCTGTCCCAATGTCGATTACTGTCAAGTTCGCGCGCCTGGCGCTCTCTTGTTGCATCCCATAAATGAAACAAATTACTTTCTTCAAAGCCCTCTGCTATCTGTGATTCTAAATTTCTTCTGCTGTCTTTTCCCACGATTTCGCGTTCAATTTGTCTGACTTGCTTTTGTAATGCCTCAAATTCCCTTTTAACGCGTTCATTAAATTTTTCCTGAATTTCAACATGCTTATTTATGTTCTGGTACTCTTCGGTTTCTGCAAATGGTAATGGAGCTGTATCATCCGAATCTCTGTCCCCATTTAAACTAAGATTTGTCAGTTTATCTGAAATCTCCTCAACTCTTTCCGATGAGTCACCTAATTGTTCTTTCTGTTTATTTACGTCTTCCGTGAGTGTCGCGACTCGGGTTTCGGTATTGTCACATTTAGTAGTTAACTGTTCACACTGTTGCGTTAAGTTATTTATTCTGTCATTTGGTACGGATTCCTCGATTCTTTCAATTATTTCTTCCTTATCGTGTGCACGTTGTAAATTTAATTCTGAAAATTTTTGTACTATCACGCGATCTTTTTCTTCCTGTTCTCCGTCCTGTTCCTCTTGTCTGATTTCTGTTGAAATTAAACTATTATTGTGAGCATTCAAAATCGGTTGTACTTCTTCTCTAATTTCTTTCTTTGATTCATCTTTCATGTTTTTGAAACATGTCCCTATTCGAGAACTTAACCGTGTTGCCATTGCTTCCATCTCTGTTTTTAATGCAGATTCCAACTGTGATCCCATTGTTTTTAATTCAGATCTCAAATTTAACGTTACACCCATCAACTGCTCCATATTAAATGGTTCAAAATTCTTTTCGCCTCTAACATTTCCCGCAAAACTAACTTCCTTCTGCATAGTCATAAAGCTATCCGTGTTCGATACTGTTCCAGAATCTTCTATCGTTAACTCGTATTCTGTGAATTTTCTGATTGAGAAAAATTTTGAAATGGTTCCGGACTATTTTCCCGACTTATTACATTCTTTTCCACTTCATTATTCAACATACTGTTCTCCTGTGTTGGCGAGTTCGCCATGTCAACAATTTCGTCATTCTGACTATCCATCATTTTTGCCTTTTTCATCGATCGCGTAATCATTTACAAAACATACAAAACTCGTCACTTTACGAAAATTACACACAATGACTCTTTATCTCCAACAATACCATTTACACGAAATGTTTCCTTCAAACACGATTAACGAACAATTGAAATAATTGCACTAAATTGTCAAACCCGTAGACAGGACAACAAAAATTAAATTTTGAAAAATACCATTAGAAGAATGCCAATTACCAAATCTACACATGCAATATAGACTACAATTACTAAACTACAAATTACTACAACAATACTACTGTCTACTATTTTTACAATCAGAAGATTCCAAGGGACGATCCGAAGCAGCGGTCGCCACGTGCATGAGGGCTTAATTATTTAAAAAGAATGCAAATACTTTTTAAAATTTTAGCGCTGTATGTCCGATTACGAGGTCTCGTAAACGGTTGGCCCTGACTAGTTTTAGTACGCAATCTGACTGCATAGAATAACAACAAAGAATGAAAGAAAATTTCCGTTAACACAATTAATTAATTAAGTCCCCAGCAACTATAAAACGTACGAAACCAAAGCACAAGTGTAACTGATCTGTGTGTGGAAGTGTGATTCAACGTACACATCTGGCACGGTTCTTCTTCAATAAGACAAGAAATTTTAAATACCATTTATACTGAAGTAATTAAGAAAAATAGAAATACTATAATTGCGCAAGAAAAGCAGAATTACACTCTAATACAAGAACACAAGCCAGATGCTTTGTTGACTGAACCTGTAATGACGCATTATTCAAGACATTGAAATAATGAAAAAAAAAGCGAGTTTTGTTACCTTCATATATATTGATGAAAAGCACTCTAATCATTACAAATCTCCATTAGAACAACATCTGCTGTCTAGCCCATCAAACAACTGCATAAAACATGAACAAGCACTCACTACTACAACATCTCGACCAGAACTTTTCACTACGACATCTCAGCAAGAACTGACTAGTGTCACATCTCGACAAGCACTGCACTCTGCTACTTCTCAACAAACACTGCCTACTACGAGTTCTCAACAAGCACTCCTCACTACGACATCTCAGCAAGCACTCTCCACCACGACCTCTCGACAAGCACTGACTACTACGAGTTCTCAACAAGCACTGCCAGTGGAGGCGGCTGAATAATACTCTTTGGCGCAATCTCTGGCGCTGTGGCTCAGTGTAGCCACCTTTCAAGATTGCAAAATCCTTGGTGCAAATGGACAGAGAGAGAATCTCCTAAGCAGAAATTGCTAATTTAAAATGCGCAAAACATGGTAGACAGAAAGAAGAGGAACGAAGTGGTAAGTAAATCTCGTCAGTAACTATACTAAAATTGCAATACTAAATTCTACATGGATTTTTCTCGATACTACATTTTTTACTTTAAGGTACCACTATTTCTAAGCTAATGGGGTTAGAAATGTGAAATTCGATCGATTTGTACTCAGCATGGTAATAAGTTCTTACAAGTAAATTGAGAACCTCCTACCCAGCAGGAACTGTTTTATAATAACTAACATATTAAAAACTGAATGTTTATTAGTGAAAGAAAGAGCAGAAATTTTCCGCAAATACATAAGAGGTACTATGTTCATTTTGTTATGACATAACACAAAGAAAACAACAAAAAATATCCAGTAGACGTAGGCGCTGAACTGCATACCGAAAGAGCTGTGAGCACTTGTTCAGTACCTGAGATGCGTTTCACAGTATCAAAGATGAACTACTGCTCATAGTAATTGGCATATATACATTAGAGCCCATGTTTACACGACAATTTCTTATTGTTTCGACTTTCAGTGGATGAGTTATGTCTCGCAGTAGCCAAGGTGAATATGTGCACATAGCTCTTAAGACATGCATTTTAGAGCTCATGTTAACTAGATGTGGTTTTGTTGTTTTGGTCCTACCTCTTTGCCATTGTTTGGCTCTTAGGTATTTGATAGGTGTTTGAGCGAGAAGTCAAGAGATGGTCATTTTCTGTTGTTTGTGGCATCCTGAAAACGCTTTGACTTTCTTGTCATTTTTCAGCACGACACCGTACTTACGAAGACCTTTTAAGTCTAACTGCAGGAAACGACTAAACTCTGCCGTTATACCGACAGTAAAGAATACGCAAATAAGGGTATATTGGGCTAGGCATTACCTGAAATGTAATACATCGCACACATTGCTTCTACCTCCTGTCATCACTATCCTTGAGTGCTTCTTCAGCTGCATCTTTCACTGAGATGTTACAAACACCAGCAACATAGTTCCAATAATTTCATTATAAGTATAAATATTGTAGATGGATTAGGAATGTCAAGTAATGCACATAAAAATTTGCCTAGTCCATCACTTTACCAAGAGTTCTGAGACCATAAACTAGCCTTATGTTATTCTCATACAAATTATTATTTGCCATTTCTGATATCATTGTTGTAGCAACTGTACCACATTTTGTACAATTCAACTTTAGGTTCGTCGCTATCCCTTAGCAAAGACACTGATGGTCTCCCAAGGATACTTCATCACCACATATTCTGCACACAGTATGTTTGGAAACGAAATCACAGGGCATGCATGCTGAGGTTCACCACTATATTTCCGCACGAGTGTTTATCTCCGCAAGCTGACTGTGAGGAAACACTTTTCAGACACCACACTTCCTTTTTTGTGGTGCTGATTATCGTTACGTCTAACATTCTTAGTTCCTTTGTCACCCACTAACCTCATTTACCTTTACGTATTTATTTCCTCAGAATTTTAAATTAAGGGTGTGTTTCTTTATTCGCGGCGTTCTTATGAAAACGAGCGAAACTAGAGAAAATATAAGTCAGGGCTTACTGTACTCGCAACGAAATTCGAGTACAACCAGTAGCGCTCGAAAACAATAACTAACACGATCGGAATGATGAGTATCGACAGCCAGTACAGGGTCGGAAAACTTGGCTCGATAAAACAATAGAAGCGGGAAATAACGTGGGAGGAATGAAGAAACTTATGCATTATCTCTGAATGGTGCAAAAAAGAAGGCATGGCGTTTGAATGCCAGATCGCACAGAGCATCACGAAAACCATCATAATTCACGAAAAATTGTTGTATTTGCATGAAAGAAAAACTGTTTTTCACAGATAATAATGTTTAATAGGCATTTCAAATATGCAAAAATCTAAATATCGACTTTTGAGTCTGTTTGCTTTCCGTCTCCCCTTAACATTTACGGCAATTTTAATTCAAACACTAAACATTATTATATTAATTTCGAGTGTAGGACGCTCCAGAAATTTGGAAGGAATTTTTTTGAAGCGAAAAGTGCATCGTAAAGTCTGTAAAATACGGCATATTACGACAACCGCAATGAAAATATAGAATAATAATGCCTTCTTATAGCATCAATCACTGTTAGAAATACCACTCAAACAAATGAAATCATTTAAATCGTTGTGGGGAATATACAGCGACATATTATTGAATTTGGTTAGCGCGATTTTGTCCTGCATGGTGTACTTTAAACCATGGCGGCACGTAAACAGTTTACTAGCATAGGCGTTTCGGGATAGCTTCCACTCTTGGCCTGAACTGTGTTCTGGGTCCCCTGGACACGCTTTATTTACCCTCCACTGCTAGTGCTGCCACCTGCCGAGTGTGAGTGGTTATGGCACGGTGACGTCAAACACAGGCGGTGGTGGCATTTATGTGACTGGACGGTGAATGACGCGAGTGATTCCAGTTATGCCTCATTGTCTTCTGATAAAATTATTGCTACAATATAATAATAATTACTTTACAGAATATGATGAACTGAGGAAAAGTTACCAAAGTATTCAAAAATGCTTAAAATGTTTGTTTAAGTCAAGAGGCGAATAAGAAAACGTTGGATAAAATAATGACAGTAGGGAAGTAATGCCAAATGACCTTCGAGTGTACTGAGCCACTTCAAGTAATAAGAAGGAAAGGCGATGATACTTAAATAGAAATGTTTACAGCTACAGAAAAAAATACTGCAAATCACGGTTTCAAAACTGTATACAGAGTGTCTGACATCTAAGTCGTATTTAACTATACTATGTGTTTAAGTAGCCACGTTATTTAGTTTTAGCCTTATACGTTGCACAACACATTGAATAAAACCACGCATAATTGCACGAATAACTATAAAAGAAAAATGGCGAATACGCGCTGTTATAAAGTATTTCTTGAACGAGTAGCACCAAAGTCGCCCAGCAGGTGGAATCGAACCACTCTGACGTTAGTCAGCTACAGGTTTGAAGCCTGCACACCGGACCACCGGAGCTCAGCTGGGCAAACAGCTCTTCTTTTGCGTTATATTTAAAGGAAAACTATGCATACAAAGAATCTACGAGAACTTACTTGATTTGACAGTTCAGTTTCTATAGTTTATTAATAAAGAAGTTAATTTTCCCTTTAGGAACATTCATGCAATTGTTAGCACGAAATGAGCACATAAAACCAGAGACTCGTCGGTCATAACACCACGTTCCGTTGCCTACCAGAAACATGCAAGTTCCCGAATGTGCCCAGCACAGTTTTAACAGCAGGGCTAGCGTCTTATCCTGACTATAACGACTGCTTCGTTAAATGCAGTAACTGGTCACATGCTCAGTGACGAATGTTGTGTACTTCTACATGCTTTGTCTGTTTACAGAAGATGCATGTATCGACTTCAGAACTGCAGAAGAGCTTGAGTATCGTTATACATGCAGTCTAGCCGATGCCCGAAGGAAATGAAAAATTGTCCTTTTTAGATTATTAGTGCTTTTAATAAATCGCGATGCCTTGAAAGTAATTTGGGAGGTAGAAGCGATGTGTCGCTGTATCTATTTTCAGGCAATGCAAAGCCCACGATATCCCTATTTGCGCATTCTTTGCTGTCGGTATAACAGTAAAGTTTAGTCGTTTCCATGGTGTAAGACTTTAGAGGTCTTCTCAAATACGGTGTCGTGCTGGGAAATTACATAAAGTCAAAGCGTTTTTCAGGGTGCCACAAACTGCAGCAAATGACCCTTCTTGCCTTCGTCCTCATACACCCATCAAATTCCTAAGAGCCAAACAATGGCAATAAATACTTACATTGCTGTTATATTTTTAATTTAGTAGCATATCATGTTAAACTTGTAGTCGATGTTCTCCTGTACAGTCTGTACGCAGGGTGTACCAGAACTCCACCGACAAATTATCAGAGGAAGGACCAAAACAAAAAAATGATGCTAGTAAACAGGAGCTCTAAAATGCATGTCTTAAGAGCTATGAGCACTATAAAAGAAAAATGGTGAATACGCGCTGTTATAAAGTATTTCTTGAACGAGTAGCACCAAAGTCGCCCTTGGCTACTGCGAGACATAACTCTTCCACTAAAAGTCGAAACAACAAAAAACAGTCGTGTGAACATGATCTCTAATGTGCATATGTCAATTGCTATGAGCAGTAGTTCATCTTTGCTACTGTGAAACGCATCTCAGGTACTGAACGAGTGTTCACAGCTGTTTGCGTATGCAGGTTAGAGCCCATGTCTGCTAGATATTTTTTGTTGTTTTGGTCTATACTACCACCTCCCAAAATATAGAAAGCGTAGCGCATATTGTAGAAGCGTTGCGTTTCACCATATCTCATATGAACAAGAACTCGCTTTTGAGCTCATATTCACTAGACATTTTTGTCCTTTTTTTTGCCCATACTTACAGCTCTGAATGTTTGTCGGTGGAGTTCTGGTTCACCCTGTATAAACAGGCTGTATCTAAGCATTCCCACTGGAAGTTAAATATTTTATGTTGCTGATTGAATATACGGCAAATATCTGTGGGCTGCCGTAGCAATGGGCTTTTCACTGAGGCAGCATGTTAACCAGAGATTAATTTTAATTTTATAGATTCGAGATCCGTAGAATGTACGTTGTACCTCATTCAGTCATTCGACAGTTCACCTAGCACTTTGGGTAAGTGCCTCTGTATGGACATTTTCGTACAGGACATAGCACAGTTCTTGGTAACGGCCGCCTGGGCGGCCGTGGTTAGTGGACACCGAAGTGCAAGATCTGTATACAGTGCGTTTCGCGATTAGTAGCGAAAACTGACATGGGTGGAAGTGTACGAGGGAAAAGGAGAGACGAGGGGGGGGGGGGGGGGGGGAGGGATCCGTGGCGCCAATTGATAAGTCACTTGTGTGAAAAAATCTTCTCGAACTTAATATTGCTGCAGTCTGTGGGACCATTTTACCTTCAGTTCTGTAAAACGCATAGAAGCTGAAAGTGAGTTATTACACAGTAGGAGTCTCTTTATACATGATATCAGTTAAATGCACTTGACGTATTATGAGACAGCAAAAACTGTTAGCTTGTCAAAAGTACAGCAAAGATATACTTTAAAATTCTTCTTCAAGTTGCTAAATAAGAAACAAAAACAAATCTGCGCATTGAATAGAAGTGTATAAGTTAAAACTTCACAACGTGTCTGCTGTTTTTAGAAAGAAATATCACACCAAAATTGAAGACAGAAAACCATTTTCCATCAAAGACGTGAGTAAATATTTTTCTATGTACAAATGATTCTAAAATCTGTCAGACAAAAAATTCGAAAATGACAACGACAGTAGTTATAAAAATTGGAAGGATGTTCAACTAATCTGGATTTCACTCTGGTCTGCAGCAGAACAGTTTAGAAATTCTGTTTCTTCACCATTTGAAATATTCTGGTAGTATATTAGGACTACTGCTCCAGAACACAATTTCAGCTGTGCAGATAAACTTTTGGACAATACTATAATAACTAAAATGCGAAAAATATATGCCTTCACTGCATAATATTTAAGCATCTTCACATGTCTCTTCGTTGTTTCATAGAATGTCATTGTTTGTGTATCCGTTTATTACGCAGTTCTTATGCCTCTTAGAGCACAAAGGTTTGTATGAAATGAAATAATTACCCACTTCAGTGGACTGGGCAAGCATGCAGACACTAGCTGTTGGCTATAATATTTGCCTTCTTGTAACATGAGCCATAAGTGTAAAATAACAGTAATTTTTGATTGACATCTGCCTTCCATTTAAAAAATATAAAACAGGATTTTATGACAATGCTTAATATTCTGTATACACATCATGGACTTTAATAGATACTCTTTTCATACTTTGCAAGATTATTTGTAGTAGGGGATTTACATTCTGGTAAAAAACTAATCTTTGTATAACATACGTTTCACTTTGTCTAGTGCATAGACAACTGATTGTGTAGGTTACATATTTATATTAATGTAAACGAGTAGACAAAAATTGCAATGAGTGGTGTCAGATGAAGAGTAGTTTTTCTTAAAGTAGCCTCCTTTCTTGTTATACATATAAGTTAAATAAAGTGATGTAGAATAATTACCATAATATTGAGCAGATTGTGAGTTGCAGTGATTAGTTGATAGTATACTTTAATTAAGCGTGTCCACTGCATCAGCTTCTGCCTCTTGGTGAGTGAACTTGATTTCTTCCACAAACATGAAGGCTGTCTTTCGTTATAGGTTTTGCGAAACATGATGTCTGAATGAATGTTATTTCATACAGATGTGTTCACAAGGTATTTCCAAATGTAAGGTGAATTATTGGGAATAGATGAAATTTCAAAAGCGAGTTAAACTCTTTTCTTAAGAGCTACAATAGAAAACTTGTTTACTTGTATGGATACTGGGGTTTTATACATTCCTGTCAGACAGACTATGGCTGTTGTTATAGCCTGTCCCAATTTTGATGGGACATTAATTTGAAAATTATCTAATGTCAGAAGTACCACAGTAAATTACTCTGCATTTGTGAAGGAAATAAACAAGTTGTACATCATTGACATTTATGAATGTTTAGTGAGCAATAATATTTAAACAACAGTGTTTTAGCATATGTGTAAAAGTAGCACCTTTTCTCAGAGTAACAACAATTGCACTCTGTTGTATTACATTAGTCAACATAGATCCTACAGAGCGGGGTCTCTGAGATGTGGAAAGAAGTGAATTTAGATTCGTACAAGATGTTCGTTCAAAAGCCTTAGGTTGAAAATAATGTAGCATAAAAGAATTAATGATTGTTAATTGTTAACACAGGTGTCAGAAATAGTTTATGAAACGCATTTTTCTCTGTTATTTCAAAACACTGACGTCTAAGTAATATTATGTGTCGATGTATGTGATGAATAGCAAATGAATTATAAACTATCACCATCAACCTAGTGGCTAATGGAATTTCCACTACGACAGGACACACAGTTTAATAACGATTTCTGCTAATTATAAGAGAGGGCCTTAAAGCATAAATAAATACATAAATTATGGCTGATACTTAGGGACCATCATGGTAAACAAACACAGCACACAAAATAGTAATTTCATATTTTGGATGAATAGACATTGCGAAACGATATCTTTTCAGTCATAAATTCATTTTGTACCACAGATCCCATTAAGACAGAGAATTTACATGGATGGAGGAAGAGCCAAGGTACATTTTAACAAAAGACAAACAAATGATTAAACAAAAATCTTGTATGCTTGATGCTCTGCAGTTTGTATTTGTTAAAACACATATTGCTGTACACCATGAGTTGCACGTAAAATATTTAAATGTCAGACCAGTATTCGCACATAGTCAGTGCCATCTCTTACAAACAAACAAAGGATACATATCGATATCACAACATAAAAACGTTTTTCATATATAACAGTAGAAACATAAGGCTACTTTCATATTGTGTGCATTTGTGTCGAATGATGTGGGTGTCAATTATAAAATCACTGTGATTTCAAAACTGATGTGCATCTGGCAAACACCTAAACTCATGTATATTTAAAATCTAATAACAACCATGTTAATGAGATTTCATTAGGAGTCATCATCTGCCACACCTATACAGCAAACCGGTCGTTTTTCATAAATATTAACAGCTGTCAAACGCTAAACAACCAATCTTCCTGCATAAACAGATATCACTGTCATGGAGTGAAAATGTAGAACTGGTGATCAGGGCAAAGGGTCTGTACTATATGCCTCTTGTTATCTCTAAGATCATATTTTAATACATCTGTGGCATGCTCTCACTAAACGTGTGGAATAATGCATTTGTCAAAGGACAGTCAGCGTCTACTGTAGTGTGGGTTTCCACCATGAGACCGACCTCGCTTGGCAGTCGTCTTGACATGAGTACCTGCCTTGGGTTATTGTCTTACATATCTCTATGCAGAGGTTGGCATTTGCTTTGGTCCAGGGCCATATTGTGAAAGCATAGGATAGCTGAGGGTTGCACTGTCTAAAATGATTGTATTCATTAGTTAACATAGAATTTCAGAAAAGTTATAAATTTTACTACAAAAATAAATAAATATTCATAAAATAAAATAGTGGCAGTTTTAACCAGTTTCTTTATTGTACTAATTTCACATCTATAGCAACAAGTATATTTAAGTTTAGAATTTAAATGAGATATATGTATCCTATTACCATTTTCTGTTTTTTTAAAAAAATAGTGAGAAGAGTTGATGAGATTCTCATCAAAGCCTACAAGCTAGTGTCTGTTAAAGAGCATCTAGAGGCCAGCATTTACTCTTTTTGTTCTTCAAGAAAAAAAAAACCTTTGATGTGCATCTTCATATTTTCGTGGCGCAAAGATTGTCCCACAAAACTTTGTGCATGCAGTCGCATAAATTCGACTTCTTCTTCTAATATTTCTGCTAAATACCATCCAGTCATATTCAGAGCGAGCCAAGGTGACTGACACTGTAGCTTTTTTTCTTTACTGTGATTTCATTCCCCTGCCCCATATGGGCAGGGGAGGGCTGGCAGTGGCGCAATCCTCCACTCTTCTGCCAAGTGACGTTACAATGCAATAAAAAGAGGAAACTATACATAAAAAGTTGGAAAAAAAGGAACACATAAACATAATAAGTGTAGATGATGGGAGTTAAAATATACACTGATATGGGACATTCACTGGGGGATAGTTAATGACATAAAGTTAAAAGAACACAGTTGGCGAGTGCAGAGCACTTAAAGTACACTGGAGTCACATGCACAAATGTCCGCCACACTATAAAGACACACAGAACGAGACACACCTAGAAAGCACTTGCAAGTGATGGAGTACACATGAAGAATAAAAACTGTTGGGAGGGATCTTCTGATGGAGAGGAAGCATGAGAGGAGGGAAAAAGAGGGGAGAGGAAGGTGCAGTGGGGAAGGGGGCTGGAGGGGGTGGGAGTAAAAGAAAAAAAAGTGGGTTGGGGGGCACAGCAAGAGGCAGGAGACAGGCAGGGCAGGAGATGGAGAGGGAAGGCAAGTCAGGAGGGTGCACAGACACAGAAGGGTGGCACAGGAAAGTAAGGGAGGGTGTAGGAGGGGGGGAAGCTGCTTAGGGGAAGGGAAGAGGAGGTGAGAGGGAGCCCTGAGGAGTAGGGGGGGTAGTTGGAGTTGGTAGGAGGGGTAAAGATGAGGGCAAAGCATATCATCTGGAAGGGGTCGGTGCTGGAAACTGCGATGGGAAAGGAGGTGGAGGATGTGGAGATGGAGAGAGGGCGGGACACAATGGTAAAGGCATGGAAATGGGCTTGAGGTAGAGAAGATAGAAGACACCAGGGGGTGGGGAATCGAGTTGGTGGACGATGTACCGTGTGCAGATGTGTTTGAGGAAAAAAAAGAAGATGTGGGAAGGGGATGAGGTCGTAGATGATCCACATGGGGGATGGAAGGCGGATATGGAAGGTGAGGCAGTGTGCGTGGGGTTCTAGGATTTGGAGGGTTTTATAGAATCTGGGAGGAGCAGAAATCCAAGCAACACCGGCATAACAAAGAATGAGATGCATCAAGGATTTGTAGGTGTGAAGGATGGTGGAAGGATGCAGTCCCCATGTCCAGCCAGACACGAGCTTCAGGAGGTGGAGTCTATTGCGAGCTTTGAGTTGGATTATAAGGAGATGGGGAGCACAGATGAGGTGGTGGTCGAGGGTGAGACCAAAGTATTCCAGCACTTGCTCTGTCCTTTTAAACCTGCGGACTGGTCCACTGCACATGTGGCCACAGACAAACTAGGCGCCAGAGACACTGATCGGCCGCTGAGGTATGAAATATGCATGGATGTAGATCTACGGCCGCACGGTAGTTCCAGACAATGTTATCGGTGTATCACTGCGAGCTCCACCGTTGTGGCGTCTTCGTGAGTTTATTACAGAATTTGCTGGAGTCCATGATTTTCCCAAGCTGAAGCCGCTATCTCTATTAATTAAATTCGTCGTCAGCCGAATTTCAAATGCTTCTTTCACTATTGAGTCCAAGAAAGATGAAGTCAAGTCTAAAATTTCGACGTTATTGTACGCCATAGAGTGTCCAGTGTCAATACAGTGCCCTGCCACCGCAGATTTATAGGTTGTAAGACCTGGGTGTACCTGTGGTGCTCTAAGCATCTCTCCTGGACTGTACGTGTCGTTTGGCCGATGTATAAACGGACAAACACACAGGCGATCTTGTAAACCCCAGGCTTACGAAGTACCAAACCATCTTTAACGGAATCCAATAGTGCAGCTCTCTTTGGTGGAAGGCGAACAATCACTTTCACTTTGTGTTTACTGAGGATCCGTTCTATTTTTGACGATAAGTTTCCCACGTAGAAAAGCCACGGATTTAAATCTTTCCATGTCTCCTTCTGCATTCCTTACACCCACTGTTGGTTTCACTTGTAGTGCCTTACGTGTCTACTGTAGAGAGTACCCGTTGGCTTCAAAAACTCTTCTCAGGTGTAGAAGCTCGTCCTCGAGACTGCCATCGTCAGCGATGATGTGCGCCTTCTCCTCGAAGCCCTCCATAAAAACGTTGGCTACCAAGGGCGACAAAGGGTTACCCATGGCGACATCGTCAGTCTGTTCATGAAATTCGTTATTGAATAAAAAATATGTCGAAATCAAAACATGTTCAGACAAAGCAGTTTCTTGCTGTGAAGACGTCTCAAGCCGGCTAAACTTGATCATCTATTTCGATGAGGCTACCTCAAGAACCCAGTCTGACTTGGCCCATGTTATACCATCAGTCCAGTTCCATGAATTGTATGGTAACTCCACAGATATTTTTATATGCAGGCGATAAAGTTGTTCCGAAACCAGGTCCAATTTTCGGCGGGTAAAACCGATCCTCTCCTTAACAATAGCAGCACCAGCTTTCCTTAAAATCTTATTTATAGCAGTCAACTTTAGAAAATGTGCTAACCTGGTAACCTTTGGAACTATGCCACGATCGCGGTATCTTAATAACAAAACTTACGTAACATAGCTTGCTGCCGATCAACGTCTCTGGCGCCTTGTGTATCTGTGGCCCATGCGCAGTGGTCCAGTCCGCGGGTTTAAAAGGACGGAACAAGTGTTGGAACGTCAGTCATATCGGCTCACTCTGAAGGTGAAGGATATTAGAAGAAGAAGTCGAATTTATACGGCTGCACGCCCGGAATTTTACGGAACAAGAAAACTTTGCTCACGTATGTAGATTCAATTACAGGGACCTCCGCAACAGATTGTTTCATACATAGAAATTTTCAACAGGCAAAGATTTTAAAAGTCACAGCATTAAATATTTCTTTCACATGTGATCTGATGACATCCCAATAAGTAAATGAGAAATGGCTTTGTGGCTTCTCACATTTCATCGACCCAAGTGTCAACTTTTGTTAGTGTAATTAATATCTGCACTGCCCATAGCGTATGCATATTGCCGTGGCCGTCCTTGTGGAAATCCTCGGTCGCGCACGTGAAGGAAATCTCGGTTCGAGGCTTAGTTTTCTGTCTTGGCGGGCCACACAAAAAACGTTATCGGAGTGCATGTGGCGTGCCGCTCTTTGCCTACCCCGCTCTACGGCATGGCGAAGTGTAGCTCCACGTCTACCAAGCCGAAGAATTATGGTCGCTGTAGTGAATCCAAATAATAATTTAGTAGTTAAAATCAGAAACCTGCTTGAAGGCTTTATGTTATATGTTTTGCTCGTGATGTGTATACGATGGAAGCCACATCTCTTCAAGACGGGATGGCGATTGCAGTTTCACCTATCTGCCTGGGTTCCGTGTAATCACTTACAGTCGGCGTCCACGTTTGAGGTAGTGCTGTCTTCCGTTGAGTAAAAACACACGCTATAACACTGCGGCATGATGTCTTGGTAAGACAGAATTAAACCAAGTGTCATGTTGTTTAATGCTTTTCTAATGTAAGATTCATATGTATGAACACTTTAAGAGTGGAAGCAATGTTCCCTATTCTGTCATGTTTGAGATACAATAAGTGGTTCAAATGGCTCTGAGCACTTTGGGACTTAACATCTGAGGTCATCAGTCCCCTAGAACTTAGAACTACTTAAACCTAATTGCCTCGATGCTCACAGCGATTTTGCGAGTTTGGAATGCCGTTTCTGGACTATACCTCCTTCCAGCCAGAACTTTTTATCACCTCTTATACACTAACCTAAGGACATCACACACATCCATGCCCGAGGCAGGATTCGAACCTGCGACCGTAGCGGTCGCGCGGTTCCGGACTTAAGCGCCTAGAACCACTCGGCCACAACTGCTGGCTACAAGAAGTTACTGTGCACATTGACAGAATATACAAAGGTACTGAAGAAGAAACTCTTCGAACAGATTTATAGAAACTTGAAGATTCGTTGAAGCTTATGCAGTAATAAAAAAGAAGGAAAATAACTCAGTAGTAAAGTGCCAGACTACAATTACTAAGTTCTCTTGTGGGATCCCCGTACAATACTATGATTTTGTCTGACACTTATCACTTATAGCACCTCTGGCAATGTTTGTTGATGCGAAAAATGCCGAATTGCGCCGTGGTTCAAAATGGTTCAAATGGCTCTGAGCACTATGGGACTCAACTGCTGTGGTCATTAGTCCCCTAGAACTTAGAACTAGTTAAACCTAACTAACCTAAGGACATCACAAACATCCATGCCCGAGGCAGGATTCGAACCTGCGACCGTAGCGGTCTTGCGGTTCCGGACTTAAGCGCCTAGAACCACTCGGCCACAACTGCTGGCTACAAGAAGTTACTGTGCACATTGACAGAATATACAAAGGTACTGAAGAAGAAACTCTTCGAACAGATTTATAGAAACTTGAAGATTCGTTGAAGCTTATGCAGTAATAAAAAAGAAGGAAAATAACTCAGTAGTAAAGTGCCAGACTACAATTACTAAGTTCTCTTGTGGGATCCCCGTACAATACTATGATTTTGTCTGACACTTATCACTTATAGCACCTCTGGCAATGTTTGTTGATGCGAAAAATGCCGAATTGCGCCGTGGTTCAAAATGGTTCAAATGGCTCTGAGCACTATGGGACTCAACTGCTGTGGTCATTAGTCCCCTAGAACTTAGAACTAGTTAAACCTAACTAACCTAAGGACATCACAAACATCCATGCCCGAGGCAGGATTCGAACCTGCGACCGTAGCGGTCTTGCGGTTCCAGACTGCAGCGCCTTTAACCGCACGGCCACTTCGGCCGGCGCCGTGGTTCCCAATCCATGTTAAACTGTAGGCTTTTCGTTCGTTAAGATTGTTCGCCGTTGTGTTACTAAGAGTGATGTGACGTCATATATGTTATCTATAATTCTTGTTCTAAATTGTTCTCTGTTATACTGCCCATGAGAATGGAAGATCATAGAGTTTGTTTATGATAGTTTGTAAGATGCTTTCAGTTTTATACTATCGGTATGTGGCTCATATATGAACTAATTCATATATCATGGGGATACTTAACTAAAAAGGATTTGGAGTTTCTAGAGAATTTGGACAGTGACGAGGAATTTAGCTACATAGTAATTTGAATACATGCAACTATAATGTAAACAGGAGGTAAGATGCAGATAGAGGGACGAGGGACGATCGAAAGGTTTCCGTTTTAGGGTGTCACTGCAGCATATATGGTTACGTAGCGCGACTCCGACGCGGGTGTATAAGCAGCGAGATGTAGGCGATGGATTAGTGTGATGTTTTTGTCTTCCCGAAATGCGTGCGGAAAGTGCGACAACGTGAACTATGGCGAGCTTATTACTAAACGTGTCCAAACAGGACCAACGTGCTGTTATTCTTTTCTTAGCAGCTGAAGGACAAACACTGGTAGACATTATTCGGAGAATGAAGAATGTGTATGTATATCGGAAACAAAACTGCGAGACGGAATACAGCTGCTTCATGACAACATACGTCCTCATATCGGAAATGTTGTAACGCAGAAGTTACGCCCACTCAAGTGGGAGATAATAGAGCACCCGTTCTATAGTCCAGTTGTCTCCACATTCGATTATCACGCCTTTGATCCCTTAAAAACCCCTTGAAGGGTCAACGATTCACGTCGGACGAGGATGTGCAGCAGGCAGTTAACGGCTCTCTTCACGCAGCAGGACACGGTGTTTTACCAAACGGGTATCTTCAACCTGGTTCGTCGGTGGGAGGATTGCCTCGATGCTCACAGCGATTTTGCGAGTTTGGAATGCCGTTTCTGGACTATACCTCCTTCCAGCCAGAACTTTTTATCACCTCTTATACACTGACGGAGAAAAAATCGTAACACCAAAAATAATAGTGTAGAGCAATGACATTTCGGGAATACATTTGTCTAGGTTACATATTTAAGTGATTAACAGGTTAATTTAAACCCGAGGTATGGCATTGCAAATGTGAAATTCTGGTACATTAATAACCGGTTTAACAGCCAGAATGTTGAATGCAAGCATGCAGACGTGCCGGTGGTCAGTTTGTGCCTGTTGCACTTGGTCACCAATACATTGCCAATGATGTTTGTGGATGATACTGGAGTTGTCGTCCGATGTTATCCCGATATATGCTCGATTGGTGACAGATCTGGTAGTTGAGTAGACCAAGGTAACATGTCGGCACTCTGTAGAGCATGTGGGGTTACAGCAACGGTATGTTGGGCGAGCGTTATTGTGTTGGAAAACAACCCATGATATGCTGTTCATTAAAAGCAGCACAACAGGTCGAATCACCATCACTGGAATCGAGAAGAAGCAGCTTTCATCGGAAATCACAACAGATCTCCAGCATGCCCTCCAGTGAGCTCTTTCTTGACACTCTGAAGTCTCAAATGGCAAATGGGCTCAGTGGAATGCACGCTACAGGGCGTCTGGTTCGGAGCTGTCCCCGAAGTAACCGTGTCATTGTGATGTTAACTGCTGCTCAAATTGCAGCTAGAGATGCAATATGATACGCCAGAGCCAGACGCCGAACACTGTGTCTTTCCTCTCGGTAGTGCCACACGGCCGTCTGGAGCCTGGTCTTGAGACCGTACAGTCTCGTGACCACCACTGCCAGCAATCATGTAGGGCGGCTACGTTCCTGAAAAGTCTTTCTGCAGAGTCGCAGAAGGAACGCCTTGCTTCTCGTAGCCCTGTTACACGATCTCGTTCAAACTCAGTGACATGTTGATGATGACTTCTTTGTCGCCTTAGAGGCATTCTTGACCACCATCGACTCACCGCGTCCGTTTCAGCGTGTATTTAAAGCAAACTTGATTTGCATCGTCATAGTGGCGTTAGTAGCGCACTTTTCCGTGACTGGCGCGAAATTTGAACAGACATCATCTTTCAGATGTACGAATATGCTTACCGACATTGCACAGCTCCTTCTTGGTGTTTCGATTTTTTTCCGTCAGTGTATATTAGAAAGCGGATGGCCTTGCCATAGTGGTAACACCGGCTCCATTCTGATCACTGAAGTTAAGCGCTGTCGAGCTTCGCTCGCACTTGCATGGGTCACGGTTCGGGTATGCCGATTTCTGTTGGCAAGCAGAGTGCACTCAGACGTTGTGAGCACGTAGAAACATTTGCGTAGCAACAACTGCCAAATTAGCCATCATGCCACTAGAAGTGGCGTCACTCTCGCCGCTTCTGGAACTCGCCTGATGTATTACTTCTCTTTGTCTGTAGTGATCTATAAATTTCAGGGTGCTCTTTTCGAAGTCAAGAGACTTTACTCCCCATAATTCACCTAAGGCATAACCTCAACACACTACACAACGATGGGCCCCGGTTATCTAGCGTCTGCTGAACAGCTCCACATTTTCCCACCGAACTCGGGAAATTACGCACGAGTTCTTGTACTGATGAAAATGTAAGCGCATGCTCGAAGAACAGGAAAAAGGCATCATATAGATGAACCGCAACTACACTACTGGCCATTAAAGTTGCTACAGACGTGAAATTTAACCGACAGAAAGAAGCTGCTGTGATATGCAAATGATTAGCTTTTCAGAGCATTCACACAACGTTGGCGCCGGTGGCGACACCTACAACGTGCTGACATGAGGAAAGTTTCCAATCGATTTCTCATACACAAACAGCAGTTGACCAGCGTTGCCTGGTGAAACGTTGTTGTGATGCCTCGTGTAAGGAGCTTTGATAAAGGTCGGATTGTAGCCTATCGCGATTGCGGTTTATCGGATCGCGACATTGCTGCTCGCGTTGGTCGAGATCCAATGACTGTTAGCAGAATATGGAATCGGTGGGTTCAGGAGGATAATACGGAACGCCGTGCCGGATCCCAACGGCCTCGTCTCATTAGCAGTCGAGATGACAGGCATCTTATCCGCATGGTTGTAACGGATCGTGCAGCCACGTCTCGATCCCTCAGTCAACAGATGGGGACGTTTGCAAGACAACAACCACCTGCACGAACAGTTCGACGACGTTTGCAGCAGCATGGACTATCAGCTCGGAGACCATAGCTGCGGTTACTCTTGACGCTGCATCACAGACAGGAGAGCCTGCGATGGTGTACTCAACGACGAACCTGGGTGCACGATTTTAAAACGTCATATTTTCGGATGAATCCAGGTTATGTGTACAGCATCATGATGGTCGCATCCGTGTTTGGCGACATCGCGGTGAACGCACATTGGAAGCGTGTATTCGTCATCGCCATACTGGCGTATCACCCAGCGTGTTGGTATGGGGTGCCATTGGTTACACGTCTCGGTCACCTCTTGTTCGCATTGACGGCACTTTGAACAGTGGACGTTACATTTCACATGTGTTACGATCCGTGGCTGTACCCTTCATTCGGTCCCTGCGAAACCCTACATTTCAGCAGGATAATGCACGACCGCATGTTGCAGGTCCTGTAAGGGCCTTTCTGGATACAGAAAATGTTCGACTGCTGCCCTGGCCAGCACATTCTCCAGATCTCTCACCAACTGAAAACGTCTGGTCAATGGTGGCCGAGCAACTGGCTCGTCACAATACGCCAGTCACTAATCTTGAGGAACTGTGGTATCGCGTTGAAGCTGCATGGGCAGCTGTACCTGTACACGCCATCCACGCTTTGTTTGACACAATGCCCAGGCGTATCATGGCCGTTATTACGGCCAGAGGTGGTTATTCTGGGTACTGATTTCTCAGGATCTATGCACCCAAATTGCGTGAAAATGTAATCACATGTCAGTTCTAGTATAATACGCTTGTCCAATCAATATCCGTACAAACTGTCCTACAACAACACAATTTCCACTTCGTTTCGTAGTTTTACATTTAGCCTAATGTGAAATGTATTTATACCAATCCTTCAACAATTATTTAAACAGACTTATTTCACGCTATTTACGCTAACGTTATTACAGATATCAACGTAATATAATCAACGCACATTCCCTTCTCCCTGTCAGTAATACATATGCCATTTTAAATATAAATTAATCAGTTCTTAATTCCTTGGGGTGACGGCTATGCATGACTGACTCTGGGCGTGATTTCCGCCGGCCTTGCTTTTATCTTTTAGGTGTACATTTTATCTTTGGTCTTATATGCGCATTGTGATTTTGTGGCAATTTTCATCTCCAGCAGACTGGGTCGACGTGTTAACGGAAACCTTACGCGATACGTGGTCCATTTGATACGTGGTCTCTTTGGCAGCCCACTCGGACTTGGCGAGACGAAGCGAATTTAGATGTCCTGCCTTAACTGAAACGGCCTTGGGACCGAATACGACAGTTAAAGGAGGCGGCTCTAATAGGATGATGGTCAGCACGTGAACAACTCGTGATCCTGTTCGTTGGATACGCCGCCTAGATGCTTTGACTTAGGGTTGGCTCAGGGTTTAGCGTTAATAAAAGGCAACATGAAGCATGCTCCTTTGGGCCTCCCCAAACTCATTTCTCAACTGAATTACTTGGTTGACGTTTGAAAATTTGGTGGCGAATCCTGAAAGAAATGTGTGAATACATGCTGTACTTCAGTATGATACGTGTCAAACCAAGTAAGCTAATACTTGCGCAATACTTAATCATCTCCTACTTCTTCGAACCATTTTGTAAGGAAGATACCGGAAATTAAAAGAGCAAAGATATCTGGCAAAAATACACTACTGCAGCAACACGAAGGCAGTATTAGCATTAATGTAGAGGAGAGTGTTTTACCTGCAAAACTTTCCATACTTTCGCCTGTAACATAAGTGCAAACACTCGAAATATGCTTTTGTTTCTCGAAACTCATTCACGATTTATAGGATGGAGCCCCTCCACGCCCACACCTGCATGATGGCCAACACAAAGGGCTACTGCCATCTCTGCATGCTGTTTAGTTTTCAATAAGTGAGGTCTCGCAGCATGTGGGTACTGCGATGTCTGCGTACGCTTGGTTATGATTAACCATTAATACGCCATCATCTGGACATAGATTGGGTCGAAAGTCGTTGGAAGGGTAGCGGTTTGAAGGGCAGAGGAAAAAAAGAGCCAAGTGGAAAAAGCCTCTGCGATGGTTGGGTCGGGTTGTGAGAGCAGTAGCAGCTTTCTTGCTGCCTGCGAAATGTCACGCAGGGTAGGTTTCGTTAGTAGTTGGTATCATGCAGGCGCATAACTTTGCCGTTGTGAAGCGATGTTACTCGGCTGCTGCAGCTGGGTACCGGTGTTGCCATCTCGATCAGCATCAGCACACCTATAATAGTTGGGTTCATCGTCGGTTAGTGTCCGATGGTCATTATGTCTGATTCACAGCGTAGGGTAGTGTTGGCAGTTTGTGCGTTAGTGTGCGAGCTCGTCGGTTTCCCTGCTGTAGCCTGTTGGTCGGCTGTGATAGCAGTTGGCATATCCAGTCAGTATTGTTTATGTGCAGGGGCTTGCCGATGTTGTCGCCATAGGTGGTTATGCCCTAGCTAGCAATGTCTTTGGCTGCTTATCCTTCCATCTATGGTTGTGATAATAGTTTCCCAGAGTAAGGATGAAAGGATTGTTCGAGTGCCTCGAGTTCCTGTAGAGCCGTGTGGCGAATTTTAGAATACTTCCTTGAGGGTTTCGACGCGGTATTCATTGTGGAGTTTCGCGGTGCGGGTGTAGCGTCAAGCGTTGCTAATCATGCGGAGCACTTTATCTGTATGATATTCAGGCGGCGAAGGGGTGTAGGAACTTTATATCCCCAGACGGGAGCAGCGTACGTCATCAGGCGTCTAATCAGTGTCATGTATATGGACCTCGACACCCTCCTATTTAGTGTGCTTTCCTGTTGAGCATTGGGTTGAGTTGTTTGAGTCTCATGTGCGCTCTGTTGGAACGTATTCTGTGTGGTGTTTCTGGTCCAACCATACACCGAGATATCTGACTTCCTCTCGGAAACGTATTGGGTACGCATGTCTACAGTGTTGATGTTTGCACAGTAGCTTCGGTCTGCACGTGAACAGAACTGCTTCGCAGTTTACCTTAATACGCCATCGTACCAACCACAGCTTGACAGTTCTGAATGCCGTCTGTAATCTTGAATTTATGTTCGACGCTTTTCAGTCCTGCGCAAGGATGGCTGTGTGTTGAAACATCTGTTCGTGAGATATATGTGTATGAGGCGTACGGTTCCGTTGGGGAATGTAGCATCGCTTAGCTTGCATATGAAGCCATGTCATTCACGAATGAAACATCTTTTACAAGTGCTACTTCAATTAAAAGTTTGTTTCATGCCACTTTGCTGATTCTGCGTAAAACCTTCTTCAAGATCCAGTATTTACGTTTTATTTTCTTTTTGGCAGCAACGTGTCTTTGACGGGAGTGCGTGGAAATATCTCTGTATGGAGCCACTGCTGTAGGAGCCATCATGCCACTTGATGTGGCGTCGCTTTTGCTGCATATGGAACCTGACTTCAGCGAAATAGATTAAGCCCCTGCAGGAATCAGGAACGCTCTCTTCACTCATTTTAGATTGCAGCAGAAATCTACAAAGTGGCACATAATTCTTAGTCCAGTTTGTTGGTTTATACAGTAATTTTCTATTTCCTTTTTATGTCGTTGCAGTTTTTTTTACCCACAACAGCTCTAACATGGTAATATAGAGTCGTATTTAAATGAAGCTTTCTCGAACTGCCTACTGTGATATGATAAATCATCTATAACTATCATGGAAACAGATGAACAGAAGTAGTGGGACAAAGCAGGTTCTTATGCACTTTTGATATCAAATTGATATCCTACTTAATTAAATTGATAAATTAAACCAACCAACCCCCTCCACCTCCTCTTAACCTGTTCTTTTACTATGTGGTTTATGACCCTCTGGAGGTTGATTTATGAGCCCCTGGGTATAAACTGTCCTTCTGAGAAACCCCTCATCCCTCCCCCTTCCCATACTCTTTTCTTGCCCTTCTAGGAAAAGGGGCACTTTTTTTGTGAGCCACTTCAGTTCAGTTCTGAGCCTCTTTTTACCTCTTGGGAAATCCTCCAGCCCTCCCCTCCCTCGATTCCTGCTCTCCTCCCACACTTACAGCTTTCCTACCTTATCTGGAAATTGGCAGGAAAAAATTGCTCAGTCTCTGCTGATCTGCTGGAGAGAAAGAATCTCACAACATGAAAGTGAAATAAATGTTAATTGATGTAATATACCAGGTGATCAAAAAGTCAGTATAAATTTGAAAACTGAATAAATCACTGAATAATGTAGATAGAGAGGTACAAATTGACACACATGCTTGGAATGACACGGAGTTTTATTAGAACCAAAAAAAATACAAAAGTTCAAAAAATGTCCGACAGATGGCGCTTCATCTGATCAGAATAGCAATAATTAGCATGAAAAAGTATGACAAAGCAAAGATGATGTTCTTTACAGGAAATGCTCAATATGTCCACCGTCATTCCTCAACAATAGCTGTAGTCGAGGAATAATGTTGGGAACAGCGCTGTAAAGCATGTCCGGAGTTATGGTGAAGCATTGGCGTCGGATGTTGTCTTTCAGCATCCCTAGAGATGTCGGTCGATCACGATACACTTGTGACGTCAGGTAACCCCAAAGCCAATAATCGCACGGACTGAGGTCTGGGGACCTGACGAAAGTGGCGGCTGAGCACACGATCATCACCAAACGACGTGCGCAAGAGATGTTTCACGCATCTAGCAATATGGGGTGAAGCGCCATCCCGCATAAACATCATACATTCCAGCAGGTGTTTATCAGCCAGGCTGGGGATGATGCGATTCTGTAACATATCGGCGTACCTCTCACCCGTCACAGTAGCAGTTACAATAACAGAATCACGCGTTTCCTCGAAGAAAAAAGGCCCGAAAACGGTAGATTTGGTAAATCCAACCAATAACGTGACTTTCCCGTCGTGCAATGGAGTTTCCACGACAGTTCTAGGATTTTCGGTAGCCCAAATTCTGCAGTTGTGAGCGTTGACAGACCCTTGGAGCGTGAAATGAGCTTCGTCGGTCCACAACACGTTACTCAACCAATCGTCATCTTCCGCCATCTTTTCAAACGCCCACACCGCAAGTGCCCTCCGCTTCACTTAATCTCCAGGTAACAGTTCATGATGCCGATGGATTTTGTACGGATAGCATCGGAGGGTAGGCCTAAGTGCCAACCAAACAGTAGTGTATGGAATGCCGGTGCGACGTGCGACTGCACGAGTGCTGACTTCCCTGTGCATAGACGAACCCGCTACTGTCTCCATTTCTTCCTGAACTGTCTCTGCAGCATTACGCCTTGTGCTCGGTCGGCCACTACGGAGTCTATCGCCGAAACAACCCGTGGCTTCGAACTTCGAAATCATTCTCGCCACAGCTGCATTTGTCAACGGACCTTTACTCGTTCGAGTCCCCTTTCTATGGCGATAGGATCGTAACGTTGAACTAGCACATTCCCCATTCTGATAATACAGCTTCACTAAAATCGCCTTTTCAGGTAACGTCAACATGCTGTGACTGCTGGCACATCTGATTCTCTCTCTCATTACAGCTCCTTTTATACACGATTATCATGCGCAGTCACTGACGTTTTGCTGTCCAGCGCCATCTGTCGGACATTTTGTGCACTTTGTTTTTTTTTCTAATAAAACCCCATGTCATTCCAAGCATGTGTGTCAATTTTTACCTCTCTATCTACATTATTCTGTGGTTTATTAAGTTTTCAAATTTATACCGATTTTTTGATCACCCGGTATGTTCAGTTCAGTATTCTTTAGTTAATAAGTTTGTGGGAGACAGGTCTTCTCCCCTCACCTCCCTCACTTCCCATGATGTAATACCTATAAACATTGAGGAATGGAATAAAGTGCGATATATTGGCCATTATTTTGGGTCGCCCATGCATGTTCAGCCAGCTGGGTCCTGCCAGGCAGCATTTGCCAAACGTGTGCATTTGCATGACGCAGAGGTTGGGTCACTACTGAGGCTCTAGTTCCATATGATGCCAGCAGTGGCAGCAGCATTCCAGTTGATTTTCACCCCCAAATTGCTCAGTCTGTGTTGAGTGTTGTGCAGGAAGCATCTCAATATGCGGCACTCATGCGATAGAGGCTACTGCCTATACTGGATTTTTTTTTTGTGTGTGTGAATGGCTGGTCAGTCAACAGTGCAGGAGACAACTTTGTACCATTCCACTACCCCAGGCAGAATGAACCAGAGACCAGAGGCATTCATTTTCGTGTATGGGCCTTGACTGAGCTACTTCACAAAACTGCCACACAGAGGGCTCTTGAAATGTTTTTTCCCTCACCAATTCCCTCGTAAACCAATAGGAATGCAGCATAGTCCCCTCCCCCATCTGAAAGTTGGCGGCGGAAGCTGATAGGAAAGCAGGAATGTTACATCTGGTCACATGATCATGATGTCAGGGTGATATAAGATAGATGTGCTCTCAGTCACAGCCAGTGCAAGAACCATGAAGCGTCAACAGCAGAGATTCTCATCTGCGTATGTCTTGCGGAAGTAGCAGTAAAGTAACTATATATTGTTCAGCTCCATGTCTTTGTTTGGGGATTCCTATTGCTTCTTCTCCTTTGTTCAGTGGCATTTGTCATGTCCAGACTGGCAACAACCTCGAGCATATCTAGACCAGCAGCAGCGAGCAGCTTGTTGGGACCTGCAGAAACCTCCAGCCTGTCAGAGCCAGCAGTGGCAGCAGCACCTTGGGACCCTGTAGCAGAATGTTGGAGCAGGGCAGCGAGCTGTTATTATCCGTCTTGCTTGTCGGTTTGTGTGATGAAGATACCCATCTAGTCCCCAACTCTCAGAATAACTGTGTGGAAGGTTTACATCACACCGTGCTGGTCAGTACTGGACTGTGACATATGCACCATCCCCGAACATTCCATTGTTACTGCAGGGACATAGTGTTGATCTGGTGGATGAGAAGCTGCCGATTCCTACCAGTGCTCTACTGCTTGGCACTTCAACTTATACTTTAGCAGCTAGCGATTAAAGTACTTAAATATTGGTATAGAAGCATCAATGGACAGTGGCTGGCGTATTGTGTTAGAGATTGAAAGTGCATCAAGAAGTGTAAAAGTGCAATTTACAGAACTGGAATGGAAGGATCTGTGTCATGCAGAACTCTACATCAATCAACAGAAGGCCTCCGAGTATTGTCAATCTCGTCCACCCCCTACACATTTACTGTGCTGGCCAGACGCTATCTACAACATGATTGCACAACAGCCTGACTTAGGGTAATGCTATCCCTTATGTTGGAAACATTGAACTGTGGGCTGCCATGTGTTCAAACTCTGTATGAAGAAACTGTGAACTATCGGTGTACATAGAGTGTATATGCAAACAATTTAGAACATTGCACCAATATGGTGTCAAAAGAAGAAGCTAACGGAACACCCATCAGTTTCAGAGAGATATACGCTGAATTCTATGCACACAAGAAAGCTTTGTTTGCCAAATTCTGTACAGGGCTTAAGATAAACAGAGAACCAGATGATTATTTTTTTTTGACGTAATGCACCCAATGTATGGCTGTTGAATCAAAATACGTATATTACTGCAAAATGTATTTTCTTTTGTTCATACCTCTCGTAATAATGTTACTGTTACCAGACATTGCAGTATTTTGCAGTATTTTCACTGCAATGCCTGGAATACCACAGCACCACCAAGCAGTCTAAATCTCCTCATCACCCCAGTCAACATCTTCATTGTTAAGCAGAATGATAGACCATACTCATGTAAGTACATATACCCTGTGAGCATTGCAGCTCAGTTGGTGACATACATATTTTTAAAAAAAACCCACAGTACACCAAAACTTAATGAAGTCAGTATCATTGTGGGGTACATGAAATATTAGTGTGATGGTACAGATCACTAGAAGGAGGAGAAGGAGGAGGAGGAGGAGGAGGAGAAGAAGATGATGAAGAAGAAGAATAGGATACTTCTGCCCAATAATATATGAGTGATAATTGTAGTTCCATCTAACTGCCCCAGGAGAAACGTTCTCATACAGCTGCTAACACACCTGGATGGAGTCTGTACGTGTGTTTTGAAAAATGCTGTTTCAGCTCAAGTACCAGTTACTGCAAAAGATACAGCAAGGTGTTGATGGTTTAACATACATGACATTGAGTCAAAGCAGTCAAATCTCTCCACTAGAAAAACTAAAGCCAAATATTGTGTTCGTATTTGATGGAAAATCAGGATAAAATTCTACAATGTTTCTGTTTTGGTTGTCATGTTGATGTATTTTATTTGAGTCACACACATTCCAGGATCCTGATACAGTTGGCGAAGTATGAAGCAAATAAGACAATTAGAATTTAAAACTCATTTACTGGGTGCATGTAGGAATGACATGTCATTCAATGATTTTGTAAAGATATGTGCAGATTGCTGGACTCACACAGAGTACAGGTTTCTTGTTATTAATAAGTCAGGAAAACTGAATGACTGTAGGTACAGATCGAACTTCAGGTGTTTCTTCATATATAAATATGAAAAAAGTGCTGAGTACGTTAGTTTACCTCGCACCATGGACAGGTATGCATGACGTCAGCCACTCAACCCAAGAGGACAGGTATGCACAGTCAGAGAATGAATCTATACATATATGTAAAACTTCAGCCTCTCGAATGTAACATAGACCGGGATCATTCCGAGGAAAAAAGCAGACTTAGCTGTAAAGGTTGATCGAGTTGAAACGAGTGTACACAACTTGTCTGCAAAGGTTGACAGAATTGGACGGAATATATGTAGGAGTCCTATTAGTATATAACAAGATATCAACCAAGCATAAGGTTATTGAGGCATGGCAGACTGTTCAAGAGAAGTTACGACTGCTAAGGTTGGGACATTCAGATCAAGAGAAGACAATGAGAGAAACTTTTAAACCAGCTACTGAATCTCTCGATAAAATCTCACAGAAATTACATAATGACGATGGCGTTGTTGATTTCATTAACAGTCGTAGTGACGCTACGATCGACAAAAAATTTGGTGTCAGTTGGCGAAAAGCCATACATGTTGGGCACACAGCCTGTAAGTTTAAAAGAAAAAACAATACAGATAGGTGACAGGGAATTTCAAAGAACAAGTAGTCTAATGGACCGCATTTTCGTAAATGCCACAAAAACTCTAACTTATTCACCCAAAGGTCCAGAGATGTATGGTGAAATACTGCAAACGATTGGTGTACATAGGAAAATGGGAAATCAGCGTGGTGCAAAATATAAAACTATTATCGTATGCTGGATATAGCATTGGTGATAGTATTGACATTCACCATATAAGAGTCAGCATTCAACCCATACAATATATATACTACGACAAACCGAATGAACTAATGGATTGACAGTGACTGCTCATAGCATCATCTGCGCCTGGTAACACTGCTCATTCGAGTGAGGTTGTTGCAATAATCTCTGAGCTTAGAGAGAGGTATAATCAAATAAGGATGGAGATGATAGTTCGAGAACGCACAAACCAACACGAAAATATATATTTGTAGGCATATTATGATTAAAGATTTGGATGGCTTATGGCAGACTGAGGTTGTAGATATGCGAGAATATTCACATGCAAGAAATGGATTCAAATATATTTTAATGGCTACTGATACATATTCCAAATTTGCCTGCCTCGCATTACCTGTTAAAACAAAAATGGAGAAAGATGTCGCAGAGATGGTGGAGTGTTTGTTGCAGACAGGGACAAATCGATGCTCGTACAACCTCCAAACCAATAAAGGTGGAGAGTTTTACAATAGGTATTTAAAGACTGCGATGCAGCAGTCTGGAATACATCACTACTTAACATTCACCCACCTAAAGGCGAGAATCGTGGAACGTCTGAACAGAATAACAAAAGGTCAAATGTGGATGAATTTTAATCTCATTGGTTCGTAAAAATGGGCGGATATCCTCCCAGAAATAAGTGCACAGTATAATCGAACCAAACATAGCACAAGAAATGAGATCAATCGACATTTGTGATACTGGACTCATGGAAAGAGTATACTATTGTATTAAAATGATGGACCCACGTAAACAAAAATTTGGAGCATGTTTCAAAACGCAAGACAGCATTTGAACAGTCGTACCTTCCAAACTGGTCAAATGAGTTATTCACAGTTTCTAGAGTGCAAAGAACAAATCCCAGGACGTACATATTAAAGGACAGCAGTGTCACTGAAATTTAAGGACACTTTCAGCCAGAGGAAATGCAGAAGATCTCAGAGTCACATGTGTATATCCTAGAAAGTGTCCTAAGACGTCGAGCGAGTAGAGCGCTACAGCACTAGTGAAATAGCTTAGTGGTTTGGTTTTCCTGCAACACAAAACAACTGGATTGACGCTGACGATTTGCTATATAGTGGGGTTCACAGAGCACAGCCAGCACATAACATGACATGCACTGTAGGAGACATATTATAGGAGGTGGTGGTAATCTCCACAAACTTCCACTTGAATTGCACATTTTGGGGTATAACTACTGTTGACCTGGTACACAACTTCAGACACATTTGACTCGTGGTGATCAGGAGGTTAACCTGCTTGGCGAACCATGTGTGGAACACGACATTGCATGTGCAAAACATAAAGACCTCGTAGTACGTCATGCAGCAGCGCATTGCAGCGTTTGTAGTTGATAAAATCATGCTTGGTAAAATTAAGTTGGGCTTCGATGTGAATTTCAAGCAAGTTATGAACATTGAACGCTGTGCACTGAAGAACAAGAAGACAATGAAGAAGAAGCTAGGGCAGGGAGGGGTGTTTAAAAAACTGTATGCTGTCAGCGATGTATGCAGCTGAAAAGGGTCCTGAAGCATAAAGGACCAGTTAAAGTACCCCAGGTTCTGCCAATACCCAGGACATCTTCCTCATTCCTGCCCTCACAGGTGTCTCTGTGATGGGCTCACTGGCTGGTGGTCCTGCAGCTATTGCCAGAACAGAACATCCACGTGCAGTTAGAGGAAGCAAGAAGACGTAACCGCATGACTGAAGCAGCAGCCATTGGATAAGGACTATATTTGAAACGATACAACGAAGGACTTGGTCTCTACGTAAGAAAAGGCCATTAGCTGTGCTGCTTTATAGACCCCTTACAAATACGGAACTACTCAAGTTTATTAGGAAGAAATCAGCATTCCACGATTCCGTGGTGTATTTATGCGGAATACAGTGGCGAAGGCTATGTGGAAATCCAGAGAACGTGGAATTGTTAATTTAGATGTTTCTGGGGGACCAGAAACCCACTGGATGGCGTAAGTTAAGAAAAATATAAATAACGTCTCCTATTTCGACCCATTTGGAGACCTGCAGCTACCAAAAGAGCTGCAACGATACTTCACTGACATAAGACGTGTGTTCTACAGTTTTCATCGCTACCAAGACTTTAATACCTAACTGTATGGGCATCTGTACATCATATTCCTTACGAAGAAGGATATTTAAGGAGGTGGGAGGTGCACGAGGTACGTTAAACATTCGCTCATTAGTTGAGGTTGAGATGCAATCTCATATACACTGAATATAAAAGAACGATCGTCAGTATTACGTGCGAATTACTTCCCACCAATTGATTGGAGTACTGCGCTGATTGGACTGAAGACATAAAACAGCATTCTGAATATACCAGAGGCTAACAGTAAACCACATATGGAAATTAATAGTAGAAAATAAATTGTGGAAGTAGAACGATAGTGACGACTTAAAAGACGTTTTAAAACGGCAAACATCAATACACTCAAACCTGAAATAGAGATACCGATTGCGGCAACTGACTTTAGCCAGATATGTTCAATAGGAGCATACTGGGTTTTATAAAAGGACAGGCTTTGAAGAAGGAGCCTAATAAATTTTACAGATCTCACCACAGGATAGACTTCCTGTCAGAACAATCCAGGTCGATTGTAACATTACAAGAAACAGTTGGAATGGTCGTGGTGTGCCCTGTAAAGATATGGTGATGTTGCTTCAATTATTCGTCCACACAGATACCGTCATCTATCACAACGGCGAGGGGAAGATCACATGGATGCGTCGAATCTTCAAGTTTGCTGCTATTCTCCAGTGTCCTGCTATCCATCGCCTCTAGAAGAAGATGCATGAAAATACTGTTCTGTCTGCTTATGAGAATGTACTTAAAAATAATCAGACTTGGATGGCTAGTGGCAGGTGAAGTTTAAAAACTATTCTATTTACACGACATGTAAGGCGAGTATATACATTTCTGACATACAACATTTTCGTCAATGCACATAGTGTATAGATATTTAACAAGTACAATTTTTGCTGACGAATGTTGTGCAGATATTTCTTTTACAAGGTATATATTTACAAGTGTACTCTGTACGCATTCCTCACACATGTGATTTGCATAAATAAATAAATATTTACACAACTGTCTCTCTATCTGTCTCTCTCTCTCTCTCTCTCAATTACCTACACTATGATAAAAGGATCATACTATCCTGCAACATTTACACCTAGTGTCATTTTCTGCCTCTCACTTAATCAGAGCCACCCACCCTCTCTCAACCAGTGAGTAGTGTGAGTATGGGAGAGTTTCACCCCTGCCATCACAAATGACCATTTTGTCATCATGAGGCGACAGACTGATTTTAGGCTGCTGCACAGTGTACACCCCGTATCCTCTCGATCGAATACTACAGTCTGATCCACGAATGATGGCGGTTCGTGCTGGTCCAGTAAGGATGGGGATTGCACTGTTGTCAGTTCCAAGCGACAGCCGCAGTACGCACATACACGTGCCTTGCACTTTATGAAAGCGTGTATCCCACAAATCACGTCTCCTCTTGTGTAGAATTTGTCGCTCACCACCACCATCAGCCATGAAACGGAATATAGGTTATCTAAATAATTCGCTACGATCGCGTGTAGTGCTCGCACTGCGTGCAGCATTCACAGCAGACCGCTCAGAATACTACTGCACGCTCGCTGGCTGTCGGAGAACAAGTGACGTTGGTGCGCAGAACAAGTCTAAACTAGACGCCATCGTTCGTGACTCCAACTATAGCTAGCTGCACCATACACTGCAGCTGCGGCAGAGCATCACGAACACCGCTGTTCAGGCACTGTAAATAGTCTTCGATCGAGAAGGCTCTTGGTGCTGCATGACGCACACCCTTAGCCCGCCTCTGGGTGGCACCTTGCAATGTGTGATACGCATACGTTTTCGCTCCCAGACCTACAAACTCCACAATCGGTGGCCCATTCCCCTCGTCTTTTATTAGACCGATAACATTCTTGTTATGTGGAACAATACTGTAAGGATTATCGGTCATTTATGAAGTCAAGTCGAATTTTTCACCATGGCTCTTCATTACTTTGTACGGATTGAAATTCTTCACCGAGTAGATAAAAGTATTTGCATCCATATAAGTACCTTAAGATCAGCGAAATGAGATTTTGCAAACTCACAATGGGATCAGTACATAAGGAGTTTGGATAGGTCTAGTATACACTTCCCTCCATAGATAGCTTTCATGAACTCTACTGCAACCTTCGCAATCTCCACAGCAGCAAAGCTCTGATTGAATATTGTGATCTGGTTAAAATTTGGTCTGGTGATACACTTCCTTATACCACAACGCCCATTCTGTTCAGTTCTAATCAAAATTTCATGATATTCTTTCAAACGCTCCATTGCTTTGCCGAAAATGAATTATTCTTTAATTTAAAAAAAGTCTGTCTCAAATCACACGTTACGGAATCTCTGTATTTCGCATCCAAATCAATGTAATCCTTCATCCAGGGGGATTGCTTGAATGAGAGAGCCTGGGTGATTACAGCCACCCTCATTCCCAATCTAAGACACTGCTGAAGATTATGATAATGAAGACTGTACTTCTGCTTATTTCCCAGCGTTGTCATTAATTTTGGGTTGGAGATTCCACGCGGAACACAGCCGGACACAGCGATAAAGTCGACGTGTGCATTATGCAGACTAATAGGATGTGTGAGTTCTGCCTTCACCACGTCAGAATCAACCGCCACACTCTCAATTTTCCCATCTAGTCCCTTGCATTCTTCTTCAGGCACCCATAGAAACTCGCTAATCGGCAATGATTGTTGCATGGCGTGCCTATGTATCTTATTGACATCCAAGTATATGATGTAACTCGAATCAAGGGATGCGCTGAACATTGCCCTCGCTAAAAAAAAAAAAAAAAAAAAAAAAAAAAAAAAAAAAAAAAAAAAAAAAAAAAAAAAAAAAAATTCAACTTTGGTTAGTACTTCGATGCTGCACTTCTTTTTATTGACCATAGTGTCCCTAGACAACTCAAATGATGTGTAATAAGAGACAGGGCTCAGGGGTTATGTGGTCATGCATAGTTTCTGGAACTTCTCAAAAACATCCGGGAGCAAACGGACGTCTGTGTCCATTTATAGCTGTGGAGATGTTGAATTTCCGACTGATGTTCACAGCATGATCATACTCTTCATCCGTTATGGCATCGCCTGTAAGCTTGTTGGAGAATGCAGTTATGTCGGGTACCCTGGTTTCATTGAGTTTTGCCGTACTATCCACATACTCGTACGGGAAACCCCTCACAAGTCGCAAGTTGAAACTTTTCCTCGTCGATAAATGTAGCTCCAGTAATGTGCATATCCTTCTGAGGCAGAGTTTCAACAAGTTTCTGGAGTGGCGTCTGCACGAAACATATCGAGTCAAGGAAGCGGAGTTGATGCTTGGCGTCATTCCTTAAGAGAATGAAATATACTTGTCAACTGTCTCAGGCGCGACAGTGATCTGAAATTAGCCAAGTGCTCTACAAGAAATTGAGTGTCGTGCCCGCTTAAATTATGAAAGGAAGCGGATATATGTCACAGTAGTTGATACTTCACGTTGCCTGTGTTACGGGCGGTGCCATTCTTCGAACCAATGTCCGCCATCATCATCATCTTGGTGCTACTTCATGGAGCATTACCTATTAGGACTTTTACTTGCCAGCATTTGTGCCACATCACGTTGGTATCTATGATTAATCCAAGGAAACTATTTCAATTGTAAATTTCCTACAATCTTTTCGATGATGTTAGAGCACAATGTTAGTAAGCTCCACCACACAGTTGACTTATTATTGACTAGGTGGCCACGGAATTTAAAACTTTGGCCAGAGAATTGCGCCATTATTTCAAATTTTCTATTGTAAAACAAGTAAGAGATGGCGCAAACTGGACACTGATGTAAGCTGAGCACTTTTTTGCATCGTAAAATTCTTCAATAGTGTCACGAATGTTTCGCCTGTTGAACTAATTGGTTTCGCACAAACCCTCACCCCAAAATACATATACAATGGCGTACAGTCGGACGAAACTACATGCATTTGAAATGAAATATTTAGCGGAATTAAACGGTCACTGTACTTTGAAACTCCAGCAGACGATGCGGTGGTGGAGTGGTAGGAAGAGACTTACACATTCGTTAAAAACAGCAGCAGCCTAGTGAAGTGTTAAAAAACAGTGCGCATCGTTACAACATTCAAGTCAGCTACATTAAGTACTTCAGGAACAGTAGAATACACATATACAAGCAATTTTGACGTAAGAGGCTCAGAATAGGAAAAAGTGACGAATGTAAAAAAATCACAAAATGCAAGTTGTTGTAGAAACTAATTTTTCTTGCCTGGAGTTCCAGGGATTCGGTCAAATTAGATACGGAAAATCTCCTCAGCCTCTTAACTTTTAATTTAGCCAGCGCAGTTTTGCAGACAATTCTTCTATTTTATTTGTCGCAGCAGTCTAAAATGATATATATATAATTTGTCACTCGCCGCTATGAATCACAGACCTGCATTCCCATTACATTGTTGACGGCAAACTATGTCAAGCACTCGTCGTACAACGGACGCTCTCTTAATTTATTTTAGATTACAACAGAAACGTACAAAGCGGAGCAACACAGCAACACATCACAACAAATTAAACAAAAAGGTGTATAGGCTCTCCAAGAATGATAGCTCTAGTTGTATCGAAACGGACTTTGAAGGCTAATGTTGACAGCACCCGCCGACAAGTGAATTTCATCCATCTTTTGGATACTGTCTGCACCAGTCTTCCTATCGTGAACACACAGTAACTGAGCGGTGCTGTATCTGAGCTCACATATGATCAAATCAATGTAGTCACATATTCATGAAATGAGCGTAAGGGAAGAGATGCAGGAGTCCTTCGTTGTCGTTCTAGGCAAGGTCCTAGAGCAAGTGGTTAGCTGTTGCATTCTGCCGACCTGTTATGAAGCATGAGGTGTGCATCTATTTCGTGTGGATGACTGTGACGAGTGCTTGCGCAGTGTGGTGTTGGACTTTTTTTGTCGTGGATGAAAGGAAGGGAGTGAGGAAATAAATGCCGCCTGGACCTAGATTTAGAATGCCCGTGAGCTGCCTGCGAACATCATGGTGCGTATATCAGGAGTAGTCATGACAACAGCAAATGACTAATGTTACGTAGCAGTGTCCTGAATTTGGAGCGTGAGTGTTTTAGAATTCTTTAATCTTATTTATGTGATGCAAAGTCCAAATTTGTGATATGGACATACAAAATGCCCTACAGATGTTGTGGCTGTGTGTAAGGGAAATTATCCGACAGAGCCGAAAATGCTAGTTTTTCGTTTCTGAAGGAAGAACAGTCATTAGAAAATAGAACTGCCCCAAGGGAAAAGTTACAATACGCAAAACAAAGAAGGTAAGTCATTTAAGTCCATTTTCGATTATACTTTAGTATGAATTTCACAAGCACAAGCACACAACTTACACGTGAATCAGCACTTAATGCGTTACTGGTTTGGCAGTATTTTGTATTATTGTTATCGTCATTAATACGTCTTAAAATTTTGAAATGGGAGATTGAAAGTGAACACCTTGCATGAAGCGTGTCGACTGCTCTAGATAAACTCTACGTAAGGTTTTGATCCTAGCGGGTACGCAATTTTCGTTTTCCACGAATGTTTCAATACGTTATCGTTGAATTCAAAGAAGTTACAGAATATCAAAGCCAATTTCTTGTTGGGTTATGCGCGTATCAATTGACTGCGAATTTTTGTTTACAACGTGTTATTATTTCCTGCTCTCGGTTTTCTTATTGATTTAGAGCATTACATTTATGGGGGTAATAAATACGTCAACCAATCTGCTCGAGAAATTTAAAAAGGAGTTGTGTTTAGCAGCTGCTGGAGCAGTGGTTCAGCAGACTAACGGCAAGGTTCTCGAAACTCAGTTGAAAGGAAGGCAAAAACAGTAGAGGTTTTCGTCCTGTCGCAAAGTGATTAGAGAAAGAGCTCTATTTCGTTCGTTATTATTTATGTTTCAGAGCGACACTACTGCTTTCTGAATAATGTGGGAAAGAACACACAGACTTATATGAATGTGTATAGGCCTAACAAAGCCATCTGTCCCTTTATACAGGGCGGTCCATTGGTAGTGACCGGGCCAAATATCTCACGAAATAAGCATCAAACGAAAAAACTACAAAGAACGAAACTCGTCTAGCTTGAAGGCGGAAACCAGATGGCGCTATGGTCGGCCCTCTAGATGGCGCTGCCGTAGGTCAAACTGATATCAACTGCATTTTTTAAAAATAGGAACCCCCATTTTTATTACATATTCGTGTAGTACGTATATGAATGTTTCTGTTGGACCACTTTTTTCGCTTTGTGATAGATGGCGCTGTAATAGTCACAAACGTATAAGTACGTGGTATCACGTAACATTCCGCCAGTGCGGACGGTGTTTGCTTCGTGATACATACCCGTGTTTTAATGGACCGTTTACCAATTGCGGAAAAGGTCGATATCGTGTTGATGACTGTTGTGATCAAAATGTCCAACGGGCGTGTGCTATGTATGCTGCTCGGTATCCTGGACGACATCATCCAAGTGTTCGGATCGTTCGCCGGATAGTTACCTTATTTAAGGAAAGAGGAAGAGTTCAGATACATGTGAAACGTCAATCACGAGCTGCAACAAATGATGACGCCCAAGTAAATGTTTTAGCTGCTGTCGCGGCTATTCCGCACATCAGTAGCAGACAAATTGCGCGAGAATCGGGAATCTCAATGCTACATCAACATCGAATGTACCCTTACCATATTTCTATGAACCAGGAATTGCATGGCGACGACTCTGAACGTCGTGTACAGTTCAGTGTGCTCTATGATCTGAGCTACCCAAGAACGACTCACGAACCGTCCTCACAGCTTTACTTCTGCCAGTTTCTCGTCTCCTACCTTCCAAACTTTACAGAAGCTCTCCTGCCAACCTTGCAGAACTAACACTAGTGAAAGAAAGGATATTGCGGAGGCATTGCTTAGCCACAGCCTGTGGGACGTTTCCAGAATGAGATTTTCACTCTGCAGTGGAGTGTGCGTTGATATGAAACTTCCTGGCAGATTAAAACTGTATGTCGGACCGAGACTCGAACTCGGGACCTTTGCCTTTCGCGGGAGAGCTTCTGTAAAGTTTGGAAGGTAGGAGACGAGATGCTGGCAGAAGTAAAGCTGTGAGGACGGTTCGTGAGTCTTGCTTGGGTAGCTCAGATGGTAGAGCACTTGCCCGCGAAAGGCAAAGGTCCCGAGTTCGAGTCTCGGTCAAGCACACAGTTTTAATCTGCCAGGAAGTTTCAACGGCTGCACTGTTTCCCATCTCCCCCTGACACACACTATGTACCCTCCACTGCTAGTGCTGCCACCTGCGGTCTTGAATGATTATTGTACGTTGACGTCGGACACAGGCGGTGATCAAAATAATAAGGCTGGACAGTGTAATTTCTATATTTTTAATGTAAAAACAGGTAAGTTTTAGTTTATTAGTGTATGAGGTAATAGATATAAGACTGATTTTGTAAAATGCTGGTGTATGTCACTAGAAATATGTATTTATGCAAAAAAAAAAAAGCGTTTCCAGGAGTGCCTGCCATTAGAAACTGGCAAATCTTGGAAGGACAAGACTTGTTGACTGTTCTTGGCAAGATGGTTGCTTAGCGCACAGGCCTATTTAAGCTAATTGGCGTTGGTGAAACCCGTGCCGGCATAGACAATACTCCAAGGGGACCGCCGAGGTTAACACCCCCATCCGACGGACGGATCACCACTAACAACCTCATACCTCCCTTCATGAAACAGTGTGGCATTGGCGCAAAGGCTCGTGATAAGGAAGTTGAAGCCACCACCTCTCTTCCCTGCCGGGCAAGTTCTCACCAACTGGATTCTAACTGGCGTACCTCCACGCCAAGCGCCATCGAACATTGGTGTGTTAGCGACCTTTCTCTTGTTTTGGTAGGGGTGAGGGGTGGAACCTCCATTCACCCCTGAAGTCTTCCCTTACGCTCGCCAGATAATGCCTTCATCGGTTAGCGTCTTTTTGCTGTATTCGTATTTTTTCTTAATTAACGAAATTTTCATCTTAAAATTAACTAAATAATTCCATTTATTAAAAATAAAAAAACTTCTCCTTAAGAGGTTGTTGTTCTTTTATTTCTAAGGCAAATTTTAATTTTTTTATTTATATTTTTTTATTTCCAAAAGCATATTGAAATTTGTCTTCACTCTTCGTCTCAAATGAATTAATTGTACTCTTTAAAATTAAAATCGTCTTAACGGTAAATGGATAATAAATAAATTAATGACGACTCTCGTGACGCCCATTCCTTAGAATCATCAGTTTAGGGTATATGGCTGTTATGTACATAATCAAGAATAATACAAATTAATACTTCACGGTTCTTATGACTCTGTGAAGTCCTTAATTCAGTTATTATGGGAGGTATTCTTCTTGAGCTAAGCAATACTAAACCCATCTTCTCGCTTTTGTGGTAACACAACAACTAAAAATGTCCGAAAGTATTCTTGGATAGTTATCTACACGACGGTGACCTTCCAAGATGTGTCATATATTTTGATAGTGATGGGTCTTTTGCCTGTCATCGCATAATAAAGACATGACCGACGAGCTAGGTGTAACTGGTATTCTTCGTAGTAAGGTATAATTTCCAGTCGGGATGTATTATATCTTTTACCATTATCGCCGGCCGGAGTGGCCGTGCGGTTCTAGGCGCTACACTCTGGAACCGAGCGACCGCTACGGTCGCAGGTTCGAATCCTGCCTCGGGCATGGATGTGTGTGATGTCCTTAGGTTAGTTAGGTTTAATTAGTTCTAAGTTCTAGGCGACTGATGGCCTCAGAAGTTAAGTCGCATAGTGCTCAGAGCCACTTGAACCAATTTACCATTATCGATGTCTCCGTTGTCCTATTAAGGAATGCCATTTTTTTCCTAGTCCATTTCCATATGCGACTGCAGCCGCTGCATATGAAAGAATGTTCTGATGTAGCGACGAGGTGACACTTTTCGCACTACGGATTCAGCTTGAGTTTTATGTTATATGGTTCTGACATGTGGAAATTACCTTATTTACTACGTCGTACCATAGTGCAGTCACGCTAAAAGCGTGAGATTTAACAGTTTTGTCCCATGTGATTTTCCAGTTTCTGTGAGGATACTTCACTTCGATGTGGTTGACAGTCCATGAATTGGTGATAAGGCTGTAAACCTTCCCGGTGTTAAGCTTCTGTGGGCTATTCGACTTGCAACTGATTTCCGTGAAATATCGACGAATGTAATTTGGAAATTTGTGGTAAGTACTATGGGACCAAACTGCTGAGGTCATCGGTCCCTAAGGTTACACACTACTTAATTTAACTTTAACTTACGCTTAGTACATCACACACACCCATGCCCAAGGGAGGACTCGAACCTCCGACGCGGGGAGCCACGTGAATCGTGACAAGGCGCCGCAGACCACCCGGCTGCGACGAATGTATTCCAATCACTTCTACATCTACATCTACATTGATACTCCGCAAGCCACCCAACGGTGTGTGGCGGAGGGCACTTTACGTGCCACTGTCATTACCTCCCTTTCCTGTTCCAGTCGCGTATGGTTCGCGGGAAGAACGACTGTCTGAAAGCCTCCGTGCGCGCTCTAATCTCTCTAATTTTACATTCGTGATCTCCTCGGGAAGTATAAGTAGGGGGAAGCAATATATTCGATACCTCATCCAGAAACGCACCCTCTCGAAACCTGGCGAGCAAGCTACACCGCGATGCAGAGCGCCTCTCTTGCAGAGTCTGCCACTTGAGTTTATTAAACATCTCCGTAACGCTATCACGGTTACCAAATAACCCAGTGACGAAACGCGCCGCTCTTCTTTGGATCTTCTCTATCTCCTCCGTCAACCCGACCTGGTACGGATCCCACACTGATGAGCAATACTCAAGTATAGGTCGAACGAGTGTTTTGTAAGCCACCTCCTTTGTTGATGGACTACATTTTCTAAGCACTCTCCCAATGAATCTCAACCTGGTACCCGCCTTACCAACAATTAGTTTTATATGATCATTCCACTTCAAATCGTTCCGTACGCATACTCCCAGATATTTTACAGAAGTAACTGCTACCAGTGTTTGTTCCGCTATCATATAATCATACAATAAAGGATCCTTCTTTCTATGTATTCGCAATACATTACATTTGTCTATGTTAAGGGTCAGTTGCCACTCCCTGCACCAAGTGCCTATCCGCTGCAGATCTTCCTGTATTTCGCTACAATTTTCTAATGCAGCAACTTCTCTGTATACTACAGCATCATCCGCGAAAAGCCGCATGGAACTTCCGACACTATCTACTAAGTCATTTATATATATTGTGAAAAGCAATGGTCCCATAACACTCCCCTGTGGCACGCCAGAGGTTACTTTAACGTCTGTAGACGTCTCTCCATTGATAACAACATGCTGTGTTCTGTTTGCTAAAAACTCTTCAATCCAGCCACACAGCTGGTCTGATATTCCGTAGGCTCTTACTTTGTTTATCAGGCGACAGTGCGGAACTGTATCGAACGCCTTCCGGAAGTCAAGAAAAATAGCATCTACCTGGGAGCCTGTATCTAATATTTTCTGGGTCTCATGAACAAATAAGGCGAGTTGGGTCTCACACGATCGCTGTTTCCGGAATCCATGTTGATTCCTACATAGTAGATTCTGGGTTTCCAGAAATGACATGATACGCGAGCAAAAAACATGTTCTAAAATTCTACAAGAGATCGACGTAAGAGATATAGGTCTATAGTTTTGCGCATCTGCTCGACGACCCTTCTTGAAGACTGGGACTATCTGTGCTCTTTTCCAATCATTTGGAACCCTCCGTTCCTCTAGAGACTTGCGGTACACGGCTGTTAGAAGGGGGGCAAGTTCTTTCGCGTACTCTGTGTAGAATCGAATTGGTATCCCGTCAGGTCCAGTGGACTTTCCTCTATTGAGTGATTCCAGTTGCTTCTCTATTCCTTGGACACTTATTTCGATGTCAGCCATTTTTTCGTTTGTGCGAGAATTTAGAGAAGGAACTGCAGTGCGGTCTTCCTCTGTGAAACAGCTTTGGAAAAAGGTGTTTAGTATTTCAGCTTTACGCGTGTCATCCTCTGTTTCAATGCCATCATCATCCCGTAGTGTCTGGATATGCTGTTTCGAGCCACTTACTGATTTAACGTAAGACCAGAACTTCCTAGGATTTTCTGTCAAGTCGGTACATAGAATTTTACTTTCGAATTCAATGAACGCTTCACGCATAGCCCTCCTTACGCTAACTTTGACATCGTTTAGCTTCTGTTGGTCTGAGAGGTTTTGGCTGCGTTTAAACTTGGAGTGGAGCTCTCTTTGCTTTCGCAGTAGTTTCCTAACTTTGTTGTTGTACCACGGTGGGTTTTTCCCGTCCCTCACAGTTTTACTCGGCACGTACCTGTCTAAAACGCATTTTACGATTGCCTTGAACTTTTTCCATAAACACTCAACATTGTCAGTGTCGGAACAGAAATTTTCGTTTTGATCTGTTAGGTAGTCTGAAATCTGCCTTCTATTACTCTTGCTAAACAGATAAACCTTCCTCCCTTTTTTTATATTCCTATTAACTTCCATATTCAGGGATGCTGCAACGGCCTTATGATCACTGATTCCCTGTTCTGTACATACAGATTCGAAAAGTTCGGGTCTGTTTGTTATCAGTAGGTCCAATATGTTATCTCCACGAGTCGGTTCTCTGTTTAATTGCTCGAGGTAATTTTCGGATAGTGCACTCAGTATAATGTCACTCAATGCTCTGTCCCTACCACCCGTCCTAAACATCTGAGTGTCCCAGTCTATATCTGGTAAATTGAAATCTCCACCTAAGACTATAACATGCTGAGAAAATTTATGTGAAATGTATTCCAAATTTTCTCTCAGTTGTTCTGCCACTAATGCTGCTGAGTCGGGAGGTCGGTAAAAGGAGCCAATTATTAACCTAGTTCGGTTGTTTAGTGTAACCTCCACCCATAATAATTCACAGGAACTATCCACTTCTACTTCACTACAGGATAAACTACTACTAACAGCGATGAACACTCCACCACCGGTTGCATGCAATCTATCCTTTCTAAACACCGTCTGTACCTTTGTAAAAATTTCGGCAGAATTTATCTCTGGCTTAAGCCAGCTTTCTGTACCTATAACGATTTCAGCTTCGGTGCTTTCTATCAGCGCTTGAAGTTCCGGTACTTTACCAACGCAGCTTCGACAGTTGACAATTACAATACCGATTGCTGCTTGGTCCCCGCATGTCCTGACTTTGCCCCGCACCCGTTGAGGCTGTTGCCCTTTCTGTACTTGCCCAAGGCCATCTAACCTAAAAAACCGCCCAGCCCACGCCACACAACCCCTGCTACCCGCGTAGCCGCTTGTTGCGTGTAGTGGACTCCTGACCTATCCAGCGGAACCCGAAACCCCACCACCCTATGGCGCAAGTCGAGGAATCTGCAGCCCACACGGTCGCAGAACCGTCTCAGCCTCTGATTCAGACCCTCCACTCGGCTCTGTACCAAAGGTCCGCAGTCAGTCCTGTCGACGATGCTGCAGATGGTGAGCTCTGCTTTCATCCCGCTAGCGAGACTGGCAGTCTTCACCAAATCAGATAGCCGCCGGAAGCCAGAGAGGATTTCCTCCGATCCATAGCGACACACATCATTGATGCCGACATGAGCGACCACCTGCAGATGGGTGCACCCTGTACCCTTCATGGCATCCGGAAGGACCCTTTCCACATCTGGAATGACTCCCCCCGGTATGCACACGGAGTGCACATTGGATTTCTTCCCCTCTCTTGCTGCCATTTCCCTAAGGGGCCGATGTTCGTTGGTGGACCTTCGTTGGTGGACCCCTGTAGACGGGATCTAAATTAGCAGATAAATATTTTGTAACGTTTGGCCGCTACTCTTTTAGTATTCTAGCTGTGCTCTTAATTAAGTTTGCTGTGCATTGTGATTGGATGTCTTTGGTCCTTAGGTCGCCTTTCAGTGGCATTAAGGTTATTTTCTTGTAGCTGACTGTTCTCTTTTCAGATGTACCAACAAGCGAGGACTAATATTTTAATTGCTGTATTCGTTGTAATGGGAAATATCGCAGACATGTGGTGTCTTCTGGTAAATACGTATGCATGGAGAAAGATGAATCTTTGTTTTCGGTTAAAATTACACGTGATGTGCTCTTTGATCTTATATTGTAGTGCGGTAAGTCACATTTCCCAGTTAATTTTGATCATATTTTTCGGATTCTTGGTCAACGTGATGGCTAGATGTTTAATCTCTTTCGTATGCTGTAGTCAAATTTAGTCTATTTATTTCGTTCGGGAATTTACAAGTGTTGTAACTGACAATTTGAAAGTTTTTACAACATAACTTTTATGTACGTGATTCTACATGGAAATGACTGAATAACAACGCAAAGACACAATCACGAAGCCGGTAAGAATTTCCTACTAGAGGCAACAAAAGGTAACTTCTACGTTTCCCACAAGAGTCCGTGGTAACACACATACACTTAATTCGAAGACCTATTACGATGGCGAAGACGCAGTCTTCCGTGGAGACGTCCTTGAGGTCGGTATTCGGCGTGAACTGACGTCTTGTGGTGGTTCTAGCCTTTAAATAGTATTGGCTAGCCAATCAGACGTCGCTGTAGTAATACTTCCCGCAGGCCATCTCGAACTACCTCTGCAGGAAGTAGTACTCTGCATGTCTGTTTCCAAAACAGCGGATGTTTACCTTTGCTTACGCCTTGGGCATAGACAACTTCGGTCCTGCGTGGTTTTAGATGTGTTGCCGGCCCGCAGGGGCTACCTTGGCGACGGGGTAACAACAAGCATTGTCTTTGATTCGTCTGAACTGAGTTTTGCTCCCGTTGCATTTTGATTTTCTTTTATTATTAGTCTACCTACGTCAGCTTCTTCCAGGGAATTGACTATCACACTCACATCATCTGCGTAAGCTTCGAATACTCTTTTTATTTTGAGTGTCTGAAGGTCATGTAGAGAACTATGGAATTTACTCATTAGAAGTTTTATTGGTATGACGAACTGCGACGTTGAGAGGGCGCGACCTTCTTGTCGTACTCCCTGTATGAATGGCACTGAAGTTGTCAGTTGTCCATTAATCTTTAGCTTCAATCCTCTGTTATGCATTTTTTGTCACCTTGATGACTGGCTGACTAAAACACATTTTCTCCATTGTCTGAAATAAAACTGGTGATTAACCCTGTCAAAGGCTGTATCAAAATCTAGAAAAGCTGTTGTTAATCATCTCTTGCACATCCAAGTTAAATTTACAGTATCTCTCTCTCAACTAAAAATATGTGTGTGAACACCTAAGGGACCAAACCGCTAAGGTAATCTGTTCATAGACTTACACAATACTTAAACTAAATTACACTAACTTCTGCTAAGAAAAACACACACACACACCCAAGCCCGAGGGAGGACTCGAACCTCGGGCCGCGCAATCCGTAGTATGGCGCCTAAGACAGCGCAGCCACTCCGCGCGGCTATTAAAATATTTATTGTTGACCTTCCTACAGATGCGTTGGGTTGGAATGGTCCAATTAATTTACGGAGTATTCGATTTATTTTATTGATTATGACACGCATTACCGTTGAGCCGGGTAAGAGCACGGAAACTTCCCATCCTTTTATATCTGTCTTTGGTTTGAAAAATATCATTCCATCCGAAAATTGTGGGGTGGGGGGAAGACATTTTCTAAGAGTTCATTGTACTTTGCGGTGAGTTCCTTTCGTATTATATCGCGAAACGTATCATAAAATTCGACAGGCTGTCCATTTAATCCAGCAGATTTCCTCTTGGGAGCGTCGATGTTGATATGTTTGACATCCTCACTTTTTACATTAGCGATCAGTTCTTCGTCATGACTTGAGTCTAGACACGACGTGCTGCCGATCAAAAGTAGGCTGCCGTTGTCTCTTCTACGTTCGGTATCGTGCAGATGTCTTTATAGTATCTCACAACATATTCCTTGATCGTGCATTGTTGAATATATTCATTTAGACCATCACCGACAAGTTTAGTGATCATTTTTTGCTTGCACCTTTGTATATTTGTTATTATGTCACAGACTGATGTCTCGAGCTCCTACTGTAATAGCAGGTAAAGCTTCGTGAACTCTTGCTGTTATTTGTGCTTTAATTCTTTTAATTTTCCGTTTTACGAACGACACACGAAGGGAACGAAACAGGAGGTTTAAGTACTTACTACTGAGCCACGATATTACTGCACTTGGCAGTTATTGGAACAGTTAGTGGCGTTACAGTAACCAGGTACAGTGGTGACCAAGGGAAACGCATCTTAAAGGCAATGCTTTCAAATCACTTGTGTAAATACTACGAACCGCAGTTAAGCGCTGACTAACGGTAAACTGACCGAGGCAGCCTCAATCCCCAAATGCAATAGTACCATGGCCAACTAATACACATTACATGACGTCACAAGGAACACGAATATTTTTTTTTTTTTTTTTTTATCGTCAGTCTTCTGACTGGTTTGATGAGACCCGCCACGAATTCCTCTCCTGCGCTAACCTCTTCATCTCAGAATAGCACTCGCAACCTACGTCCTCAATTATTTGGTGGGTGTATTCCAATCTCTGTCTTCCTCTACAGTTTTTTTTTCCTCTACAGCTCGCTCTTGTACGATGGAAGTCTTTCTCTGGTGTCTTAACAGATGTACTATTATCATGTCCCTTCTCTTGTCAGTGTTTCCCACATATTCCCTTCCTCTCCGAGTCTGCGCAGAACCTCCTCATTCCTTACCTTATCATTCCACTTAATTTTCAACATTCGTCTGTAGTACAACACCTCAAACGTTTCAATTCTCTTCTGTTCCCATTTTCCCACAGTTCATGCTCCAATTGTACATTCTCAGAAATTTCTTTCTCAAATCAAGGCCATTGTTTGGTACTAATAGACTTCTCTTGGCCAGGAATGCACTTTTTTCCAGTGTTAGTCTGTTTTCGACGTCCTCTTTGCTCCGTCCCTCATTGGTTGTTTTGCTGCCTCGGTAGCAGAATTCCTTACCTTCTTCTACTTCGCAGCCATCAGTCCTGATGTTAAGTTTCTCGCTGTTCTGATTTCTGCTGCTTCTCATTACTTCCGTCTTTCTTCGATTTACTGTCAATCCATATCCCGTTCTCATTCTACTGTTCACTCCAATCAGGAGATTATGTAATTCTTCTTCACTTTCACTCAGGATAGCAATGTCACCAGCGAATCGTATCATTGATATCCTTTCACCTTGAATTTTAATTCCAAACCTGAACCTTTCCTTTATTTCCATAATTGCTTCTTCGATATAGAGATTGAACAATAGGGGTGAAAGACTACATCCCTGTCTTACAACCTTTTTAATCCGAGCTCTTTGTTCTTGGTCGTCCACTCTTGTTACTCACTTTGGCTGATGTACATAATGTATATTACTCGTCTCTCCCTATAGCGTGCCCCTATTTTTCTCAGAATTTCGAACATCTTGCACCATTTTACACTGTCGAACGGTTTTTTCAGGTCGACACGTGCTATGAACATGTTTTGATTTTTCTTTAGTCTTGCTTCCATTATCAGCTGCAAGCTTAGAATTGCCTCTTTGGTGGTTTACCTTTCCTAAAGGCAAACTGATGTAATACATCCTCAGTGTTCTTTTCCATTCTTCTGTACATTATTCTTGTAAGTAACTTTGATACATGAGCTGCTAAGCTGATTGTGCGATAGTTATCGCACTTTTGATTATAATACTGGGCGTCATATCTCTTCTAAATCGACTCCTGTTTCTTCTTCTATTGCTTCAGCCAAAACTTCCTCCTCATAGAGGCTTTCGGTGTACTTTTTCCACCTATCCGCTCTCTCCTCTGCGTTTTACAGTGGAATTCCCGTTGCACTCTAAACTTTACTAACCTTGCTTTTAATGTCATCGAAGGTTGTTTTGCCTATCCTATACTGAGTCAGTCCTTCCGGCAATCATTTCTTTTTCGATTTCTTCACATTTTTGATGCAGCCGTTTCGTCTTAGCTTCCATGCACTTCCTATTTATTTCATTCTTGAGTGACTTGTATTTCTGTATTCCTGAAGGGCCCAGAACATTTTTTCACTTTCTTCTGAAGTATTTCTTGTGTTACCCATGGTTTCTTCACAGTTACCTTTTTTTTCGCAACTTCTGAGACTGCCCATTTTAGGGATGTCCACTCGTTTTCAGCTGTACTGCCTACGGAGATATTTCTTATTGGTTTTTCTATAGCCTCAGAGAACATTTCTTAATACTTCTGTATCCCACTTATTGGCCTATTGATTCTTCCTGATTAATCTCTTAAACTTTAACATACTCTTCATCGCTGCTACATTGTGATCTGAGTCTATATCTGCTTCTGGGTACGCCTTACAGTCCAGTTTCTGATTTCGGAATTTCTGTCTGACCGTGATGTGATCTAATTGAAATCTTTTTGTATCACCCGGCCTTTTCCAAGTATACTTCCTCCTCTTGTGGTTCGCGAACAGAGTATTCGCTGTTACGAGCTGAAATTTATTACAGAACTCAATTAGTCATTCTACTCTCTCATCCCTTGTCGCAAGCCCATATTCCCCGTAACCTTTTCTTTTATTCCTTCCCCTGCAACTACATTCCACTCCCCCATGACTATTAGATTTTTATCTCCCGTTACATACTGTATTACCCTTTAAATATCATCATATACTTCTCTATCTCTTCATTTTCAGCTTTCGATGTCGGCATGTACACCTGAACTGTCGTTGTAGGTGTTGGTTTGGTGTCGATCCTGGTAACAACAAGCCTATCACTGAACTCTTCACAGTGACACACTCTCTGCCCTACCTTCCTATTCATAAAGAATCCTACTCCCTTTATATCATTTTCTGCCGCTGTTGATGTTACCCTATACTCATCTGACCAGAAATTCTTGTCTTCCTTCCACTTCACTTCACTGACCCCCACTTTTCAGATTTCCTAGCTTCTCTACCACGTTGATGCTTCTGACATTCCCCGCTACGGCTGGTAGAATGTTATCCTTTAGTTGGTTATTCAAAAATTTTCTCATGGTCATCTCCCCCTCGCCAGTCCCCTCCCGGAGATCCGAATGGGGGACTATTGCGGAATCTTTTGCCGATGGAGAGATCATGTCTTTTTTCAATTATAGGCCACATTTCCTGTGGATACACGTTAACGCCGTGGTTTCCGTTGCCTTCTGCATCCTCATGCCTTTGATCGCTGCTGATTCTTCCGCCTTTAGGGGCAGTTTCCCATCCCAAGGACAAGAGAGTGCCCTGAACTTCTGTCTGCTCCTCCACCTTCTTTGATAAAGTCATTGGCAGAATGTGTGCGAACACACTGAGTTAGCGTGCCAGCATCTTCACCGACGCTACCCCTAGACCACTATATACACGCACAAGAGCAGTTGTTGACGTAACCATTTAGTTACACCACATAGAGCGCACTGTACTTCCTCGCAGGCTGCACACTAGGTTGCGACTGCCGTAAGACATTGGCGCAAAGACTGGTGATCAGGATCTTTACGCCGGCGCCTCATGCTCTCCTTTCCTGCATTAGACTGATAGTGAAACAGTTTCCATCACGAGGATTCGATCAGGCGATGGTTTGGCGTAGTTGACACCAGTGGAGTACCCGGCGCAACTATACTCATGCTCATAAATTAAAGATAATTCTGATACATGGTGAAACAACGCTCTAGTGGGCGGTTTGTGGGTTTAAATCACCTCGGGGTATGACCATGCGGTGCATATGACCTGCGGTTGTCGCACGGTGGCGCTGGCAGCAGTCCATATACGCAGAGCTGTGTTGGTGCATGTCAGAGTACGGTGCAGCGAGTGAGTGTGCAGACGTTTTCAGACGTGCTAATGGTGGCTGTGTGTTGAAAATCGCTCAGACAACACATATTGATGACGTTATGAGGGGTAGAATACTTGGGCGACTGGAGGCTGGTCAAACACAGCAGGTCGTAGCACGGGCCATCCGTCTGCCACAAAGTGTGATTTCAAGATTATGGCAATGATTCCAGCAGACAGGAAACGTGTCCAGGCGCTACAGTACGGGACGTCCACAGTGTACAACACCACAAGAAGACCGATATCTCACCATCAGTGTCCGCAGACGGCCACGGAGTACTGCAGGTAGCCTTACTCGGGGCTTCACCGCAGCCACTGCAACAGTTGTCTCCAGACACACAGTCTACAGATGACTGCACGGACATGGTTTATTCACCCGGAGACCTGCAAGGTGCAATCCACTGACCCCTGGTCACAGGAGAGCCCGTAAAGCCTGGTGTCAAGAACACAGTACATGGTCACTGGAACAGTGGTCCCAGGTTATGTTCACGGACGAGTCCAGGTGCAGTCTGATTCTCACCGGGTTTTCATCTGGCGTGAACCAGAAACCAGATACCAACCCCTTAATGTCCTTGAAAGAGACCTGTACGGAAGTAATGGTTTGATGGTGTGGGGTGGGATTGTGATTGGTGCACGTACACCCCTGCATACCTTTGACAGAGTAACTGTAACAGTTCAGGCATATAGGGACGTCATTTTGCACCAGTGTGTCCGCCTTTTCAGGGATGCAGTGGGTCCCACCTTCCTCCTGATGGGTGATAACGCACGGCCCCACCGAGCTGCCATCGTGGAGGAGTACCTTGAAACAGAAGATATCAGGCGAATGGAGTAGCTTGCCTGTTCTCCGGATCTAAACGCCATCGAGCACGTCTGGGATGCTCTCGGTCGACGTATCGCTGCACGTCTTCAAACCTCTACGATACTTCAGGAGCTCCGACAGGCACTGGCGCAAGAATGGGAGGCTATCCCCAACAGCTGCTCGAGCACCTAATCCAGAGTAGGCCAACCCGTTGTGCGGACTGTGTACGTGTGCATGGTGATCATATCCCATATTGATGTCGGGGTACATGCGCAGGAAACAGTGATGTTTTGTAGCACATGTCTTTCGGGACGGTTTTGTCAACTTATCACCAATACCGTGGACTTACAGATCTGTGTCGTGTGTGTTCCCTATGTGCCTATGCTATTAGCGCCAGTTTTGTGTAGTGCCACGTTGTGTGGCACCACATTTTGCAATTATCCTTAATATATGAGCATGAGTATAACACGAAACTGCCAGCAGCCACGAGCCGCCGTTTCCCGGCGCGAGTCTTGTTGACTCATGGCCACTTGCGCTATCTGCCGCTTATAACGTGGTGACGAAGCAGCCTGCTGAGTCCTATGTGATAAGCGAAAATGGCTCGTCATCCTCAGTTAGCACGCATTTCCCATTTGCCTGCACTGTAAAGACGTATCTCATTGCCCTACAGCTTTATGAGACCCGTGAATGTTCTCCTGGTGCGTAAATTCACAGAAACGATAAGCAAAATCTGAGAATCACACTTACCTGCCGGAACTTCACCTACGACCATAATAAGAATACAGTATCAATGTGGTGCAATATTGGGACAGATCATGATATTTTCTTTATGTTCGTCTACAGAGTATAAATTTAAGCTCTATTAATAGATATCAAATTACCAGATTTTCTTCAGTTTTGCTACGCACTATATTATACAGATAAATCCAAAAATTTACTGGTGACATTCTTTAAGCGGCATCTCTCACTAGTGCATTAAGAGCTATGAGCACTTGTTCATCTTCACGATTGCGAATCACATCTCTTCTACTGCCAGCTCTTTGCTGTTACGAACCACTTACAGAATGCAGTGAACGTTTGAGTAAATAAATCAGGTGCCGCTTCCCGTGGAATAATAAGATTCCATTACGTTGGTAAGTGCAGTGATAAAACGCAGTGTTAAACCGTTTCACAAACTTATCACAACATATACCTCCGTATTTATGGGGAAAACTGTTCGATTGTTTACATCTAGAAGTCGGAATACATCATCTTCTAGGTCTTGTTCTTGTTGGTTCTATTGGAACCAACGTATGCACTGCACTTACCCAGAACTGTGAATACGGTTCGCAATAGTAAAACTAACAGATATTTGCTGCATACTGTAGCCACGGAGAACAATACAGGTGTGTGTCCTCATTTGTTCACTGTATTCTGTAAGTCGTTCGTAATAGCAAAGAGCTTCCACTAGAAGGTACATGGAAGAGTCACATTAACGTATTTACTGCCTTCGTTCGACGTCAACGTGTAAAAACCACTCATAGACGGCAGATAGCAGCACTTGGGGTGGTATATAAAGTGCGATGGCAGAATGTGGGAAGCAGTGCAGCCGATGTTATGTGGTGGAAACGGAATAATTTATCTGACTTCCAAAAGGGCGTGATCATTGGCTTTCAGGTCGAGGGTGGAAGCATTCTGAAGCGACTAAATTAGTAAACTGTTCATCATGGTCAAAGTATACTATGTATGGCAAAATGACGTTGCCCAAAGCTGCCACCGAGGCCACTGTAATGCACCAGGGGGCATGGATGACCAGGGCGAATGTCAGCTGCAGAGATTTGTGCATGCAAACAGACGTGCAACCGTTGTGCAGTTGACCACGCAGATGAACTAAGGGACTACTACCTGTGTCCCGTCAACGACCCGTTCACAAACGTTGTTGAGTATAAGACTCTGCAGCGGGTGCCTGGCTATGCATCCACACTAACTGCTTTTAATCCGTGTCGAAGACTGGAATTAGTACGCCAGTACCACACTGACGATAGGTGATCTTTTCAGATGAATCAAGTTTTATACTTCATCGGACAGATTGTCGTTGGCATGAAATGTTAAAGCAAACACCCTGGAACCAGGATGGAGGCTTATGGTCTGGAGAATCCATTCGTGGCATTCTCAAGGTGATATTGTCGTCCTGGAAGGCACAGTGGATCAATGCAAGTTTGTGTCTATCTTTGGTGACTATGTCTGCCGCTACACGACATTTGTTTATTCTTGGCACGGTGGCATCTATCAGCAGGACAATGTGACTGTCACACAACCTGTAGTGTAGGTGCTTGGTCTGGGGAGCACCAGAATGAGTTTACCTTAATCCGTTGGCCACACAAACTCCCCGGATTTAAATCCAATAGAAAATCTGTGGAACCACCTCGGTCGGGCTATTCCCGCCATGGACCCTCAGCCGAGAAACTAGCGCAGCTGGTCACGGCAGTGGAGGCAGCATGGCTTCACATCCCTCCCGGTACCTTCCAGAACCACACTGACACTCTTCGTGTACATGTCGCATCGGTCCGAACTGTAAAAGTTGATTATTCAGGCTTCTGAAAGGTTTCAGAGTCGCGAAGATGAAGAACTCTTAGTTCTTAAGGGGTACAGCCCACGTTGTTGGACGTTACTGCCTTATTTCGGTCCATGCTACCACCTCTCAAAATATGGAATACTTTCTTTTAACACCCTACATGTAATGCTTGCGGGTGGAAAAGCTGATGTCAATGGCGCATAATTGTGTGTGGAAATACTCCACTTTCGCAGTCATTGAGATTAGATTTTTGTGTTTATCACTACGCTACTGCACGACTACGAGTACAGTCGGACTCACTGGAGAGAAGTGTCCTCCCGTGCGCCACAATGGACACGTCCTTGGCGGTGATCAGCAGTGAGGATGGGCAGCCCCATGCTTTCATCTAACTTGATACCTCTCTACACCTGCTCCCGCCCCCCACCCAACTAGTTTTCTTACTGGATGATTCTGCGGCTGACAGCTGTTCTCGCTCCAGATTAATGTACGACGATAGCCATTCACAAAACTGAAGCGGGATTCGTCAGTGAGGAACTCATTCCTTCCTTTATTCAAGGTTCAATCTCGACGATGCTGAGCCTTCTTTTTGATCTTCTACTTTCGTTATTGATTGTAGTCTATGATGCACATTAGGTATTCCCTCAAGCATTGGAATCTGCCCGTCCCTCCACGCCTCCTCTCAGAACATATCATTATTTTCTTCTCTCTCGTTCTTCTTAAGAGATCTTCAGATTCACCTTCTGTTGCTATTCTTCCTGTTTGCTAGTGACTCTCTCTCCTTCTCCTGTATCTCTCTCTGTCGTTGATATCTGGCATACGGGTCGGTATGTATATACTCCTCAAGTTTTCCTCCCCTCCCAAATTGATCCTCACCTGAGAACAGTCCTTTTTGAATTCAACAACAAACTCGATTACTTTATTGCCTCTTGCCCACCTTATGCCTCCAATACTGTTCTTTTTCCATTTTGTCCATATTCATCCTGATCGCACGTCCCACAAATCTTGTACTTTTTAGTCTTTCCCCTAATTCTTTATGGTCCAGAAAAGGTCATCCCTGATTTTTCTCTTCCTTTCTGTTCTGCAGTATGTCGTTCTAAAGTCTCTGACGCATACAGTAGTGCATTTCTCGCCATTATCTTGTCGTGCCTGATTTTTACGTCCGTAGACATATTGTTTCTGTTACATACATCTCTTATCCTACTGAAGACAGAGCTTATCTTCTTCAACCTGAAAATTATTCCCTCACTAGACCTGTTTATTCCTGCTATATATTCGCCCAGGTATTAGCAATTAAAATTGTGCACCTATGAACGATGCCTTCTGGTGTTTTTCAATCCCCAGTGGTATTCAGTGTGTATTGCTGTAAGCTATCCACATTCCTAACCTTCTGGCTGGCTGGCTTTCTTAGGCCATCTAGTTGTTTCTTTTCTTCTTCCATCTCATTAATACTTTGTCGTCCTCAAAATCTACACAGTCCACTTGGACCCTGTTGTCTTGTTTGCGCAACTGCACCACATTCGTTACTGATTCTCCACTAAACAAATTAGTCTCTGCAGTGCTGTGAGGGAGCATCACTTTTACCGTACTTCACAAATACAGACCAGCTGGTGGAGTAGTTACTCTTGATCTAGCGCGCACTGTTGAATGAAGAATACTTCTTTTGTGCTTTGCGACAGTCGCAAAATCCTTGAAGTTTCCCTTGGTGTCTGTCGTATTCAACACTAACTAGACGACGTTTTGTGCGTACTTGCTTCAAGATTTTCAAGGTTTCTGCCCTACATAACATCATCTGAATGACGTCTTCGTGGCATTATATTGTAAAACTCGTCAAAAAACTACGCTTAGATCACAATTAGATTAAATGGAAATGAGCGTTTGGCGTCATTGGCCGGGAGGCCCCTTGCGGGGCAGGTCCGGCCGCCTTGGTGCAGGTCTTATTACATTCGACGCCACACTGGGCGACCTGCGCGCCGGATGGGAATGACATGAAGGCAGCACAACACCCAGTCCCTGAGCGGAGAAAATCCCCGCCTCAACCGGGAATCGAACCCGGGCCCGTAGGACGACAGTTCGTGACGATGACCACTTTTTTTTAAAAAAATCTCATTTTGTTCGTTTTCGTTCGTTGCATTTGCTCGGGGCGGACGTCGCGAGACACCCTTTTAAGTTCGTCGTTGATAAATTAATTCAGTTTTTTTTATTACAGATTGCAGCTATCCCTCTGACCGAACACGTTGAGCTACCGTGCCGGCGTCAACTCAGTCATCGAGGCGGACGCTAGTATAGTGCATATGCGTGTGAGCCATTAAGAGTTTAGCGGATTGTTTTACCTTCGGTCAAATCCTAACCGAACATCAAGATTTAACTGTTCTGTTGTCTCTAAAATCAGTCAAGGCGAATTCTGGAACACCTCCTTTAATTCCATCTCCTGCCGTCCCCGACACAAGGTCTCTAATGATTTAATATTACTCGCTGGGGAAATATTGACGCTCAGTTCCAGTAAATGGTCACCTTCTTTTTTCCTTATTAAGCTCGACTTTTTGCCAGTAATAAGTGAATCTATAGGATTCTTTGTATTTTACATGCCGCATTTGGTCCCACATCTCATTATACACTGAAGAGCGAAACAAAATGGTGCGCCTGCATAATATCGTGTAGGGCCCCCACGAGTTCTCGGAAATGCCGCAACACAACGTGACATGGACTCGAGTGATGTCTGAGATAGTGCTGGAGGCAATCGACCCCATGAATCCTGCAGGGCTGTCCATAAACCAGTAAGAGTACGAGAGGGTGGAGATCTCTTCTCAACACGTTACAAGACATCCCAGATGTGCTCAATAGTGTTCATGTGTGGGGAGTTTGGTGGCCAGAGAAAGTGTTTATACTCAGAAGAGTGTTCCTGGAGCCACTCTGTAGCAATTATGGATGTTTGGACAACACGGTTGTGGAGAAACAGCGATTGCTATAAATTAACTCAGTATTAAGACTGTTTTCTTAATACTGAGTTATGGATGTGTACGGTGTTGCATTGTCTTGCTGGAATTGCTCAAGTCCGTCGGAATGCACAATGGACATGGATGGAAGCAGGTGATCAGACAGGATGCTCACGTACATGTCACCTGTCAGGGTCGTATGTAGACGTATCAGGGGTCCCATATCACTCTAACTGCACACGCCCAACACCATTACAGAGCCTCCACCAACTTGTACAGTTCCCTGCTGACATGCAGGCTCCATGGATTCATGAGGTTGTCTCCATATCGGTAGAAGTCCGTCCGCTCGATATAATTTGAAACGAGACTCGTCCGACCAGGCGACATGTTTCCAGTCGTTAACAGTCCAATGTGGGTGTTGGGTCCAGGTGACGAATAAAGCTTTGTGTGGTACCGTCATCAAGGGTAAACGAGTGGGCCTTCGGCTTCGAAAGCCCCTATCGACTATGTCTCGTTGAATGGTTCGCACACTGAAACGTGTTAATGACCCAGCATGGAAATCTGCAGCAATTTGCGCAAGGGTCGCACTTCTGTCGCGTTGAAGTTATCTCGGAGATTTCATGTTTTGCCGTTCTTGATAGTCATGGTACATTCGTGAAGTGGTAGTACGGGAAAATGCCCACTTCGTCCCTACCTCGGAGGTGCTGTGTCCCATCGCTCGTGCGCCGACTATAACACCATGCTGAAACACAATTAAATCTTGATAATCTGCCATCGTAGTAGCAATAACCGTTCTAACATTTGCGCAAAACACTTGTTGTCTTTCTTAGGCGTTCCCGACAGCAGCGCCGTATTCTGGCGTTTTACATATCTCTTTATTTGAATACGCTTGCCTATACCGGTTTCTTTGGCGCTTCAGTGTATTTTCCAACCCCTGCACAGTAGATCAGTAGAGAGGGAGGAAATCACAAGAACAGCAGGTGGACACCTTCGTTGCTGCCATAGTGACCAAGTTGTCTGAATCAGTATTAGCACTTCCGAAGGTAAAAGCTCCACCTCATATTCGGCATACATCGTGGTCTACTACAGCTGAAGCAAACGAGAGTGCAACTTGGAGCAGGGACTCATCAGTGAGCATTCTCTGCTTTTCATCTGGAGCTCTTGCTGAGTCATGTCGACTGGCAGTTCCTGCCTTGCTGTCACCGAGAGCGTCACCCGTCTACCGTACTTGGAAACCATACGTTATAGGTTCCTCCTGCATCGACTGTAATCCACTGCTCCAGGATGCTGCCACGTTATCACACTAGAGTAATGTCTCCTGTACTGTCAGTAAGATCCGGGTCAGTCGTTCCTGAACCGATAGCAAAATTTGCTACATCATAGTCATCTGAAAAACATCTACCTCTCGTCGTAAGATAAAGAGACAGAGTCAGCGTGATGAAACATTGCGAAAGGATCTGTAATTTCTCAATTACATTTCACGGAGCTTGCATTTGAACTGTACAGAGATACCATTAGCGGCCATTCTTCAGGTTTTCGGGTCGAATCGTAACACTGGCAGACGTCAAGATTTCGTATACCTATATGGATTTTTGTGTCTGTTCCTTCGGACATGTTCGAAAGAACGGTCACCATTGATGACCTGCAGCCGTCTAGAACGAAATTAGAATTGTGTATTAAAACCTTCAGCTGATGACAGGCGTTGATATATATCAACGGGGACAGGTGAAAATGTGTGCCCCGACCGGGACTCGAACCCGGGATCTCCTGCTTACATGGCAGACGCTCTATCCATCTGAGCCACCAAGGGAAAGAAGGATAGTGCGACTGCAGGGACTATCTCACGCACGCCTCCCGCGAGACCCACGTTCTCACCTTATATGTCCACACACTACATTCGTAGTGTCCCTACCCAACACACCCATTACTCGTGGAGAACATTCTTACCATTCTCGTAAGAGTTAGGGTAGTATGTATGCATCCGCACAGAAGAGGAAGGTCATGGCCGGTATTGCCAGAACTATATACTTATATGGATTTTGGTGTCTGTTCTTTCGGACATGTGTGTTGGGTAGGAACACTACGAATGTGTGTGTGGACATGTAAGGTGAGAATGTGGGTCTCGCGGGAGGCGTGAGCGAGACAGTCCCTGCAGTCGCTCTATCCCCTGTGCCCTCGGTGGCTCGGATGGATAGAGCGTCTGCCATGTAAGCAGGAGATCCAGGGTTCGAGTTCGGGTCGGGGCACACATTTTCACCTGTCCCCGTTGATATATATCAACGCCCGTCAGCAGCTGAAGGTATTAACATATAATTCGGTTGTTGTTGTTACGCATTTGTATAAGTTCTTGAATGTCCGCCTCCTTTCGTTCATTGACAACTGCCATATCACAGGTTATCACTGGTCCTACCATAGTCAGTTGCTTTTCAGTGAAAGCGAACAAAATGCACTGTACAGCAATTAAATTCAGCATTTCTGAGCTGTAAAGCGATATTGCTTCTTCAAGCTACGAGGGCTGTTCGGAAAGTAAGGTCCGATTTGGCGCGAACTGGAAACCGCTGTGAAAATCCGATGAAGTTTTGCACAGATGTGTTGGGCAGTGTCTCTGGTATGCCCGTCGATCACATCACATTGCTCTTTTCAGTTGCGAGCGCACAGAGAGCACGTATAGATACCAAGAAAATAGTGTCTCCTGCCAAGTATGACGGCCTGCCGTGGGATTTCACCTGGTTTCATGCAGCCCACATAACGTAACTGTCACGCATGCCCTTCATGACAATTCTCGACAGCACAATGAAGGAGCAACGAAGACGGTCCTGTTGCGTTTTAATTTGAAGTGTTTGATCACCCCGGACGTGGTTCCCTGATTGTCATCTCTGCTTGTATGATCCGCTGGCTATGAAGACGACATTTTGGCACCGACAACGAGCTGCAGCCCGGCGTAGAGAATTGGCGGAAAGCGTAGGCGCCTGCCTTCTATGTCGAGGGTATTGCGAAGTCGGTACACTAAAAAAGTCTAAGTCGTGGCGGCGACTATATAGAGAAGTAGCTGGAAGGTGTATCTAACTGTTGCAAATAAAACATTTTTGATTTTCACAGTGTTTTTCCATTTTGCGACCGATCGGACATTGATTTCCGAATAGCCTTCGTATAAGCTAATACATGTTATTCAGTGCACGTCCGTTACTCTGAAACCTGAACATAGGTTAAACGATTGTTCCGCTTACAATAAACCATCTCAGTCCATATTAACGGATGACAGTTTACCGTAGTCATAGGAATCATTTTCCTTCCGTCTCCAAACGCTTTTCTTGTTGGCCATTTCTTAGAGAGTTGGCAGGTTGGCAACACTGAGTATATTAGACGAAATGATGACACTAACAAAAACGTAATTTGCCACTGAAGGCTTGAAGGAGGTGCAGGTTTATTTTCTCTAATTTTTTATATTCATAGCGTTCTCTGTTATTGTAAAACACCAAACTGAAACGTAGTCTGGACGGTTCACTGGCATCGAGACCAGCTCGAAGATGTATGTTAATATCAAAACTATTCATGGAAATTTCAGATATTAATCCACAGTTAACTTTAAACATTAGAATCACTTCTCGTTCGTCTAATTGTGCTTTTTGTGATGAGGGTATGTGCATAAATGTCTATCCGAGATCTAAGATTCTGAAAACTTCAGCAGATGAAGCAAGTGTGAAACTTATGACAGACACTCTTGAATACTTATAGACGATACCTTAGGAAATTCCTGGATTACAGTTTTCCGTATTTTATCAAATAATTCTAACAACAGGCATTTTACTTCGCTGGTGTGTAGAAGCAGAAACCTGAGGGTATTGCAGTCTTACTGGAAGCAAGATTCGACAGTGGTCAAACTATTTTGTGTCTAACCGGCGCAGATATTTGATCAAACTTTGGTTCGTCGCTCTGACCGGGAACAGAAATCACAGTTCAGTGACTGGAAAGTTTCAGCCTACCTTTCACCAAAAACCGTTTCAGCGAGCTCACCTAAAGAAGAATAGATGGACGAAGTATTTCAAGCGGCAGATATGAAATTGAAACTGTAAAGCTGTACACATATTAAAAAAAATGTAATTAGGTAATGGAAGCAGTCCGCAGCTCGTGGTCGTGCGGTAGCGTTCTCGCTTCCCACGCCTGGGTTCCCGGGTTCGATTCCCGGCGGGGTCAGGGATTTTCTCTATCTCGTGATGACTGGGTGTTGTGTGATGTCCTTAGGTTAGTTAGGTTTAAGTAGTTCTAGGTTCTAGGGGACTGATGACCATAGATGTTAAGTCCCATAGTGCTCAGAGCCATTTGAACCATTTTTTTTAATGGAAGCAGAAGATAGGGCGAGAAGATTGCAACCATACATGGAAAAACTTCATAGTTGCCCAGAAGAAATTCAAAATCTAAGAGGGCATCCGCACAAAAAGCAGAGCAAGAACTATACAATCTCATGAATGATATTTACCCAACGGTGATGTTACAGCAGACTTCCAAAGAGAGAAGAACGGATAAATGTGGAAATACCGTACAATAAGCGAAGACTGCATTAATCTAAAATACTGTGAGAGTACTTTATCGAAGAATGGAAGGGATAATTGAAAGTAGATTAGGCGGGGACTTGTTTGCCTTTACGAAAAGAAATTTTAGGCCTACATTTAATAATAGAGGACCAATATAAGAAAAACAACGAAACATGCAATGCTAAGATGAGTGTTTTGATGTTAGGAAAGTCGTGATCTGCCTCATACCATTAACACTTCGTGTCGTGTCCATAATACACACATCAAAATAAGTTTTGCATCACCCCAGTTCCCAGAACTCCTGAAGATAGACGTTGACTGTGTAGTATCACAGACACAGTACCTTTGACTGTTCAGAGATGTCACTAAACCCGCCCAATGATGTAAATAACCATGCATGAGCAGCGCCTGTTAGACGGAGGGGGTCCGACAGCCGATCAGATCAGTCATTCCACCAGGAAGGAGGTACACGGTTAGTGTTGTCTGTAGTTCAACGATGCCTAGTCGGTCAATACCGCGGTTCGATCGCGTCCACATTGTTACTTTATGCCAGGAAGGGCTCCCAACAAGAGAAGTGTCCAGGCGTCTCGGAGTGAACCCAAACGATGTTGTTCGGACATGGAGGACATACAGAGAGACAGGAACTGTCGATGACATGCCTCGGTAAGGCTGCCCAAGGGCTACTACACTACCTACGGATTATGGCTCGGAGGAACCCTGACAGCAACGCCACCATGTTGAATAATGCTTTTCGTGCAGCCATAGGACGTCGTGTTACGACTCAAACTGTGCGCAATAAAGAGCATGATGCGCAACTTCACTCCCGACGTCCACGGTGAGGTCCATCTTTGCAACCATGACACCATTCAGCGCGGTACAGATGGACCCAACAACATGCCGAACGGACCGCTCAGGATTGGCATCATGTTCTCTTCACCGATGAGTGTTGCATATGCCTTCAACTAGACAATTCTCGGAGTCGTGTTTGGAGGCAACCCGGTCAGGCTGAACGCCTTGGACACACTGTCCAGCGAGTGTAGCAAAGTGGAGGTTCCCTGCTGTTTTGGGGTGGCATTATGTGGGGCCGACATACGCAGCTGGTGTTCGTGCAAGCCGCCGTAACGCCTGTACGATACGTGAATGCCATCCACCGATCTATAGTGCAACTATATCGGCAGCATATTGGAGAGGCATTCGTCTTCATGGACGACAATTCGCGCCCCCTATCGTACACATCTTGTGAATGACTTCCTTCAGGATAACGACATCGCTTGACTAGAGTGGCCAGCATGTTCTCCAGACATGAACCTTATGGAACAAGCCTGGGAAAGACTGAAAATGGCTGTTTATGGACGACGTGACCCACCAGCCACTCTGAGGGATCTACGCCGAATCGTTGTTTGAGGAGTGGGACAATCTGGACGAACAGTGCCTTGATGAAGTTGTGGGTAGTCGTCGTCGTCAGCTGATACTCGTATCCGAGTTTTCATTTCTCTCCTGAGTTTCCTTTGTCATGGTTTAGGCGTGGAAGTGTCGTTGATGGCTTAGCAATCCAATCCTAGCGTGGAACAGGCGGCCACAGACATTACAGCTGATGGAAGGTGGGTCCGCAGCTCGTGGTCGTGCGGTAGCGTTCTCGCTTCCCACGCCCGGGTTCCCGGGTTCGATTCCCGGCGGGGTCAGGGATTTTCTCTGCCTCGTGATGACTGGGTGTTGTGTGCTGTCCTTAGGTTAGTTAGGTTTAAGTAGTTCTAAGTTCTAGGGGACTGATGACCATAGATGTTAAGTCCCATAGTGCTCAGAGCCATTTTTTGGTGGAAGGTGGAGGACGTGGCTGAGCCTGGAGGAGTTTACGTCTCCGGCGTTTGTCATTCTCCATTCTTCGACGTTCCATCTCAAAGTTTTGAAGAGAATTTGAGGTAACTGAGCGCCAGCGACTTCGATCTTCTGCTATTGTGGACCAGTTACTCGGATCGATGTTCAAGTTTTTCAGATTTTTCTTGTACTGATCCTTACAACGTTTGAGAGGGGCACCTCGTGGCCTTTTACCTGTGCTCACTTCGCTGTACAGCATTTGGCGTGGAAGTCTGTCATTTTTCATCCGCTGGACATGTCCGACCCATCTGAGTTGATGCCCAATGATAAGAGCCTCCATGCTATACATTTTTGCTTTCTCAAGAACAGCCGTGTTGGATATGAAGTCATCCCATTTCAGGTTCATGATATATCTTAGCTTCTGTTGGTTGAAGCGTTCTAGTTTCTTCAGATCACAGCGAAATAACGTCCAGGTTTCGCAACCATATAGCAGGGTGGAAATGACTACAGCTTTGTACACCATCAGTTTGGTGTACAGTGTTAGGTCTTTATTCAGGAAGACACGCTTTGTAAGACGTCCAAATGATACATGGGCTGCACGTAATGTATTCTCCATATCTTTTCCAGATGAGCAGTTAGATGACAGTATACTTCCTAGGTAGAGGAAATGGTCCACTTGTTCCAAGGGTGTATCATAAATGGATATGCTGAAATCAGGAGCGGAGGAGCCAGGAGTTGGCTGCGCCATCACCATTGTCTTTGGAATATTGATGGAGAGACCAAATCGTTCGTACGCCCTGCTGAAGGAATCACGACGAGTATAGGCATACATTAATGTAAGAGGGCGTGCTACTGGGTATTGGAGGTACCGGTGTGTACGTCAGTCTGGACCACCACCTCTGAAGGTCTCGCTGTATGGTGGTACCACATGCAATGTGTGGTTTTAATGAGCAGTAAAAAGGATGAAAATGGTGTTTGTGTTGATCTCTATTCCAATTTTTTGTACAGGTTCCGGAACTCTTGGAACCGAGGTGATGAAAAACTTTGTTTGATGTGTGCATTATGTTGCCTTCAATCTCAGAAAGATTGCCACACCCGTGATATTTCGGGCAAATCTTCGATAGGACTGCCATATGCGTAATAGTATGGGTATGGTAGTGTTCTCTATGATGCTGTGTCCGAAATATTATGGGAATGGCAGTGTTCCCAAGGGTGATGGCAACGTTATATTACAATTACAGAATTCAAAGTGTTAAAGATTTAATTTGCTACTAAGTTTGTGACATGCTAGAACACGTTCTTTCTTACAACTTCTTTGCTTTTAATAATAAAACACGCCGCCAAGAACTAGTGCTCCCAATAGGAAATAATCTGGCTGGCACGCTGACTGATAGTTTTTGTTAATGACTCAGACACGAGATTTTAGTATATATTCAAGCATTAAAGATTAGAGTATTCCCTATGTTGGCAAAGTCACAACAGTGTTAAAGGTAACGAAAATGACATTGATGCTTTCGTACATATGTCCCAAACTTAACTTCGCTACTGAAATGGGGGAAAACAGTTTTATTAACCACTTGTTTATCTGACGATCACTAAAATTAACGTTGGTGTACCATAATACAATGCGTGCTGCGCCTTGTCACTCAGTGCAATAGTAAAGAGGTTTTTACAGTTCTATGATTTACGGAGTTGTTCGCTTGTCGTTAGATAGCTAGGAAATACACAAAGAGCTAGGCATAGTCAAACAAGCCTTAGCGGATGGGTTATCAGAAAACAAAGTTGTGAGATCGTTCAACTGGGTAAAGGAAAACAGAACAAAGCAAATACTTTAAGTTAAGACGACAATAAAGAATAACATCAAATTTGTTTGTACGAAAAACACCGAGGTGACAAGTCATGGTATAACGATATGCACATACACAGATGACGGCAGTATCGCGTACACATTGTGTACGGTGTACTGGCGGAGCTGTCGTTTATACTCAGATGATATGTGTGATTATGGCCGCGTCACAGGAATTCACAGAGCTTGAACGCGGAAGGGTGGTTAAAATTAAATGCATGGAACAACCCACTTCGGAAAACGTTAGGGAATTCAATATTCAATATTCCACAGTGTGAAGAGTGTGCCGAAAATACCACATTTCAGGCATTACCTCTCGCCACGGACATTGCAGTGGTTGACAGCCTTCACTTAACGGCCGAGAACAATGGCGTTTGCGTAGAGTTGACATTGATAACAGACAAGCAACACTGCCTGTAATAACAGGAGAAATCAATGTGGGACGGGAGACGAACGTATTCCTAAGGCAGTGCGGCGAAATTTGGCGTTAATAGGCTATGGCAGCAGATGACCGACGCGAATGCCTTTCCCAACAGCAGCACCTCTCCTGGATTCGTGGCGATGTTGGTTGGACTCTAGACGACTGGAAAACCATGGCGTGGTCAGATGAAGCACGATTTCAGTTGATAAGAGCTGAGGGTAGGTATGGCACAGACCACACGAAGCCATGAACCCATGTTTTCAACAAGGCTCTATGCAAGCTGGTTGTGGTCCCAGAAAGGGTGTGGGCTGCGTTTACATGGGATGGACTGGGTCCTGTGTTCCAATTGTGGACTGGGTCCTTTGTTCCAATTGGACCAATCATCGACTGAAAATGGTTCTGTTCGGCTACTTGGAGACCATTTGCAGCCATTCATAGATTTCGTGATCCCGTATAGCAACGAAATTTTTAAGGACGATAATACGCCATGTCACTGCGCCACAATTGAAGGGCTGAGAGTCAGATTGACTCAAATACACTTTTCATGTTTTTGAAGCTGACGCCATCTGCAGATAGTTTGCTGAGTTAATTGCTTCACGAAACGGTTGTTTCGGTCCAAATCCCTGTAACACGATATAATAACGGAGTAAGGAAAACCCTCTCTACGAAATCACAGTGTGCCATATCCAAGCAACCAGTCAGAACAAACGAACCATGCCAAGTGATGTAAGCAGTCAATATGCTTGAATAGTGCAAGAAAATAGTGAAATAGTTCCAAAAACAAGGAAAAATGTTCGAAATTGTCATAAGCAGATGAAAAATATAGAAAAAGGAAAAGAAAGGCGGGTCAGGAGTATGTTAATTCAAGAGGGAAGCGTGTATCTGCGGAAACATATAAGGACGGTAAATGTGCCTCGCGGAAGTTCGAAAGTCTGAACGATAAGGCTTTTATCTTACCTGAAATCAGTAAATACAAAAGCTTACCATTTAATAACATATTCTGACACATATGGTTGGGCAACACAGGAACCAGTACATAACTTCCCTGTTGGACTGTCTTTCCCACCACACTCAGTTTAAGATACTAGATCAAAAATTTCTAGAATCAGATCATTCTACCCTCCCTAATGTCAATGACTTCAGTAATATTGAATATACTAAATGAAAAGCCAAATCACTGTTTTAAGTAGATTATTAGGTGGATCTCATAAACCACTGTAAGGGAAATAATCATTTTTAAGTAAAAAAATTACTCAATTAGACTTGTGATATCAAACACAAAATGTAAATTTTCAGTGCACAAGGAAAGAGTAGATAGTGAAAAGGTGAAATGCTTGAAAATTAAATGAATGATGTTCTGAAGCATCTGAACCAATGAAAATTAAATGCCACTGTTCGCTAAATGAAATAGAAAGCTGGAAAATTATTGACATTTCACCAGTGAAAAGGGGCAGAAAGACTGAAGGTTACATCTATTGCTCCTTCCTCATGCTCTCTGCCACCATCTTATAAAGTAGCAGTTAAAATAATTGAAGTTAAATTTGAAGCTCTAATGTGTTTGTTACCTTGTATTCCACCAGTTTCATATGTGCCATAGTGGGTCATCTCCAAGAGTCTGAAATATGTACTACTGTGTCCTGTTATATTTAGGATAAGATATTTGTTTTTCACCAATGTCTACTTTAAATAATAATGTTGACAGTTTCAAGAAATATACATTCAATAAATTATGTGACTTACTATACTTTAGATCAGTTTTTCTGTTTCAAGAAAGTGGCATTTGCTTCATTCTGGCTCTCAGCCTCACAATTGTTCACGATTGGTTTGAAGAACATTCTGGACAATTCAATCGAATGATTTGGTCACCTAGATCGCCCGACGTAGGACATAATCGATGGGCAGTCCAGGCACAAAATCCTACATGGGCAACACTTTCGCAATTATGGAACATTATAGAGGCAGGAGGGATTAATATTTGTGCAGGGGACTTCCAACAACTTTTGGAAATTTTTTGATAGAGTTTTTGTTGATTTTTAATTTATGGTTGCCAGTTTAGTCCATGGTGGGTCCCAGTATTTTTCGCTTCTTCTTTCTCTATTTTTTCTCTATCACCTGCTTTAAGAGTGACAAAGCATTCTATAATAGAGTACTTGTGGTTTTATATCTGTTTCATAGTGTCTAATGTTCAGATTAATGGAGAATGATTTTCATTGTTGTTGGTGTCCTTGGATAATTGATAGTATTTTTATTCCGTTACAGTGGAAAACAGCAGCTCAGCCACAGTACCTGAAGGAGCCACAAGCAGCTGGCAGGCTACAAGGCATTGGTATGATGGTTGCAGAAACAAGGCTGTTTATGTATTACGTGGTCTACCTGATCAACCTCTACAATCCTACAAAGTCAGTCACTAGATGCCGCTCGTGCAGGTCAGACCAAGTAGTTTCTACAATGCGGGCAGCAATAAATGTCTTCTGGAGTCGTCCGCTGTAAGGAAATGACTCAAAAATTCACAAAATTTCTTACGTAACTAGTGAGATACTTGGGTACTGTAGTAGTGCTAGTTAGTGTAAGAAAAAACATGAAACTAACGAAAATTATTATTTATTTTGCACAAATTCTGAACAAGTTATTTCCGGGTTCTTTTCGGAATGTGAAGTTACCTTTTAAGGATAGGATTCGCTAGTGAAATTTCTATACAAAGTTTAAGATTGTTATTGACTTGGCAGAATGGCTGAGAGCCGCACCTACTCAGCTTGAATAATTATCCGTTAGAATGTTGCTAGGTATGGTTGAGGCTGTCGCGTGTGAAATGCAGTGAAGTGTACTGTTGTGGAGGAAATATGGGGCTCACAAGAGCTGTAGTGCACAATACCGTAAGCTTCAATGACTGCTGACTGCACCATTCACTGCTGATAAAGAAGATAACTCTCGTTCTATCTGGATTGACCTTCGCCAATCAAACTCTCCCTAGCTTGATGAAGTCAAGGACTCTTATTCACCCCTAGTCTAACTATTGGCGTGTTACACTGGTCAGATAACCAGTGCACCGCGATGCTATTCAAAAATTCGCTCGCAGGCGTTTAATTTTAACTCTGTCCGTTCACACCGCACAATAAGTGTGGCAGCCAACACAGTGAACAACGCTTAATCGCAAGGACTCAATATAGAGTCGCACTCCGATTCGCTCTCGACAGAGGTGCTCTCCCAGTGAAGTACTGAGGAGAGACTTGTTCCTCGCTCTTTGAGTACACGTACAAGCTCACATGCTCTCGTTACGTCTTCTCGCTCTAAGAGCAACAACAGAACGGCGCCTCTCCAAGCCAGACGTGAAGCGGTATATCTTTAGGTCTCTTCCATTACTCCTTCAGCTTAAGGCGTCAGCAACATCATCTGCCAATCAGCATTGCTCTTCTAAAATGGGAGAATGACGTTTCAATTAAGGTGACCAATCCGTAAATCTGTAGCATCGGCGTTTGGCGTTTGCTGTCTCCCTGCGAAAATCTCTGAAACTGCATGCTATGTTTGTAAAGAATGCGTAGGCTGGGCGCTCCCACACAATGTAGCGGAATTTGCTTTTAAGCCGAACACGGGGTCGTTCTGCCTTTCACTCGGGCAAATGCTGTCTGCTCTAAGGGCGGTCGCCGTCCGACATAGATAGGCTGTCTTGTCCTCTGAAGGGACCGGCCTCCTGGTGTGCGGTCTGCCTCTCCCAAACTATAAGCTTCTGTGACCGTCGTGTCTGGAATGTGTGTGTACGCCAGCCTTGAGTATTTCAATCTCGGTGCGCATTTGCGATTTACTAGTTATTTGCCTATCGTTTAAATGAATCCATACATCATTGACTTTATTTTATCGAGTTTGGGTTCGAATGAAGCGTCTTGATGTGCGGAATATAATTGTGAGAGCGGAATATGTGAGCAATGAAGGTCAGGAGACCACGACGTCTTACAACGTCTTTTTCTTGATGCAGATGTTTGTCAGAACATCGTATCCTCCACACTAACACAGCAACTGAATGGAACATAATTATTTCATATATTATTGTACTTTACAATTTAGCAAGTAACTTATATATATAACTTGTATCAAAGACCATGGTAATTTAAGAAGTAGCCAATTGCATGTGTTAGCAGACACAAATCTTGAAAGAGTGCCAAAAGAAGCTGTTGTCAAGCAGACATAAATAGTTGTTTAAACAGTACTTATCGAAATTCAGTTGTTTGTTGACGTGAGCACACTGGCACAAGAATTCTGCCTTATTTATTTTTGAGCAAACCTTTACTTATGTATACTGTGAATGGTCTAAGTGTAACAGAATGTTTATAGCGTTTCTTTATTTACGGGGGACAATTATTGGCTCTGAGCACTATGGGACTTAACATCTACGGTCATCAGTCCCCTACTTAAACCTAACTAGCCTAAGGACATCACTCAACACCCAGTCATCACGAGGCAGAGAAAATCCCTGACCCCGCCGGGAATCGAACCTGGGTGACAATTATTGAAGTACATGAAAAAACGTAAACTGTTTATAAACAACTACTTGTACACACTTTATTCATCATGTAAACATCACTGCAGACATAGGTTATGACGTGTTCAATATGCCTGCCATTATTGGCGGTGATGTGGTGTAGACAAATAGTGTAATTCTGTATGACCCGATGAAGTGTCGGAACATCGATGCTGTCGATGACCTACTGAATGGCTGTTTTAAGCTCAGCAATGGTTTTGGGGTTATTGCTGTACACCCTGTGTTTAATACAGCCGCACAAAAAGGAGTCGCATGTGTTCAGATCCGGAGAATATGGCGGCCAATCGTGGCCCATGCCAGTGGCCTCTGGGTACCCCAGAGCCAGAATGCTCCTCCTGGACATCAAATACTCTCCTGCTTCGATCGGGTCGAGCTCCGTGTTGCATGAACCACATCTTGTCGAAATCTGGGTTACTTTGGATAATGGGGATGAAATCATCTTCCAAAATCTTCACGTACCATTTGGTACTCACTGTGCCATCAAGGAATATCACATCGATTATTCCGTAACTGGACATTGCACATGAACCGGTCACGCCTTGAGGGTGAATAGAGTTCCCGGTTTAGAAATGCGGATTCTCAGTCCCCCAAATTCACCAATTTTGCTTATTGACGAGTCCATCCAAATCAAAGTGGGTTTCGTCGCTAAAACAAGGTTTCGTCGCTAAAACAAACCATATTCACATCGAAGTCCTGTTCGTCAATTCTATGGACAACAGTGTTGACGAAACATAACCGCTGTTCCACGGCCCTGGGGCTTAATGGATTGTGAGTATGATTTTGTATGGAAGGAGACGCAGTTCTTGAACAACAATTTGTTGCAGTGTCTCCTGGCTGATTCCCGCCTGTTGTGCAGCTCGTCTGATCGTTTTCCTGGGGCTGGTTTGAAACACAGCGCGTGACTTCTCGATGTTTTCAGGCATTTTCAACTTTTTTGGACAGCCGACATGGCCAACCCTGTCATCACGAACACTACTCGTTCTCTCAAACCTGCGAATCAAATTCTTGATTGTTAGCACACTGGGATCGGTTGTCTTCAGCTTGAAATCAGTCGCAAACTTCCTTTGGGCCGCAGCTGTGCTGTTACTGCTTGGCCGCGCGGGATTAGCGGAGCGGTCTATGGCGCTGCAGTCATGGACTGTGCGGCTGGTCCCGGCGGAGGTTCGCGTCCTCCCTCGGGCATGTGTGTGTGTGTTTGTCCTTAGCATAATTTAGGTTAAGTAGTGTGTAAGCTTAGGGACTGATGACCTTAGCAGTTAAGTCCCATAAGATCTCACACACATTTGAACATTTGTTACTGCTTGCATAGTAGGCCTTCACAAGCGCTATACGCTCAGGCACACTGTGCCCTGACATTTTCACGTGCAAGTGATCGATAACAAGGCGCGTGCGCTTGGCATATTAATTCCTATCATGCCCCGCTGCCGACGGTGCAGTTTGAACGTCTTAACGCAGGTCGTTCAGAAGTTGTGATGATTTTTTTTCATACAGGTCAATAATTGTCACCTTGTAAATATTTTTCTAATATAATAGTTTAGTGCAAAAAATGGTCAAGCTGAGTCAAAATCGTGTCTGTAGATCATGAGAATATATAACGAAATACTTTTAGTGGGAACGGCCTTCAGGTAGTGGAGAAGTAGCCAGTGGTGGAACGCTGCTGGCGTGATCAGATTGTCTTTAGGAAATGTAAAGGCACCCTGAGAGGCAATTCTGACGTTGCAGTTGATAACGGAAGCAAGACTAAAGAAAAATCAAGGCACGTTCATAGGATTTGTCGACCTGGAAAAAGTGTTCGACGATGTATAAAGATATTCGAAATTCTGAGAAAAACAGGGGTAAGCTGTAGGGAGAGACGGGTAATAGACAATATGTACAAGAGCCAAGAGGGAATAATAAAAGTGGACGACCAAGAACGAAGTGCTCGGGTTCAATCTGTACATCGAAGAAGCAATGACAGAAATAAAAGAAAGGTTCAGGAGTGGAATTAAAATTCAAGGTGAAAGGACATCAACAATACAATTCGCTGATGACATTGCTATCCTGAGTGAAAGTGATCAAGAATTACATGATTTGCTAAATGGAATGGACAATCTGAGTACCGAATATGGATTGAGAATAAACCGAATAAAGACGAAAGTAATGGGAAGTAGTAAAAACGAGAACTTAACATCAGGGTTGTTGGTCACGAAGTAGATGAAGTTACGGAATTCAGCTACTTAGGCAGTAAAACAACCAATGACAGCAGGAGTAAGGAGGACATCAAAAGCAGACTAGCACTGGCAAAAAGGGCATTCATGGCCAAGAGAAGTCTACTAGTATCAAACATAGGCCTTAATTTGAGGAAGAAATTATGAGAACGTACGTCTAGAGTACAGCATTGTGTGGTAGTGAAACATAGACTGTAGGAATACCGGAACAGAAGAGAATCGAAGCATTTGAGATGTGGTGCTACAGAAGAAAATTAGGTGGACTGATAGCGTAAGGAATGAGGAGGTTCTGTGCAGAATCGGAGAGGAGAGGAATATGTGGAAAACTCTGATAAGGAGAAGGGAAAGGATGGTAGGACATCTGTTAAGACATGAGGGAATGACTTCCATGGTATTAGACTGAACTGTAAAGGGCAAAACCGCTAGAGGAAGAGAGAGATTGGAATACATACAGCAAATAATTGAGGACGTAGGTTGGAAGTGCTACTCTGAGATGAAGAGGTTGGCACAGGAGAGGAATTCGTGGTGGGCCACATCAAACCAGGCAGAAGACTGATTCCCCCCCCCCCCCCATATATATATATATATATATATATATATATATATATATATATATATAGACGAAAAAATATTTTTTAAAATAATTTGTTATCTGATTATCCGTCTGTCCTTTTGTCAAGACCCCTTTTTCTCAGGAAATAGGTTGACTTATATCTTCCACTCCGTCTTCAGGCCACAAGTAGCCCATCGGGACCATCCGACCGCCGTGTCATCCGCAGATGAGGATGTGGATAGGAGGGCTGTGTGGTCAGCACACCCTTCTCTCGGTCGTTACGATGGTTTTCTTTGACCGGAGCCGCTACTATTCGGTCGAGTAGCTCCTCAGTTGGCATCACGAGGCAGAGTGTACCCCGAAAAATGGCAACAGCACATCGCGGCCGGGATGGTCACCCATCCAAGTGCCGGCCACGCCCGACAGCGCTTAACTTCGGTGATCTGACGGGAACCGGTGTATCCACTGCGGCAAGGCCGTTGCCTACGTATATCTTGCCTATATCGATATCGAGAACATGCAAAAATCGTCGGGATTCTCGATTTCCCTGGACGATGAACTGGCAGTACACATAACTGAGTTTGTATAGAACCCTCATTGCGTGAGTTCTACTCGCTCTTATCGGAATTTTTTTGAATCAGCATTACTGAACATAATTCTGTGTTGTCATCTGCATTAATTAAAGGCGGAATAGAATCTTTTTTAGTAATTATTTGTGTATCTTTTTATTTTATTAATTCACTAAAATCAGCAGTGGATAGACTATTTGACTGCAGGATCACAGATTCACATTGTTACTTGCAGTGAGTTAGGTGCTGGACATGAAAGCTGAGCTGTGCAGCTTGACCCTAGTTTTTCTTGAGTCATCAGTCTTCTGACTGGTTTGTTGCTGCCCGCCACCTGCTGTGCCAACCTTCTCACCTGAGAGTAGCATTTGCAACCTCCAGTATTTGCTGGATGTATCCTAGTTTAAGTCTTTACAGTTTACAGATTTTATCCTCTACAGTTCTTTCTAGTTCTATGAAAGTTATCCACTGATGCCTTAACAGATGTCCTATCACTCAGTCCATTCGTCTTGTCAGTGTTTTCCATTTGTTTCTCTCCTCGTCAATTCTGCAGGGAATCTTGTCATTTCTTACCTTATCAGTCCACCTAATTCTCAACATTCTTCCGTGGCTTCCCATCTCAGTTATTTCGATTCTCTTCTGTTCTGGTTTCCTCAGTCCTTGTCTCACTGCCATACAATGCTGTGCTCCAAACGTACATTCTCAAAAGTTTCTTCCTCAAGTTAAGTCTTATGTTTCAGATTAGCGGACTTCTCATGACCAGAAACGCCTTTTTCTCCAGTGCTAGTCTGCTTTTGATGCCCTCCTTGCTCCATCCGTCATGGCTTATTTTGCTGTCTAGGTAGCAGAATTCCTTCGACTATTTCGTTAATCCCAGTTGTAATGCTAACTCTCATTTCTGCTGCTTCTCGTTAGTTTGGTCTTTCATCAATTTAGTCTCTACAGCATTATCCAGCTATTATTTTTAAACAGAGCTGTATATAGCCCAATTTCCTGATTGCGAGCAACATCAGGTAAAGTAGCAGTTGGTTTGCTCATATGGAATGCTGGTTCGAGAAACTACTACTCAGCAGAATATCCGTCATGCAACAGCGTAGATGCCTTCGGCCTGCATCCTCTCCATGATCCACTGCCACATTCCAAGTGTCCCTTCAACCAGCTTCACTTCAGTATGCTGTCTCCATAATCTTGATCCTAGCATAGTTTGCTTCTTTGGCTAGTCCTTTAGTTTGAATGATATCTATGAGGTATTTAAATTTTTGAAGTTAAGTGCCATTCAAAACACAGTATTTAACAGCTAGTTCATTATCGTGCTACATTACTCCTCTACCACCCGACACATTGGTGAGATGTGCGACGGACAGGTGGCAGTAAGACAAGGCCACAGGAAGTGTACAGATCTGCTTTCCTTATCAGTCAAGTTGCATACTTGTGGAGCCGGCCGACAAATGGCGATAAGGTAGCTCCAGAGGGAGTGTGCGGATCTCCGCCTTCCTTATCAGTCAAGGTGTATCCGGGTGGAGCTCGAGTTGTCGCTGTGGAGGGGAATGATGGTGACGCAGCACTTTTCCCCGACGCCGGAGATCGCGTCTATATGAAGGGAGTAGGGCCGGCCTTGGTAGTCAGTCGCATCAGTGCAGCCAACAGCAGCAGGCATGGGCATCGAGACGTACGCAGGCCGCGTCGCACTGGTGACTGGCGCCAGCTCCGGCATCGGCGCCGCCATCACACAGGCGCTGCTCAGACACGGACTCACCGTCGTCGGCCTGGCCAGGAGGGTCGACAGGGTCAAGGTGGGCGTTTCCCAGAAAACACACCTCCCGTAGCCAAACCACTCAGTCCATTTCATTCTGTACTCTCTCTCTTTCAACTACTAGGTGACACTCATTGCTCTCTTTCTTACCTACACTACTGGCCATTAAAATTGCTACACCAAGAAGAAATGCAGATGATACACGGGTATTCATTGGATAAATATATTGTACTAGAAGTGACATGTGATTACATTTTCACGCAGTTTGGGTGCACAGATCCTGAGAAATCAGTACCTAGAACAACCACCTCTGGCCGCAATAACGGCCTCGATACGCCTGGGCATTGAGTCAAACAAAGCTTGGATGGCGTGTACAGGTACAGCTGCCCATGCACCTTCAATGCGATACCACAGTTCATCAAGAGTAGTGACTGGCGTATGGTGACGAGCCAGTTGCTCGGCTACCATTGACCAGACATTTTCAATTGGCGAGAGATCTGGAGAATGTGCTGGCCAGGGCAGCAGTCGAAGATTTTCTGTATCTGGAAAGGCCCGTACAGGACCTGCAATATGCAGTCGTGCATTATACTGCTGAAGTGTAGGGTTCCGCAGGGATCGAATGAAGGGTAGAGCCACAAGTCGTAACACATCTCAAATGTAACGTCCACTGTTCAAAGTGGAACAAGAGGTGACCGAGACGTGTAACCAATGGGACCCCATACCACCAAGCAGGGTGATACGCCGGTATGGTGATGACGAATACACGCTTCCAATGTGCGTTCACCGCGGTGTAGCCAAACACGAATGCGACCATCATGATGCTGTAAACAGAACCTGGAATCGTCCGAAAAAATGACGTTTCGCCATTCTTGCACCCAGGTTCGTCGTCGAGTGCACCATCGCAGGCGCTCCTGTCTGTGATGCAGCGTCAAGGGTAACCGCAGCCACAGTCTCCGAGCTGATAGTCCATGCTGCTGCAAACGTCGTCGAAATGTTCGTGCAGATGGTTGTTGTCTTGCAATCGTCCCCATCTGTTGACTCAGGGATCGAGACGTGGCTGCACGATCCATTACAGCCATGCAGATAAGATGCCTGTCATCTCGACTGCTAGTGATACGAGGCCGTTGGCATCGAGCACGGCGATCCTTATTACCCTCATGAACCCACCGATTCCATATTCTGCTACCAGTCATTGGATCTCGACCTAGGCGAGCAGTAATGCCGCGATACGATAAACCGCAATCGCGATAGGCTACAATTCGACCTTTATCAAAGTCGGAAACGTGATGGTACGCATTTCTCCTCCTTACACGAGGCATCACAACAACGTTGCACCAGGCAACGCCGGTCAACTGCTGTTTGTTTATGAGAAATCGGTTGGAAACTTTCGTCATGTCAGCACGTCGTAGGTGTCGCCACCGGTGCCAACCTTGTGTGAATGCTCTGAAAAGCTAATCAGTTGCGAAACACAGCAACTTCTTCCTGTCGGTTAAATTTCGCGTCTGTAGCACGTCATCTTTGTGGTGTAGCAGTTTTAATGGCCAGTAGTGTATTACACGCAAAATAATCATTCCTTTGTTCTGCGTACTGTACTTCTCCTTCCACATGCAGTTTTCTCTGTTGTACGCCTTCCAGTTCCATGTTAACTGTTACAGGTTACAGAACACAATAGCCATTGGCCCAATGACCTCCTAGATCTGTATCTACACTCCGCAAGCCACCTTATGGTGTGTGTTGGAGATGCACTGTTAATAACGTTCAACCCTTCTTCCTTCTTCCCTTTGCGAATGCTGCGCGGGAAGAAAGACTCTTGTTAAGCGTCTGTTTGAACTCCAATCTCTCTAATTTTGTCTTCATCATCTTTCCGTGAGATATGCGTAGGAACAAGCAGTTTATTGGTTCGTATTTCTACGAACGTAGGTTCCCGAAACTTTAATAATGAAACTCATCGTGAGTATAGTGACTCTCCTGTAACATCTGTCACTGGAATTGGATGAATATCTCTGAGTAGCTTTCGCGCTTACTAAATGAACCACCGAAGAAATGTGCTCCTCTTCTTTGGGTCTTCCCAATTTCCTATAGCAATCCTATCTGTTACCGATTCCATACTCACGAGTGTTTTATGATTTATCTTCTATGTGGATGGAGCATACCTTCTGAACATCCTTCCACATAATAAATAGATGTGACTACTTCTAGTGATTGTTCTGCAGTCGTGCAGTAATACAATAATGCGTCTTTCCGCCTATTTATCTGCGGTAAGTTACATTTTTTTACGTTGAGAGCCAACCTCGGTAGGTCTTTCTGCATTTCGCTACAAATCTCTAGTATTTTCTGTAAGTAACAGTATTACTAGAGAAATGACTCATGGAACTTTCGTCGGTATCCACTAGGTCGTTTGACCGTACTGTGAAAAGTAATGGCCCTTTAATAATCCCCTGATGTACTCACAAAGTCTGAAGTTCATACATCGTTAAGAATTGGGAATGACCTGTCTGAGTGGCTATAAATGCCATTCATCTGTAAAACTAAGTATGCAACCGCTAGTTCGGTATGAAGGTGACTCTACGGCCCTCACATCGATGTATCTGTGCACATAACGAGAGTCAAGACCATTGTTGTGTTTGATAGAGAAGTCCACGTACTAATAGCACCTATGAGTGAGTGAATGCCAATAAATCGAATGGCCGTTGATAAGCTGCTACGTGAAAGAATACGTTGCACTCACTGGGAGAGGTAGCTGTAGTTGGGGATGGGTCGTTTTCATGCAGATTACATGGTATAAAGCAAACATTCACACCGACACACTGAAGAGGAATAGTGATTGTGAGTCTGATGGTGGTGAGGGAACAGTTCCGAAATGTGACGGCCACCAACTGAAGGAACTAAGAGTCACAGTGCATAAGCACATTCATCTTCAAAAATACCACGACAAGCGTGCTATGGAGCGTTGATGACTGGACATTGGACAATATTTATGAAGACTGTTACAACCACAGTCGATATTCTTTTAGAAAACTAATGGACCGTGGTAGCTATATTCGTTCGAAATCTTACAATGAGGCAGGTTAGGCAGGGTGCAGTCCCCCCCCCCCCCCCCCCAAAGAAAACTAAACACCAAAACTATAGAATTGAGTCACCTTCAAAACTTTTGACACAGCTAGAGACAGTGGATCAGTATCGTCTAACTGTCACTTTCAAGAGTGGGCTCTGTAGGCTGGTGGAGCTGTTCTTTTGGACGACTTTAAAGCTCGTTAGCATTATGTGAGTGCCTTCAAAGAAGAATCTAACATTTTGTCTAGGCATATAACTGTGGACCTTCCCCCTAACAGATGGAAGAAGGCCATGTTATTATGCAGACAGCAAAAACATTTGTGGCAGATGAGAACATGTTCACTAAAGATGAAAACATAAGAAAGGAACGTGTGTGGTACAGTGACCAAACGTATTTTTTTATGAACTACCGCTGTAAGTTATCTATATTTGCGAAAATTGGATAAATTGATTTAAAAAAAAATTGTCCTCAAATAAAGTTTGCTTTAGATGTCGTGTTCAGTTGCTGAGCAAAACTGACGGTTTTTTGGCCCTGTGTTGCACATGTGAACAGTGGCGGAAATAAAACTTTAAGCTTCTTGAAATGAAAAATTTGAAATAAAAAAATGTATCTAATTAACTAGGAAACTAATTGTGTGCTTAATCAAAACTATATAACTAAAACTCAGTACTGAAGTTCATTCTAAACGTTACGTGGTATGAAAAGAGAGAGGTCTATCACTTTGCAATTCCTGACCAAGACACAAAAACTGCAGTCCGAATGAAGAATGTTTTGCGTACTACGTCAGAGCTACTGCCACCAAAGAGAACCAAACACTACCGTCATGTGGCTGTATATTTCTTTACGCAGGACAACCTTTATGCCAGACCTGCTGTTGATTTTATAATCTTCCAAACTGACAAACCGTGGGTCAAATTAAATGTTCGGTGTATCACCATTCGCCTTCACTCTGCTACCAACGACCAATTTCCTGCACCGAGATCAAATGTTCTGTTGTTATTAGCGCGCCAATGAACTGATACGAAGTTGATGTTCCTGCTCCATTATTTGGCATATGATGCTTTTGATGCTGGACTACTGTAGTGCGGATACACCGAAAATGAGGCAGTATTCCCAGATGTTGCTCTTGTCAAGTCTGTATACTGTTTCATTCGAGTGTGTTTTAATCATTTCATTGTAACTCCACATTTGCACCTCAGTGATATGTAGGGGCAGGACGTACAATATGGCAATTTCTACTTTGGGTAATGTGACCCTATGAGTACTGCACGTGCTAACGGATTATCTCGTTTCTAAGAAATGTTTTTGTTCCAGCGACTGGTGCTATTAGACTCAACACTTAGTCAGGGACCGTACATTAATGCGGTGATTTGCATATAAATGCCCTCCATGGAGGACAGGACAGACACAACTCCGTATTGTAGAACGGAAGGGTGGTCGAACTCACTTACCTCTGTTGTTAGATTTCCTTCGAAGTAAATGCATTCCCTTACATGTTCATTTCCTAGGTGACCTGTGCTCTTAATGATTAATTCCCTTCTGTGATACTGCATTTAAAATATTACGTCTTCCTTTTTCCTGGATTTTTCCTCAGGGTTTCTTTCTGTTAAGCAGTACTGCGCTCCGGTTGTACGGCTTCATTAACTTTTTGTCAGTTCTGTGTGAATATGGACTGTAAGAATGGATCTTTTGCAGCAGAAATCTTTTCACGTGAGTGAATCTGCTCTAGATGTCCCTCTTGTCACGGGTTTCTATTGCTCTCTGGACACCAGAATTGCTTTATTTCTTCTACTATGTTTTCCCCATACTGTTATATTTTCTACTCCTCATCTCTGCTTTCAGTATCTGGGCTGTCATCTCAGTCAACCGACATTGTACCATTCATTTTTCAATATTGAGTTGTATTTGTTGTTTAACATTTTTTCATTGCTTCTTCGTCGCGAAACTACAGCCATAACTGAGATAAGTAGTCAACCTGTATGACACTTTCTTCAAGTGGAAGGTTTCCCTGCTGGTAGGAAATGTAAACATCTGTAAATAGAAATCTTTACCGGACCGCTGTATTTCTGACATTACTCATTATGTTGGTGGTAGTAGTAATCTTCGAAAGTCGATGGAGTTCTGAGTGAAAAGAGATTTCACTTTCATTTCACTTTTGACTTCGGCTTTCACTCTGTAGTGGTTTGCGCACTCTGAGCACTGTTCCTGAGTACAGAGTAGGTAGTTGGGCTGTTCGCGAACTGTCTTGTTTGTTTTTTGACCTTTGGCTTTTTGACGGGAAAGCCCGATTACAATTTGTGGCCATTTACCGTATTTGTTTACACGGAGCACTGAGTGTAGTGAAGGTAACTGAGTCTGAAGTAGGAGTCTTATCATTATAATGAGAAACATTTTTTAAATTTTATTTTGTACAATATCAGCTATTACTTATTACCGTTTAGGGATACGCAGTGGTGAAAACACTGTGTACTCATATTTCAGGTAAGGCATATCGTTCAAGATATCGAAGCATTTACCTACTTCCACTCTAAAGTAGTCACTTCAAGCACTGGCTAAGGATGCATTCGACATTTCCTACTGTGTACCTTGCAGCTTTGACTTTTGAACCTTGCGAGTCACACCGCTCCATCCGCTGTTTTTTTAATTATTTATTCATATATTTTTCAGGCATTAGCACTGAAGGACGCTCCTGGTAAACTGCACGCGATTAAGGGCGACGTAGCAGACGAGAGCAGCATCGTGGCAGCATTCAAGTGGATCAAAGAAAACCTTTCTGGTGTCGACATTTTGATTAACAACGCTGGCTTGGGCATTGACAGCGATCTGACGTGTAAGTATGCGATTGTATTTACGAAACCCTACAGCTTCGTGTAAGCAGTTCTACTCTCTCTGATAGAGAATATCATACATTCGATTAATCTGATGTTCTCCTTCAGGCCGAAACAGGACTATTTCTACAAATAACTATGATACGGTCAGCTATGAATGTGTTTAAAAGTTAACGCAGCAGCGATGGTCTTTAAATCGTTCTATCCAGTCTATCACTTCTTGAATAAAAAGAATATCCTAACGACGGATATAACTCAAAGCCTGTCGTTGTCCATAATAAAATAATAGATCTTGTGCTTTTCATTCATTCATTCAAAATTTCAAATACATTACTCAAATGGCACTGCGAGTTCATTTCATCTAATGCCACATACCTCCCTGATGCTTAGAATCTGTGATGTATATCGTTCCATAGACGGACAAACACAAACAAGCTTTTAAGCAGGTGGTCATTATGTTTTGGCTCATCAGAGTAACAAGAGGTATTTATAGAGTTTTGTTTCAGCTTCTCCTTGTGCCCATATCACTTCCATTCTCTCGGAATGGGCGCTTTTCCACTCGTCAGACGAAACCGTTCCGGTCTTCTAGGATTTAACTGCCGCGCCAACTATCCAGTCGTGAATTTTCTGTCTAAAATTTTTGCGTGTGGCACATCAAGTTGTGGTATTCCAAGTTCCTTCAGGTCTTCTTTTACAACACCGATCCATTTTATTGTTTCAGTTTTAACATAGAGGCGAGTTTCGTTTCAAATCCATGTAGTTTATCTGGTTGCTTCAGCTCTCAATACACCCATAGAATTTTAGCCTGCGTTTTTTTCATATCTGAATAAATTCTGTTATTCTTTTCAGGTTCTTTATTTGCTCTTCGTCTGCACGTTCCTTCTTCAGTATAATTTAGACCTACAATTTTCCTCTTTACTTTTTAATTTCTTAAAACTCTCTCTTTCTGTTTAAAACGAGTGTTTCAGATCCCATAAAACACCTTGATCTAAAGACCGTGTTATAGTGCCTCAGTTTGGTGTGTTTCGAAGTGCATTTGTTTGTTACAGATGTATTTCTAAGCCTGCAGCCTCTTTCCAATTCGTGCTGACGAATTTGTAACAAGTGTTTTCTAAGTCAGTTTCCTGAATGTTTTCGCCTAAATATCCGAACTTAGAAACTCTCTTGATTTTCTCGTATGTATGGTTTTTAGAATTTTTGGTGTCAGGTTGCAGCTAGACAAGTATTTCGTTTTTTAAAATTATATTTTGTGCGTTACCTTTTGTGCTGTTTATTTAATTATATTTGTTTATTTGTTTTTGTGTTACTCGATTGTCCTGATTCATTTATTTATTTCGTTATTCCTTGTGATAGCTATATAATCTGGAGATCTAGTCATAAAAAGCAAAACTTCCACTTTAATAATATACTATTAGTCGTTGTGCGACAACTTATGGATCTTGAATTGCGTCCTACGTTATAATAAATGGCACCAAAATTGATAACCGTAGTGTCAGGGGACGAGCAATTTGCTACATACGTATTCTTGCGCTCCAGTCGAAGACGAAATCGGCGGATCTTCAACGTAGCTTAACAGAAGAAAAGGAATTTTGCAGTTTAACGTTCTGTCGACGATGAAGTCATTAAGAGAGGGGGCACAAACTTGCATTGGAGAAGGACAGATATGGGAATCGACCGTACCATTTCTAAGGAATCATCCCGGTATTCACCCTAAGCATTTTGCGGAAACTACCGAAAACTTAAATCTGGATGGTCGAGTGAGGATATGAACCGTTGCCTTCCCGATTGTGAGTCCAGTGTCTTACCACTACACTACTTACCTTGACTGCTCCATAGAAAACGACAGGCAGTTATGCTTAGAGCAGCGGAAGGAACGAATGCGTGTCGGGGCTCAACAGAGTCCTGTTGTGTAACCGATTAGCCTTAGCTGAACATTATTTTTTGGTTCAAAATGGTTCAAATGGCTCTGAGCACTATGGGACTTAACTGCTGTCATCAGTCCCCTAGAACTCAGAACTACTTAAACCTAACTAACCTAAGGACATCACACACATCCATGTATGTTAAAATTGTACTCTCGCCGATGTTTTCCTCCTGAAAAGCGCTTGTTTGTGTTGAAACAGCTGGCAAGACGGAAGACTGGAAGCGCATCCTGGACGTGAACGTGCTGGGTCTGAGCATCTGCACCAGGGAGGCCGTGCAGGACATGCTGAGCCGGGGCGTCGACGACGGCTTCATCATCCACATCAGCAGGTACGGAGGAATAGTTCTCTCATCTACTTGCCCAGCGTCTGTCAGCCCACCGGACGTTGTACTTGAGAGTAACACGACGTTATTTGCAGTTCACTGGCGTAGCCTTCTCTGTGGTATCCATTACTTGTAGCCTGCTCAACTACTTCAGAACACCATACATATTTAACAGTCTGGACGTAATAATTATCTCATACCTATTCCCATTAATGTCGTCGTTTACCTCTGTATCTTACTGAGTGCAACATAGACATCCTCTGTAAATTTAATACTGATCTTACCCTCAGCATTTCATGAAATAGGGAATGACGAGATACTGTACTCCATTGTCTCTCTTGTATCATTATTCTGTATCATCGCTGTAACATTAGATTACAGCAGTTATCATTTGAATTTCCTACTCTTTAGCTGGCCATGTCTACAGATAAAATTATTGAAATTATTGGGTATAAGACCAGTCTATTACGGAAGACACTGTTTTTTATATCACCCATATATGCTTGAGCACCTTTGTAGCATCGTCTAAGGGTTTTATTCATTTCACATCTGTGAAAGGCTGTTTTACTTCATGACTGATCCAGAAAATCCGATCTAAGGACAGTTTTTGTTTGTTGTTGCCATTACCTTAAAATTGTGTTACACGACTGCGCAGGAGCCTCTGTACATTATCATGTCATCTGCAACTAAATGATGGGGTTGACAAGTTAACACATCACTTCATATCTGAAGTAATTTCGCTATCTCAAGATAAGAGAATGAATAGTCCTTATCCAAACAAGACCTTGCAGAACACACAGATAGTGACCACATGCCATACACAACACATGCCATACACAAAAGAGCGACAACATACACGCACACACACACACACACACACACACACACACACACACACACACAATGAAGTGCCACATACTCACCTGCAATAATGAAACAGTCCACAGAATAGGCAGTATATTAAAGAAACAGGGACATCAAATGGACACAGGAGAGACTGCATAACACAGGAAAAGCTCAGAACACAGGGTACACCCACGGATGAAATCAACATATCAGGCATATATGAGCTCACACGCAACACTTGTCGCTCAGTATACATAGGACAAACATATAAGACCTTTACTATTTTCTAGGCATCTTTACGCGCGCATTGTGAGCTCAGAACTGACAAGTTCGAAGTAACGCGATAGACGGGCTTACTGCAGACAATGCGCAACAAATCTGCACTAAGCTGCCTCGTACTTTCACTGTCGTTTTAATTTCATTGCCGGTCGGAGGTTGACAAAACATAGACCTCATGAAATTGAAACTACATTTGAATCATCCATTGTATGTGCTGGCACTTTTTCACAATTTCATTTTGAACGCTTTCCGCAAAATTCAACAAACTTTGTTTTATTCGATCACTAAACTCAATAATCTTTCCTATATTTCATAGAGAACATTTGAACCAAGAGGTGAAGTACCTGAGCTTTAACGACTAAAATACATTAAAATGAGTGCCATCAAGGTTATTTACCTGTAAATTAGTGTTTTTCTGTACAACAGGTATTTGAAAGTAAAGACTACAGCAGTACAAGCCGATGCATAAACAGCTTGTAACAAACGATAATGACCAGTAGATTCACAAGTCATAAGAGGTATTAGTTCATAAAAACTTAACAATTACCTCATATATGTTTCACAGCCGGGTCCAAAAATCGTGGCAAAAATCTGAATAATGTGGTAACTGCAGCTTTTGACACTGCTCTCTTAGGCGTATATGCCGAAAATAATGCAACCTGCCCACAGGTTGACCAGTCATGTAAACATATTGTTCCATTATGCTGAGTTTTGATTACTCCACCGAAGCACACACGTGTATGACGAATAGGGGAACAGCTTACGGTACCGGAGCAACTTCTATTTCTAGACGCATCACTCTATTTGTATTGCATGTATTAACTTAGGTCGTTTCAAGGAAATGTTTAGTTTTTTGTCGAACGATACTTCATTTATGTAACTCCTGTGAATGTGCTCGTCATAATCGTTTGTTGCAAGGTATTGTTAGTTCCGCAACTTGTGCCTCTGCAGCTTCAAACGCCGACTGTATACAACTACAGAGTTTTACACACAAATGACGTTGATGAACAGACTCATCTCCGAGTCTGAAAATGATTTTCGTTTGAATTTTCTGTCGGTGCTTGTTAGAAAACGACAACAATATTAAACAGGAAAGACTTTCCTGATATCATGCAATATACACACATCAAAAAAAGTTTTGCGTCATCCAGGTTCCCAGAACTCCTGAAGATAGACGTTGATTGTGAATATTGTATTACAGACACAGTCCCTTTGACTGTTCAGAGATGTCACGAAACCCGCCCGAAGATGCAAACAACCGTGCACGAGCAGCGCCTATTAGACAAAGGGCGTCCGACAGCCGATCGGATCCAGTCATTCCACCAGGAAGGAAATACACGGCTCTGTTGTCTGTAGTTCAACCATGCCTAGACCGTCAATATCGCGGTTCGATCGCGTCCGCATTGTTACTTTGTGCCAGAAGGGGCTCTCAACAAGGGAAGTGTCCAGGCGTCTCGGAGTGAACCAAAGCGATGTTGCTCGGACATGGAGGAGATACAGAGAGACAGGAACTGTCGATGGCATGCCTCGCTCAGGCCGCCCAAGGGTTGCTACTGCAATAGATGACCGCTACCTACGGGTTATGGCTCGGAGGAAGCCTGAGAGCAACCCCACCACGTTGAATAATGCTCTTCGTGCAGCCACAGGACGTCGTGCTACGACTCAAACTGTGCACAATAGGCTGCATGATGCGCAAATTCACGCCTGACGTCCATGCCGAGGTCCATCTTTGCAACCACGACACCATGTATCGCGATACAGATGGGCCCAACAATATGCCGAATGGACCGCTCAGGATTGGCATCACGACCTCCACACCGATGAGTGTCGCATATGCCTTCAACCAGATAATCGTCGGAGACGTGTTTGGAGCCAACCCGGTCAGGCGGAACGCCTTAGACACACTGCCAGCGAGTGCAGCAAGGTAGAGATTCCCTGCTGTTTTCGGGTGGCATTATGTGGGACCGACGTACGCCGCTGGTGGTCAGGGAAGGCGCTATAACGGCTGTACGATACGCGAATGCCATCCTCCGACCGATGGTGCAACGATATTGGCAGCATATTGGAGAGGCATTCGTCTTCGTGGACGACAATTCGTGCCTCAATCGTCCACATCTTGTGAATGAGTTACTTCAAGATAACGACATCGCTTGACTAGAGTGGCCAACATGTTCTCCAGACATGAACCCTATCGAACAAGCCTGGGAAAGACTGAAAAGGGCTGTTCAGGGACGACGTGACCCACCAACCACTCTCAGGGATCTACACCGAATCGCTGTTGTGGAGTGGGACAATCTGGACCAACAGTGCCTTGGTGAAGTTGTGGATAGTATGCCACGACGAATACAGGCATGCATCACTGCGAGAGAACGTGTTGTTGGGTACTAGAGGTACCGGTGTGTACAACAATTTGGACCAACAACTCTGAAGGTCTCGCTGTATGGTGGTACAACATGAAATCTGTTGTTTTCATGAACATTATAAATGGCAGAAATGATGCTTCTGTGATCTCTATTCCAAATTTCTGTACAGGTTCCGGATCTCTCGGTACCGAAGTGATGTAAAACTTTTTTAGATGTATGTATTTCTTACTTGGGCACGAACCGGCTTTCCGCTGCTTAGGTCACCGTCATATGACAAATGAATGTCACAGACGAAGATAGAATTACGTGTGACTCACGCTGATATTACTCGCATATATTTCACAGAACACCAGGAATGTGTTTGCTATTTAATAATAATTTTCATGCTTCTTTGACCATTCGAGTTGGGGTGCTTTCCTAGTTTTTAAAATCTAAATGTCAAATAGTATATTTTTCTGTCTTCGAGCACGTATATAACAGCTGCTCCTTGCGTCCGCAGCTTACTGGGCCACGTGCAGCCATCGAACAGCGCCATAGCGATGTACACGGCGAGCAAGCACGCCGTCAAGACGCTTCTCGAAGGACTGCGGAAGGACCTGGTCGCCAAGAAGAGCAAGATCCGTGTTGGGGTGAGTCCACAGTCCCAAACAGCACACGGCAGTGATATCCGAGAGCAACTTATGACATTATAAGTATACGGGTAATATACAGTACATACAAGAACCAAGAGAGAACAATAAGAGTGGAAGGCCAAGAATTAAGCGCTCCTATTAAAAAGGGTGTAAGTCATGGACTGATGCCAAACCCAATCTCTTCCATCGGGTTGTCACGGGGTACAGCGATTCGTCACTCTAAATTACTCGTTTTCAATCAACTACTGTCCGGCGGCGTCGCTGTTTATACCGCCTCAAGCGTAGCTTAGCATTGACTACCGACATGGATGGCGTAAGACGAGCTGTTCGTCCATTGTTCCCCGTTCTTCTTAACTCTCTACGCACGGCCGTTGTGCTGGACGGACTGCTGACGGGCTTTGAACTCACGAATGATTCCTCCCACTGGTTTCATGCGAGTTCTTAGAACCACCCTCCTCAAAGCTCGGCGGCCGCTGTCCGTCAGTACGTGACATCTGCTGGCCTTGATTTAGCTGCCCCTTCGGTTTCCACTTCACGATCACATCACCAAATGTCGACTTCAGTAACTTCAGAATAATGTCCCTTATGGATTTTTTGCGCACGTAACATCAAATGACTAGTCCGATTTTTAAGTCATCCTTGTGTAGTAACACATGTCTAAGACTGTGAGTGTTAGAAGTATCACATTACATTGACCTGTGAACAGGAAATGACAAGTGTCGTTTACTAAGAAATAAATGATTTTACTCTTGGCAGTTAGATTACTGTTTTAACCTTTTTTTAGTAAAAAAAGTATCTTATCCTTCAACAGGAAGTTTCTCCGGGAGCTGTGAAGACAGAGTTCATCTCGAACTTCAAAGGAGTGCCTCCGAACATATACGACATGATACCCTGCCTGGAGTCTGAGGACGTGGCTGAAGCCGTTCTCTACATGCTGTCGCAGCACCCTCGAGTCCAAGTGAGTACACATGTTTCTTCCCGAGAAGACTGGTACCGTGCATTGACGTTACAGAATTTAATTTCTCAATTCAGTAATAGAGTTTTCCGAGAATAAATATTAATTGATTCCTTCTGTAGTAAAATTCAGTAATTCATCTTAGATATCCTGTCATACACTTTTGTTCGTAGCTGCCTACAGGGAAAGAGTCATTTCATTGAAAAACAATCTCAGCACAACTAATGCCAACCATTTTCAAAAGGAAAAGCTTTATATTACAGGATTCTCTGATAAAAAGTAGGTTTCATAAGTGAAACGCGGAGGTAGCCTGTCAGATAATGCTCAGTCGTCTACTTAGATTTCACTTTTCAAAATCAAACGAATACTGCATGTGGCTCAGCAAGAAATAATGGAAGTTGGTCAACAAAAAAATTAGAAAAGTAGTTCTGATGCTAGCATTTAATGATGCTTAAAATGCCTCATATAAGTTTGGGAACGACTGCGAGCTCTCAGGTGACTAATATTGAGGCTGTATGCACGAAAATCCACAGACCGATACGTCTGCTTGGGCCATTCTGGTACACAACATTTGTTGTGCTTTTTCTTTCGTGGTCGCCAACTCCACAGCCAAATTACTCTTCATAAGATGGTAGGCATTTGTTATGTAAATTTTTCTTGTTTACTATTATCCTCTATGAATATACAGTGTAATTATGAGGCTGGCAATTACAACTGATTGCAAAAAAATGGTTCAAATGGCTCTGAGCACTATGGTACTTAACATCTGAGGTCATCAGTCACCTAGAACTTAGAGCTACTTAAACCTAACAAACCTAAGGACATCACACACATCCATGCCCGAGGCAGGATTCGAACCTGCGACCGTAGCAGTCGCGCGGTTCCGGATTGAAGTGCCTACAACCACTCGGTCACCGCGGCCGGCAACTGATTGCAATGAATGCCGATAACTTTACAGTGTAGCCCTACGTGAACATTGCAGTGGCAGTAAATATTGCCTTTCAGAAGAACAATTATCCAATTTGTATTTAATCTTTCTGGAGTGTAGCCTTTATGGAAGTGAAACGTGGCCTATAAACAGTTGACATAAGAGAAATGATGCTTTTTAAATCATTTTGCTACAGGAGAATGCTATCTCATGAATAGATCAAATAACTAATGACGAGGTACTGAACAGAACTGGCGATAATAGAAATTTACGGCACAGCTTGACTAAAAGAAGGGCTCGGTTGATAGGGCAGATGCTCAAACATCAAGGAACAGGGACTCGTCAGTTTGTCAATGTGTGTGTGTGTGTGTGTGTGTGTGTGTGTGTGTGTGTGTGTGTGTGTGTTTGGTGGGGAAGTGGGCGGGGAGGGACCGTAGATGGAGCCCAAGCTTTAAGTAGTGTAAGCAGCTGCAAATGGACGCCAGTTGCAAAAGTTATGCAAAGAATGCACTCGCGTGGAGAGCTGCGTCACACCAGTCTTCGAGTGAAGAACACAGTAACAACGTTGTCTTCAATGCGTTGAACGAGAGTTATCTGCCAAGTGACTTTCACTGGTGCCGTGATTAAGATCACGACTAAATCTCTAAATAGCAAATCAAATCACCAGCTTTCCACACGAATGTCGGCCCACCTGTGTTCCAGGTTGTGACTCGATTCACGTTATTACCCTGTACGGATAACTAATTCAATATTATTTTGTAACAGCTTATAAATCTTAGACGACATTTCGCAAAATGGTTTGCACAGTGGTTCTATGGTTAGGTGAGTATACGTCAGAGTTTAAGCGCTAAGCTTCAGTGATCGATCCTCAGATGGCCGCAGGATTTTTCTGTGACCTCTTCCATCTACGTGAGTGATCTGTTAAAAGATGAAAATACCAACTTACAGCCGGCCGGAGTGGCCGAGCGGTTCTAGGCGCTATAGTCTGGAACCGCGCGACCGCTACGGTCGCAGGTTAGAATCCTGCCTCGGGCATGGATGTGTGTGATGTCCTTAGGTTAGTTAGGTTCAAGTAGTTCTAAGTTCTAGAGGACTGATGACCTCAGAAGTTAAGTCCCATAGTGCTCAGAGCCATTTGAACCATTTACCAACTTACACCATGGTTTGGAGTCTACGTTCCACTGTAGATTCCCCCCTTTCCGGCTGGGTAAAGTCAGTTCATAGGCAGGAAGTAGGACCAGGCATACAACCTTCAATACTGGCCCTCCTAGTAATGCGCGATAGTGTTCAGCCTAACCTTCAGGTTGAGTGCAGCTTTATTTTTAATGCTCCTATAATTGTTTTTGTAAACTTGTGAATATGTAAGCAAAACGTTATTTGTTTCAGGTTCATGACGTCCTTATCTACCCTACTGGCAGTCCCCAGTGATGCCGCTGTGTATCGTGTCAACAAATCAGCTGTTATTTTTTAAATTTATTTGTGTTTAATAAATGTAACTTAATTTAACGTTTCAGTTAAAAGTGTGTGTTTTCATTAACCCCTGAGGTCTCTATTACACTGTAAAAGATCTTTGTCAAATGTCTTTTATAAAATATATTTCCTAAAATGTTTGACGGTGTACACGGGGATAATTTTAATATGTTTCATAAAAATTAAGCGTGGACCAACGTTTTGAAAAAGATTTGTCAATGAAATTTTGGCAGTGTTTGTATGAACCTATCAGTAACTATGAAATAGCATAAAAAAATCGAGACACTGTATCTCGTCGCATTTGCTGATAACACATAAACGTAAACTAAAAGGTGTAGGTGAAGCGACAGTAAGCCATTTTGCCAGGACAGAGTAAACGGAAGTAAAATGCGAGGAAAACTTACATTATACACACCATTAGCAATTGAAAGTTCCGATGTACTATTAAGTAGATTGATACGAAGTATCCGTCATGTTGTTGGTACAAATACTAAGCGCAGATTGGTACGATTAGGCAAACAGTATGCCATAAGAAAACAATTTGGGTACCACAATTTGGATGTTGAATGGCATTGTAGACAGAACCTGCACTTAATTTAATACCAAGTAAAGAACAGTCGTTTGGAACGTCTTTGACTCACTGATGTGCTATACATTCCTGAAAATTGTACTGTATGTACAATTAATAGATAAGGCTGGATGCTTTAATATAAATGATGACGAACAATTTGAAAACAATTCTGCAAAGCCTGATATATTGTTGTCACATAAAGCCCTTTCCAACTTTTGCGTAGAATCAGTGAAAGGTGTGTAACAAAAATCACTATTTGTCTTTACCTTTCTTACCAGCTGAGTCACACTTGCTACCTCCTGTGCGGGTTAACGAAAAATTCTGTAGGTATTGATTCTGAGTGATGGAGACCTAATCTTTCTGCAAAGGCTGAAGGTGCTCGTCCGAAGACGCAACGTTCGCTGACTAAAAGGCTCATCTTGATACAGGATTCATCTGACCCAATAATCGGATAACATTATTCCTTAGCACAACGGATTACTCAAAGTGAAGTGATCAAGCCAGGAAAGGTAATGTCTCGTAAGCTACTCTAGGTTCTGTCATACACAACTAGCCATCTAGAATGCAGCACCAAGAAGGGTGGGAGATATATCACAGACAAATTGATTTTCGAGATAAAACATTGTACAAAGATCGCGTGATTGAAAATACAGCCGCCTGTGAAGCGAGGAAGATGATGAAGCCAGTACTGAGTGCTGCCACACTTGCTGGCTAAAACCGCTGCTACACGACTCGGCATTGAATCGTGGTGCAGGCAGAATCGGTATTCGTCGGTAAAAACAACATCGATCCATTCTGTTGTCCATGTTCGTCGTTCATCGCTCCATTGTCGGCGCAAACACCTGTGACGCTGATGCAGAGCTAAACGCAGCGATGGATGGCTTGCGGAGAGTCCACTCTGCTGCAAACGACGTCGAATGGTACGTGCAGACATTGCTTGTTGCGCAACAGACAGAATTTATCGTGATATGGTTCGTGATGTGGCAGAGCGATCCATCACTGCCATGCTCTTAACATGCCTGCCATCACTTGTAGTGCTGCAACGAGGTGGGTGCATTCGATCCTGTTGCTCCGTTGTTCCGTCATGCGTCCAGCGATTACAGATCCTCATCACAGTTACTTGGTTCCGTCCGACACGATCACCGATTACTCTGAAGGATAAAGTGCAATCCTTATAGGCAACTATTCTTACTCTGTAGAACTCCGAAACGTGCTCGAAAGACGCTCGCTCTCTTCTACGAGGCATACTGAAGCAGCATACGCAAAAAGGCCGCACAGAAGGACAATTCCAGTATGTCCACAGGGCCGGCTGTTTCCCTTTACAATTTACAGGTGCCTCTAATGGCGCCCGTGATGTGAACCTTCGCTGAAATCCTAATCATATGCACGCTGCCAATATCACCTGATTTGGATGCTTCCTTCAGGGTGTTGCATCTTGGATGGACAGCGGTGTATTACAGATTCGTGTCTCCATTCATTACTTCCCTTCTTGCCCAGTTTCACTTTGCTGATATACTGATCTCGTGGGATACAAGAATGTCAGTGTAGCAGGCAATAGTACGGGTGATGGAAAATCATTCACGTAACCAAATGGATTCCTTTTGCGTTAATGGCAGAAATTTATTTTCCTAAAGCCATTGAGGTGGCGCTAACAATTTGGAAAAACATTAATACATTCATCACGTAAGCAGGCCATTAAATCATATGAGAACAGATCATTCCTTAAAATGTGACTGGAATAGAATTACCTAGATACACAATGGGCAATCATCACCACTCACCGTTACACGATTCAGATGCTCACAATCACACAATCACTCACGCAATTAGTAATTAGTGTGCAATATACAAAGTACTGGCTACTGGGAGCAAGCTAAGCTATGGGCGAATGCACTGGGCAGTGGAGACAGCTGATACCAAAGGCACACGCACAGAGTTTTAAATAATCCAAAAAAAAAAAAAAAGGTAGCTGAGTTATAATTCGTGCGTGCAGCATGTAGGCAGTCGTCCTGCAAAGATTTTAATCTCATATGCGATGCAGAAAAAATTTTCATTAGCTATGAAACTATGAACGCGTGAATTAGTGGAGAATAGAGGTCGCCGTTATATTCCAAAAGAAATAACCATTTAAAGAGGGTCAAACTTTCACACAAACTTTTCTCTTATCTTTAGTGATACAAAACTAGGAATAAACATAGTACGTGGTGGAACGAGTTTACATCCTATCAACGAAAATACTGAACTTTCGAAAAAAACAGTCACCAAAAAATTCGTATGGGATGCAGGTAGCCCTCCTACGGACATATTAATGTACTTCACAATGCAACGTACCATGGCATACTAGCTGTGAAACCATGAACACGTGAATAGTAGTGAGCAAAGCTTGCCGTAGTGCTCACAGAGAATGAATCATTTACTTTGAGTCATCTGTCTTCTGACTGGTTTGACGCTGCCCGCCACGAATTTCTCTCCTGCGTCAGCCTCTTCATTTCAGAGGAGCTCTTGCAACCTACGACCTCAACTATTTGCTGAATGTGTTCCAATCTCTGTCTTCATACTTTTTCCCCTCCACAGCTCCCTCTAGTACCATGGAAGTCATTCCCTGGTGTATTAATAGGTATCCTATCATCCTGTCCCTTCTTATCAGTGTTTTCCACATATTCCTTTCCTCTCTGATACTACGCAGACCCTCCTCATTCCTTACCTTATCAGTCCACCTAATTTTCAACATTCATCTATAGCACCACATCTCAAATTCTTCGATTCCCTTCTATTCCGGTTTTCCCACAGTCCATGTTTCACTATCATACAATGTATGCTCCAAACGTACATTCTCAGAAATTTCTCCGTCAAATTAAGGCTATGTTTGATACTAGTAGACTTCTCTTGGAGAGGAATGCCCTTTTTGCCAATGCTAGCCTTTTTTTGATGTCCTCCCTGCCCGCCCGTCATTGGTTTTTTTTTCTGCCTAGGAAGCAGAATTCCTTAACTTTATCTATTTCGTGACCGTAAATCATGATGTTAAGTTTCTGCTGTTTCTCATTACTTTCGTCTTTCTTCGATATACTATCAATCCATATTCTGCGCTCATTAGATTGTTCATTCCATGCAGCAGATCGTGTAATTCTTCTTCACTTTCACTCAGGATAGCAATGTCATCAGCGAATCGTATCGCCGATTTTATAGTACCCGTCTAAGCCTATAGCTTACCACTGTTTTTCTTAAAATTTCAAACATCTTGCACCATTTTACACTGTCGAACACTTTTTCAGGTCGACAGATTCTATGAACGTGCCTTGCTTTTTCTTTAGTCTTGCTTCCATTATCAACTGCAACGTCAAAATTGCCTCTCTGGTGCCTTACCTTTTCTAAATCCAAACTGATAGTCATCTAACACATCCTCAATTTTCTTCTCCATTCTTCTGTATATTATTCTTATCAGCAACTTGGATGCATGAGCCGTTAAGCTGATTGTGCTGATTGTCCGAAAGCCGGATGGTATGTCCCCAGACTAATGCATTCTGTACACCAACTTGAACAGTCATTTTGTTGGCACCTCCCCCAATTATTTTAGAAATTCTGAGGAAATGTTATCTATCCCTTCTGCTTTATTTGATCTTAAGTCCTCCAAAGCTCTCTAAAATTCAGATTCTAAACTGGATCCCCTATCTCTTCTGAATCGACTTCTGTTTCTTCTGTAACATCAGCCAAATCTTCCCCCTCGTAAAGGCCTTCAGTGTACTCTTTCCACCTATCCGCCCTTTCTTCTGCATTTCACATTGGAGTTATCTCTGCACTCTTAACGTAACCATACTTGCTTTTAATTTCACTGAAGATGGTTTTGACTTTCCTACATGCTGAGTCGGTCTTGGAAACTGACATACGGCCGGGAGAGGGGTGTGCTGACCACATGCCCCACCATATCCGCATCCAGTGACGCCTATTTTCTGAGGATGACACGGCGACCAGTCAGTACTGTTGGGCCTTCATGGCCTGTTCAGGAGGAGTTTAGTTTTTTTATACGCTGAGTCAGTCCTTCTGAAACCATTTCTTTTTCGATTTCTTCACATTTTTTACACAGCCATTTCGTCTTAGCTTCCCTGCACTTCCTGTTTATTTCATTCCTCAGCGACTTCTCTTTCTGTATTCCTGAATTTTCCTGAACATTTTTGTACTTCCTTCTTTCGTCGATCACCTGAAATATTTATTTTGTTACCTATGGTTTCCTCGCAGTTACCTTCTTTGTACCCACGTTTTTCTTTCCAATTTCTGTGATTGCCATTTTTAGAGATGTGCATTCCTCCTCAACTGTACTGCCTACTGAGCTATTCCTTATTGCTTTATCTACAGCCTTAGAGAACTTCAAGCATATCTCGTCATTCCTTAATACTTCTGTATCTCATTTCTTCTCTTATTGATTCTTTCTGACTAATCTCTTAAACTCCAGTCTACTCTGCATCCCTACTACATTGTGATCTGAATGTATATCTGCCCCGAGGTAGGCCTTACAATTCGAACTCTCACACAAACTTCTACTTTATCTTTTCTGTTGGACCCAATCAGGCAACAGACATGGTGTGAGGTGAGTGAAGTCCATACCAAAGACACACTATCATCTATATCAAATCTCAAATAAACGGAAAAAAGAGACACAGTTAATAGTTAATGTGAGTTATAGATAGTTGGTCTACACAGATTTTGATGTGCTACACGATCCAAAGTGCCTTGATCTACTAGTTGATCATGATTATATGAGGATGATGACGACCAAAAAGCTTCATATTAACCACAAAGAGACGATTACAAGTGGGAATAATTTCACCTGCATTTCTATGTGAGTTGTCTGTGACCAGATGTTAACAAACTATGAATCCATAATGCTTAAGACATTGCATATGTAGGCACATATCGATGGTTCAGTCTCACCCACAGTGATGACGTCAGAATAAACTCTTGCAGAGAAATTTAATGTAAGAACGAAAGTTAGCGAACCTCGACTCACTTTCCTAACACATATCTCACTCACAGAAAGAGAATTAGGGGATTCTAAAACTAAGTAATGCGTTCCAGTACCTCTATCCACAACTGAGACGAGACAGCCCTTGGAGCATGTCTGCTGACTTACCACATGGATGCCAAATGGATATCGGGCGGACGCCAGGAAACGACTCCACTTTCAACAGACCTGTTGGGTCTGACCTCTACTGCCCAACAAACTTTCAATCTGCTGTATACTTTTGACCCATTTCCTCCTGATGACGTTGAATTGGCAATGGATCTACCCTACTCATGCCTGTGTAGCTGTCCTCATAAGCATTCAGACTTACGATATACTCACTGTTATTCACAAAAAGAGAAGACAAGGACCGCGCAAATAGTTAATTTAGTTAGTTACTTTCATGTTCCTTGGATCATTTTCACGTCGAATCGTAAAGATGTAGAATGGATAATTTCACATACACATCAAAATTTTTAAACATTGTTCAAGCCGAACGTATATAAAGATTCTCCTTTTCTTAAAAATATCTACAGATGTGAGTCAGCAGTTCGTACCCAGCAGATTTTACAGAACCTGCAGATAACACTTTACAGTAACAGAACTTCTTCTACAGAATAGTAGACATTGCCAAGGAGAAACTTTTTAGTTTGTCTTCAAATTTAACTCTGTTATCTGTTAGACGTTTTATATTCGTGGGTAAGTTATAAAAAATTTTTGTTGCAAAATTGTACATCCCTTTTTGGTAAAGACAACTTTAATGTAAAACAATGAATGCCATTTTTCCTTCTGGTATATATATCATTGCTCCTTGTGAACTGCAGTGGATTATTACGAGAAACTACATGAGGGAATAAATATATTGTGAAGCAGTAGTCAGAATGCCCAACACTTTAAACAGTTGTCTAAAAGAGATGATTATGAGTGCGCACCACGTACTACTCTTTCAGCATTATTTTGAGCAGTGGAGACTTACTTTCTTAAAGATGAGTTATTCCAGAACGTTATTTCATATGACATTTCTGAGTGAAAATATGCAAAATACATCAGCTTACTGATTTGTCTCTTCCTAGGATTTGCAGTGATCTAAGTACAAATGTCGCTGAACTGAGTTGTTTTAGGAGTTCCAAAACGTGCCATTTTCAGTTTCAATTTTCGGAGAAGAAGGAAGGAGATTACAGTTTAACGTCCCATCGACAACAACGGTCGTTGGAGATGGAGCAGAAGCTCAGATTAGGGAAGGAAATCGGCCGTGCCCTTTCAATTGAACCATCCCGGCATTTGCTTGAAGCGAGTTAGGGAAATCACGGAAAACCTAAATCCTGATTGTCGGATGCGAGTTTGAACCGTCGCCCTCCTATGCGAGTTCCTTGTGCCAACCACTGCGCCATACCACTCGGTCAGTTTCAATTTGCACACCTAAGACTTTTAAAATTTCCGCAATATCTATTATTTCCTTATCATGTGTTACACTTATCATAGATGTAATATCCCTAGATGTGCAGAACTGAATATATTGTGCCCTGTTAAAACTGAGGGTGAGACCACTTGCTGAAAACAAGTCAATGATATTTTTAAGAACATTGGTTACTATTTCTTCCGCTTCTGTGTGTATGCTTGGATTGATTAGAAAACTGGCGTTAACTGCAAAAAGAAGTAATTGCATTTGTTATTAGGTGGAAGATGATTTACATATATGAGGAACGACAGTGTACCTAACATTGAGCCTTGAGGAACCCCAAACATGATTCTCCTCACTGAGTATAATGTCCCCAGACTACATTCGTTGAATTATTAACTTTCTGCATTATTTGGTTCAGATATGAAATCATCCACTGATTGGCTATACCATCAGTCCCACAAAACTTAAATTCATCTAGGAGAATACTGTGATTCACAAAGTCAAATGCCTTAGATAAGTCGCAGAAAATACCAACTGGTGCTATTGTGTTGTATAAAATTTGGTGAGTGAACATGTAAACGGTATTTTCAGTAGAACTACTCTCCTGAAATCCAAATTGTGATTTGCTGAAGATATTACTGTCTCTCAGATGAGATACTATTCTAAAATACATCACATTCTCAAAAAGTTTGAAAAATGTTGTCAGCAGAGAAACAGCTCAGTAGTTACTGACCTCTCTCCTGTCACCTTTCTTATGGAGGGGTTTGACAATGGCACGTTTCATTCTCTCTGGAAAAATGCCTTGCATCGGTTATGCGTTACATATTTCAGACAAAACATTAAATGGAAACAAATCTTTAGTACTCTACTAGATACACCATCAATACCAGACAGGCTTTTACGAGAAGAAGAACTTCTTAGCCGAGATCGCTATAAAAAGCTTTATTGTAGAAAACCGGTTTTGGTAAAACTAAGTTACTATCTTCAGATCTTCATAAAGGTTATTACGAACATCTTGCGCCATTTACACACAAAAACTTTTCATTGAATTTCTAGGTACGTAAAACATAAAATGAGCGATGCATTGGCACGTCAAAATTAAAATTACTGTGTACATCATAACTCGCCAAAACATCGATCCCATAACATAGCACGTCATGCCTACCGGGGCGCCACAAAACTGTCAATAGCCATTGCATGCGTTGTATCGAAAAACGACATAAACGGACTGATACATGCATAAAACGTCAGATCTCCACCAGAGGCAGAAAAGAGGTATGATCAATACGCTCGTAACGCGAGCAAAACGAATATGTGAACCGCAACACCTCAGACTCGTGAAGTCTTCTGAGGAGCAATGGGTACTCCTCCAGTTGTGTAAGGAGTGTAACAAACACTCGGCGAAGGGACACATCGGAAAAAGAAATGTCGGGTACGGCCTTTCTGCCATATATTCCTAGAGTGACGGACAAAATCGACCACATCTTGCGCAAACGCGGCGTAAAGACTATTTATAAACCGACAAAGAAGATCAAAGAGTGTCTCAGATCGGCAAAGCAGGAAAGGGACCCTCTCGCAATATCGGGAGTATACCGCGTACCATGCACATCCGAGGAAGTTTACTTTGCAACGTTGGGGCAGGTGGGGATATCGGTCGTGGCAGAGCACGCGCGCGCGCGGGATTAGCCGAGTGGTCAATGGCGCTGCAGTCATGGACTGTGCGGCTGGTCCAGGCGGAGGTTCGAGTCCTCTCTCAGGCATGGGTGTGTGTGTTTGTTCTTAGGATAATTTAGGTTACGTAGTGTGTAAGCTTAGGGACTGATGACCTTAGCAGTTAAGCCCCTTAAGATTTCACACATTTATTTATTTTTAGAGCACGCGCTCTTTGAGGCCGACAACACAGTAACATTCGCCGACATGGAAGTTCTGGCTGTTCTGGCTGTACAGTGAGCCATCACACCCACTTGTTCAGAGAATGTATAGAAATATCACAAAAATGAGAAAAGCTTGAGCAAAATAGATGAAAGCCTCAAGGTGAACGGATCCTGGATTCCAGTGCTGCAGTGAATGAACATTGCAAGTAGCAAGAGGAGAACCGCACCGGAAATGACCACGAAAAAGCCTTTGGGCGTTGGCGCGCCAGGTACACATAATCTGCTGCCGCAAGCTCGACCCCAGTCCACCACCAGTAATGGAGGGTGAAGCTCTGACAATGTCAGCCACTCGTGCTGACAAAACGTCAGAAAAACCATCAAACGAACGTCGGCCGAAGAAATAGAGACAAAAGCCAACAGGCAGTTTGTTAATAAGTGGCCACGAAAGCCTTAACAATTTTGTAATCCTAAAGCTCTCTCTTCTTTCAACGTCTTTTTTCTCAATTTACGTAACTTATCTGAGTAGAACAAACCCTCTGCACTCTAAAAATAAAATTCTCCAGCTCTCTTTCGGCGTAAGCTAGCCTCCTAGGGTAAAAAAGGTCATTTCACTATATCAACATATTTCGAAATTAGGCATAACATAAAATGATCCTTAACAAGGACATTCTTATCTGAAGACATTGCATTCCGAAAAGAGAGGAGCATTACACATCAAACATGACATTGAAGCACAAATAAAGCACTAAAGAGAGAACCTAATACACTCCTGGAAATTGAAATAACAACACCGTGAATTCATTGTCCCAGGAAGGGGAAACTTTATTGACACACTCCTGGGGTCAGCTACATCACATGATCACACCGACAGAACCACAGGCACATAGACACAGGCAACAGAGCATGCACAATGTCGGCACTAGTACAGTGTATATCCACCTTTCGCAGCAATGCAGGCTGCTATTCTCCCATGGAGACGATCGTAGAGATGCTGGATGTAGTCCTGTGGAACGGCTTGCCATGCCATTTCCACCTGGCGCCTCAGTTGGACCAGCGTTCGTGTTGGACGTGCAGACCGCGTGAGACGACGCTTCATCCAGTCCCAAACATGCTCAATGGGGGACAGATCCGGAGATCTTGCTGGCCAGGGTAGTTGACTTACACCTTCTAGAGCACGTTGGGTGGCACGGAATACATGCGGACGTGCATTGTCCTGTTGGAACAGCAAGTTCCCTTGCCGGTCTAGGAATGGTAGAAAGATGGGTTCGATGACGGTTTGGATGTACCGTGCACTATTCAGTGTCCCCTCGACGATCACCAGTGGTGTACGGCCAGTGTAGGAGATCGCTCCCCACACCATGATGCCGGGTGTTGGCCCTGTGTCCGTGCGGTTAAAGGCGCTGCAGTCTGGAACCGCAAGACCGCTATGGTCGCAGGTTCGAATCCCGCCTCGGGCATGGATGTTTGTGATGTCCTTAGGTTAGTTAGGTTTAACTAGTTCTAAGTTCTAGGGGACTAATGACTTCAGCAGTTGAGTCCCATAGTGCTCAGAGCCATTTGAACCATTTTGTTGGCCCTGTGTGCCTCGGTCGTATGCAGTCCTGATTGTGGCGCTCACCTGCACGGCGCCAAACACGCATACGACCATCATTGGCACCAAGGCAGAAGCGACTCTCATCGCTGAAGACGACACGTCTCCATTCGTCCCTCCATTCACGCCTGTCGCGACACCACTGGAGGCGGGCTGCACGATGTTGGGGCGTGAGCGGAAGACGGCCTAACGGTGTGCGGGACCGTAGCCCAGCTTCATGGAGACGGTTGCGAATGGTCCTCGCCGATATCCCAGGAGCAACAGTGTCCCTAATTTGCTGGGAAGTGGCGGTGCGGTCCCCTACGGCACTGCGTAGGATCCTAGGGTCTTGGCGTGCATGCGTGCGTCGCTGCGGTCCGGTTCCAGGTCGACGGGCACGTGCACCTTCCGCCGACCACTGGCGACAACATCGATGTACTGTGGAGACCTCACGCCCCACGTGTTGAGCAATTCGGCGGTACGTCCACCCGGCCTCCCGCATGCCCACTATACGCCCTCGCTCAAAGTCCGTCAACTGCACATACGGTTCACGTCCACGCTGTCGCGGCATGCTACCAGTGTTAAAGACTGCGATGGAGCTCCGTATGCCACGGGAAACTGGCTGACACTGACGGCGGCGGTGCACAAATGCTGCGCAGCTAGCGCCATTCGACGGCCAACACCGCGGTTCCTGGTGTGTCCGCTGTGCCGTGCGTGTGATCATTGCTTGTACAGCCCTCTCGCAGTGTCCGGAGCAAGTGTGGTGGGTCTGACACACCGGTGTCAATGTGTTCTTTTTTCCATTTCCAGGAGTGTATATCTAAACAACCACTTATTTCTTTAAGATGTTCACATTTGCAAAATGATACAAACCACGTTGTAGCACCAGTAATCGACAGGTTTATGTATATTCCGTATAAGTTCTCTGCTGGCATTGTATACTTCTGTATCTGCGTAGTCAAGATCCATGGTTACGTAAATATGTAATAATTATGTTAATTATTTCGGCCAGGTTCGATTCCCGGCGGGGTCAGGGATTTTCTCTGTCTCGTGATGACTGGGTGTTGTGTGCTGTCCTTAGGTTGGTTAGGTTTAAGTAGTTCTAAGTTCTAGGGGACTGACGACCATAGCTGTTAATGCCATAGTGCTCAGAACCATTTGAACCATTTGAACCAATTATTTCGGCGTTTTAAGAAACTATATTGTAACTGCACCTTTAGTTTTATATGTAATACTTTGTGAATGTAATAATTTGTAAACATTCTGTATATTTTACTGGTCCGTAAGTAGGAAAGCTAAGTGTGAAACCTGTAGTAACACCCAGCCGCTCTGGAAGTAGTTTGGCGGTACTGGAAAAGGTGGACACGGCGCGCAAGGCGCTTGATTTCTCTGTGGCGAGTGACATATTCGAGTTCTGACTGTGCTACTGAGTGGTCAGCGGCAGCCTTGGTCGGCGGTAGTGGTTCATTTAGATGTATAAATTGAGGCAAGAAGAGCTTGCGAGCACGTAAATTAGCCTCGAATGGTATGCAAAGTGGCCTATCGATCGTGTTATCATTATCAGCCCTGTTTGGTTAAATTCACAACGCCAAGAAGAGTTATATCAGGGCGTGGTTAACATAAAGAACCAAATTTGCTTTACCGCCAATTTTACAGCCACTGTAATTTGCCACAAGCGCCACCACCTTCAGCAGAACTGTTGTTTAAATTCGTACATCCAATGGACCGGGTATTATGTATTGAATAATAACATTTTGTGGAGCTTCTAAATTATCACCAGTCACATTCCTAGACAGGGTCCTTTCCAAGTGAATTAATTCCAAGTATCCTGTTTTTATTAAACTGATAATTTTGGCAGTGAAACATTTTACAGTTTCATTAACTTTGTGGAGTATGTAGTTTGGTTAGTTTTCTGTACAGCAGTAAATGATTTGTTGCATATAATTTTTCCTCTTAAAGTTCGTAAAGAAAGCTTTTCATTAAATAAGATGTTGCCATTAAAATAATCGATGACAAAAATATAAAGTGCTTATAGCTGCCTGTCAGTAGAAGTTATAAAAAGACAGCACTATTATTTAACTTTGAACAGGTTTGTAAACTTATAATTGTTTGTTTCTTTGTATATTTTGTTTTAAAGAAGTTTTTCAAGCTGTGTAGTCATTTACAAAGCTAGTTTGACTTTGAGTCCAGTGAGAGATTAGCCGCTAGGTTTCCTTTGTAACTGTTGGAATACTTCTGCATTATTAATAATACTTATAGTTGTTACAAAAGGCATTTGCCATTTTCTTAATTTTGTATGTTACCATTTACAACTGATTATGGTTCTTCCACCCTTAAACAGGTATGGTTTGAAGAACCATAAGAAGAACCATAAGCTACTTAGCTTGTGTAATAAATGAAAGTAAAGTCTCCTTTTCATGAAGTGTAGCAATCGGTACAATTATTTATTCTGCACCAAGACTTTTCTTATATCTTGTATTTGTATTGCCCATTTGTGTAGATTAGCTTCATGTGCAAATTCCTGAAGCCCATAGTTAATCAGTACTCTTTCAAAACATGACCTCTTTTTGATACAGTTAATTAAAATAATAGCAGTTCATGCTACTGCCAGTCAGATTTTGTTAGTAGGTTCATATGTCCTTCTGCACTTATTCTTTGTACTGCATAGCAGTTGTTGCCAACAGTTAAGTGTTATAGTGAGACAGTGTGTACTGCTGCATTTATTGGCCATTGTATGTTCTGCAAAAGGATTAGCTGCTGTCTTGTTTACTATGGCAAGTTACTGTATACTACTGAGAGTAACTGTGTTGGAAGAGATTACGTAGGGTATCAAGTGAGGTTAGTTTTCTTAGGTGAAGTTTATTTCCGCTTTGCCATAAAACTTGACACTGTATTGCATAATTAAGCTGGCGACCGCATGTATATGTAACTACAGTTTGTCTTCGTGTTAGTAAAACATCAGTTCAAAACATGTTTGCTTTGCTGTTGGACTGTTACACTTACTTCGCTATTACGAAATTATAGCCCGATTCCTTTTCATTAGATACAGTGATGGTCAGGATAAACCCTTCAGAGAAGGTTGACATTATCGGCGATTGCCAATTTGGTAAGGACCAGTAGTATTGCAACGTGATTCTTTGTCCTTATCGTTTCACTGTCCACAGTATTTTTATGTAGTACCTTTTGTATGTGGAAAGGACCAGCGTATTCGTTGAAAAACTTAATGCGCAAAAATTGACGTTTTATTGATAGCATATGCGATGTGATTAATACCTTGTCTCTTACTTTTAGGTTAAGCTGATGTGCCTGTCCCTTCCGTCTACTTTTTCTGTTCACTGAATCCTTCTTGTTTTGTTCAGTCGTGATATGAACAATTTCTGCATGTCGTAGTCTTCCAGTGGGTGGCGAATTCTTTAGTTCTCTTACCTAATTAGGATGCGGCTGGTTCTTCGCTATAGAGTCCATACCAGTAGCCCCTTTTGGCATCTCGTCATTACATTTTGAAACTCATTAAGAAACACCAGCTACAAGATGATGTTTCGAAACGAATACCGATTTTATTTGTCCTCTTCAAGATGGTTTGCCATTACTTTGATCAAAACTGTGGGCCATTATCTAAGGTGACCTTCTTGACACGCCCGACTTGTTTGAGGATGCGACTGGTGAATGCGTTGCAGTCTGTAATGGAATGAGTGTGACACTTCGAAACAAGCTCTACTGCAACAAAAAAACACTGGAATCCATGTATTGTTCTCGTGAGGGAGACAAACGAGTCTGTGGCTGCTAATTTTCTTAGCTGAGCTGAAATAATAGGGTAGAGAGAAACCCTGTATGAAATAGTGGGAGGCATCACCTTTGACACACTTTTCAACTACTGTGTCTGATTCGTCTCTTCACGTTGTTACAGTGCACAGACTCACCCAGTTCCTTAAAACATTTTCATGCTCTAAATGCTCATACCACATTAATTTGTTGATTAGTTCATCTGAGATGCACACTACCTAACTTGTCTTCTCCATATTCCTTCTATAAAACAGAACATCGTCTTTCACAGATAAAATTTCCGCAAAGTGGTTTCTCTATCATTCCAAAGCCTTGATTTTAGTAATCTCAAGATAGGGTCTTTGGCCTGCTCTATCCATCCCTACATAATTTTCAAAAGCTACTTGTGGATGTAGATAAAGTTATATCGATTCTCATTTAATTCTTCGTCACTTCCCCGAATGAATATAGCAAGACCACTGGATAGCAAGGCCGTTACTACATTTTGTGGTCGCAGAACATATATATAATTTTAAATTTACATTCTTCGAGGTAAAGAGCTCAATGTGTCAATCATCCATGTGTCAGTCCTGCTAACATTAAGAACTGCAGAGTCTTATGAACTGTATTTACTTTGATTCAACGTCTGAAAAAATATCTAAACTTGGTGAGGCCTCATGCTATGGTTAATGCCTCAAGCTTAGTAACAGTGTAATTCATATCTGTTTTACTGTGAACACAACTTGCAATTACAGCTGTCTGGGGCACAACTACAAAATCTTCTTCGTACTCTTGGAAGAACGTCAGACCTAAGCCATACTGAGAACTGTCTGATGATATGCAAAATTCTGGGCAAATCAGTAGTGATAATGTTCACTAGCAGAGGAGGCCCATGGTTCACATGCGGTCCGTTTTCAGCGAATCGCTGCCTATTATCAGTGTAGGGACATTGTTCCCATGATTCAAAGCCATGATTCCTGCTTCGCTATCCAAAAATTCGGTTCTGCAAAACAACCACCCTCCAGTTCCTTCATTCGTGACTACAGCTTTGAGATGGAGCTCCCTCAGATTTTCTCAAAAAATACGAATTATTTGACTTTCTGTTGTATCCTACCCCTTGTAACAATTTTTGAGAAGAGTTCAAATCTTCCATATCGCTCTCGGCAATTACTAACTCCCATCACAACTTCTGCGTGATTTTTGTCATACAAATGCGAATCACTTCGGGCAGATCATAAGGAGCATCCAGGCGTTGATTATGTTTTACCACGTCTTTGAAAAATGTAATGAATTTAGGATCGTCAGTATAGTTATAATTCTTCTCCGTAAGGATATTCAAGTTTATTTGGTATAATGTGCTTTTCGACCAATACATGTTGCGAAAATTTGTGTGAAAATTATTGTATGTTGCATATTTGCACATCAAAATTTGCAAATCTTCTTCCTGCAAATGGCTACAGACGAATTTCGTATTTAGAAAGAGTACCCAGTAAGACGGAAGCCAACGGTCAAATTGTTCATGCCACAAACTCAGAGGCTGTTCATTTGTCACATCTGGAAGAGAGAATAGTTTAGTACTGATACAATGTGTCACCTGAATTCGTGACTGTGAACCGCTACAATTTCATTACGAGTAGAAGAGGCCACAGAGTCTAGAAACTAGCGAATGTTACATAATCTTTCTTCTAATTCGCATAATGCTTACAAATCCTTCCATTTCCATTTCCTGTGCCAACCTGCACATCCGATCTCATGGATCTATCTCCCCACCTGAGTTTGTCCGTTGCACCTCAGCCAACATTTTCTGATTTCTCCTGTTAATTCTGAGTTATATTAACTTACACCGCACGAATGACTGTAATGCTTTACTGTTGTCTACTGGATTATGTTGTGTTTGGTCCAACTCTCCTTCACTCCATAGCAAAATCTACTCAACTGCAATCATCAGTGCATCCAGGTTTTCTGTTACCTTACGGGTCTCAGCTCTCTGTTTCTCCAATACTTGTGTTCTTTGATGATACACGTGTTCAAGAATTTTTCGAATAACAAAAGACATCTCAGCCACTACCTCCTTTTTATGGCCTTTATCTGGTGCTACTCCATTACAAGTCAACAAGTCGTGCTCGATCGCAACCATGTAGCTCCTGAGTTGCTCTGCTAATTCTCTCTGGCTGCTCCGCACTTTATTAACTTTCACTGCTATTTCATCTTTACAGTAACAAAGTGTGCTGACCTCTGCTGTATCTTGATTACGTCATGATGAATATGTTCAAAAGTCATCCGATTTTCAGGAGCTGATGCATCTTTTGAGGCCCTCAGTTCATCAGATCTTTTTTTCTTTTCGTCTAATTTACTAAGTTGCTCATCACACCTTTTATCAGTTCCCCTTTTTTCCTCCCCATGCTTCCTATTCAACGCTGTTCGATCTCCGCTTTACTCATCTAACTTTTTCTTCATGTCGTCGCTTAGACTTTGCAAAATTAGTGGAGAGCTTGTGTATGTGTCAAAGTGGTCGTTGTTTGCTGTATGTGAACGCTGTCTGGCGATACCATACCAACAGCAGCCCTCTTGTTCCGGATGTACGTTTCTGCATTTTGGGAGCTCTGAAGGCACTCTTCAACTTTCCCCATCTTCGAACACTTTCTCCTCTAGAGTAAGCGGCTGCGCACTAAAAACGTCCTACAAGATCCTTCCCCTCATGTCGCCTCAGCAAACTCGCCCCTTCTTTCTGTCTCCTCAAAAGCATTGCTCTGTTCACCCAATCCATCGTTACAAAACTCTCTGTCCTGGACCTCGTTACATTATTCACTCTATGTATTTCCTCGCTACCGATCATAATATTAATACTCTAACCTTACACACATCAAAGAAAAGAAACATCACTGCTATCAAATCTTCATTACAAACTCGTAAAACATTGGAGAGTTAAATATTTCACATGCACATATCTATATGAATAAGTTTCCTGCAAAAGAACAACACACAATACACTAGGAATCAAATGAGAACAACACTATTGGTCAACTAACGGAATTGTGCAAAACCTGAAAGAAAATTTAATGGTTATTACTCATCAAAATGTGGCTGTTTCTCAAAAACATCCTCATATTCGAGTAAATCCGTGACAGGAACCACCACATGAAAGATGAGTGTAATAAAAATTAGTTTACATTTCTTTACATGTTGAGTCATACTTTCTACCTCATACGAAGGTTAATGAAGAACTCTCCAAGTATGGATCCTAATCGGGAAGGGGAAGGGAGGGGGGGAACTAACCTTTCTGCAAAGGCTGAAGGTGCACATCTGAACACATAACGTTTACTGACTAAAAGGCTCATACTGATATAGGATTAATCCTAGCAAAAAATTTAATTATATTAGCTCTTAGCGCAACGGAGAATGTTAATTAATGTCAGCTAGTCAGGGATGGAGCCATAAGCCACTATATACTCTTATTACCGATTCCTCTCTCCATTCATTAGTCCACCTATTGTCAGTCTCATCACTGCTGACATACTGGTCTCTTGGGATAAATGGATCTGCGTGTAACAGGCAATGTTTTGGTAATGGAAAATTATTTACATAACCAAACAAACAAACACCGTCCGAAAAGGCCTTGAAGACCCGACGGTATCGACCGGAAGTAGTGTCATCCTCAATCCTTGGGCGTCACCAAATGCGGATACGCAGGGGTTCCTTTTTCATTAATGTCAGATGTTTGTTTTCTTAAAGACAAAGAGTTGGCGCGAACAATTTGAGACAAAATTAATACATTCATCACGGTCACGAGTGCATTAAATCATACGAGAAAGGATGGTTCTTTGATATGTGACTTGAATAGAATTGTCTTAGCACACAATGTATAACAGTGGCGAACATCACTGCTCACCATTGGCAGATTCAAGTAGTTAAAACATGCAAGCACTCATGTAAACAATAAATAGTGAGTAACTAAACGAATTGCTGACTGGTGTGAGCAAGCAGAGCAGAGGATGGCTACTAATTAGTGTTTGAGGCAGGACGTAGGTAACCGTACTACACAGAGTTTAATGATCTATACACACAGTTTTCAACATTTTTGATTTCGGGGCTCCCCTGAACAGCTATGTAGGATACATTGTAAAAACTGAAATAATTAAGTGATGCAGAATGGAAGATCTCACCTATAAAAACAATATTTAAGAAAGGAGACAGATCAAAACCCGAAAATTATAGAGGCATATCACTATTAAATACAGTGTATAAGATCTATGCTAGAATGATAACCGAAAGGCACCCATAATGGAGTGCCTGCTGTCAGAAGAACAAAATGGATTCAGAAAGGGGAGAAGCTGTACAGGACAACATATTTAGTCTACAGCAAATTATAGAAAAATATAAGGAATTCAATAAAGAAACACACATCATTTTTGTGGATTATTTAAAGGCTTTTGATAAATAGACAGGTATTATGGGAATTTTAATAAGAAGGAGGACACCAATATACATCGTACATATGGTTCAAAAGATCTATGCTAATACAAGAATCCATATAATTGGGAATAATGAAGAAATAACAAAGGTTATTAATTTAGGAGCTCGACAACGTTGCAGCCTCTCTTCACTGAGTTTTAATGTATACATTGACGACATTATACGGCAATGGAGAATGAAACAGAAGAACTATACATGTAACTTCAACCAAAAAGATTACACTATGACTTTCTTATTCGCAGATGACATAAGCTTTAAACCAGCTATCTTTAAGATTACGTTTTAGTTCATTATTTTTTATTTTGATTTTATAAGTATTTTAGGTTTTTTATTAAGATTATTTATTTAATTTTAAAATTTTGTGATAATGATAGAATTAGTATATTTATTTGTATATAATTTTTACCTTGTGTTAATTTCGAATAATGAAGATGGATTGCAGAGAGCTGCCTACGAACTATACCAAACATGCCAGATATAAGTCAATATCAATACAAGAAAAGGCGATGGCTTTCCGCGAAAAAAGTTCATTAAGAACAAAAATAATTGTACACAACAAGATTATAGGGCAAGTAGACAGATTCAAATTTCTAGGAACCTTGCTGTCGCACAGGGGAGACCTAGATCAAAAAGACAAAATTGAGAAATTTAACTACTTTATGGAAGTGAAACTTGGGTAATGAAAAAGAAAGAGAAAATAAATTTAAAAGCCAATGAAATGAAATTCCTCAGGTAAATAGCAGGATACACCAAGCTAGACAAGAAATACAGATATCAGGAAGGAATTAAATATTTTCGATATAAACAGGAAGGTTGACAAATACCGACAAGAAAGGATATTCGATCTGTTACGAATAGACAAATCAAGATTACCACTACATTTTTGGCGATTTACTCCGGAAGGTAAAAGATGCATTGGAATAAGGACCAGGTATATCTGCAACAGGCTGAGGGAAAGCCTAATGCATGACGGAAGAAGAAGAAGAAGGAGAAGAAGGAGAAGAAGAAGTTATGCTAAAATACTATTCACTTCTATTCGACACTTCAATTTGCTTCTTGTTACACAACTTGTCAATTCTTGGCAGCAAATGGCATACAGCTACACTCATTTCCTTCTTCACACAAAGTCCTGATCTGTATTTGGTTTTCATCACAGCCACTGCTTTCTTGCCCAAGACTGATGAATACCAAAATGTTGGCAATGTCACTGATGGAAACTTTTAGTAAAGAAAAAAATGTTCAAATGTGTGTGAAATCTTATGGGACTTAACTGCTAAGGTCATCAGCATGAAGTTCAGATGAAATGTTTTACAATTATAGAAACAATATCTGCTGTAAAGCCTGTGTAATTGTCGTTTATAAAATGTTGCAAAGAAGGAAAGTAGTCCACTTCTCCTCCATCGTTCTTTTCTCTCTTCAAAAGAAGAAGGTTCTTTTTGAAGGCCGGTACTTTACCAATCAGCTGAGTGAAATGAGTTTCACTTTCCTGCAGAGAATTAACTAGTGATTTAAACTTCTCAAGTATATCACTTAAGTCTGTGACTTTTAATAGAAAGTCAGTATGTAGAAAGCACTTGGCACTGTAATATTTTCTTCTTCCGGATAAGAACAGACTTCTCGCCCAATGTCAGTATCCTGAAAGTACTTAGCACTGTATGAGTTTTTTCTTCCAGAGAAGAACAGATTTCTCGCTTATGTTAAAAAATGCGCGATAGCAAATTTCCCCAGGAAAGTCTGCGAATGATGCTACTATAAAGTAAGATATATTTATTCAGCAAATCCAGCTTTCTGAGGACGAGTTTGAATAAAGTTCATTACATTAATGACAGTTTGCAGTACCTGATCCAGATCAACACTCAAATGTTCCGAAGCAAGTGCTTCTTTATGGATAACGCAATGCTGGACATAATATCAGGAGCTTTGTCGTGGATAAGTACTTGTAAGTTATTTTAACGCACCAGCATACAGCGCATACTGTCGATACAGACACCAAAACAGTGAGATTAGATTATTGGATTTTCTGCCATGAAGTTTATTTCGAAAAAGCTTTTCCTGTCGTATCCGCATTTATTTCCTTGAAAAAAGATCATCTTTCACCATTTCGTTACTTTTTCCAACAACAAATCGCACGTAGCAAATAAATGAGCATCTCTACCGCTGTCAATGGCTTCATCAAGCTTCGAACCGAAATCCCTCCGTGTAATCTCTGTGTATGAGAGGCAATGTCCTGACTGACTGGCCATCATAGCCCAGCACAAACCACTAGCGATAGCAAATTGCAATATGGAGAAGGTGTGGTGGAACTTGTACTGCAGGCGTCGTTTAAGAAGGGATTTTTCGAAATTACAATCCTAAGGGGGTGAAATAGGAGATGAAGAGATTTTTAAAAAAAGTCGCTATTTAGGTAATTTTGTAGCTCGATCTACGAAGATTGCTATTTGATTTCTCAGTCAGAAATAAGGAAGTACGTGTTTAAGCGTATTGGAAGTTTAACCTTACGGGGGTGAAATAGAGGGTAACGCTTTTCTTTGAAGATATGTCGTTATTAAAGAACTACTAAGCTATTTTAAAAGCTACGTCTATGGGTATTGGTATCTGATTTTTCGGTTACAAATAAAAAAGAAAATGAGTTTCAGTGATTTTGGAAACTGAATCCCTAAGGGGGTGAAAAAGAGGATGAGACTTTTTATGAAAACATTTTATTATGAAGGCATTTTTAAAGCTAAATCTATGAAAATTGAAATTTGGCTTCTCTGAAATAAAAAACATTAGGTGTTTCACTGTTTGTGGAAATTCAGCTTCTATAGGGTGAAACGGGGGTGAAAGTTTATATTGAAATATTTCGTTGTGCAAGCCTTTTTGAAGCTGAATTTATAAAAATTTGTATTTGGCTTTTCTGTTAGAAAAGAAACATACGCATATTACTGCTTTTGGAAATTCAGTCGCTAAGAGGGTGTAATGGGGGTGAAATGTTTTATGAAAACAATGAAAATATGTCATTGTGAAAGTATTAATAAAGTAAAATCTTTGGAAACTGGTGATTGGCTTTTCTGTTAGAGATAAAAAAAATACGTGTTTCAGTGTTTGTGGAAACTCAACTCCTAAGTTAGTGCAATACGAGATGAAAATTTTTAAGAAAATATTTCATCACATTAAAAACATTTTAAAGCTAAATTTGTGAATAATTGGTATTTCACTTCTCGGTTAGATATAAAGAAATATTTGTTAAAGGATATAAGTTGCTATGGAAATATCTCCACAAGAACGCAAAATGCATAGTTAACAAAAACTTTGTATTCTAGCTACCAGAATCGCTTATTGGTCACAAGTGCATTCGGGAAAGAACATGCTTATATGGCGTTAATTAACGTGAAAATCTTAGATGGTGTTCCAAATTGTGAACAACGTAAAAATTCTATTAAATAATAAGAATCTCTGCGGTCCATACAATCTGTGCGAGCGAAGGAGCAGGCACTAAGCTAGTTCTTTCTATAATTTTTTTCAGAAAGATCCTCTCTTAAATCTCGAATTCGACGACTAATTGTAGTGTTAGATAAAGGAATGGGCAAAAGCTGCTATGTCAGGGACTCTCCAAGCATACTGGATACCATGTCAATAGTACATGGTAGAATTAGTTGTTTTGTAATCGTATGGGGTTTCTTACATTTTGGTAATAGGTAAGCTACACTGTAAGTTGCTAGAAGTGCTTTACTGAAAATTCTCACCTGCTTAGAAAATTGTTTTTGTTCTTTCATTGGACTCAGTTTAGTAGGAAAGTATTCTTTTGGTTTGATTTCGTCACTTTTATAAACACTTTCTAAATGATGCTTTAATTTTCTAGGTAGCATATGTTTCTACGGAAAGTGTTCCGGCGTAACGTCCAGCGCCGGCACGACGATCGAGAACGGAAGACCAGAGGGGGCTGTGAGACAACGTCAGCCAACAGAACGCCGACAGACCCCTGTCTAGGACGACACCGAGGCAGGAGCGGCATCTAGAGCCGGCCAAGGGAACATAAACGCCGCTCCGCCTGGCCGCGCCCCGAGTTGGAGATGAGCCGTCCTACGAACGCTGCAGCAGTGACTTAGAAACTGTATTGGTTCACATGTATTTCGAGTTGTACATACTGAAGAGCTTGCTTATCTTGGCTGTCGCCCCTTGCTTGCGACACATCTGTATGTCACAAACTTAAGTATTGTTGTCATTGGTTTTTGTAATAAACTCCACTAATACGATTTGCTTGAATTGTTGTCTAGCGATCCGAGAAAGCAGCTTTCCTAGACACCCTATATTAGACCAGTGGGCAGAACACAGCAGAAAGTACTTTCAAATACACTGTGGATGCTCTTCATTGTTCACAACATTGGACGTCGAACCAAAATCTAAGTAGCTATCGTTGTATTTTCTGTACTTGCATCTCCTATCTTTCCTTGGTTCAAATGGTTCAAATGGCTCTGAGCATTATGGGACTTAACATCTGAGGTCATCAGTCCCCTAGAACTTAGAGCTACTTAAACCTACCTAACCTAAAGGCATCAGACACATCCATGGCAGTGGCAGGATTTGAACATGCGACAGTAGCGGTCGCGCGGTTCCAGACTGAAGCGCCTAGAACCGCTCGGCCACTCTGGCCGGCTCCTTGGTGTCCTTAGCAAGTTTTCGCTTTTTACTTCCACTTGACAAATTTAAAAACTTTTTCATAGCATCGCCTTTATCAGCTTCATAACAGTGACAATATAACAAAAACTGGTTGAAACACACAACAATCACTGCTGATGCTAAGTGTAACATGTGACGGTTCAGCTCCGAGGTTATGACTGCTTAACCGGGCAGACGATATATAAAGTGGAATTCCTCCAAGTCCACACAAGTTGACAATAGAAATTAAATTTCCTTCAGCTGTGGTTTTTGTCACTAACTACGAAAAAAATGCACTGCACCCCAGAAGTCATTCTTAGTGCTTCAGGACGCCATGGTTCTATATAATCTAGGTGGCTATAGCTCATTAGCTACGAACCCGCGGGACGTTGGCGAATAGAGGTCGCCTCTATATTCACAAAGAAATATTATTTAAAGATGGACAAACTCTCAAGCAAACTTCGCTTTTATCCTTACTCTAGCGATCCAAACCGACGAATAGAAGTGGTGTGTGCTCGGTGAAGCCTATGTCATCATCAACAAAAATACTGTATAGTCAGAAATATAGTCACCGAATAATAATTCATTTGTGATGCAGGTAGCATTTTTTTTCTTTTTTTTGTGGAGACATCTGTCTCCTGATTGTTTTGATGAGGCCCACCACGAATTCCTCTCACAAGGGAACCTCCTCATCGCACCCCCCTCAGATTTAGTTATAAGTTGGCACAGTGGATAGGGCTTGAAAAACTGAACACAGATCAATCGAGAAAACAAGAAGAAGTTGTGTGAAACTATGAAAAAAATTAATAAAATATACAAACGGAGTAGTCCATCCGAAGATAGGCAACATCAAGGACAATGTGAATCACGGAGCGTTGTGGTCCCGTGGTTAGCGTAACTGCGGAGCGAGAGGTCCTCGGTTCAAGTCTTCCCTCGACTGAAAATTTTACTTTCTTTATTTTCGCAAAGTTATGATCTGTCCGTTCGTTCATTGATGTCTCTGTTCACTGTAATAAGTTTAGTGTCTGTGTTTTGCGACGACACCGCAAAACCGTGCGATTAGTAGACGAAAGGACGTGCGTCTCCAATGGGAACCGAAAACATTTGATCACAAGGTCATAGGTCAACCGATTCCTTCACAGGAAAACACGTCTGATATATTCTATACAACACTGGTGACGGCATGTGTGTCACATGACAGGAATATGTTGTCGACCCACCTAACTTGTACACTTAGCGAATGGGTAAAAAGATTCTTCTACCTTGCCCGATTTAGGTTTTCTTGTGGATGTGATAATCACTCCCAAAAAAGTGATGAAAACATAAGAGTTTGTCACATAAACAGAAAATAAAAGATTAAAATTTTCATTCGAGGGAAGACTTGAACCTAGGACCTCTCGTTCCTTAGCTGCTCTCGCTAACCAGGAGACCACGGCGCTCCTTGACTCCAATTGCCCTTGATGTTGCCTATCTTCGCATGGACTACTCCGTTTGTATATTTTATTAATTTTTTTCATAGCTTGACACAACTTCTTCCTGTTTTCTCGATTGATTTGTGTTCAGTTTTTCAAGGCCTATCCACTGTGCCAACTTATAACTAAATCTGAGGGGGGTGCGATGGGGAGGTTCCCTTGTCAGAGTAGCGCTTGCAACCTATGTCTTCAATTACTTTCTGGACGTATTCTAATCTCTGCCTTCATCTACTGTTTTTACCGTCTATAGCTCCGTCTAGTTTTACGATGGATGTTAGTCCCTGATATCTTAATAGATGTCCTACCGTCCGGCCCCTTCTTCTTGACAGTATTTTTCTCATATTTCTTTCCACGCCGAATCTCCGGAGAACCTCATCATTCCTTATCTTAAGAGTACGCCTAATTTTCAAAATTTTTCTGTAGCACCATATCTCACGTGCTTCGATACTCTTTTGTTCCGGTTTTGTCACAATCCGTGTTTTACTACCATGCAATGCTGTGCTCCAAACGTACATTCTCAGAAATTTCTTCCTTAAATTAAGGCCTCTGTTTAATGTTAGTAGACTTCTCTTGGCCAGGAATGCTCTTTTTGCCAGCGCTGGCCTGCGTTTTATGTCTCCATTCCTTCGTCCGTCATGGGTTATCTTGCTTCCTAGATAGAAGGTCACCAGTCTTGTCTCGCTGTTCTCATTTCTACTACTCCTCGTTATTTCTACTACTCCTTGTTACTTTCGTCTTTCTTCGATTTATTCACGGTGCATATTCCGTACTCATTAGACTATTCATTCCATTAAGCAGATCCCGCAAATCTCCTTCACTGGCCGCGCGGGTTAGCCGCGCGGTTTTGGGCGTCTTTGTCACGGTCTGCGCGGCTCCTCCCGTTGGAGGTTCGAGTCCTCCCTCGGGCATGGGTGTGTGTGTTGTTCTCTGCGTAAGTTAGTTTAAGTTAGATTAAGTAGTGCGTAAGCTTAGGGACCGATGGCCTCAGCAGTTTGGTCCCATAAGACCTTACCACAAATTTCCAATTTATTCTTCACCTTCACTGAGGATAGCAATGTCATAAGCGAAACTTATCATTGATGTCCTTTCACCCTAAATTTTAATTCCACTCTCGAATCTTTATTTTATTTCCGTGATTGCTTCTTCGATGTACTGATTGAACAGCAGGGGCGAAAGACTATATCCATGTCTTACACTCTTTTTAATCCGAGCACTTCGTACTTGGTCTTCCACTGCAATTGTTCCCTCTTGGCACTTGTACATATTGTATATTATCCTTCCTTCTACATAGATTTTAATGTATTACACAATGCTAACTGTGTTATTATGAACGTGTGGTCTGGTGGTGATCGAAGAAGAATTAATCATTTTAAAAAGTCCGAGTTCTCATACAAACTTCTCCTTTACCTTTACTAGTGAGCAAAACAAAGGAACAGACATGGTGCGTGGTGGGTGAAGTACGTATCAAAGACAAACTATGAATAACACATATCATGAATAATTCAAAATCAAATGGCTCTGAGCACTATGGGACTCAACTGCTAAGGTCATTAGTCCCCTAGAACTTAGAACTAGTTAAACCTAACTAACCTAAGGACATCACAAACATCCATGCCCGAGGCAGGAGTCGAACCTGCGACCGTAGCGGTCTTGCGGTTCCAGACTGCAGCGCCTTTAACCGCACGGCCACTTCGGACGGCTATCATGAATAATTAATCAGATCGATAGTCACTGGTTAATAGCTCGTATCGGATGCAGGTATTCCTTCTACGTGGATTTTAATGTACTTCACAGCCTAATGGTTGTGAAATCAGGACCAAGTGGAGCTTATGGCAAACATCTTGATACTAGCCACAAAGAAACAATAGTAGTACCAAATCAATCAAATTTCTACGCGAACTATCTGTGACAAAATATTAACAAACTTTAAGTTCGTAAGGCTTAAAGAGTTGAATACTTCAGCACATAGCGATGATTCACTCTCACACGAAGCGATGACCGACAGACTTCAAACTTTCTGCGAATTTAGTAAAAGAATAAAAAATGGGGGACCTCGATTCACTTTCCTAACACAGATGATACTGAAAGAAAAAGTTCTGCATCGAGTGCTACTGACTCGTGAGCACTTACACTATCTGCCGCTTAGAATGAGGCGCTGAAAGCTGCCTACTCCGTCCTATGTGATAAGCGAAAACTGCACATCATCCTCAGTTGTCAGATATTCCCCAGTTACCGTAACTGTGAATAGCTGTCTCACTGTGCTACAGCATTTCGATGACCTTGAATGATATCCTGGTGTGTGAATTGCCGGACTTGCCACTGTGAAACGATAAGCAGAATCTGAGTGTCATCCTTACCTGTCGAAACTTTATCTGTTACTATAATAAGAAAACGCTGCCATTGTGGTGCAACATTGTGGCAGGTATGAAATTTTCTCTCCGTTCGTCAGCAGAGTGTAAATTCAAGCTCTATGAATAGACTTTCTATTAGCAGATTTTCTTCAGGTTGATGACTTAGTATACAATGTGGGTAAGTCCAATAATTTCCCGTTGACATTCTTTCATCGGCAGCACTCACCAGTTCGTTGTCAGCTACAGCGTTGGGTCACTGAAATTAACGTTCAAAAATGCTTCCAGGTGCATACTCAGGCAAAGTAGTAAGCTATTTAAATCTTGACGCCGCTCTACAGCCAGAATAATATGATTCAAATTTACTCCCGCTGTGAAATGGTTCAAATGGCTCTGAGCACTATGGGACTTAACTTCTGAGGTCATCAGTCTCCTGGAACTTAGAAGTACTTAAATCTAACTAACCTAAGGACATCGACCGTAGCGGTCGCGCGGTTCCAGACTGTAGCGCCTAGAACCGCTCGACCACCCCGGCCGGCCCCCGCTGTGAAAGACGACGAACTATTTTCGTTCGAATTTTCAATAACAATCTGAACAAAATATACCTCACTAACAAGGGGAGGTCGCCAATTGTGAAATTCATATTCGATTCATACTGCGCATAATAAAAGCTCATGGCCAGAGGTGTAATGTGGCAAAGCACCAAGATGCACTTCTCAGCCGTTGTCGAGAAAATCGACAGTTAAAAGTAACCGTTGCGGTGAAATACTTTCTGCGATTGATAGTTTTCTACAGCGTCGTGGCGCAGCGGTAAGCGCTGGGGTTCGTAATCTGAAGGTCGCCGGATCGAATCTCGCGCCATGCAACTTCTTTTATTATTAGTTTTTTGTAATATATATATATATAAACTATTAATGAATTGCTTATGCATCTTGGTGAAGGCGGATCGCTCTCCAATTGTACAGCTTCCATTTGTCCGTTTGTTTAACAGGGTGTACCGAAGCTTTCACGTCCGCACTGCTTATATATATATATAATTCCCGGTAATCGGTTGCAACAATTATGCATATATAAGTTGTTGAAAGTCGTTTGTCGTGGAAAAACTGGCGACTTCGAACATCATTATGTTTTCCGCAAACAAAGTTGTATTTCACAAATGTTATTAATTGTCTTCATAATGTTAACCACGTATAGTTAACGGAAGACGTAGAAACGATATTCCGAAACGAATACGTATAGCGTAAGTCAAATGTTCGAATTAGAATAGAGACCCCACGAACACAAATTTGCTGTGTCAGGTATGAAATGTAAACTCCGTTACTCGCTCGTTACACTTGAAGGACAGATGTTGAATGGGCCGAAACGAGCCGCCGCATAACAGCGTAGTTGCCTGCTAACTTCGAAAGAAGGTAGATGCGGTCCCTAACGCAACTTATAACATCGTCGAAAATCAGTGCGGACGGGAGAGCTTTGGTACACCCTGTTAAACAAACGGAAAAATGGAGGCGGTACAATTGGAGAGCGATCCGCCTTCACCAACGTGCATAAGCAATTCATTAATGTTTAACTTACAAAAAACTAATAATAAAAAAAAATTGCATAGCGCGAGATTCGATCCGGCGACCTTCGGATTACGAACCCTAGCGCTTACCGCTGCGCCACGACGCTGTACAAAATTAATAATCGTAGAGAGTATTTCATCACAACGGTTTCTTTTAACTGTCGATTTTCTCGACAACGGCTGAGAAGTGCATCTTGGTGTTTTGCCACATTACACCTCTGCCCATGAGCTTTTATTATGCGCAGTATGAATCGAATCTGAATTTCACAATTGGCGGCCTCCCCTTGTAAGAGTGAAATATGCGGAGCTTCATACTATGTAAAATAAATTGTTACTGACGGTTTTTGTGTGCAATTCAGACATCAGTCATATGGATGTCAACAGCTTAGCCTAGGTGCCTTCACGATAGCTCAGCGTTTTCTGTCAGATGGCTGGCTGACCATTGGAGGGGAAAAAAAAAGTGGATGCACCTGTTCTTATCAGATAAGCGCTGTTGGGTGTGGCCAGTACTTGGACGAGTGACCGTCCATGTAATCCACGTGCTGTTTACACATTTCCCTTTGCCTTTACGGCAAATAGGACAGGAGGGATTGTAGCGCAAAGTACCTGATCACCAGACTTTCGGCTAATGTCGCGGATTCAGTTCCAAACCTCTGCAAAGTGCCTCATGAAGTGAGGCCATGTGACACTCTTGATGGTGATCCGTCCGTCGGATGGGGACGTTCCGTTCGGCGGCAACCTTGGTGTTCAGAGCTGTGAGGACGGGGCGTGAGTCGTGCTCGGGTAGCTCAGATGGTAGAGCACTTGCCCGCGAAAGGCAAAGGTCCGAGTTCGAGTCTCGGTCCAGCACACAGTTTTAATCTGCCAGGAAATTTCAACCTTGCTGTTCTTCAACAGGAATAGGCTACGCATAGGAACCAGGTTTCACCCTGCCCCTTCTGTCGCCGTCTCCAACACATACATGACAGTAGAAAACGAACACGCTCATTATAGTCATGTGCAGCTAACAGATACATACAGACCGCAACAGGAAATGAAGAGAATTGCACAGACGGGAGTAGCATGTGCAGCTGTAGGAAACCTGTCTTTGGACCGAAGACCACAAGAACAACAAGTACAGATTCTAAGAGGCAGTCAAATAGAAATGAGACAAATGGAAAGAAGTAAGTAACCAGTTTGTTACTTCAAAAGTAATCGCCATAACTGTTAACGCATTTATCAGAATGTGAGACAAGACTTCATGTGACATTGCACAGAGGTTTGGAACTGAGTGCATGACAATGGCACAATGACTGGCTTCATGGAAAAAATGTTTGGCGTTGCCTACAAAATCATGACTGCACACAGGCCGACCCACACGTTGCCGAGGTTGTGTTGACAACGCAGCACGAGTATCTCTGGGAAGCCCTTACACATCCTCGATACAGCCCCAGTCCCTCCCCAAGCGATTTCCATATTTTTGGAGCCCTGAAGAGACATTCGGCCCGGTCAATTTCCTTCGGATGAACAAGCGCACGCCTGGGTACAATCATTGTTCCGTCGGCAATCGCGAACATTTTCCCTCGAAGCCATTGACCGTCTTGTCTCACAGTGAAATAAATGTATTAACAGCAAGGGTTATTACATTTGAAATAAACAGCTTAGCTCCTTTATTCCGTCTACGTAGGTTGGAACTTAAATAGTGGCAACACTGCTGTGGAGACACTATGAAATGGAATCTACCATTGTCGCTGATAGCACACGTTGTTGACGTACCTACCTTACCTCCGAGCAAATGGACTCGCCCGTTCCACGTCACAGGCGTGCGCACAATCGAGGGAAACACAGTCACTTGTGAGCGAGCGGTCTAACGTAACGGTGTCACTGTGTTTTCGAAACAGGAACAATGGAGTTGGATCAAGATCGAATGTGCCAGAGGTGGTACAGCACGATGGTGTCATCAAGGTCTTCAAGAGACGTGCGGGGTACCGGCATTGCTGTACAGAACAGTCGTACGTTGGGTAAATGCCTTCAATGAAAGTCGGCGAACTGTGGCAGACATGCATCGGGCAGGTCATCCTAGCGTCTCTCAAGAAGAATTGCATGCTGTTGCCGCATTAGTGGACAGAGATCGACGCCATTCGTGAGCTCGCTCATGAAACCAGATTAGCGTATACGACTGTGCTTCGCATCCTGAAGGAACGCCTGGGCATGCAAAAAATTGCATCACGATGGGTTCTGCTCGACTTGACGGAAGTGAAGAAATAGATGCGTTACGACACTACTCAGACGCACTTGGAGCGCTATGAGCGCGAAGGAGAGGCTTTCTTATGCCGTATCGTATGCCGTATGGCCCACATCGTACGAGCAAAAACTGAAACACCAATCCAACAAATGGTGTCATTATGGGTCGCCGCGAAAGTCGAAAGTGCGTCAGAGCCCCAGTATCGTGAAAGTTATGGTGATTCTCGTTACGACTGTGATGGTGTTATCCTAACGCATTACATTTCTCCATGGCAGACCGTCAATGCACAGTATTACTGTTAGTTTTTGGAGCATCACCTGCGACCATCTTAGCGAAAGAAGCGACAACACTTTCTGCGCAACCCACCCATCATTTTGCACGACAATGCGAGGGCCCATGGGCGCAAGCTGTGGCTGCTCTGTTCGGTCGCTGGGACTGGGAAGTACTGTACCATCCACCATACTCCCCGGACTTAAGTCCTTGTGACTTTGATTTGATTCCGAGGATGAAGGAACCACTTCGTGACATTCGCTTCAGAACTGTTCCAGAGATTCGACAGGCAGTAGACCGCTCCATTCGCACCATCAACAGAACAGGCTCTGCCAACGGTATACTACGCCTTCCACATCGCTGGCACGGGTTCTACACAATGCTGGTGACTACTTTGAAGGACAGTAACAGGTGCAAACATGTAATGCTTTTGTATCGGTTGCGAATAAATAGTTGCCACTACGTAAGTTCCAACCCTCGTATCTTGTTTTCAAGTTATAATTAAATTGCAGCTACTCACGGAGGTCCAGTATGGGTTGTAATTATCGTATACAGCGAAACTTGATGTATATACTGATGCATTAAAGCAAACCGATTTACTCTGGAAAACAAATTAGTTCCCGTTTTGGTTACCAAGAACAAATCTGCCATTCTACACTGTTAGTATGACACTGTCATCTGAAAAGTCATAACGTAAAAGTGTGGCTATCGAGAAAAGAGACCGTGAATTTCTAGTGAAACTATTTTATGTGAAAGACAGCAATTACAGTATTGCACTGAGAGACTATCGCCAACTGAAATGTCTGAAGAGAGGCAGCGTTTCATTAAACTGTTTAAAGAAAAAAACACGGGTAAGCTTGGTGTGACACCTGGAAGATGAAAGTGTCCTGTCCAGGTGGAAGCTATTGGCGAGCTTGCTGTTGCTGTAAGTTACTATTCAGCACGTGCCCTGGGCAGTGCTAGTTCTCGTGCAGTGTCACGAGAATTGTACATTCCACGGTCAGCAGTACGGTATGTTTTGCGGTCTGTTTTACGCTGGTACCCCCAACAGATCCAGTCGGTGCAACAACTGAAATATCAGCAACGTTTTAAACTTGCACTTTGGTTTCTGGCACATGTCGAAGTTGATGACATGTGGCTGGGCAATATTCTATGGAGTTACGGGCTGCAGTGAGCAGACGGAATTGCCGAATTTGAGGTACTATTAAACCGCACGTTATGCATGAAGAGCCACTGCACTCGACGTATGTGTGATGTGAATTTACAATCACCTTCACTCTCGGTCTATCCTTCTTTGAAGAGACTACAGCCAGGGGGCCTGTCAGGTGCATCGTGACGTCTACATGTTATCGAGACCTCCTTGTATAGCATATGATGCCTGCTTTGAAAGAGCTCAACTATGTGTAATCCACTGTTTTCATACAAGATGGGGCAACACCTCATGTCGCTTGCCCAGTGGAAGATTTGCTTAATGCAACCTTCCACGAATGTGTTACCTCCAGACGTTTCCCACGTGCATGGCCTGCCATATCACATGTCCTAAAGCAGTGTGACTTTTGGCTCTGGGAATACCTAAAGGAATTCGTTTAATAGGGATACATTCGGTCTCTATGTGAAATGAAGGCCAGTAAAAGGAACACGTTGCTCCGATCCCGCTGCAGCTGCTGCCAACAACTGTTGATGACGTCGTTTTATGGATGTAGCATCTCGTCGACGTCGCCATTGCTCATAATGAACAGACTGTGTAAGTGGTGGTTAATAATAAAATAAACATTATGCTTTTCTCACTTGTTTGACTTTTTTTTCCCACAGCCCTTTCCTAATCCATTGCATATGGACACATTGCTATCTGTTTTTCTTGCATTTACAGCGCCAGATTTGCACCTGGTGGTCAAAATTGGAACTATTTTTTTCTACTGTAAATCGGTTCCTTATTAATGCATTAGAATATCTACCGATATTGCACCCGCACTGCACCTCTATGAGTAGCTACATTTTAATGATTGAGGCCACAGTCATTAAATCTCTACAAACACCCTTATTTGTACAAGCCTGTTATCCACAAGCAACCAGTATGTCTCTGTTTGTAGTGATTACTAACTTGAATGAATTTTATCCATAGTGGATGCTGTTGTACTCCCTCCGTGACTGTTCCTTTATAGGTTGTAGAAAAATTTCCGCTACCAGTCACAATAAAAGGTTATTTATTTGTCACACGACCGGATTCGGGCTTGCGCCCATCCTCAGGTGTTTACACATTCGTGTACATGCTTATATTGCAGGAGATCACTGTATAAATACAAAAAAGTATTTGCTAGTGACTAAACAGATTACAAGTGGGACAATTGTAAGTGGCAAGGCAGTATTTGTCGAAAATATATGTCTACTTACATAAAGTTGAAGCATCATTATTACAGTTACGCTGTGGTGACAGTTTTTCCACTTAGTTACACACTTATCATTTTCACGCCCATATTTCAGTTTTATAAAGTTTAGCTGCATATTTCACTATTACGATGTGCACTCGTGAAATACACTGTGTGTACATACAAACATGTGGGCTGCGGTCAAAGAACTTAGGCATAGCAGGTGTAAAGATGTTGCTCATACAGAAACATGTAGCTTATGGTCAAAGAACTTAGCCACAGGCTCTAATGAATTAGAGAAAAATAATTAGCTTGGGATACGACGAGCACTAAAATTAACAACAGGCAGATTCGCATTTTTGTACAACACCTATGTTCGCCGATAATATTATCGGTACCACATCTTATCACTGATTGTAAAACTAGCGAACTTTTTTCACTTCTGTGATGTACAGTCTTGTTCACTTGCCCTTTAGACAGAGGGGAAATACACAAAGAGCTAGGCTTATTCAAACAAATAGCCTTAGCGGATGGGTAAATGGAAAGCCAAACAGTACGACCGCATAATTAGATAAAGAATAGGAGAATAACGCAAACATTTTATATCACAGACGACAATAAAGAATAACAAGAAATTTGTTCCTATGACATATTATGGTAAAATTTTGTAACAGATAAAGCAACAATTTGAAAACATAGTAATATTTCCAAGCTTTGACTCATGAATATAAAAAAGTAAAAACGTAATCAGGTATTGGATTTTAAGGCGTACCCAGGAGCAGTTATCGAATCAGATGACAATTTAGAAATGATGAAGAATAAATTGAAGTTTAAGAGAGTCGTCTGGAGGAGCCAGGGTGGAAGGAAGAGCGATAAGGAATACCACAGTAGGCAATCGAGTTGAAGAGTGGATCTATCTAGAAAGAGCCATCAGAGATGTTGCACAGACAAACATTGGTACAAGGAAGGCAACCGCGAAGAAACCTTGGGTGGCACATGAAATACTTCAGTTGATCGACGAAATAAGAAGCACGAAAATGTTCAGGGCTAAACAGGAATAAATCACTTATGAATTAAATAAATAGGAATTGTGGGTAAGCCAAGGTGAAATGGCTGTAGGAAAAGCGTGAAAAAATTAAAAAAAGAAATCATCGCCAGAAGAACTGGTTAAAAGTAGAAAAGATAGATAAGTCAAAATAACCTTCGGTGAAGCGAAAAGTAAGAGTGGTAACATTAAGAGTGCAGTGGAGTCCAACTCTTAAACATGGAACAGAGAACAGATAGGATTGAAAGAGTACTTTGAAGGTCTAGTTGAGGGAGAGAAATTGTCTTATGACGCATTACAAGAAACAGTTGGAGTTGATATGGAATAGATGGGGGTCCTGTATTAGTCAGAATTTAAAAGAGCGATGGAAGACTTGAGATGAAATAAAGCAGAAGGGATAGGTAACTTTGTAACCTCCCCACAAAATAAAATAAATAATATGAATAATATTCTAATTTAGTGTAACCTCAAAACAGAAAAATTCCTAAACTTCTCAACAGTAAAAATTATAATTATGTCGTTCACATTCAGTGTAACGTCCCAGCAAAAAATAAATTCAGTAACCTGGTAATAACACAATGTAACTAACCTCTCAATTAAATTGTCGCTCACTTATAACTTTTCAATAATTGACTGTGAATTTAACCTGGTAAATTTTGGACGTCAGCAGTGCTGCGTCATGGCCCTGAAAGATCATTCTGAATAAAAAAGACAAAAATTCTTACCTCAATGAAGTCGCCGGATAACGCATATATATCTGCTCTTACAATAAATTTTTCTGGCATAGCCCTGTGCAACGCTGGCCGATAGATTTGTCATTTATGAAAGGAAACAACTTATTCTTCTTTTGCAATAATCGGGATGATCATGCATTGGAGAAATTAGTAAATTCTTTAAATTGAAATGAATGGTTATTAAAAGTTATTTTTTATGAGAAAGATAATTATTACAAGATTTTTAAAACATTTACATGGGACTTGAGATAACATTACTACATATGCGCGAGGCTGCTTTTTACCTTATACAATAATGGTCAGGCTCCGGCATCGCTGCACCGCGACCGGCCTAGCCAACACGATACACCAGACCAGACCAGAGCAGACTGCTCACAAGCAACAACTTACTGCTACAGCTACACAGTTCCTACTGCAGTCAACACTGCTCTCTGGTCAGAGATTCTCTTATACCTTGCATATCGCAGGCAGCGCATGAGCAATACATCGAAATTACATCTGCTCGGACCTCTTACAACTTTTCAACGGACTTTCTAAAATCACTGCGCAAAGTGGCAACCAAACGAATATTGAAGTTGCTGTGAGACAGCCGACGTAGCATCCGACTTTCCCAAAATTATCATCGACACATTTCCGACAACAGTTCGAACAGGTAAGTGCGAAATCTATCGCACAATCTGCTTAACATCTCAAGCATCCAAGTTCTGACAAGAACAACATGCAGAAGAATGGAAACTGAGAGGGTCTGTTATATGGGGATCAATTTGGGCAATCCTGACGTTAAACTTTGTAGTGAATGCAAGAGTGAAGAAAATTCAAGAAACTTTCCTTCGATTTTTCGATCTAGAAAAAGCATTCGACAAAATAAAGTGGTGCAAGATGTTCGAAGTTTTGAGAAAAACAAGAGTAAGAACGATAGGTAATACACAGTACATACAAGAACCAAGAAGGGACAATAACACTAGTAGCCCAAGAATGAAATGCTGCAATTAAAATGGGTCTAAGAAAGGGACCCATAACAGAAATAAAAGACAGGTTCAAGAGTGGGATTAAACTTCAGGGTACAAGGATATCAATGATAAGATTCGCTGATGATATTACTGTCCTATTGAAGGCGAATAAGAATTATGGCATCTGTTGAATGGAATGAACGGTCTAATGCGTACAGGATATGGACTTAAAATAAACCGAAGAAAGACAGAAGCAACGAGTAGTAGCACAAATGGGAAGAGTGAGAAGCTTAACATCAGAACTGGTGATCAAGAAGTAGACGAAGTTAAGGAATTCTGCCACCTTTGAAGCAAAGTAGCTCATAACAGACGAAGCAAGGAGGATATAAAAAGCAGAATAAAACTAGCAAAGATGGCGTTTCTCGGCAAAATAAATATAATATTATGAAACACATGTCTTCATTTGAGGAAGAAATTTCTAAAAATGTACGTTTGGAGCACATCATTCTATGGTAGTGAATCATGGACTGTGGGAAAACTTGAATAGGAGGTGATCGAAGCATTCAAATATGATGATCATAAGAAAGTTGAAAATTAAATTGACTGTCAAGATAAAGGATGAGGAAGTTCTCTGCTGAATCTACGAAAAGAGATACAGCACCGGAATTCGTTGTGGGGCGCATCAAACGAGTCAGAAGACTGATGATTAAAAAAAAGTAACTTTAATGGAGAGTTAATTGTTTGCTCGTTTGGTCATTCCAGTCTTTTGAATGATTTCTCCGAGATATTTAGATTTTAGGACTTCATTGACGTCCAGAAGTGTGCATTTCACAACAAGTTCGTGAACTTGTTATTTGTTTGCCTATCATCCGGCAGATCGCGGCGGCGCGATTCCTTCCGTCCCTTTAAGACGAACCTGCACCTACCTGTGAACGTTGTCTCAGCATATCATCAGTAGGGATGCCGAGCGAAAGCTACTGTACTTCGACGTGAAAAAGGCTGCAATTAAAGTCACTAATCTACGTTACGGGAGAAAGTTTTCACACGAAATGAAAGGTTGGAAATTTTGTCCTTAATTAATATATTCTGAAACTTAGATGAACAAGTATCACTGCCAAGCCCGTGCTAGTCTTAAAACAGTCACTCACAATCCCTTTCACTCACGTTAGCAAGTTTATGGTGTTGCATTTCCCGAAAACGTAATAGCTACAAAAATACTGATTGTTTTTGATTGAGAATGCTCGCCCAATATTATGTCTGTCGGTACCAAATGCAGTCACAGTTTTTTAGCCACCGACCTACTCAATACGCCACGCGGAAGATATGTCTTTTCTCGTCAAAAAATTCCGAAATTTCTACACACCCATCGGAATAATTATGCCCTCACTTTACCACACTTTTGATGTGTGAAACACTGTTAGATACGACAACTTAACCGTTTCCATCGGAACTACTACTACACACGTCCGATCTGTTTCATGGCTAGGCTCCCACATTTCTCTATAATACCTCTGTCTTCTCTACCAGCAGAGAAAGGCGCGCGAAGAATGTTGCTTTACCATTCGTCAGTTTACTCAACAGTCAATAGCAAAACAACATTCTCCCGCGCCAATCCGCGCTTTTCTTCAATAACCAATCGCAAAATAGTAAACCTAACGACTGCACTTTTTACCGGCGTCATTATCTAATATGCTGAAGTTTTGTTTATGCATAAAGTTATTTGTACCTGAATTAACTTTCCCTTTACCATAAACTTACTTAACAAATGTATTCTACAAAAATCCCCTTTGTCAATATCCATACTTCTTCGAAATGTTCCCACACTAAATCCTACTACATAACTCGTTAAACAATTATCTTCATATTAACCTTAAACCACACTCACGCATCATTCATACCGCTAAAACACATTCATAACATTTTACATACACAAAAAGACATAATAACACTTTATGAAAATACTAGAACAGTCTATGAAAAACATTCTATTACTTTAGTGCACTCTAGTGGGCACAATCGAAACTAAAATCTCAGTCCCCTATCCAATATTGTCCTCTATCGGCTGATACATAAACTACGTGCGCGTCCAGTCTCGCGTTACCATCTGTCACTATCCAGCTCTGACAAAGACACATCTCCCACTTAACCGCCTCCAAGGCAGGATCGTTATACGGCGCTACACCTCAAGATCAACGAGAAGACGAAGTAAATGGCGGTAAGGTAGTTCCAGAGGGAGTGTGCGGATCTCCGCCTTCCTTATCAGTCAAAGTGTAGCCGGGTGGAGCTCGAGTTGTCGCTGTGGAGGGGAATGATGGTGACGCAGCACTTTTCCCCGACGCCGGAGATCGCGTCTATATAAAGGGAGTGGGGCCGGCCTTGGTAGTCGGTCGCATCAGTGCAGCCAACAGCAGCAGGCATGGGCATCGAGACGTACGCAGGCCGCGTCGCACTGGTGACTGGCGCCAGCTCCGGCATCGGCGCCGCCATCACACAGGCGCTGCTCAGACACGGACTCACCGTCGTCGGCCTGGCAAGGAGGGTCGACAGGGTCAAGGTAGGAGTTCCACAGAAAACACACCTCCCGTAACCCAACCACTCAGTCCATTTCTTTCAGTACTCTCTCTCTTTCAACTACTTAGTGACTGACAGTCATTGGTCTCTTTCTTACCTATTACACGAAAAATCACCATTCCTTTATTCTGCATATGCTCCTTCTCGTTTGACATCCCATTTTCTCTGTTATACTCCTTCCAGTTCCATGTCAGCAGTTCCAGAATACCGCAGCACTTGTCCCTCTGGCCTATTCTTGTTTAGTACAGGTTTTTACATAAAAGACAAGTTCTAAAGGGTAAAACTGACTGGAAACGCGCTTAAAATATAACTATGAGCATACAGCTACATCTGCGAGGGATGTAAGAGATGTACTGACACTGTTTGTATTATCTACCAAAGTTCTTTTTTTTTTTTTCAAACAATAATATTGTTACCTTCAAAATCCTTTCTGCAGCTATACACCAGAGGAGTAGTAGTTCCCATCCTTGCTTGCAGCGCTGAGAAGCTTCAAGTGGTAGAGCCTTTAACATGTTGGTCACATTTTTTTCAATCTTCTCCAGAGTCCCAAAATGACGTCCTTTGAAGACATTTTTCATATTCGAGAAAAGAAAAAAGTGGGTGGTTTTGGGGAAGGAGACCAGACAGCGAGGTCATCGGTCTCATCGGATTAGGGAGGGATGGGGAAGGAAGTCGGCCGTGCCCTTTCTAGGAACCATCCCGGCATTTGTCTGGAGCGATTTAGGGAAATCACGGAAAATCTAAATCAGGATGGCCGGACGCGGGATTGAACCGTCGTCCTCCCGAATGCGAGTCCAGTGTCTAACCACTGCGCCGCCTCGCTCGGTAAGGAAAAGAAAAAAAAAAGTCACGAGGACTCAGATTAGAAGAACAGGGGTGCTGTGGAACACCAGGCATGCCTTTTGAGGCGAAAAATTCCGTCGTGGAAGTGGTCGTGTGACAGGGGACATTGTCATGATCCAGCATTCACTTGTCTGCAATGTCAGTCTCACTCGACTGGTCCTTTTACAGAACATTTCAAGGATATCTTTGCAGACGCTTGGTTCACAGTTGGTCCTGGAGGAACAAATTCATTATGCCCGATATCCCTACTGTCAAAAAAGCAAATCAGCAGTGTTTTGATCTTTGATCTGCTTATTTGAGCTTTCGGTCCAGGATATGTCTCCGTGTGCCACCCCTGACTTTGCGGCTTTGTCTCATGACTATACTCAAAAATCCAAGATTCATCACCTGCGGTCACACCACTGAACCATTCGTGATCATTGGCTGTCCTTTCAAGAAGATTAACGCACGCGTTTCTTCGACTGCTCTGCTCAGTTGTGAGGTTTTTCGGCACATTTTTGGCACAAACTTGGCATGTGCAAATTTTTGGTCAAAATTTGATATGTGGTGAAAGAGTTTAACAGGTCACCTATCATCCTTATTGTTAAACGTCGGTCTTATCTCACAAGAGCACGAACGTTTTCGTCGACTTTTGAAACTGAAAATTTCCCTCAGCGAGGTTCGTTTTCAACGTATACTCGGTCTTCCAAAAATGCATTGTGCCAGCTAACAACTTGTGCATTTGGTTAATAATGTTCCCTATAGGGCTTTTCCCACTCTTCAAAGGTCGCAGTCGCGGATTCCCCAAGTTTAACACAGAAAGAATGAAATGAGCGTATACAGCTTCGTTGGCTGGGAGGACCCATCTGGGAAAGTTCGGCCACCAAGTGCAAGCCCTATTTCAGTCGGCGCCACATTGGGCGACTTGCGCGCCGGTGATGAGAATGAAATGATGATGAGGACAACACAACAACCACTCCCCGAACGGAGAAAATCTCCGGTATCGAACCCGGGCCCGATTGCATGGGAGGCGAGCACGTTACCACCTAGCTAAACAGGCGAACTTTGACACATTACTTGATGGCGTATCACTGCTCTAAATTCCGCTGTTCCATTTTCGTAACACCAAACAAAACACAAAAATCACGACATGGCAGAAGCGAGCTGAAACGCGGACTATGCCTAACTGTGGAAGGGATGAACACACTGGTCTACACAAATAGAACAATACAGTGTTGCCACATTGCTTGCACTGTTGTCAGTCTCATTACTTTTCTCACACATCTCGTGTACTCCAAGTGTGGCGGATGATACCCCTTCCCTGCTCCAGTCACCAATAGTGTGAGTGAAGAAGATAGTTCGTAAGCCTCCTTGTGAGCTCGCATCTCTTGAATTTTTGCTTCAGAGTCTTTAGAGGGAATATATTTAGGGAGAAGCAATGTTTCGGTTGATACTTCTACTAATGTACACTGTCGAAATTTTAATAATAAAACACGCCTTCATACAGAGAACTCTCTTGCAGTATCTGTCACTATTGGGCTGAGCATCTTTCCTGATTCTTTCGCGCTTACTAAGTGAACCAGTGGAGAAAGCGCTGCTCTCCTTTCGACGTTTTTCACTTCCTCTATCAGTCCTATCTGGTAAAAATATTTACACGAACTGTATTCGCAGTCGCGAATGGTGACAACCATCAGCTATATAAGGCAATAGCAACAGTGAAAATTTTTACTCGATCGGCACATGGACCTGGGTTTCCCACTCTGCTCGAGTGGTCACCTTATACGCTTTGGCTATTCGTACACGACTCATAGCTAGACCCATATTTCTATATGTCGTCCTTCCTGCGTCACAGTCTATACTCATACACACATTACGTAATTCCTACACAGGGGAGGACATTTTAATTGAATGTCGCTATCTGATCCCGGCAGAAAAATATGAATTTACAGTGCCTGTGTTGCTAAGAACATGCATGCATGTCTGAAGGAACATTACACCGTTCTTCTCAACAATACAGGCTAGCTTCTTTGTGGATGGAGTACACCTTTCAGTATATCTCAGCCTATCATCTGCCTTACCTGGGGTTGGCTTTATGTGGGTGTTCCTCTTTAAATCAATGCTGACGTGTACTGGCACGTATTATTTAACGGACTTGACTGCTTCCAGTGTTCGTTTTGAAATCGTGCAATCATGCAGTTACGGATCTTTCCGTGTGTTTACGCTCAGTATGTTGCATTTATGTATGTTGAGGATAAACTTCCGACTCCAGCGCCAAGTGTCGATCCTCTGCACGCCGTCCTGTATCTCGCTTTGCTTTTCTAGCGCTCCGCCTTCTCTGTACATAACGCAATCAAGCGCGGAAAACCTCATGGAACTTCTGACGATGTCTAACCCGTCATTTATACATATTCTGGAAATCAACTGTCCTTTAACGATCCCTTGGGATACGCCTGAAGTTACCTTTACGTCTGACGATTTCTCTTGGTTTAGAAAAATTAGAATGACCTCAGCTATTAATGCCACTCATCTGTAAAAGTGGCCACTGCATAATAGCTTTTTTGTCAGTCTTTGGAACAAAATACACCACTAATTCTGCGTATCAGCCATCCGACAGTGTGTTGGTAACTTTCTGGAAATATTAGGCATTAGATGTCTACACATAGACAGGCCTAGTGTAATTCGCGTACGCGATAATGGCGCTCGATAGCGACCCCTATGGGTTCTACAGGATTTACATCAGGCAAATTTAATCGCCGAGACATCAATGCGAGTTCACGATAGAGCTCCTCAAACTCCGGTAGCACGGTGGTGGCTCCGAGACACGGAAAATTGTACTGCTGAAAGATAACATGGACGTCGGGGAAGTCATCAAGCATGAAGAGACGCAAGTGATTCGCAGCTGTCAGCGTATCATCGATTGATACCGTGGGTCCCATACAAGCGCAGGAGAATGTCTCCAACAGCATAATATTGCTTCCAAAAGCCTGCGTCCGTTAAGCGCTGTACGTTTCGAGCTGCTGTTCAGCTCGATGACGTCGTTTGTGGAGACGACTATCGACCTAGTGTAGCGTAAATGTGATTCACCAGAAGAGCTAACAGGTTTCCATTGATCGACGGTCGAATTCCGCTGGTCCTGTGTCCACTGCAATCGTTACTGACGATATCATTGGGTCAACATGTGAACACATAGGGATAGCCTGCTGTGGAACTCTACATGCAACAATACACGTTGAATGGTGAGCTCCTAAACACTTGTGATTGAATCAGCATTGTGCTCTTTCGGCAGAGAAGCCACAGAACTCCATCTATGTTACTTCACGGGATAGACGAGCCTCCGATCCCCAAGTTCGGGCAAAGGCTTGATGGTTATTGGGAGCTCCAGCGATCCCTTGGGATACGCCTGAGGTTACCTTTACGTCTGGCGATTTCTCTCGGTTTAGAAAAATTAGAAAGACCTCAACTGTTAATGTCACTCACCTGTGAAAGTACATATGCATGTGACAACGCCATCTGCAGGTCACAGTACTAGCCTCGCTCTTTTGTATCTCGGTACACAGTGAGAGAGAGGCTGTTACTGTGTTTGATAGTGCAGCGCGCGTACAACGGCAGCTGTGAGTGAGTGGAAGCCAACGAATCGTGTGGGCGTTGGCAACTGCTAAGTGAAAAGGTGAGAGGAGTGGGGTAGAGGATGAGTTGTTTTCATGCACATTACATGCACAATTCAAAGCGCAAAAATTCATACAGGCGCTTTGGAGAGGAATAGTGATTGTGATACTAATGAAGATGAAAGAGAAGTTCCGAAATGTGACGTCCAGTAGCTGAAGGAAACATAAGGCAACGTGAATGAGCACCTTAATCCCCCAAAAACACCACGACAAGCGTACTGTGGCGCGCTGATGAGCGGACACTGGACAGTATTTATGAGGACTGCAATAACCGCAGTTAGAATTCTTTTAGGAAACTAATGGGTCATGATAGATGCTTTCTTTCGAAATCTATCTAGGAGGTGATTACGTGTTGTGCTAAAGGCAGGATGCATGTCCGTCGAAGGAAACTTAACACCAAAACTGAAGACTTTATAGGAATAAGACTTTAAAGGAGTAAGAGCATGATTTGATACAGATAAGAACAATGGATCAGTTGTGCGTAATTGGCACTATCAAGTGTGTACTCTCGAAGCGACTACAGCTGTTCTTCCGGACTACTTTAAACCTCGTTGCGAGTACGTGGGTGCCTTCGAAGAAGAATGTGTAGGCACATGACTATAGTCTTCGCTAGCTAACACATGGAAGAAACCCGTATTATAATGCAGACAGCAGAATCATTTGCGGCAGATGTGAACATGTTTATTAAACACGAAAACATAAGAAGGGAACGCATGTGCAACAGTGACCAGACTCATTTTTTATGGACTACCGTCTTCCTCAACGCTACCAGACATAGTGGAAAAAGCAGCTGCTGCGATAAAGTCTGGTCCTAAAGTCCACACATAGTTGAATAATAGCTGCGCCGGTATTCAGGAGTGCAGACGTAGAGTTTCAATGAAGTGTTTAACATGCCGGCCGCGGTGGTCTCGCGGTTCTAGGCGCGCAGTCCGGAACCGCGCGACTGCTACGGTCGCAGGTTCGAATCCTGCCTCGGCGTGGATGTGTGTGATGTCCTTAGGTTAGTTAGGTTTAAGTAGTTCTAAGTTCTAGGGGACTGATGGCCACAGCTGTTAAGTCCCATAGTGCTCAGAGCCATTTGAACCATTTTTGAAGTGTTTAACAAATTTTACATTTGTTTTCAGGAAACACAACAGACGTTTAATCCGAAGAAGCAAAGAAACTAGCAGCAACCTACCCATGGAACAACCGTGTTAATCGAGTAATAGTGGATTTCACAACTCGTTTTCACTCTGTTGCCAACAACCAACTTTCTGCACTAGAATACATCCTTTTATATGAGTGTCAAAGTTTTCATTACTAAGTTCATATTCCTGTTGTTTTCACATTTCATATCTGATAACTGTGGTCTTTAATGTTGGACTACTGCAATGTGGATGCACCGAAAATGAAGCAGTATTCCTAGATGTTGCCCGTGTCAAGTCTGTTCACTATTCCATCTACCTGTGCTTTAATTACTTCACTGAAACTCTACGTTTGCACTTCGATAACGAATAAAGGAAAAATGAACAAAACAGCAACTTCTATTTTGGGAAATATGGCTCTGTCAGTACAGCTTATGACGTTCAGTCTCTAACGAAATTTGGACTTATGTCAAATAATAACTTGGTGATGACTTGTGACTCTGATGGCCATTATTGTCGGTGACATGGAATCGTTTCTCCAACGGTTTGTGCTGCTATACTGCAAACTGGCATTGTAAACCAGTGCGGAGATTCATAGACAAATGACCGTCATTGATGGCAGGAGAGGCACAACATCGAATTTTAAAACGTGTCATTCGAACTTGTTAGATTCTCTTCCAAGTGAATTCTTTCCCGTACGTGTTCACTTATTACGTCACCTGTGCTCCTCATTTTTAACTCCCTTCAGTGATGCTGCATTTAAAATAATACCTCTATCTTTTCCTGTGGATTTCCCCCCATGATTTAGGTTGTATTATGCAGTACTGTGCTCTCATCGTACACTACCAATAACTTCTTTGTCAGTTCAACCTGTACATTCGATGCAAGAAAGCATCTTTTGTAACAGAAACTCTTTCTCACTCAGTAATCTGCTCCTTATGTGCCCTGTACTATGGTATTCCTTTACTTGATGGATAACTGAGTTCCTTTATTTCTTCCGCTGTGTTTTCCCAACCGCCGTTGTAATTTTTACCACACATTTCAACCTTCGTCCAACCTTTGTCACTGATCTTTTGGGTTTCATTCAGTCAGTGGCTCATTAAAGCATTCCTTTCTCGCTATTGCAGTTGTATTTATTGCTTAACGTTTTGTCATTGCTTCCTCGCCACGAATTACAGCCATCATTGCGATAAGTGGGCAACCTGTATGACATTTCCTAAGACTGCAAACAGCTTTTCTTGCTGACAGGAAATGTAAACATCTGTAAACAGAAGTAGTTACCTGACCACTGTTTTCCTTTCGTTAATCAATGTGTGTCAGGGTGGCAGTAATAGTCCAAAATCTGTGGGATCCTAAGTGAAAAGAGATGGAAACGCGTTATTTTCACTTTTGATTTTGACTTTCACTCTGTGGATGTTTGTGAATTCTAATGATTGCACGAAACACAGAGTGCAGTGAAGTTAGTTGAGCTGTTAGCGAACAATTTTTTTTTTTTCTTGTGATAGGCAGGAAAGCTAGATTTTAACTTGCGGCATTATGCATTGCTGCACGTAACACTAACTGTAGCCAAGGTAATTAGACTGTCTCAAGTAGAAATCTTTTCATTATAATGAGCAATATTTTTCTAATTAATTGTATTTTTTACAGTGTCAGCTGTAACTTATTACCCTTTAGATATATTTAGTGGTGAAAACAGATAGTCGTTCAGGTATGACATATCGCAAGAAGCGTTTAAGCACTTTCACATTAAAGTACTCACTTTAAGCATTGTCCAAAAGAATGCATACGACATTTAATCATTACTGATTTCCTACTGTGGAACGTGAGCACCACTGTTCCTTGCGGCCCTGGCTCTGCTAGAATCCTGTGAGTCACAGCGCTTCATCCGCTGTTTGCTTCTTTTCTTACAGGCACTCGCTCTCAAGGACGCCCCTGGTAAACTGCACGCTATTCAGGGCGATGTCGCAGACGAGAAGAGCGTACTGGCAGCGTTCAAGTGGATCAAAGAAAACCTGTCCGGCGTCGACATTTTAATCAACAACGCTGGCGTGATCACTGAGGCCGATCTGACGTGTAAGTATGCGAGTGTCTTCCGAAAAGTTCTTACGAAACCATACAGTATGATGGCTGCAATTTTTACTCATTCTGATAAAAGCACGAGTCTGTTAAGCTGCTCTCAAGATCCGCCGGTGTTGTCTGCCGTTGGAGCGCAACAAGACATATGTTGTAAAATGCTCATCCACTGACACTACTTTCATCAATTTTGATGGAACTTATCACAGCGTAAGTACACAGTTGATGGTCAAGACCATTAATTTACTAGTAAAAGGGAACTTTCCTTTTTTATGACACATTTAGATTATACAGTCGTCTGAAGGGGTAAATAAATGAAACATGACTTTCAAACAACGCAAGGACAAACAGTATAAATATTACGGCTCCAAGTAACATTTTAGCCGGCCGGAGTGGCCAAGCGGTTCTAGGCGCGTCAGTCTGGAACCGCGCGACTGCTACGGTCGCAGGTTCGAATCCTGCGTCGGGCATGGATGTGTGTGTTGTCCTTAGGTTAGTTAGGTTTCAGTAGTTCTAAGTTCTAGGGGACTGATGACCTCAGATGTTAAGTCCCATAGTGCTCAGAGCCATTTGAACCATAACATTTTACAAAACAAAACACATGTGTAGTAACAAATTGGCTCCCAAAATTCTAAAAGCTAAATATGGGAAAAGCGATAGACTTTCTCATTCAGGAAACTGGTCTGAAAAACACTGGTTACCAAATTCGCTGTTACAAAGTGGAAATAGCTTTCGAAATTTAAAAAATATCTGTAACAAAACATTCATTTCAAAATACACGAAACTGTGACGTTATAACAAACTCATCAAACCAGATGTTCCTTAATCGGGCCTGTAACACCCATTTTAAACAGAAAGATGGACATTGAAGAAATCCGAAAGAGAAAAAGAAAAGTTATCAGAAAAACTGTAGGTCTAAATTATACTAAAGATGGTTCAAACAGACCAAGAGCAAATAAAGAAATTGAAAAGTGTACCAATATTTATTCGGACACGAATAAACGGAGGCTAAAATTCCATTGAAAAATTTGAGAAAAAGTAATCAACCAAATCAACTAACGGTTTCTGGAATAAAAGTCTCCGTGAAGTTAAAACTGAAACAATAAAATGAATCGGCGTTTTAAAAGAAAACTTGAAGCAACCAGGAAAAATACATCTACATCTACATACATACTCCGCAATCCATCATACGGTGCGTGGCGGAGGGTACCTTGTACCACAGCTAGCATCTTCTCTCCCTGTTCCACTCCCAAACAGAACGAGGAAAAAATGACTGCCTATATGCCTCTGTACGATCCCTAATGTCTCTTATCTTATCTTTGTGGTCTTTCCGCGAAATGTAAGTTGTCGGCAGTAAAATTGTACTGCAGTCAGCCTCAAATGCTGGTTCTCTAAATTTCCTCAGTAGCGATTCACGAAAAGAACGCCTCCTTTCCTCTAGAGACTCCCACCCGCGTTCCTGAAGCATTTCCGTGACACTCGCATGATGATCAAACCTACCAGTAACAAATCTAGCAGCCCGCCTCTGAATTGCTTCTATGTCCTCCCTCAATCCAACCTGATAGGGATCCCAAACGCTCGAGCAGTACTCAAGAATAGGTCGTATTAGCGTTTTATAAGCGGTCTCCTTTACAGATGAACCACATCTTCCCAAAATTCTACCAATGAACCGAATACGAGTATCCGCCTTCCCCACAACTGCCATTACATACTTGTCCCACTTCATATCGCTCTGCAATGTTACGCCCAAATATTTAATCGACGTGACTGTGTCAAGCGCTACACTACTAACGGAGTATTGAAACATTACGGGATTCTTTTTCCTATTCATCTGCATTAATTTACATTTATCTATATTTAGAGTTAGCTGCCATTTTTTACACCAATCACAAATCCTGTCCAAGTCATCTTGTATCGTCCTACAGTCACTCAACGACGACACCTTCCAGTGCACCGCAGCATCATCAGCAAACAGCCGCACATTGCTATCCACCCTATCCAACAGATACAGCTTGATGCACCACACAGAAAAAAATTGGCCTGACAAGTACATTGACAGAAAAAAAAATTACAACACCAAGTAAGACGTTGTGCCACCTAAACGAAAGTTGGTAGGCGTGTTCCTACAGTTGAGAGATGATGTCTATTCAAATTTCGTGCCAGTCGCATAATAGTGGCGCTAATAGCGCCACTATGCAGATGCAAATCAGGTTTGTTTTAAATGCATGCTGTAACGGTCGTTAGCGTTAGGTACCTTTGATATTGGATTTGATGGGTTGCTGTTAGTAAAGAATGCCTTTGAACCAACAAAGACACCATTGTCTATACCTCGCATAGTTTGAACGAGGTCGTGTAATAGGGCCACGAGAAGCTGGGTGTTCCTCCTGCGATACTCCAGAAAGGCTTGGCAGAAAGGTAGCCACCATAGACGATTGCTGGAGCGGTGTTCGTAAGAATGTAAGATCACAAGACAAGCTCCGGACGACCACGTGGCATTACCGAGGCAAACTCATCGTTTTCGGCGTTTGGCTTTGGCGCACCGCACTGCATCTGAAGCGGCAATTTGAGCAGCAGTCGACACAACAGTGACACAACGATCTGTTACAAATCTGTTACGTCAAGGACATCTCCGAACCAGCTGCCCCGTAGCGTGCATTCCAATGATGCCAAACCACCGCCTTTCGCCACTTCAGTGGTGTCAAGCGAGAACTCATTGGAGGGCAGCGTGGAGATCTGTTGTGTTTTCTAATGAAAGCCGGATCTGCCCTGGTGCCAGTGATGGCCGTGTGTTGGTCAGGAGGAGGCTGGTAGAAGACCTGCACCCAACATGTCAGCGTGATAGACCCGCTTGACCTACTCCTAGAGGTGTGGTCTGAGGTGCGATTTCTTATGACAGCAAGAGTACTCCCCGTGATTATTCCACGCACCCTGACTGCATATTTGTACGTCAGTCTGGTGCTTCGACCTGTTGTGCTGTCATTCATGAACAGCAGTACAGGAGGTGCTTTCCAGCAGGATAACGCTCGCCCACGTACTGTTGTTGTAACCCAACAAACTCTACAGAGTGTCAACATGTTTCCTGGCCTGCCCGAACGCCAGATCTGTCTTCAATCGAGCGCTTATGGGAGATCATCGGACGACAACTGCAGCGTCAACCACAAACAGGATTAGCTGTCCCCGTACTGCCGGACCAAGCGCAACGCGCATGGAACTTCATCCTCCACACTTACATCCGGCACCTAAGCAACACAATGCATACGACACAATGCATACACGTTTGTTCGCTTACGTTCAACATTCTGGGGGTTACACTGGTTATTAATGTACCAGAATTTAATTATTTTTTTTCTTTTCCCGTTATCAGTCTTCTGACTGTTTTGATGCGGCCTGCCACGAATTCTTCTCTTGTGCCAAACTCTTCATCTCAGAATAGCACTTGCAACAGACGTAGTTAGTTATTTGCTGCATAAAATCCTAATATCTGGCTTCCTTTACAGTTTTTACCCTCTACAGCCTCCCTCTAGTACTATGGAAGTTATCCCATGTTGTCTTATCAAGTGTCCTTCCATCCTGTCTCTTCTTCTCGCCAGTGTTTTTCACATATTCCTTTTCTCGCCGATTCTATGGAAAACATTCTCATTCCTTACCTCGTCAGTCCACCTAATTCTCAACATTCCTCTGTAGCACCACATCTCAAATGCTTCGATTCTCTTCTGTCCTTATTTACCAACAGTCCATGTCTAGGACAAAAACAAAATAGTGTTTTGCTAAAGGCGGAACCCACTAAAAAACATATGTTATTGTTAAGGCAAACACAGGCAAAAGAGCTGCAACATCAAGATGATGAGTCCATGTTTCACTAGTGTACATTGCTGAGCTCCAAACGTAGTAATTTTTCAGTAATTTCTTCCTCAAATTAAGATCTGTGTTTAATATTAGGAGACTTCTCGTGGCCAGGAACGCCCTTTTTGCCAGTGGTAGTCTGCTTTCATGCCCTCCTTGCTCCATCCGTCATGGGTTGTTTCGCTGGCTAGATAGCAGAAGTCCCTAACTTCATTTACTTAGTGATCACCAATCCTGTCTCGCTTTCCTCATTTCTAATACTTCTCATTAGTTTGGTCTTTCTTCGATTTCCTGTAAATCTATACTCTGTACTCATTTGCTAGTTTATTCGGTTCAGCAGATCCTGTAATTATTCTTCACTTTCACATAGAACAGCAACGTCATCAACGAATCTTATTATTGATATCCATTCACCTTGAATTTTAATTCCACTCTTGAACTTTTCCTTTATGCCAGTCATTGCTTCTTCGATGAACAGTAGGGGCGAAGGACTACATCCATCTCTTACACACTTTTTAATCCGTAAACTTCGTTCTTGGTCTTCCACTCCAACAGTTTCCTCTTGGCTGTTGTGTATATAGGATATTACCCGTCTTTTCGAGTAGTTTATCCCTATTCTTTTTTTTAGAATTTCGGACGTCTTGCTCCCTTTGACATTGTCGAACGATCTTTGCAGGTCGACAGATCCAATAAACGTGCCTTGATTTTTATTTACTCTTGCTTCGATTATCAACTGCAACCTCAGAACTGCCTCTGGTGCCTTTATCATTCCTAAAGCCAAACTGCTCGTTGTCTAACACACCGTCAATTTCCTTTTCGATTTTTCTGTATGTTATTCTTGTCAGCAGCTTGGAAGCATTAGCTGTTAAGCTGATTGTGCGATAATTCTCGCACTTGCCAGCTCTCGTAATCTTCGGAATTGTGTGGATGATGTTTTTCGAAAGTCAGATGATATATCGCAGAACTCATCCATTCTATAAGCCAATGTGAATAGTCGTTTTGTTCCCACTTCCCTAAAAATGGTTCAAATGGCTCTGAGCACTATGGGACTTAACATCTATGGTCATCAGTCCCCTAGAACTTAGAACTACTTAAACCTAACTAACCTAAGGACATCACACAACACCCAGCCATCACGAGGCAGAGAAAATCCCCGACCCCGCCGGGAATCGAACCCGGGAACCCGGGCGTGGGAAGCGAGAACGCTACCGCACGACCACGAGATGCGGGCCCCACTTCCCTCAGCGATTTCAAAAATTCTGATGGACTCTTTATCTATCCATTCTGCCTTATTTGATCTTAAGTATTCCTAAGTTCTTTTAAATTGTCATTCTAATTCTGGGTCCCCTATCTCTTCTATATCGATTCCTGTTTCTTATATCACGTCATCAGAGAAGTCTTCCCCCTCGTGTAGTCTTTAGATATACTCTTTCCACCTATTTGCTCTGCACTTCACGACGGAATTCCCATTGCATTATTAATGTTGCCATCCTTGCTTTTAACTTTACCGAAGGTTCTTTTGACTTTTCTGTGTGCGGAGTCAGAGTACTTTCGACAGTCATTTCTTTTTCGACTTCTTCACATTTTTCAAGCACCCATTTCGCCTTAACTTCCCTGCACTTCCGATGTATGTCGTTCCTGAGTGACTAGTATTTCAATATTTCTGACCGTCTCTGAACGTTTTGTAATTCCTTCTTTCGTCAATTAACTGAAGTGTTTCTTCTGTTACGCATGGTTTCTTCACAGTTACCTTGTTTGTACCTATGTTTTTCCTTCCAGCTTTGTAAGTGCCTCTTCAACTGCACTGCCTACTGAGTTATTCCTTATCGCAGCAGCTATAGCGTTAGAGAGCTTCAGGTGTATCTTTTCATTCCTTAGTACTTCCGTGTACCACATCTTTGCGTATTGATTCTTCCAGACTAATCTCTTAAACTTCAGCCTATTCTTCCTCACTGCCAAATTGTGAGCTAAGTCTGTATCTGCTCCTGGGCAGACCTTACAATCCGGTATCCTATGGATATCTTATCAGTTGGAAGAATGGCTCTGAGCACTATGGGACTTAACAGTCCCCTAGAACTTAGAACTACTTAAACCTAACTAACCTAAGGACATCACACACATCCATGCCCGAGGCAGGATTCGAACCTGCGACCGTAGCGGTCGCGCGGTTCCGGACTGAGCGCCTAGAACCGCTAGACCACCGCGGCCGGCCAGGTGGAAGAATCGTAGGGAAACTGGAAGATGGACGAAGTCTGACGAGTGTTACCCAGAAATTGGCATTACCCACGGTATTGTTTGACGTGCATGGCGAGCGTTCCGGAAAACAAGCATTGCTGCCTGAAGGAGAGGAAGTGGTCCACGGTCAACTACAGCAGCAGATGGCCGCTGAATTGTGTAACAGGCAAGAAGGGACCCACGTCGAACGGGGCGTGCAGCTGCGATCACAGTTAAGAGGACAACAAGTTGCGATAGTACGTAACAGTTACTGCGGGTGTAGTTGCTCTTCTAAACATCATCCGATAGGGGGAAACCAATTGCCTCTTTACCTGCGGTTACTCGTACTTTAGGTACTTTGGCTATGCACCGTCCTGTTTAAAAATAACAGGTCAATGTAGTCATAGGTTCGAGCAGCGCATGTCTGCTTTCTTGTGACGCAGATAATTCGCTGCATTTTGTAACGTGTAGCTGTGATCCATCAGTCAAATAGTCTAAGCATTGGGTAAATTGCGAGTTAATAAAATACACGCAAGTACAAAATAAAAGTTAAATGAATAATTTTGTAATAAGGTTTCCATTCCAACGTCTGTAATTGGCGTCAACAAAAGAGAATTATGTCGAATAATGTTTATTCGAGGAACTACATCTTAAATAAGTGTTCCTACGATATGCAGTTAAAATAAGAACAGAAAATATCCTTATCAAATGCAGTAAAGTTATGTTAAGCATTACGAGAATAGTGATAAAATCACAAATTTAAGTAGTCATCGAAAATACGTGAAAACTAAGTCCATTTCATAATCATAGTACACGAAATATTCCCTAACTAAAAACAGTTCATAGTTCAACATGATGATTTACAAATTAACACACTCGAGATGACGAGTAGAAACGTATACTCTGTCTGTCCTCAGTTCTGTAATACAAGCGGAAAAAGTTAGCAGGAATAAGATCTCTCAAAATACAACATAAAGTCTCTTCAAGCGAGTACTGTAGCCGCCGTTCACCGCCCAGAATCTGTCACCTACTAGGTCAGATATCACCCATTATCATAAGCAGGTCTGCCTCCTTCCAGAACGAACATCCAAGTGCCCAGAATCGCTCCCTTGAGCTCTTCATTCGAAAAGTCTCGGTTTCTATTTGACTCCATTAGTGTTCTGCTGCTGTCCATTTTAGCATTGAAGGCTATCCCTACCAAAATACATCATTCTTAAGTTCTACATGCATGATTTGACTCAGCCTGACTACTTCCCAGACTAAAATAATATATTATTTATTATATTTAAACAAAAAAAGCTTTTAAATATTTCGTCACATTCACCTAAATGGCAATAATTACACATAAAGGTTTGCTGGTAGATAACTTAGTTAGTATTTTTGTACAAGTATGCTCACATTAAATGCCAATGAATTATCATTAAATATTTATAAAACAGTTTACACCTTCTTGACAGGAGTTTATCTTGTTCCTCTTTTATGATAATGTCTATTTTTCCATTGGCTGATGGCCATCTCCACCAAAAATACTGAACATCATTCTTAAGCTGTACAGGTGTGATTTGATTCAACTTGAACATTTACTGGACTAAACAAATATATTAGATCAATATTTAAGTAAAGGAATTTAATACATATACAGTCACACTCAGATCATTCACAGTATTTCGAAATAAAGATTTGTTCATAAATAAATATCATTCTTGCGCAAGCGTACTCTCTTTAGATGACAAAGAACTGTCATTAATTTTTTTAACCAATTATTTATGAATTCTTGACAGTAGCGTCTTCTGGTTATCTTTTCAGTTGTGGTATCCACTAACACATGCGATTCACCACTCTTAAATTAGCACAGGTTTTGATAGCAATTGCAAGCAACATTTAAATAAAGTTACCAGCAAAATGGTAAACTGTTCATTAAATAACTACACAAGTACGTTAAGATATGAGATATTCATGATAAATTTATATGCTGTATAAATGTGGAGAATACTACGTTCGACAAACATTTGTGTAATAAAAAAGATATAAAAGAAGTCATAAGTAATAAATACAAAAGATACAGATGAGTGGCTTTCTGGGGTGACAGCTATTGTGCAATACTATAGTCTGAGATATTTGCTGAAATCGCATTAAGCCGTTAACAGTTGTTAATTCAGAGGTTCATTGTGAAAATGTTTGGTCACTGTGAAATATTAACTTCTGTAGTTTTAAAGAGATTGAAAAATAATGTGTAACTGGATGTGCCTCACTTTTCTGAGATCCCAAATGTATTCAGATTTGCTTTAATACTTGGCAGTACATAATTAAAGATTCTCAGAGAACTGTAAGATGCCTTCTTTCAGCTTGTCTGACACTCCGCCGTTTTTGATGCACCTGCTGCAGAAAGGCTTTCCGAGCAACAGCAGTCAAAATTCCCAGCTTTTTGATTTCTCCATTTCTGCCGACGCTGCTCGTCTTTGTACCTGGATTCTGCCATGCCGGTCACCTAGTTGGAACTGCCTTGGCACTCTTGATACCTCGGCTGCTAGCGTTCAGCTGTACAAGAAATTCATCTTACCTCGTACCAGTACTGGGTGGCCAATTAGCTAGCCTACATATGCGTAACTTTAAAAGGCACACAATCTCGAACTCTCCTGAGGTACTGCACGGTGGTGGTCTCTTTCTCTGACGATCGTGACATTGTGTTCCGTTAACACTCGCACATCGGCGGCGCCGTTTGCGAATTTTCCAAGCGCGTAGGGAATTGACCAACAAGGATTGGGGTAACCTGCTCTTATTGGATGAGAACATATTCTGAGTAGTAATTCGGGACTTACCCTCTTAATGTGGGATTGCGTAATACAATCAGGACCACTGTCGAACATGATCATTCTGGTGCTCCAGGTGTTACGGGGTGAGGAGGAATAATGTCACAGAGGCGCACTGCCATTCAAATCTTTGAGCACACTACACTCGCCAGTCAACATTATTGTGACTGCTACTTCCCCATATGCGTCGCTTTAGGGATGCACTCAGTCCTAATACATTTTTAGGGTTCCATACCTCATTTGGAAAAACGGAATCCTAATAGGATCACTTTGCTGCCCGTCTGTCAGTCTGCCTTCCTGCCGGTCTGCCTGTCTGTCTGCCAGACTGTTCAAAATCTTTTTCTCAGCAATGGACAGATGCGTCATGCTGAAATTTATGTCACACATATTGGAAGCCCGCACGGCTAGCCGTGCGGTCTAACGCGCTGCTTCCCGAGCGGTAAGGCGTGCCGGGTCCCCGGCATGAATCCGCCCAGCTTATTACTGTCGAGGTCCGGTGTGCCGGCCTGCCTCTGGATGGTTTTTCAGGCGGTTTTCCATCTACCTTGGCGAATGCGGGCTGGTTCCCCTTATTCCACCTCAGTGGCACTGTGTTGGCGATTGCTGCGCGAACACCGTTTCCACGTATGCGTACACCATAATTACTGTACCACGCAAACATTTGGGGTTACACTCGACTCTCGTCTGGTATGAGTCATTCCTGGAAGAGGATGGGGGGGGGGGAGGTGGAGTACACTGGGGGCCGAACCGCACAATAACCCTGGATTCGGTGTGGGGCGGAGGTGGGGTGGATGGACTGCTGTGGCCTGTTGTGGGGTTGTGAACCACTGAGGGGTATGGCGGGACGAAGCCTCCCCGTCGTTTCTAGGTCCCCAGTATAATATATACATACATACATATATTATAGCATGTGTCCTTTTTTGATGCATAAAAGTGAAGCATCTAAATCAATGCAATTAAAACAAGCAACCATTTATATCGCCATTTTGACATTCGCAGAGCATTCGTCTAAACATACAGGCCACTTCTCGTTGACCTAGAACCATGGCAATAAGCAAGGTTTCACACCGCAACCAAAGGAAAAATTCAAAATATTGTTGATTTGTAATTACATCACACGAAAAAAAAAATTTCGTTTGCTATCCGACTGTCTGGATGTCTATCCATCGGTTAAGACCCCTTTTTCTCAGGAACTGGGAGATACATCAAACTGACTTTTATGTCAGATACTGAGGTCTATGGTCCTTTGGTGGTTTAAAAATATTACGCTCCTAAGTCAATTCAGTCGAAGGATTCGGCCGTTTATGTCACATAATTTGATATCCGCAAATTCACTCATTAAAACCTGTTGGGTACCTCCCCTTGATGTACAAGTATGAAATCTGGCAAGAAGAAATGTTTCACAGTACAATTAAAGTAAAAAATCAGGAAACTATTATAATTATATTTATAATTGTATCACACGAAAAATATTTCTTCCATGATTTATTATTGGATTTTACACATGAAATTAAGTTATTCTGGAAATCTTCGAATCCGTTGGACCGATATCTTGCCAGTATCGATAACAGCCAAAAATAGTCGAAATCCTAGATTCCCGAAATGGATGAGCTGTCTACATACGTCATCGAGTTTGTGTGGAATCCTCCGTGCGTGAGTCCTATTCTCGTGTGCCAAATTTTTATGGATTACAATGAGGGACCAAATCTTAGAGAGCGGGTGGAAGAGCTCTTGAAACGAGATGATATTCAGCAAATGGACTGGTCTGTCCGTTCGCCCGACTCAAATCCCTTTGGGAACGTGTGGGATGCTGCGGGAAGACGTACTGCAATTGCAGCACGACCACAGGCGCCAGCGAACATCCAACGACTGTCAACTGCCCTGATGTCGGAATGGAGCACTCTACCACAAGAGCTCCTTACCAGACCTGTGGCCAGCATTTGAGCATGTTACAGAGCATACATTTCTGTCTGCGGTGATCACACATGCTATTAAAAATCATGTCCTGCCCTTTTGTAATGTCAAGCGGACCATCATGAATCGTCCTGACTTCAGTGTAACTGATGTTTTTGAATAATAGCGTCATACCTGTTCGTCTCATTGCTTATTTGTTTCACTTACCTTCTGTGCTATATTGTAGCAGTTCCTTATATGTATGGTTCAAGTTTGAATCAAGCTGTGTTACTTGGCAGTGACATCATGCGAAAGGTACTTTCCTCCTTAAGTTTGCCACACAAGTGTACACTGAAGATCCAGAACTTTATGACCACCTGCATAATAGCTTTTTTTGTCAGTCTTTGGAACAAAATACACCACTGATTCTGCGTATCAGGGATCCGACAGTCTGTCGGCAAATTTCTGGAAATATTAGGCATTAGATGTCTACGCATAGGTAGCCCTAGCGTAATTCGCGTACGCGATAATGGCGCTCGATAGCGTCCCCTATGGATTGTACAGGATTTAAGTCAGGCGAACTTTGTCGCCGAGACATCAGTGAAAATTCACGATAAGGCTCCTCAAACCACTGTAGCACGGTGGTGGCTCCGAGACACGGAAATGACATCCACGTCGGGGAAGACATCGAGCATGAAAGGTTGCAGGTGATTCGCAGCTGTCAGCGTACCTTCGATTAATACCGTCGATCCCATGTAAGCGCAGGAGAATGTCTTCCTCAGCATAATAGTGGTTTCACAAGCCTGCGTCCGCCAAGCGCTGCACGTTTCGAGCTGCTGTTCAGCTCGATGACGTCGTTCGTGGAGACGACTATCGACCTAGTGTATCGAAAATGTGATTCACTTCATGAGTTAACAGGTTTCGACGGTCGAATCCCGATGGTCCTGTGCTCAATGCAATCGTAATTGACGATATCGTTGGGTCAACGTGTGAATACGTAGGGGTGGTCTGCTGTGGAGCTCGATGTGCAACAATGTACGTTGAATGGCGTGCTCCTAAACACTTGTGAGTGGATCAGCATTGTGCTCTTTCGGCAGAGACGGCACAGATCACCATCTGTCTTGCCTTACAGGCTAGACGAGCCTCCGAACCGCAAGTTCTGTGAAGAGTCGTGGACCTGTAAACATTTAGTACCTAGTGGTAGTTTCACTGTCCTTCTACCTCTTTCCGCAGTTTCTCACGACAGTAGCACGTGAACATACGACCAGCTTCGCCGTTTTCGAGATATTTGTTCACAGGCTCTGTGTAATAATAATCTGTCCATTGTCAAAGTCGTTTATCTGAATGAATATCCCCATTTGTAGCCCATAGCTTCTCTGGGGTGATCACCCGTCCGTGTGTGCCCCTCTTACATACCTTTGTTACCGCGTCACGAGCCCGCAACACCACCAGCGTCGCGGTGGTTAGTGGTCATAATTTTTTGGCTGATCAGTTTAAGCTCTTGTTTCTATTTGAACAGCTGGCAAGACGGAAGACTGGAAGCGCATCCTGGACGTTAACGTGCTGGGTCTGAGCATCTGCACCAGGGAGGCCGTGCAGGACATGCTGAGCCGGGGCGTCGACGACGGCTTCGTCATCCACATCAGCAGGTATGGAGGAATAGTTCCCTTATCTACTTGTCAGCCCACTGGTTGTTGTCCTGTGGCCTGCTCATCTACTTTAGAAGACCACTCATATTTAACAGTCCATCTGAAATTATAATCTCATTTGTATTCCCAGTAATGTCATCCTCTTACTCTGTGTCTTACCGACGTGGAGAACACGGCAAGTGCCATAACCCGATTTCCCAGGAACTTCGCACAGTGGAAGAGGGTTCAAAACAGTGAATATGTCTCTCGGGTTATCTCTATATATCTGATAGTTTCTGATTAAACGACGGTCAAAGTTTTTAGTGTAATGTAGAAGCATTTTTGTGGGGCAACACTCCAACCACAGCGACGGCATTTTGACCAACGTCGCGGCTTCACACTTTTGCGCCTCGTGTTCGAAACCCGATTATTAATTTTAAATTTGGTTTTCATTTATTTATCCATGTCCGTTGTAGATTACTGCACGAATGTTTTCCATGGAATACTGAAATAACGTTGTCCTTATTCGTCTACTAATTGTATGCCTGGAGAATGAACTTAAAATGGAAAAGAATAAATCAATGTAAAAAGTTTTTGAAACTGTTTTCGTTGAAATTCCTCTAGTGTACTTCATAATCGATGGCAAGCGCCAGCTTTCGCAGAAGTGGATCGTTATGCATGGTTTGCCACGAAATTATTGCCAATGCATGAAATTTTCAGCAGTGTTAAGGACGTTTCTTTCCCGAGTGAGATTCGTATGAAGAAATGTTACTGTGACAGCCATGCCTTTGCGATATCCTAGTGATGTTCGAAATTTCTGTGTTTCGAATGTTTCTGTGTTCATTGTCATCTGAGGAATGCACCAAGCTTTCTGAGGAATAAACATAACAATAAAAGATAAGAATTGATATAAGAATGAAATATAAGACTATGAGAATAAAAAAGATTGTAACCCTGAAAAAACCATACACAGAAATTTTATGAAATAAAAGGAGGACAATTATTGTGAAACCCAGTTGTAATTTTACAATTAATATAACGCCCTTCTGATATGGAACATCGTGTAGCGACCTTCTACAGGTATGGGTAGATAAGTGAAGAAACTAAAATAAAGTAAAATAAAATAAATAAAAACAATGATCGAGTTTCAATCACGGGACGCAAAAGTGAGAAGCCATGATGCCACCAGTCGCGCGCTAAAAGCCATTCACATTACATCGACAACTTTGACGATCGTTTATCCCGAAACGGTAGAGTATCTGCAGATAACCCGAGACACGTGTTTGCTTATTTTGTTCCTGTTTCACCGAGCAACGTTTCTAGGAAATTAGGCTGTGGCACTTATCGTGTTCTTCTCGGGAGTGCAACATTCTTCTGCATGCTTTTAATATTGACCTCACCCTCAGACTTTCATGAAACAGACTATGCCGATACACAATGCACCACTCTCTTCCTTCTTTCCTATTCCACGTCGCCGTCATAAGAGTAAAATACACTCCTGGAAATTGAAATAAGAACACCGTGAATTCATTGTCCCAGGAAGGGGAAACTTTATTGACACATTCCTGGGGTCAGATACATCACATGATCACACTGACAGAACCACAGGCACATAGACACAGGCAACAGGGCATGCACAATGTCGGCACTAGTACAGTGTATATCCACCTTTCGCAGCAATGCAGGCTGCTATTCTCCCATGGAGACGATCGTAGAGATGCTGGATGTAGTCCTGTGGAACGCCTTGCCATGCCATTTCCAACTGGCGCCTCAGTTGGACCAGCGTTCGTGCTGGACGTGCAGACCGCGTGAGACGACGCTTCATCCAGTCCCAAACATGCTCAATGGGGGACAGGTCCAGAGATCTTGCTGGCCAGGGTAGTTGACTTACACCTTCTAGAGCACGTTGGGTGGCACGGGATACATGCGGACGTGTATTGTCCTGTTGGAACAGCAAGTTCCCTTGCCGGTCTAGGAATGGTAGAACGATGGGTTCGATGACGGTTTGGATGTACCGTGCACTATTCAGTGTCCCCTCGACGATCACCAGTGGTGTACGGCCAGTGTAGGAGATCGCTCCCCACACCATGATGCCGGGTGTTGGCCCTGTGTGCCTCGGTCGTATGCAGTCCTGATTGTGGCGCTCACCTGCACGGCGCCAAACACGCATACGACCGTCATTGGCACCAAGGCAGAAGCGACTCTCATCGCTGAAGACGACACGTCTCCATTCGTCCCTCCATTCACGCCTGTCGCGACACCACTGGAGGCGGGCTGCACGATGTTGGGGCGTGAGCGGAAGACGGCCTAACGGTGTGCGGGACCGTAGCCCAGCTTCATGGAGACGGTTGCGAATGGTCCTCGCCGATACCCCAGGAGCAACAGTGTCCCTAATTTGCTGGGAAGTGGCGGTGCGGTCCCCTACGGCACTGCGTAGGATCCTACGGTCTTGGCGTGCATCCGTGCGTCGCTGCGGTCCGGTCCCAGGTCGACGGGCACGTGCATCTTCCGCCGACCACTGGCGACAACATCGGTGTACTGTGGAGACCTCACGCCCCACGTGTTGAGCAATTCGGCGGTACGTCCACCCGGCCTCCCGCATGCCCACTATACGCCCTCGCTCAAAGTCCGTCAACTGCACATACGGTTCACGTCCACGCTGTCACGGCATGCTACCAGTGTTAAAGACTGCGATGGAGCTCCGTATGCCACGACAAACTGGCTGACACTGACGGCGGCGGTGCACAAATGCTGCGCAGCTAGCGCCATTCGACGGCCAACACCGCGGTTCCTGGTGTGTCCGCTGTGCCGTGCGTGTGATCATTGCTTGTACAGCCCTCTCGCAGTGTCCGGAGCAAGTATGGTGGGTCTGACACACCGGTGTCAATGTGTTCTTTTTTCCATTTCCAGGAGTGTATAACATTAAAAGCCGGCCGGAGTGCCCGCGCGGTTCTAGGCGATACACCAACCGAGCGACCGCTACGGTCGCAGGTTCGAATCCTGCCTCGGGCAATGGATGTGTGTGATGTCCTTAGATTAGTTAGGTTTAATTAGTTCTAAGTTCTAGGCGACTGATGACCTCAGAAGTTAAGTCGCATAGTGCTCAGAACCATTTGAACCTTTTGAACCATAACATTAAATGTACTATTCACCTATTAAAGTCTCGTAAAGAGTACGAGTTATCGTAGCATAATCTCAGAAACGATGTACGAAGGATGAATAGTTAGTTTAAACTTGGAGTTCACTATAACAGAAATGTAGGTAGACAAAAAAGGAATATCAAAAAAAGGTTTCGGCCAACTGTCAACAGCATCGATATCCTTGGAGAAATGCGTGGTACACGGTGTTTTGTATTAAAAATATACTTATTCACAACCTGTTTCGATCTCTGGTCATCTTCACAGTGGAAAAATATTGTGACAACTGCACGTCATATATTCTATTTAACCAGAAAAGAGGCCACATCTGACTTTCAAACATCAGAAAAAGGTCCTTCACGTCGGTATCTTTTTCTGAAGTTTTGGCATCTTTTGTGGTTAAATAGCACGTATGACGTGTGAATTTGTCACAATATTTCTCCACTGTGAAGATGATCAATGATCGAAACCGATTGTGAATAAATAAATTTGTAAGACAGTACAGTATGTACAATACATCTCTTCAAGGGAAAAAAGGCACAATGAGAACATGGATACTACTGCCACTTCAGATATTTACAGGATCAACAATCATGGTTCCATTCTTAGAACTTACTGAAACGACATTATTTGTGTGTGAATGAGTAGCTTACGATGACTCTTGTGTATTCGTGGACCTGGGAATAACAGATAGGCAGCCTATCGATTCCGTTCAACAAGTTTACTAATTCTTCCTCACCTCCAGAGAGAAAAATAATTTAAAATGGAAACGTCCCCGTTGACAATTGTCTTCCTATTACTTCTGTATCTGCTGTGAAGACTGGTTTCACTTACTGCATTGCGCCTTCGGTCTAAAAGTTAGCAAGAGTTACGATAAGGTGCTACATTGCTTCATATCCTCCTTTATGTTCCCCTCTTCATTTTTCATTTCAATTATGGCCATTTCCTTTAGTAGACTCATCCGTCTCTGCATTCTTGTCCATTTTTATACAGAACTCCGATCAATGTAACTGTTTGCTTCATAAGAAATCGATATGACTTTGTTTCATTTGACCAGATTTTAATTTTGGTATTTAGCACATGATCCTTCACATATAGCTGCCTATTAATCTGCTAATACGTCTTACTTGAAGCGTTTGAGAGTGTTGTTTGCTGATTTTAGACGCATCCTTTTGAGCTTACTACACTCCTGGAAATGGAAAAAAGAACACATTGACACCGGTGTGTCAGACCCACCATACTTGCTCCGGACACTGCGAGAGGGCTGTACAAGCAATGATCACACGCACGGCACAGCGGACACACCAGGAACCGCGGTGTTGGCCGTCGAATGGCGCTAGCTGCGCAGCATTTGTGCACCGCCGCCGTCAGTGTCAGCCAGTTTGCCGTGGCATACGGAGCTCCATCGCAGTCTTTAACACTGGTAGCATGCCGTGACAGCGTGGACGTGAACCGTATGTGCAGTTGACGGACTTTGAGCGAGGGCGTATAGTGGGCATGCGGGAGGCCGGGTGGACGTACCGCCGAATTGCTCAACACGTGGGGCGTGAGGTCTCCACAGTACATCGATGTTGTCGCCAGTGGTCGGCGGAAGGTGCACGTGCCCGTCGACCTGGAACCGGACCGCAGCGACGCACGGATGCACGCCAAGACCGTAGGATCCTACGCAGTGCCGTAGGGGACCGCACCGCCACTTCCCAGCAAATTAGGGACACTGTTGCTCCTGGGGTATCGGCGAGGACCATTCGCAACCGTCTCCATGAAGCTGGGCTACGGTCCCGCACACCGTTAGGCCGTCTTCCGCTCACGCCCCAACATCGTGCAGCCCGCCTCCAGTGGTGTCGCGACAGGCGTGAATGGAGGGACGAATGGAGACGTGTCGTCTTCAGCGATGAGAGTCGCTTCTGCCTTGGTGCCAATGATGGTCGTATGCGTGTTTGGCGCCGTGCAGGTGAGCGCCACAATCAGGACTGCATACGACCGAGGCACACAGGGCCAACACCCGGCATCATGGTGTGGGGAGCGATCTCCTACACTGGCCGTACACCACTGGTGATCGTCGAGGGGACACTGAATAGTGCACGGTACATCCAAACCGTCATCGAACCCATTGTTCTACCATTCCTAGACCGGCAAGGGAATTTGCTGTTCCAACAGGACAATGCACGTCCGCATGTATCCCGTGCCACCCAACGTGCTCTAGAAGGTGTAAGTCAACTACCCTGGCCAGCAAGATCTCCGGATCTGTCCCCCATTGAGCATGTTTGGGACTGGATGAAGCGTCGTCTCACGCGGTCTGCACGTCCAGCACGAACGCTGGTCCAACTGAGGCGCCAGGTGGAAATGGCATGGCAAGCCGTTCCACAGGACTACATCCAGCATCTCTACGATCGTCTCCATGGGAGAATAGCAGCCTGCATTGCTGCGAAAGGTGGATATACGCTGTACTAGTGCCGACATTGTGCATGCTCTGTTGCCTGTGTCTATGTGCCTGTGGTTCTGTCAGTGTGATCATGTGATGTATCTGACCCCAGGAATGTGTCAATAAAGTTTCCCCTTCCTGGGACAATGAATTCACGGTGTTCTTATTTCAATTTCCAGGAGTGTATTTTAGTGCTACGACTCTTGGCCTCAATAGCTCCAGGAAAATCTCGGGGTGATCCTTTTGAAAGGGCAAAGCCGATTTCTTCCACATCCTTGAAACAGGCCGAGCTTATGCTCCCTCTGTCGTGACCTCGATGTCGTCGGCATGTGAAACTCTTACCTTCCTTTCTTTTTTCTGGGTCTTCATAGTTACATAAGTATTAAAAGTAGAAATATTTTTTTGAGTCATCGTTGTATGTGCTGGCACTTGTTCACAATTTTATTTTGAAGACCCTTTGCAGCTTTCAACAAATTATACGTGACGTGTTCAATACGTAATGCAACACATTTTTTTCTCGGCCAACTACGGTTGAAAAAATTTGGAATCTGTTTTGAGACGTCGTGTGGAATTTTCCTATAGTTTCATGAAGTTTCCCTAGGAGGCGGAGCTATACACAACGTTTAAAATGGTGCCGCTAACAGAGGCGCGTGCCAAGCAGAGAGCTGTGACTGAGTTTCTTTCGGTGGAGCACCAGAGCATCGCAGATATCGTCCGCAGCGCGTGGTCTAGGGCCTAGCGTTGCTACCTCTGGATACCGGGTTGGATTCCCGGCCGGGTTGGGGATTTTCTCTGCCCGGGGACTCGTCGTTTGTTTTGTCCTCATCATTTCATTATCATCATCATCATTTGTGAGAGTGACTATACTGGATTGCGAAAAGAGAATTGACTGTGTAAAATTTGGGACTTTGTATGGGCACTGATGACCGCGCAGTTGAGTGCCCCACAAACCAAACATCATCATCATCGTAGATATTCATAGACCTTACAGAATGTCTACGGAGACCTATCAGTGAACAAAAGCACGGTGGGTCTTTTGGGCGAGGCGTCTGTCATCATCGCAACACGACAGCGCAATACTATCCTATAACACGCATGCCGGACGGCCGTACAGGGTGAAAGTTCTCTTTAAGTAATAATAATAATATCACAGACGTACTCTGTTTTGAATAATAATAGCTGTGCAGAAGTACTTAAAGTGAACTGCCATAATGAGAAGGCATGCCTTTGATACTGATAAATTGAATAATCTAACTGCAAGAATTTTGAACAACATAAACTGCCTGGATAATGAACTTTGACATAAAACCTACAATAATTAGTTTTGGAAAACTGGTCCCAGATCCCAGAACTAAAACTGGTATACAACACAGAAATATTCAATTGTCTCTGAATGACATAATTTGGCCCTGATTGAATTAAAAAAATCAAAATATTTTGTCTTAAGGAGAGTTAAACGTCAATTTTAAAAAACGATATACTTTCTATGATAGAAACAAATAGTAAGAAAAGAAACTCACGAGGTTATTACAAAATATTTAGCAGACAACACCAAAGATATAACCCCCAACACCAATGCTAAAAGATAAAAAGAATAAGATGGCCCATAGTGATAAAAGAAATTCAGAAATTTTAGCAGAAACATTTAACGAACTACTAAATTGCGAGGTTCCTTCTGAGCATCTTGAAATAAACACAGAAACTTCAATAAAAACCCCACCAGAAAATATAAACCCACCGACAATTCAAAAAGTCTGCAAAGCTTTGAAAGAGCTCAAGAACTACAAAGCAAGTGGAGAAGGTCAAACATTTGCAGAAGTCTGGAAATACGCAGCAGAACCCGTGAAGATATCATTAGATCACTGAATAGTTAAAATCTGGATCGGAGAAGAGCTACCAGAACATTGAACTATAGCTATCATACACCAATTACACAAAAAAGGAAAAAAATAAAATCCGAACAACTGCAGAGGGATTTCCCTATTGGATTGCACATATAAAATATTGTCAAGAATTCTCTACAATCGCTGTAAAGATCAAATTGAAAAGGAGCTAGGAGAATATCAAGGAGGAGCCCTGGAGAAGCCGCCCAGAACAGATCATCACATTAAAATTAACAATGGATGCCTACAAAAGGAGACAGAAGCAACTAGTCATAACCTTTGTAGACTTCAAAAAAGCTTATAATTGCATCCACAGATCTTCTATGCTGGACGCGTTAAGAAATTTTGGACTTCATCCCAAATTAATAAAAATGATAAAATTAACCCTTACAAGCACCAAGTCCAAAGTAAAATTCAAAGGAGAACTATCTGAGGAATTTACGATTAAAACAGGGTTAAGTCAAGGAGATGGTCTATCACCACTGCTCTTCAGCTGTGCTCTTGAATACTTGATGAGAGAATGGTACAAAGAGAATCCTAAAAGCATAACAGTTGAAACCAAGAAAGATGATATAAACCTAAATTGTTTGGGATTCGCAGATGACTTAGCATTACTAGCTAATAATGTACAAGAAGTTAGAAATCAAATAGTGAGCCTGCAAAATGTAGCGCCAAAAGTAGGACTCCAGATATCTTTCGAAAAGACCGATATGCTGGTAACAGACCCTCTAGTAATACACCACGTAACAGTAGAAAACAGAAAAATTAAAATAGTGAAGCAGTTTAAATACCTTGGAGAGATTTTAGCATACAAGTCGGATGAAAAACCTGCTTTGCAAGAGAGAACCAATAAAATGATAAAAGCTCAAAAGCTAACATGGTCTGCATACAATAAGAAATGTCTATCAATTCAAACAAAATTGAAACACTACAAGACGGTGTTTCAGACAGAGGTAATATACGCAAGCGTGACTCTTTTTAAAGTCACTCAGAGAAACAGAGTAGACAAAATACTAACAGCAGACAGAAGAATAGCTAGAACATGGGTAAATAAAAAATACCAGAAGGAAGGACAATGGCGGATAGTGCCGAATGAAGTAGTGTACGGGGAACTGTTGCCCATCAGAGATACTATACGCAAAAAGAGTATTTCTTTCTTTGGCCACATAATGAGGACGCCAGAAACCAGATTAGCAAGAAAAATTATGCAGAAACTGTGGAATCTGAAGCAACAAGTAGGATGGATCAAGGAAATTAAAGAGGATATGGAAGAACTAGACCGAAAATCTCAAGAAACTCAAAGACAGGAAAATAAGATTTAACCCAAAAGTAAACAAACGACACACAATGAAAAGGGTATTTACAGGTGAGGAAAGACAGGAAAAATCAGAACGAATGAAAAGATACTGAGCAATTAAGAAAGAACGAAACGTGCGCTTACTGAAGAAGAGGACCAGGAAACGATTGACTAAAGTGGTCCAATGAGGCCTTAAAAGCAAATAATAATAATTTACTCCTTACCTCTATTCCTCGTAAATCTGGATAACGCGTTGCAGTACTGCTTTGTCTTGCGCAACGCTATGCTAATCCTGCAAATTACTATATCTACACAGAGACACTCGTGAGGTGCAATGAGTCCACCGTTAGATGCAAATCGATGTAATTTTGGAACACACTTGGTTCAATGATCAATTAAAAATTGTAAAAGAAAGGTAGGTGAAAAATGGCGCTGCAATAATAAAAGAGTGACTTCAAGAAAATTACCTTATAATTCCTCTTCACGTAAATAAAAGATTCCATTACACTTCCTCCTTCTCAGATCAATTACATTACATAATCATCTTATTTAAACACGTCGATAAATTGATACTTTACATTTGAAACATAACATTACGACTGCTTCCTCACTTTAACACCTACGCGCACACCAAAGATGTAACCTAACGCTGCGATACGGCTAACAACATCGCTGTTCGCTCACATCTCACTTGTAACAGCTCGAGAGCAAAGGTATGACGTTATTGTACAATCGATTAATACTCAAATGACACCATCAACGGCTGCCGCTCCTGCTGTGTTGTATACTCCCATTCGAGGTGATCGACGGACTGCAATTGAACACATTGCTGCTTAACGGGACGTCTGTTGATAAGGCTGACGCACTCGTCCTCCCTCAATTTAGGAAACTGAGGAAACAACTTCAGCATGTTACTCTCCACAAAAAGCAAACGAACTTCTTCTCCATGGCAACGCAAGGCCCCACACACATCTGGGCACCCGACAGGAGCTCACAGAACTTCTTTGGAGTGTTTTTACAAACGTCATAAATGACATATCATTTAGTTAAAACTTAACAGCTACTTGAAACACACTGGTAAATCACTTACAACTGACACCGCAAATATTGCGCAAATGGAAAGTGCAATTGCTGTGCGGTTTTCAAATGGTTCAAATGGCTCTGAGCACTGTGCGACTTAACTTCTGAGGTCATCAGTCGCCTAGAACTTAGAACTAATTAAACCTAACTAACCTAAGGACATCACACACATCCATGCCCGAGGCAGGATTCGAACCTGCGACCGTAGCGGTCGCTCGGCTCCAGACTGTAGCGCCTAGAACCGCACGGCCACTAAGAGGTTTTCACACAGTGGGTTCGTAGTCGGTGTCTTGCATTGTCAGCCCATAAACAGATCAAATAATACTTAGAAAGTGTATTTGTCGTGCAAACATACACTTTTTTTAAAATGGAACGATGCCTGTTGACATTAATAAACTAAAAGTAGGGTAAATCAGAATGTCGGTGGTGTTTGTTACAGGATTCTAGTGCGGGGCGTTTATTAGATATCGTATTGCGAAAAGTTTCTACTCCGACACTTGTTTGTGCCATTCGACCGACGTATTTGCTAGGTACGGCGTTTTTATGTTTGCTTATAGTGTGCCTGTGTGTTCCTTGAGTGCACTGCGACTTGCTAGGCAGTGTATGACAGTCCAAATGGTAGTCGTGAGTGGACGATGGGATTTACCAGTACAGAAAAAGTCGGTCTATGGAGAGTGCAGGAACAAAGCATTTCGTTGTTGTACGGTGTATGTGGCAAGATGCCGCACCCAAGACACGTCAACCATCTCGCCAATTATTTATCAGCCTCCTCAACCGCTTACGTCAAAGTGATAGTGTAACACCTAGACAACGTACCAGAAGGAAACAAGTGACGATAGAAGAGGAGGACATTGATGTTCTTGCTGCTATTGCAGTATTGCAGTTTATCCACACGTTACCTCCCGTGCAATCGCACGAGGAAGTGGCATGTGTCAAGCAAGTGTCGTATGCATTCGCCATCGGCGTGGAAACAATTATGAGAATCGTCTTAACTTCTGTGGATGGGCATTTAGACAGGATACTTCATATGTATCACGTATCTTGTTTGGTGACGAAGCCACATTCACTAGTCTTTGACACATGAACTGCCGAAACATGCACTATTGGACTGTTAATAACCCCTACTCGCTTCGTCAGGTGGAACGTCAGCGTCCATGGAATGTAAACGTGTGGTGTGGGATAGCGAACCATCAGGTCAAAGGCCCGTTTTTTATAGTCCGAAAATTGACCGGACACAAGTATCGCAGCCTCCAAACAGACCATTTTCCACGGATGCTAGAATACGTTAATTTGCAGACCAAGAGGAACAAGTGGTACCAACATAATGGCTCTCAAGCCTGTAGTGCACGAAGCACTACAGCATATGTTCACGAACTATTTCCAAATCGTTGGAATAGACGCAGAGGACCTATACCTTGGCCGGCCCGTTCTCCGGATTTGACGCTGTCGATTTTTTTCTGTGGGAGTAAGTTGAAGGACGCTGTCTGCAAGGACGTACCAACTACACCCGATGCTATGCAACACGCGTTACCGCAACCTGCTCGGACATCTCCATTCCAGACTGGAAGCGTGTTTTGTCACTACCGGCGATCGTTTTGAACACAACCTGTGAAGGTCAGTTGTATTGTTACTAGTCAAAATTCACATAACTTGTCTGTGCACTTGCTTTATTCTTTAATGTATGCTACCACATGTATTGTACATATGTCGGTGTGGCAACTTTTCGAAATACGATACCACGCAAAAGACTCATACTAGAATTCTGCAACAAATACCACTGACATTCTAATATATCCTAGTTTTAGTTTTTTAATGTCAATGGGCATCGTTCCATTTAGAAAAGTGTATGTTTGCATAAAAATATACTGTCTAAGTACCATTGCGGTCTGTTAATTGGCTAACAATACGAGCCCCTGATTACCAATCCGTTCTGTGAAAACCGCATGTCAATAGCACTGGTAACTGCAGCTTTTGATATCATTGTAGCTTATTCAGTGAAGATAAGTCTGCATGTACACATGTCGACCTCGTCAAGCGAGCATACTCTTTCATCCTGCTTCGTTTTAGTTACGCCATCGAAATGCCATATTTGCTTTTGTAGAACGTAAAATGGACGAGCCTACGATAGCACAGGAACTTGTGTTTCGGGAAATATGACTATGTGTACTGCATGTGTGAACATACGTTGTTGCAAGCAAATGTTTAGCTTTTTGTCAAATGATATCTGATGTACAACTCCCGTGAAAATGCTGACCACAATCGTCCGTTACAATGTATTGTTTACTCCTACTTGTCCGACGAACACATGACGGCGTTTTATTACATTAACTGAATTTTCCGTCGATGCTTGATAGAACATGACAGACAACAACATTAAACAGGAAAGACTTTTGTGATGTTATGCAAAATATTACTTCTATGCTTATATGGCTTTCAGCTTATTAGGCCATGGTCTGGTGACAACTGAATGTCGCGAAAACGGACAAAATGTCGTGTGAGGCAAGTATATATCGCTCGTACAGATTTAACAGAGCGCCAGAAAAGTGTTTCCTGTGTAATGTTGATTTTCGTTCGCTTCCATGGTCATTGAACGCTAAATGTCAGTGAATAAGTTTTCCTGTCTTCTCTTTGTGTACACAGCGTAGTGGGACACGTGCCGCCAGTTAGCAGCTTCGCAGCGATGTACACGGCGAGCAAGCACGCCGTCAGGACGCTTCTCGAAGGCCTGCGGAAGGACCTGGTCGCCAAGAAGAGCAAGATCCGCGTTGGGGTGAGTCCACAGTCCCAAACAGCTGGCGACAGTGATATCTGAGCGTATAATGTTATTTACATGGAAAGTTACTTAGCACCACAAATTTTTGATGCAGTCGAGACTATGAAGGACGATCAGAATTAGCTGGCAAATAATTTTTTCTCGGAGTGTCAGATTTTACTCTACGCAAAAGTTCTTGAATAATGTCAACTGTTTAAACATATCCACACTTGTTTATTGAAAACTTGGTGGTGTTGCCGAGGTATTTCTAAAGAAACACTGGGCAATAATTTTGACGGGCAGTTCAAAGAAGGGAGCAGGTCAAAGTGCGAAGGTATAGCTAGCATCGGCATTTTAGTTGAGAATAATCGTAGCTCTGTTGCGAAAGAAGCAGAGCACTGAAGCAGAAATCTTTAAGGTAGCGGTACTGAAGGTTAGCTGTTGAGATTCATTGGGAGAGTGCTTAGAAAATGTAGTCCATCAACAAAGGAGGTGGCTTACAAAACACTCGTTCGACCTATACTTGAGTATTGCTCATCAGTGTGGGATCCGTACCAGATCGGTTTGACGGAGGAGATAGAGAAGATCCAAAGAAGAGCGGCGCGTTTCGTCACAGGGTTATTTGGTAACCGTGATAGCGTTACAGATATGTTTAATAAACTCAAGTGGCAGACTCTGCAAAAGAGGCGCTCTGCATCGCGGTGTAGATTGCTCGCCAGGTTTCGAGAGGGTGCGTTTCTGGATGAGGTATCGAATATATTGCTTCCCCCTACTTATACCTCACGAGGAGATCACGAATGTAAAATTAGAGAGATTAGAGCGCGCACGGAGGCTTTCAGACAGTCGTTCTTCCCGCGAACTATACGCGACTGGAACAGGAAAGGGAGGTAATGACAGTGGCACGTAAAGTGCCCTCCGCCACACACCGTTGGGTGGCTTGCGGAGTATAAATGTAAATGTAAATGTAAATCACCGATGGAGGATCGCCATAATTTGCACCAACAACACAGTAACCTCTTCATATGAACCCTTCACATCGCTCCCTCCCATCGAAGAATAAATGATGGACACTCTGCAGTATTCTGCGTCATCTTGCACTATTAGTCGGAGAATAGCAGCAACCTCACTATGGAATTACCGTCCCATGTATAGACCGCCGTCAATAGACCTACACAGACGGCTGCGTTTGGAGTGGGTCTGTGACACGAATCAACAACCGCTGGTGAATAGTGTCGCATGGTCTTCAGAGATGAACCGTGGTTGTGGACTACCCTGGATGACCAAATCGGCGATTATGGCAGGACTCTGGGGAGAGGCCCCAGTAATCCACAGTTTTGTAGAGGCACAAGAGTGTTACTCCTGACTTCATCGTGTGGAGAGCCATCGGTTATGAGTAAGGATCATAGCTAGTAGTGACTGAGGGAATTCTGACGTCACTGCAGTCCATCACGGAGATCCTGCATCTGCACATGTCTATAGACGGAGGTAATATTTTTGAAGTTGAGGGCTTTATCATTCTTTAGTGGTAAAGATAATCTGCATTTTCTGTAGCGTACAGAGTTCATCATAATATTTTTCTGGTTTTAGTCGTAGTAACGCCAAGCGGTCCACCCAGTAATTAAGAGTGTTTTTTCTGAAAATTAACACTGGCTTCAATTATAAACAACTCGACTCATCCAGGGTCACTAGTACCTTATCAAGCCTAAAGCAGCAGGTGTACAGCAAGGTCCACGGAGGCACTGAGGATGCCAGTAACGACTGCTTTCGTCCACACCAACAAACATCACAATGAGAGGCTGTGCGGCTTTTCTTTAATAATGGATGTCACTCAAGTGTCCAGCGTCACGCTGCACAGTGGCTGACGAAGCGTGGCCAGGGCTCAGGGCTACAGAGGATAGGCGGCGCACCCCAGACCCGGGTTCAGGAACTCTCGGCTCTACAAAGCTGCCCAATACCAAGATCGGGTCGAGTTACCTGTGGTGCTCGCCATTTGATACTAACCAAGAGTCACGTGCTGTGACGGGTTGTAACGCTCTGAATTTCTGTAACTTCAAGATCTGAAACTCTTTGCAAGAAAAAGCTGAAAATATTTACATGTCTATACACAGAAGCATTTGTACCTGCTTTCTTCTTCCGTGGCGCCTAAATATAGTTGAAAGGGTGAAATACGGCGAGTCGACAAAAGTGATGGAATAGCGATTTGCACATGTATAGCCGGCCGCGGTGGTCTAGCGGTTCTAGGCGCGTCAGTCTGGAACCGCGCGACTGCTACGGTCGCAGGTTCGAATCCTGCCTCGGGCATGGATGTGTGTGATGTCCTTTGGTTAGTTAAGTTTAAGTAGTTCTAAGTTCTAGGGGACTGATGACCACAGATGTTAAGTCCCATAGTGCTCAGAGCCATTTGAACCATTTTTTGCACATGTATGCAGATGACGGTAGTATGCTGTACACAAGGGATTAAAGCTCAGTGCATTGACGAAGCTGTCATCTGTACGCTGGTGATTCATGTGAAAAAGTTTCCGATGGGACTATGGCAGCATACCATGTAAATATACCAGAAAAATCCTTGTTAGGGATGTTGTTCTGCTCACCCGACACACTGACTTAAATGTCAGTTACGCCGTCAAAGCGTCGACCGTTCCTGTGAATTTCTGCACTCTGTCGTTTCGCGGTAGGTTCGTATTGACAACACCAATTTCTGTCACCCGTAATGATCTTTTCAGAAAAAATGTTGTCAGCGTTTTACATTTCAATCAATTCTGGAAAACGTCTTTCATGTACTTGATTTGGAGATGTTGCTCCATTACTATTTGCGACACAACACCATAGACACAATACTCCAATCTGCCCGCTACTTAACATCGCCTGCTCACAACTAATTTGTCTAATGCGTCTGTTGTTTAAAGTTGTTAGTTGAAGATGACACCGCAGTTAATGCGCTGACGTTGCTTCTACTCTCGGAATAAAATCAGCCTCGTAACTTTTCGGACGGAAAGCATGTGAAGTATTATTCCACATAAATATCTGGCAATGACCACGACAGGAAGTGCAGAAAAATTAGAGCCCAGTGGAGGGTTACCGGGAGCCATCTTCCAATGCACCATTCGCGAATTTATCAGGGAAGGGTAGAAACGAAAGTGGTACCAAAAGTATCCTTTGTCACAAACCATAACGTTGTTTGTGGAGTACAGATGTAGATATGGAAGTAGATTATGGTGGATTTGATGGAATACTTGGATCAACTGTGCGGTAAACTGAACTCCCCTTTCTGTAGTAACACATGTCTGATGCCCTGAATATTATAAGTGTCGATGTTACGTCGACGTACGACCACGACTGACAATGATATTTGATTATAGTTTACTGGAAAATAGCTGCTGTATCTGTTTGGTTTGTAGTTAAACAGTCTTTTTCCACACTAATTATTTAGATCAAAAATATTTTCTCCTTCAACAGGAAGTTTCTCCGGGAATCGTGAGGACTGAGTTCCTGGTCAATATGACGTCGATTACACCCACTGTTTACGACACAGTACCCTGTCTGGAGTCTGAAGACGTGGCGGAGGCTGTTGTCTACATGTTGTCCCAACACCCTCGAGTCCAGGTAAGGTAGTGCAGCCCTTGAATTTTACTTTAGGTTTCGGATACTTTTTCTCCACCATTTGAGATGCTATGGATCGTGAAGAAACATTTGCTAGTAGGCTTATAATACCATCGTGGGTAGCTCTTTGTTTCACTGTATGGTTTATACCATCTGCCTGATCCTGCTTTCCCTTGCCTTAAACCGGCCGCTGTGGCCGAGCGGTTCAAGGCGCCCGCTACGGTCGCAAGTTCGAATCCTGCCTCGGGCATGGATTTGTGTGATGTCCTTGAGTTACTTAGGTTTAAGTACTTTCTAAGTCTAGGTGACTGATGACCTCAGATGTTGAGTTCCATAGTGCTTAGAGCCATTTCAACCTTGCCTGAATTGTAGAGTAACGTTTCTAGTAGATCAGATCCGAGGATGTTCCATTCAAAGTACTGTCATAATGGAGATGCGCAATACGCTATGACTGGTTGTACGTTTCTTGCACGATCAGTAGTAATTCTGGAAAGAACAAAAATTAAGTTTGATTCTCTCCTAGTTTTTTAAATTCTAGCTAAATTTCTTTATTCTGACAGTGGGCCTTTATTTCAGTATACATTACATTTCTAACAAGCATCTCTGAATACACTTTAATTAGGAAGTATGCTTAGCAATCACTTTCTTTTTACCCTTTGGTAAGTGAAATCCCTAAACACAGAGTGGGGTAGGACAAGAAAAGCATGGAAGGGCGAACTCAGAATAGCAGTGTCACTTTAACCATCACATAATATCATGAATAAATAAATACAATAACCACAAATAATTATGACTGACAAGGTAAGGTTAATTAGTTGATTACAGCAATAATCGGCTTTAAAAGATGATTTTATCTCAGCAAGTCACAAAAACAGTGCTAGAGGAAATATAAAACAGTAATTTTTTTTAAAGAAAACTACTTTCCTTATAAAACAGAAGCTGCTCGAAGGACAACATCAAAGATACTTTTAAGACAATTTAAAGAAAGGTCACTTGAGGCGTTCAAAGGATTTTCAGCTTTTTTAAAACTGAAACAGGCCCTTAACACACAAGACGGCAAACATACAGCTAAAATCAGCTTAAAATCTACTGAAAATCAAGTACCAAAACAGAAAAATAGATCAAGGTTGTCCACAAGTAGTGAGTAAGTAAAATCCCAGTTTAAGCTAAAACCAGTAATTACGGTTAAATGATTCGGATATATTCACATAGCATAATAATCAAGACTTAAAAAAAACTTTGCTACCTCAAATTCATAACATGGGCAATAGAAGCACATTCCAAGGGAGATGTACAGCTTCAAGTAAAACTTTAAATAAGTCTCCTTAGACCAGAACTTTAAGTGATATACCCACTACTTATTTTAAAATTTATTAGCAGGTAGCGCGAATGAGGGAACTAAGGCAATCACGGATGCCCCTCAGAGGCAGCCAATAAACATCAAGGCGTTGCGTAACTGTAACACGCAACCACGGTCACTGGAGAACCAGCCACGAAGCTCAGAAGATAAATTACGGCTGTTAACAAACATCACGTAGGTGAAACGTAGGCCAAACAAAGAAGTTAAGGAAATATTAATGGTAACCATCTCGAGAAATGGTCAGCATAAGGCCTTTTAATATTAACCGAATTTCAAAAATTTATCTCTAAGCAAATTTACAAAATATTAAGAATGGGTATTAGTGGCGAGGGTAATGTGTCTTGAATAATTTAGTTGAATACAATTTGATACAAGAAAATTTAGTAACTGCTTAGAGAATGTGACAGTAATTTAGCCAAACGACATGGCAAGTAACCTTGGGTGAAGCAAACAGTTATGTAAGGAAAATGACAAGCTTACCTCTATGAGGTGGTCCTTAATAATTATATCTTACAAGCTATGCTTGATTCTGTGGTATTTAGACAAGGAAATCTGCAACACAATTTTACCACATACGTTAATAACAGGTAATTTCTGTTAAAGCAAACATAATATGAAATAAGAGATTGAATGCAAAATGCTTAAAACAACTTAAGATCAGAATATGAACCACAAAACTTTTGCCACAGCTTATTGACAAAATAATTTTACCATATCAATGGTAAAATCTAACACTGAGGTTAACCACGGAATCTAGCCTTTCACACTGCGTGTAGCCAACACAAATACACTACAATGAAGCTGTCAGTGGTACACAGAAATCACACGCACAATTGTATACATAGCAAAATATTCGACTGATCAGACATATAATCTGAACCAAGAGAGCGTTAGCTCAAATACACTCCTGGAAATTGAAATAAGAACACCGTGAATTCATTGTCCCAGGAAGGGGAAACTTTATTGACACATTCCTGGGGTCAGATACATCACATGATCACACTGACAGAACCACAGGCACATAGACACAGGCAACAGAGCATGCACAATGTCGGCACTAGTACAGTGTATATCCACCTTTCGCAGCAATGCAGGCTGCTATTCTCCCATGGAGACGATCGTAGAGATGCTGGATGTAGTCCTGTGGAACGGCTTGCCATGCCATTTCCACCTGGCGCCTCAGTTGCACCAGCGTTCGTGCTGGACGTGCAGACCGTGTGAGACGACGCTTCATCCAGTCCCAAACATGCTCAATGGGGGATAGATCCGGAGACCTTGCTGGCCAGGGTAGTTGACTTACACCTTCGAGAGCACGTTGGGTGGCACGGGATACATGCGGACGTGCATTGTCCTGTTGGAACAGCAAGTTCCCTTGCCGGTCTAGGAATGGTAGAACGATGGGTTCGATGACGGTTTGGATGTACCGTGCACTATTCAGTGTCCCCTCGACGATCACCAGTGGTGTACGGCCAGTGTAGGAGATCGCTCCCCACACCATGATGCCGGGTGTTGGCCCTGTGTGCCTCGGTCGTATGCAGTCCTGATTGTGGCGCTCACCTGCACGGCGCCAAACACGCATATGACCATCATTGGCACCAAGGCAGAAGCGACTCTCATCGCTGAAGACGACACGTCTCCATTCGTCCCTCCATTCACGCCTGTCGCGACACCACTGGAGGCGGGCTGCACGATGTTGGGGCGTGAGCGGAAGATGGCCTAACGGTGTGCGGGACCGTAGCCCAGCTTCATGGAGACGGTTGCGAATGGTCCTCGCCGATACCCCAGGAGCAACAGTGTCCCTAATTTGCTGGGAAGTGGTGGTGCGGTCCCCTACGGCACTGCGTAGGATCCTACGGTCTTGGCGTGCATCCGCGCGTCGCTGCGGTCCGGTCCCAGGTCGACGGGCACGTGCACCTTCCGCCGACCACTGGCGACAACATCGATGTACTGTGGAGACCTCACGCCCCACGTGTTGAGCAATTCGGCGGTACGTCCACCCGGCCTCCCGCATGCCCACTATACGCCCTCGCTCAAAGTCCGTCAACTGCTCATACGGTTCACGTCCACGCTGTCGCGGCATGCTACCAGTGTTAAAGACTGCGATGGAGCTCCGTATGCCACGGCAAACTGGCTGACACTGACGGCGGCGGTGCACAAATGCTGCGCAGCTAGCGCCATTCGACGGCCAACACCGCGGTTCCTGGTGTGTCCGCTGTGCCGTGCGTGTGATCACAGCCGTCTCGCAGTGTCCGGAGCAAGTATGGTGGGTCTGACACACCGGTGTCAATGTGTTCTTTTTTCCATTTCCAGGAGTGTAAATACGCTCAAACAAATGTTCAGGCAAGCCATCAACAGCAGAGAATAGAGATGGGCGTAGGAGAATTTTGGTGGGTGGGGGTGGGATGGGGGGGGGGGGAGAGCGAGTCAGCGAGTGAGCCGACTAGAGGACATAAAGGGCTGAGTTCTGGACATAGTGGGTCAGTTGGCCGTTATCTCCGTTTATGTCAACACTTGGTGTAACTGGTGAAGTTGGAGTTACAACAATGAGTTGAGTAGATGTCCTTCAGTCCGCGACCGCTGATTTGTCCAGCTTTGATATTCCATGCTGTGCAGGACTGGGTGCTGCGAGGTGCACTGGACATTTGCAGGATTATCAAATAACTGCCACATCGTCCGTTTTTTGATTGTGTAAAACTTCCAACGTTTCGGCCACTATTGCTAGTGGCTCTCATCAGGGTGTTTCTTTTTTTCTCCAGCAGTCATTAGGAAGCAAGTAGACGTAGACAGCGCTGCGTCACAACTGCTGCCCATTTCCCATCCGCCTATTTCCACCAGGGGGAAGCAATAAAGCAAACATCAATGAAGAAGGACTACTTCCATCATCGAAAAGAAATAATGAAAATACCAATAAATGACGTCTACTGCCCCTCCTCCTCATCCTCAGTAGCCTGTCAGATTTCGATAACAGCCTCTTCCATTAGTATGTAAGAACCAAACTTTTACTTGAGGAATGCCACTTGCAGTAGTGACCGAAATGTAGCAAGTTTTACGCAGTGACGGTGCGGTCACAGGTCCACAAGGAATTTACTTATTCAATTAGCTGCTTTATTCTGCAATATAATTAAATAATTCATCTTAGATATCCGATCATACACACAGTTCCTGGCTCTCAATAGCAAACTAGAAAATTAATTCGAATAATATTCTGGACAAAAAGTGACAATCATTTTCAAAAGGAAACTGTATTACAGGGTGCTGTAACCTCTAAGCTCCATCGCTCACAAAAAAAAGCAGCATGCGGAGGAGCCTGACTGTCAAATAACTGATATTCTACATCGATAACATTTTTCAAAAGTAAACAGTGCACGTGGCTTGGCGAGAAAATAATGAAATTTCGACAATTAAAAAGAAACCCTTAGAAAAGTAGTTCTGTTGCTAGTATTGAATAGTCCCTGGAATCATCTAGATAAGCTTGAGATCGACTGCGAGCTCTCGTGAACGTCATCCGGTGACTGAAGTTCAGAGTGTGTTCAGCAACACTTCACAGGCCCATGCCCCAGCTTGGGACATTCGGGCACACAAAGTACAGTGTACACACTCTTTCCTACTCTGTTAACTGCATAGCTAAATTAGTCTTTGTAGACTATACCCGATGCATTTGTTTCGCAAATTTCTCTCGTCAGCTACTATTCTCCATGAATAAACAGTACAATTGTGAGTGTGACATTTACAACCGACAGTGCGGAATGCCAATAATCTTGCAATGGAGTCCTATGTAAACACCATATTGACAATAAATATTATTTTTCACATCAACACTTATCCTGCTTGTACCTAATATTGTCTGGAGTGTAGCCTAGTGTGGAAGTGAAACGTGAACGATAAACCGTTCATAGAAGAGAAACGAGTTTATTTTTAATTTGTGGTGCTGCAGAAGAATCCTGAAGTTCAGATGAGTAAATCAAATAAGTAATGAAGACATGCTGGACCGAAATGGGAAAAGAGAAAAATATGGAACATCTTGACTAAAATAAGGGATCAGTTGATAGGATACTACCTGAAACATCAGGGAACTGTAAGTTTGGTAACTAAAGTGTGTGTGTGTGTGTGTGTGTGTGTGTGTGTGTGTGTGTGTGTGTGTGTGTATGTGAGTGTGTGTGTGGGTGGGTGGGTGCGTGATGGACTGGAAAGGGGGGGGGGGGGAGTTAAAATTGTTGAGAGGCGCCAAGATTTGACTACAGTGAACAGGTTCAAATGGATATCAGTTGCAGCACTTACGCAGAGAGGAAGAGGCGTGCACAGACCAGACTAACGTGAGAGCTGCATCAGTCGTCGAACTGAAGACCATAATAACAATGTTATCTTCAGTGCTCTGAACGAGACTTATTTGGTTAAGCGACTTTAATTGGTGCAGTGACTAAAATCACGACTGAATCTCTAAATAGCAGATCAAATCACCACTTTCTACAGGTATGTCGACATAGCTTACATTCAAGTTGAGTTTTAGGTCATGACTCGAATCTGCGTTATTACCTTGCATCGATAACTGATTCATATACTATAAGGTTGGTGCACGTCGTCGTAGAGTTTTTACATAAGTTTAAAAAAACACAACAGATAGACATAGCAAAGACTTCACTCATCAATAACGTATTTTCCTTCACTATTTACATCACTCTGCTGACGCTGGGGTAATTTTTCTATTCCGCGACTGTAGAAATCACGTGGTTTTGAGCCGAAGAACTCGTCGCGCCATGTTCGGAGCGTATATTCATCCGGAAAGGAAGTTCCTTGGAAGTTGTTTGATAGAGAACGGAAAAGGTGAAAAATGTGAAGGCGCCAGAACAGGTGAAAAAGGTGGGCGCGGAATGACTTGTCCAACCAACTTCTGTGCAGTAAACAGACTACGGGCAGGCATTATCGTGGAGTAACAACACTTTAAACAGTCTTCCTGGTCTTTGGCCTTGGATTGCTTCCGCAAGAGTTTCCTGTTTTTGACAATAAGTGCCAGTAGTTATGGATACACCTCGGGGAAGCAATCGTATGACCTTTTCTGGGTCTACTCTGGTCTATGTACGAAGAGTTGCTGCTTTGTTTGAGCTATCATTCCTTCCTTTTCCTTACGTTGGCATAGCGACACCATTTCTCGTCGTCAGTAACGACGCAGATAGGAATGGTCGGTGTTGTTCGCAAGCCAGTTACTGACGAGCACGCAGAGATGCATATATAGCCACCCGCTGATTTTCGTAATTTTGGCTTATAGCATACATTACCCATACACCAGAATTTTGAGCCTTCCCACTGAATGCAAATGTCGGGCGATGAAAGAATGATAACAGTTCATCACGTTTGCCAGTTCTCGAGTACACTGTCGTGGATCATTGTCGATTAATGCGTTTAGGTCTTGCTGAACGTAGAGAGTCACTAACGTCGAATGATCCCCCTTAAATGGGAAAACCATTTTCTTGCCCTGCTCTGTCGAGTGGCATAATCTCCAACTACGGCGCAAATGTTTGTGATAGCCTCCGGTGCTGTCACCATCTTTTGAAATCAAACACAAAAATATGTCGGAAATGTTCCTATTTCTCTACTTGGCACTCCATTTTGTAGCATCCACAACATCACTAAGTATGTCCAGTTGACGATGACAATGTGTAAACTGATGCAGCTACAGTGAACTACAAATAATATATGACAGTTGATGAATAAACCGACAGCAACCGAAATACTGACGTGCAAAACCAACGTTGACACCGCTTGTAGATCTTAGGCGACGATTCGGGAAATAGTTTGTACCAGTAAACCCGCGATACTGTAAAGAATAGAACTCCCGTATATAAAACAGCTTCAAACGTCTGATTGCTTTAGAAAATGAGTCAATGTGTTAAATATTCTGCGTTAAGGATGTAAACGAGAAAATATTCACAAAAGCTTTGAAATTATACGTCTAAAGTTTGTCGGAAATCATTAAGTAATCACATTATGAAAAACAGATGAGTGTAATCTGAGTAATTTATAAAAGCATCACAATGTTCACACGTAATATCTCCCGAGTTATGTGTCGTACAGTGACATAATTTTGCAAGTGCTTTCAGCAGTATATGGAGGTAATGTTTGCAACACATGTTATCAATAGAATTTGTAGCAAAGAAGTAATAAATTAAAATATCATGCATGATGCTGAAGTTTTACTGCACGAACAACGAAGATATTGTAAGGAATAAACTTGTTTTATTTCATCATTTTGTGAGGGCTGGGGTGTCAGCGAGGAAGACTTACATTAAGATATGAAGTTATGTACGTATAAAGTTTGTTGTACTCTCATTCTCAAATATTGGATAAATACATTCTAACGAGAAGAATACGACAAGTCTCCTAACCTGATTTTCCAGGAACTCCGCTCAGTGGAAGAGGAGTGAAAAGTAACGAATATGTGTCTGGGCTTATTCGTAGATACTCGACTGTTTCTGAGAAAACAAAGGTCAGAATTTCCAGGTTCTTTATGTACCTTGTAGCGAGTAAATGGTTCAACCAAAACTGTGGCATAGTGGCTATCATCCCGGCTTCAAAACCCGATATTTATTTTTGTTTTTCATTATTTTACTAATGTCCGTAGATCATTACCACTCTAATGTTTTCCTGTGCATATTGAAATAATATTGTCCTTTTTCGTCTACTAGTTGCATGTTTGGCGAATGGATTTTAAGAAAATTTAAAAATAAAAGTAACAAATGAATGAGGAATTATTTCAAATTGTTCTCCTGGAAATTTCTGTTGTGTATCCTGATCCATAATCAATTAAAACGCCAATTTTCGGTTAAGTGTTGTGTTATGTCTCGTTTGCCGCAAAATTATTTCCAACATGTGAAATCTTTGGCAGTGTTAACGACATTTCGTTCCCGAGTGAGATTCATACGAATAAATGTCACTTTGGCAAATCCACTTTCGCGCGATGCTTGTGATGTTCTAAATTCCCATGTTTCGGCTGTTTCTATGATCGATATCATCCAAGGGAATGCACCAAATCTTCCTTTCTATGGTCGGTATCATCCAAGGGAATGCACCAAATCTTCCTGAAAAATAAGGATAAGAATAAAAAATAATAATGATCATAAGAATGAAATATCGGAATACCAGAATTTAAAAACATATAACCGCTGAAAATACTATACACACTTATATGAATGTATGAAACTGTAAAACCAAGTTGTAATTTTACAGTTAATATGTCATTGTATCACCTAACTTGATTAGAAACATTCGTATGGGGTAACCTTCTATATGGGGAAATAAATGAAAAAGAAAGAAAAAAGAATAAAAGAAAACAATAATCGGTTTCGAGCACGGGGCGAAAAAATTAGAGGCCCCAACGCAGCTCATAGTGCCACCATTTCGGCTGAGAACATCGTGCGATGTAAAGCATCTAAATTACGTAGAAATCTTTGACCGTCGTTTACTCAGTGAAGACCAAGGAACTACGGATAAATCGAGACACGTTTTCGTTTACTTTGACCCCTCTTCCACTGAACGAAGTTTCTGGGAAATCGGGATATGGCACTTGCCGTGTTCTCCTCGTAAGTAATAGGCGCACCCCGAGTTACGCTGCCTTATGATTTGTTCCGTTTCCACCTACAGTACTTGTCTTACTGTGTTAAACCCTTAACATTAAATTATAGCTCCCAACGTGTAGATTGTGACAGCATATTTATTTTTAAATTCAGTTAATAATTTTATGAAATACTGGAAATCAAATTTTTATTGCCACTGTAATCCGTTCGATAGGCAAGCTGTAACTGTACCCGCACCGTGTTAGTCGCTCAGTAAACAGTTAGTGGCGCTTTGGTTAGGTAAGCCAGCCTGTGACAAACGATAAACTGTAAGCCCCGGTGTTTGGCCATCAGTTGGTTCTAGGCTTTTGCTGTGTGACTTCTTTAGCCCACGATTTGTTAATGATAAAAACGCCAACTTACAGGATGGTTCAGATTCAGTGTTGCTTTGCAGATCCTCCTATATCTCAGTGGGTAGAGACAGCTGGTAAGTCAAAAGGACAATGCATACCACACCTAGTAAAGTACTGGATGTTCAAACTGATCTTCAGGATCAGGATATCTTTATTTTTAGTGTCCTTAAAATCTTTGTAGTAGCCTTGTGAATATCTAAGTGAAACGTTATTTGTTTCAGGTACACGAGGTCATTGTCCACCCTACTGGCAGTACACTGTGACGACGCTATGTATCTCGTCAAACAAACCAGCTGTTATATTTTACATTTATTTGCATGTAATACATGTAACTTAATTCAACTTTCGAACTAAATATTTGTTTCTTTATTAATCTCTTACGTCTGTATTACACTGTAAAAGATCTTTGTCAAATGTATTTTGTAAAAGACGTATCATAAAATTTTTGCTGGTGTACTCCGGCACATTTAATGTATCTCTTACACAAATTTTAACTTAGACCTAGCTTTTGTAAAACGTTTGTCAAAGAAATTACACAGCGTAATAGGGCCTTACTGAAACACTATTTTCTTTATCCATGTAATTTAATTGCATATGTGTCTTAAACGGAATTATTTTACTAGTTTGCATTTTACTAATTCACTGACATTTTTGGGTCACTGTCCGTATTCAAAAAGACGTACAAGGACAAAATATCAGATAAACTGTTATGCGTGTGTTAGAAAACATGAAATGACATGAAAAAATCAACACAAAGTATCTTGCCAAGATTGCTAATACGACGTAAGTGCAAACTGAAAACTATAGGTGAAGTGGCCATAGGCCATCTTGATAAGACAGTATAGAAGGATCTAAAGTGGGAGAAAAACAATGGCAATTACAAGTTCAGACATACCATTAAATAGATTGATACAAAGTATCTTCTCAGTGTTGTTGGCACAAATACTATGCGCAAATTTAAACGATTAGGCAAACAGTATGCCGTAATGAAACGATTTGGACACCACAGTTCGAATGCTGGATAGAACTGCAGATCACATGATCTGTTGGTAATGTAGAGACTTGGCGCATCTTTGACGCACTGATGTGCTACAAATTTCCGGAGGCTACGTCGTATAGATAATGGTGGATACATTAAATGAATGATGAAGACGAACATGAAACCATTACTGCAACAATTATTGTGCTATAGCAATATAAATCCCATAGGTCCAATGTGTAATTGTTAACTTTTGAGAAGAACCAGGAACACTCACAATCACATGAACAACCCAGCATTATCAGATTACGTACGTATATTAGGTTTATACCTTACACAAAGCAGTTTTGGGACAACGCCATCTATAAAAATTAGTAATTGAACCATTCAAATCATGCGGCAAATATCAATTTACAAGCAATAACTACCATTCCATAGATACTTTTGATGGAATTTATTTCCCTAAATGAAGTAAAGCACAAAAAACCCGTGGCCCAAAGAATGATAAAAATGCGGCAAAATTTTTTTTGCATTATCTAACAATGATACCCATCAGTGGGTTTACTGGAAGGTCGCACACGGTATGGAAATTACAATTATGTATTATTTTAACATGAAGAGAGATGAGACTGAGAAATAAAGTTTCAAACCCACAACCCACAATGGCAGCAGAATTATTACTTTTAGAGGCGTAGGTGTGGTGAAGAGGGGGGGGGGGGCAAGGTAATTCAAGGCTGAAACGTACAACATTCTGAAATTTACCAACAAAATGGCTGTTACTTTAGCAACCAGTACCAATTTTATTATGAAGGCTACATCAAAAACTAAAATTTTTGTTTTCTTTGATACAATTATCCACATGAAATACCGTAAATAACAACTGTTGTATCTCATAATGAAAACTATGATTCAAGTTTAGGATTAATACTTAATGCTGCAAAAATATTGCACTATTATTCCATGACTCAAAAAAGCTATTGTTCTATGACTCATAAGAGTGTATAAATATATTCGTCTCTTCCGCGTTTACCGTATCCAAATTGAAACTCTGGCAGAAGTTTTTGTAACAGCATCACCTAGCAGTAAAGCGTTGGATAATTTACTAATTCCTTTGCTTTCTGTCGTTTCTTTTTCTTTGCGGTAATTGTATTAATTTCAATCCCAGCAGTACCCATTTTGTCCCCTTGTAACCTTTTTCGTTGCCAGGGTAGAAAATGATCAGTTTGGCACGGATTTTTCGTAAGAGGTTCAGTTAAGTTAAATCTAAATAGCACATGTTGCGCAACTTAATCACTTTTGATGTTGCTGCCATCTCTGACCGTGTCTCCGCTAGGTTACCAGATATTCTTGAGATGACCCGATTGTTGGGGGCATAAGCCATACACGGAACGCCAAATGTCCCGGCTTCTGAATACTGCTAACAATATGAAGTATAATCCATATTCATTTCAAAACTGTGTGTGTAAAAGTTCCCAATTGAGTTTCTGAATGCGTCGATGGTGGTATCCAAATGGAAGTTTATCCGGGCAAGGACACCAATGCAGCAGTTTGTAGAGGGAGTGTGGTGTATTTTTAATACTTTGGAAGATGGGTGGTGACTCGTAAATATCCATAAACATTTTCAGATCCTACAGTGTTAAAAACGCCAGTCTGTGATCCGCCGTTGAACTAAAGACAAGCGCGAATTGTACAGTTCCATTGTTGTATTATTATCGGCACGCCGCTGTTTTTTGCGTCATCGGTCGTGTGACTGGTTTGATGCGGCTCGCCATGAATTCGTCTCGTGCGCCAACCTGATCACCTCAGAGTAACACTTGTCCCTGCGTCCTCAATTATTTCCTCCTGGATGTGTTCCAATCTCTGTCTTCCTCTACAGTTTTTACCATCTACTTCTGTGGAGAGCTTCCTCATTTCTTATCTTATTTGTCCATCTAATTTTCAACATTCTATTGATAGCAGCATATACTTCGATTCTCTTCTTTTCCAATTTTCCCACAGTTAATGTTTTACCACTATACAATGCTATGCTCGAAGCGTACATTCTCAGAAACTGCTTCCTCAAATTATGGCCAATGTTTGATACCAGTATACTTCTCTTTGCCAGGAAGGCCCTCTTTCACTGCGCTAGGCCGGCCGAAGTAGCCGTGCGGTTAAAGGCGCTGCAGTCTGGAACCGCAAGACCGCTACGGTCGCAGGTTCGAATCCTGCCTCGAGCATGGATGTTTGTGATGTCCTTAGGTTAGTTAGGTTTAACTAGATCTAAGTTCTAGGGGACTAATGACCTCAGCAGTTGAGTCCCATAGTGCTCAGAGCCATTTGAACCAACCCTGTGCTAGTCTGCTGTTTATGTCTCCTTGCTTCGTCAGTCATGTCTTTTTTCTTTTTTCTTTTTTTGCTTCTAATGAAGCAGAATGTCGTAACTTCGTGTATTTTCTGTTAATTAATTTTATCGTTATGTTTCCAGCTATTCTCTTTCCTGTTACTTCCTGTTACTGTTGTCTTTTTCCAGTTAACTCTCGATCCAAATTTTGTACTCTCTAGACTTCTCTTTGCACTTCCATTCCGTGGAGGTGATCGCATCTTGCACCAGCGTACTTTTTCGATTCATGCTTTCGTCTGTAGAGAGATACAGAGGCGATGACTTTCAATTGTGTGAACAACGCCCGTCGATGTTCTCAGTTCATTCGGTCGGTGAAAATACAGACAATTTGAAAAAAGCTTTATAAAGTTTGTGAGTATTAAGTAACTACACTATCAGCCCTAAACACAGGCCCATGTGATGTCTTAATGTTACATTAGAATTCTCAAGAAATACAAAGTATACACTTGTTAATTATGCGTGTTTTCTTCCCATACAACTCTTTAATGAGCAGTTATTTGTAATGAGGAATGTTTGTAGAAGAATTTATCAATTATAGATGGCAAGAAGACTTTTTGCCAAATACCAGCCAGATACCGGTATTTTTTATGAACAGAAAAGTACTTTTGAGTGCAGTTGTACCATTGTACTACTTTAGTTCGTAACATGTTATAAAACAATACCTAATGATCGAAAATTACTTCCTTTCTTCTGTCCTAACTTTTGTGTTCTTGTCCCACCGAATTGTTGAACCACAGGTCCTAAAATACCGATTTTCTGCGTGTTGGATCTAGCAATTATAGTACCAACACACACAGACGGGACTTCTGCTTCAGCCATTTAAACCGCAGTTGTGAGCGCTTGGTCCCACATCGCTGTCCCACAGGCTGCTGGTCTTCATCCCAACTCTGGCAAGAGAACGTCACAGGTTAGGCGTGCTAAAAGCAAGGTCAACTGGACAGAGGTTTCTTCAAGGAGATACAGTAACAGGGAAGAGACAGTAACAATAATGTAGCAAACACGCAAGTTTTTAATTCATTTTTAGCATTTTAAACAGCTCTAAACTTCGAAAAAGAACTATTATTTTTGCCTCTGTATTATTGGAAGATGAATGTGCTCGCATCCAACTAAACGATCGCGTCCAGCCTCTCCATATGATAACTCTGAACTGTATGAGGAAATTAACAATCTTTTGAATGATGACGAGTCTGGTAATATTACCAGTTTTTCAAGTTGCAATACTTTAGAAATATAAAAGCCCACGGCGTTAAAAAATAACAAAATTAAGTACAGTTCGTTGCTGCTATTTTTCGAGAATATCTGTAAAGTAGAAAGGAATATAACACATAATATAAGTGTTTTCAAAAGTATGGTATAAACGTTCTCATTACGAGATCAATTTGATATTAAAAGACAGGTGCTTGCCACGGCAACTGCAGCAGAAATAAGAGCTGCTAAAGAATCGCGACTATGTGTTCTGTCGATGTGATGACCAGTGGAAACAACTACAATACTTAAGTAAAGAAAGTAATTCCTGCATCCGGCGCAAGTATCGAGGGGAATCATGTAGCCATTTAAATTGTTGCTGTGGATAATTTATGATGGAAGTGAGTTCAAACTTGTAATGCGGTAATCCATGTAAAAAAAAAAGTAATTATTTTTAATTTTTGAGAGCAATTCTCGTGGAGAACAGCCGTTGTCCTTAGTACTTTAAAATGAACATTAACAGTCCCGACCGCCAGAAACCTCTGTATTTGTGCAGGCTGTGGCGGTGAATAGGGCAGGCGTCAACTGCTACACAATTATCGGAAGTCACAACACCTCTCAGGAATGAGCGCAGTGTGTGGCTTGTTATGCCGAAGCGAAATCACCGCAGGCCCAGGTCTACGGGGGGGGTGGGGGGGGGGGGGGGGGGGGGGTGGGGAGGGGGGGGGAGGGGGGGAGGGGCAAACCGGGGTATCTGCCCCAGGTGACTATTTCAGGGGGCGCCAAATCCATATTCTTGAGGAAAAAAAAATACCTTGCCACTTCTTTAAGAAAAAAAAAATTTGTTTCACAAAGCGCCTAGCATCCAACGCACGTTGGTCTATCTAGAGTTCATATGATTTTGAAACGCGTTCCAGTTTGTTTTTGAACATTTTTGAACACATTCTAAGTTCGTTTCTAAACGAATCGTAAGTTGATTTTTGAATGTGTGCATAGTGTACATGATGTCACTGCCAAGGCACCCCCATAACATTTGGAAAGAAAAAGTTTTCCCGCAGACAAAATAGGACGGGGTTATACTAGATGAACTGAATAAATAAACCCGAACGGGTTACTGCCAATCGCTGTTTGTGTACTTAGTTGATTGGGTAAACGAAATCCTTAGATACGGATTATCAGAATGGAAATAAAGGACTAACAGGAATAAGAGGTAAGAAAGATTACTTATTATCTTCTCGGTTCATCCAGATCGCTACACTACGAGTAGTACAGTCCCCGGTTAGCACCCACTTCAAGTTCTGTTCTCGGAATAGCGCGGGAAACTTAATACGGCCTAAGCGGAGAATAAACGTGGTATAACCGTACCTGTGATCCTGGCAGAGAGGAAAAGTTTTGACAATGGAATAGTTACAGAATTGGTGAGGACAAGATTGTTTGATAGAACGAGGAAGGAGAGGAAACAGGGACATCACACAAATTATATAGAAGTATATGACAATTACAAATTTATATAAAATTTTGTACTACTGCATCTCGATCTCATGCTGAGAAACTGAAGGTGGCCGAGCGGTTCTAGGCGCTACAGTCTGGAACCGCGAGACCGCTACGGTCGCAGGTTCGAATCCTGCCTCGGGCATGGATGTTTTTGATATCCTTAAATTGGTTAGTTTTAAGTAGTTCTAAGTTCTAGGGGACTGATGACCTCGGAAGTTAAGTCAAATAGTGCTCAGAGCCATTTTTTGGAGAAGCTTTTTTCGTCACTGAGACGAAGAGATTCAAAGTTACCGTGTTTATGCAGAAAACCGCAAAAACCAAAAACTTGTTTTTAGCACTTTTTGAACTGTGGGCCACAATTACCTAGACAGCTAACTACAGAAAATGCCTCAAACTTTAACTGCACTTTCCTTAGACATTTATCTAGAAACATCATTTACCCATTTTCAAAAATATTTTTTCGTTTTCAAGATATATCCAAAAAAACCATGATTTCTGTGCACCAAAAGTAAAAGTTGTAGGTATGGATACTTCTATAATATCTCTTCAAGGCAAATTGTCGAAATTCTTACTATATGTTCTTGGGGTAAGTATAAACGATTTTGGACATCATTATCCGTTATCGAGACACACCGTACTTTTGCATGTAAAATACGCTAATCAACCAGAACATTATGAACACCGACCTACTATCGATACAGACCCTTCCAGACGATGGCAGCGTCGCCTGGTGACGAATGATTGCTAGTCCGACACATGCACGGTGCTAGCAGTATAAGTGTTCATGCTGTCCATATGTGGGATGGGGAAGATGGTTGATCTGAGCTTGATCGAGGGCAGACCGTGATGGCCAAGAGGCTTGGCACGAGCATATCGGAAATTGCACGACTTTGCAAGGCAACGCTTGCTTCAATCATAAATATATCTCTGAGTGATGCTAAATGTTATTATCTTTACATAAAAAAGTATCATCTTCTCAATAACTTTCAAATCGTGAGCAATTCCCTTAATTTTTATATATGGACTTAGTAAATTTACTCAGAGCACTTTTGTTGCCTTGTCTGCTGCCTCTTTCAGAACTCAAATTAATAATCAAATTATCTAATTTAATGAGATTGAACCTTGAATTGCTGGTTTACTTATGTATCACGATGATAAATAAGAACAGTGAATAGTTGAGGGGGCATGACTGAGAACAGTGGCGTAATTAAGCTTGCCAAAATAATGACAACTTTTCATTAATACTTTTATTACTATAAAGAGCTCATAAATGTTACAAAAAATGATTAACACATATCAGAAAAGGGAAGGTGCTTGATTGGCAAAGCATTCATTGGTTTGGAAGCTATGCAAATTCTCCTCTGAATTAATCACTTTTTCAATGCAATCTGACATACTTTACATGAATCCACTGTGAGGTACAACTCTGTTCAATTGGAATCAACGACGACCAAGAAGTACTCCACAAACTACAGTTCACTGAAAAACAGGGATGTAAATACCATTTGATAACCCTACACCAGTGCAGCAATACTTTACCCTTTCACCTCGATTCAGGCGGCTGCAGAAAACGGCGCTCTGTGGGCGAGGAGTGGCGTGCTGTGGCAATTTTAATGTTGTAACGTGTCCACAAAACTTGCAAACTACACAGTTTGGTGTTCTGATCATTAGAACGTGGGAAACTTCCCTCTCAGAGCCCTGAAATCCCAGCAGATTTCAGTGTGATGTGCGCCCGTCCACTGGTCTGGCCAAAACTATTTGACTCACAGGCAAGATAGTGCATGCTAGTATTGTCAAATGTCACACAGCTGACTCAGGACGAATAAGGTCACGATATGTCCAAGATGATATCCAGTACCCCTGTTGGCGCGGTTGGGAACTGCGAGTGGCTCTTAGTCCACCACAAGATACGGACCACAGGTCTCCCCCACTCGGGAAAGACCTGAAATTCTCCACCAGGGGAGGACGAGAAGACGAAGAAAGCCAAGAATCATAACCACCTTCACCAGGCCTCGTTATGGGAGCCGAATTAGCACAAAAGAAACTGCCTCCACATTTACAAACCAATCGAACTATCCTCAGTCACTGAATCTCTCCTCTTGTCTGTTCTGTTGGCCTGGTAGTCAATCCAGACACGCACGGGGTTCCCATGCTAGCGGAGCAAGCCTCTACTTTACATACACTGAAAGGAGCCAATCAGCGATTCAATCTCTCTTGTCTGAAAAAAGAAGATTTTGGACTAGGGCATGCCCATGTTTCGGCAAGAAACGTCCACCTAGACAGGACCACAGTCTCTCATTTATGGAGAGCTCTAATCTTTCCAGGCTGATCATTTCCAATTTCTGAAGGAAGGCTGTTGAACTTCCCAGTCAGTCGTGCCCATGGAATATATGTTTTTTTCGCTCGCTAAAAGAATTTGGCGACTTCCTGGTGTCAAGGGAGTTACAGTCTTGCTGCTCTGTCCGTATCATCACAGCTTCTAACATCAGAATGCTCAGCGTTTTGTGACCTTCCCACCATTTACGCAAAAGCTCAGATTACAGTAGTCTCCCTTAAATTGCTTCCTCCACCCACTTTCTGCCAACTGGCCACCTTTGCGATGAACTGTTGTCTAGCTCAGGTAAAATATATTGCAAACAGGTGCCCCCCTTCTCCGAACCTAAGCTCAAAGAGGGGAGTGCCATGGTCTGAAGTCCCTCTACTGGTACAATCCACAGAGCACTGGTCCCCAGACTCATTCGCTCAGGCAGGTCACTGGATTCAGCGTTTATGGCCCGCAATCCATCTCTCTCCCTGTTCTCCATCACCTCTACTATGGCCTCTCGGGCTACAAATGCAGTTATATGAACATTCTGCCCACAATTTTCTCGTGTAAAAAAGTCATAAACTACACATTCCAAATGTAGTACCGGGGAACATCGAGATCCTGCCCTAAAATATGAATATTACACTAACTGACAGTGTTGTTAAAGTGAGAGAGTGGCGTGTCAACCTCTCGACTTGCTGGGTATTTGAAGAGTGCTAAGGTGAGTGTCTTCAACATGTGGGGAAACCAAGATGAAAGCATGTCAGACGTCATGGGATTGGTCAGCCATTACAGAATTCAGACCTCGTAGACTAGGCAGACTGGTAAAACAGGCAGGCAGCCAACAGTGACAGAACAACATGAGACTTTAATAGTGGATGGAGTGCAAGTGTGTCTGACCACACAGTGCACCAAACACTCCTAATGATGGGCTGCTACAGCTGACGACCCATGCATGTGCCAATGTTACATGGGTATCTATGGATCCAATGAAGCTGATCCAAGGCACCATGATGGCCAAGGAGTATTTTGCACTAGCTGCATACTGCATTCACCCCTTCATTGGGATCATGTTTCTCAACAGCAGTGGCATTTTTCAACAAGATAATACGCCATGTCACAAGGCCAGGAATGTGATGGAGAAGTTCGAGGAACACAGTATCGAGTTTAAATCGATGTGCTGACCCTCCAGCTCTCCAGTTCTGAACCCAATCGAACGCATCTGGGATGTGATTGAATATGGCATTATAACCTGTCGACCCCCTCCCAGGACTTTACGGTAACTAGGTAACTTGTGAGTGGAAATGTGGTGCCAACTCCCTCCAGAGACCTACCAAGGTCTTAACTGCTTCCATGCCGCTATGCGTTGCCACTGTTATCCATGCTAAAGGTGGGCATACTGGCTATTTGGTCATAACGTTTTGGCAGAGCTGTGTATGTACGTAATACCCAGTCTGAGACGTAAATGTTGCTTCAACTGACTTCGTTAATGCATGGCAAGGGTTATGCAGTCATCACTATGGTTCTGAGGTTACCTACGAAGTGCGACAATAAAATAATGAGACTGATTTTCTTTGCGAGATGTGGCAACCCTGCAGGCTTGCCTAGGCACAATATCTTTGACCTTGTCTATAAGCTTCTACTAGTCCCAGCGGCACATCGATGAAACTGCTCAGTCATGAGTTGTGCTGTAATAAGTTAACACGTGTTTGTGTCCCTCATCATGGAAATGGAACCACGTAATACTGCGCAACGGTATGCCATTTCTTTTTGCGTTAAATTGGGTGAAAACGCGACGACAACTTACGGTAAGATTCAGAAGGCTTTTGGACAGGAGGCTATGTCAAGAGCTCAAGTTTTTCATTGGTACAAAATGTTCAGAGAAGGCAGAATGAATGTCAAAGTCAAAAATGAAATGCATGCTTGTGTGCTTCTTTGATTCCAAGGGAATTATTCATAACGAGTTGTTGCCGCCTGGACAAACAGTTAACCAATATAACTACAAAGAAATTTTAGGAAGACTTCGTAAAAGAGTTCTTTGTGTCCATGCCAAAATTGCTGGTAATTCGATTCTACATCACGATAATGCGTCATCCCATACTGCTCTGTCAGTACAGCAATTTTTAACCTCAAAACAAATTTCAGTACTACCACAGCCACCTTATTCACCAGATATCGCTCTGTGCGGCTTTTTATTATTTCCAAGAGTCAAAACGGCGTTCAAGGGACACCATTTTCAAACAACACAAGATGTCCAAAAAGCTGTGACGATGGTCTTGGAGGATATTACAGAAGATGATTTCCAGAGATGTTGCCATCAATGGCAGAAGCGCTGGAAAAAGTGGATGCAGTCAGAAGGGAACTACTTCGAAGGAAACAACACTAAACTTGACTAAAACAGTGAGCAACATTTTTTTTCACATCAGTCTCATTACTTTATTGTCGCACCTCGTAATTACGTGTTTAATCGCCTTTTTTTTCACCAATACATCTTTATGACACACTGTCTATGTATGACACGGCCAGTCAGAACGTAATAACGGTTTTAGAAACAAATCCAAGGGAACGTGAAATGGCTAGGCAAGGTCTGGGGAAAACATCGTTCACCTTTTAGTTTATACACGTTACTTAACCAAGACCCAAAATCTTTTTAATAAGAAACCATTTCCAATATTTTAATTAATATAGTAACAGGTTTTAAACAATTCAAATAAAAAAACACGTAGCATGACTAAAGGGGTATTCATGCGATTGAAAAAATTTGCCATTGCCCAATTCTGAAAGGAAATGTTAACCACTTAAGAGAAAAAAATTTAAGAGACTCCCTAAAGGCGTGTTTTCAAATCCATTAAAACTCCCAATGAGTCCAGAAGTTTAGCGATGAACAAACAACAGGATTTTTTCTATTAAAAAAGTATAATTACTTTTAAATATTAAGGTCTCAGTGATTCCACCACCTTTAATAAAATCTTACAATCTCTTTCAATTAAACAAACATGAAATTTCTTAAAGTATTATCCATTTAAAAAACCACGCTTTGAAAGACCCTCCCCCCAACACTGTACTTTCAGGGCAAAATTCTAATTATGTATAATTTCTTTAAAATATTTCAGTATCAGTGGTTCCATCATACTTATCAAAAGCTTACAATTTCTTTTCAGTTAAACAAACAGGAAAATTCTTAAATCATTCACCATTTAAGAGAAATTTTGCAAACGCATATAAATTGCTTTAAGTAACTCTTTATTCGGTGAGTCGTTTGCAGAGCTAAGTCCGTTGGTTGTCACAGGGCTGAGCATCCTTCCTACCCATCAAATCGGCGACGTCTTCTGCAGGGGGTGGCCCTCACGCTGGCAAAACTGGAATACACTTAGGTGTGTGTTAATGGTCGGTTCCATACCTCTTGTTCTGGAGTAGTTTTAATGAATACACATGGGAGGGGAGTATAAGACCAGTGCGAAATAGCTCAGTGCCTTTGTAAAACCACAGGGCTATCAGGAGCACAAAAGGCAGGCAGGAACCAAGGCTCACAACCTCCACTTGGCCGTATTGAACCAAAAACAGGAGAGACGGTACAGAGACCCAGAACAATTCACGATGAGGCAGACAGACGGGAAAGCTAAATCAAATAGCTGTCCAACTTAAGTCAAGATCAGAGAAGACAGCGACTTGCACACTTCAGTGATAGAGTTTAAGGATAAACACCCATTACATCGAAGATGTCAGGAAATATCTAGAAAAGAACACCGGGTAGGCCTTCAGATTAACTGAACAAATATGAAACAACTGTCACTAAGGCGACACTATCTAGGTTCATTCTTTCAGAAATTGAACTACACCAGCAGTCAGAGTTTTGTAACTAGGATCAAAATTAATGTGCGGGATCACAGTACTACAGCTACTCCACTGAATACCAGGAGTTAAAGATCAATAAGTAGTGGAAAACGACCAGGGTGGACGACGATCCCCTTCAATTAAACGTAAACACCTGTTGGCTTCTCGTTCTGGAAACCAATGGACTCCTCCTGTCCACTATGGCGGTCGTGTACTAACTCTATCTGACACTTCAATCCAGCTAGAGCGACACCACCCAACTGTCTTGCATCCATCACTCCTTCCACCATACTGCTGATCGCGCCCTTTCGCGGCCACCATCGCTGAAATCGAGCTCCTGCCGCGAGGCCAGCGCCTCTAACAAAGTAAGAACATCTCAGAACCCAACAAACAAAGAGAGATAGTTCTGGAAATTAGAAGGAAGCTGAGCCGCGCGACTCAACATCCCCTGCCAAACCCACAGAAACCTCTCCCCTCTTTGATGTGTTTAGTGTTCAGGAAGAAGGTTAGTTCCCATTAACGAAAGCAGTCGCTGAAATGCAATTAATGAGGTTCAGTAGACTCACAACTTACAGTTTAATGTCCTGTAAAAGTTTCATGTTAGTGGCGTCAGTGGTTCCTGAAATACAGGGAAGCCAAGTCACTAAATCTAACATTGTCGGGATAGGGCGTTCCAATTCACCTTAATAACACTACTTGTTCTTGACATTAAAAAGAAAGAATTTCAAATGTCTTGTTGGCCACACGAAATAAGCAGATCACACCTGTGCCACCAATGGCTGTGTTTCACCAAGTGTTGCAGTACACTGTTACTTAGTATGAGAGTGGCCCACAACTGCTGTGTCAGCTGAACTGTGCCGTAGTGATACTGCTCTACTAGACAGCGCCATGCAACCCAACTTCCCAGAGCAAAATGTTACTCTGAGAATGGTCACACATGGAAAGCATGGACAACATTTATGATCTGATACTACCTCCCAGAACGATGCTTAACTTTTACTAGTTTTGACTTCAACATCAATAACTTTTTTATGATCACACGTTCTATCCCTGTTACGTTTCTTACTGCATGCTCCAGCAACTGCATAATTACGAGAATGGTATATCTATATTCTTCCAGTTTGACAACCATCTACAATAACACAGGCACAACACTAAACTGTAAGAAGATGAGTTACAGACATTCATATAATACAGTGAAACTGGCACGTCCCCCACATTTTCGTGGGTCAGAGGGAGACTTGCTATGATGACCAACCAAGAAGATAATGTGAAGTTCACACTGCCATCAAGATCGACAACCAGTTAAAGAATTCAGAGCACTTTACAGCTGAATAAACTAAATGCATGAGTAATTTGATGGAGACAGTGACAGGTTTGGAAATTAGTTACATTTATTGAATACTTACTATACCACAAACAACATTTTAATGATACATTTCTGTACAATACCTGTGACTATGACACAAAAAACTCAACAGATGTTTAAAATTTGAATTATTCATGTAAAACGTGCATCATATCATATCATTTACCGGGTATTTGTGTCTTTTGCTGCTACATCACCTGCTTCTCAAACCTGACATACACATCAAGGTAGAACTTCCTCTGGTGTCCTTACAGAGAATCTCCTGATGTTCTACATGTTGTAACTAGTCTCTCAGTGAGTGAAGAATTCAGGAAACAGATGCTTGAGTGGTTGCATTGCCAGCAATGGACTCTGAACTAAACTGCAGCAGGATGATGGCGTATGTGATGACGGCAGCTGAGAAACCAGTCAGCAGGCTGCCGTCCACGGAGAACAGTGAGCAGGCGCTGAAGGTCACTGGGCTGTGGCGCACTTGGTGAGACAGCTGCCGCAGCTGCTGGGACAGCTCCTCCCGACCGCCCACTGTGAACAAGAAGGCTGCTGTCTACAGAGAACAACAACAGGGTAGTGAAGGCAGTGTGGCCAGTTGATGAGACACTGTTGCAGCTGTTGTGGCAGCTCTTTCTGGCCACCTGCTGTGAAAAAGACAAGACTCAGGAAACTGTCATCTACAGAGAACAGAAAGAAAGGTGCTGAAGGGCATTTAGCCGTGGCGCAGTTGGTGGAACAGCTGTCACAGCTTCTTCAGATGGTGATTTTCAACACTGAAGGAGACGTCACTTAGAAACAAGTAATGTAGAATAAGTTACTGCTGCACGATACATTGGGGAAATAGTTTGAGATGTTTGGGGCACACATGTTGTAGGAGTCACTTCAAAATGGTTCAAATGGCTCTGAGCACTAAGGGACTTAACATCTATGGTCATCAGTCCCCTAGAACTTAGAACTACTTAAACCTAACTAACCTAAGGACAGCACACAACACCCAGTCATCACAATAGGAGTCACCAAACTCTGTTGAAAACTTCTGTTTATTAGGTGTTTATAATAGTTTGACTCGATCACTTGTCAGTTGAATATCAACTGAGGCCCGAAAAGTAGGGAGTATGTTGCGAACAGACCGCATTTTGTTCTAGGCAGCCAGTGACAGTCAAATGGGGTGCTGGTTACGTGTGCACATTGCACTTCCCATAGACTGAAAAAGAACTGATGTTTTATTGTAGCTGATTGGCAATGGCATTCAGTTTGTATGTGTCATTGTGAGCTGTGAATGGAGGAACTATATTCCAAGGCATGAAGTATCAACTAACAAGTAATTTTAGTTTGATTGTAATATCTAAGAATCCTTCTTGTCTGAGAAAGACTGTGTGCATATTGAGAGGCACTTACCCCAATAATTCATGTGATGATAACAGACAAGCATAGCAGGGAAGTACCCTGGGTTTCATGGACAACGGGTTTAGAAGCTGCCATTAAAACATATTGACACAGTGTATGTTTCTCCAATTCTGGTCCTGCACACAAATTCTTTGTACAATCATTTTGGAGCTTCCGAGGCAGTTCTCCCATGGGCATTAGTTGGTGGTTCTCACTGCTGGGCGATGATTAAAATTGCTCCTGAGGGTTTGGCTCTTAACTGACGTAATTCTCTATGCTAGTTATCAAAGCAGTGTTGACATCCTCAGAATTTACCAAAATATTGATTGATTGTCGACTGAGACTTCTGGACTACCGAGTTTTAGATGCAGCATGGAATGAATCTATCTCTTTTGGAATAGAAGACAGATTCACAACAACACCTATTCATGCTGTGACTATCAGATTCCTTTTACAGTTTGGCATCAAATTTTGGCATCAATTACCTGACATGGTGAGCAGATGGTCGACGGAAACTTGGCGAAGTTGTAATGGCATCACCTAACCCATTGCCACAGAACTTCAACAGCTTCTATTGCGATGGTAAAGCCTTAAAAACCACGAGTAATTATTTACTCTTCAAAGGGACCGAGGAAAGTATTGCAATTAAGATTGTTTTAATTTCCTTTTTCAAAATAATTTCCACAATACTCGGTGTATCTGTTCACGCTTCAGAATGAGTTACAATTTTTTTCATGATTAAAATGTAATTTTCGTTATTCTTTTGAATGCTTTTGATTTGTTGAAATTTCGTTCCTTTGCTGACAGTTTTATTTTTTAATTATTTATGCAATTGCCCTTTCAGAACTCCAAGGCCGTATGGAACTCATTCCAGAACTGAGAAACATTCTGTATGGTTAGTGGAAGACTAAGCCAAGACCTAGCAATGAATAACAGCACATTAAAAACATGCTATCAAACATAACTCACTACATGGTTATTAATGTAAGGCAACACTGAAAGATAATTATCAGGCATACCCCAAGACCATGTGATAAGTGTGTTACTGTGCAATACTTTCTCCTAGGTTATTTGCAGATGATGCACTTGTGTATAGGGATGTGGAATCATTAGGAAATTATTACAAAACGCAGAGACGCATGCCTGGTTAGATTGTGGCCACAGATCTTCCCCATGAATAAATGCAAAACACTAGTGTGCAAAACTTAAGAACGAGAGTTAATTTAGCATGATGTGTGACTGCCAAGTAACGTAGCCTGGAGAAACTTGGACTGTACATAGAAACAACTGCCGTCGTATAGTAACGACGGTAACAGAAAGATTTACGAAATGAGATGAACAGAAATGACACTTTTAAAAAATGGTTCAAATGGCTCTGAGCACTATGGGACTTAACATCTGATGTCATCAGTCCGCTAGAACTTAGAACTACTTAAACCTAACTAACCTAAGGACATCACACACATCCATACCCGAGGCAGGATTCGAACCTGCGACCGTAGCGGTCGCACGGTTTCAGACTGAAGCGCCTAGAACCGCTCGGCCACACCGGCCGGCATGACACTTTTATTTAAAGACAATAATTACACTGAAATCAGCGCGATTCAAAATAGTTCCCCAGACAGTATAGAATAACGGATGTGGTTGTTAATAGGATGTCTGATTACCATGGATGGCAATGTATGCTCTGCACCGAGCTCCCATGCTGGTCACAAAGTTGGTAAGAAGTTCTTGTGGTGGTGCGTTCCATACCTCCACCAGTTGATTGACAATTGCTGGGATGGTCACTGCTGCAAGTCGATGTGATACAATACGTCTCCCAAATGCTTCCCACATGAGCTCAATAGGATTTAAGTCTGGATAACAGGCAGGCCATTCCAAGGTGTTATAGTTTGGGAGGTATAATGTTGCATGGGTGTACCGACCTCCAAATCTCTGAACATGAGATACTCATATGTCAACATTATTGTGACACCGTACTCCTTCTCCATGTGTGGCTTTTCAGGGGTGCATTTGGTCCTGACTTCGTGTGACTGGATGATAATCTGTGACTGCATCGAGTAGCGCAGGATGAAGAACTGTTAGAATGAGAGGATATTCAGTGAATGGATGGGCCTGCCTATTCCCCATCTTATATCCTGAAGTGTCGGCAGAAGTGCCAACACCGTCCTTGATGAGACATGCTTCATACGATAACTATCAATTGCTATGTGTCTAATGAAGCATGTACAGTAACAAGACCAATGTCACCAATTGTGGATTAAAGTTAAGTATTCCAGCAGCTACGTACTTTTCTTTATAGCATTCATTACGTACCCTGTTTCAGACCTCACGCCAGCCTGCGTGAGTTTAAGCGCGTGCCTTTCGGTTACCCGTCACTGTGGACTGGCTGTCTTGTCAGTCCACAACATATCCTACCGAGAACGCATTTCATTTGTCAATGCAGCGATGTGGGCTGCACATGTATATTCAAGGATCGACTGGACGCATTTTTTGTGTATGCTGCACAATTTCCAAGACTGTCACATTGCTTTCTTTTTTTCGCCATTGAACTTATTTCTATTCTCGTTTGTGTCCCAGAGAGTGAGCATTCCAAGTTTCTGCCATAAGTCAGAGTCACAACTACAATGCTGCAGTCACTGTTGATGGTGAGAAATTCAAAATTCAAAATTGTGGCTGGTGGGAAATTTAGATATCAGAGATGGTGCATAGGATAAAATTTAAAAAAAATCTAGGTGGCAGTGGTGATGAATTTGAAAAATGATAGGTTGTGGGAAAATTTAAAAAATGTAATATGGAGGAAAATGGAAAACTCCAAGGTGTAGGAACTAGCCCAGTTGTGCTTTATAGTCCTTCCCAGTCCTACTCTCCCCCTCTCTCCAGCCAATCACAGTATTGCACTTCAAGGACCATTAAAATGAATCAACAAATCAAAATCCAAGATGTTGGCTTAACCCAGTTCTGATAGTGAAAAATTTAAAAAAACTAAATCCAAGATGGTGGACCTAGTCCAGTAGTATGTAACCCCTACCCCCATCCTACACCTTTCCCCCTCACCATTTCCAGCCACTGACAGCACAGCATTAAAATGGACACACTCAATGAGAATGCAGATGCATGCTTCTGGCATGTAGTTCAAAGACATACTTTATCTCCTAACTTTCACTTGGAAGTCAAAGATATTTGTGTAAAATAGCAAGTATATTTTACTTCAGAATTGTGTGCAGACACGTATCTCCATATTTAAACAGCTTAATATTAAAATGACGCCGCCAGTTGTGTAAAAACTGTGTCAATTGCAAAGAAATGCATTATTTCAATAACCAGCACTTGAATAGGTGCCATGGTTAAAGGAATTTACGTAAAGTGGCATAAGACATTTGCATCTCAATTGTGTGCACACATAAAACTCCGTATTTCATCGGCAAAGTATTAATATTGCTACTTGTGCAAAATTCCATACGATATTTGCCTCTAAATTGCACACACACACACACACACACACACACACACACCCGAATCTTTAATGGTCAATGGATGCTGATAGTCAATAGAGAGTTATGTTCAGTGGAGAATGATGGTGAGGGAACAATGGTAATCAGTTTACAGGGTGACTACTATTACCCTCTGCATACTATTGAGTGGGAAAATTTACGAGAGTGATAGACATTACCTGTAGGAAGACACTGGGAGGAACAGTGAAGATCATCGCCTCATCTGCACTTTTCCTCCCTTTCTCTCTCTGTCTGTCTGTCTGTCTCTCAGTCTCTCTCTCTCTCTCTCGCTCCGTCTCTCACACCGACCCACTCACCCACCCAACCACGCTAACACACACAAATCTGAGTTCTGTGTTACGTTACAAAAACCTTTGACCTGAATTTTTTTTGTCAGTTCAGAATAGCATAGATAGTTGGCCTTAGACAATAGTAACACACATATACTCTGATCAGCCAGAACATTGTGACCACCAACCAAATAGCTGGTGCGTCCAACTTTGGCACAGATACCAGTTATGATACATTGTGGCATGGAAGCAATGAGGCCTTGGTAGGTCGCTGGAGAGAGTCCGCATCACATCTGCACCCACGTCAGCTAATTCCCATAAATTCTGGGGAAGGTGGCGATGTCTGACGCCACATTGAATCACATTATAGATATATTCGATCGGATTCATATCTGCCGAGTTAATTCGAACTCGCCACTGTGTTCCTTGAACCACTCCATCACCTCTTGGCCTTGTGACATGACGCACCACTGTCTTCAGGAAATATGATCGTCACGAAGGGGCGTACGTGGTCCGAAACCAGTATATGGTACGCCGTGGTCATCACAGTCCCTCGCACGAGCTGCACTGGACCATTGGATGCACATGTGAATCCTTCCCAGAGCATAATGGAGCCGCCTCCAGCTTGTCTCTGTCCTAATGTACAGGTGTCAAGAAGCTCTTCCCCTGGAAGACGATGGATTCGCGCCCTCCCGTTGGTGAGAGGGGAAGGTATCAGGATTCATCAGACAATGCAACACACTGCCACTGCGCCACCGTGTAGTGTCGATAGTCGCATGCCTGTTTCAGTCGTAGCTGCCGATGTCCTGATGTTGGCATTGGCACATGCATGGGTCATCGGCTGTGGAGGCCCATTGTTAGGAGTGTTCAGAGCACTGTATGTTCAGGTACACTTATACTCCGTCCAGCATTAAAGTCTGATCTTAGTTTCACCACAGCTCGCCTCTTGTCCTGTTTTACAGTGTGCCCAGCCTATGACATCCGAAATCTGTAATGAGGGTGGCCGTCCAGCCCCACTACATCCTGACATGGTTTCACCTTGGTTTGGTTTAAGACACTGGCCATATGACTCCTTGAGCTCCTGACAAGTCATGCACATTCAGAAATGCTCGTGCCAACCCTCCGGGCATCACAAACTACCCTTGGTCAAACTCAGATAGATCATGTGCCTTCCCCATCTACACGTGGACTGCATGCTCACTGATGCTATATACACCGTGAATGTGTCTAACAGTTGTTCCTCACCAGGTGATGCTGCTCGTGCCTGGATGGGTTTATATCGATAGTAGGTCGGTGGTGATAATGTTCTGGCTGAACAGTGTATGCACACATCTGAGAAATATGTTAAGGAGGTAAGTGCTGGTACATGCTGAGAGATCTTGTGGAGGCCAGTGTGGGAGATATCTCCTCATTTCTAAGGTGTCTGATACACATGTCAGCTAGGTCTGCGAAGAGAGAGAGAGAGAGAGAGAGAGAGAGAACGATTATGGTTGTCGACTCGCTAATGTAATGTTACATGAAGCACAAACAATATAAGTGTATTACAGGCGGAATGGGAAGGAGAAATAGAAAATATTCTACTTATAAAATGTGTTACTATTTCCTTTTTACATTGCTACTGTCAGTGTAAAAAAAATGGTTCAAATGGCCCAGAGCACTATGGGACTTAACATCTGCGGTCATCAGTCCCCTAGAACTTAGAACTACTTAAACCTAACTAACCTAAAGACATCACACACATCCATGCCCAAGGCAGGATTCGAACCTGCGACCGTAGCAGTCGCGCGGTTCCGGACTGAGCGCCTAGAGCCGCGAGACCACCGTGGCCGGCTACTGTCAGTGTATTTTACAAGTTCATACCATGCTTTACATACAATATTTTTACATTCAGTGGTTTTAGGTACAACGTTCTTTTATTTAATCCGTTTACATTGCAACAATTACAAAAAAAATTGGTTCAATGTTTTTACATTTGGGCATTGTGCAATATTTTCGTATTTTTTCACTATCTGATCAAGTATGATGAAGCAATTAATGTCTGTCGAAAAGTATACAGCAAGATAACGAGAACGTAAGTTACTTAGAGATAAGTATATGAATTCACATCAGTTTCATTTTATATTTTCACACATATTTTTCAGCTTTTTACATTATTTATGTTTTTGATCACCTACAGTTTTATATTTTTACCGTTATTTACATTTTTCAGGCATTCACTATAAAATGAATCATTATTTTTCATGCAATAATGGCCTGAAGACACTTTAATTAGCTATCTGGAAATATGAAATGTTTCTCATTCTGTGTAGATAAGCAGAATTGTGTTGTTTAGTATTAGAAATAAGAAATTGCTTCGTAGAATTGTAAACCACGCAGTAGGTATTTCCCCTGAATCCAGCACGCATATTCTGTAATAATCTATGGTTAACCTATTAACAAAAGATTGTTTTATGTTTTTGCTCTGCATATAAAGCATCCAGACATGGTTTTGAGAGCATACATTATTTCTTGTAGACCAAGAAATACTATAGTATGTTCACTATTAAGTTCATCTTTCATTAAACCAACGACTTTTTCATTCATCAGCAGGTTAATATATCCATTATTTTCAGGTCCTAAATATCGCATCTCATAAGCACATCACTCAAGATAGCGTCGTAGAGTGATAGATTAAGCTAGCTGTGTTTGTGAAGTGCAGTATTACATAATTTGCCAGAGACTTGTTTAATATCTATTCAGAATAGAAGTCGATCAGAACCGTTGCCGAAATATTCGAAACTACCATTCCTAATGCACTGGGTTTATCAAAAAGTGATAGAATGAGGGTGTCCTGATCCAAAATTGGTTACTGATGATGATATCAATGACTTCATTGATGAGTCATAGGATTTGTTGGTGGTTGGTCCAATACATTTCAGTGCACTAATTAACTGGAATGGCCAATGGCCTTGACGCAGCGGTAACCCCGTTTTTCGTCAGATCTCCGATGTTAAGCACTGTCGGGCTGCGCCAGCACTTGAATGGGTGACCATGACGAGCGCTGTTGGCAAGTGGGGTTCACTCAGCCCTTGTGAAGCAAACTGAGGAGCTACTTGATTGAGACGTAGCGGCTCCAGTCTCGTACCTACAACTACATCTACATGGATGCTCTGCAAATCACATTTATGTAGCTGGTATTCATCGAACCACCTTCACAATTCCTTATTATTCCAATCTCGTATAGCGCGCGGGAAGAATGAACACCTATATCTTTCCATACGAGATCTGATTTCCCTTATTTTATCGTGGTGATCGTTCCGCCCTATGTAGGTCGGTGTCAACAAAATATTTTCGCATTCGGAGGAGAAAGTTTGTGATTGGAATTTCATGAGAAGATTCCGTCCCAACGAAAAACGCTTTTCTTTTAATAATTTCCAGCCCAAATCCTGTATCATTTGTGTGACACTCTCTCCCATATTTCGCGACAATACAAAACGTGCTGCCTTTCTTCGAACTTTTTCGATGTTCTCCGTCAGTCCTACCTTGTAAGGATCCCACTCGGCCAGAAGAGCGGTGTGCTGACCAGATGCCTCTCCATTTCCGCATCCAGTGACGCCTGTGGACTGAGGATGACATGGCGGCCGGTGAGTACCATTGAGCCCTCATGGCCTTTTCGGGCGGAGTTTAGTTTTTAATTTAATTAATTGGATATGTTTATCGTATATGGTATGGTAGAAGTCATGGGCACGGAAAGTGCGGGTGGTGCATCGAATAATTATCGCTCGAGTTTTCTAAGGGTTGATCCTGAGTATCCATTGGCTACACCAGGTGGTAAAATGATTGAGATGGGTTTGGAGAGATTTTTGGGATTTCTGGAATGTAGGATAGAGGACGCGGAAAGCGGTATCATCTGCACACTGCAGGAGGTGGCTATGGAGGTGGTTTGGGCATATCAGCAGTGTGGAGGACATGATAGAGGACAGAGCATTGGACCATGCCTGTGAGGGATCAGCGTTACAAGAATTTGTGTGGTTAGTGGTAACAAAGATGGGCGGTTAGAGAGGAAACATGGAATGATGTGGATATAAACAACTGGAAGTGCGTAAGCCTGGAGTTTGAAGAGTAGACCATAATGCCCAGGACGACGGCGTAGGCTCTCTATAGGTTTAAGGAGATAAGAATAGCGGATTTATGGTTATTGAGATCATGGAATAGCAGATGGGCGGGGAGCAGGGGCTGGTCATCAGAAGAGAAGATGGGTTGGAAGCCAAACTCAGTTCTGTTAGTAACTCAACTTTCTTATATGTAACATCCACGTACCAAACACATTTCAGAATCACAAAAGTTTATACTTATTTACGAGCTGAATCGTAACGGTCAAAAACTGTAGTAAATATAGACGATGAAATAACAACGACTTCTAATGAGAGTGAAGGCCTATACCCTTTTTATCCATGGCATTTCAAAATGAAAAAAACTGTCACCACTATCAGACTAGACCACAGTGCATCGTCTAGACATGGCCTAGAGACAGAAGGCGAATAGCTCTCCCAATCATCCATCTAATGTAGGATGACGCTGTCAGAGTAGTGATGCTATTAATCACGCGATTCGGCCCAGAGCGTTGGCGGCAGGCGGGTGTCGACAGCGGCGCCTGAATCGCGGCTGCTAGCTAACAGCAGTAGGTGGTACGTCACCTTAGACACAGGCAGCGCCATTCCCATCGCAAAATATTAATGCGAAAGTTTACGCAACATGTAGCTGCGACAGGCAACAGAACGACTCAACCAAGATGAAAAATTTCCCTGTTGATTCCTATGCATGAACACAAGAATGCAGAACTCAACCGACATGAGATAATAATTTAACACAATCTAGCAGTTCTTAGGTCTATATGTTAAAGTACAATCAGCAGAACAGTACTAAACAGAACAGCTAGAAACGGATATATGAGCATTGTATGGTTACCAGTGGCTTCCTCACAAAACTGAGAGCTTACACTGAGGTGGTAAACTGCTAATATCTTGTCCGACCTCCTTTTCCCAGGCGTAGTGCTACAGCTCGATGTGACGTGGACTCAACAAGTCGTTGGAAATCCCCTGCAGAAATTTTGAGCCATGCTGTCTCTAGAGCCATCCACAACTGCGAAAGTGCTGACAGTGCAGGATTTTGCGCACGAACTGATCCCTCGATTATGTCCCATAAATTTTCGATTGGATTCATGTCGGGTAATTTGGGTGGCCAAATCATTCGCTCGAACTGTCCAGATTATGTTTCAAAACAATCGCGAACAATTGTGTTCTGATGACATGGCGCATTGTCATCCATAAAAATTGCATCGATGTTTGGGAACATGAAGTCCATGAATGGCTGCAAATGGACTCCAAGTAGCTGAACATAATCATTTGCTGTCAATGATCGGTTCAGCTGGAGCAGAGGACCCAATCCATTTCATGTAAACATAGCCCACACTATTATGGAGCCAACACCAGTTTGCACAGTGCCTTATTGACAACTTTGGTCCATGGCTTCGTGGGGTCTCCGAACGCTACAACTCTACCATCACCCCTTCCCAACTGAAATTTTGACTAATCTGACCAGGTCAGTTTCCCTGTCGTCTAGGGCCCAACAGATATGGTCACGAGCCCAGGAGAGGCGCTGCAGGCGGTGCCGTGCTGCTAGCAAAGGCAATCAACTCGGTCGTCTGCTGCCGTAGCCCGTTAACGCCTAATTTTGTCGCACTGTCCAAACAGATACTTTCATCGTATAATCCCACATTGATTTATGCTTCTATTCCACGCAGTGTTGCATCTCTGTTAGCACTGACAACTCCATGCAAAAGCCGCTGTCCTCGGTCGTTAAGTGAAGGCTGTCCGGCGTGAGAGGTAATGCCTGAAATTTGGTATTCTAGTCACACTCTTGACACTATGGATCTTGCAATATTGAATTTTGGAAGGTCCCATGTGTCCAGCTCCAGCTACCATTCTGCGTTCAAGGTCTTCAAATTACCGTCGTGTGGCCATAATTGTCGGAAATCATTTCACGTGACTCACCTGAGTACAAATGACATTTACGCCAATGCACTGCCCCCTTATACCTTGTGTATACGAGCCATTGTTCACGCTGCGCCAGCGGCCAGAGCAGTAGCGACCAGACAAGGTCGCGAGCCAAAACTAGATACATGACACATGCCTCTTGATCCAGTGTATGTACGGCCACTGAGAGCACTGGTGCCCCATAGAGCTAAAACACCAAGAAGAATCGCTTCTCGGCTTTTGGCAACATCAACATGTAGTTTTTTTTTTTTTTAATGACAAAGGGTCATGAACGACAGAGTGCATTTCCCCACCGTTAAGAACAACATGCTGTTCGCTAGGAACCCTTCAGTTCAATTATAAAGCCCACGTTATATTCCGCATTTTGCTCATGTCGTGACATCTCGGAACTGACCAGAAGTCAGGGACTCAGTGACTCCCACTTTCTGGGTTTCTTGGACGAACGGAGTGAGTTGATTTCCAAACAATCAATGTTCAGGAATGCTTGTTGTTATTCTGACTCCAGAAAGCGTATGAAACCTGTTCCATATTTGGACAGCCGACTGACGCTAGCAATATAGACCTTTAATTGTGCGTGTCAACTCAATGATAGCACAGTATCCTAGAAATGTCATAAAATGGTTCGGCAATGGAACGTGTTTCCTGGTTTTCGATAGTAGCACTGAGCACGTGTTGCAACTCACAATGTGAACTTGGTAATGATACAATACCCATTAGGAATATAGCTTAAATTAAAAATTAGGAGAGGCAAAATCCCTCAGTTGGTCGATGATGTAGAGCTGTAACTGAGTGCATCAACCAATTGACCGTTCTAAAAAAAATGGGAATCCCTACTTACTATTATGTTGGGTACCTTTTTTGGTAATTTATTGATCAATTCATATAGTATATCAGGTGTAAATAAAAAGGTATTAAAACTATTAAAATATAAAACTGAATGAAAAGTCCAATAGCTCGCAGTATCTGTTTGTTCGGACCCAATATAATGTCACGATTCTGCGTTATATGGTTTGGACAAGCCCTTGATAGGATGAGGTCTAATTTTTGAACCTGTAGACCATTTTTAGAGTTCCTTGGATGAAATTTATTCGGATGAAAACGCTCGCTACTGAATGTGACGTATGCACACAAGGTGCGAGTCCAGAACACACAATGCGGCATCCAACAGTCTTTAGGTCCACATGTTAAAATAAAATCAATAGCGCAGTACTGCATTGGTGTGGAGGACACACAAAACTCCTGTCATCCCTCCTACAAAAAAGTCTGATAAAGTAGGGCATTCGCTGCAATTCACAGGACGCAGCTTGTTATACAGGGCTGAGATTGCCCATATCTCAATATACATAAACGACAGATATAGACGTCAAACGTCTCCGAAGGATTTCTAAATCATTTCTGACGAAGACCGTCTAACGTCAAAGTTCTGCTTGACAGAAGAAGTTTAAAAATCTTGTTCACACACAACCACTGCAAATATCACTAGATTTGTTGCTTATGTATCTTTAAAATCTCTGTAAGTCCCGAGGAAGGTACTTCACCTCAACTACACAGGTTTTTCACAGTTCGTTGCAGTTACATTTACAAAAAATTGACTTATCAATACACACGACAAAGGCGAGCTTCATCGTGGAAACAGACAAAAGCAAAGCATCAGCGTTTGATGTCCAAAATTAAACAGTATGCTGCAGTAACGTCGTGAATAAGAACAGAGCAGAACACTTAGATCACAATCTCTCTCTCACACACACAATAACTGTAAAGCAAATGGCTGGAGAAACGTATGCATACAGCTGACTTAGAAACGCTACAGCAACGGAACTGAGCGATTCGGTTTATGTCCTAGATGCGACAGGGTAATGGTGTACTTCACTTTTTCCCACATGTGTCTTCGTTTGATGAACTCTAAGGTCTAGAGAGTGTGCAACTTGATTTATCAATTTTGCGGTCAGGAACAACGAATTTTACTTCGAAACTGGTTTTCCAGCGATTTGTATCTAACCAAAAGCAGCTGCGGTCCACATAGTGGCTGTTCTAGCGTTCCAGTTTGTAGCTCAGCAAATGTAGCGAGAAAAGTCTGTACTTACATGTGTTGAAAATAGTTCTAGACAAGGGAGAGTACCCTTTTTGATTGGAACTGCGAATGTCCTACATCTCAACACACGTATACGACTGACATGAACATCTAATGTTTCCTAGGGATTTCTAAATCATTTATGATGAAGTGTAAGGGTGATTGTTCAGGGCAATGTGCTATATAGCTCACACAGCTACAGACGTGTATGTCGATGTGGCTCAGTTTGTAGTGTACTTGTGGTTGTAGTAGTAGCAGCAGAAGAAGAAGTAGCAGCAGCAGCAGCAGCAGCAGTAGTAGTAGTAGATTCGACGGGTTCTAACAGTAGGTTCAATAAGGTAGTGGCGGTATATATTACAGTCTGCAATACTACTAGCTGTAGTAGCAGATTCATAACCATGGATTCTCAGTCAGCTGAACCACAGCACACTCTTTTGATTGTGACAGTACTATTTCCTAACACTATAAGTACGCCTTGGTGTGATAGAAATTTTGATATCAATGTAGAAGACACTTTAAACTCAATCATCCCTGCTATATACAGAATGCGATCTGTTGTCCGTATTAGTACTACATTTTCGAGTGATGCAGCACACAAATTGTGTTTTACGTTCTAAAGAAGACATCTAACATTTCCAGTGCGTTTCTAAATGGTGGAGATGAAGGCTCTGAAGATGTGAGCGATATGTGAAACGTGGTCGTGATCGACTAGGGGGGCAGGAAGACTTTTATTAGCAAGTATAAATGACCCCACAGAATTCCTACGTTATTTTTCGATAAATGCCGATACGAGTTCTCGAAAAACGGCGCTTGTGAAGGAGGTCTTTCCGCTGGTCACAATAGCGGGTGTCAATAGTTGTTATGGAAACAACAGTGTGTGCGCGCGCGCGCGCGCGCGCGAGCGTGTGTGTGTGTGTGTGTGTGTGTGTGTGTGTGTATGTTTAGTCTTGGGGAAATTCTACAAGCCTGCTAAGTGCAGGACACTGAAATATGTACGACTATAGTGGAATAGTTCCAACAAACGTAGAACCTAGTTCTTCAACCCCATGAGGAGTTTGACTTTATGAAGGCTATTCTGCAATATTTGAAATAAAATTGGGACTTTGAATATTCGATATGAAGTGGGCATATGGTGGGGAACTGAGCAGTTTGTGCAGTGCACAGTGGGGATTTTCTGCCTAAAGTAGATTTAGGTTACTTAAAGTACAGTCAGAAACACAGCTGCACTAGAAACACTCATTTTCAAGGCTTCCAGTATGGCTCGTCATGGTATTGCTGTAAAGGTTTTCGCATCTGTGCTAATGTGCCGCTTTTGCGTAGCTATAAGTTCACCTAGTCAACGGAGAAGATCGGGTTTGAAGATGATGTTTTGGTAAGGAAGGGTCTGGGTTTGTAGTACCTCCAACCGCTTATGTGCCCAGTACAACGAGGATTGTGTCACATTCACTATAGTGGTCCCATTGATAGTAACTGGAAGACGAAAAGCCTTTCCTGCTATATCAAAGGTTGTACCATTAGTCGGTAACCCTTTTCCTCATAATTCTAGCCTCATCATTCCTTTAGGTCAACCATGCACGGAACTGTTTATTATAACAGCATAGGATATGAATATGGGGTAGATCCCTTTGGAAGTGACCCTCACAATGACTTCTAAAAGAAAAAACATCATTATAAGTATAATGACAAAGCAAATTAAACCATATTCTGTGCAAAAATACACAATACAACATCCAGCTGCTAACACCCAATATCATTCACTCTCGTAACCACTGGCATATCCTTCTATATTAACCATCACACAAAAATAGAACGCAAGAAAATAAAACTCTTCACAGTGAACGTAGTACGTTGTCATGGTCATCGTTAGTGGTAACGCCACCTGGGGCAAAGGAATCCACATCATTGTCCTTCCCCTTCTTGTAAAGACAGGATGTCCATGACTCATTGTTGCACAGCAATGGTGTACAGTCCATACCGTGACACTAATATACTCTCATCTTATTTACACAATACACTGCCTACCATGCCTTTTTCTACAAATTACATCAAAGTGAAAACACATCCTATACATCACGAAAAGAAGCAAATTAATAAAACTGTAAGAATACAACATAACCTACCACAGTGCTTAGTGTGAATTCTGTACCTTAGACATAATTAATCACATATAATAAATATATTCGGGTTATATATGTCAGGCTACTTGTTTATTCATAGGGCTTCAGAGCTTAGGCGACTCACGTGCAGCTTGTGTGCCGCCCCCTACCTTTTTCCCGTCCAGTGGCGCTGGTACTTGTAGTAAGACATCTGGATCACTCTTCAAAGGTCAAATGTGCTCCACGTGGACAATGGTTAAAAATAATTCGACATTCCAGGTCGCATAACATATTTCTTTATTTAAGACAACCAGTTTCAACAGCCTTTGCTGTCATCTTCAGGTATTAATAATCTTTTTATTGTAAGACGTCTTCATTTTGCTCTGACCTCGAGCAAAAGATGTCAAGTGGACAAAAATGAGCACATTACGAAGTGCGACAATAAAGTAATGAGACTGGTGTGAAAAAAAAGTTGCTTACTGTTTTAGTCAAGTTTAGTGTTGTCTCCTTCAAAGTAATTCCCTTCTGATTGCACACACTTTTTCCAGAGCTTCTGCCATTGATGGTAACATTTCTGGAACTCATCTTCTGTAATATCCTCCAAAACCCTCGTCACAGCTTTTTGGACATATTGTGTTGTTCGAAAATGGTGTCCCTTGACCGCCGTTTTGACTCTTCGAAATAGAAAAAAATCGCACGGAGCGATATCTGGTGAATAAGGTGGCTGTGGTAGTACTGAAATTTGTTTTGAGGTTAAAAATTGCTGTACTGACAGAGCAGTATGGGATGGCGCATTATCGTGATGCAGAATCCAATTATCACCAATGTTGGCACGGACACGAAGAACTCTTTTACGAAGTCTTTCTAAAATTTCTTTGTAGTAATATTGGTTAATGTTTGTTCAGGTGACACCCACTCTTTATGAACAATTTCCTTGGAATCAAAGAAGCACACAAGCATGCATTTCACTTTTGACTTTGACATGCGAGCTTTTTTTGGTCTGGGTGATCCCTTTGAGCACCATTGCGAACTTTAGCGTTTTGTCTCTGCATCGTACTGAAAAAACCAACTTTCATCACCAGTGATAACACGGCTCAACAATTCTGGATTGATTTCCTTTTGCTCTAACAGATCGGCTGCCACATTTTTTCGTGTTTCTCGCTGTTGTGGTATAAGATTTTTGGGGACCATTTTTGCACAAATCTTTCTCATACCAAGATCTTCAGTTACCATTAGACGAACCGTTTCTCGATTGATATTCAGTTCTTCTGCAATCATTTTCAAAGATAAGCTTCGATCAGACCGTAGGAGTTCACTCACCCTGGCCAAGTTGACATCCGTCCGCGAGGTTGATGGTCGTCCATTGCGGTCTTGATCTTCAACATTCGTTCTGCCTTCAGTAAACATTTTATGCCAACGAAAAAGTTGAGCTCTTTGCATAACCTCCTCTCCAAAAGCCTTCTGATGCTTGCCATAAGTTGTTGTCGCGTTTTCACCCAATTTAACGCAATAAGAAATGGCATACCGTTGCGCAATATTACGCGGTTAAATTTTAGTGACGAGAGATACAAGCACGTGTTAACTTATTACAGCACAACTCACGACTGAACAGTTGCACCGATGTGCGGCTTGGGCTAGAAGCAGTTTATAGACCATGGTCAAAGATATTGTGCCTACGCAAGCCTGCAGGATTGTCACATCTTGCAAAGAAAATCAGTCTCATTACTTTATTGTCGCACCTCGTATAAAAGGTTTGTCATTGCTAAAACACTTAAAAACTTAAAACACCTTGTGCAAAAGGCCATGTCCATATACATATTGCTGACAGGTGCTTGTTACATCTCAACAAACATGGTGCACAATAGCACATCTGTTTACATATGCTGGACATAATCTGAACACACTGCAGACTATGGACTAGCCTCATCTTGTATTAATTCCACATACTATGCAGCATTAAAAGGGGTGATGGTTGATTACCGTCACCATAAACTCCATCCTTGCAGCATGAGGACTTAGTAGCTGCATCTTCATCAGGATGTACTGATCGTTCCATGAATGATGCTAATCAGACTGAAATGGATAGGTGCTGCTTACATGCAGGTGGCAGTCAGTATGCACGATCACCCAGTTGTGCACACACATGTGCCGAGAGAAATTATTCGTCATGCAGCGAGCTGCCACTTACAGCTGTGTATTTCCATGGCAATCGGTGTACAGCGCTTCTTTCTGCACACATGTCGCTGAATCTGGTGAGGTCGAAAGTTGTCGCGCATCAAAACAACCGTGTGGAAAGCGAAGCCGGCGGGGCTACAGTCGCAGGTTCGAATCATGCCTCGGGCATGGATGTGTGTGATTTCCTTAGGTTAGTTAGGTTTAAGTAGTTCTAAGTTCTAGGGGACTGATGACCTTAGAAGTTAAGTCCCATAGTGCTCAGAGCCATTTGAACAATTTTTTTTGGAAAGCGAACCTGGTAATAAACAAGAATGTCACACATGTATTCGTATCTGCAATTGTGTGTGCTCCTGTCTCCGTTCCTGATGTGACCGAGAGTTGTCATGCATTCTGACGACCATGTGGAAATAATTCTCGTAAAAAGAACAATGATGTTATATGATTCTTGAATTTCTCCCGGCGTATTTGATAGTCAAAATATCCACGGGTGTACTGCCGGTCTACAGTGTCCAGCGGGCACAATATTTCGGCGATCATACATGTCGCCATCATCAGGTGAACTGACAGACTGAACGTGCCGGCACGGAGATCCGTACGCTATGGCTGCTCAGAGGGAACTGGGTTCGGTCGCGGCGGCGGCCGATTTAAATACCCTCCGCCCGCGGAGCGCTCCCTCCGCCGTCCGCGCCACGGTCGCGCGGTGGAACAGATTGCGACGGCGTCTGAGATGACGTCGGTGTGATGGCTCTGTCCGCCGTGGTCGTCACAGCATTACGTTTGCTCGATTTACTCTTGATTAACCCAATCGCTGGTTCCCGAGCCTTGCTAAGATTATAGCCACAGTCACGGTTTATGAGGTCGTCATTGGTGCGAATTTCGATGGCCTCTCTAACAACGCTGTCCCAGTATCTCGACGTCTGTACCAGAATTCTCGTGCGTTCATACTCCATAGTGTGATTTTCCGACAAACAATGTTCAGCGACCGCCGACTTGCTCGGATACATCAGTCGAGTGTGCCTCTGGTGTTCACGGCATCGATCCTCGACAGTACCCATCGTCTGACCAATATACGACTTGCCACATTGACACGGAATCTGGTACACGCCGCCCTTCCTCAAAACGAGGTCATCTTTGGCGCTCCCTACCAGTGGACGAGTTTTATTCGGAGGACAAAACACAGTTCCGACCCGATCTTTCTTCAAAATGCGGGCGATTTTCCCCGAGAGTGCGCCTGTATATGGAATAAACGCAGTGCCTACCTCCTCCCTCGTGATTTCATCCATCTCCACAGGTTGTGCTGTAGTGGTTGGGCGGAGAGCACGTTGAATCTGCCACTCTGAGTACCCATTTTTCGAAATACAGTTCTCAGATGTTCCAATTCCTGGGGTAGACTCTCTGCGTCAGAGATAGAGCGCGCCCTATGTACTAGAGTTTTAAGTACCCCATTCCTCTGTGAAGGGTGGTGGCAGCTGTCTGCGTCCAAATACAGATCAGTGTGCGTTGTCTTCCGATACACCCCATGACCTAGGGTGCCGTCAGCCCTTCTCTTGACCAAGACGTCAAGAAAAGGTAATGTACCCTTCCTTTCAGTCTCCGTAGTGAATTTGATGTTGGGGTGTATGGAGTTTAGATGTGTAAGGAAGTCATGGAGTTTATCCATACCATGTGGCCAGATGACGAACGTGTCGTCCACGTAACGGAAAAAGCAAGTAGGTTTCCATTCGGATGACGACAGGGCTTCCTCCTCGAGGTTCTCCATGTACAAATTCGCTACCACCGCTGAGAGTGGGCGACCCATGGCGACTCCCTCCGTTTGTTCGGAGGGTATTTAAATCGGCCGCCGTCGCGACCGAACCCAGTTCCCTCTGAGCAGCCATAGCGTACGGATCTCTGTGCCGGCACGTTCACAGGAGCTCAGTCCGTCAGTTCACCTGATGATGGCGACATGTATGATCGCCAAAATATTGTGCCCGTTGGACACTGTAGACCGGCAGTACACCCGTGGAAATTTTGATTAATGATGTTATGTATTTCTACAACTGCTACCATGTTCACAAACTAAGTGCAGTGCTGTGCACTGGAACCTGAGCACGGATGTCTCGGACAAGGCCGCTCCAGGCACACTGCTGTATCTAAGAGCAACCTGAATGCAGATGCCTAGGCAGGTTTCTTCCAGCTATCAGCCAATGCTGCTCCAGTCACAGGTGCACCACATCTGCTCATAACTGTGGGCACAGCAGACATGGACGGCAGTAAAAGAGTATACTTTGCAGATGATGTGATCACCATACAGACGATTTCTCCAGAGTTATAGCTCCTGTTCATGAGGAGTACAGACAACATACACCACTGGCCATTAAAATTGCTACACCACGAAGATGACCGCTACAGACGCGAAATTTAACCGACAGGAAGAAGATGCTGTGATATGCAAATGATTAGCTTTTCAGATCATTCACACAAGGTTGGCGCCGGTGGCGACACCTACAACGTGCTGACATGAAGAAAGTTTCCAACCGATTTCTCATACACTAACAGCAGTTGACCGGCGTTGCCTGGTGAAACGTTGTTGTGATGCCTCGTTTAAGGAGGAGGAATGCGTACCATCACGTTTCCGACTTTGATAAAGGTCGGATTGTAGCCTGTCACGATTGCGGTTTATCGTATCGCGACATTGCTGCTTGCGTTGGTCGAGATCCAATGACTGTTAGCACAATATGGAATCGGTGGGTTCAGGAGGGTAATACGGAACGCCGTGCTGGATCCCAACGTATCACTAGCGGTCGAGATGACAGGCATCTTATCTGCATGGCTGTAAAGGATCGTGCAGCCACGTCTCGATCACTGAAGCAACAGATGGGGACGTTTGCAAGACAACAACCATTTGCATGAAGAGTTCGACGACGTTTGCAGCAGCATGGACTATGAGCTCTGAGACCATGGCTGCAGTTACCCTTGACGCTGCATCACAGACAGGAGCGCCTGCGATGGTGTACTCAACGACGAACCTGGGTGCACGAATGGCAAAACGTCATTTTTTCGGATGAATCCAGGTTCTGTTTACAGCATCATGATGATTGCATCCTTGCTTGGTGACATCGCGGTGAACGCACATTGGAAGCGTGTATTCGTCAACGCCATACCGGCGTATCAGCTGGCGTGATGGTATGGGATGCCATTGGTTACACGTCTCGGTCACCTCTTGTTCGCATTGACGGCACTTTGAACAGTGGACATTAGATTTCAGATGTGTTACGACCCGTGGCTCTACCCTTCATTCGATCCCTGCAAAACCCTACATTACAGCAGGATAATGCACGACCGCATGTTGCATTTCCTGTACGGGCCTTTCTGGATACAGAAAATGTTCGTCTGCTGCCCTGGCCACCACATTCTCCAGATCTTTCATCAACTGAAAACGTCTGGTCAATGGTGGCCGAGCAACTGGCTCGTCACAATACGCCATCACTACTCTTGATGAACTGTGGTATCGTGTTGAAGCTGCATAGGCAGCTGTACCTGTACACGCCATCCAAGCTCTGTTCGACTTAACGCCCAGGCGTATCAAGGCCGTTATTACGGCCAGAGGTGGTTGTTCTGGGTACAGATTTCTCAGGATCTATGCACCCAAACTGCGTGAAAATGTAATCACATGTCAGTTCTAGTATAATATATTTGTCCAATGAATACCCATTTATCATCTGCATTTCTTCTTGGTGTAGCAATTTTAATGGCCAGTAGTGTATGTTAAATACTTACCTGAAGTCTGCAAGTGATGAGATGGAAAATGTGAAGAGAATAAATAGAAAGGTTTTATTCTAAAAAAGCAGTAGAGTTATTCGTAAATCAATTCAATAGTACTAGTACAATTTCTGAAGTATTCATAAACTCATGTTATCCGTTTTTCTGCTTCTTCTTCAACAGGCTGAGTGCAGGAGCTCTATGTGTTTTGAGATTTTTCGTAGATGAATTTTTATAAATTTTTGAAGCGAATGCATCTTCTCATGACATTTGTCGTAAATTATGCAGTCTTTATCATTATCAGAGCAGCGACACCATACCTTCAGATGCCACTCCACCATCATCCTAGCGTTTTGCACGGTAAAATCGTGTCAGCCGCAAGGTTGTTTACCGAGTTTTAACACACTGCACTGAGCAAAAGAGTCTGAGTGAAACGATGATTGTGTAATACCTTGTTTGTACTTATCCAGTGTTAGAGAATGTGACGTGCTACTTTTGTGACTGTTACGATGTTCACACTTTTTATCATCATTGCAAAATATTCCACATGTTGCGTAATACCTCTACAATCATGCTACACGTTGCAAAATTCCTGTTAATGGCGAGTAGTGTACGAGACAGTCAGAAAGGAATAAAACGTATGCTGCGGTGCCAGCAGAAGAGTTTTGTGATGATTCAAATTCAAATGTACGCCCACAGTTCCAGTCTTCACTACCTCGAGTTGCTATGAACAGTTTATCACCACTGTGGGTGACAAATGCTTAACTTCTGAGGACTGAGTGTCCACCCAAACCATCATAAATCTCATAATAATATGGATAAAATCTCATGTACATGTCATAGAATAGTCCACATACATTTTTGTTCCAATCAAGCCGTATATAAAAAAAAAAAAAACTGGGAGTTTAAGCATACTCTAGCGTTGGTTAGTTTACAGTTGTCAAATAAACTAAAATCCTTTTTCAGATTCCCTTTCCTGCCTGTCTGCAGTGCTAGAATGATAAAGCGTGGCATTTCTAGCTGAAAAAATGTTTTGATCGCTCATACTTGACAAGATGACTCGGAAAGTATAGGATATTCATACAGCTCACATGTACAGTAAGTTTATGGCAGCTGAACTCTAGAATTCAGTGCACCTAAAAGTTTCAGATTCTCTTTGTCTGATAGAGATATATGCGGTAATTTCCGTTTTACTGATTTATGCAGTACAATTTTATGCCCATCTTCTCCACCCTTTTACAAATCGTTTTGTGTATGCATCTAAACTGCCAATGTTACAGGAACCAGGATGTATCACCACAACTTCCCCACTTCCTTGATGCATTTCATTGTTTAGCTCAGTGACAATAGCTACGCTATTGCACGTCTTCAGACTAATGAATGCAATAATCCACTCCCTCTTGCTTAGATCTATTGGAGGAAAGGAGTTCCCTTTTAATGTAGACGAATGTTCTTTTAGAATTAGAGTGTACAACATTGCATGTAAACTTCAACTGATGCCGTGAACTGCATACTGGTTGTTTTTATACAGTCGTTTGGAGAAACATTGGACACGAATGTCACCGCCAAATCTTGGCATGTTGACTTTTCTTATGAGTATAAGTAACTCTATATTTGTAAGCAGTCTGTCCAGTAGTATTGCTATGACTTTGTTTTATGAACAATCCAGGTTCTTTCCTGGGCGGTTTTAAATATAGTCTCTTACTGATAGCGATGGCCTCCATGGCCACATTACGTCTATTAGCCTCCACTAGTAGCTTCTTCGCATTTTCTGCATTCTTTACTGCTCGAGTTATGGAAGTGGCTCCTTCTGATATGAACTATTGGCCATCAGCCCATCAGATGCAGGGATTAGGAGTGCAATTATTTCGACAAATGTTTTAGGTTTCGGCAGAACTCTAGGCATCTTTTCCTTCCTTCTTTCTGCATCAAGGTACCCTTCACCAATGCGACTGCTGATTGGATGCAGTTTTCTACACATATTGTAGGCTTTTCTTTTTCCTTAGTGTATGATGAGCTGTACACATAATTTGCCTGAAAGTTATTCCAGCACTGAATTTATGTTTGGCGTGCATTTGCTTATCAACCAAGAGTGCAGCAATGCATTGCTCTCTATCAGTCGCTTTTCTTCGACGTACCTGCTTAGCTTTATCAGCAAATATTCAGTCCATAGTGCAACAATCTTCACTGTGGCTTCAGCAATACTGTGCTTCTTGTACGTCTTATCATGTATATTAATTCCCTTATCACCTCGAGATAGACGCTTTTTCAGCTTTGTTCCAGGCTCACAGAAGTTGTATCCACAGATATGTGGTTCATCTGGTAGATTAAAGCGACACTGCCTCAGGTAATGCATTCTACAGCGTTCACGTCATGTTTCTGTGTGCTTGAGGTTCGTGTGTCCTATTCTGTATAAGTTGTGGCAGTTCACCCAACTGTTGTGCTTTCATGGGGAGCGGAGCCAGTTTCATCAATGCCTTGGTCCCTCAGTGTCTTATGACCCGCTCTTCGAGGAACACATCTAGTTCAGAGCTTTTCTGTAATCCCTATGTGTAAAAACTTCCTGCAGTTTCTCACTATCGTTGTCCTTTACGATGTAAGTTCCTGGGTATAATGAACAGTTCAGTAGGTAAAACTTCTCAAATGCAATTTTTTACTTTGAAATATGCAACATATCATCCAGAATATGTGTCATCTTAATTGTATGATTAGTAGTCTAATTCAGTCATTAATAATTTGCGGTAGAATGTACGGCCATTTGTATGATCATCGAGGACTGAACTGCATCCACATCCAGTTTTTGATCGTCCTGTTCAACAATACTGGCTTTCAATTGAACTTATGCTGAATTGTGGTTTATTGGTTGTCATTCCATCACTGATTAAAATGCTTCCATATTTTCTCAGTTAGAGCCCACGTCAATTTGGAATATGTATCTATGATCATTAGAATGTACTTGGAACCTTTATTCAATTGCGCATATTCTCAAATATCTAGGAGTTAAGCCTGCCATAAATCATCTAATACTTGTATTATCACTTGTTTGTGTGTAAATGTTTTGTGCCCTGGCCTGTGGTGCTCATGAACGACCATGTCCATAATTACTCGATGATACATCTTTCACGAAGCTTCGAAATAATTGATACCATCTGGTTTGTGTGACCTGTATTCCCTGCTTCAGCTGATGCTTTGAGCAGTGATAACTATTCTATGATTTCATTTGGGTCATGGATATATATGTGCTTCAGATGTAAATTGTTAAGTGTTCTACACTGAACTTCAACACCTTTGTCTACGCTATGTGGAATTGCCAACATAGGTTTAATTGTATCTGTGGTGTTGCCTTTCCTAAGCACGTTAATCATACTCAATTTTTCAGCATACTCTTTCATCTCTTTCGGGAAATACTTTTTCATGTTCGAAGTTTTCAAGATTATTAGCTCTACTAAACCACATGTTCTTTCAAATTTCTTATCCCTGAATTGCATTGCATTCTCAGTTAAACATATTGGGTGACTACCTAACAGGTAAGGTTTCTTTCTGCTTACCTCACATGTTCTGACTAAACCAGTAACACTGACTATTAATGAAATCAGTAATAGTAAATACTGCCTCTACTTCTAATTCTTCTTCTATCAAATTTTTCTTTTCTGTCTCCATCCACAGTATGTGAGGGCCTTTACAGACTTCCGGTTACTAGTTCAAAAGTTTCTGAGAGGAACTGAAGTCATGGCAATAGCCCCAACTTTCACAATCGTAATTCCCGATGAATAGCCTTCCATGCTTTAATAATCTTACACTTTGTTATCGGCATTCTGCTGTTCACTAAACCGCTTTTGAGATAGTGCACAATTTAGTTAAGCTCTCAGACTAGTGATGGTGATTCGTTGTCAAATTCATTAACTATCTCCTTAATGTAACCAAGCATATCTGTGAGTTTTGTGTTGGGTTCTTCAATTTACTCATTGAGTCTAGGTCACATTGCTGGATTTTAGTTTTCTTCCGCCCCAGTGTGTCACCATTTCTAGCTACCAGGTTGATAGGTCTTTCTAGTACTGACTTCCTCGATTTTTCTGTCAACGTATAGACACATGTGCTTTGCATTCTCTGAACAAGTGTGCAGACATGTGAAAATTTGTCTGTAGTCTACAGTTTACGGATACAGTTGCATACTGGTACACTAACTTATAAGCAGGAACTCCTGGAAGTTTCGTTTATATCTGTCATCGTTCAGTTTCATTCTGTCACTTATACCCAAGAAGCAATACTACACGTTATTCCAATAATCCACACATATGGGAGCAAATTCATTGAATGTCATCGCAATTACCACATGAGATCGGTAAATATGCTTTAAATTCATATTTTCCTGTTTGAAATCAACAATAAGGTTTGCATTATTCCAGACTCACTGCTTAAGGATGCTGCTCTATATCTGGCTCAAATAAAAGACATGGACTTGCATATGGTGACCAGTGCAAAAATATTTCTGGTTCTCGTCCCTCGATTCCACTACGTCATCAAAAATGAATACACTGGTTTTACTTTCTCTGGAGGTGGAATGTACCTGTTTCCATTAAACATCTGCTGTGTTTGAAAAAAATATACATGCTCGAAACGAATCCTTTCAGGATGTGTTAACAGCAACAGATTAAGATTAGTCTTCCCGCAATGGGCTGACGTTCAAAGAATGTATATTGTTAGTGAGTAGTAAACCATTCTTCTTTTTCTGCTGGCTTCCAGTATCATTGCAGGATCGGTCGCTTACTGCAAGACTGACCCGCAGTAACTGCAGTGAGGTTCTCTCCAGCTATTATTTAGTCACTAACGCTTCTTGCATGGTGGGATATTGGATAGACTTTTAAAAAACCATATACAGTTCCAGAATATTGGTTGGTGGACCCAATCAGGGTCTATATCTTCTTGCAATTCTGTTGCATTGCCATTATTTATTGAACAATATTACTCCTGTCTATAAAGACGAGCTCCTCCATTATCATCTCTTTCTGTTCTTGACTACGGATCCTGTTGTTACATTTCCCTGATAGATATTTAAAACAGGCAAAATTGTAAATTTCTTCTTTGATCAGTGCAGGCATCTCGTCAGCTGAACACATGAGATCTAGATGTACATACAGACAGCAAAAATACCGTAGGGTAATGCATATCAAGCATATTGAGTTAATCTCGTGATGCCACAATCACAGGCTCCACCAGCTTACATCTTCTCTACAGCGGCGGCAAAACAGTGCTGCATGAAAATTAATTCGATGATGAACGTCAGCTTGGGGGAGCATGGTGTCTAAGGTTGGGGGAGGGGGGGGGGCAGGTGTGCTGGGTGTGGAAGATGAAAAGGCGGTAGTGGGCGTGGCCTTCACAGGGCAGTGACGCAATGATGTCAGAATTTCTGGAGTGATGATGTCAGAGCCTTGGTGCATGTGACTGGATGGCCAGATGCCACGATGTGAGAATTCGTGGAATGCTGATGCTGATGTTAGCAAAATTCCTGCCAGAAACTGTAGAGATCCTGTACTAACGCAGTTTAGGCATATGCAGTAACCTTTCTTTTATCTAGACATTGAGCTGTTGCAAACCAATCCTTGGATTGACCACTACAGAAGAAGAGAGTATTGTAGCTGCTTCTAGGTCACCTACGAATGACAAAACATCTTTCATTGTCTTGATCAAAATAGGGGTAATCACACTGCCAGCAGCGGAATCTAACATGGCATGTATACACTGTATAATACTTGCAGTTTCCTTGTTTCAGCTAAATCCTCAAAGATCCGTGAGTTATCTGCCCTTACAGTCTCTACCTGCTCCACCATAGTGTGAAGCGCCTGGTGAGTGGTTGTCAAGCACGTTTTCGAACCTCACATCGTGCAGTCTACACTCACCAAGGTTAAAATCACAAAATATCTAACCAAAACAAACGAACAAACACAACAAAATTCGAAAATAGCATTACACTATCTAATTATCATACAACTTGACTCTGCACTACTTGATAATGACCAAAGAGCGGTCCCTTGCTCTATGGTGCTATGACCCAACAGACTGAACTTAGTGCACCTCACTATTTGCACGCCAGCATAATCTTCCTTAATAAGCCCTTTGATTTGAGAGAGATCGACAGGTCCTTCAAATCTCAGACTATATCTTTAAATTTTTGTGGGAATCACTTTTCCCAACCAACCCTGTGTACATGCATAGGAGAGGGCAAACTATGCAGTAAGCCCATTCATCATACTGCGTTCTCGGAGCTGAAAGCTGGAACCAGGGATGACGCCTGGATGCAGCCATTCATAGCAATCGCGACTTCCGACGCCAAAATGTGGAGGTGTCAGAGACGACTTCTTCTCAATGGATGACGGTTGGCTACACTGGAGTGCACTTCTGATGCCAAAATGCAGGGGTCAGAGCGTACACCTGAAGGTGATAGGTCAGGACGCACTGCAGTTCTACTCCAAGGTCAAGCCTGCAATAGTGTGTTGGCAGATGTTGGATGGTAACCCATCAAAGCAACATTTGTAGTTGACATTGTTAATATTTACAGGCAATTTATAGTTGAATATGTGTTTTATTCTTTAGCAGTTACAGTGGTGGAGTTAAAGCTGCATTGGCAGTGAACAGACTCCATGACATAGGCGGCCACATTTATCAAAATGTGCAGGCAGCAGAAGTAGGCCACTATGAGAATTGCACATGTTGTTTACCCATGAGCGATGGTGGGTATCGGTAAAGTGCTGATCTCAGTACAGTAGCAGAGGCCTTGATGCTACCTGGCAGCTGCCAGTGGTGAGTAGCAGTAAGCAGCCGCCGCAAGAGGTAGCCACGCAGTCTATGGTGCGTTGCCACAGTTCGCGTGGCTCCCCTCGGCGGAAGTTCGCGTTCGCCCTGGAGCATGGTGTGTCTGTCGTCCTCAGCGTAAGTCAGTTTAAGTTAGATTAAGTAGTGTGTAAGCCTGGGAACCGGTGACCTCAGCAGTCTGGTCCCATAGGAAGTTACCACTGTCACCGAGTAAACAGCCACGGCTGCTGGTCTATTTCTACCACTCGGTGAGAAGCACACAGGGGCAGGCAGGATCAAACTGTGGCATCTGGCATGGATGATGAAAATGGCGTGGCCCCACACTGAGTGTTGGATAGCAACAGAATAAGCATGATCAGTTTGTGGCTGGGCAGCTAGCTGTTCGGACTCAGCTGTTCAGACTCATTAATGGCTGCAATTTATGACGGTGGTAGCCTGCTGGTTCATCTCAGAGTGTAAGTGGACATGGAACTCCTTTTATTACTAGCAGCCTGTATCGATATGTAACTAAGCGTGCTGAGCACATTTGACAATGAAAGTCGAAATTAGATCGTATTTATACAAGCTGGTCTGGCTAATGTTTCTCGTGGCCTCCAGGCCTAATAGGCTCGAGCAGCCAGCTATAAACGTTGGGAAAGCTCTAGCTTTTCTGGCCTTTCGGCGTTGTATTGTATCCCAACTCCAACTTTCAGAAGCACTGGGTAGTGTCTTCTTCAACATCAGCGTACTGAATACGTCTTGTTGTGTACAGGCTCCATGTTCTTGTGCCATAGCATACAGTTACCGAGCTGACGTTTGGCACCCTCGTTATTTCGTTTTGTCCTGAAAACACACACGAGCCACGCAGATCGCCAGTGGAAGTGTGGCATAAAGGAAATAAAGTGATAGTAATAGTGACTTATATAATGTTGTTAGTTGTGATGCGAAAATATGTATGTATGCCGTATGAAATTTCTTTGGTTCGTTCGCTGGTAGGGCCTGATCTTCCAGAGTAAATAACCGAACGAACGAATATGAAATAATGATTCTAAGTCATTCATTTTTGAGGTAAGAAACTCTTAAATTACTGTTTTTAACGGTAATGGGAAAAGCAGATCAATTTAAAATCAATAAAGCTGAAGCTTATTTTTGAAAACATACACATCATCCTGAAATGAATTCAGTGTACCGGAATTAGAAGAATGGAACAGGAGGGATGAAATCAATGAAGATTCAATCACATGAAATTACATCAGTGCAAACCATTCAGATACGCTTAAGCTGCTCTGTAAAGACTATATAGTAACACGTGAGAATTCACATAACACAATTGTTGCATTTAGAAGAATATAACTCAGTTGATTCATACAAATCCCTGGCTGTCATCTACCACTGATGTTTTCGCCAGTAGCATCCCATGGGGAACAACTGGTACTCGTGTTCGGAAATGAAAGATGGGAAAGGTAGTGATAACCAATTTCAGAGTCACAGCAAGACACGTGTTCCGATAGCCTACTGGTTAAGCAGACTGCTTGCTATTGACAGAAAAGCTGGTGTCGACTCTGAGTCTGTTACAAATTTCCTACCTTCACGACATATTCATTACGTAACCATAGCCAGTGTGGTGATAAGCCCAGCTGCTAACTGTCCTACGCCGTCGGAAAAGCGATGTTATTAGAACACTGATTCTCTGTCAGATATGCATGTGTACTAGTCGTACAATAAATGTATTTTAATGTCAGTATTAAGCTTCTAAAGCGTTTGTTAAGGGTCCAATGCAGAATTCTGAGTAACAAGTCAGTGACGTCTTCTAAGAATAAAAACTGTTTTACAATGAGGATCATTTTCGCAAAACTAGCACTACAAAATTTGCAAAAATGAGATATCTATACATTCCTGTACTTCTAAATGGATCAAATCCACTACAATACACTGATTTTATCAAAAATTTCTGTTTGCTTATTTAATAGAGCAAAAAAATATGTGAATTTTTTTTAAAAATCGGAGTCTACTAAAAACGAGTTTTGCCAGGTGTGAACATTTAATGCTTGTGTTAGACCTTACTGTCTGTTTTCGATAAAGTAGATCACTAATTCCCAGTCAGGGGTCACATTTACAAGTCTCCTGATAGGATATTTGATATTATTAAAAACTAATTGAGAAAACTTGAAATCATAACCTTAGCATCACACTATCTTGAGGTTTTGAGCCACCACGGTGCCTATATGGCTTTGAGCAAGGAGTGGCAAATGAAAGACCATTGTAGCGGCTTAGTGAAAAAGAAGGTGCCTTTAAAAACGTCTGAAACCAGAGTTATTATTTATTATAAAAGAAAAAAGAAAAAACGAGGGTAGTGCAGTCAGCAATGTAAAATAATATATTTTTCTTCTCCGATCATTGTTGAAGTGAGGAAAAATATTATAACACAGCTAGTTTCAAGAACATTAATCGATTAGCTGTAATAAAAGCTAGAACTGACGCATGAGAAAAGTTGATAATTTAAAGTACCGGTAACTGAAGAGATTATCGTGATATATCATAAGAAACAATGAAAATAATGAAGTAGAGTTCCTTAATGAACCACTTTATTAAATTATTTGTTCGGTAGGTAAAATAACCAAAAACATTACAGGTATAAAATAAATAGTAGATGTTCAGTTCTGGAAAAAATTCGTTATAGTGACATATTTTTTATATGTAACTGAAAGTGATAGAAATGTTTTTGCGACATTGTATTACGTATCTAGAGTTAGTTGGTGAAATATAATTTTGTAAGAAATCAGCTATATACACTGTTTAAGTAATTCAATAAAATGTGTTTCCTGAAAATTTTCTTATTTTATAGTAGTTCTTAACTTTTGTGAAAACTGTTCTATAGTGATGGCGTGCCTAGAATTTGTTTTAAGGTCAATCAATAGTACGAAATAGACTAACCTGCGTTATTCCACAACATAAGTTCTTCGGCAAGACTTCCTGTGCGATGAGCTTCAGAGGCTGTTGACTGACAGACTATAACTAAGAATGTCATTTCCGCGAATAATGCAACTGCACACGCTATAGCCATTACCCTCCTAGCAAACATGCCTTCTTCTGTCTGCAGAGAATTCATGATCAGATCGAACATACACTGTATCGTCGTAATTAGGATTAGTCCTACAACCATCGTTACGTCCGCAGCGCACATTTCATTCAATAATGTTGCCAAATTAGACAGTTTCATATGAAAAAGTTGAAATTCCATCACTTTGCCACATGACATGCGTAATATGCTCTGTTTCACGTGCAGTAGGTTACCTGGAGGAACAGAAACAAAGAATGATTCGTGAAGAAGTCTCAGTAGGTCAAGTGTTCCGAGTTTCTGAGACTTGTAATTGAACTCCCTTTGCATTCTGTCGTTGAGTAACCTGAATTTATGTCCGAGGCTCGAACAAAGCGCTGAAAACTGTAGCTCGACCATTAGTGTTACACAGTTACTCGTGAGTAGAGCTATGACAATATACCTGCAACATCTCACATAGTATATGTAGTGAGCAGTAAAGAAAAGGAAAGTTATGATCGCCGCAATAGTCAGGAAGAGGTGGACGTTTTTATTGCGTTGCCCCACGTCCAGTTTTAGCATCGTGTCTACGCGTTCAATGTCCACAGCAATTTCCATGAATCTCCTGTTGCGTTTTCCCATGAAGGCGACGATGAAAGTGGCAGATGATACGGTGGCAAGCGTACAGGTGGTGACGGCTGATATGCTCCACAGATACCAGTGCCGTTCCGCTACTTCTTCAAACACGTTTTCCAAACCCCGGTATCCAGTCCAGAGAACGGCTCCCAGGAAGCTCAAACAGTAAACATAAGAAAAGACCCGTAAATAAAGGCTGCGGGGCCGTTCCAGAGGAAGGGCGAACACTGCAGACAGCAGCATCAGCGGCTGCAGGCTCTTGAGGAAGCCTCCACGAGACTCCGTCTGACCATGACCGGCCATGGCTGAAGGACCACTATGTCACCCTGCCACCGAAACAGAATACGCGACGAGCACCGGAGCACGTGAAAAATGATGTCCCTCGACGATAGCAGAGCTGCAATAAGTGCGCAGATGAGTCAAGTAATATACTAAATGCTATGCGATCGATGACACGCCACTCTCCGCGCTGGGTGATAAATTGAACCTACGTAGGTGCAATAGTTCTCTCGTCTTTAGTGAGCTTCACTCGACTCTTGATTAGTCTCTCTGCATCTTCTTGTAATGTATTAAACCGTGGGATACTCCATTTAAGCAAAAACCGGAAGCTGCCACCAAGTGGATTAGAATTAAAAATCTGATTAATGAGATTAAAAGGGGGTCAGTCGGGTACAGGAAGAACCCTAAAATATCTCAATTATGTTCATTATCCCACTGATCCACTGTCTCCGGTGTATCTAATTCTTTTTCAAACATATTTTCTAGCGAAATGAGTTTCATGAAGATCATATTCTGTAGTGACTGATTCGATCGTTGTAAATGTCCATTCTATGATCGACCCAGATTATAAAAAGAATTGAAGATTAGGGTTTGACGACGACAACGAGTCTGTGGAATATCTATTTTTATTGTCTCACTATTCCATAGAATCCATATTGTTACCTAAATACACTTAACTTCTATGTAGGGTTTTTAACACCCCAAATAAGTTTTCATAAAACAAATGTATCAACGCAAGATTGTTTAGCTACCAGGACATTAATCAGCAGGACTGCCCTTCTTGCGTCTTTGTTCGATACTAAGTATGAAAGACACCCTATATTTTATATTCGGTAATACATTCCATCATGTGAAGACGTGTTCACATATCACGTAATCATGACGATATTGAAAACGTAACACAAAATATAACCTTCACTGTTCTGTAGTAACTCACAGTGTACGTAATGTACTTCTACAGCTTCCTGGATCTGATGGTAAACAAAAGGAAACTCGAGGAAAATGCACATTACTCATTCAGTCAGCCGTCATCAGTTGAAAATTTCTGTGAGTACAATGTACAACAAAGAAGGGACGCAATTTTTTATCAAGGTCAGCCTTTATTCAACATATTATTCTAGACGTGGTACTGAACTTTATGTAGCCATACTGTAAATAAAAGACATATTGCAATTACTGTTTTGCTAACTAACATTCTCCGTAGCTGCGTAGCATTTCCACCTTCTGTCCATGTACGGTATCTTCTTAACCGTCGGTGGGCGGGAAGCTTCAACCACGAACCGAAATGTAAGAAGGGATGGTTGCCTTCCTTTCCTTGACGTTTTGGCCAAGAGGAAGGATGATGGTACGTTAGGACATGCCGTTAAATAGGAAACCAATTCCACTGGTTCGTGCCTTCAGGTTTATGTCGGTATCCAGACAACGTGAAGCGGTACCATGTACAATGATTCATAGCGTAAATTTTATCTTCGACCATGAAGTTTAATAGTCCACCTTTAACATACCTTCCGCCTGAATGGATGTAATGAGAAACAAACATGAGGTGCATTTCATTATATAGCTAATGTGAACCGGCTGAGTGAAGAAAATAAGAATGTTGCATCTAAAGCTACAGCTTTTTAGCCTTATGGTGTTATTAGACAACAGGATTGGTCGTATTCTGCGGAAATACGGCGTGAAGTGTGTCTTTCGACCACCTTCTAAGATTAGGAGATTTTTTTAAACATTTAAATAACGGTAACTGTACCAGTTACTATTTTTTTCATGCTTAGTACAAAGCGTTTCGAGAATTTATTCCGATGTAGCAGTACATTTGTGAATTTGTTCACATGAGTATATTTGGTGATGTTTGCATGTGTGATTTTCTGCCTCTCTTGCGTCTTCTTGAGGTTAGGTTGCAATTAGAAAATCAGACAAAATGAATCATTGAGTGTTTTTAAATGCTAATGTTAGAAATGGTATTTTTGTTTGTCTACTACACAGGTATTGTGCCTCCTCCTATTATACAGAATATCAGACACACGCAAATCATCATTTAAAGTATTTATTTACAAAACATACTACAAAGATATTATGACACTACGGTTTCACAAAGAGTTTGTACACAGTCAGAAATTTAACAGTTTTTTGGATACATGTCTCTATACATCACCAAATATTAGGTCTACAACTTTGCTTCCGCCGTTTTGCAATAGACGGCAGTAGCGGCAAGTGGGGTTCAGGTGGTTGGTCATAGGTGTAATGCAATAAGTATCTGTAAACATAACCCCATAACAATATTAGTCGATTTGTGATTGCATCATAAGGTTATTCTCGATTAAGTACGTCAACTTACGTACCCATTTCTCGCAATTTGCAGGGAGTTTTAATTTTCTGCTGTAACATGAAGAAATCTGCGGCTGTGGCTCTTAAAATGCTGGGAAAGACCAATGGTGAGGGAACTGTTAGTGGAAGAACGTGCAGAGAATGTTTTCAACGCCTTAAGAACGGTGATTTTAATGTCGAAGACCAGCATGGCGAGGGAAGACAGAACGTTTTCGTAGCTACTGAAACAGACGAAGACAGTCACAGGACATCATCATCGAAAGCAACTGATGCGTACGAGCCCAGCACTGAAACACAAACGGCCGCAATACAGCGATAGACAAGTAAAGGTAATTTTGTAGCACGTCAGTGCTCGACCCTACGTCACAAAACCCGTCAAAATATACATGGAAACGTTGAAATGAGAAGTCCTGTCTCTCCCGCCGTAATCTCCATACGTTTCTCTCTCTGACTACCACCTTTTTCGATCAGTGGCATACAGTCTGGCTGACCAGCACTTCCGGTAACATGAACAAGTAATAAATTGAATCGATTCATGGATCCCCACAAAAGACGCCCAGTTCTTCCGCCACGGGATTCGTATGCTATCCGAAAGATGAGAGAATGTAGTGGCCAGCGATGGGCAATACTATGAATCATAATTTTTTTGTACGTTTTTCACAATAATGCCCCAAACTTCGAGAAAAAACGGCGGAAACAAAGTTTTAGACCTAGTACATTGAAGCCCCAAAGAAACTGGTATAGGCATGCGTATCCAAATACAGAGGTATGTAAACAGGTAGAATACGACGTTGCCTTCGGCAGCGCCTATGTAAGACAAGTGTCTGGCGCAGTTATTAGATCGGTTACTGCTGCTAAAATGGCAGGTTATCAAGATTTAAGTGAGTTTGGACGTGGTGTTGTAGTCGGCGCACGAAGAATGGGACACAGCGTTTCCCAGGTAACGATGAAATGCGGATTTTCCTGTACGGCCATTTCACGATTGTGCCGTGAATATCAGGAATCCGGTAAAACATCAAATCTCTGACATAGCTGCGGCCGAAAAAGGTTCTGCAAGGACGGGACCAACGATGACTGAAGAGAATCGTTCAGCATGACACAAGTGCAACCCTTCCGCAAATTGCTGCAGATTTCAGTCCTATGTCATCAAGAAGTGTCAGCGTGCAAACCTTTCAACGAAACATCATCGATATGGGCTTTTGGAGCAGAAGGCCTACTCGAGTACCCTTGATGACTGCACGACACAAAGGTTTACGCCTCACCTGGGCCCGTCAACACCGACATTGGACTGTTGACGACTTGAAAAAAGGTGCCTACTCGGACGAGTCTCGTTTCAAATTGTCTCCAGCGGATGGTATGGAGACAACCTCATGAATACATGGACCCTGCATGTCAGCAGAGGACTGTTGAAGCTGGTGGAGGATCTATAATGGCGTGGGACGTGTGCAGTTGGAGTGAGATAGGACCCCAGATGCGACTCTGTCAGATGGCACGTACGTGTGTGTGTGTGTGTAGGGGGGGGGGGGGGGTGGGTTGGTGGGTGTGGTTGCGTGCGCACGTGGACTGGAGGGGGAGGGGGGGATTAAAATTGTTGAGAGGCATCCAGACTTGACTACAGTAAATGGCTTCAGATGGATATCGGTTGCAGCAATTATGCAGAGAGGAAGAGCCTTGCACAGACCAGAACTCCAGCACATGAGTCATGGGACTGAAGACCACAACAACAGTGTTATCTTCAGTGCGGTGAACGAGACTTATTTTGGGTTGCTGTTGTTGTGGTCTTCAGTCCTGAGACTGGTTTGATGCAGCTCTCCAAGCTACTCTATTCTGTGCAAGCTTCTACATAGCCCAGTACGTACCGCAGCCTACATCCTTCTGAATCTGCTTAGTGTATTCGTCTCTTGGTCTCCCTCTACGATTTTTACCCTCCACACTGCCCTCCAATACTAAATTGGTGACCCCGTGATGCCTCAGAACGTGTCCTACCAACCGATCCCTTCTTCTTGTCAAGTTGTGTTACAAACTTCTCTTCTCCCCAATCCTATTCAGTACCTCCTCATGAGTTATGTGATCTACCCATCTAATGGTTCAAATGGCTCTGAGCACTATGGGACTCAACTGCTGAGGTCATTAGTCCCCTAGAACTTAGAACTAGTTAAACCTAACTAACCTAAGGACATCACAAACATCCATGCCCGAGGCAGGATTCGAACCTGCGACCGTAGCGGTCTTGCGGTTCCAGACTGCAGCGCCTTTAACCGCACGGCCACTTCGGCCGGCTACCCATCTAATCTTCAGCATTCTTCTGTAATACCACATTTCGAAAGCTTCTCTTCTCTTCTTGTCCAAACTAGTTATCGTCCATGTTTCACTTCCATACATGGCTACACTCCATACAAATACTTTCAGAAACGACTTCCTGACACTTAAATCTATACTCGATGTTAACAAATTTCTCTTCTTCAGAAACGCTTTCCTTGCCATTGCCAGTCTACATTTTATATCCTCTCTACTTCGACCATCATCAGTTACTTTGCTCCCCAAATAGCAAAACTCCTTTACTACTTTAAGTGCCTCATTTCCTAATCTACTTCCCTCAGCATCACCCGACATAAATCGACTACATTCCATTATTCTCGTTTTGCTTTTGTTGATGTTCATCTTATATCCTCCTTTCAAGACATTGTCCATTCCGTTCAACTGTTCTTCCAAGTCCTTTGCTGTCTCTGACAGAATTACAATGTCATCGGCAAACCTCAAAGTTTTTATTCCTTCTCCATGGATTTTAATATCTACACCAAGTTTTTCTTTTGTTTGCTTTACTGCTTGCTCAATATACAGATTGAATAGCATCGGGGAGAGGCTACAACCCTGTCTCACTCCATTCCCAACCACTTCTTCCCTTTCATGTCCCTCGACTCTTATAACTGCCACCTGCTTTCTATACAAATTGTAGATAGCCTTTCGCTCCCTGTATTTTACCCCTGCCACCTTCAGAATTTGAAAGAGAGTATTCCAGTCAACATTGTCAAAAGCTTTCTCCATGTCTACAAATGCTAGAAACGTAGGTTTGTCTTTTCTTAGTCTAGCTTCTAAGATAAGTCGTAGGTTCAGTATTGCCTCACGTGTTCCCATATTTCTACGGAATCCAAACTGATCTTCCCCGAGGTCGGCTTCTACCAGTTTTTCCATTCGTCTGTAAAGAATTCGTGTTAGTATTTTGCAGCTGTGACTTATTAAACTGATAGTTCGGTAATTTTCACATCTGTCAACACCTGCTTTCTTTGGGATTGGAATTATTATATTCTTCTTGAAGTCTGAGGGTATTTCGCCTGTCTCATACATTTTGCTCACCAGATGGTAGAGTTTTGTTAGGACTGGCTCTCCCAAGACCGTCAGTAGTTCTAATGGAATGTTGTCTACTTCTGGGGCCTTGTTTCGACTCAGGTCTTTCAGTGCTCTGTCAAACTCTTCACGCAGTATCGTATCTCCCATTTCATCTTCATCTACATTCTCTTCCCTTTCTATTACATTGCCCTCAAGTACATCACCCTTGTATAGTCCCTCTATATTCTCCTTCCATCTTTCTGCTTTCCCTTCTTTGCTTAGAACTGGGTTTCTATCTGAGCTCTTGATATTCATACAAGTGGTTCTCTTTTCTCCAAAGGTCTCTTTAATTTTCCTGTAGGCAGTATCTATCTTACCCCTCGTGAGGTAAGCCTCTACATCCTTACATTTGTCCTCTAGCCATGCCTGCTTAGCCATTTTGCACTTCCTGTCGATCTCATTTTTGAGACATTTGTTTTCCTTTTTGCCTACTTCATTCACTGCATTTTTGTATTTTCTCCTTTCATCAATTAAATTCAATATTTCTTCTGTTACCCAAGGATTTCTACTAGCCCTCGTATTTTTACCTATTTGATCCTCTGCTGCCTTCACTACGTCATCCCTCAGAGCTACCCATTCTTCTTCTACTGTATTTCTTTCCCCCATTCCTGTCAATTGTTTCCTTATGCTCTCCCTGAAACCCTGTACAACCTCTGGTTTAGTCAGTTTATCCAGGTCCCATCTCCTTAAATTCCCTCTTATTTGGGTATGGGACTTTAATTCGTGTACTATTGAATCTCTAAATAGCACATCAAATTACCACTTTCTACAGGTATGTCGACGTAGCTTACATTCAAGTTGAGTGTTAGATCGTGACTCGAATCTACATTACCTTGCGTCGATAACTGATTCAGTACTATTAGGTTGTTGTACAACTTCGTAGCGTTTTTCCATAAATTTAATAAAGACAAACGATAGCCATAACATAACTGCAGTCAACAATAATGGATTCTCCTTCACTATTTGCAACACTCTGCCAACGCGGGGGTAACTTTTCGATTCTGTGACTGTAGAAATAATGTGATTTTGAGGCGAAGAACTCGTAGAGCCATGTTCGGAGCTCATATTCGTCCGGAAAAGAAGTTTCTTCGAGGGCGTTTGATAGGGAACTGAAAAGTTGAAAAATCTGAGGGCGCAAGAACAGGTGAATAATGTGGGTGCGGAACGACTCCTCCAACCAACTCCTGTGTAGTAAACAGACTGCGGCAGGCTTTATCGTGGAGTAACATCATTTCACGCACCCTTACTGGTCGTTGTTCTTGGACTGCTTCTGTAAGAGGTTTCAGTTCTTGACAGTAGATGTTGGCACTGATGGTTACACCTCGGGGATGCAATTCGTAGTACGCCACACCATTGTTGTTCCACCAGATGCTTGACATTACTTTTTCTGGATTCGCGCAGGTCTTTGTACTAGAAGTTGCTCCTTTGTTTGAGTTCAAGTCTTTCCTTCCTTTTCCTTGTGTTAACAAAAATAAACCATTCATCGTCACCAGTAACGATACATGTTCACGAGCCAGCTGATGACGAGCACGCAGAGACTGCACGTATAGCCAGCCACCCGCCGATTTTTGTGATTTTGGCTTATAGTATACATTACACATACACCAAATTTTTGAGACTTCCCACTGAATGCAAATGTCGCACGACGAAGGAATGGTAATAGATCATCACGTTTATCAGCTCTCGAGTACACTGCTGTGGTTCATTGTCGATTAATGCGTTTAAACGACTTTCATGAAACCCCAAAGGTCTTCCTGAACGTAGAGAGTGTCACTAACGTCGAAACGATACTCTTTAAATGACATAACCATTTTGTTGCCGTGCTCTATCGACTGGCATAGTCCCCATATACGGCCCTAATGATTGTGATTGTCTCCGCTGCTGTCACCCACTTTCGAAATCAAACAGAAGAATATGTCGAAAATGTTCCGATTTATCCCCATGGCACTCCATTTTATAGCGTCCACATCTCCACTCAGTATGTTCAGATGACAAAATGACAATATATAAAGTGATGTAGCTACAGTGAATTACAAATAAAATATGAGAATTGATAAATAAACCCAGAGAAACCGAAATACCGACATGCAAAACCAATCTTGAGACAGCTTGTAGATATTAGGCGAAAATTCGCAAATAATTTGTACCAGTAAACCCGCAATACTGTAAAGAACTCCTATATATAAAACAGTTTCGTACGTCTGTTTACTTTAGAAACTGAGTCAGTTTGTTAAATTTTTGCGCTAAGAATGTAAACGAGAAAATGTTCACAAAAGGTTTGAAATTACGTTTAAAGTTTGTTGTAAGTCATTAAGTGATCACATTCTAAAACAGTGGATGAGCATAGTCTCAACAATTTATAAAAGCATCTCGGTGTTAACACGTTATGCCTCCCGATTATGTGTCGTACATTGACATAATTTTGCAGGTGCATTCAGCAGCATATGAAGGTAATGTCTGCAACATGTGAATTTGTAGTAAAGAAGAAACAAATTAAAACATCATGCACGATGCTGAAGTTTTACTCCATGAACATCGAAAATGTAGTAAGAAATAAACTTGTCTAATTTCATCATTTTGTGAGGGCTGGTGTGTCAGCGAGGAAGACTTACATAAAGATATGAAGTTATGTACGTATAAAGTTTGTTGCATGTCCCTAAGTGCTGTCATTCTCAAATATTGGATAATTACATTCTAACGAGAAGAGCACGACAAGTCTCGTAACTTGATTTCCCAGGAATTTCGCTCAGTGGAAGAGGAATCAAAATAAACAAACACGAGTCTCGGCTTATGCGTAGATGCTCGACCGTTTCTGAGGAAACAAAGGTCAAAGTTATAAGCTACTTTATGTACCTTTTAGCGAGTAAATAGTTCAACGAAAGCGGTGGCATAGTGGCTAGCGTCCCGGCTTCGCGCTATTGCGACCCATGTTCGAAACCCGATTATTGTTTTTATTTTTGCTCTTCATTGTTCTACCAATGTCCGTTGAACGTTACTACACTAATGTTTTCCAATTTATACTGAAATAACACTGTCCTTTTCCGCCTACTAGTTATATGTTTATTGAATGAATTAAAAAAATAATAAATAAACATAACAAATGAATGAGGAAATAATTTGATATTGTTCTCACTGAAATTTCTGTTATGTATCATGATCCGTAACCAATTCAAACGCCTGTTTTCGGTAAAGTGTTGCGTTATGTGTGGTTTGCCGCAAAATTATTTCCTACAAGTGAAATCTTCGCCAGTGTTAACGACGTTTCTTTCCCGAGTGAGATTCATACGAATAAATGTCACTTTGGCAAACCCATTTTTGCGCGATGCTTGTGGTGTTCTGAATTTCCATGTTTCGACTGTTTCTAAGATCGATATCTTCCAAGGGAATGCACCAAAACTTCGTAAAGAATAAAAAATAAGAATTAATATCAGAATGAAATATAAGAATACGAGAATTTAAGAAGATAGCAGTGTAAATACTACACACTCATATAATTAATGTATGTCACTTACTGTGCAACCGAGATGTAATTTTACAGTTAATATAACGCCATTGTATCTCCCAACTTAATAAGAAACATTCGTATGGGTAACCTTCTACATGGGTAAGTAAATGAAAAAAAAGAATAAAATAAAGGAAACGAAAACAATAATCGGTTCGAGTATGGGGCGAAAAAATTAGAGGCCCCAACGCTGCTCACAGTACCACCATTTCGGCTAACAACATCGCGCGATAAAAAGCATCTAAATTACATAGAAATCTTTGATCGTTGTTTTCTCGGAAACGGTCGAATATCTGCGTATAAGGCGAGATACGTGTTCGTTTATTTTGACTCTTCTATCACTGAGCGACGTTTCTGGTAAATCCGGATACGGCACTTGTGTAATTGGCGCACGAGTTACGCTCCCTTAAAAATGGTTCAAATGGCTAGAAGCACTACGGGACTCAACTGCTGTGGTCATCAGTCCCCTAGAACTTAGAACTACTTAAACGTAACTAACCTAAGGACATCACACACATCCATGCCCGAGGCAGGATTCGAACCTGCGACCGTAGCGGTCGCGCGGTTCCAGACTGTAGCGCCTAGAACCGCTTGGCCACTCCGGCCGGCTACGCTGCCTTAGGATTTGTACAGTTTCCACCTACAGTACTTGTCTTATAGTGTTAAACGCTTAACATAATACTATAGATCTCAATAAGTAGATTGTCACAGCATATTCATTTTTAAATTCAGTTAATAATTTTACGAAATACTGAAAATCAAATTTTTATTGTCCCTGGAATTCATTAGATAGGCAACCTGCAACTGTACCTGCGCCGGGATAGTTGTTCAGTAACACAATCAATGGCGCTCTGGCTAAGTAAGCCAACATGTGACAAACTATTAAGCTCCGAAATTTGGCGACCAGTTGGGTCTAGGATTTCCCGGGGTGACTTCTTTAACACAAGATTTGTTAATGATAAAAATTGCAGTTTACAGGATGGTTCAGATTCCGTGTTGCTTTGCGGGTCCTCTTATATCTGATTGGGCAGTCAGATGGTAAGTCAAAATGAGGACAATGAATACCACACCTAATAAAGCGCTGGCTGTTCAAACCGATCTTCAGGTTGAGGAAGACTTTATTTTTAATGCTCCTAAAATCTTTGTAGTAGCCTTGTGACTATCTAAGTAAAACGTTATTTGTTTCATGTAGACGAGGTCATTGTCCACCCTACAGGCAGTTCACTGTGACGGCGCTATGTACCACGTCAAACAAACCAGCTGTAATATTTAACACTTATTTCTATGTAATAACCGTAACTTAATTCAACGTTAGAACTACAAATTTGTTTCTTTATTAATCTCTTTCATCTTTATTACCCTGCATAAGATCTTTGTCAAACATGTTTTGTGAAAGACGTCCCATTAAATTCTTGATGGTGTACTGTGGCACTTTTAATGTATCTCTTACAAAAGTTATAAATTGCACTTACATTTTGTAAAACGTTTCTTAAAGAAATTCCACAAGATAATACTTGCCTTACTCAAATGCTTTTTTATATTCTTATAACTTAATTACATATGTGTCTTAAACAAAATTTTTTTACTAAGTTCCTGAAGCTTTTCGGTCACTGTCCATAATCAAAAAGACATACAAGGAGGACACAGTATCAGAGAAACAGTGTATAGCAACCACGAGATGGCCTGAACAAAACCAGCATAACGTATCTTTTTACATTTGCTAATAAGTGTAAACTGAAAAGAGTAGGTGAAGTGGCCGTAGGCCATCTTGACAGGACATTATAAATGGAACTGTAGTGAGAGAAAAACAATAACCATTACAAGTTCAGACATACCATTAAATCAATTGATACAAAGTATGTTATCGGTTGTTGGAACAAATGCTAAAACAGTTTAAATGACTGGGCAAATAGTATGCCGTAGTTGAACAATTTTGACACCACAATTCGAATGCTGGATGGAGCTGCAGATCACATAACCCGCGAGTAATGTAATGTCAACTAAAAGACTTGGTACATCTTTGATGCACTGACGTGCTACACATTTCCGGTGGCTATATCGTAAGTAAAATTAATTTATAATGGTGGATACATTAACATTAATGATGAAGATGAACATGATAAACAACTATTGTGCTATTGGAATATAAATCCCGTAGGTCCAATGTGTAATTGCTAACTTTTGCTAAGATCCAGGTACACTCACAGTCACATGAAGATCTCAACATAATCAGATTACATCTCATCTGTGTATTTGGTTTATTCCTTACACAGAGCAGTTTTAGGACACAGTGCCTATAAACATAGTAATTGAATTATTCAAATCATGCAGGAAATATCAATTTATAAACAATAACTACATTACTTAGATATTTTTGTTGGAATTCCTTTTCCTAAATGAAGTATATCGCAAAAAACCCGTGGTCCAAAGAATGATATATTTTACCTGAATAAAATAGGTGGCAAATATTTTGTGTATTATCTAACAATGATACACATCAACGGTTTTATTGGAAGGTCGAGCTTACACGGTATGGATATTACAATTCTGAACAGAAGGAAACTAAGAAATACACTCCTGGAAATGGAAAAAAGAACACATTGACACCGGTGTGTCAGACCCACCATACTTGCTCCGGACACTGCGAGAGGGCTGTATAAGCAATGATCACACGCACGGCACAGCGGACACACCAGGAACCGCGGTGTTGGCCGTCGAATGGCGCTAGCTGCGCAGCATTTGTGCACCGCCGCCGTCAGTGTCAGCCAGTTTGCCGTGGCATACGGAGCTCCATCGCAGTCTTTAACACTGGTAGCATGCCGCGACAGCGTGGACGTGAACCGTGTGTGCAATTGACGGACTTTGAGCGAGGGCGTATAGTGGGCATGCGGGAGGCCGGGTGGACGTACCGCCGAATTGCTCAACACGTGGGGCGTGAGGTCTCCACAGTACATCGTGTTGTCGCCAGTGGTCGGCGGAAGGTGCACGTGCCCGTCGACCTGGGACCGGACCGCAGCGACGCACGGATGCACGCCAAGACCGTAGGATCCTACGCAGTGCCGTAGGGGACCGCACCGCCACTTCCCAGCAAATTAGGGACACTGTTGCTCCTGGGGTATCGGCGAGGACCATTCGCAACCGTCTCCATGAAGCTGGGCTACGGTCCCGCACACCGTTAGGCCGTCTTCCGCTCACGCCCCAACATCGTGCAGCCCGCCTCCAGTGGTGTCGCGACAGGCGTGAATGGAGGGAGGAATGGAGACGTGTCGTCATCAGCGATGAGAGTCGCTTCTGCCTTGGTGCCAATGATGGTCGTATGCGTGTTTGGCGCCGTGCAGGTGAGCGCCACAATCAGGACTGCATACGACCGAGGCACACAGGGCCAACACCCGGTATCATGGTGTGGGGAGCGATCTCCTACACTGGCCGTACACCACTGGTGATCGTCGAGGGGACACTGAATAGTGCACGGTACATCCAAACCGTCATCGAACCCATCGTTCTACCATTCCTAGACCGGCAAGGGAACTTGCTGTTCCAACAGGACAATGCACGTCCGCATGTATCCCGTGCCACCCAACGTGCTCTAGAAGGTGTAAGTCAACTACCCTGGCCAGCAAGATCTCCGGATCTGTCCCCCATTGAACATATTTGGGACTGGATGAAGCGTCGTCTCACGCGGTCTGCACGTCCAGCACGAACGCTGGTCCAACTGAGGCGCCAGGTGGAAATGGCATGGCAAGCCGTTCCACAGGACTACATCCAGCATCTCTACGATCGTCTCCATGGGAGAACAGCAGCCTGCATTGCTGCGAAAGGTGGATATACACTGTACTAGTGCCGACATTGTGCATGCTCTGTTGCCTGTGTCTATGTGCCTGTGGTTCTGTCAGTGTGATCATGTGATGTATCTGACCCCAGGAATGTGTCAATAAAGTTTCCCCTTCCTGGGACAATGAATTCACGGTGTTCTTATTTCAATTTCCAGGAGTGTATTATTTTAAACCCATAAGCGTAGCAGTATGATTACTTTTAGAGGCGTTGGTGTGGGGAGGGGGGGGGGGGGGGGGCAAAGGCGTGGAGGATAAATATCATAACTCATTAAAATCTGAAATGTACAAAATTCTGAAATTTACGAACAAAATAATGGCTACTTTAGCAAGCAATACCAATTTTATTATTCGGTTACATCAAAAACTAAAATTTTGGCTGTATTTGATACAATTATCCAGATGAAATACCGAAAATAATAAGTGATGTAGCTGATAATGACAACTATCACTCAAGTTTAGGATTAAATGTTTAATGCTACGAAAATATTACACTATTGTTCTATTACTCAGAAAAGTGTATAAACGTATTCGCCTCTTCAGCGTTTACTGTATCCAAATTGAAACTCTGGCAGAAGTTTATGTAACAGCGTCACTTAGTAGTAAAGCGTAAGATAATCTAGTAATTCTAATTTTTTTGCAGTAATTGCAGCAATTTCAATCCCAGCAGTGCCCGATTTGTTTCCCCTTGTAACCTTTTTCATTGCCAAGGTATAAAATGATCAGTCTGGCATGAACTTTTCGTAAGAGGTTCAGTAAAATTAAATCCACATGACCACGTTATAAGTGCTGGGTAATTTGAGGGCTTTTGATGTTGCTGCCATCTCTGACCGTCAGTCTCTGCTGCTCTGCATATCAGACAGGTTACCACATATTCGCGGGATGTACCGATTGTTAGTTGAAGACTGCTAAAAATTTGAAATATAATTCACATTCATTTCAAAAATGAGTGTGTGAAAGTTCCGAATTGACTCTCTGAATGCGTCGATGGCGGTAACCAAAAGAAATTTTGAATACCCGGGCAAGGGCACCCATACGATAGTTTGTAGAGTGGGTGTGGTGTACTTTTAATATTTTGAAAGACGGGTATTGACTTGTAAATAGCCATAAGAATTTTAAGATGCGACAACGTTAAAAAGGTCTGGTTGTGATCCGCCGATGGACTTAAGACAAGCCCTAACAGTACATTTCCATTACTGTATTATTACCGCTATGCCTCTGTTTTTTGGGACATCAGACTTCTGTCTGGTTTGATGCAGCCCGCCACGAATTCGTCTCCTGCGCTAACCTCACCTCAGAACGACACTTGCAGTCTGCTTCCTCAAATAATTTGTTGAATATATTCCAGTCTCTGTCTTCATCTACAGTTTTTACCCTCTACAACTACATGTAGCACCATTGTGGTTACTCCCTGTGTCTTTACACATGTCCCACTATACTGTCCTTTTTTCTTGCCAGTGTTTTCCATATGTTCCGTTCTTCGCCGATTCCACGGAGAACCTCCTCATTCCTTTTCTTATCAGTCCACAAAATTTTCAACGTTCTTCTGTTGCACCACATCTCACACACTTCGATTCTCTTCTTTTCCGGTTTTCCCACTGTCCATGGTTCGCTACCATGCAAATGTGTGCCCCAAACGTCCATTCTCAGAAACTGCTTCATCAAACTGCTAAGACCAATGAATGCCCTCTTTACCTGTGGTAGTCTGCTGTTTTTACCTACTTGCTTCGTCAGTCATGTTTTTGCTTCTAATGAAGCAGAACTCCTCTTTAACTTTGATGTTAAGTTCTCTTGTCTGCTCTTCCCATTACTTTTGTAATTTTCCGGTTTACTCTCAATCCATATTCTGTATTCTTTAAAATTCTTTTGGTATTTCCATTCCGTGGAGGTGACTGCACCTCGTGCCAGCCCTCTTGTTCGTTTCGTGCTTCCGTCTATAGGGAGATACAAAACGCAGTGACTTTCAATTGTGTGAGAAACGAGCGTCGATGTTCTCAGTTCATTCGCCTGGTGAAAACACAAACAATTTGAATCAAGGTATATATACTTTCTGAATATTAAGTACCTAAACATAGACTCATGTGACGCCTTAACGTTCCATTAGAATTCTTAAGAAACGCAGAGTATATACTTGTTAATTATGCGTGCATTTCTTCACATATAGCCCTTTAATGAGCATTTTTTGTATTGTATTCAGGAATGTTTGTAGACAAACTTATCAATTATAGATGACAAGAAGACTTTTTTTGGAAAATATCAGATATTGGTATTTTTTTATGAACAGAAAAATACTTTTGAGTGCAGTTGTACCAGTATTGTACTTTAGTTCATAACATGTAATAAAACAATACCTAATGATCGAAAATTTACGTCCTTTTTTGTGTCCCAACTCTTGTGTTTTTGTCCAACCGAATTCTTAAATCACCAGTCTCAAAGGCCAGATTTTCTGCCAATTGGGTCTAGAAGTAGCAGTACCAACCCCGTATAGAGAGGGCTGTTGCTTCAGCTGTTTAAACCGTAGTTGTGAGAGTTTGGTCCCTCATTACTGTCCGACAAGCTGTTGGTCTTCACCGCAACTTTGGCAAGGGCACGTCACAGGGTAGAACCGCTAACAGCAGGGCCCACTGGACACAGGTTTGTTCAAGGAGAGACAGTAACAGAGAAGAGACAGTAACAATCATGTAGCAAAGACGAAAGTTTTTTAATCCATTTTTAGCATTTCAAACGTCTCCGAACTTTGAAAAAGAACTATTACTTTTGTCTCTATATATTGAAGATGAATGTGCTCACATCCAACTAAACATTCGCCTTCATCCTCTGCATATGATAACTCTGAACTGCATGAAGAAATTAACATTCTTTTGAATAATGACGAGTCTGGTGATATTGCCAGTTCTTCAAGTTGCAATACTTTGGCATTAAAAAATGAGGAAATTAAGTACAGTTCGTTGCCGCTGTTTCTCGAAAATATATGTAAAGTAGAAAAGAATACAACACATAAAATAAGTGTTTTAAAATATATGGTCTAAACTTTCTCATTATGAGAGTAGTTTGAAATTAAAAGAAAGATGCTTGACATGGCAACTGTAACAGAAATGAGGACTGCTAAATAATCGCGACTATCTGTTCTGTAGAAGCGACAACTGGTGGAAACAATTACAAGACTTAAGTGAAGAAAGTAGTTTCTGCATGCAGTGGAAGTATCCAAAGCAGTCATTTAGCCAATTAAATTATTACAGTGGGTAATTTAAGATGGAAGTTGTTACAGTGTAAAGTCAAGAGCCAGCACGCCAATCGAGAACGATAGAGACAGGGTGGCTGTGAGAAGAGGTCAGCCAATAGCACGGTGATCGACCCCTCTCCAGGACGACAACGCTACAGCAGCGGTCTCTATGCAAAGAGGACATAAGCGCCGCGCCCGACTGGTCGCGGCCCAGCCGAATAGCAGCTTCAAGGTTAGGCACTAGTACAGCAGCGACTTAGGAATCGTTGTTCATACTGAAGAAGCTTTTTTTTTCATAGGTTGCCCTTTGCTTGCGACACATCTGTGTAATCACAAAGTTAAGTTGTGTAATCGTATCCATTTGAAACGAAACTCATTGAAACGATTTTTTTTTAATATTTTCTAGCTATCCAAGAAAGCAGGTTTCCTAGACACCCCACATTTGACGACTAGGCTGGATTTAACAGAAGTGAATTTAGACTTGTAATATGCTGATCCATGCAAAAGAAAAATGTAATTATTGCTCATTTTTGAGAACATTTCTCGTGGAGAACAGTGGTAATCCTTAGTACTTTAGAATGAACATGAACAGTTCCGACAGCAACAAACCTTTGTTTTAGTGGTTCAGCGGTTTAGGTCAGTTGCTGAGCATCTTCAGAACACATACTATGTCGACTCGCGTCCGTCGGCCGTCGTTATTTAGTATTTTTTTTTTTTTTTTTTTTTTTTTTTTTTTACTACAGAAATTTATTGGTAGCGGTGGTTGTTGCCGACTTACGTGGTGGGCCTTGATCAATATGGTATTTCATTCAATTTTGATTTAGAATTAAATGCTTTTGTGAAGTTCTCTTTTTTTTAACAATATTGATCTTCAGTGAAAATTATTTCTTACGTTAATGAACGTTAGACTCGCTGAATCTTAAAACATGAACATATAAGTTGAACAATGGAATAAACTTTTCAAATTAATTTCCTCGGCTAGTCAGTTCCATTTAAAGCAAAAAATCTTTACTTATTAATTACAATTGCGGCCCACACACGCGCGAGAGTATTTTTCTTACCTCCGTTAACCATTGTATTGTAGTCGGAGTCCTGGCTCTGGCTCTCGGCTGTTGTACTGAAAATAAGAATGTTAAAGCTATGTATTTTCTGCAACGTCGGGCGGTTGTGGAGAAAAATGTATATTATGTTAATAGCGGGCGAGTTTTTCGCTTCCGCTAATTTTTATAAGTTAATATCGCCACGTAATGGCGTCGTTAGCTGCATCGTCCGCTGCGATTGTTGAACTGTAAATTACTCGAAAGCAGGTTAATTCAAAGGAAGGCGGACATGAAATCGGGATCTCCTCCTACAAATTAAAAGTGAACAATAATATTAAATCAATATATTATCTGCTTAATTAGTACAAATATGCTTACATTTGCCAGCACCCGCAAGATGTCAGTCTACGCGCAACCAAGACAAGAGAAGAAGTGAAGACGACTAAAAAATTAACGAAAGAGCGTATCTTGTCGTCTCTTTAGATCAATTTACTATATTTCTTTGCCCTAAAAACTTATACAGAGAAATTATTATGATACGGGTACATGAGAAAAATGTATATTATTCAATTTTTAAATGACGCTTCTTTATAAATACTGTTTTTAAGTCTTTTCACATTATTTCACTGGGGACGCTATAGTAGGTAGGCGGCGGCGGTGAACAGAACAGGCGTCAACTGCTACACAGTTGTCAGAAGTGACTACACCTCAATAGAGAGCCCACTCTGTGGCTTGTTATGCGGAAACGTAATCACCTGCAGGCCCAGATCTAGGGGAGGGGTGAGAGGGGCAAACCGGGGTACGTTAGTTTGCTGACTATGCACATGATTTGAACGCATCCCAGTTGGTTCTTGAACATTGAACGCATCCTAAGTCGATTTCTAAACGAATCAAGCTGATTTTTGACTGTGTGCATAGTGTACGTGATGTCTCTCCTGGGGAGTCCCCGTCGCATCTAGAAACAAAAAAACTTTCCCGCAGAGAAAAAAGGACGGGGCTACATGGGCCGAGCCGAATGAACCCGCAGAAGAATGTCAGTCGCTGCTTGTTGTAATATTAGTAATTTTCGCCTCACAAACATTAATATACGCTCAATAGTAAACGCCTGATGGCCTAAAGTTATCGAAGAATTGCAAAGTAAAAGAAATGAACCATCGCATAGCAGCGACAGAGTCTATTATTCTTTATCTTTGCCGTTCTTGCGCGGTGCCTGTAAATCGCTATGTTCATGTATCGATTAATGGTATAAAAAAGAATTCTGTTGTTTCAAGACAAATGAGGCATTTGGCGCCTCACCTTTTATTGTTTGTATTCTATGAAAGGCGGACGCGGACTAGCTGCGTTCCGCAACAGTATTTTATATTTTATGTGAAAATATTGAGTGAATATGCTAATTGTTATTTTTTCCAATCAGAAAATATGTAGTTTCTTGTAACTGATTACGAACAGACAGCATCAAGAGGACATTTTGACTGTTATGTATAAAGTATTTAACCACAATGGTCATCTATTGTAATTTAATATGAGAAGGTACGGAGCATTAAGAAAAGTGTGTTAAAGATAAGTGTGCTTATTTTAGTGAATTGACCTTGGTGATTTCCGTCTCCTTATTTACTTGAATGATAATTATTTTGTGCTAATTCATCACCAGAAATTACGATCACGCTGATGGGCCGAACGCAGCATGAGGCAGAAGGAACATTATCGTTTTCGTATTATTTCTGAACCAACTTTTTTAATTGTGTAGTGTTGCATTTCTTTTAAAGTCTATAAATCTTCTGGTCCCTTAGTGCTGATCCGGGTATGACTACATCGCGACTATAGAAATGCACAGAAATGATAATGTTTCTTCCGAACGATCTCAAAAATGGTTCAAATGGCTCTGAGCACTATGGGACTCAACTGCTGAGGTCATTAGTCCCCTAGAACTTAGAACTAGTTAAACCTAACTAACCTAAGGACATCACAAACATCCATGCCCGAGGCAGGATTCGAACCTGCGACCGTAGCGGTCTTGCGGTTCCAGACTGCAGCGCCTTTAACCGCACGGCCACTTCGGCCGGCTGAACGATCTCAAATATATATCAATATGCTGCTGTTATTCAGGTATTTAATGCTCAACGTATGTTGTTATAATAGTGTAATCAATCCCTGATTCTGTTGCCACGTGGCCCACCAAGATATTCACTTTAAAACTACATTAAAAAAAACAATTCTTTTTATTTTCGTCCCCCAAAGAGCAACGCTGCACTTGGCGCCCGAACAGGGACTTGATCAAAAATCATTTCATGTATGTGGTTAAAAATTTTTCAGCGCTTTTTCTAATAATTGTTTCATTTTTTCATTTGGATGCAATTCAACCGAGAAAGAGAAGTGGGTAAACCTTTTAAATAATTCAGAAGAACGATTGATGAAATTCCAAAAAAAAACAAAAAAAAAAAAAACGCGAATATCCAGCCGTATCACCATCAAGACAGCCATAGTAAGTGAAATTTTTACACGCAGTAGCCAAGCTTTCGTGGTGACGATGCATCTTTCGAGTTGATCAGAACGTAAACCTATCTTTCCTTGCCTTGAAACAGCTTTATTTCAATTTGTCCATAGTCCATTCTTATGCAGTTAAATTCAGTGAAAGTGTACCATTGTTGTCAGTGCATTAAAAAAATTTTTTTTTACAATATACCGGTCAATTACGCTGAAAACTGGTAAAACGTGTGATATTTCATTTGTTTGTAATTAGTAGGAACCATGTTGTCTTCTTGGCGTACATGAACGTTAGTTGTTATCCAGAGTTAAAATTTCATCTTAGGTCCCAGTAAGCCATAGCACTACGTCACAGACAAACGACTGACGGCAGTGACAAACAATATCTGTAGCCTTTTGACGTTTAACAAATAATTCATGAACATGGCTGACGGTAAACAGCGGACACAAAGTAAAGCAGACGACAGCGGTGATGCGAACGGACCTCACTATCCATTACGATCATGCGCGATATGTACACGAGCGGAGGCAGAAGCAGCCTCGACCGAAGTTTTAGAAGCTTGTCCTAGTGTGCAAACTATTCCCGCTTTTGGAAAACAGGAGACACGGTCATGTCAGAATTAGACCAGATAAGACGAACGTTAGCTCAAGATTTACCTGAATGGCGTCAACAGATAGTTGATGAAGTTCGTACACTAAAATGTCAAGTTGAAAATTCCCCACCTCCCGTGTCAGGAGAGTGGAATAATTCACCACGATGTAATGAACAACAGCAGGTACATTACCGTTCACCATTTGATAACACTCAAACTGATAGTTCTATAGAAGCACAATTTAACCAGAGTACCAGCCCACCCACTTTTGTCAGTTTGATGCAGGAGGAAAGCGTGATCAAACATCGTGTTCTTCCGACCTTTCACCCACAGAAAAGAGAAATTCATCCTGTAGTGTTCCTCCGAAATTTTCAGGAATTTTCCCGAATAGCTGGAGTGACCGCCAGCGAATTCAATTCGTTACTGGGTTTATCGTAGGCGATGCTGCCTTATGGGGAACCGAAATGGTCGACTCTTGTAAAAGTTACAAAGAGTTTGAACAGATGTTTTTAGCTAAATTCTGGAGTTCTGGTGTGCAGCAGCGCCTGAGAAAAGAGGTTTACAACGCCGAAGTGTTTAACAGTAAGCGCGCTAGTTTGAGAAGATATTTTGAAAAGTATTTAGCGAAAATCAAGTTCTGGGATTCGCCGATCACCGCCAAAGACGTTATTATGATTCTAAAAAATTAAACTACCGATTGCGATTAGAGAAAAGTTAGTAAACGTGTCTGAGGACGATACGGACACCTTCCTATCTCTGTTAGACTCATTAGATCTGATTCACGAGGACGCTAGAGTTGATGTTAGCAACGCCCACTTCAGTGCAGGCGGCTAGCACAATACAGAATACGCAGGCAACAATGGTGGCCGAGCGAAAGCGCGTCACAGCGACGGCCAGTACCAAGCCCGCAACGGTTTCAAAAATAAACACACTACATACTCCAACAGTAAATACAAAAATAAGTACAATAACGGCCAGAGATACAATCCAATATATAATTCGTCACCACCTCAGTACGGAAATGCACATTATAATACACAGCCCCAGCAATATGGAAGCTCGCAACCGATCAACGGTAATTATCAAAACGATCAGTCTTACGATTCAAATCGTCAGTGGAAAGGAAATAAATGGCATAATCAAGGTGGAGACCAACGTACACCTTTCAGTAACGGTTACAATCAATACAAGCCACAGCAAAATACCTTTCAGCCACAAAATATACACTTCACGCAACAAGCGAACGGACCTTCGGGAAGTCTGAAGCCTAAACGCCCGCATAATACGCAAATTTATTATGCGCAAGCGACTACGCCAGGACAACAAGATCCATTTCCACCCGAGTTCGTACCACAAAACCAACACCAATTCGAGACGGAAGAAACTTAAAGAAATATAAATCAACAGGAAAGTAAGTGTCGAGCGGAAAATTAAAAGCAGCACCTTTGAGCCTCCTAGAGGATGCTGCAGGTTTGAATGGGGGCACCCTGTGCCTTAGTCCACACGAAATTAAAGCAATTAGGTATGACAAAGAGACAAACTTACGGGATGAATTAGTAGCAGACACTGAGACGAAAGACAATGATGACGTATGGGACGAACAAGTTCAAGCTTCCATAAGAGTATCAATTGCCAACATACCAGTAACAGCCACTGCAGATACAGGAGCTAATATAAATGTCTTATCTTTATGTTTATTTAGCAAATATCCTCCGTATGCAAAGTTTTATCACTTCCAATTCAAGGTTGCACCGTTTCGGGAGCAATTGGTCCACTAACACAACGTGTAAATCTTCAGACTCAGCTTCAAATCCAGATAGAATCTATTTCAGTAACATGCATTTTTCTTATTGTTAAAAACCTATCAGTGCCATGTATTCTGAGTATGCCATTCTTGAGGCAGACGAAAGCTAAAATTGACATCGAGTGTGGAATCTGTACTCTAGTAGCGAGTCAGCAACAAGTAACTGTAAATTTGTTAAGAAGTAAGGTGAAGACAAACTTTGGGGTGCTTCAAATAGCAGTAAGGCCATGGACTAAAAGACAACAGTACAGTCAGGCAGAAGACATGACAGATCTTGATAGTGTTAATGACGATGAGTATAAAGACCTAATTCCCGGTCAGAATGAGTTATACGGTAAAGCTAGTGAGTCCACTGAATTATCCAAACAACAGAAGAATGAGCTTTACAATTTGTTAACAGATTACGTTCAAGTATTTTCTAAGAAGCCTGGACTAATAACAGGCTTTGAATATCGAATGGATGTCCTGTCCCATTCAACCTACTGTAGAACAAGCTATTCCATTCCATATGCGAGACGAGAAGCTGTCAAGCGCGAGATCAGGAAAATGTTACTCTAGAATGTGATAGAAGTATCTCATTCACTTTATTCGAGTCCTTTATTGTCTGTACTAAAATCAGATGGTTGCGTAAGGCTAGTCCTGGATGCAAGATTAATCAATAAAATTATAGTACCCATAAGAACGAGACTAGAGGCTCTTGAAGAGCATCTGCAGAAGTTTCATGGAGTTAAGTATTTGAGCACCCTTGATTTGAAAAGCAGTTACTGGCTAGTAAAACTTGCGCAGGAGTCTAGGATGTACACTGCGTTTATATTAGCAGGTAGATCTTACCATCTCAAAGTTGTACCGTTTGGACTAAATGTGAGTTCCGGAATTTTTATTTCTGCCCTTGACTATGTACTAGGTCCTGAACTTTTAGATGAGGTAACAGTCTATGTGGATGACGTTCTTGTAGCATCGAAAAATTGAGAAGATCATGTGGCCCTTCTGCAAAAGGTGTTTCAACGATTCAGAGAGTATGGAGTTACAGCAAATCTTAAGAAATCCAAGTTTAGAAAAAGTGAAATTAAATTTTTAGGACACATCATCACCCCTGAAGGAATTAAACCTGACCCGGAAAAATTGTCGGCTATAAAAAATTTTCCAACCCCTGTTACAAAAAGGCAACTGAAAGGATTTATCGGTCTTACGTCATTTTTCAGACTTTTGTTCCCAATCAGGTATTGAACAATCCCGCTCTTCACAACGTTTTAAAAAAGAATTCACATCGGAATTGGACGCCGGAATGCCAAGAAGGATTTCAGAAAATTAAAGAGAGTTTCCTTAATAGTGACATCCTCCATCAACCTCAGATGGCTAAGGAATTTTGCATTACTGCAGACGCTTCCTTTGTGGGTATCGGCGCTTGTCTTTTCCAGATTCAATTAGTAGATGGACACGAGCAAATCCAAGTGATTAGCTTTGCGAGCCGAGTGTTATCTGAGTGTGAAAAGTCTTATTCGGTTACGGAGTTGGAGGCACTCGCCGTTGTATGGGCTTTTACGCGATTTAACTGTTATATCTATGGAAGAAAAATTAAAGTCTATTCAGACCATCAAGCCTTATCATTTCTCCGTACATGCAAGTTGCAACATCCCCGTCTTACTCGATGGTGCTTATTCCTGCAGGAATATGACTTTGGCATTATATACATAAAAGGTAAAGATAATGTTATAGCAGACGCACTTCCTCGCTCACCTGAGGGCTTACCAGAAACCAGCGAACTGGTGGAACAAATGTCTAATTATAAAGTTTTGTTAATGAAAGATCCAATTCACAGAAAGTATTTTCTTCAGTTATGTAGGCAGATTCAGATTCTTCAAAATACAGATCCAAAATGGAGAAAAGGTTAGACAAGTTCTTCACGAAAATCCAGCTCACAAGTTGTCAAAGTTTTATAAAGTTCATAACCAAGTGCTATTTCATAATACGTCTGAGTCACCTGAGAGGTGGTGTGTTTGCATCCCTCGAAATTTCATTGAACATCTTCTGTGGTACACTCACATTTCATGGGGTCACTACGGACCAGAAAAATGTAAAAGGAAAATCTCGACTTACTGTTATGTTCCGAATCTACATCAGAGAATCCATAAATTATTGAGAAACTGTGTCATCTGTCAAAAGGCAAAATCCTTAAACATTTCCACCTCAATCCCACTAAATCCAATAATTGCTGAAAGGCCAAACCAGCTTCTTAGTATTGATTTGGCAGGTCCACTACCCACCGGTAGGGAAGGCGCTAAATGCTTAGTGGCAATCCTGGACAATCTTTCTAAGAACATAAGACTGTACGCAGTGCAAATCCGATAATTCGTCGCATTGAAAATGATTATTTCCCACGATTCTGGGTTCCAGAATCAATCTTGTCCGATAATGCTTCAAATTTCACATCACGCCTGTGGCGTGCATTTCTTGCTCGCCATGGAATCAAACAAATTTTGATATCCCGGTTTCGACCGCAATCGAAACCGACAGCAAGAATCTTCAAAGAATTTAACAGATTTGTAAGAACGTACATTCCGAATAAGCAATCTAACTGGGTAGACTTCGTAACACCTTTGGAACAGATTGTAAACCACCTTCCTCATCTGTCGACCGGATTCACGCCACATGAGTTAATGTCAAGATCAAAAGAAAGGAATGGATGGACAGACCCCCTTCCAAAGTTACAAGACAACGAATTGGACCTAGACGCAAAAATCAGACAAGCTCTCATATCATTGACAACGTATGCTAAACTCCGAAAAAAGGCACTTGATAAGAAGGTAAACAGAGTTATCGATTTCAAAGAAGGAGAAAAGGTATTAGTCAGGACTCACTTTAAACCATCCCTGTTGTTAAAGAAGAATCGTAAGTGGCAACACATTTATGGAGATCCCTTTGTGATAATGAGGAAACCACACAATGGTAGCTATTTGTTATCTGACCCTGCCATGAATAAAACCAAAGGATTGTTCCACCACCATGATTTAAGAAAATTTTATAACGCCAGGAATTAAGTTAATTTAAGCTGTAAGAAAATTCTAAGGTATTGGAGATCAGGATTAACCAATGAGTGACAAGAACTGAACTGAACTGACTACAGACGTTAACTGGTGCTAAAAGGAAACCTTATGTGTTAAAACAATGCGTTTGGAAAATAAAATACAGAATAAGTTGTAGACAAATATTTATATGAATAATCTATATGTAAACAGGAGGACATGTCCTAGAGGCGATTTTCAATTTTAATTACAAGTTTGTATGTAAGAAAAATGATGTACTCGAGAGGTATTAATTAGCCCCGAGGTACTAAAATTAGGAAAGAGGAAGGAGTGAATAATGCACTTCTCTCGCTAAATAGTAATTTGAAAATGAGCAAGAAGGAGCGAATAATGCACTTCTTTCGCTAAATAGTAGTATGAAAATGATGATTATATGTGCTTAGTATTAGTAAGTGAAATTTAATCAAGGACAAATTAATGACCTGTTTAAAAGAAAATACTTAAAGTCCAGACAAAAGAGGAAAGTAGTGTGGAAAGATTCGATTCCATGAGGTTATTCCCTATTTTCAAATGTGACGTAAGTAAGGCACGTGTTAGCGCAAAACAGTCGGTAGATTTAACTTGTAAGTTCCAGCACAGTGCTGTGCCAGCGATAAAATAACATCTCTTTGAAGTAAACAGATACCTAGGGTTAAGCATGAACAGATTGATAACGCAGTGCAATTGTTCTAAAAAGACCTGACGTTAACCTTAAGTAAAAGCGTGATGGAATAAAAAGGAAGTTTATTATATAACGCAAAGTAAGATGAGTCCAGACTATAAACAAACTGAGTAAAAGAACATATGAGTAACAAGGTTTATTATGGCAACTTCACGGTACTATTGAGCATTAGCGATACTGCAAATTCGCAAGCTAGCAGCAAATGAAATAAGAATCTCGCCCAAGCTTCACAGGTCGCCACAGCACCAAACAACAACACTCTAGTGAGAGGCTTATATATACAAATTGTAATTAATACCCAAATGCGCAAAGCATAAACTTGACTTATTCTAAGAAATGAACAAAGAGTAGTAAGCAAGCTGCAGCAAGATACATATTAGATATACAGGGTTATTACAAATGATTGAAGCGATTTCACAGCTCTACAATAACTTTATTATTTGAGATATTTTCGCAATGCTTTGCACACACATACAAAAACTCAAAAAGTTTTTTTAGGCATTCACAAATGTTCGATATGTGCCCTTTTAGTGATTCGGCAGACATCAAGCCGATAATCAAGTTCCTCCCACACTCGCGCAGCATGTCCCCATCAATGAGTTCGAAAGCATCGTTGATGTGAGCTCGCAGTTCTGACACGTTTCTTGGTAGAGGAGGTTTAAACACTGAATCTTTCACATAACCCCACAAGAAGAAATCGCATGGGGTTAAGTCGGGAGAGCGTGGAGGCCATGACATGAATTGCTGATCATGATCTCTACCACGACCGATCCATCGGTTTTCCAATCTCCTGTTTAAGAAATGCCGAATATCATGATGGAAGTGCGGTGGAGCACCATCCTGTTGAAAGATGAAGTCGGCGCTGTCGGTCTCCAGTTATGGCATGAGCCAATTTTCCAGCATGTCCAGATACACGTGTGCTGTACTGTTTTTTTCGCAGAAGAAAAAGGGGCCGTAAACTTTAAACCGTGAGATTGCACAAAACACGTTAACTTTTGGTGAATTGCGAATTTGCTGCACGAATGCGTGAGGATTCTCTACCGCCCAGATTCGCACATTGTGTCTGTTCACTTCACCATTAAGAAAAAATGTTGCTTCATCACTGAAAACAAGTTTCGCACTGAACGCATCGTCTTCCATGAGCTGCTGCAACAGCGCCGAAAATTCAAAGCGTTTGACTTTGTCATCGGGTGTCAGGGCTTGTAGCAACTGTAAACGGTAAGGCTTCTGCTTTAGCCTTTTCCGTAAGATTTTCCAAACCGTCGGCTGTGGTATGTTTAGCTCCCTGCTTGCTTTATTTGTCGACTTCCGCGGGCTACGCGTGAAACTTGCCCGCACGCGTTCAACCGTTTCTTCGGTCACTGCAGGCCGACCCGTTGATTTCCCCTTGCAGAGGCATCCAGAAGCTTTAAACTGCGCATACCATCGCCGAATGGAGTTAGCAGTTGGTGGATCTTTGTTGAACTTCGTCCCGAAGTGTCGTTGCACTGTTATGACTGACTGATGTGAGTGCATTTCAAGCACGACATACGCTTTCTCGGCTCCTGTCGCCATTTTGTCTCACTGCGCTCTCGAGCGCTCTGGCGGCAGAAACCTGGAGTGCGGCTTCAGCCGAACAAAACTTTATGAGTTTTTCTACGTATCTGTAGTGTGTCGTGACCATATGTCAATGAATGGAGCTACAGTGAATTTATGAAATCGCTTCAATCATTTGTAATAGCCCTGTACATGCTTGAATTGATAGATTTTATTTTAAGTGCACACTGCAATATTCATTGTTTTCTCTGTGATTATTGAATCCCTTTCCTAAGTGCAAATCCCTTAAGATCCTTGATCCTATCCGCTCCCCAGGATCAACTTGTAAAGGTGCACATGTGCTTGGGAAGTGAGGCACTACGTATAAAAATGAGTAGGTTCGCGATGCGCAAATTGCTTTTGTAATGCGTAATGTAAATTAAATTTTCGGCCTGGTTGAGGAGTAATTTAAATTCTGTCGACGATTCGCGAGTAGGCCCGCTTTGCCCACTTTTCTTTTTCGACTGGTTGTATTTCTACACGAAATCCAGAGGCGGATTTGCTATTTTCAAATTTGTCCTCGAACTTTCTTTAAAGACAAGCACATACGAGAGAAACTTTGACATAAATGAAGCTCCCCTCAGAAGTCACAAAATAAGATGAGCATTAAAAAAATGTATTGGGCCTACAAAATGTATAAGCAAGCGTGGTAAAGACTACTACGAATGAAATTAATTTGTAAAGGAGATTGGAATGAATGTGGTCAGAGAAAAAGGAGTTTTAATAGCTTGTGACCGTAGGCATAAATAGTTAAAAGAAGACTAATTAAGAAACAATTGTTCTGATTCAAAGTGGTCAATTAGATTATTTCTCGAATTAAATGAACTCTTGTAAATATTAGTATGTAAATCAACTTGTAAACACAGTGTGATGTTATGAAGCGAGAATTGCTTTTAACACACCGTTCACGCAGACGCTCACCACAGTGCAAGTGAAGTTTTAAAGTTCGACGATTTTCAGTGGCAGTATTCTACTGCACCATATGTGTGAAAAATTCATTGATGTGGGCAGTGTGTCATAATCAGTGTCATTCCACACATGCAGTTGCAGCGGTAGCTACCACTTACCTGTGAATCCGTAATTGGGATAGTGGACAGGAAGTGATGTGAGGCAGTTTCGGTGGCAGAAGTTCCCTCTAGCAATCTAAAACGCACAAAGCCACTATGCGCCGAACAAAAGCGACGCACGGCATCTCAAACGCGAAATCAACGCTCTGCAAGTTAGCTCCGGTCACGTGCGCGCGCACAGACTGAATTTCAAGACTGCTCGCAGGAGTGGAGGCGAACAGCCACCATGTGACGAAATAATCTAAACGTTCAACCGCCAACAGCAGTTGCTGTGCGCTGCATTCTGTAGTAAGAACATTAACACCCAGTACTGAAAACATTTTTGTAGGTATCATAAACCTTCTGAGAGACTTTAAGATAGAGAAGCTAGAGTAGTTAGTATAATGACTGATTGTACGCAGAGATAAATCACAAGGTCACCTCTGAACACTGTTGAAATGTAAACTTTAACGAGAGGTCACGATACGAATGAAAATAAACACACGAAAATACGGCAAAGGATCCGATGCTTCCTATATCCCATCCCACATGTATATAAATTTAGTTTCGTAAGCTATTCTAAGATATTTTATCTGTTTCGTATGTGAAATAATTCGGAGAGCCACACTCGAGCCCTGAAAGTGAAAGATATGGACTTCCTTGTCGAAGCCATCACCAGTGGCCGCTCTACAATCCAAGTCTATCATAAATAGAGTACGTGCGACGAAAATAAATGTATAATTAAGTGCGATAACGGACAAGGCAATCAATTGACAAGACGATGACAATATAATGAATACAGTCAAAACAGAAAGTTGTGTACCAGTTGTGATTGTCAAATTACTTTTGCAACGAAGAAAAATGAAGTGTGGCTCTATTTCCTTATAAATTTTGTAAATATGTGTACTTATAGCCTTAATTTTAAGAATCATCAAGAAAGGCTGAATCCATACAAACACTGATAGAAACACAGAACAAATTCACGATGATCCACCGTCAGTAATTACAAACTGAAACGATAATTCTTTTATTCTGGAATGAATGTGAAATGAAACTTTTAATAACCTGTATGTTACACCCGAAAATTACAAATATTCCAATGGTCATGAGGATGAAAGTAATACCTTCGGTATTCCTTCCCTCCTCATGGGAGGCAGTGTAATATTAGTAATTTTCGCCTCACAAACATTAATATACGCTCAATAGTAAACGCCTGATGGCCTAAAGTTATCGAAGAATTGCAAAGTAAACGAAATGAACCATCGCATAGAAGCGACAGAGTCTATTATTCTTTATCTTTGCCGTTCTTGCGCGGTGCTTGTAAATCTCTATGTTCATGTATCGATTAATGGTATAAAAAAGAATTCTGTTGTTTCAAGACAAATGAGGCATTTGGCGCCTCACCTTTTACTGTTTGTATTCTATGAAAGGCGGACGCTGACTTGCTGCGTTCCGCAACAGTATTTTATATTTTATGTGAAAATATTGAGTGAATATGCTAATTGTTATTTTTTATAGTCAGAAAACATGTAGTTTCTTGTAACTGATTACGAACAGACAGCATCAAGAGGACATTTTGACTGTTATGTATAAAGTATTTAACCACAATGGTCATCTATTGTAATTTAATATGAAAAGGTACGTAGCATTAAAAAAACGTGTGTTAAAGATAAGTGTGTTTATTTTAGTGAATTAACCTTGATGATTTCCATCTCCTTATTTACCTGAAGGATAATTATTTTGTGTTACTTCATCACCAGAAATTACGATCACGCTGATGGGCCGAACGCAGCATGAGGCAGAAGGAACATTATCGTTTTCCTATTATTTCTGAACCAACTTTTTTTGTGTAGTGTTGCATTTCTTTTAAAGTCTATAAATCTTCTGGTCCCTTAGTGTTGATCCGGGTATGACTACATCGCGACTATAAAAATGCACAGAAATGATAATGTTTCTTCCGAACGATCTCAAATATATATCAATATGCTGCTGTTATTCAGGTATTTAATACTCAACGTATGTTATTATAATAGTTGAAACACGTATGTAACGTAGCAGCGATGGTGAGGCATGATAAAATCTTTGACCAGAGAGCCTTTTATCGTGGTTAGTCTGCGCTTGACCGCGCGAGAGTTGCGAGCAGCACTCTGTCGGTAGCAGTAGCTCAGTTCAGTTGCGTCTAGCAGTCTGTCAGTAGTAGTCGTGCAGTACAGTTGCGAGCAGCGTCAGTGGGCAGTATGTCGGTAGTAGCAGTCGAGTGCAGTTGTAGTGTAACTTCCCCACAAAAATTTAAAAAGATATTATTTTAATAGAAATGGGAGCCAAGCGTAACCTCCCTAGCAATTGAATTTAATGACAAAAAAATGAGAATCGCAATCTGACTCGAAGTGTAAGCTGTCACGAAAATAATGAAAAACAATTCAGTGCTAATGAGACTTCAGTGACAATGTAAACTCAATTAAACCGAAATATCGGTCTTTGGCCCTGTGCAAAAATCAGAATTAATTTCTTTCCTCAGTATAACTGCATGTCAAATTTCTGCTCTTATTGTTGGCCACGGCTTGGAGGAAATGCATTGCAAATAATATTTTTTTTTTTTTTTTGAAATTTAACTGAAACTTTTCTTTAAAGGAAATGGAAGGAGATCGTTGGTTCAATTAAAAGGTTCTTATGTAAAAATTGCTTTGAAATCAAAATTATTATTGGGGCGATTATTGCACAAATTAGTTACAGTTAATTTACATTATTAGCTAAGGGCATTGCTGATTCATTACCTTGTTTAAAAAATAATATACCTCGTCCTGAATCTTGACCAGAATGCCATGTCGACGCCTGCCGACTCCTCACACACAACTGCACTCGACTGCTACTACTGACATACTGCCCACTGACACTGCTCGCAACTGTACTGCACGACTACTACTGACAGACTGCTAGACGCAACTGAACTGAGCTACTGCTACCGACAGAGTGCTGCTCGCAACTCTCGCGCGGTCAAGCGCAGACTAACCACGATAAAAGGCTCTCTGGTCAAAGATTTTATCATGCCTCACCATCGCTGCTACGTTACATACGTGTTTCATAACCCTCCACTGGGGGGGCAAAAATTTGGCAGCGATCGTGAGTCATTTGGACTTGCCATCGCAAGAAATTTTTACAATTTACAGAATATTTAAATGTAGTACAAAAATTAAATGTGGTGCACACGCACCAAGTACAAAATATATCAGCCAAAGACAAAATGTGAGCACAAAACATAGTAGCAAATCATAAAAATGTATATACAAATTATTTGACAGATAACAGAGTGCATACGCACTGAAAAAATTCTTTAGCATTTTCAGAACAAATAAACAGAATGGCAGAAAATCATGTTGACAAGCGACATGAGTGTACTTAACGAACATATCATGAAATCATAAAAGGTATACAGAATGAGTACAAATCATATTGAAAAATGAGAAAAGTGCACAGGCACTGAAGTTCAGTAAAAAACATATTAACACATAACATAAGTGCACATGCACTGTAGTCCAGAACATATCATTAAAATAAAAATGTATATACAATATAAAAGACAAGAGTGCACATATACTGTACTTCAGAACAAATCGAAAAAATGTCTTTAGCATTTTCACAACAACTAAACATAATGGCAAAAAAAAAATCATTTCGACAAGCGACATAAGTGTACTCGCACTGGAGTTCAGCAAATCGAAAAAAAATGTATAACCCATGAACATAAATGATGTTAGCAAAAAAATGATTTTCACTATTAGGATAGGAAAGGGAAGGATTGCATCATGGTTGTAGCACTTTAGATTGCACACAGCTGTTCTGAAAGTCCATATCTTTCCACAGAAGTACAACACCAAGTGACACAATTTGAAGTTCTTTTCCCATCAGAATTTATCAGCGTAGCCAAGACACTGAACTGTCGTAGTAATATTCCATGTTTTGATTTTGGCAGTACACTAGGTACACCAAACAGTGCGACCATAATAACGTCTTCATCGCTCACGGTGGTGGACAGCATGTCGTGTCAACACCACGCTCTTACAAGGCACACCAACGTAGAATTAGTGCAAAAACCAAATATAGTGCTCCATGATCATGAGGATGTACAGGACAAATCGACATTGCAGTAATTCAGGGAAGTTAGCTCATAAGGTGAAGGACATTAAGTCACATAATATTGAGAATTACAGTAGTAGTTTGCGCATTCATAGCCTAGTTATTGAACATTTCTGTACCATGTATTTAGTATTACAGAATAATGTTCATAAAATTAAATTATTGGCATCATGGGTAATCGTATTACAATAAACAGTGGCAGTCCTTGGCCAGTTACAAAGCATATTTAGTATGACAGAATAATGTTCATCAGACGTCTTAATTGAAAAGGAGAGTCAATTATTGGCCTAGCATTAACATAATACATTGAGTGATACAAATTATTGGCACTCATTGGCCATTTGCCAAAACATGAAAAGTCAACATTGAAAACAGGAGCTAATTGATGACATAATTAATATATAATTCATTAAGTGACACTAATTATTGGCACTCAGTGGCCAGTAATAGAACATGAAAGATCATCATTGAAAACCGGAGCTAATTAATGGCATAATTAATAACGTAATTCATTTAGTGACATTAATTATTGGCACTCAGTGACCAGCAAGTATCGAATATTATAAAACATTGTTCCTCATTCAGTATTATTCAGATCATTAAGAAGTCATTATTAAAAATCAGCTAATTACAATCATAGCATTAATAATCACGGGCATTATAAGTAGTCTCATTACAATAAAACATTGTTCCTCATTCAGTATTATTCAGATCATTAAGAAGTCATTATTAAAAATCAGTTAATTACAGTCACAAAATTAATAATCACGGGCATTATAAGTAGTCTCATTACAATAAACAGTGGCAGTTATTAGCCAGTTACAAAGCATTATTTTATATATATATATATTTTTTTGTCTCATTAAGAAGTCATTACTCAAGTGACATATTATTCAGAGCTAATCAGTATTATTCAGGATTATCATAAACTAGTGACATTATGTGGGACTGGTAATACATTTTTTGTTAGCAATGCATTGCGTTGGGATCGATAATTAATTGCTGAAGCATAACAATATTTGCTTTTGACCTATTGCTGCAAATGAGGATAGGTAACGTCATTCGTCATGAGTCAGCTGTAGCAAGGTTATGTAACAAGGCAGTATATGTGATCACATTTATAAATGATAGACACAAATGGGTAAAAAAAATAAAAATCCAAGTACTAGAAGAGGTATAATAAGTAACAGGTTTAGTAAGTATCATGAAAAGCTTCTCCTGGAAAAAAAAATACGAAATGGATTATTGAGCTGAAAGAAGAAACACATACTATGCTGAAAAGTAGTGAACTTCGAATTAACAGGTAGTGAAATGTGTATAAAAATGTGTTCCATAGCTGTCCTTTCCAAAAGCTTCAGTCATCATACCATGCAATATAACACCTGCTGTCAAAGCAAACTGCAACAAATACTTAAATAACTACATAGCATAAATACATAACTTCAACATTATCCTCATCTGTAAAGAAAAAACTTCATTATCAATCACTTCATTATCCATATTATCATAACTTCATTATTATCATCACCTGTAAAGAAAAACTTCATTATTCATAAGAGCATATCCTTCATCATTATTCATTAGCATTCATTATCATCTGCAAAAAATCACTTCATTACTCATTATACAACTATTCCTTATCTCTAGGATATTTCATCACTAAAACTAAGATGTGTAGTTCTGTCTGACAGCCTGCATCAATCACCTTGTATTCTGAAAGAAAAAATTAGTTAAGACTGCTATTCTACGATGAGTATAGTATATTCTTGTTAATGCTTGTTAATCCTGATCCATTTACTCTTCCTCATAAAGTTATTGCATCTTCCTTCGTTTATTCCGTAGGTGAAATTCCCATTCCTGTTGAATTTATTTCTTACACGCATCATTTCTTTCTGAAATTGATGAACAAAGATTAATGTCTTGCATTTAAATCATATACCCACTAAATAATGACTGGTTTATGGTGACATAATTAACCATACAGCATAACATGACAGAAAACGTAATATGTCAAAGATATTGACAGTGTTCAGATGCAAAAATGTACACATAATGATACAATGCAGCAGCAAAAAATGTGAAACAGTCACGATCTTGAGACGTCATAAGGCAAAAAATGTCAAAGTCGACTGGTGTTTGCTATGTCTTCACCATTTCATAATGCATACGAGCAAACCATGAAATAATCGTATATATATAAGAAAGAAAACAAAATGTGATGTTCGTTGTGTTCAGCTTGTATGTAGTGTAGTTAATAGAGGCGATAATTAAAGCCTTTAATGGAGAAAAAATGTAATGAAATTAACATGTCATTAGATAACATTGCATAATTAGTCATAAAATACGCAAGTGTCTCTGAAAAAATGTGCACAGTCTGATATAAAACGACAAGAAAAGCGACCTGCTAACCTTACCTTGCCGGGCACTTGCCAAGAAAAATACGATAATCATCAATAATTAGTCATGTGAATATAATTGCATTAATAAATGGCATCATAGTGTGTTGAATCATACAGTGTCTTCATTCAATAAAGGGTTTAATATTTGACCAATGGTGGTTGCCTTTCGATTTTCTGGTTCTCAAAGTTTCGACGAGTACAACATTGGGGTGAGGGATGCTGCGAATCCGAAATGGACCTGCGTATAGAAGTTCAAATTTACTGTACTTACTTTTTAATTTGCTGGATAAATAGTGTGTACGCACTAATATCTTCTGTCCAACGTGAAAGTCGCGGCGTGTACAAACCTGTTTTTGCTGTCTTCTCCGGCGCTCTGCGGCACGTTTGATGTTGTTTAGCGCAATGTCAATTATTTCGTGGTGTCTTAGTCGACGACATTTAGGGAAGTTTACTAATTCTTTAATTTTGTTTGGTGGTTCAACGTTTTTCAGTATAACAGACGGAGATAGCATAGTGGATTCATTTGGAATGGAATTAATTACATCTTGGAATGAGAGTATGTGTGTATCCCAATCAATATGTCTTTTGTGGCAGTATATTCGGCACAGCTTACCAATTTCTTTCATTAATCTTTCACAGGGGTTCGAAGAAGCATGGTACTTGGATATATAAATCGGAGAAATGTTTCTAGCTCGTAACATGCGTGTCCATGTGCCAGAACGAAATTGAGATCCATTGTCAGAAATTACTTTCAACACATGCCCTACATGAAATAGAAAATGTTTTACAAATGCTTTCGAAACGGCTTTAGCAGTAGCCTTGCGTAACGGAGTGAAAGTAACAAATTTTGAAGTGAGCTTATCAGCGACAAAGATGTAGCAAAAACCTCTGTTAGTTCTCGGAATTGGACCAAAAATGTCTACTGCGGCCATATGTCTTAATTTAACAGGTACAATGGGATATAAAGGAGGAATATGTGAAGTGGTGTCTGATTTAGCTTTCTGGCAAATTTTACAAGACGCTAAAACTCGTCGTATACGTTTCTCCATGTTGGTAAAATAACAGTTCTGTCTCAGTATAAGAAAACATTTTCGTGCTCCGTAATGTGCGTAACTTAAATGAGTGTGCCAGATTAATTTGTTAACCAGTTCGTCAGGAAAGCATAATAACCAATTGTTGCTGTCAGGATGAGAGCGGCGAAACAGAATGTCATTGCGTACAGTGTAATGGTTTCTAATCGTAACATTATTCTTATTTTGCCAAAGGTGTTTAATTTCTTTCCACACGTTGTCTTTATTTTGTTCTTGTGCTATATCCTGTAATGACGATGAAATAAAATTTTCAAATGCGACTTGCTGAATGTACATGACACTGAAATTTGCTTTGCGGAAGTTGGTTGCTACGTCTTGCTGATTGTTGCTCAGAGAACGCGACAGTGCGTCTGCTATAACATTTTGTGTGCCGGGAATGTGAACTATTGTAAAATTAAATTCCTGTAAATAAAGTTTCCATCTACTTAATCTGTCGTGAGTAAATTTAGCCGAAAGTAAAAATTGTATCGCTCTGTGGTCTGTGTAGACGGTGGTATGTCTGCCGTAAAGAAAGTGCCGAAATCTCGTAAAAGCCCATACAACACATAAAGTTTCCAGTTCTGTAACGGAATAATTTCGTTCAGCAGGTGACAGAATGCAACTTGCAAATGCGATGTTTTTAATTACTGTAGAGCCATCTTCTTCTATTTCCTGGAAAATGTGTACACCTAAAGCGGTGTTGGAACTGTCGGTGGCAATGGAAAAATTTCTGGTAAGGTCTGGGTGCGATAAAAGTGGTGCATTCAACAAGGCATGTTTCAAATAACATTCTCGTGAACAAGATTCTGCGTGTGAAAATTATTGCTTACATTACTGGAATATGATACCTGTACTGTATATTGTGAAATTCTATCGTACGTGCTATTATTTACCGGAGGATGCTGTGGCATTTCGACTATTTGAACTGCTCTGTTATTTCTTCCTGACGTGTTACGCTATAGATGACACCTATTGTCTGGTTCATTCATCATAATATGTTGTTGCTGCTCATACGATCGACTGTTATTAAAGGTACGCTGAAAATTGTGCTCATCATTTTTTTTTTACGTCTGTCATGATAGTAATTTCTATACGGCGCATTGCGATACGAGTTGAAATAGCGTGTTGTCTGTAGTAGTTATTTCTTTGCTGCCATGCTTTACTATTTGTTGGAGCTGGGACTATACGTGCACGCGGCGAAACATTAAAGTTTGGTTGACCTTGTAGAATGCATTGTTGGTTAGGTATGCTAAGCGGCTGACTTTCATGCTGTTGTGGTGAAAAACATCTATTGTTACAAAAATGTGGTTGCTGTTACTGCTAATTTTACACATACTGATGATTAAAATTTTTTCTGTTATTAAAGTTTTCGTAGTTGTCATTTCTCGAGTACCTAATGAAAATTGTCACATTCCGTAAAAATTTGTCGTATCCGGTTTTCATTACATATTCTTAATCCTAGATAGAGCAATAGTTAAAGAGCAGTTTTGATAGATATAAAGGATAGTAGAAGAGAAAGCAGCAGTGCAGAAAACTAAAGATGAAACAGCACTACTACAGCTCGGGGCCCTATGCTCGCTACGGCACATATTCATTAAAGCGTAACGAATCCCCTGAGGTCTATTACGTACTGCAAATAAATTTTAGCTTTTGCGTTGCAGGCAATAGCGGTAAAAATTCAAAAGCAAATAGTTGTATCCATGTTAATTCAAGTTTCCTCATTACAGGCAATGCTGATGAAAATGCAATAGCAAATTGTCGCATCAGGTTCAAAGCTAGCTTCTCCATTACAGGTAATATCGGTGAAAGTACAAAAATAAATTGTCGTATACAGTGCAAATCGTGTATCTGTGTTCTGCCATTATTAAATTCCTTACATTTTCTTACAAATGCAAATTGCTTATAATCAACGTTCTCGTCACTGAATTTGGAAACACGTTCGGGTTTGTGTGTGAATCTGTTTGTCTGTGTCATTTCGTACTTCAAGTTGCGTAGCTTTTCAGATTTTAAGTCGCATAGTCTCTGTAAATTGTTCACATTATACACGCTGCGTGACTCTGACAAATGCTCGCAAAGTGGCGGATTCTGTGACGTATTGGTGACTGAAATAGTTTTTAATTCTGTTACTTTAATATTTTCGCCAATTTGGTAGATCTGTCGTGCAAATTTCTCGTCAACTTTCGTATTCGGAGTGTGTGAAACTTCCACTGACTCTAAATTAACTTCGTCGCGAATCTGTACTGCGTTTTTAGGGCATTGTTCGGTGACTGCATTAATTTCGTGTATCAGTGTTGCGTTTGCTGAAATTTGTTCAGTGACTGCATTAACTTCGTCTTTATGTGATTCTGTTGTGCCTACACGTGTGCTACTTAATTCTTGTGCAACAGTGCCAACTTCTTCATTACTGTTATTAGCACAAGCCTTAGTATTCACACGTAATTGTCCTCTATTATCATAATAATGCGCGGCAATGGCTTCAATCTGTTTATTAAGCTGTTTATTCCGTTCACTAAGTTGTTTGATTTTTTTATTAATGTTGTCTTGTTCTTCATTCGATTGTTTATTCCTTTCATCAACTAGTTTATTTTGTTTGAGATTGTTTTCCAGTTTTTCATTCATTAGTCGTAAAATTGCTATAATGTGATCCCGGCCAAAATTATCTACTCTGTTATCTGTGCTGTTTGATTACGTACCTGCAATTGTCGCGTTTTGTGCGACCATTTGGTCATTCTGTAATTTACAAAAAGATCTGTCACTGGAACGTACATTGTCAGTCACTATTTCGGAATTAAATGAATCCGTCGTATTTTCAGTACACTGACCATTTTCATTCGAAAAATTTGTCTGTACGTTACTTGAATTTTCCAAATCGGGTGTGTTATGCTGGGTAGCGCTCATTACAATAGAGCGTCCCGCGTCATCAATTGTCGCCAAATTAACAGAAGAGACAATTGAGTTCGTTTGTTCATTATCAAGGTAAAAGTCATCATTATTGGTTGGAATGCACTGATTGTCAGTGAACGCAGGATTGTCATCATTACACTGCGTGTCACATGCCCTATCGGTAAAATTGTTTGAGTCGGTAGTTTCATTCATAATACCTCGCGATACACTATTCACAGTCATTCGCAGCATTTTTACAATAGTCAAAATTATTTCCAAAATAAATAAGCACAATGCAAAAGCAACACACAAATACAACAGAGCAACGAATTGCCGTTGACCTGTAGAAAGAAAGTCACAAGATTAGTAAAAGCGTTGCGCCAAATCCTAATTACATCTAAGCAAATAAGAGCAGATATCTGACTGTTTTTCAAAAGACTCTCAACGAAATTCGATCCTGGCAGGGTCGCCAAGTGTAACCTCCCCACAAAAATTTTACAAGAATATTATTTAAGACTGCTAATGATCATTGAGCTAAGTGTAACCTCCCCACAAAAATTTAAAAAGATATTATTTTAATAGAAATGGGAGCCAAGCGTAACCTCCCTAGCAATTGAATTTAATGACAAAAAAAATAAGAATCGCAATCTGACTCGAAGTGTAAGCTGTCACGAAAATAATGAAAAACTATTCAGTGCTAATGAGACTTCAGTGACAATGTAAACTCAATTAAACCAAAATATCGGTCTTTGGCCCTGTGCAAAAATCAGAATTAATTTCTTTCCTCAGTACAACTGCATGTCAAATTTCTGCTCTTATTGTTGGCCACGGCTTGGAGGAAATGCATTGCAAATAATATATATATATTTTTTTTTTGAAATTTAACTGAAACTTTTCTTTAAAGGAAATGGAAGGAGATCGTTGGTTCAATTAAAAGGTTCTTATGTAAAAATTGCTTTGAAATCAAAATTATTATTGGGGCGATTATTGCACAAATTAGTTACAGTTAATTTACATTATTAGCTAAGGGCATTGCTGATTCATTACCTTGTTTAAAAAAATAATATACCTCGTCCTGAATCTTGACCAGAATGCCATGTCGACGCCTGCCGACTCCTCACACACAACTGCACTCGACTGCTACTACCGACATACTGCCCACTGACACTGCTCGCAACTGTACTGCACGACTACTACTGACAGACTGCTAGACGCAACTGAACTGAGCTACTGCTACCGACAGAGTGCTGCTCGCAACTCTCGCGCGGTCAAGCGCAGACTAACCACGATAAAAGGCTCTCTGGTCAAAGATTTTGTCATGCCTCACCATCGCTGCTACGTTACATACGTGTTTCATAGTGTAATCAATCCCTGATTCTGTTGCCAAGTGGCCAACCAAAATATTCACTTTCTCGACATAAAAAAAAGAACAACAATTCTTTTTATTTTCGTCCCCCAAGAGCAACGCTACACTGTTTATGTGGTTGATTGGATGTACGATTGATCAGCATTGTTATAATTATTGGCGAAATTCTTAGATTTAGATTATCAGAGTGGAAAAAAAACGACTGACAGGAATAACAGGTAAGAAAGATTACATATTATCTTCTCGCTTTACCCAAGAAGACAAACTTTTTTGTCAGGTTGCTACCTGCTTGAAGTTCTAGTCTCGGAATAGCGCGGAAAACGTAATAACGCTAACCGGAGAATAAACGCGGGATAACTGTACCTATGACCCTGGCACGATTAATGAAGTTAACTGGAGGATAGGTTTTGACAATTGGAGGAATAGTTACAGAATTGGTGACGAAAAAATTGTTTGTTAGAACGAGGCAGGAGAAGAAACAGGGATATCACTCAAATTATATGGAAAAATATGACGATTCCAAATTTATATAAAAATTTCGTACTACCGCTTTTCGATCACATGCTTCAGAAACTGGAGCGTACGAATGATACGTGAAACTGTTTCCTAACATAAAACATGCTACTTGTAGTAAGCCTAACAGGCATTCGATATTGGTACTTCGTAAATTATGTACTGTCGTGTTATTTATGTAAATGAGGTACATAAATATGATCATTTGTGCCAAATCAGTTTCGATTATTTGGTGTGTGCTATAATTGCTGCAATATTAGAAAGGCCTATTTCATTTTATCCATCAGACAGTGACAAAATAGACGTAACCAAATCGAGAAACCACACCAGTCTTGGATACCATCCTGTTTGATTTTTCAAACGAACTTTGATGAGGTAATAGATCTTTCGCAGAATGGAAATAACGTCATGTAAAGAAGTAGCAATATTCGAGAGAAAAAATATTGTGACCTAAGGACCGAATAAATGTATACTGTTTTGTCTTGTCTTTACTGCTTTTATGTTTCCTGTGTTTAATTTCTTCATGTCACACAAGAGAGAAAGTTATAAGCTAATAGGCAATAAAGAGTGCAGATTATCTGAAGAGTTCTTATTCTCTTATTCTCCCAAACACAAATAATCAAATGGTTCAAATGGCTCTGAGCACTATGGGACTCAACTTCTGAGGTCATTAGTCCCCTAGAACTTAGAACAAGTTGAACCTAACTAACCTAAGGACATCACAAACATCCATGCCCGAGGCAGGATTCGAACCTGCGACCGTAGCGGTCTTGCGGTTCCAGACTGCAGCGCCTTTAACCGCACGGCCACTTCGGCCGGCCACAAATAATCCCACCCAATACTAATTGCGAGTTCTTTTTTTTTTTTAATTTCCAACGGCCTGAATATAAGTTTGACGGCTTCCATTACAAAATATAGTACACGTTTGAATTCCACAGAGCGACATACAGTTATGTGCGATGGAAGAATGCTGTGTGAAGAGGCGTGGCACTGCGCTTTGCCACACTTAAGACCGAATAACATGTCTTACGTTTCATCGAACATATATGTTTTGTATATCATACTATTCAGAAAGATGTGCGCTATAAAATGGATATACTTATGAAAAATCGATTTTTTTTATTTTTTGGCGTCCTGTCTGAAACGCTCGAGGGGGGGAGGGAGTGCGCCACTATCAAGTTTTTTACCCGGTTTCAAATTACCGTAAATCCGGGGCTGAATTCACCCACTGCTGTGCAAAGAAATTTCCGGTGGGAATTTCAAAGGAAGCCACCACATGTTAGGGCGATTCAGGCTTCGTATGACAAGTTCCCGGCCACTGTGCGTGTAAACAGGCAGCTAGGTTCTGGCAGAAAAAGGCACGTCTGATGATGTCAATTCGCTGAGCAACGCGAGAGCTAAACATCCCTCGCCGAACAGCTCATAAGGTACTGCATAAACGATTTCGCTTCCACGCCTACGAACTTCAAAATGTGCAAGTATCGAAGCGAAACGTCTTTCAGCTCGGTCACAAATTTGCTGTTGAGATGTTGGACCGGATCAGGCAAAGTCGCAACCATCTAGGAAATGTTTTCTCTGACGAATGAACCTTTCATACATGTGAGAAGGTTGTTCTGCACAGTACTCTCTTCTGGGGCTTCAGGAAACCCGCACAGTTTTCGGGAACATGTCAGAGACCGCGAAAAGTTAAATCTATCGTGTGCACTGATGAAAGATCGAAGAGATGGGCCATTTTTCTTCATCAAGCAAACACTAAGAAGATTTGTCTATCGGTCGGTGCACTAGAGTGCACGTTACCAGTACGCTCTAAAAGGCCGCACGCGAAAAAGTGATCTTTTAGGGGGTCAAATCTCGGATTTGAGTGATTACAGAAATAAGAGCTCAAGTGTTTAGATAGCCCATAGCTTAGCGTCCATTTGTGTACCTACCGGAAGAACGGGCATACTGCATCCTACAGCATAGGGTCAAAATTTAAGCATTACACACTCCTTCCACCCCAGGCAAGTTGAGTAGATCGGATGATTCTTTTGCACTGAGTGTGGCCTAGAATGAGCCTTAAGCGTCTTATTGAAGCACCATTTGTTCACAGGCAGCTCAGGAGTACCAAAAGTACCACTATTGGGAATGGCCAGTCCTATAATTACTATTCGTGGTAAATCATCGAAATTTTTACAGTATGTTCCTAAATCATGTGCTACGGGAGCTTCGAAAATTTTTTCGATATCGTTATTTTTCACCGAGATCCAGATGTTCAAAGTTACCGTACTTATGCAGAAAACAGCAGAACCAAAAACTTGTTTTTAGCAGCTTTTTCACCGTGTCCCGCAATTACCTAAATAACTAACCACAGAAAATTGCTCAAACTTTAACTGTTCATTCGACAGACATTTATTTATGAAGACCACTTACCCGTTTTCAAAAATGGTTCAAATGGCTCTGAGCAGTATGGGACTTAACATCTTAGGTCATCAGTCCCCTAAAACTTAGAACTACTTAAACCTAACTAACCTAAGGACATCACACACATCCATGCCCGAGGCAGGATTCGAACCTGCGACCGTAGCAGTCCCGCGGTTCCGGATGGCAGCGCTTAGAACCGCACGCCCACCGCGGCCGGCCTTACCCGTTTTCGATAATCTTTTTCCGTTTTCAAGATACGTCCGAAACACCATGATTTTTGAGTACCAAAAGTAAAAATTATGGGGATGGCTACTCCTATAATTTTTATTTACCGTAAATCGTCGAAATTTTTACTATGTTTTCATAGGATGATGTTCTTGGGGTATCTAGAAACGATTTTGGACATTATTATCCGTAATCAAGATACAGAGATTCAAAATTACCTTACTTTTGTATGTAAAGTATACTGATCAGCCAGAACAGTATAACGACCGATCTACTATTGATATAAACCAGACCAGACGATAGCAACGTCACTTGGCGACGAATGACTGTTAGTCAGACACACGCACGGTGCTTGTAGTGGTGTCCGTGAGTAGAATAAGGAAGGCTCCTGATCTGTCTGAGTTTGATGTAGGGAGGACTTTGATGGCCCAGAGGCACGGCACGAGCATTTCGGAAACTGCACGACTTTACAAGCTGTCGCTTGCTTTAAGCATAAATATATATCTGAGTAATGCTACATGTTAGTATCTTTACATAAAGAAAAATATTATCTCCTCAATAACCTTCAAATCGTGCGCCACACCCTTAATTTTTGTATATGAACTAAGTGAATTTGCTCATAGCACTGTTGTTGCCTTGTCGGCGGTCTCTCTCAGAACGAAAGTTAGTAATCAAATCATCTAATTTAATAAGAATGAACCTTGAATTGCTGGTGTAGTCATGTATCGCGCAATAAATAAGAACATTGAACAGTTGAGGGAGTATGAATGAGAACGGTGGCGTTTTTAAGCTTACAAAAAGTTGACAAGTTTTTATTAGTCCTTTTATAATTACAAAGAGCTGATAAATCTTACAAAAAATGACAAACACAGAAGAGGAATGGTGCCGGATTGGCAAAGCATTCATTGGTACGGAAGCTATGCAGATTCTGTTCTGAATTAAACCCTTTTTCAACTCAATCTTAGTTTACATAGAGACCAAATTCTATTCAGCTGGAATCATCTACGACCAAGTACGCCACAAACTGTGGTTCACTGGCGAATAGGGGGCTGTAAATACGCTACTGGCCATTAAAATTACTACACCACGAAGATGACTTGTTACCGACAGGAAGAAGATGCTGTGATATGCAAATGATTAGCCTTTCAGAGCATTTACACAAGGTTGGCGCCGGTGGCGACACCTACAAAGTGCTGACATGAGGAAAGTTTCCAACCGATTTCTCATACACAAACAGCAGTTGACCGGCGTTGCAACGTTGTTTTGATGCCTCGTGTAAGGAAGAGAAATGCGTATCATCACGTTTCCGACTTTGATCAAGGTCGGATTGTAGCCTACCGCGATTGCGGTTTATCGTACCGCGACATTGGTGCTCGCGTTGGTCGAGATCTAATGACTGTTAGCAGAATATGGAATCGGTGGATTCAGGAGGGCAATACGGAACGTCGTGCTGGATCCCAACGGCCTCGTAGCACTAGCAGTCGTGATGACAGGCATCTTATCCGCATGGCTGTAACGGATCGTGCAGCCACGTCTCGATCCCTGAGTCAACAGATGGGGACGTTTGCAAGACAACAACCATCTGCACGAACAGTTCGATGACGTTTGCAGCAGCATGGACTATAGCTCGGAGACCATGGCTATGGTTACCCTTGACGCTGCATCACAGACAGGAGCGCCTGCGATGGTGTACTCAACGACGAACCTGGGTGCACGAATGGCAAAACGTCATTTTTTCGGATGAAAACAGGTTCTGTTTACAGCATCACGATGGTCGCATCCGTGTTTGGCGACATCGCGGTGAACGCACATTGGAAGCGTGTATTCGTCATTGCCATACTGACGTATCATCCGGCATGATGGTATGGGTTGCCATTGGTTACACGTCTCGGTCACCTCTTGTTCGCATTGACGGCACTTTCAACAGTGGACGTTACATTTCAGATGTGTTACGACCCGCGGCTCTACCCTTTATTCGATCCCTGCGAAACCCTACATTTCAGCAGGATAATGCACGACCGCATGTTGCAGGCCCCGTACGGGCCTTTCTGGATACAAAAAATGTTCGTCTGCTCCCCTGGCCAGCACATTCTCCAGATCTCTCACCAATTGAAAACGTCTGGTCAATGGTGGCCGAGCAACTGGCTCCTCACAGTACGCCAGTCACTACTCTTGATGAAGAGTGGTATTGTGTTGAAGCTGCATGGGCAGCTGTACCTGTACACGCCATCCAAGCTAGGTTTGACTTAATGCCCAGGCGTATCAAGGCCGTTATTATGGCCAGAGGTGGTTGCTGTGGGTACTGATTTCTCAGGATCTGTGCACCCAAATTGCGTGAAAATATAATCACATGTCAGTTCTAGTATAATATATTTGTCCAATGAATACCCGTTTATCATCAACTTTTCTTCTTGGTGTAGCAGTTTTAATGGCCAGTAGTGTATCATTTAATAACCCCACTCTGGTGCAGAAACACTGTACGACCCTTTCACCTCGATTCAGGTGGTACCAGAAAACAGCCCGCTGTGGGCGATGAGGGGCGTGCTGCGGCAGCCTTAATATTGTCACGTGTCCACGAAAATTTGCAAACTATGCGGTGTCCTGACTATTAGAAAGCGGAAAACTTCCGTACCGGAGCCCTGAAACCCCAGCAAATTTCAGTGTGAGGTGCACGCATTCACTGGTCTGGTCAAACCAATTTGACTCACAGGCTGGAATTGTCAAACGTCATGACACATGATATGTGGGAGATAGTATGCAGTTCCACTGTTGGTTAGCCCACCACAGCTTTGTAAGACGTCGTGGTCTCCTGGCCTTCATTGCTTACATATTCCGCCCCCACAATCATATTCCGCACATCAAGACGCTTCATTCGAACCCAAACTCGATAAGATAAAGTCAATGTTGTAAGAATTTATGTAAACGATATGCAAATAACTAATAAATCGTAAGTGCGCACCGTGGTTGAAATACTCGAGGCTGGTGTACACACATACATTCCAGACACGACGATCACAGGAGCTTTTAGTTCGAGAGAGGCAACCGCACGCCAGGATGCCAGTCCCAACCCATCTATGTCGGTCGGTGGCTGCCCGTGGAGCAGACAGCGCTTCCCCAAGGGAAAGGAGGAACGACCCCGTGTGTGGGAGCGCCCAACCGACGAATTCTTTACACATAGCATGCAGTTTCAGAGATTTTCACAGACAGACAGCAAACGCTAAACGCTGATACTACAGATTTCCGGATTGGTCACCTTAAACAAACCGTCATTCTCCCGTTTTAGAAGAGCAATGCTGATTGGTAGACGATATTTCTGACGCCTTGAGCTGAAGGAGAAATGGAAGAGACCGAAAGATATACCCCTTCACATCTGGCGTGGAGAGGCGCTGTTCCGTTGTCGCTCTTGGAGCGAGGAACAAGTCTCTCCTCAGTACTTCACTGGGAGAGCACCTCTGTTGAGAGCGAATAGAAGTGCGACTCTCTATATTCAGTCCTTAAGATTAAACGTTGTTCACAGTGTTGGCCGCCACACTTATTGTGCAGTGTGAACGGACAGAGTTATAGTTAAACGCCTGCGAGCGAATTTTTGAGTGGCATCACGGTGGACTCGTTATCTGACCGGTGTAACATGCCAATAGACTAGGGGCGAATAGGAATCCTTGACTTCATCAAGGCGTAGGGAGAGTTTGATTGGCGAAGGTCAATCCAGATAGAACGAGAGCTATCTTATTTGTCAGCAGAGAGCGGTGCAGACAGCAGTCATCACAGCTTACAGTATTGTGCTCTACAGCTATTGCGAGCCCCATATTTCCTCCACAACAGTACACTTCACTGCATTTCACACGCAACAGCCTCGACCATACCTAGCAACATTCTAAAGGATAATTATTCAAGTTGAGTAGGCGCGCCTCTCAGCCATTCTGCCAAGTCAACAACCATCTTAAACTTTGTATAGAAATTTCATTAGCGAATCCTATCCTTGAGAGGTAACTTCACATTCCGAAAGGAACCAGGATATAGCTTGTTCAATTCATAACTAAAAGTGCCATTGTGATTTCTCAGAATTTTTGCAAAATAAATAATAACTTTCGTTAGTTTCATGTTTTTCTTACACTAACTAGCACTACTCCAGTACCCAGGTATCCTACTAGTTACGTAAGAAATTTTGTGAATTTTTGTGTCATTTCCTTACAGCGGACGACTCCAAAAGATATTTATTGCTGAAAGTTTTTCAGGCATTTCTCTTTAGAACGTTAGGAGCGTCTGCCTGACTTCTGTAGTAGTGTGGGGGTGGATATTGCATCTTGTAGGAGCCACAGGGTAAAGGGTACATCTCAGATTAATCCGTTGCGCAGAATAACAGAATCTCAGATCAAGCCCACGCTCACAACTTACAGATCGCGAGTCTTCCCCACTAGGGAAAGGCCTGAAGTTTTCCACAAGGGAAGGGAAGGATTAGAAGACGAAGAAAGCCAAGAATAACAACAACTTTCCACCAAGCCTTGGTATGCGAGCCGAATTGGCACAAACGAAACCGCCTCCACGTTATACAAATCAATCGAACTATTCTCTGCTCATTAAATCTCACCTCTTACCATTCTGTTGGCCTGCTGGCAAATCCAGACACAGCGCTGGGGTTCCCACGCTGGGGGAGCAAGCCACAGCTTTGCGTATCCTGAGAGGAGCCGATAAGTGACTCAAAATCGCTCTTGTTTGAAAAAAAACAATTTTGGACTAGAGAAGCGTCGTTCTCATGGTAAGAAGTGTCATGATTAGCCAAAAAAAGTCTAACAAGACAGGACCACAGTCCCTCATTTAAAGAGAGATCTCATCTTTCCAGGCCGACCATTTCCAATTTCTGAAAGAAGGCTGTTGAACTTCTGAAAGAAGGCTGTTGAACTTCCCAATCAGTCGTGCCCATGAAATATATGTTTTTGTCGCCCGCTAAAAGAATTTGGCGACTTCCTGGCGTCAGGGGAGTTACAGTCTTCCTGCTTTGTCCCTATCATCACAGCTTGTTTGAAAAAAGGCAATTTTGGACTAGAGAAGCGTCGTTCTCATGGTAAGAAGTGTCATGATTAGCCAAAAAAAGTCTAACAAGACAGGACCACAGTCCCTCATTTAAAGAGAGATCTCACGCCAGGAAGTCGCCAAATTCTTTTAGCGGGCGACAAAAACATATATTTCATGGGCACGACTGATTGGGAAGTTCAACAGCCTTCTTTCAGAAGTTCAACAGCCTTCTTTCAGAAATTGGCTCAGAATTTTTGACCTGCCCACCATTTGCACAAAAGCTCAGACTACAGTAGTCTCTCTTAAAATGGCTCCCTCCAACCACTTTCCGTCAGCTGGCCACCTTCGCGACATTCTGTCGCCTGGTCCAGGTAAAATGTTTTGCAAACCGTTGCCCTCCTGCTGCAACCCTAAGCGGAGGGAGGGGAGTGCCACGGCCAAAAGTCCCTCCGCTGGTACAATCCACAGAGCGCTAATTCCCAAAATCACTCGCACAGCAAGTTCACTGGACGCAGCATTTATGGCCCGCAATCCATCTCTCTCCCTGTTTTCCCTTACTCCACTACAGCCCCTCAGGTACAAGTTCTCTACAGGCTACGTAAGCAATTATATGAAGATTTTGCCCACAATTTACTCGTGTAAAAATGTTATAAACGTCACATACCAAATGTAGTACTGGGTAACACCAAGATCATGACCTATAATATGAATATTAATCTGACTGACTGTGTTGTTAAGGTGAGAGAGTGGCGTGCCAACTTCTCAACTTGTTGGGACTTCGAGGAGTGCTCTGGTGAGTGTCTTCAACATGTGGTGAAACCATGTCTAGACGTCATGGGGTTGGGCGACCGCCCCTCCTTGGAGATATCGGATGTCGTAATCTGCGCAGACTGGTAAAACAGGGCAGGCAGCGAATTGTAGCAGGTGGAGTGCAAGTGTGTCTGAGCACACAGTGCACCGAACACTCCTAACGACGAGCCGCCACAACTGACGACCCATGCATGTGCCTGTGTTATGATGTGAGCACCATTCACATGAGCAACGATGGGTTCACTGGAGCTCGTCCAAGGCACAATGACGGCCAAGGAGTATTGTACACTGCCTGCAGACCACATACAGCCCTTCATGACGATCATATTTCCCGATGGAAGTGGTATTTTTCAACAAGATAATGCGCCATGTCACAAGGCCAGGAGTGTGACTGAGCGGTTCGAGGAATACAGTGGCGAGTTACAATTGATGTGCTGGCTCCCCAACTCTACAGATCTGAGCCAAATCGAACACATCTATGATGTGGTTGAACGTGGTGTCAGAACCCATCGACCACCTTCCAGGAATTTACAGGAACTAGGTAACTAGTGTTCAAATGTTGTGCCAACTTCGTCCAGAGACCTACCAAGGCCCATTGCTTCCATATCACTATGCGTGGCCGCTGTTATCCGTACTAAAGGTGGCAATACCGGCCATTAGGTCATAATGTTTTTACAGAGCAGTGTATAGTGATTAAAATTCTTCTGGGTTATATGCTGCGTCATTGCTAAAAACTAACAACAATAATAAACTACTTTTTAAAATGTAAGGAGAAGTTAAGAAACAATAAAAGCAGGCGATAAAATGGGGACTTCAATTGTAAAACGGAGGAAAATTGGGGAAAGTTAAAACATAAAGCAAAGGGTTGGCAAAGAGAATAAAAATACACAGGATGCAGACGGGTAACATAGTAGACAGACAATTAAAAAACATGGTGACAGTCTGGTTTCTGTAAGCAAGAGATATAAAATCATACCCAGCAACAGTATGATGGCCGTTCACAACTCTTCGGAAAAGACCCACAACGCTGAACACTCACTGTAAACACTGAACTAAAATGTCAGTACAAAGAGGACACACCATAGCCTAAGGCAGATGGGGGGGGGGGTGGACCTGGACAGATGAGGGGGAAAACAAGGAGGGAGGAGAGGAAAAACGAAAAGGGGGGAGCCAAAGGAGGGAGAGGACCCATAAGGGGGCGAGGGGAAGGGCATACGAGAGAGTGAATGGGAAAAGGCAGAGGAGGGAAATGCAAAAGGACTTGGGGGAGAGAAGGGGGGCAGAGAGAGGGTAGGTGGGGAAAAAGATGGAAGGGGGGAGAGGGAGCCCAAGAAAAGGATGGAGGAAAGGAGGGGGGGTGATAATGGAGGGAGAGAGGGCATCAGCCAGGAGGGGGAGTTGATGGAAGCCACCTTGGGGTGAAGGGATGGAGGGTAGGGGGACACAACAGTGAAGACATGGCAGGGGGCGGGGATGGGAGAGAAGAGGAGCAACCAGGGGGTGAGGGGGATCAAGGCGGCGGGAGGTGCAGAGTATGCGGATATGTTCGAGGAATAGGAGCAGATAGGGGAAAGGAATGAGGTCATAGAGGATCCGCGTGGGGGACGGGAGGCGTATACGGAAGGCGAGGCGGAGTGCATGACGCTCAAGGATCTGGAGGAACTTATAGAATTTGGGGAGGGGGGGGGCAGATATCCAGGCATAACAGTGGATCGGACAGATGAAGGATTTGTAGGTGTGGAGGATGGTAGAGGGGTGAAACCCCCATGTCTGGCCAGAGAGGAGTTTGAGGAGTCAGAGCTGGTTGTGGGCTTTGGATTGGATGGAGCGGAGATGAGGGATCCAGTTGAGGTGATGGTCAATGGTGAGGCCACTGTAGGTGAGGGTGGGGGTGAGGGGGACAGGATGGGCGCAGATGGTAAGGGAGAAATCCAGGAGCCAGAAGGAGCGAGTGGTATGACCTACGATGATTGCCTGGGTCTTGGAAGGATTGATTTTCAGAAGCCACTGGTTACACCATGCAGCAGAAAGGTCAAGCTGATTCTGGAGAAGGCGTTGGGACCGTTGGAGGGTAGGCATGAGGGCGAGGAATGTGGTGTCATCGGCATATTGCAAGAGGTGTACTGGAGGGGGGGGGGGGGGGTTGGGGCATATCTGCCGTGTACAGGAGGTAGAGGAGAGGGGAGAGGACAGAGCCCTGGGGCACACCTGCAGAGGGGTAGAAGGTGTGGGAATTGGCATTATGGATGGTAACATAGGAGGGGCAGCGGGAGAGGAAGGAGGCCATCAGACAGATGTAGTTGACAGGAAGGGCATAGGTTTGGAGTTTAAACAGGAGACCGGGATGCCAGACATGGTCGTAGGCATTTTCGAGGTCGAGGGAGACAAAAATGGCAGAGCGACGGGAGTTAAGCTGGGGGGAGAGGAGATGAGTGAGGCAGAGGAGTTGGTCAATGGCAGAGAAGGAAGGTCGAAAGTTGGGTTTGGAGAACATCAGGATATGGGAGGTTTCCCACAGGTCGGGATAGAAGCCAGTGGCAAGGATGATATTGTAGAGGGTGTCCAGGACTGAAAGGAAGGAGGGAGGGCAGTGTTTGAGGTGGTGGTAGGTAATGCAGTCGTGACTGGGAGCAGTGTTGCGTTTAGTGCGGAGTATGAGGTTGACGTCCTATGTAGTGATGGGAGTGTTAAGTTCAGATGGTGGTGTGTGGCCCTAGTATTGGAAGCTAGGAGCAAGGGGAGGAACAGAGGTATTTGTACAGTCCATGATGTCAGGGAAGAGGGAATAATCAAAGTGGGGATCATCTGGGATAGAAAAAAAACATCTGAGAGGTGAGAGACGAATTGGTTGGCCTTACTGATGTTGTCAGGAAAGGGACGGTCATCAAGGAGGAGAGGGTACTGGGAGGTGGGGCGGTTCCCAGTAAAGCGGTGGAAAGCAGACCAATACTTGGAAGAGTTTATGGGGAGCGTGGTGTTGAGTTGTGTACATGTCTGGCTCCAGGCACGACGTTTCTTCGAAGTAAGCAGGTTGCGGATGTGTCATTATAATTGCCGGTGGCGGGTAAGTGTATCACAGGTGTGGAGAAAAGAGCGGTAGAGGCGGCGGGACTCTCAAAGGAGAAGGATGGCCTATGGAGGCAGGGCGGGGTGGTGAGGGTGGATGGCTTTGGTGGGGATACGGGTGACGACGGCATCAGACAAGGTCTGGTGCATGAAGGCAGCAGTGCGAGAGATGTCATCAGGAGATTGGAGGGTAAGGTCATGGCCGTCAACCTGATTGTGAATGGAGTCCTGGTAGGCATCCCAGTTGGCACGGGAGTAATCATGGACAAGTCTAGGAGGGATTTCGGGGCGAGGAGCGTTGCGGGGAGGGCGACCATTACTGAGGAGAACAGGAGAATGGTCACTGCCAATGAGGTCAAGGACATCTGCGGTGATGCGCCCAAGGAGGTTGGGAGAGGCAAGGACCACATCGGGAGTGGTATTAGATTCGGGTCGGGTGTGCTGAGGGAGAGGAATCAGGTCTCCCTGGAGGGTGGTGATAAACTGATGCCACCGCTCGAAGTCGGCAGGATCACGGCTGTGGATATTGAGGTCGGCGGCAATCACGTAGGTGGAGAAGGTGCAGTCAATGTGGGCCAGGAAATCGGACGGGATGGGTGTGCGAGGGCGGACATAAATGATGGCACGGTGGTGGTAAGGTTGGGGAAGAAGAGGCTGAGGGTGAGATGCTCGGCAGGATTGTTAAGGAGAGGTTGGGGCCAGACAGGGAGGTGCTTGAGGTGGCCTATAGCAACTCCACCACGCGCCAGAGGGTACGGGTTATTGGTGCGGTGAAGGGTGTAAGGAGCTGTGGTGACGGAGATAAGGGGTTGAAGGAAGGTTTCATTTAGGACGAAGGCATCCACGCAGTGCTGACAGAGGGTGTGGAGGAAGAGGAGTTTGTGGGTGGGCAGGGAGCGAATATTGTGGTACAGGATACGGTAGGGTTGTTGCACCATGGGAGGGGAGAGTTAGACGAGGGTGGTGAGGGGGGTGAAGGTGAAGTAGGCCTGGTTGTGGGAGTATGTGGCGTAGGTGGTATGATGGAAGATGGAACAGGCAGCGAAGGCGATTTGGGAAAGGGTGTGGGAGCGCTGGAAGGGATGGATGTTTTGGAACACAATGGTGATGAAATGGATGATGTCCTCTGCAGTAGGCGGAGGGTGGAGCGAGTTGTTGGGGTGGATGGGGTCATCGATAGGACGGAGAGGGATGGTGAGCTCAGGGGTGACTGGAGGGGGTTTCGCTTTACACTTCGAGGATTTGCATGGGGATAGGTGCTACTATTTATTACAGACTATCGATGTCTGATGTCTCTGTTGTACAAATTTTAATTGGCCCTCTAATATGATCGGCTAGTCATGACATAAGGGAAGATGGAAAGAAAGAGGCTATTCATGGATGTCCATGTCGTCAACGATTGGTAGCTGTCCGCCAATCAGCGTTCGGCTTCTGGTCGGCAAGTTCTCCTCCTGGTGTGCGCGGAAGTGGACTAACAGTTGCTCTATAGCTGTTTGTGCAGATATGTCCGTGTCCCGTGTAGCTTCTGCCACGTGACCTCTCGCGGCTTGTTGGACTGGGATGGCCGGCAGCCAGGATGCCGGGAGTTTGTAGCCATCTTCTCTGTTGATGTTGTCAGGCTGTTTAATAACTTCGATCGCCTCCCGTATTTTGCGTTCTCGCATCCACGATTGCTTCGCCAGTACTCGGGCTTCCTGGAACCTGATGGGCTGTCCACAGTCACGGTGGTGTTCCGCCAACGCCGGACATAGAGATCGTGTTCTGCTACTCGTAAGCTGACAGGTCTCCCTGTTTCTCCAATGTAGGCAGCACCGCACTCACACTGTAGTTCGTAAACACCAGCAGTGTTAAGAATTTTGACTATATCCTTGGTGGAACCTATCATTTCGTGGATTCTGTGATTGCTACGAAAAATCGGTTTGAAACTTCGTCGGCGGTGGACGTTGCCTAGCCGTTCATTGACGCCTTTTACATATGGTAAGTGTACCAGTGGAAGTTTCTCTTCTTTGCCTTCTTCACGTGTTCTGCTCCCTTTGGCTTTAGCTACCTTGCTTATGATTTTGTCATCATAGCCGTTGGCACGAAACGTGTGTTGTAGTTCCTTTAATTCATCTTTGATGTTATTTTCATCGCTTATCCGGTAGGCTCGGGCAGTTAACGTATGCAGGACAGAATATTTTTGAGCTGGGTGGTGGTGGCTCTCCACGTGCAGGTACCGATTAGTGTGTGTTGGTTTCCAGTACACTTTGTGTCCCAGTTTACCTTCAGCAGCTCTGTATACTTCCACATCCAGAAATTGCAAGGAACCATTGTTTTCGGTCTCGTGTATGAACTTTATATTTCTATACAGGCTCAAAAAGAAATTTCAAAGACAGTTATATGGAATTATATACAGACATTCGAACTGTGAAGAAATGTTCACGCTGGAGTACAAGCCTAACTCAATTAATTTATACCAAAGAACGAAAAAATATGAGGATTGTCTGTGATCAGAACTATTTTATTATTATTGACAACTATACATAAGAACAACTGATTAATGATATAAATCTCCATCAGACTGAATTCATATAATTTAAAGGACCAGTAGACTGTTTCTTAAAGTATTCATAAACAATACAAATTTCTTCATCATTAAAACTGTTCACATTTTTACCAGTTAATTGATTTAGAATTTAGAGACTATATCTTCATTCCTATCAGGATAAAATACAGATAGAATATATGAAAGAGACAATTCATACTGTTTGATACATTTATATTTAAAACTTTTATTTAATATTGATAAAACAATTTTATCCTTATTCATCCAACTACTATGCTAATTATCAAATCCCAACCATGTAATATGTACTTTATTATATTTCTTTCTTGGAATCTTTTCAACAAGATATACACAACGATTTTCTGTTTTCTGTAACTCACAATCATAAAAATTTCCTTTTACTGCTTCACGATTTAAGTCTTTTAATTTATATTTAACCTGATTACAATGAATAACAGATTCAATTTCAAAAATATGTTGACCGTGCCCTTTTTCAAAAATTCTTTTAAGTTTACTGATTCTAACTTTATCTCTTTTTCTTAAATTTCGCTTTGTCAGTAGATAAAGCAGTAGTTGGTTTATAATTATTTTCATTTACTTCCATTGATTTCATTTTTATAGTCGAATATTTTGTGTTATTGTATTCAACAACTTGATTTTCAACAAAGTCAACCTGTTTATAATTTCCTAATAAGTCAACTGCATTCCAATCTTTTCTTCAAGTGTTCTCTTAAATCTTTCAACAACAGATGCTTTTATTTCTGAAAAAGTTGAATAATGAGTAATAACATATTTTTCATCAGGTCTTGAAAATTTTTGTTGTAGAGTTCTTTTCCATTATCTGTTTGTAAATCTTTTAGATTTCTATCTTTAAATAATTTTTCAAATACATCAACTACATTCTTACCTGTTTTGTCTTTAACTCGAGGAGCCCAAGCAAATTTTGGATAAACATCTATAATTGTTAATAAATACTTATATCCTTTCTTGATTTTTGACATTCCTTTCAGATACTGTGGCAGCCACAAGTGTTGTACTGGAGTTCCAATACAGCAGTCATGGCTGCCGCATCACGGTCACGAAGTGGGGTCGAGGCAGTGCCAGATAAGTTTTACAGTCTTACGATAATTTATGGAGTTGTAGATTTAGTTTGACGATGTCCCCTATCGACAAACGGTAGATACTGTTATTCTGAAGAACGCTGGGTTATCCTGACTGAAACCTAGGTCAATTCTATGTAAACCGTGTATTGAGGGTGTTCATTACTAAAATTAAAAATTTATTAATGCATTTGCGATTGCTGCAGAACTACCAGGAAGTGAACGAATAGTTTCTAGATACGGTAATGCAGCTAATGGTAATGGAATAAATCGACCTTCATGTTTTGTTAGTCTAGAACCTTCTTTCATTTTGTCAGATATTTGGTAATCTTTTTCACAATGTGAATGCCAAATGCAATAAGTAAATTTCCACCAGTTTTTCAGCTTTCATTCTTTTTTCTGCATCAGTAAAAAATTTCATCGATACTCTGTAACTGTTGATTATTTAATTTAATTTTAATTGGTCTTGATTTAGTTTTGCCACTTGGTAGCAAAATATAATCATTACTAAAGTTATTCATTTATATAGATAAAAAATTTATAAGGATTAATAATCTTGCAACAACCAATCATTTTTATCAACACTAAACCCATTCCTAATTGTCGCTTTCCATACATTATTTCTCTTAACTGCAGTTGCAGCTATTTTTTCTTGTAATAAAATATCACTTGCATACATTCTTTCTTTTGCAGATAATTGAAGTTATTTATCAACACAACATCTAGATTCTAAATCTTTTTGATCATGATAGGCAATGTCACGTTGTTTGTATGCCTCATTTACTGAATTCATTGCTGTATCACCCCAGACAACAAAATCTGTAGCCAGGTAGATGCATTTCAAATAGAAGTTTGTTAAATAATGTATTTATTGATCCTTTACCATGTTTTTCACTTTTCCAAAATGGGTGAGTAAGATTATTATAAAACTAATTAGATCTCGAATTCCTTCAGGATTATTGATAAAAAACATCGAATTATTAGTTAACATCTGTATTATGCCAACTTAATCATTACAATAATTTTTATTTCCAGCTAATTTTTCACTATGAATTATTGTTAATCTGTCACTCAAATCTCTAACATCATTCATCAAAAGATATTCAATGGGTTTTTCAGAATATTTCTTAATTGACCCTTTACCTTTTTTCTCAGGCGAATTTATTTCTGAATAATTTAAAGAATCTTCTTAAGTTTGGGAAATAGTCATCAACAATTATTTTTATCAACTATTTAAATTTGTCACAATACTTGATTTTATTTCATTTTGGCTATTCTCAGTATATAATGCTCCTGAACAATATAATATATCTGGTAATTAGATAAACCAAAACCATCAAATTTTTTATTCATGTTGTCCATAGTAATCTGTTTCTCAGTTAAAAGTTTCGTTAATCTGTCTGTTCCTTCATAAGTCTTAATTTATCTCCATTGAATTCAACTTGTAATTCACCAACATATTTAGATATACAAACAGGTTTCAATCCTAAGACTTCAACTTTACTATGATTAATGTACTTTAACACTGTTTCACTAAAATTTATTTTTTTAACATCACTATCCATTATATTTTAATAACACCTCTCTTGTTCTTACTTGTAGTCTCTTCTTCACATTTTTCCAATACTTCTGTAGTTCTGATTCACTTAATTTATAATCACATTCTGGAGTTTCATGAGATTTAATTTCTGGTGTATCTCCAAGATCTTCTGTATAATGACAGTAGGAAATCATACATTTTTCATCCTCTCTGTTTTCTTCAATAGCTTTCAGAACATTATTACCTAAAACTTCTATTTCTTGTTTCACTTGTTCAATAGCATCGATAACTGGTTGATCTTCTTTTTTTTTTACATCTTCCAAATTGTATTCTTGGTTGTTTTTTCCAAAGATTTAACTGTTCTTTCAATTCTTCAACCTTCTTTCCATTTCGTTTAGCCTTTTTAACAACTACTGGGTCCTGTTCTGCGAAAATTAATTAGAGATGAAAACTGTTAATCAAACTTTTTACATCTATCATTTATGTTTAACTTTCTTGTTTAATGTTTATGTTTGACATTTATGTTATTATGAAATTCTGTATTTTATTTCTGAAATACCTTCATTTGGTTTTCTGGTCATGTCTATTGTAAAAAGTGCAAATTGATTATTCCAGTATTTACTACACATTTCTCTAAAATCATCAAATTTTAAATCACTTCCAACAAACTCGTGGTAAATATAATTGAAATTTGTGTCATCTTGTCTGAAAACATTTAAAATATTACGATTATCTCTGACTAACTGTTTTGGTATTTCTGAGTAAGTCTGAGCTATATAATAACAATCTGTTCCTTATGTCTTGCTCTAGTAAAATATTGTCTAACTACATCATGATTTTCAAGAATGAAGTCGTCTAAAACTACTGCTGAATTATCTAGACATTCATATAATGAAATAATTTTATCATTATTTTCAATAAAAGTATCAATTTTTTGGTTATCTCTAGTTTTATACACTTTTTATAAAGGTAAAGTATTTGGGTTAATCTAAGCTTTAGAAGTATAAATACTACTGATTAATTTTGTTGAAATTCAACCATCATGAAGCTCAAATACAATTAGCAATCATTAACGTAGTTTTCCTACATCCACTAGTTCCTGATTTCACATCGAATAGAAACTGGTAGAAGTATACCATGTTTATTTTTTTATTTGGTTTCTGTAATTCAAAATTTTGGCTCCCAATCTGCCATTTACTTCAACAAATTTTTATTAATATCAATGCTTCATCTATTTCAGTTGAGTGTTAAATCACATGTTCTTAAAAAAGGTTAACTGTTCCAGTAATAAGAAAAATATAAAAATGTTACATTAGTTAGTTTTATAACCTTTTTGAACTCCAAATATTATATCAAAAACTGAAAAACTGTAATGAGATGGAGATATGATAGAAATTCCTGTAGTTTAGTAAAGTTTTAAAAATTTAGAAAAATTTATTCATACAAAAAAGCCAAATATTCACATTACAGGAGATGAAATTTTAAGTAGAATTACTATTGAAAGTGATGTAAAATTGTATATGGATCTAAAAAATGGTATTGGGAGTGTGTTTGGATTTGATAGGCAAACTGTTGAAGCCAATAAAAAGACTGTTGGTAATGTTGTTCCTAAAATTATTCCATTTGATTTAATTAATATAAATTTTAATCTGGTAGCTGATGTAATGTTTGTTGAACATAGTAATCATTTTCATTGAGAGAGTAGTATTATTGCTTTATTCTAGCCTAATGCTGAATTTGGGAGACCATTAATTTATCTACCACGTTATGATGTAGACATTCCTGTTTTTGATCCTATTCTAGATTTCGAAATTACTGCAACCGATGAAAATGACGATTTGATTGACTTTAATGGTGCTTGCGTTACAGTTATTTTAACACTGTCTTACTTTTAAAGTGTCTTAATAAACTTTATTGAGAGTTGTCAGTTCTACCCATTCCCTGTGACTACAAAAAGTAAAAATACCTTAAATGCAACCAACAAAGGTAGAGATACAGAAATAAATATTGGCGATGGATGGCTTCATCCAAATCATGCACAGTTGTACATTAACTTTAGAACTGTTATATCTAATCATGATAGATCAGAATCAGATTGTCCAACACGTGATGGAACATCCAATAATAAAATTAATTGATAATTATGTGGCAAAACTGTTTGATTTTATGACCATGAAGACAGGAAATAATATATTATCTAGAATGCAACATCCTTTTATTTCATCAACAGTTATGTTATATTGCATTTCATATGTTACTGTAAAATAATCTTAAAAGGGCAAATTCTAAATAATGGAAAGATAAGGAGTGTGAGAAATGAGGTACTTTATCCACTTGGACTACCTAGTGGATTTTTTTAAAGATTATAAAGAACTTATGTTGGAAGTAATTTTTATTAGATCTTCTAGTTCTGCAATTCTTAGATGGCCTGATTATAATGATGCTCGAGTTGAAATTAAATATGCACTCCCTAAGGAAGGAAAATTGTAATACAATCGATGGAAATTCATGTACAAATTGTTAAATATGAACCAAATTACGAGTTACAACAATGAGAAAATATTCTGAAAAATCTGAAAATTCCGTTGCTGCAGGGTTGAGTGGTAAGAAAAATTTTGAACTTGTTGGCAAAAATTACTATAACTCTGTAAAATTTTATATGCCATATTTTGTATTTGTTACATTTCTGAGAAATCGTAAAAATAATCTGTAATTTGACTCTTCATTATTTGACCATGTTAATCTACAAAATATATACTTGAAAAATGGAATAAACAAAATTTTTCCATACGAGTTGTGGATTGTTAAACCTTCAAATAGTTTTCTCAAAACATACAATGCAATTCTCCATTTAAAACAAGTTATACTACTCAGAACAGATACTGATGTAACTCCAGATAGTTTCACTACAAATTATCCAATCCATTTGATTAATAAAACTCATAGAAAGAATATTGTAACTTCGCAGAAAACGACTATGAAATTTTGCACAAATTTTAATGAAAAAATTTCTTCAGATACTTTACCGTATGTAACAATGTATGGTAAGAAAAATTTAACTCATGTGGCCCAGCACAGATTATCTACTAGAGATTTTTAATTATACAACGAATAAAAAAATTAGAAAAAGTTATAGAAGTCTTAACTTCATGTTTCTAGTTCCTTTGGAAGTATTTTCAGACAGATAGAGGAAATAAAAACTGAAAAAATTTGATATGTCAATTAGAATATGCTAGCATTTTGAATTTTCAAAATCGGTTAATGTTTGTGTGAAATCGACGTTTGTTCCCCCATGCAACCATACAAAACAACATAGGTCTTGCCTGTGTAAGCCTTCTCATGCAAGTGACTGTTCTGAGATTATACAGCTCGTATTTACCTGGTAGTGCGTAGCCTCTAGATAGGATAATACTGACCCAGTGCAACACTACCATCAGTGCTGGCGTCAGAGGAAATGAGATAAGGGCGCATGCTGATTGTACTCTGTTTCATATCACATACACATTCTCTCACGCCATTCACTAAACCGTTCATAACTTCATTTGAAGGTGGCGCTGAAGCAGTACAGGAATGTACTTGGAGTACATATAGACTGGAAACACTTTCAATTACTTATTGCACAAAACCAAACATTGTACATATATCATACATATGTCGTTTTGAAGAGAAGCCCTGAATGTTTTTTTCATGTATACCGCCACAGTGTAGTTTGGTAATTTGCCAATAGACAGCGCTAGTCGCAAACATGAAGAGTCCAGGTGCAGATGGAGCTTTCTGTCTGTTGGAGTTTGACAAAAACTAGTGTACTACAGCAGTTCAATGGATCTTTAGAACCAAGTACAGTAAGAAGCCATCAACAAGGAGGGCCATTTGCCACTGACACAACAAATTCGTTACGACAGGTTGCTTGTGCCCAGCAAAGAGAAGCGGATGTCCCAGTGTGAGTGAAGTGAATGTGGAGCGCGCACAAGAGACATTCATTAGGAGTCCAAAGAAATCTGTGTGTCATGCATCCCGTGAACTCGAAATGGTTCCAATGATAGCATGGAAAGTCCTGCGACAGAAGCTGTCTATGAAACCAGGCAAATTGCAGCTAGTGCAGAAGCTCAATGACTATGACAAAGATAACCATCTTGAATTTCGTTCGCAATTGCAACAATTGAATGAGGATGGGGATGGCATTGTTGATCACTTAATTTTTAGTGACGAAGTCACTTTTGACACTATAATGGGAAAGTGAACAGGCGCCATTGTTGAATCTGGGATACAAAGCATCCACACAAATGCATTGAATTTCAGTGCGATTCCCCAAAGGTAAATGTTTTTTGTGGCTTGTCACATCAAAAACTGTATGAGCCATTCTTCCTCTTCAAGAGCACTGTCAATGGAATTCCTACTTGGACATATTGTAGCAATGGCTGATGCCTCAAATGCAATTGAATTCCCCATTAATCTTTCAGCAGGATGAGGCTCCACACCATTTTCATCATGAAATTCGTGGATACCTGAACACGGAGCTGTCACATCGATGGATCGGCCGTGTTACAGAAGGGGACAGCTGTTTCATGAACTGACCTCCCCAATTACCAGATCTCACCCCATATGACTTTCTTCTGTGGAGACACATTAAATATCTGGTGTATGTACCGCCTCTTCCACGTGATGTAAGAATACGACAAGTGACTGCAACAGTCAATGATGCCATGCTGGGACTGGTATGGCAAGAATCCGATTACTATATTGACATCTGCAGGGTCACTCATGGTTAGCATATCAAATGTTTGTGAAAAAAAGCTTTCAGAGTTTCTCTTCAATATGCAATATCTATGACATCTGTGCAATGTTTAGTTCTTGCGCAATAAATAATTGAAAGTGTTCCCAAACTTTATTTACACCCTATTTTAACATATAATATTCCTTTTAAATCTTATTTTGAGTGTTGTTAAGGAATGTTACATGTTATTTACATTTCATATCTTTAATTAAAGTACGAAAAGGTAAAGAAAATAATTTATTTACAAATGAAAATAAACTGATGAAAATTGCATTGCACAGTACTTTGTCATTCAGAATCTAAACTGTATGTACAAACTGTGATGGAAAACATATGCTCCCAGAATGCTCCATGGCAGGAGTGGGCTGGCCACACAAGTAATGGAGATCATCGAAAATCAAGTTTCTGCTGTTTGAGCTACATCCCCGCAATACCAGATGCAAAGAAGGACAGCTACCTGGACTTTGAGACAGACATTGAAAAAAAATCAAGAGTGGGAAGAAATAAGGAGAAAAAAATCAAGAAAACGCCCTTTAGGTTTCCTTCATTTGGCGCTGAAGGATTTTGGACTTCCTGAGAGCGGATTTGTTATTTAAATTAACCCTAACTGCACAGTTAAATAATAAAATACCCTGAAAAGGAAAGACAGTAAAATTTAAATATGAATTATTGATTGTGTGAATGAAGGAAATTTTTTTCTTTATGTGCATCTTTTATAAATGGAATATTAACTGTATTACCTTAGGTTAAACTCTTGTAAGAAAAAGTAATTACTTTATAACAGGTGAATGTGATAAGAAAAAATATTAATTTTTAATAATTTTCTAAGTTATATGTACCAAATTAAGTGTTTTTTTTTAAATGAAAATAAGTGGATTTTGATAGAGAATTGTGAGTAAAGTAGATAAAAGGTAGGGTCCTGGATAATTTGGGTCGGTCCTGGTGTGAGCCAAGACTGAGCAGGATGAGCTATGACCTGTACTTTTTATCTACTGGTTTAAGAATTCAGAGCACTTTACAGCTGTAATTTGCTGAATAAATTGAATGAATGAGTAAATTCATGGAGACAGTCATAGGTTTAGAAATGAGATATTCATTGAGAACATACTATACCATAAACATGTATTAATGATACATTTCTATGCAGTATCTGTGACTATGACCCAAAAAACTCATCAGATATTTAAAATTTGAGTTATTGGTATAAAACGTGAATCACATCAAATCATTTATTGCGTATTTGTAGCTTTTATGGTTGCATCACCTGCTTTTCAAAACTCAAATGCACATCTAGGTAGAACTTACTCTAGTTTCCGTACACAGAATCGCCTGATGCCCTGCATAACGTAACTAGTGTGGCAGTGAGTGAAGAATTCAGTTTACACATGCTTGAGTGGTTGCATTGCCAACAATGGACTGGGAGCTGAACTCTAGCAGGATGATGGCATATGTGATGACAGTTGCTAAGAAACCAGTCAGCAGGCTGCCATCCACAGAGAACAGTGAGCAGGCGCTGAAGGTTACTGGGCTGTGGTGCACTTGCTGAGACAGCTGCTGCAGCTGCTGCGACAGCTCCTCCCGACCACCCACTGTGAAAAAGATAAGATTCACAGGCTACTATACACAGAGAACAGCAAGAAGGTTCTTAATGCAATGTTGCCATGGCGCAGTTGGTGAGACACCTGTCTTCCGATCACCCACTCTGAAAAAGGCAAGATTCAGCAGGCTGCCATCAACAGAGAGCAGCAAGTAGGTGCTGACAGCGAGGCAACCATGGCGCTGAATGGTGGAACACCTGTCACAGCGCCTTCGCACGATGATCTTCAACACTGAGGGAGATGTCACATAGAAAAAAGTAATATAGAATAAGTTACTGCAGCACAATATATTGAGGAAATAGTGTGAGATGTTTGGGGCGCATATGCTGTAGAAGTCACTACATTCTTTTGGAAACTACTGTTTATTAGATGTTTGTAATACTTTGGCTCGATTGGATGTCATCTGAATATCAATTAAGATTCGAACAACAGGGAGTGTGTTGCCAAAAGTCCACATTTTGCTCTCTGTGGCCAGTGACAGTTAAATGGGATGCTGGTCACATGTGCACATCGCACTTCTCATACACAGGAAATGAACTGATGTTTTATTGTAGCTCATTGGCACTCAATTTACATGTGACACTAAGAGCTGTGAAGGCATGAGATAACAAGTAATTTTAATTTGATTGTAATACCAAATAATCCTTCTTGCCTGAAAAAGACTTTGGGCACTCACCCAAAAGCAGTCTGTTTACCACCCTGTCATTCATATGACGATAAAAGGCAAACACAGTAGTGAAGACCAACTACTCTAAGTACCTTAGGTTCCATGGACAACTGGTTGATAAGCTGGTGTTGCAACATATCGACAAGGGCCTGTTTGGCCAATTGGTGCTTCTGAGGCAGTTCTTCCATGGGCATCACTTGGTGGTTCTCATTGCTGGGCGGCGGTTTAAATTGTTCCTGAGGGTTTGGGTCTTGAATGAGGTGATTTCCTGGGCTAATTACTAAAGCACTGCTGATACCCTCAGAATTTACTACAATACTGATTGATTGTCAAGTGAGTCTTTGAGACTACCAAGTTTTAGATGCAGCATGGAAAGTATCTAGTTCGTTTTAAATGCTGAACAGATGCCTCAGAGCTCCAACAACTTCTGTTGTGATTGAAAAGCCTTGAAAACCATGAGTACTTATATACTCTCAAAGGAAATTAGGAAAGCATTGCAATTCAGATCGTTGTAGTTTCCTTTTTCAAAGTATTTTCCACAATACTCGTTGTATCTCTTCATGCCTCAGAATGAGTTACAATTTTTCTCCAGAGTAAAATCTAAATTTCATTTTTCTGTTGTATGGCTTTGGATTTGTTGAAATTTCGTTCCTTTGCTGACAGTTTTATTTTTTAATTGTTTAAGCAGTTTCCCTTTCAGGACTCCAAGACTCTATGGAACTCATTCCACAATTGAGAAACATTGTGTATGGTTACTGTAAGCCTAACCCAAGACTTAACAATAAATAACAACGCATTGAAAATATCCTATCAAACAGAATTCGTATCATGGTTATTAATGTAGAGCTCCATCGAAATTAATTATTATGAGCTATACTTCAAGGCAGGATGATAAGTGTGTTACTGTTCTGCACTTTCATCCAGGTTATTTGCAGATGATGCACTTGTATACAGGGATAGGAATCATTAGAGAATTGTTACAAAACACAGAGAGACATGTCTAGTTCCAACTATGGCCACAGATCTTCACTATAAATGAATGTGACACACTGGTGTGCAGCCCGATGAAACTTGGACCATGCATAGAATCAACTGCTATTGTATAGTAACGAAGGTAACCATAGGAAATACGAACAGAAATGACACATTTATTCAAAGACAATAATTACACTGGAGTCGCTGCCGTTCATAGTAGTCCCGCAGGCATTACAGAAGGTGGGGTGTGGTTCTTAATAGGGTGTGTGATTTCCATGGACGGCAATGCAAGCTCAGCAGTAAGCTCCCATGCTGATCATAAAGCTGCTAAAGAGTTGTTGTGGTAGGGCGTTCCACACCTTCATCAGTGTGATTCACAGTTGCTGGATGGTCATTGGTTCATGGGGATGTTATGCAATACGCCTCCCAAATTGATCACACACGAGTTCGACAGAATTTAAGTCAGGGGACAGGCAGACCTGTTCAGGTGCGAAAGTGTGGCAAGCACAATGTTGCATAGATCTACCGACCTCCATATCTCTGAACATGATATACTCAACTATCAACATTATTGTGACGCTGTACTCCTTCTCTATTTGTGGCTTTTCCGATGTACATTTGGTCCTGGCTTCCTGACTGGATGACAGTCTGTGACTGCATCGAACAGTGCAAGAGGAAGACCTTAGAATGAGAGGTTACTCAGTGAATGGACGGGCCTGCTCATTCTCCATCTTATATCTCATTTCACACTGCACAGATGTGGGCTGAACGTATATATTCAAAGATCAACTCGGTATGTGAATGCTAAACAGTTTCCCAGAATGTCACATTGCTTTCTTTTTTTCATTACTGAGCATATTTCCATTTTCCCTTGTGTCTAACAGAGTGAGCATTCCAAGTTTCTGTCATTAGTCGGTGTCACATCTGTAGTGCTGCAGTCACTGGTGGTGGTGAGAAATTCAAAATCCAAGATTGTGGATGGTGGGAAATTTAGAAATTGAAGATGATGGATAGCAAGAAATTTTCCAAAAATACAAAGTGGCAGTGGTGGTGAATTTACAATGCTAGTTGGTGGGAAAATTTAAAAAAATGAGTTATGGTAGGAAATAGAAAACTCTAAGATGTAGGAACTAGCCCAGTTGTGCTTTATATTCCTTACCAATTACACTCCACCTTTCTCTTTAGCCAATCGCAGTCTTGCCCTTTAAGGACCATTAAAATGAATCAACCAATCAAAATTCAAGATAGTGGCGCTAACCGAGTTGTGACAGTGGGAAATAAAAAAAATTCCAATTTGGTATTCCTACTCTAGTAGTATGTAAATCCTACCCTCTTCTTATACTATTCCCCTTCACCATCTCCAACCAGTGACAGGATAGTATTAAAGTGGACATAGCCAATCAGAATGTAGATGCATGCTTCTGGCATAAAGTTCAAAGACATTCTTTATTTCTGTAACTTTTGCCAGCCGAAGTGGCCGAGCGGTTCTAGGCGCTTCAGTCTGGAACCGTGAGACCGCTATGGTCGCAGGTTCGAATCCTTGCCTCGGGCATGGATGTGTGTGATGTCCTTAGGTTAGTTAGGTTTAAGTAGTTCTAAGTTCTAGGGGACTGGTAACCTCAGATGTTAAGTCCCATAGCGCTCAGAGCCATTTGAACCATTTTTTTTCTGTAAATTTCACTTGAAACTCAAAGATATTTGTGTAAAATAGCAAGTACATTTACCTCAGAATCGTGTACAGACTCATATCTCTATATTTAAACAGCATAATATTTAAATGATGCAGGCAGATGTGTAAAAATTGTGTCAACTTCAAAGTAACGCATTACTTCCATAACCTGCACTTGAATAGGTGCCTTGGTTAAGGATATTCACGTAAAGTAGCACAAGATACTTGCATCACAATTGTGTATTGTAGACACACACACACACACACACACACACACACACACGCACACACCTGAATCTTTGATGGTCAGTGGAGAATGACAGTCAGTGGAGAGTTATGTTCAGTGGAGACTGATAGTGTAGGGATAATAATAATCAATTTACAGGGTGTTATTATTACCCTCTGGATACTATTGAGTGGGATAACTTACCTATTGGAAGGTACTGGGTGGAACAGTGAAGACCATCACCTCATATGCTCCTTTTCTATTTCCCTCTCTCTCTCTCTCTCTCTCTCTCTCACACACACACACACACACACACACACACACACACAAACATCTGAATTCTAAGTTACATCAAAGAAAACATCGATATGAATTGTTTGTATCAGTTCAAAATAGCATTAATGGTTGAACTTAAACGATAGTACACAAATATACACTTATGAGCCAGAACATTATGACCACGTATCTAGTATCTGGTGTGTCCAAATTAGGCATGGATAACATCTGCAATGCACTGTGGCATGGAAGCAGTGAGGCCTTGGTAGGTTGCTGGAGGCAGTTTGCATCATATCTTCACACACAAGTTACCTAATTCCCACAAATTCTGGGCAGGGACCGGCCCCTTTCAGTGACACGCTAGATGTGCTCAATCAGGTTGGCGAGTTTGGAGGGGGGGGGGGGCAGCACATCAATTGAAACTCCCTACTGTGTTCCTTGAATCACTGCATCAAACTCCTGGCCTTGTGACATGGCGTATTATGTTGTTGAAACATGCCACTGCTTTCGGGAAATATGACCGTCAAAACGGGTGTGCGTGGTCTGCAACCAATGTGCAATACTTCTTGGCCATCATGGTGCCTTGCACTAGCTCCACTGAAGCAATGGATGCCCAAATGAATCTTTCCCAGAGCATAATGGAGTCGCCTCCAGTTTCTCTCTGCTCTGCAGTAGAGGTGTCAAGGAGTTGTTGCCCTGGAAGACAACGGATTTGTGCCCTCCCGTTGATGAGAAGGAGAACGTATCAGGATTCATCACGCCATGCAACACACTGCTACTGTGGCAATGTCTAGTTTCGATGGAACATGCCCATTTCAGGTGGAGTTGCCGATGTCTTGGTGTTAACATTGGACATGCAGGGTCATCGACTGTGAAGGCCTATCCTTAGGAGTGTTCAAAGCACTGTGTGTTCAGATACACTTGTACTCTGCCCATCATTAAACTCTGATATTAGTTCTAACACACCTCGCCGCCTGTCCAGTTTTACCAGTCTGCCCAGCCTATGACATCCGATCTCCCTAATGAGGGGGCCATCCAACATCATACCTCTGGACATGGGTTCACTTTGGTTTCACCACGTGTAGAAGACACTCACTATATCACTAGAGCACTTCAACACTGGACAAGTCGTGCAGTTTCCAAAATACTCATGCCAAGCCTCCTGGCCTTCACAACCTACACTTGGTTAAACCCAGACAGATCATGCGCCTTCCCCATCTACTATGTACTGCACGCTCACTGATACTATATTCACTCTGCATGTTCTGATTAGCTGTTGTTTCTAACCAGGTAACGCTCTTATCACATTAAATGGTTTATATCGATAGTTTGTATGAGGTCACAATGTTCTGGCTGAAAAGTGTTATGTAAACATCTGAGAAACATGTTATGGACTTAAGTGCAGGCACATGCTGGGAGACGTTTATAAGGCTGGTGTGGGAGATACCTCCTCAGGTGAAAGGTGTCTGATACACAGGTCAGCCAGGTCTGCTAAGAGACAGAGACAGAGAGAGAGAGAGAGAGAGAGAGAGAGAGAGAGAGAGAGAGAGAGAGAGAGAGAGATTATGTATGTCAATTCACTAATATTATGTTGCATGAAGCACAAACAATATATTACAGGTGGAGTGGGAAGGAGAGACACAAAGTATTCTAGTTATAAAATTTATTATAATTTTTTTTACATTGCTATATTCAGTGTATTTTACAAGTTCATACCATATTTTACATACAATATTTTTACATTTAGTGTTTTAGGTACAATGTTCTTTTATTTAATGTTTTTATATTGCAAAAATTACAAAAAAGTTGCATCAATGTTTTTACATTTGGGCATTGTACAGTATTTTTATATTTTTTCACTATCTGATCAGAATGAAGAAGCAACAAATGCCTGTCGGAAAGTATACATCAAGATAATGAGAACATCAGATAATTAGAAAGAAGTATATGAATTTACATCAGTTTCAATTTACAGTTTCACACATATTTTTCAGACATTTACATTGCTTACGTTTTTAAACATCTACAGTTTTATGTTTCTACAGGTATTCATATTTTTCAAGCTTTCACTATAAAATGAATCATAATTTTTCATGAAGTAATAGTCTGAAGCTACTTTATTTACCTTTTCTGGAAGTATCGAATGTTTGTCATTATGTGTAGATAAGGAAAATTGTGTTGTTTAGTACTAGAAACAAGAAATTGCTTCGACTGAATCGCAGACTGCACAGTAGGTTTTTTTCTGGATCCAGCGCACGTTGTCTGTAACGATCTATGGTTAACGTATTAACAAAAGATTAAGCATCCAGACTTTTTCTTGAGAGCATACATTACTTCTTGTAGACCAAGAAATTCTATAATACGTTCACTATTGAGTTCATCTTTCATTAAACCAACGTCTTTTTCATTCACCAGCAGGTCAGAGGGTATCCATTATTTGCACGCCTTAAGCCTAGAATCTCATAGACACATATCGCTCAAGGTAACGTTGTAATGTGATAGATGAAGCTAGCAGCATTTGTGAAGTGCACTATTGCATGATTTGCCGGAAACTTGTTTAATATTCATCCATAATGGTAGTCGATAATAAATGTTGTCGAGATATTCATAATGACCATTCCTGCTACAATGGGTTTATCAAAAGATGATAGCATGAGGGTGTTCTGGTCTAAAGCAGGTTACTGATTATGCTATCGATGACTTCACTGATGAGTCATAGGATTCGCCAGTTGCCAATTTGCGATTGGCCAAAGATATTTTTGTTTGCTAATTACTTGGACATGATTATCTAAGTTGTAAGGTAGAAGTAATGGACACAGAAATGATGGGTGGTGCATCAAGTAATTATCACCTGAGTTTTGAAGGGTTGATCCTGAGGAGCCATTGGCTACACGAGGAGATTAACTGACTGAGATTGGTTTGGTTGAGATTTCTGGGATTTCTGGAGTGTATGGCAGAGGACGAGGAAAGTGGTATTATCTACACACTGAAGGAGTTGGGCTGGTGGAAATGTTTTGGGCATATCGGCAGTGCAGAGGACATGATAGAGGACAGAACGTTGGCACAGCATCGAAGACACAGGTATTGGTGTTGTTAATAGTGACAAGGATGGGCGATTGGAGAGGAAGGATGCAATAATGTAGGCACAAACAATGGGAAGTGCCTAAGCCTGGAGTTTGAAGAGTAGACCAGAATGCCCAGCAGGGCGGAATAGGTTCTCTCTAGTTTAGGGAGATAAAAATAGCGGATTTACGGCTGTTAAGCTCATGGGATAGCCCATGGGAGAGGAGCAGGGGCTGGTCATCAGAGGAGAAGATGGGATCGAAGTCGCACTCAGTTCTGTTAGCAACTAAAAGTTTTTATATGTAACAGCCGTATATCAAACACATTTCACAATCACACAAGGTTATACTTATTTACGAATTGAATCGTAACTGTCAAAAAATTTGGTAAATATAGAAGAGAATGATGGCTTTTATCCTTCTTATGCATGGCATTTAAACACGAAAAAACAGTCACCACCATCAGACGCTAGACCACAGTGAATCCTCTGGACATGGTCCAGAGACAGAAGGCAATTAGAGCCCCCCAATCATCCATCTGATGGAGGTTGACGCTGATGCTCTGAATCACGCAGTTCGGCCCAGAGCGCTGGCGGCAGGCGGCTGTCAACAGCGGCACCTTACTCAGGTCTAATAGTCAGCAGCAGCAAGTGGTGCGTCACTCCAGTGAGAGGCAGCGCCATTTCCATCGCAATATATTAATGCGAAAGTTTACAGAACATACATCTGCGACAGGCAAGAGAACGATTCATACCCAAACGAAAAATTTCCCTGTTGAATAGTATGTTTGCACACAAGACGAGAATACAGAATTCAGCCGACATGAGATAATAATTTAACACCAACCAGCAGTTCCTAGGTCCATATCTTCAAGTACAATGAGCAGAACAGTACTACACAGAATAGTTGAAGAAGGACATATGAGTATTGTATGGATACCAGTGGCTTCCTCACAAAACTGAGAGCTTACACTGAGGTGGCAAAAATCATGGAACACCTGCTAATATCTTGTCGGACCTCCTTCTACCCGGCGTAGTGCTACAACTCGATATGGCGTTACCTCAAAAAGTCGTTGGAAATCCCCTGCAGGAATTTTGAGCCATGCTGCCTCTTTTGCCATCCATAATTGCGCAAGTGTTGCCAGTGCAGGATTTAGCGCACTAATTGACTCCTCGATAATGTCTCTTAAATGTTGGGTGGGATTCATGCCGGGTGATCTGGGTGGCCAAATCATTCACTCGAACTGGCCAGAATGTTCTTCAAAACAATCGCGAACAATTGTGGTCTGATGACATGGCGCATTGTAATCCATAAAAATTCCGCCTTTGTTTGGGAACATGAAGTCCATGAGTGGCTGCAAATGATCTCCAAGTAAGTGAACATAACCATTTGCTGTCAATGATCGGTCCAGTTGGAGTAGAGGACCCAATCCATTTCATGCAAACAGAACCCACGCCATTATGGAGCCAATACCAGTTTGTACAGTGCCTTATTGACAACTCATAGGCTTCGTGGGGTCTGCACACACTCGAAACCTACCATCAACTCTTACCAACTGAAACTGGGACGCATCCGACCAGGTCACAGCTTTTCAGTTGTCTAGGGCCCAACAGATTTGGTTACCAGCCTGGGAGAGGCGCTGCAGGCGGTGTCGTAGTGCTAGCAAAGGCACTCGCGTCGGTCGTCTGCTGCCGTAGCCCGTTAACGCCGTATATTGTCGCACTGTCCAAACAGATACGTTCTTCGTATATCACACATTGATTTCTGTCGTTATTTCACGCAGTGTTGCATCTCTGTTAGCACTGACAACTCCACGCAAGAGACGCTCTCCTCGGTCGTTAAGTGAAAGCTATACGGGGTGAGAGGTAATGTCTGAAATTTGGTATTCTAGGCACACTCTTGGCATTATGAATCTAGCAATATTGAATTTCCTAACGATTTCCGAAATGGAGGGTCCTATGCGCCTAGCTCCAACTACCATTCTGCGTTCAAAGCCTGTAAATTACCGACGTGTGGCCATAATCGTCGGAAATCATTTCACGTAAATCACCTGAGTACAAATGACATCTACGCCAATGCACCTGAATTTTATACCTTGTGTAGGAGACCTAGGACACGCCGCGCAGTGGCCAGAGCAGTAGCGACCAGACAAGGTCGCGAGCCAAAAATAGATACATGACACATGCCTCTTTATCCAGTGTATGTACGGTCACTAGAGCATCTCAGGGCCCCGCAGAGAACTAAAACACCAAGAAGAATCGCTTCACGGCTTTTGGCAAGATCAGTGTGTAGTTTTTATTTTTTTTAAGACAAGGTATCATGAACGACAGAGTGCATTTCTCCACCCTTAAGAACAACATGCTAGGAACCACTCAATTCAATTATAAATACCAGGTATAGTCCGTATTTTTTTCCTGTGGTGACATCTCGGAACTCTATTGAACACTGACCAGAAGTCAAGGACACCGTATCTATCACCTTCTGGGTTTCCTGGTCGAACGGAGTGAGCTGAGTTCCGAACAATCAATGTTTATGGATACTCATTTAACTAAAGTTTGAAGCTCATCTTTTCGTTCTCCCGTGTTTGCGATTTAAAAACTGGGTTGTTTTGGAAATTAGCCTTCTACAAACACAAACTAATTGTGTTTGCATAAGGGTGATCACCAAAACAACCCAGTTTTTTAATGTTTATGGAATGCATGTTGTTATTCTGTCTACCCCCCCATGAACCATGGACCTTGCCGTTGGTGGGGAGGCTTGCGTGCCTCAGCGATACAGATGGCCGTACCGTAGGTGCAACCACAACGGAGGGGTATCTGTTGAGAGGCCAGACAAACATGTGATTCCTGAAGAGGGGCAGCAGCCTTTTCAGTAGTTGCAGGGGCAACAGTCTGGATGATTGACTGATCTGGCCTTGTAACATTAACCAAAACGGCCTTGCTGTGCTGGTACTGCGAACGGCTGAAAGCAAGGGGAAACTACAGCCGTAATTTTTCCCGAGGACATGCAGCTTTACTGTATGATTAAATGATGATGGCGTCCTCTTGGGTAAAATATTCCGGAGGTAAAATAGTCCCCCATTCGGATCTCCGGGCGGGGACTACTCAAGAGGGCGTCGTTATCAGGAGAAAGAAAACTGGCGTTCTACGGATCGGAGCGTGGAATGTCAGATCCCTTAATCGGGCAGGTAGGTTAGAAAATTTAAAAAGGAAAATGGATAAGTTAAAGTTAGATATAGTGGGAATTAGTGAAGTTCGGTGGCAGGAGGAACAAGACTTTTGGTCAGGTGATTACAGGGTTATAAATACAAAATCAAATAGGGGTAATGCAGGAGTAGGTTTAATAATGAATAAAAAAATAGGAGTGCGGGTTAGCTACTACAAACAGCATAGTGAACGCATTATTGTGGCCAAGATAGACACAAAGCCCATGCCTACTACAGTAGTACAGGTTTATATGCCAACTAGCTCTGCAGATGATGAAGAAATAGATGAAATGTATGACGAGATAAAAGAAATTATTCAGGTAGTGAAGGGAGACGAAAATTTAATAGTCATGGGTGACTGGAATTCGTCAGTAGGAAAAGGGAGAGAAGGAAACATAATAGGTGAATATGGGTTGGGGGGAAGAAATGAAAGAGGAAGCCGCCTTGTAGAATTTTGCACAGAGCATAACTTAATCATAGCTAACACGTGGTTCAAGAATTATAAAAGAAGGTTGTATACCTGGAAGAATCCTGGACATACTAAAAGGTATCAGATAGATTATATAATGGTAAGACAGAGATTTAGGAACCAGGTTGTAAATTGTAAGACATTTCCAGGGGCAGATGTGGATTCTGACCACAATCTATTGGTTATGAACTGTAGATTGAAACTGAAGAAACTGCAAAAAGGTGGGAATCTAAGGAGATGGGACCTGGATAAACTGAAAGAACCAGAGGTTGTACAGAGTTTCAGGGAGAGCATAAGGGAACAATTGACAAGAATGGGGGAAAGAAATACAGTAGAAGAAGAATGGGTAGCTCTGAGAGATGAAGTAGTGAAGGCAGCAGACGATCAAGTAGGTAAAAAGGCGAGGGTTAATAGAAATCCTTGGGTAACAGAAGAAATATTGAATTTAATTGATGAAAGGAGAAAATATAAAAATGCAGTAAATGAAGCAGGCAAAAAGGAATACATACGTCTCAAAAATGAGATCGACAGGAAGTGCAAAATGGCTAAGCAGGGATGGCTAGAGGACAAATGTAAGGATGTAGAGGCTTGTCTCACTAGGGGTAAGATAGATACTGCCTACAGGAAAATTAAAGACACCTTTGGAGAGAAGAGAACCACTTGTATGAACATCAAGAGCTCAGATGGCAACCCAGTTCTAAGCAAAGAAGGGAAGGCAGAAAGGTGGAAGGAGTATATAGAGGGTTTATACAAGGGCGATGTGCTTGAGGACAATATTATGGAAATGGAAGAGGATGTAGATGAAGACGAAATGGGAGATAAGATACTGCGTGAAGAGTTTGACAGAGCACTGAAAGACCTGAGTCGAAACAAGGCCCCGGGAGTAGACAACATTCCATTAGAACTACTGATGGCCTTGGGAGAGCCAGTCATGACAGAACTCTACCATCTGGTGAGCAAGATGTATGAGACAGGCGAAATACCCTCAGACTTCAAGAAGAATATAATAATTCCAATCCCAAAGAAAGCAGGTGTTGACAGATGTGAAAATTACCGAACTATCTACATCTACATCTACATCTATACTCCGCGAGCCACCTTACGGTGTGTGGCGGAGGGTACTTATTGTACCACTATCTGATCCCCCCTTCCCTGTTCCATTCACGAATTGTGCGTGGGAAGAACGACTGCTTGTAAGTCTCCGTATTTGCTCTAATTTCTCGGATCTTTTCGTTGTGATCATTACGCGAGATATATGTGGGCGGTAGTAATATGTTGCCCATCTCTTCACGGAATGTGCTCTCTCGTAATTTCGATAATAAACCTCTCCGTATTGCGTAACGCCTTTCTTGAAGTGTCCGCCACTGGAGCTTGTTCAGCATCTCCGTAACGCTCTCGCGCTGACTAAATGTCCCCATGACGAATCGCGCTGCTTTTCGCTGGATCATGTCTATCTCTTCTATTAATCCAACCTGGTAAGGGTCCCATGCTGATGAGCAATACTCAAGAATCGGACGAACAAGCGTTTTGTAAGCTACTTCTTTCGTCGATGAGTCACATTTTCTTAGAATTCTTCCTATGAATCTCAACCTGGCGCCTGCTTTCCCCACTATTTGTTTTATGTGATCATTCCACTTCAGATCGCTCCGGATAGTAACTCCTAAGTATTTTACGGTCGTTACCGCTTCCAATGATTCACCACCTATGGCATAATCGTACTGGAATGGATTTCTGCCCCTATGTATGCGCATTATATTACATTTATCTACGTTTAGGGAAAGCTGCCAGCTGTCGCACCATGCATTAATCCTCTGCAGGTCCTCCTGGAGTACGTACGAGTCTTCTGATGTTGCTACTTTCTTGTAGACAACCGTGTCATCTGCAAATAGCCTCACGGAGCTACCGATGTTGTCAACTAGGTCATTTATCAGTTTAATAAGTCACAGCTGCAAAATACTAACGCGAATTCTTTACAGACGAATGGAAAAACTGGTAGAAGCGGACCTCGGGGAAGATCAGTTTGCATTCCGTAGAAATGTTGGAACACGTGAGGCAATACTAACCTTACGACTTATCTTAGAAGAAAGATTAAGAAAAGGCAAACCTACGTTTCTAGCATTTGTTGACTTAGAGAAAGCTTTTGACAATGTTAACTGGAATACTCTCTTTCAAATTCTGAAGGTGGCAGGTATAAAATACAGGGAGTGAAAGGCTATTTACAATTTGTACAGAAATCAGATGGCAGTTATAAGAGTCGAGGGGCATGAAAGGGAAGCAGTGGTTGGGAAAGGAGTGAGACAGGGTTGTAGCCTCTCCCCGATGTTATTCAATCTGTATATTGAGCAAGCAGTAAAGGAAACAAAAGAAAAATTCGGAGTGGGTATTAAAATTCATGGAGAAGAAGTAAAAACTTTGAGGTTCGCCGATGACATTGTAATTCTGTCAGAGACAGCAAAGGACTTGGAAGAGCAGTTGAACGGAATGGACAGTGTCTTGAAAGGAGGATATAAGATGAACATCAACAAAAACAAAACGAGGATAATGGAATGTAGTCAAATTAAATCGGGTGATGCTGAGGGAATTAGATTAGGAAATGAGACACTTAAAGTAGTAAAGGAGTTTTGCTATTTAGGGAGTAAAATAACTGATGATGGTCGAAGTAGAGAGGATATAAAATGTAGACTGGCAATGGCAAGGAAATCGTTTCTGAAGATGAGAAATTTGTTAACATCGAGTATAGATTTAAGTGTCAGGAAGTCGTTTCTGAAAGTATTTGTATGGAGTGTAGCCATGTATGGAAGTGAAACATGGACGATAACTAGTTTGGACAAGAAGAGAATAGAAGCTTTCGAAATGTGGTGCTACAGAAGAATGCTGAAGATAAGGTGGGTAGATCACGTAACTAATGAGGAGGTATTGAATAGGATTGGGGAGAAGAGAAGTTTGTGGCACAACTTGACTAGAAGAAGGGATCAGTTGGTAGGACATGTTCTGAGGCATCAAGGGATCACCAATTTAGTATTGGAGGGCAACGTGGAGGGTAAAAATCGTAGAGGGAGACCGAGAGATGAATACACTAAACAGATTCAGAAGGATGTAGGTTGCAGTAGGTACTGGGAGATGAAGAAGCTTGCACAGGATAGAGTAGCATGGAGAGCTGCATCAAACCAGTCTCAGGACTGAAGACCACAACAACAACATTCTGTCTACAGAAAGCGCATGAGACGTATTCCATATTTGGACAGCTAAATGACGCTAGCTATGTAAACCTTTAGTTGTGCTTGTCAGCTCAATGATGAATTGCACAATATCCTAGAAGTGTCATAGAATGGGTCGGCAGTGGAAAGTGTTCCCTGGTTTTCGATAGCTGCACTGAACACGTGAGGGAACTCACAATGTGAACTTCGTAATGGTACAATAACCCTTAGACCTACATTTCAAATTAAAAATTAGGAGAATCAGAATCCCTCAGTTCGTCGAAGTTAATGGTATAGAGCTAGACTAGCGTGTTGGTCTACCTTTTTTCATAACTGATTGATCAGTTCATGTAGTACATCAGGTGTATGTAAAGAGGTGTTAAAACTATTAAAATATAAGACTTAATAAAAAGTCCAATAGTGCGCAGTAACTGTTTGTTCGGACCCAATATAATGTCATGATTGTGTGTTGCAGGGATTGGACAAGGCTTTGATAGGTTGAAAGGTAGTATAATGTAAAATTTTTGCCGGCCGCGGTGGTCTAGCGGTTCTGGCGCTGCAGTCCGGAACCGCGGGACTGCTACGGTCGCAGGTTCGAATCCTGCCTCGGGCATGGGTGTGTGTGATGTCCTTAGGTTAGTTAGGTTTAAGTAGTTCTAAGTTCTAGGGGACTTATGACCTAAGATGTTGAGTCCCATAGTGCTCAGAGCCATTTGAACCATTTTGTAGAATTTTTGAACCGGTAGACTATTTTTCGCCTTCCTTGGATGGAATATATGCAGATGAAAACGCTCCCTAATGTTAAAATAAAATCAATAGAGCAGTACTGAATTGGTCTGGAGGACATACAATACTCCGGTCATTCCTCCTGCCTGATACAGCTTTTCATAGTAGGGCATTCCCATGCAATTCAAAGGATATAGCTCGTTATATAAACCTGAGAGTGCCCCACATCCCAATATACATAAACAACACATATAAGCGTCAAATATATCCGAAGGATTTCGAAATCATTTCTGACGTCACAGTTCTGCTTGACAGAAGAAGTTTGAAAATCTTGTACACATACAACCGCTGCAAATATCACTAGATTTTTTGATGATGTACCTTAAAATCTCTTTAAGTTCCGAGGAAGGTAGTTCATCTCAACTACACAGGTTTTTCACATTTCGTTACCAGTTACATTTAAAAAAAATCGACTATTATCGATATACAGGACAAAAGCGAGCACATTCGTGGAAATAGACAAATGCAAGGCATCAGCTTTTGAGGTCCAAAATTAAACAATATTCTCCAGTAACGTCGGGAACAAGAACAGAGCAGAACACTAGATCACAATCTCTGTCTCATTGACACAATAACTTTCAAGCAAATGGTTAGAGAAACGTATGCATAGAGCATGTTAGCCATATTCAGTATTTCAGCATACTCTTATCTCTTTCGGGAAATACTTTTTGATGTTTGAGGTTTTCAAGATTATTAGCTCTAATAAAACATATGTTCTTTAAAATTCCTTAGCCTCGAATTGTATTTCATTCTCAGTTAAACATATTGGGTGACTACCTAACAGGTAAGGTTTCTTTCTGCTTACCTCGTATGTTCTGTCTAACTCAAACGAATATTAGTGAAATTAGTAATAGCACATAATCTTCTTCTTCTTCTTCTTCTTCTCCCCCTAGTATCCAGTTTTCTTTTCTGTCTCCATTCAAAGTATGTGACATCCTTCACAGACTTTCAGCTACCAGTTGAAATGTTTCTGAGAGGAACTGAACTCATTGGAATTGCTATAATTTTAACAATCGTTATTTCCTTTGAATAGCCTTCCATGCTTTAATAACTTTACACTTTGTCATGTACACGCTGCTGTTTACTAAACTCTGAGACTAGTGTCGGTGATGGGAGTCAAGTCCATTAGCTATCTCCTTAATATAACCAATCATACCTATCAGTTTTATGTTGTATTCTTCAATTTTCTCATTGCCATACAGGTCACATAGGTGGATTTTTAGCTTTCAGCCGCCCCAGCGTGTCACCATTTCTAGTTGCCACATCGATAGGTCTTTCCAGTTCCATTAATTTAGCTCTGATTGCCTTGATTTTTCTGTGCTTTGAATTCTTTGAATAAGTGTGCAAACATGTGCAAATTTGTCTGTAGTCTACAGTATACTGATACAGTTGCATATTGGTACACTATCAATAAGCAAGAAGTTATACTGCAAGTTATTGCAATAATCCAAACATATGGGAACAAATTCGTTGAATATCGTCTCAGTTCCCACATTAAGGTGATAAATAAGCTTTAAATTCCTATTGTCCTGTTTGAAAGCAACAATAAGGTTCACATTATCCCAGACGCACTTACTTAGGATGCTGGAATATGTTTGGCTCAAATAAAAGACGCAGTAGTACAATCTGATAGGGTATGTATACACTGGGTAAAGCTTTTACTTCCCTTTGCTTCAGCTAATTACCTAAAGATCCGTGTGTTATCTGCCCTTACAGTCTCTACTTGCTCCACCAAAGCGTTGACGCCTTGTGAGTGGTTGCCACGCACGTTTTCGACACCGACATTGTGTAATCTTCAGTCATCAACATTAAAAACACAAGCACCTAACTAAAACTTACAAAAAGACACAGAAATTCTTGAAAATAACTTTACAGTGTCTAATTATCAGGCACCTTGACTTTGCACTACTCAATATTGAGCAAAGAGACGACACATACTGCAACTAAGAAGCACTGACTGTGTACATGGTGCTGTGACCCAACAGACTGCACTCAGTGCCCTTCACTGGCTGCATGCCAGTATACCCCTTGATTTGAGAAAGATCGACAGGTCCTTCAAATCTCATAGACTGTGCCTTTAAATTTCTCTGGGAATCCATTTTCCCAACCAATCCGGTGTACATGAAGAGGAGAGGAAAAATATACAGTAAGTCTACTCATAACACTCAAGATCCAGCCATTCATAGCAGTCGCGACTTCTGACACCAAAACGTAGAGGAGTCAGAAACGACTTCTTCTGCGTGGATGGCGGTTAGCTACATTGCAGTGTGCTACCGATGCCATAATGTAGGGGTCAGAGCGTACAACCTCTGTGGTGGCAAGTCAACTTGGCACTGATAAGTCATGGTGCAGTGCAGTTCGATTCCGAGGTCATGGCTGCAGTCGTGTGGTGGCAGGTGCTGGATGGTAACCCATCATGGCAACATTTGCAGTTGATATTGTTAATATCTACAGGCAATTTACAGTTGAATAAGTGTTTTATTCTTTAGCTGCTACAGTGGTGGAGTTGGAGTGGAATTGGCAGTGAACAGACTCGATGACATAGGCGGCTGCAGTCATCAAAATGTGCAGCCGACAGAAGTAGATCACTAGGACGATCGCGCTTGTTTACCCACTGGTAATGGTGGCTGTCGATAAGGTGCTGCTGTCAGTACAGTGGCAGAGGCATTTATGCTACGTGGCAGCAGCTACCAGTGGTGGCTGATGAAAATGGCGGGGGCCCTCACTGAGTGTTGGATAGCAACAGCATAAACATGACCAGGGCGACAAACAGCGGCAGTGTGCGTGCTCAGGCAGTTATGGCTGGGCAGCTAGCTGTCTAAGACTTGGACAAATGGCCCACCGGGAAGGTGGTCACCCAGTGGGTGGCCCGATGGTGTGTAGGTGGTAATTCCACTGCATTCCGGCTCAGCTCGGGCACTAGCGTGCCACTAATGACTGCAATTTCTGATGGTCATAGCCTGCTGGTTCATCTCACACTGTGAGTGGACATGGACCTCCTTTCGTGACTAGTAGCTGGTATCGATATGTAACTAAGCATACTGAGCAGCTCTGACAATGAGTGTCCAAATTAGATGGCATTTATCCAAGTTGGTATGGCTAATGTTTCTCCTGGCCTCCAGGTCTACTAGACTGGAGCTACCAGCCATAAGCGTTGGGAAAGCTCTCGCTCTTCTGGCCTTTCGGTGCTGTATTGTATGACAACTCCAACTTTCAGAAGTTCTGGGTAGTGTCTTCTTCAATATCAGCGTACTGAATACGTCTTGTGTGCTGGCTTCTTGTACCATAGCTCCCAGGTACGGAGTTGACTTATGATAGCCTCGTTATTTCGTTTTCTCCTGAAAACACACAAGAGCCATGCAGGTCACCAGTGGAAGTATGTCACAAAGAAAAGAAAGTGATAGCAATAGTGACTGGCATAATGTTGTTAGCTGTGGTGCGAAAATATGCATGTGTGCAGCATGAAATTTCTTTGGTCGTTTGGCTGGAAGTCTGATCCTCCAGAGTAAATATCCGAACAAAGGAATATAAAACGATGATTTTAAGTCGTTATCTTTGGAGTAAAAAACTGTTAAATTACTGTATTTAACGATAATGGGAAAAATAAATCAATTTAAAATGAATAGAGCTGAATCTTGTTTTTGAAAACATGCACATCATCCTGAAATGAATTCAGTGTATCGTAATTAGAAGAATGGAACAGTGAGAATGAAATCAATGAAGATGCAATGACATGAAATGACATCACTTCAAACGATTCAAATACGTTTAACCTGCATTGTAAACATTATATAGTAATGAGTGAAAATACACATAATATGTTTATTGCATTTAGAAGAATACCGCTTAATTGATTCATATAGATCCCTTGTGGCAGTACAGGTTGTCATGCTCCAGTGATGTTTTCCCCACTGGTACCCCATGGGGGAACGTATGACAGTCGTGTTCGGAAATGAAAGATGGGAAGGGTAGTGATAACCAATTTCTGAGTCACAGCAAAACACGTTTTCCGATAGCGTACTGATTTAGCAGACTGCTCGCTATTGACAGAAAATCCGGGGTCGATACTCAGTCTGATACAAATTTCCTATCTTCAAGACATATTCATTAGGTATACATAGCTGTGTGGTGATAAGTCCAGCTACTAGCAGTCCTATGCCGTCGGAATAGTAATGCTATTAGAAAACTGATCCTCTGTCAGATATGCATGTGTACTAGTCGTACCATAAATGTATTTTAATGACAGTATTAAGCGTCTAAAGCGTTTGTTAAGGGTCCAATGCAGAATTCTGAGTAACAAGTCAGTGAAGTCTTCTAAGAATAAAAGCTGTTTCACAATGAGGATCGTTTTCGCAAAACTAGCACTACAAAATTAGCAAACATGAATTATTTATGTACTCCTACACTTCTGAATGTGTCAAATCCATTAAAATACACTGATTTTATCAAAAATTCCTATTCGCTTGTTTAACCTCGCACAAATACTGCGAACTCTTTGAAAATCGCAGTCTACTAAAAACGAGTTTTGCCAGGTGTGAACATCTAACGGTTGTGTTAGACACTTACTGTTAATTTTCGACAAAGTAGATCACTACTTCCCAATCAGGGGTCGCATTTACATGCCTTCCGACAGAATATTTGGTATTATTTAAAAGGAACTGAGAAACCTTACCACCACACTATCTTGGGGTTTGGAGTCACCTTGATGTCTGTATGGCTTTGAGCAAGGAGTGGCACATATACGATTTCAAGAATACTGCTAGCGGCTTAATGAAAAAGAAATTGCCTTTCAAAAAAGTCTGAAACCAGAGGTAATATTTATTTAAAAAAATGAAAAAATGATGGTAGTGCTGTCAGCAATGTCAAATAACATATTTTTCTTCTCCGATCATTGGTGAAATGAAGAAAAATAACACCTAGTTTCAAGATGCTTAATCGATCAGCTGTAATAAAACCTAAAATTCATGCGAATATAAAAAAAAATCAACGATCTAAAGAAACTAAAGTGATTATCGTGATACATCATTAGAAGCCTGAGAGTTCCTGCGAAGAAGAGCAGAATGAAAATAATAAAGTACAGTTCCTTAATGAACCCGTTCATTAAATTATTTGTTCAGTAGGTTAAAATAACCTAGAACATTAGTGCTATAAAATAATTAATCAGTATATGTTCAGTTCTGGAAAAAATTCGTGACTTTTACGTTATTTTTATTTGCAACTGAAACAGATAGATATGTTTTTGGGACGTTGTACTATGTATCCAGCATTTATTTGTGAAATATAATTTTATACTGTTAAAGTAATTCGATAAAATGTGTTTCATGAATTTTTTTATAGTAGTTCTCGACTTTTGTGAAAATCGTCCTCTGTTGATGGTGTACCTGGAATGTGTTTCAAGGTTAAGCAATACTACAAAATAGACTAACCTGCATTATTCCACAACAGAAGTTCTTCAGCAAGACTTCCTGTGCGATGAGCTTCAGAGGCTGTTGACTGACAGACTACAACTAAGATTGTCATTTCTGCGAATAATGCAACTACACACGCAATATCCGTTACTCTCCTTCCAAACGTACCTTCTTCTGTCTGCAGAGAACTCACGATCAAGTTGAATATACCGTGTATCGTCGTAATTAGTATTAATCCTACAACCAACGCTATGTCTGCAGCGCACACTTCATTCAATAATGTTGCCAAATTCGACAGTTTCATGTGGAAAACTTGAAATGCCAGCACTTTGCCAGATGACATCCGTAATATGCTCTGTTTCACGCGCAGCAGATTACTTGGAGGAACAGAAATAAAGCAAGATTCGTGAAGAAGTCTCAATAGGTCATGCTTTCCGAGTTTCTGAGACTTGTAATTGAACTCCGTTCGCATTTTGTCGTTGAGCAACCTGAATTTATGTCCGAGGCTCGAAGAAAGCGCTGAAAACTGTAGCTCGACCATTAGTGTTACACAGTTACTCGTGAGTAGAGCTATGATAATATACCGGCAACCACTCAGATAGTATATGTAGTGAGCAGTAAAGAAAAGGAAAATTATGATCGTCGCAATAGTCAGGAAGAGGTGGACGTTTTTATTGCGTTGCCCCACGTCCAGTTTTAGCATCGTGTCTACGCGTTCAATGTCCACAGCAATTTCCTTGAATCTCCTGTTGCGTTTTCCCATGAAGGCGACGATGAAAGTGACAGATGATAGGGTGGCAAGCGTACAGGTGGTGACGGCCGATATGCTCCACAGATACCAGTGCCGTTCCGCTAGTTCTTCGAACACGTTTTCCAAACCCCGGTATCCAGTCCAGAGAACGGCTCCCAGGAAGCAAAAACAGTAAACATAAGAAAAGGTCCGCAAATAAGGGCTACGGGGACGTTCCAGAGGGACGGCAAACACTGCAGACAGCAGCATCAGCGGCTGCAGGCTCTTGAGGAAACCTCCACGCGACTCCGTTTTCCCACTGCCGGCCATGGCTGAAGGACCACTACGTGAGTCTGTCACCGAAACAGAACACCCGACGAGCACCGGAGCACGCGAAAAATGATGTCCGTTGACGTTAACAGAGCTGAAGTAAGTGCGCAGACGAGTCAAGTAATATACGCGATGCGATCGATGTTATGCTTCTCTCCGCGCTGCGTGATAAATTGAACGGAAGCTATCTCATTTACGTAGATGCAACAGTTCTCTTGTTGCTGGTGAGCTTCACTCGTCTCTTTGTATCTTCTCGTAATGAATTAAACCGTGGGAAACTCTATTTAAGCGCAAACCGATAGCTGCTACCAAGTGGATTACACTCGTAATTAAAATTTTGATTACGGAGATAAAAAGGGGGGTTAGTCAGGTACAGGAAGAACCGTAAAAAATTTAAATTATGTTCATTTTCCGACTAATCCATCGTCTCAGATATGTCTAATCCTGTTTCAAAAATATTTGCCTGCTAAATGAATTTCCTGTTCTGTTGTGACTGATTCGATCGATGTAAATGTCCATTCTATGATCGACCCAGACTCTAAAATGATAGAAGATTAGGGTTTAACGACGACAACGAGCTTGTGGAAAACTTAATTTTATTGTCTCATTATTCCGTGGAATCCATATTTTTACCTGAATACACGTATCTTTCACACAGGGTGTTGCATTTGCTTTGACTACCCCAAATAAATTTTCATAAAAATAAATGTATCAACCCAAAGTTGTTTATTTACCAGGATATTAAGCAGGAGGACTCCTCTTCTTATACACTACTGGCCATTAAAATTGCTACACCAAGAAGAAATGCAGATGATAAACGGGTATTCATTGGACAAATATGTTATACTAGAACTGACATGTGATTACATTTTGACGCAATTTGGGTGCATAGAGCCTGAGAAATCAGTACCCAGAACAACCACCTCTGGCCGCAATAACGGCCTTGATACGCCTGCGCATTGAGTCAAACAGAGCTTTGATGGCGTGTGCATGTAGAGCTGCCCATGCAGCTTCAACACGATACCACAGTTCATCTCGAGTAGTGACTGGCTTATTGTGACGAGCCAGTTGCTCGTTTTCAGTTGGTGAGAGATCTGGAGAATGTGCTGGCCAGGGCAGCAGTTGAACATTTTCTTTATCCAGAAAGGCCCGTACAGGACTTGCAACATGCGGTCGTGCATTATCCTGCTGAAATGTAAGGTTTCGCAGGGATCGAATGAAGGGTGGAGCCACGTGTCGTAACACATCTGAAATGTAACGTCCACTGTTCAAAGTGCCGTCAATGCGAACAAGAGGAGACCGAGACGTGTAACCAATGGCACCCCATACCATCACGCCGGCTGATACGCCAGTATGGCGATGACGAATACACGCTTCCAATGTGCGTTCACCGCGATGTCGCCAAACACAAATACGACTATCATGATGCTGTAAACAGAACGTGAATTCATGCGAAAAAATGACGTTATGCCATTCGTGCACCCAGTTTCGTGGTTGAGGACACCATCGCAGGCGCTCCTGTCTGTGATGCAGCGTCAAGGGTAACCGCAGCCATGGCCTCTGAGCTGATAGTCCTTGCTACTGCAAACGTCGCCGAACAGTTCTTGCAGATGGTTGTTGTCTTGCAAACGTCCCCATCTGTTGACTCAGGGTTCGAGACATGGCTGTACGATCCGTTACAGCCATGCGGATAAGATGCCTGTCATCTCGAATGCTAGTGATTCGAGGCCGTTGGCATCCAGCACGGCGTTCTGTAATACCCTCCTGAACCCACCGATTCCATATTCTGCTAACAGTCATTGGATCTCAACCAACGCGAGCAGCAATGTCGCGATACGATAAACCACAATCTCGATACGCTACAACCCAACCTTTATCAAAGTCGGAAACGTGATGGTACGCATTTCTCTTCCTTGCACGAGGCATCACAATATAGTTTCACTAGGCAACGGTGGTCAACTGGTGTTTGTGTATGAGAAATCGGTTGGAAACTTTCCTCATGTCAGCACGTTGTAGGTGTCGCCTTTTGCATATCACAGCATCTTCCTGTCGGTTAAATTTCGCGTCTGTAGCACGTCATCTTCGTGGTGTAGCAATTTTAATGGCCAGTAGTGTAACTTTGTTCGATATGAAGATGGGAATAGTGACGTAAATTTTATATTCGGGAATATATTGCATCTGTTCACAAGCGTATCACGTAAACATGACGATATTAAAAATGTAACACAGATATGACTTTCATTGTCCTGTACTGGCACAGAGTGTAGGTATTATATTTAAACCACTTACCGGAGCGCACGGTAAAGAAATGGAAACACAAGGAAATTCCACATAACTCATTCAGTCAGCCGTCTTCAGTTGGAGGTGTCTATGAGTACAGCGTACACCAAAAAAGGGATGCAATTTTTAATCAAGGGCAGTCTTTACTCAACATTTCGTTTAGACGCGATACTGTACTTTATGTACCCATACTGTAAATAAAAGACGTTGTATTGTATGTTAACCGGAGACCTAAAAACGACGGAGAGGCTCCGTCCCCGCCGCAGCCGCAATGGTCCACAACCCCACGACGACTACGGCAGTCCACTTCACCCCTCCGCCGCCCCACACCGAACCCAGGGTTATTGTGCGGTTCGACCCTCGGTGGACCCCCCAGGGAACGTCTCACACCAGACGAGTGTAACCCCTATGTTTGCGTTGTAGAGTAATGGTGGTGTACGCGTACGTGGAGAACTTGTTTGCGCAGCAATCGCCGACATAGAAATAAAAGACATAATTCCAGTTACTGTTCTGCTAACTAACTTTCTCCGTAGCTGAGTAGTATTTCGACCTTCTCTCCATCTATCTTCTTAAATACCGTTGAAGAGGAAACCAATTCACACCGGTTTGTATCTTCAGGCTTATGTCAGTATGCAGACAACGTGAAGCGGTACCTTCTACCTTGATTCATAGGGCAAATTTCGACCTTCAACCATTAAATCTGTCAGCCCATCTATAACTTACCTTTCGGTTGAATGGATATAATGAGAAAAAAATCAGGGGTACGTTTCTTTATCTAACAACGGTGAATCAGATGAGTGATGAATATAACAATGTGGCAGGCACCTAACGCTACAGTTTTTTTTTTAGCCTTATACAATTATTATACAACAGAATTGGTCGTATTCTGAGGAATAAGGCGTGAAGTGTGACTTTCGACCACCTTCTAAGTTAGGAGCCTTTTTTAAAATATTTAAGTACGAAAACTGCACCGTTACTATTTTTTGATGCTTAGTACAAAGCGTTTCGAGAATTTATTCTGATATTCAAGTGCATTTGTTCACATGAGTGTTTGCATGTGTGATTCTCCGTCACTCTTGCGTCTTTTTGAGGTTAGGCTGCAATCCGAAAATCGGACAAAATGAATCACTGAGTGTTTTTAAATGCTAATGTTAGAAATGGTATTTCTGTTTGTCTACTAACAGGGATTGCGCGCCCTCCATTGTGCAGAATATCACACACACGAAAATCATCACCTACAGTGTTTGTTTACAAAACATATTACAAAAATATTATGACACTACGGTTTCACTAAGAGTTTGTACACCGTCAGAGATATTGCAGTTTTTTTTGTATATATATCCCCATCACCAAACGAATTCATGTAAACAAATGCACAAACGCACTTGAAAATGAGAATAAATTCTCGAGACACCTTGTACTAAGCATTAAAACATAAGTAACTGGTGCACTTAAATCATGAATGACACAGTTGCAGGTTTTCCTGAAATATCGAATATTATGAACGACATTAAGTTAGGAACCTTTTACCACACAAAGGATGATTTCCGTTTGCCTAGGGCTGGTGCCTACTGCCTTAAGAGTTCAAATGTTCAAATGTGTGTGAAATCTTATGGGACTTAACGGCTAAGGTCATCAGTCCCTAAGCTTACACGCTACTTAACCTAAATTATTCTAAGAGCAAACACACACACCCATGCCCGAGGGAGGACTCGAACCTCAGCCGGGACCAGCTGCACAGTCTATGACTGCAGCGCCTAAGACCGCTCGGCTAATCCCGCGCGGCCCTTAAGAATACAGAGGAAATGTTTGTGTATGAGAGTTGTAGTCATGTGTGTTGAATGAGCTGTATACGGTAGATGCTGATGTAGTTATTGTGTATCTGATCTGCTTTCTTCATTTTTATCGGTATCCACGGCATATCTTCTCCCTCCAATGTAATGTGGTGATTTAATTTTTAGGTGTTAATAGTTACTGCGCTAATTTTTACCTGTGCATCTGCAATACTGTGCTGCCCAGTGGCAACTTTGTTGCAGCGAAACCAGCCCTATGATCGGCGTTGAGTCATTGCTCTTCCTGTGGGATACCTTCTGCGAATTTTATGAAACTTAGGTCATCAAAATTAGTCGCTATGGAGTCTGAAAAAAGTCTAAGGTCAGTTCGGGCCTTAGCTAAGCTACACAGAGCGCTCCTGTACGTGAAATGACTGATCCAAGTGTACTGGACCAGATTCGACGAACACCACGGAGCAATTAGCAGGAAAGAATCAGTGTAGCAACACCACCACAGGATAACTACCGTAAACGTGGCAAGAAAACCAGGCTCAGTTTTCGAGAATAGAATCTGTGTTGAGGCAGTCCAACCAGATAAGAATATGGTAGGAGAAGGAGAGATTTAGCGGCAGAAGCCCATGAAATACGGGCAGAGGTAACAAGCAGATTCAGCGAGATGGAAGGTTGTTTGTTCGTTTTTATAACGACGTTTCTGTCGAAAAAATTGGCTTTTACTTCAGAGTGCTGCCATTTAGTTAAAAACCGTTTTTTAAATGTTCCTACGTACTAAGTTGGACAATATCATCAGTTTGAAAGCAGTTTTTGAAATTTTGATCTAGGTTGAAAATTGTGGTGTTCAGAGCTCGCACCAACCGACTTCGCACTCCGCGAAGGCCTTTCATCAAGGTCCTGTAGTGTCCCCTGGATACAAGATTTTACTTAAAAATACATAATGCAATCATAAGGGTTTGCAATAAAGGTCTAAAGACAGTTTTGTAATTTGTTTGTTATTTAATCGAAAAAAAAGGCTTATGAATATCGTTTCCAAAATCGAGCGTCATCCTCGACTATCCCTTTATAATAACGACTGGACAATTCACAAACAAGTATAGCGACTCTCAAACATAAAGTATAGGCAGTTTGGCAGGGGAACAGCTCTTGGACACTGATCTCTCTGATATGTTCACCAGCAATGTTTCTACTACAGGGAATCGATATACCACTATCCTGTTGTGGCCGAAACCAGAACATTCACCCGAAGGCATACCCGAAAACCCAGTTACGTATCTACGTACAGAATCGGTGGCCGAATGTAATCCGCTGCTGTTGCAACACCGAACACTGGATCAGGTGGAGACTATCTGGTACGATGTACCATCACTGAAAGTAGCACATATGACTACTTCTGTACGCAACTCCTGCCTACATACCGCAATCATATCGCTCAGGAGACCGCAAAAATAAACATTTATCGAAAGCACTATGTTCCACAATCGCGATGGCTGATGTGAACATATGGTGCACATTTTTTTGTCCTGAGGGTCCACTTGAATGGTAAAATGACGGATTAGGTGTTGTGTAGGGCTTTGCGTTCTCACTTTCCACTGTGTTTTGTGGTGAAAGGAACAGCAAAAGGTACTTTAATGAGAAAGTACTGATCCAGTGAAGAAAGTTTTGGCGGGCAGTAAGATGTCACTTTAGGACGAGTCGACGAACAGTAAGAAGGGACATCATGTTCGTGGAAATTCTTTCCAGACTGTGGAGGTCAGAAGAGAATAGTGGAAGGTGCAAGAGGGAACAGATATTGTCTGCAGAAGAAAATTTCAAGCGGAAAGAGGAGTTCGAGAATTGCTTAATGACCTACAGTAACTAACATGAAGCTGCAAAATTTTTAGTAACTAATGGGACTCTTCTTGAAAAGTGTGGATGAAAGGCACGAAATAAAAATGTTGGGGCCAGTGCTATTACAAGTAAAATTTTATTTGACAGCAAAGTTGGATGTTTATGTGGACTGAGTGATGCAGATGGTCTGCGACAAATGAATGAACTGTGTTTATGTAGGAGTGAGTGTTGCATGGACTTTCGTGTTATACAAACGATTTAGAACTGTTTGGTTGTTGTGAGGGCGTAGTAAGTGCTAATACACATAATCTAGTACTTCTATCTCTGGACGAGTGAATGAGTGTGTGATTACGAAATTCCTCTCCTAAACCACTTTTTTTGGTGAACATGCCTGTAAATTTAAATTTTTATGTGCTGTTAGAACTATACCCATAAATTATGTTGTTAAATGTAGTTTTCTTGCTTATTTAATCAACTCAAATGTTTTGATGAATATATCATTCGCCTGGAACGTTTAAAAGCAACCTAAAGCATACAGAAGCCAACCCATTCGAATCTTTTAAGCATTTACAAAAATATAAGCTATATTACCATAAGTTAAGCTAGGTATGATATTCTGATAGGCCCTACTGCTGCTAAAAGATTGTAATTAAACCAAAGCTGTTCGTTGCAATCTAATAAAAAGGGGAACTACTAGCTGTAGATCAAGATGTGCGGCCATTAAATTAAATCAGAAGATTTCAGGATTCATATAAATCATTCACGGAAGTAATCTATTTGGCGACACGATTAAGAAAAGACAGAGGATAGTAGTTTTCTTTTTTTTTCTTTCGTGTCATCAGTTGAATTCATCTCCTGGGTCAACCTTTTCACAGCATTTGCACCCTACGTCATCTATAATTTACTAGGTGTTTTCCAACCTCTTTCTTCCCCAACAGTTTTTACCCTCAACAGCTCCCTCTAGTACCAAGGAAGTTATTCTCTGATGCCTTAACAAATGTTCTTCATCCCACGCCTTTTTGTGTTTTCCATATGTCCCTTTCTTCGCCGATTACGTGGAGAACCTCCTCATCCCTTATCAGTCCACCTGATTTTCAACATTCTCCCATGTCACCATATCTCAAACGCTTCTATTCTCTTTTCTTCTGGTTTCCCCACTGTCATTTATCCAATGCCATACAATTCTGTGCATCAAACACACATTCTCAGATATTTCTTCCTCAGGTTAAAGCTTATATTTGTTACCAGTAGACTTCTCTTGCCCTCTTTGGCTGTATTCCTATATGTCCTTCTTGCTTCGTCGGTTACGGGTTTTTTGCTTCCATGGTAGCAAAGCTCCTTAACACCGTCCACTTCGTGATCACCGACTTTGATGTTAAATATGAGTATCTCGCTATTCGCATTTCTGCTGCTTGTCATAACTTCTATTTTTTTTTGGTTTACGTCGATCCATAATCTGTATTCACTAAACTGTTTATTCCGTTCAACAGAGCCTGTAATTCTTCTTCATTTTCACTGAGGATAGCAGTCTCTTTAGAGAATTTTATCATTGATATCCTGTTATCCTGAACACTATTGCCACTCTTGAAACATTCTTTTATTTCCGTCGTTGCTTCTCCGATGCATAGATTGAACATGGCCTTTTTAATCCGTGCACTTACTTCTCTGTCTTGCAGCCTTATTGTTGCCTCTTAATTCTTGATCTTACTGTGTATCACTCCTCTTTCACTACAGCTTACTCCTACTTTTCTCAGAGTTTCGAAGATCTTGCCCCATTTTACATTCTCGATCGCATTTTCTAACGCGACAAATTCTACGAGCGTGTCTTGTTTTTCTTTAGTCTTGCTTCCATTATAAACCACAACGTCAGAACTGCCTCTTTGGTGCCATTACCTTTCCGAACTGATCGTCATCTAAGGGAACCTCAGTTTTCTTTCCCATTCTTCTGTACACTATTTTTGTCAGCAGCTGGGATGTATGAGCTCGATAGCTGACTTCGAGGTAATCCACGCGCTTACCTGCCTTTGCAATCTTCAATATTATGTGGATGATATTTATCCGAAAGCCTGATGGTGCGTCATAGATTCTACACACCAACTTGAATAGTTGTTTGGTTGCCACCTCCTCCAACGATTTTTAGAAATGCCGCCCTATTTGATCTCAGGTATTCCAGAGCTTTTTCAAATTCTGAATGTAGTCCTGGGTCCCCTACGTCTTGCATATAGACCCCAATTTCTTCTTCTGTCAGGCCATTAGGCAAGTGTTCCTCTCATAGAGGCCTTCAATATACTTTTACCACCCATCTGCTCTCTCCTCTGCACTCTTAATGTTAACGCCCTTGGTTTTTATTTCTTCGAAGCTTGTTTTCACTTTTCTATATGTTAAATCAGTCCTTCCGGCGATCATTTGTTTTTCGATTTCTTCACATTTTTTTTCCTGCAGCCATTTCGCCTTAGCTTCACTGTACCTCCTGTTTATTTCATTTCTATGTAATTTATGTTGCCGTATTCCTGCCTTTCCCTGAAAATTTTTGTCCTTCCTTCTTTAGTCGATCAGCTGAAGTATTTCAACTATCACCCGAGGTTTCTGCATAGCACCTTTCTTGTACCTATAATTGACTGTGCAAATTCTGTAGTTGACCTTTTTTATAGATGGCCACTCCTCTTCAACTGAACTACCTACTTTTGTATTCCTTGTTCTAGTATCCACATACTTAACTATCTTCAAATACTTCTCATCATACCTCAGTATTTCAGTATCTCACTTCCTTCCACACCCATTCTTCTGGACGATTGTCTTCAACATTACTGAATTGTGATCTGAGTCTATATCTGCACTTGGGTGCACCTTACAATGCAATATCTAATTTCCCAATCTCTGTCTGACCAATAAATAATCCAAGACATTCTTCCGCTGAATTTAGCTCATGATGCTCTACAAGCACCTGCAAGAATTATAAACTGAAAGTCACAGTTCATAGCGTCTCTGAATGCACGGTTGGTTTTTAGGAGTTTGGCTACGCTACCGTCTACGGGGCAACCACACGCATTTGTCGCATTTACCCTAAAAATCTGGTCACTAAGCTCAAAAATACTCAATCAGGAATGTGCGATGAAAAATAATGTTCACAACTCAGTATTTTACGATTAAAAAAACTGAATTTATTCATTTTTCTTTATGATTGTAAAAGCTCAATGATTGTTTGTTAGTGAATAAAAACACGACGGCTCGAGAGCTTAAACCAAGCCAGAGCAGTATCTCACGCTAATTATTCGCATAAACCTCTGGAATAATGTCGGAACATACATCAAAGCTCATTCGGCGTAAAATTTAAATTAAAGTTACACAACTGTGAACCAATTAAAATACCAAGTTCATAACATTCCCAAATAATCGCGGTAACATTTCAGAGACGTTGATTGACGCGAATTATTCTAAGCTCATAAACCGAAATATTTTCTAAGTGATCGCTGTCGTCACATGCGAATATCACACGTCCCGGCTTCAATACTTAGAAAATTTAAGACACTGTCGAGATGTGAGCTACTCGCCGCTCGTACGTACGTGAATATCAACTGACCAACTGACCGAACGATCAAACTGACCGAACGATCACGAGCAATATGGCTACCGGCTATTTAAATTGTCGTTCTGTTATGAGTTAAGATTACACATTTCTGTCTTCTGGAGCATAGTTAAAAACTATTAATTCTACAGTATATATATTTATGTACTCTAAATCAATTTACATGCAAATTTACGCGGCTTTCCATTGGTATTCTTGCTATCTTCCCAACATAGATATTTTGTTCAGTAACAGTCATATTGTTATGGTAAACACTACTTGGCGCTATTTTCTTGCTAATAACTAGTCTATAAACAAATAAAACTAAGTTTTGTTTGCTTCGTAATGCTGCCGCCATTTTCAGTTGTTTATTCATTAATTAAGTAAACATACGTGTTTTTAGGAACGGAATACACATTCCGGCCTATAATTCAAAATCTGTAACGTACATGAAAAATTACTGTGATATTCTGAAAGCGATCAATGAGACCTACCCGTAGACATAGAGTTTGTGAAAATCGCCTCAGGTGTTTTACGAGTATAACCATTGATTTTCAAGGGTAATTTTAGACATAGATTTTTAACCTTAAATGAGCCAATAACTGCTTTTCCGATCGAGAGTGCGTTTTTATCCACTCACTCTTCTTATTTTAGTCTTTAAAACCGTGTTACTGGCTTCTAAGTAGTTCAGTTTTTATTTAATTTTGTCTTGTTTAATATCCATGCTGTCCTTCAGTTCAGCCATGGCAGTTTCACTCTCCACGCTTGTTGCCAACGGTTGGATTGCGTGCGCTTTAAGAGCATGCGTGTACCTGGCGTCTGTTCTGCAGACACTGCAACCCTAGCGTGGCCTCATCGCCTCATTTAGCCGTCAAAACACACGCGCCAGTCCAGCCGTGCCTATTTCTCCGTCACAAAAAGACGAGCTCTCATAGCCATGTCTACTTTTTATACGGATAGTTTGCGCTCATTCTTAGAGGGATGCACGCTCACACAATCCTCCATGATTATTAGATTTTCATCTCCCTTTACGTGTCGAATTACCCATTCAGTACCCTCATATACACTACTGGCCATTAAAATTGCTACACCACGAAGAAGACGTTCTACAGACGTGAAATTTAACCGACAGGAAGAAGATGCTGTGATATGCAAATGATTAGCTTTTCAGAGAATTCACACAAGGTTGGCGCTTGTGGCGACACCTACAACGTGCTGACATGAGGAAAGTTTCCAAACCGATTTCTCGTACACAAACAGCAGTTGACCGGTGTTGCCTGGTGAAACGTTGTGATGCCTCGTGTAAGGAGGAGAAATGCGTACCATCACGTTTCCGACTTTGATAAAGGTCGCATTGTAGCCTATCGCATTTGCGGTTTATCGATCACGACAGTGCTGCTCGCGTTGGTCGAGATCCAATGACTGTTAGCAGAATATGGAATCGGTGGGCTCAGGAGGGTAATATGGAACGCCGCGTTGGATCCCAAAGGCCTCGCATCATTAGCAGTCGAGATGAAGGGCATCTTATCCGCATGGCTGTAACGGATCATGCAGCCACGTCTCGATCCCTGAATCAACAGATGGGGACGTTTCCAAGACAACAACCATCTGCACGAACAGTTCGACGACGTTTGCAGCAGCATGGACTATCAGCTCGGGGACCATGGCTGCCGTTACCCTTGACGCAGCACCACAGACAGGAGCGGCTGCGATGGTGTACTCAACGACGAACCTGGGTGCACGAATGGCAAAACGTCATTTTTTCGGATGAATCCAGGTTCTGTTTACAGCATCATGATGGTCGCATCCGTGTTTGGCGACATCGTGGTGAACGCACATTGGAAGCGTGTATTCGTCATCGCCATACTGGCGTACCACCCGGCTTGATGGTATGGGGTACCATTGGTTACACGTCTCGGTCACCTCTTGTTCGCATTGACGGAACTTTGAACAGTGGCCGTTACATTTAAGATATGTTACGACCCGTGGCCCTACCACTCATTCGTTCCCTGCGAAACCCTACATTACAGCAGGATAATTCACGACCGCATGTTGTAGGTCCTGTACGGGCCTTTCTGGATGCAGAAAATGTTCCACTGCTGCCCTGTCCAGCACATTCTCCAGGTCTCTCACCAATTGAAAACGTCTGGTCAATGGTGGCCGAGAATCTGGCTCGTCACAATACGCCAGACACTACTCTTGATGACCTGTGGTATCGTGTTCAAGCTGCATGGGCAGCTGTACCTGTACACGCCATCCAAGCTCTGTTTGATTCAATGCCCAGGCGTATCAAAGCCGTTATTACGACCAGAGGTGGTTGTTCTGGGTACTGATTTCTCAGGATCTACGCACCCAAATTGCGTGAAAACGTAAACACATGTCAGTTCTAGTATAATATATTCGTCCAATGAATACCCGTTTATCATCTGCATTTCTTCTTGGTGTAGCAATTTTATTGGCCAGTAGTGTACTTTCTCTAGCTCTTCATCTTCAGCTTGCGACGTCAAGATGTAAATCTTAACTCTTGTTGGCAGCGCTGATATTCAGTTAATCTGATATGACAAACCCTTTCTCTGACCGTCGTCAAAATGGTTCAAATGGCTCTAAGCACTATGGGACTTAACATCTGAGGTCATCAGTCCCCTAGAACGTAGAACTACTTAAACCTAACTAACCTAAGGACATCACACACAGCCATGTCCGAGGCAGGATCGAACCTGCGACCGTAGCGGTCGCGCGGTTCCAGACTGAAGCGCTTAGAACCACTCGGCCACACCGGCCGGCCCTGACCGTAATCAGTGGCTCTCTCTCTGCCCTACTTTCCTATTCATAACCAACCCTACTCCGATTATACCATTTTCTGGTGCTGTTAATATTACCCTATATTCGTCTGACCAGAATTTTTTATCTTATTTCCATTTGACTATGTCCAGACTGAGTCTTTGCAGTCTCGTTTTCAAGTTTTCTACCTTTCTTACTACGTTAAAACTTCTGACATTCCATGCTCCCACTCTCAGACAGTTAATCTTCGTTGGTTATTCCGTATTTTTTTCATGGTCAGAACAAGGGTGATTTATTGTGCCGGCAGCCTTCGGTTGCCATTGCTGATGATTTTTATTGACAATTTAAGCAATGGTTGGGTTCGAACCTGCGAGCCAAAATATTTTCATTGGTATCCAAACAGACAACTCGTAGACCAGGATTGTGGTAGCCACGTTTTATTTGCTTAGCCCTCCCAAGATATAATAGATCAATTATCATTTGCTCATAGTACAGCGACAGTGTGACAAGGGGCTGTTGTCTACGTAACAGTATCAGCGGATTCCTTCTCAGTAGCTTCAGTGATGGCGATGGTGGTAGCAGTGACGACGACAGTAGCAATACTACGAAGATAAACACAGAGTACCCTGCAAAAGTATAGTCGCTCTACATTAACCCCAGAGAGCAGTACTGTCTAAATTATTAAGGGATAGCGGTTTTTTGCCATTTCTAATGGTCTTACAATGACTAACTGTCTATTTGAATATATGTACAGGCTGCAGCAATGACACAGTGTTGCTCATTGTTTAATAACACTACAGTATGTCCCCTACATTAAAACGAAAGAATTTCACGTTTGTCCTACCAAACACTCAGATTGTACTACATCATTGAAGACTATATTTCATCAAGTGTTACACTACGTTGTTACATAGTGTGTTAGTTGGTAGTAACTGCTGCATAGTAACTGCTGCACCTGCTGAACTGTGTCATAGTGACACGGCTCTGCTGCACAGTGCTATGCAACCCAAATTCATAAAGACACTACTTACGTTTTAAAATGGTTATTACATTCATTTACTACATAAAACGTCTCAAACACGATTTTACTTAAACGTTTCTATATAATGTGAAACTATATGCACAATTATATTTGATTTTGGAGCTTTGATAAGTTAAGTCTTTAATTTGGCAGTGAAATACTCTATTCCGTTAGCGCTAATTCTGAGAAGTTACCACCATGTAACCTCAGATTGCTTCAGCATAAATGTTCTGCGTTGAATCAGAAATACACTGGGAAAAGTTTTATTATTATTCTGGATTTACAATGTGACTACATTTTTCCAGCACCTATTCTAGATTACAGTAAGTCACTAATTATTGTTCTCCACTCTTCTCTATTTGTCCATAAATCTTCAGGAATGTTGTTCTTCCTCATTGCTGACTGAACTCCCTGTATCCATGTATCAGGTGGTCGTCCCCTTTTTCTTCTTCCAATTGGTACCCAGTCGATTATGCATTTTGGTAGCCTTTCCTGTTCCATTCGTCTGATGTGTCCATACCATTTACGTTGTTTGTGCTCGATGAAATCAATAATTGAATTTTTATATTTCATCTTGTCTCTGATTACTTCATTTCTTATTCTTTCTCGTCTTGATATTCTTGCTGAACGTCTCCAGAAATCCATTTCTGTGGCTAATAATTTTGATTTCAGTTGCCATTTTGTTGTCCACACTTCTGAACCGTATGTAATAATGCTCCTAACTATTGTTTTAAAAATCCTTTTTTTGTTATCAGTTGTTATGTGTTTGTCCCAGAGAATTCCATTCAATAAAGAGATTGTCGTCTTTCCAGAATTTATTCTTGATCTAATTTCTTTGTCCTGTTTCCCATCATTTGTAATTTTCACACCTAAATATTTAGATTCCTCAGTAGCTGTTATTGTTCCCATCCCTTCTTCTAATATTAAGTCTCCATTCACTCCACCAATTACCATGTACTTTGTTTTATTCATGTTTACATTTAGACCTGATTTTTTATATTCTTGAATCAATTTTCTGGTCATATACTCTATGTCCTCATAGTCTTGGGCTATAATCAGTTGGTCATCTGCAAACTGGGAAAAGTGCGTTAACAAATTAACTTGCACTTGCGAAAAGCTTACAGTTTTTCGAAATTGTAATGGGAGTCCGCCTATATGCTAGACGACTCACTGTGTGGATGTTGAGAGGGTAGCTTCCGTAGTGCTGTACTTAATATGGGAATTCAAGTTGAAGAAATATTTTCCCAACAGGTGTTGATCACAGTGCAGGTTCGTACTAAAAGTCATCCTGCACATATACCCACGACTTATGAAATGTCCATTACAGTACGTGGAAGATTAAGGATCGAGAAAATAAATGAAATTGCATGAAATATATCTCATATAATACGCAGATCTATTCCGTTTTTAGTCATGTAAATGCTGCCTAATAACTGGCACAAAAATAATTGTTGGACTCGCCCACAGGAGGATCTCTTTACTCTCTATATGGGAAAGTTTTATAAAATCTTCACCATAACAGACATCCTCTCTCTTCCACAAGGAATAATTCGCTTCCATTTGGATAGAGTGCATAGCACTGCTACTCATCATCCATTGTTATACGACCTCTTGTGCATTTCTTGTGCGTTGTGTAACATTTTAAATTATTTAAAAATGTTTACAATATCCTACCAATATCACAGTCTCTGTTTGTCTTTTACATTTCAGTTGACAAAAACAAAAGGAAAAGGGCATATGAGATGTATTTTCACACCGCCACATCTCGTCACATAAACCACTGATTTGAGTAACGAAAGAGGCCAAGAGCCATTTATTTGTCGATGAATAATATTTAACTACGCCTTGTAATGGTGTATTTTGACGATTTACAAGGAGAAATGAATCCAGCGCCACTGACGCGCCTAAGAAACTATAGACTAATTCAGTGCTCATGCAAAAACTTCGACATTAAAGACAGACTCTGAAGACATTTGAATATTAAAAGAAAAAACAAGCGCGCAGCCCATCGTCCACTGCCGAACGATATCACTCTCTTTTTATCTCCTGTGTAATATGGACGCACCATTGCATAGGCGTCATTATAAGATTTGTAATGTGTTTAAATCTACAGAGGTATACTGTTATTTTGTTGCATGTGAGACTAGTATGTGAGAAAAACGCAGAGTGGTTCATGAATGAACATTTCTACGTGATTTCTAAATTTTTCAAACCACTCAGGCTCTGTCATTGTTATTGACGTGAGTGTTAACATGTTATATGTATTTTAAATCCAAGCTCGTAATTATAGTGTCAAGTACTCTAAATTTATGTTTGGTTTAGTTGTTCGACAACCTTAATCATTTACTTTCTATGTGCCAAGTTTTTTTCACAGAGTCAACCGTGTCCGACGTGTCATTGTGCGGACAGAACAGTCGAGGCCGACGTTAATATAATACTTTTATTCCCCCCCTGGTAATATTCTTCAAACTCTGTTGTAAACTGGCCCTTACGTACATTTTCAGTGCGAGTGACGTCCGGGAATTTCTTAGCAAACTTCACCTCTCAAACCGTACAGCGCTCGTACAAAGCCTCGCCGTTTCCACAGTGGTACGCGGCACTTTCTAAACGGGGAAGGGAGCCACGCAAGTATATGTTGCTTCCCCTTCTCAATCTGATGCTTAATAATAATAATAACATTTCCATACATCAGACATATCAAAGAAAAGAGAATAGTTCAATATTAATTAATGTTACAATGATAATGTATTATAAAGTTTGACTTAAAGATATCAAACGTCCAACAGAACGTATCATTCGCTGTGTGGTTGTAGCCCTTGCTAGTAGTAGACCACATCCACATCAAGGCAGAACTTCCTCTGGTGTCCGTATATACAATCGTCAGATGTTCTGCATGGCGTTACTACTGTGTAGGGGAGTAAAGAATTCAGGAAACAGAAGTGGAGTAGTCATACTGTCAGCAAACGGCTGGAGGCTGAGATATAGCAGCATGTGGCCTATGTGATGGTGACTGTTGAGAATCCGGTCAGCAGGCAGCCGCCCAGGGAGAACAGTGAGAAGGTTTTGAAGGTGATTGGGCTGTGGCGCACTTGACAAGACAGCTCTCCCAGCTGCTGGGACAGCTGTTCATACTATGAAAAAGACAAGGATCAGCAGGCTGTCGTCCTTGGAGAACAGTGAGCATGTGCTGTAGGTCATGGGGCCATGGTGCTGCTCAGAAGAAATCTGCCACAGATGTTGGGACAGAATCTTGTGGCTTATCACTTTGAAGAAGTCAGCAGCCATCAGGTTACCAACCATAGAGATTAGCAAGCTTGTGACTCACTTGGCAAGACGAAACTACTTGTTATGAAACGTTGGTACCAAGGCACTACAGCATGAATCCATCGAATATCAGCTGCAAGCCGGTTATGGTTCGAACAATGGGATGGTGGTGGTTGTAAGTTCTTACGGGACCAATCTGCTGAGGTCATCGGTCCCTAGGCTTACACACTACTTAATCTAACTTAAACTAACTTATGCTATGGACAACACAGTCACCCATGCCCGAGGCAGGACTCGAACCTCCGACGGGTGGAGCCGCGCTAACCGTAGGGAGGCGCCCTCGACCGCACGCATGCTGCATACAGAGCGCATGTAATCACTGTGGCCGGTGACAGTTAAGTGGGATGCTGGTTAGGTGTGCATCCAACACTACTCATACACTGGAAATGAAGTGAAGCTTTATTGTGGCGCATTGCCAGTGGCACCGACTTTGTGCGTGGCACTGAAAGCTGTGAATGGAGGAACTGTATTCCAAGGTGTGAAGTGTCAACAAACAAGTAATTTTAATCTGATTGTAGAATTCAAGATATCTTCTTCGGTCGACTTTGACTCTGAACTGGTTGCGAGGTACTCATTCCAAAAGCTAGCTGTTACCGCACAATCCCTTGTATGACAATATAAAGCCAAACATTGTCAGGGAAATCATACCAACACGAGTACTCTAAGTCGCCTGAATTCCATGGAAAACTGGATAAGGGACTGGGATCACATCATGTTAACAATGACTATTTTTGGCCAATTCTCGTTCTGCACACAGAGTCACCATAAAACTGTTTTACCGCTCCTGCAAGGGTTCTACCAGTGGTATTGGTCGGTACATCTTATTGCTAGCTGGCGGCCACGGGTGCTCTTTTTTGTATTGATTAGGTAGAAGAATTCCTTAACTTCATCTACTTTCTGATCACCAATCCTGATTTTAAGTGTCTCGCAGTATTCATTTCTGGTACTTCTCATTACCTACACCTTCCTGTCAACATACCAGGGTCTTGGCACAGACACGTAAATACTGGTACAGCGTCATTAGAGAGGCTATCGAAATTCGTACCAGAGACGGACCCATCAACCGAGATTGCAGCTACAACCTGAGCAGGGCATGGGAACCAACATTGAGTATAATTAAAAAGATGCTCATCAGTGAGCGATGATTGTGTAATACCTTGTTAGTACTTGTCCAATGTTAGAGAATGTCGTGAACTCAAGATCTTTAAAGATGCACATTAAATATATTGGTAATTGCTAATAAGGACAACCATCAGCTGTAGAACGGGATGACGACAGTGAAAATTTGTGCCGGACGGGTGTGGCCGTGAGTCGTGCACGGATAGCAAAATGTTAAGGCGGCCGCTCGCGATAAGCGGTAAATCGGCGTTGTGTTCCAGTCCGGCACAAATGTTCATTACCATCATTCCATTCTACAGCTGATGGTTGTCCTTATTAGCAACTGCCAATATATTTAATGTATTTCATATCGTCTGTAGTCAGCACAGTGTCTGTTCTTTTGGATATTCATTCGTGTCTAAAGGAAGTTTGCATCGTAATCATAATAATTCAGACACTACAATATCGCATATGTATCTTTAAACATGAGCTCTCCAATGCTGTCGTAATTCCTTTTGTGACTGCGATGATGTCCATACTTTTTGTCATCATTGTAGAATACTCCACATGTTATGTAATACCTCTGCAGTCACAATGCACGTTGCAAAATTTCTGTTAATGGCGAGTAGTTTACGAGACAGTCTCAAAGCAATAAAACGTATGCTGCGGTGTCTGCAGGAATGTTTGCAATGATTCGAATTCAAATGTGTGTCCACAGTTCTAGTCTTCACTACCTCGAGTTGCTCTGAATAATTCATCACCAATGTGGGTGACAAATTCTTAAGCTTCTGGGGGCTGAGTGTGCATCCAAAACCAGCACAAATCTCACAGTCAGATGGGATAAAATCTCACGCACATGTCATAGAATGGTCCTCTTACATTTCTGTCCCAAACAAGGTGTAATTTATCATATACAAAAAAAACTGGGATTTGAAGTAAACTGTAGAATGGTTAGTTTACAGTTGTCAAATACACTCGAATCCTTTTTCAGATCCCCCTTCCTCTCTGTCTGCAGCGCTATAATAGTAAAGCGTGGAATTTCTAGCTGAATCGCTCATGTTTTGCTCATGACTCGGAAAGAACAGGATATTCAAACAGCTCTCATGAACGGTAAGTTAATGGCAGCTGAAATCTGGAATTCAGTACACTTAAAAGTTTCAGATTCTCTTTGTCTGATAGTGATATATGCAGTAATTTCCATACCGATTTCTCCAGTACAATTCTTTGCTCTTCTTCTCCATGTAACTCAAATCTTTTTACAAATCATGTTATATATGCATTTAAACTGCTAATATCGCCCGTCGGAGGTTCGCGTCCTCCCTCAGGCATGGGTGTTTGTGTTGTCCTTAGCGTAAGTTGTTTTAAGTTACTCGTAGATTAAGTAGTGCCTAAGCTTAGGGACCTATGATCTCAGCAGTTTGGTCCCCTAAGACCTTACCACAAATTTCCAAAATTTGCTAATATCGTAGGAGATAGGATATATCACCACTACTGCCCCATTTCCTTGATGCATTTCATTGCTTGGCTCAGTGCCATTAGTTATTACATTTCATTTCTCCAGACTGATGAGTGCAATACTCCACTACCTCTCGCTTGGATCTATTGGACAAAAGTAGTTCGCTTTTAATGTAGACGAACTTTCTTTTAGAGTTAGAGTGTATAAAATTGCGTCTAAACTTAAACTGATGCAGTGAAATGCGTACTGGCTGTCTTTATGCAACCGTTAGGGGAAACATTAGATATAGATAACACTATGAAATCTTGAGGTTCTCACTTTTCTGATGAGTTTAAGTAGCTTTATATTTGTAAGCAGTCTGTCCGATAGTAATGCTATGAACTTTTTTATGAACAGTCCAAGCAATTTCCTGAGTAATTTTAAATATAGTCCCTTTGCAACAGCGATGGCCTCCATGGTGACATTACGTCTTTTAACCTTGAGTAGTAGCTTCTCCGCATTTTCTGCATTCCTTACTGCTCGAGTGATGGCAGTGGCTCCATCGCATAATGAACCTTTGGCCATCAGCCCATCAGATGCAGGGAGTAGAAGTGGAATTATTTCGCCAGATGGTTTAGGTTTTGGCACAACTCTAGGCACCTTTCGCTTCCTCCTTTCCGCATCAAGGTACATTTCACCAGTGGGACTGCTGACTTGATGCTATTTTCAACTCATCATGTAGGCTTTCCTTCTTCTTCAGTGCATGATGAGCTGTACACATAATTTGCCTGAAAGTTATTGCAGCACTGAATTTATGTTTGTCGTGCATTTGCATTTGAATTGCTCATACCAGTCTCTTTTCTTCGACGTATCTGCTTAGTTTTATCAGCTAATATTCAGCCCATAGTGCAACAATCTTTATTTGTGGCTTCAGCAATACTGTGCTCCTTGTATGCCGTATCATGTATGTTAATTCCCTTATCACCATGAGCTCGGCGCTTTTTCATCTTGTTCCAGGCCCAAAGACGATATATCCATGGATATGTAGTTCATCTGGTAGGTTAAACCAACACCGCCTTGGGAAATGCTTTCTGTAGCACTCAGGTCATGCAACTGTGTGGCTTGAAGTTTGTATATCCTATTATATATCAAGTTGTGAGCGTTCGCCCATGTCTTTTTCTTTGACGGGAGCGGAGCCAATTTCATCAATCCCTTGCTCACTCAATGTCTTATGACCCGCTCTTCGAGGTGACACGTCTAAAAATTCGCTGCACTTTCTTCATTGTCGCTGTACCTTAATATGTAAGTTCTTGGTGTGTGTGTGTGTGTGTGTGTGTGTGTGTGTGTGTGTGTGTGCTGCATTTTTGAGACTGTGCAAGCTTCTGCTGTTTCAGTTTGCAATCAAGACTTGGCAAAGGTAATGTTAATCAGAACACTGGGAGGAGTTGTGGTTTAAATAACAACTGATTTATTAATTCTTAACTTCACATGGCTAAAGAAACGAGACACAAACATTTTATTTGACAAATGCTTTCAATAATGTGCGGTCTAATGTGAACAAAGTGATTAGCTGGGGATCAACACATCACAATAACCAGAACTAATCGCTTTATCTGACTTCATAAATGTGAATCTGTGGAATGGTCTAAAAACTACGGCGGCAATCTGTTCTTAACGGCGCGCTGCCGGAAACATGAAAGTCCGCTCTCTCGTGTTCGACTGATTCAGAACGCAGATACGTCCTATGAGTCTCTGAAACCCCAGTGGATTCCAGTGTGCAGGTGGACCCGTTTGCTGGTCTGCCAAACCAATTTGACTCCATGAGACGACTATGCATGAAGGAATATGTCAAACGTTTGGACGGCCACTCACAACAAATAAGTACACCCACACACAACTCGTTGTGCTCGTGATGCAAGAAGCAGTACCTCTGACGCTTCAGACGGGGACTGGAACAGGCTCTAAGCGGCACACTAGCAAAGGACACAAGTCTCCCTGTCTAGGTAGATATCCGCCATTCTTTACTAGCGAAGCGCCTGTGCAAGAATGAGATGTTATCTTTCTCTCAGCTTTCTTTACCAGCTTGGTAACATAGCACATTTACATGCTTAGACTATACCCACATTAGCACAAGAAAATCACGAGCTGGAGCTCGGCATTCGAAGCTGGGAGACCGCCCCCTGCTCTGCATACACAGATGTGACCAACCAACGACTTTAAAAATTAATTGCGAGAAAAGGAAAAACGATTCAGCTTCGTGGCGCCTTTCCCATGCATTTACGCTGTGTCGTTTTTTTTTACTGCAGTCAATTAACTCGGCACCCTTTTCCTTTGAACGCAGATAAAGCTTACCGCTATGCCTTCACTAGAGCACACAAGCGAGTGTTAACTACTGCTAACCCTTTCATCATATGAATGAAGTCAGATCGTATCAAATACAGCAACCAAGTAATAAAGATCATCTTCCCTAATAATTCCCTTAGTTGCTGCAGAAAGCCTTGGTTCGTGAGACTCAGACGCAGCCTTGAGTACAACTCCCAGGAACTACTTAAACTACATCTACAGCTGGCCAATCATTTTAATTCCGGGACCTGGGACTGGACTGATGGTGTTACCTGGGTGACCGCCGATTCTGCACATAAGAAGACCTCGGGACGTCAGATATCTAAATTATCTCGTCTCTCTGACAAAGCATCGCTTGAAGCCCCACGCGAGACTGTCATCAATCTCTACACCAATTCCACATGCTGATAACAGCAATGCCCCTTTGCAATTATTACCATCCGAGCGTGTGAAAAATTATGCAGCTCGACGCTGATACAACCGATACGTGTGAAAAATTATGCAGCTCGACGCTGATACAACCGATACGTGTGCGTGGATACGCGAGGTGATAAACGCGGTGTGATGCGATCGATGTTGACACACTCTCCGCGCTGCGTGAAATATTGAACGAAAGCAATTTCGTTAACGTGCGTGCATCAATTTGCTTGTCGCTAGTACGCTTCACTCGGCTCTTGCGTAGTTTCGTATCTGCTTGTAATGAATTAAACCTTGAGACGCTCCAGTTTGATAGCGAGAGGGAGATTAAAAGTGTGTCAGTCGTGCAAGGAAAGAACAGTTAAATAATTAAATTATGTTCATTGTCTGTATCGTCCGACGTTCCTGATCGATGTGATTCTGATTCAAACATTGTCCGCTGAGTAATGAATTTTATGAAAATAAAACAAGTTTGTGGCTGATTTATTCGCTGTAAGTGCCCGTTCTATACTGAAGTGTCAAAGAAACTGGTATAGGCAAGTGTACTCAAATACAGAGATATGCAAACAGGCAGAATACGGCGCTGCGGTCGGCAACGCCTAGACAACAAGTGTATGGCGCAGTTGTTAGATCGATTACTGCTGCTACAATGACAGGTTATCAAGATTTAAGTGAGTTTTGGATGTGGTGTTACAGTCTCCGAGGTAGCAATGAAGCGGGGATTTTGCCATACCATCATTTCACGAGTATACCGTGAATATCAGGAATCCGGTAAAACATCAAATCTCTGTCATCGCCTGAAATAGATCCTGCAAGAATGGGACCAATGACGACTGAAGAGGATCGTTCAACGTGACAGAAATGCAGCCCTTCAGCAAATTGCTGTAGATTTCAATGCAGGACCATCAACAAGCCCCAGCGCGCGAATCATTCGATTTGGGCTACAGGAGCCGAAGGCCCACTGTGTACCCTTGATGACTGCACGACACAAAACTTTACACCGACATTGGACTGTTGATGGTGGAAACATGTTGCCTGCTCGGACGAGACTCGTTTAAAATTGTATCGAGCGGATGGACGTATACGGGTATGGAGACAACCTCATGAATCCATGGGCCCTGCATGTCAGCAGGGGTCAAGGGGTCAATCTGGTGGAGGCTCTGTAATGTTGTGGGGCGTGTGTAGTTGGAGTGATATGGGACCCCTGATACGTCTAGATACGACTCCGATAGGTGACACTTACGTAAGCATTCTGTCTGATTACCTGAATCCATTCATGTCCATTGTGCATTCCCACGGACTTGGGCAATTTCAGCAAGAAAATGCGACATCCCACACGTCCAGAATGGCTACAGAGTGGCTCCAGGAAAGCTCGTCTGAGTTTAAGCACTCCTCAGACATGAACATGATTGAGCTTATCTGGGATGCCTTGCAACGTGTCGTTCAGAAGGGATCTCCACCCCCTGGTACTCTTACGGATTTACGGACAGCCCTGCAGGATTCATGCTGTCAGTTCCCTCCAGCTCTACTTCATACATTGGTCGAATCCATGCCGCGTCGTGTTGCGGCACTTCTGCGTGCTCGTGGGGGCCCTACACGATATTAGACAGGTGTACCAAATCCTTTGGCTCTTCTGTGTATAATCAATCGAGACTCTAAAAAGTATGGAAGGTAGTCGTTTTAACATCGACAACTAGTTTCTGGGAAATCTAAATGTAATGGTCTCATTATTCTCTAATACTCACATTTTTGCTTAAATAGATTCATCTTCCATAGAGTGTGTCCCATTTCTTTTGACCATGCAAATAACGTTATATCCGGAAACAAAGTAAAACATGTGTCAATTAAATTCTGTTACGCCTTTTTTAAGTAGCACGCTCTATTTTTTTATTGCTTAATCCACTTCCTTTTGCAAAATCCTGTTCAAGAACGTATTTTGATCTCGTTGTAACAACGATAGATACGAAAGTTAATAAATCAGTTAAGAAGGCTAGGAGAGTGTTTCTCCTAGAAAGAGCAGATAAGCAGTGTTAGCATCTCACTTAGACACTGAACTGATATCACTTTGTTCCAGTAAGATGGACGTTGAGGAATTATGGGCAAAGCTTAAGCAGACTGCAATACGTAGGCTGGAGAATTATGTGCCTAGTAAGTGGATTAAGGACGGAAAAGATCCACCATGCTTTAATAATGAAATTCGGATAATTCTGAGGAATCAGAGGCTGTTGAACTCTCGGTTCAAAAGAGAACGCGCAAATGACAATAAGCAAGGGTTAGAAGAACATAACGCTTCTGTAAAAAGATCTATGAGCGAAACATACAACAATCACCACCGTCATACGTTAACAAAAGATCTGGCAGAGAACCCGAGAAAATTCTTGTCCTATGTAAAATCACTAAGTGGGTCTAAGGCAGTTGAAGAAGGAAAAAAAAGCCAGAGTTCTCAATTTCACGTTGAAGAAATCGTTCACATAGGAGAATCGTACGAACATGCCATCGTTTGGCCATCGAACAGACTCCCGTATGGACAACATAGTGATAAGCATCCTTGGCGTAGAGAAACAACTTGAAGAGTTGAAGACAACTAATTCACCAGACAAGGATGGAATTCCAATTCCGTTTTACAAAGAGTACCTTAAGGCATTGGCCCCTTACCTAGTTTGCATTCATCGCGAATCTCTCGCCCAGCCCAAATTTCTAAGCGACTGGAAAAAAGAGCAGATGACTCCTTTGTATAGAAGGGCAAAAGAACGGACCCACAAAATAGGAAACCAATATCCTTAACATCGATTTGCTGCAGTATCTTTGAATATGTGTCTAAGTTCGAATATAATAAATTTAGTTGAGACCGAAAAGTTTATGTCCATTGATCAGTGTGGTTTTAGAAAGTATCGCTCATGTGAAACCTCATCTGGCCCTTTTTTCTCACATGGTGTACTATGGATGGAGGGCAGCAGGCAGATTTCATATTTCTAGAATTCCGGGAAGGGTTTGACACGATGCCCCATTGTAGGTTGTTAAAGTATGAGAATGTGGAATAAGTTGAATAACAAGTAAGCTGTAGTTGTTCTACTGATTGTTTATTCCTAACTAGTTTTCCGCTTATTAGTCCATCTTCAGAAAACAACTGACAGGGTCTGGAAGAGACACTGATTCTTAGGTAACCTAACATTATATCTGAAGATACAGTCACTTGCGTAGAGTGTTGTGCATCAAACTTGATTCTTTATGGTGAAATGACATTCTACACAACGGAAAGTGTTAAGCACAATAAATAATTAAACTACACAATATTCCAGGTCAAATGTTAACAATGCCCTTTTTTGTCTTGACATTGACTGAGAAACTTTTAAACTGAGTACTCTTCATTTACGTTGTGCAATGAACATGTTTTTAACATTAAAAACTAAATTTTGGACAGAGGAGACTATCAAACACAATAATTACAAACCATAATTTTACGGTGTAACAGGTTATATGGTTATGATGCCATGGTTCGTGAGATCGTGATATTGAGAACTATCTTATGTAGAGCAGTAAACATGTTTTACATTGTAAATAACATTTTTATGCAACTGGCAATATTAAATATAGTATGTGGTTAAAATATTACGAGTCATGTTGTTGAAGTTTGTGAGGTAAGAAATAAAAAATTCTGTTATATTTCAATTTTGTGTAGCAGTATGTATCATTTTGGCGGTTTCTCGGTATGCATCTCTTGTGGGTATGTGTGAAGCTTAAAAGCGGAGATGTGCTCAGTTGTAATTTGTCATTTAGAGCCAGCTGGGTATTTTGAGCTAAATATCTGTTTACCTCAAGTGCTTCTAATAGGCTTATTTTCCTTCCTTTGTTGGCTGTGTGTTTTCTTCTGTGTGGACTTGGCATTCGTGTTCTTCCTTCAGCACATGTTCGGCAAAGGTGGAGTCTGACTTATGCAGTCTCCAGCTGTGTTTGTGTACAATAAGCCTAGTTATTATAGCCCTGCCTGCAAGTGATTTTGCAAACACCACTGTTACTTAACAAATCTGTTTTGTCTTTGATGTTAAAAAGGATATGGCTGTAGCGCCCTTTACATAAAATGAAGTTTAATTGCAGGATTTGAGGGTTTAGTCTAATTTGTCAGATAGTTTTCATAAATAAGGGATAGTACACCATCTGGTTTTAGATGTGGCTGTTGCTGCAGAGATGATATATACATCGGATAACATTGTTCTTCTTTGTCGTTTTTGCGCAAAATGTCATTTAATTTGGGTTATAGCCATTGTTTGATTCAGTGCATTTAATGGGGTCGAACTAAGACAGCGTGTTTGTGTGATATTGAGTGTAGTGAACATGGGGGTATTACAGTGCCTATTGTGGTGGGGATTCGTAAATTTTGAAATTACGTATATTTGTAGTGATATCTATGTCGAGGTCTAAGAAGTTAGTGGATTTTGCACCAACCTCCTTGAAGAATTTTATGTTTTGTGTTGTGAATTTCCAAAGGGGCTTAATTAAAAAAAAAGACTAATATTAATGAATACAGGCAATAACTTTACTAGCTGTGTGACCGGTTACGAAGTTTCGTAACCAGTTGGCCCTGACTAGTATTAGCATGCAATCTGACTGCATAAAATAAAAATAAAGAATGACAAGGAATTACCATTAACATAATTGATTAATTAAGTCCCCTGCAACTATAAAAGCTACGAAACAACAAAGCACAAGTGTAACTGTTCTCTGTGTGTTAGTGTGACTCAACGTACATATATCTGGCTCTGTTCTTTCTCAATATGACAAACTATTTTAAACACCATTTACAATGAACTAATTGAAAAACCAGAATTACTATAATTGCACATAGAAACCAGAATTACGAGTCTAATAAATGGACATGAGTCAGATGTTTTGTTGACTGTACCTGTGAGCAAGAGGGATTGTTATTAAAGAAAAGTATATTTTAAACACCATTTACAATGAACTAATTGAAAAACCAGAATTACTATAATTGCACATAGAAACCAGAATTACGAGTCTAATAAATGAACACGAGCCAGATGTTTTGTTGACTGTACCTGTGAGCAAGAGGGATTGTTATTAAAGAAAACTAATGCCTTTTCACCTCATTATATATTGACGAAAATATTCCATTACACCAGCATCATAAATCAAAAGCCCATCTCCTTTCTCAAATACATTCTGACAACTGCATCTTCTTCCATCTATACATTACACCAACCAAACAGTACAACATTTCAATCAACGATTAGATTGTCTCCTCTCTCGCCCAACAGAACAACGACTGCTCTCGACATCCTCTGAACTACTACTACGCCAGTGGGGGCGGCAGAATAATAATCTTTGGTGCAATCTCTGGCGCTGTGACTCAGTGTAGCCACCTTTCATATGTCTCTCCTCCACGGGCTAGGATTTGGTGGTAATTTTGTCAGCATTGATGATGAAAATACCACCAAATTCGTCCAAAAAACACAGACGAAAATAAATGATGATATTAATAAGTAAATATCACATAACTAAATAAATTTTGGCTTTGCACTAACCCTTCAATAACCTAATATATTTTTTATATATTTAACTTATATAAATATATAAGGAATACAAATGCTTACATACATATGATCTTACATAATAGTTTATGCAAGTATCATTTCTCAGAGTAGTTAAACAGTTCAATCAATGGCACCAGCAATGACGAATAGGTGCAGATAAGAGTCTCATAACATTTCATAAACAGTAAATACACAATAAATCAGTTTACACAAATATTCACATAAAATCTTTTCAATAGTTCAATAAACAAGTGTCACTCCTCAGCGTTGTTGACAGTTCCAACAGTAGCACCCAGCAATGGTCAACAGGTGCAAATAGCAGTCCCATAACATTTCATCAGCAGTATTTGAACAGCTCCAACAATGGCACCCAGCAATGGCGAGCAGGTGCAGACAGCTGTCACATAAAATTCACCAGTAGTAGTTAAACAGTTCCAACAGTGGCACCAGCAATGGCGAGCAGGTGCAGGCAGGAATGAGTAGCATCACATCAATAATTGCAGTTCCAACAGTGGCACCCAGCAATGGCGAGCAGGTGCAGGCAGGAATGAATTACATCACATCAGTGGTTGCAGTTTCAACAGTGGCACCCAGCAATGTTGAACTAAGTGCATGTAACAGTCCATAATATTCACCAGCAATAATTAAACAGTCCATCACATTTCATCAGCAGAAATTAAACAGTCCATCACATTTCACCAGCAGAAATTAAGCAGTCCATCACATTTCACCAGCAGAAATTAAACAGTCCATCACATCTCGCCAGTAGAAATTACACAGTTTATCACATTTCATCAGCAGAAATTAAACATTTCCAAGTGGCACCCAGCAGTGATAATAGGTGTAAGCACAAACAACAATTTGAATGCACACACAATTGCTTTTACAAAATTATTATCAATACTCTTACACTAAACATACAAATTATAATAAATACACAAATGATATCAGATAATTATCATAATAATTATTACAAATACACAAATATCAGTAAACCTATAATATTTATGGGTGTCAGTGCAAGCCACAACAAATATGTAAAATAATATTTAGGAGGTAGGTCGGTAGCAATTATTTGGGATTAGGAAAGGAAAACACACAAAACACTCACTCATCTTTCATCCACATACTAAGTACTATTGTGTAATTGAATAGTTTTAACTGTGTAAATGCAATTCAGTCAAAATTTGATGTGTTACATGTGTATCAATTAGTAGTGGCAGCAGTGTACAATAGTCAATAGTAGTTAGACAACGTCATAGTCATCATGTCAAGACCAATGTTTGCCAAGCCACATCAAAATGTACAGTTGCTGAACAACTGTCAGTTTGCCAAGATATGCAAATACTGCCTCTCTCCAAAAAAAGTATATACTGCATATTGATTTAACAAAGTGTGTGTGTAGACAATCTTCCTTCCACTGGAGTGTTTGAGTCTGCCATCTTCATCCTTCTTGTTCTATATAAACCAACAACAACAAAAATATATGCTCCTCACTTACCTTACCTCTTATCCACCAAAACTTCACTAATCATCAGCATCACACAATCTCAATACTTCAATAATACCTCTTCAATACATCGATACATATAAACCTTATCACCAATATCATTTCACTTCCATAACAACTCTTTCCTCTAGTCAGTCTCCTTGAACAAGTACAGATAAAATCCTAGTGAAAACTTCATGATCACATACAAGGAGAAGACACAATGTCCACACACAACTTCTGTGTAATCCACCTGAGCCAAATCTTCTACTCATTGTGAATTATAAAATATATTTTGGTTACCTTGTCCATCATAAAATAAAATAAATGCATACATGACCTCTAACAGCCTGCAGTTTGAATAACTTTTAGTAAATAGGAGTATATAGTGTTAATGATCACATAAGAATTTGAATGAATAAACCGTAATATTTCACAGTGTGTACACCACTTCAAGAATCATGGCAAAACAGAAGCAAACATGTGGAGTATTTCTTTGTGTCAAGTGTCACTTGTTATTTCAATTGCTCACGAAAAATGCCGTGTAATAAATGTCAATAGTCTAAAGCTAGTGTTGGTATTTCATGTCGTCAGCTTCCTTTCTATAATAACGAATTTGTACAGCTTCCACAAAACCTCCAGTTCAAGTGACTTCAATGAAGTTTAAGTACCCATGTAGTTCGTAGAATTATAGCAGTTCATTTTCTTATCTTAAAATGTAAAGCACTGAGCGTAAGTAAAACATGAAATAGCGAGTAAATATACCAGTAGAGAACAGAATGTCAACAAGTGGATGCAGCACAATCTCTACAATGAGGCTCTGCCAAGCGAACAATCTATAATTAATACCATCGTGTAACCTAAACTCTATGTTCGTACACAGTATATAAGCATTTCTATATGCTAAATCAAAGAGTAGTTATGACAACAATACAGAAATGTGAAAATATGCAATCCATACACAAAGCAGCACGTATATACCTTACATAATAAATAAGTCATAGGCATCATATCAGCATAAGCAAATAAATGTTGATATGTAATCTTAGTAAGTAAAAATGAAGGCGCAAGCAGAGAAATCACAAAGTATAACTTACATACATAGCCATATCAGCACAACTAATCAGGTGACAAATATAATTTAAATAAATACGCACAGCAGGCACATAATGAAAAATATGACATCAGTGAATAAACATAGCAGCCAAGCGATGTATAATATACACAAGTAACAACCCTGTTCATTAATAAAACATTGTCAAAATCAGCAAATGTACACAAGCATGTTGCTTCACAAGTGAATTCATAGAGGATGAAATTTAACACAAAGTATAAACCACGTAAACGCGAGCAGCAAATTATGTATAAAGTACATACCTAAGTAGAAATATGTTACCTGAAAAATAAACTCAATTAATAGTTACCTTTTTAGTTGATTACTTTCTTCCTCGAAATTACATTTTTGCTGAAATTTTCTGGATAGCAAGTCTTCTTAATGTCAGACACGCAGAGAATTTACCTGTAGTTTTACAGATTTTATACGACTGTATCCTGGAAAAACTGAACATTAATAACATGATAAGTTATCAAGTCACTATAGCTTTATACTGAATTTAACCAGAGAAATTGGACTGTGTATTTGTTTACGGCTGTCAGTGCATTTGCATTGAGCGCTCGATCAGCTGTAGGTAGGCGTGACGCAGGAAGTAATTGTTTTCCATCCACGGTTCCCTTGTGTGGCGCGCGGACTGATTGTCGCTTTGTGTATGTGCTGCCGCTAGAACATGGCGCGGTATCCCTGTGTTCTATGCGTGGTTACGTGTAACTTAATTTTCTCAAAAGTACGTCATTCCACAAAAATTTTAACGTTCGATATATGATGTATTCCCTTAGAACGCCGTGATTTAAGAGTTTCTACTTCAACAGTGTTATCATGAATAATTTTGCGAACTCTATATGGACCGTAAAAAAGCAGAAAAAATTTGCGACAAGCGTTTTCGTTTGTGAGGCAAACGATGAGACTTAATTAACACCTTTTGACCAACTGACAAAGCTTTTAAACATCCAGGACGTTTAGATGATTTCTCTCTTCGAGCAGCCGCAGATTCAATATTTTGTAGAGCCAGGTTGACAACTTCAGAATTTTCCAGTTTCCGTTTAGGTGGAAATGGAACCATTTCAGAAATACGATTTGTCGGTGCTTTATTTTTTAATATCAATATAGGCGGTAAAGAAGTTGAATCATTAAGGAGTTGGTTCAGAAAGTTTTGAAAAATATGAAGACACTGATCCCATGTTCTGTGATTATGATGACAATAAAGACGACACAATTTATTGATTTCCTTCATCCACCTCTCTGACGCGTTAGATTGAGGGTGAAAACGTGAAAAGAAAATTGGTTTAATCTTACGACGCCGTAGAGTACAAAACCCAAATTTAGAGCGAAACTGTGATCCATTATCTGATATAACTTTATCACCATGACCCACTTTTTTAAGAAAATGTTTGATGAAAGCATTAGATACTGAATGAGCTGTTGCCTTGTGTAAAGGTGTGAAACATATTTTGATGTCAATTCCAATACCACTACAATGTACTCAAAACCTTTAATAGAACGAAACACCGGACCGAACAATTCGATTGCAGTCATCTCCTTTAATCTCGCTGGAATGACAGCAAACAACGGTGCTCTGTGAGAAATAGTTGGCGGCTTAGCCTTTTGACATAATTTGCATTTAGCAAGAACAAATCGAATACGTTTTTCCATATTAACTGAAGTAGCAATTTTCTCGTATTTTAAGAAAGCATTTTCTTTGAACCAAAGTGTGCGTAGCTGAAATGTGTATACCAAATCAGTTTATTAACCCACTCATCAGGAATGCAAACTAACCAAACAGAGTTGTCAACCGATTTTCTTTTAAAAAGAATATCATTACGAACTAAATAATACTGTCTAATCGCTATGCTTTCCTTCCTCCTCCAGTTCTCCTTAATGTCCTTCCAGATTGGATCCTTGTTTTGCTCCTTAGTGATGTGCTGGAGCGAAGACGAAATGAAATTTTCAAACGCAACACCTTTAATATACATAAAACAATAATTGTTTTCTTTGCAGTCTTCCTCAGCACTTCGTTTCAAACCCATAGGTGCATGTGATAAAGTATCAGCAATAATATTAGAAGAACCCTGGATGTAAACAATACTAAAATCAAATTCCTGTATATACAGTGCCCACCGTTATAATCTTCCATGTTTTAATTTTGTTGACATAAGAAATTCCAGAGCTCGATGATCGGTGTAAACCTTAGTATGTCTGCCATACAAAAAGATGCGAAATTTTGTGAAAGCCCAAACAATAGCCAAAGTTTCAAGTTCTGTGATCGAATAATTCTTTTCAGATTTAGAGAGAACACACTTCCAAATGCAATTGTTTTCTGTACTACAACGCCGTTTTCTTCCATCTCTTGAAATAAGTGTGCACCTAGGCCTTTGTATCATGAGTCCGTTGCCAAACAAAAATCTTTAGATAAATCCGGGTGTGAAAGAAGTGGAGCAGCAACTAAAGCATCACGAAGTTGTTCAAATTCTAATTGAGCTTCCTCATCCCAACAACAATTAAAATTCTTTCCAGAAAGTTTACATAAACGAGGTGTGGCCAAATTGTCCAATCTAACAAAGCATCTAAGAAAATTACAGACACCAAGGAAACTATGAACATCACGTTTAGTAGTAGGAACAGCATAATTACGAATAGTGTCTAGTTTCTCTGGATCAGAAAGAATACCTTCTGTTGAAATAATATGACCAAGAAATTTCACCTGAGAACGACGAAATTTAGATTTTTCCAAGTTCACTGTAATGCCAACTCTTGCAAAAATACGTAATAATGAATCCAAAATTCTGCTATGCTCACTCCAACAACGTTTAGCAGTGAGAATATCGTCAACATATGAAGTAATATTGTTACAAAGATAAACAGGTCATTCAATGGGCTCCCAGTCTCTAAAACCGCAGTGAACTTATTCTTACTCACATATACTTCAATAATAGGATGTAAAAATACGTCTACATTATTTTCCTTTTCGTGTAGCAAAATATCTGTCATGTCTTCCAAGCGTACGTAGTGTAAAGTCATAGTGTCATTACTTTCTGAACCGTCTGCCATGCCAGAAGCCGAAGCTACAAGTCATTGTGGATTGTTTGCGTCACGTCTTTGATTATTCGCATCACTTCCAGGATCAATTTCTTTGGTTGCACTTGCCTCTCTGAATTTCTGTCACGTGGAGGGTGCCAATTAGGTCCTTCCTGTCAGATGTAAATTCTTGGTTGTGTCTGTTATTAAAATTTGTATTTTCATGGCTGTCTGCATGACTACTTGTGTAATTTCGACTGTCACTTCTGAAATTATTGTTAGGTCTACTACCCTGGTTATTTCTGTAGTAAGAATTTCTATTATTGTATGAATAATTTCTGTCTTGATGATACCGATTACTGTTTCCATATGATTGATCATTCCGGTAAGAATTTATATTATTGTAATTGTCTGAGTAATTTCTGTTAGAACATCTGTTATTGTCATAAGGCTGGTATCTATTGTCCTGTCTGTTTCGTCTGTCACTTCCAAAATTACCATTATAACGCCCGTTCCGATCATTATCCCTTCGTCGTTGTCACACTCAAGATCTTGTAGCAAATTCTTAAGAGTTTCAATGTCGTCTTTACATCTTCCGGCTAAAGCAATATGTATTATCGATTGTGGCAGCTTAGTTAAAAAAATACGAATTAATTCAGTCGGGCTATAAGGGTTGGAAAGGAATTGATTCTTTCGAATCATGTCTTCAACGTATTCTGCCGGCGTGCGGAACTCAGCCTGTTTAAAATTACGCTGCATAATAAGACTATGTTTGACTCTGTCTTTCGTGTTTTTGGACCAATATGCTGATAGAAATGCATGATAAAAATCATTTAAATTATTACAATCTCTAATAAGTGCGCCCATGCACGTCGCTGGTTCGTTATCTAAATATCCACACATGAATTCCAGTTTGTGACTTAGTGGCCAATTTGGTGGAAGTGCGTACATAAATTGATCTAACCATGAACATGGATCTATGTCATTATTAGAACTGCGAAAGATCTTAAATTTCCGAACAGTTAAAAAGTTTTTATAGTCAAAGTTTTCGTCTCGTGGCGACAAAAGACGTATCGCGTCTGTCCCAGTCCGAATGTCAATTATTGTCAAGTTCGCATGCCTGGCGCTCTCATGTTGCATCTCGTAAATGAAATAAATAATTTTCTTCAAACCCACCGTTATCGGTGATTCTAAATTTCTTCTACTGTCTTTTCCTACGATTTCGCTTTCAATTTGTTTAACTTGCTTTTGTAAAGCCTCAAATTCTCTTTTAACACGTTCATTAAATTTTCCGTGATTTTCAACATGTTTATTTATATTCTGGTACTCTTCTGTTTCTGCAAATGGCAATGGAGCTGTATCATCTGAATCTCTGTTCCCATTTAAATTAAGACTTGTCAATTTATCTGAAATCTCCTCAACTCTTTCCGTTAAGTCATCTGTTTGTTCTTTCTGTTTATTTACGTCTTCCTTAAGTGTCACGACTCTGGTTTCAGTATTGACACATTTAGTAGTTAACTGTTCATATTGTTGTGCTAGGTTATTTATTCTGTCATTTGGTACAGATTCCTCGATTCTTTTAAATATTTCTTCCTTATCGTTTAACGTTGAAAATTTAACTCTGAAAATTTTTGTACTATCACACGATCTCTTTCTTCCTGTTCTCTATCCTGTTCCTTTTCTCTATTTTCTATTGAAGTAAATCTATTATTGTGAGCATTCAAAATCAGTTATACTTCTCTAATTTCTTTCTTTAATATTCATCTTTCATGTTTTCAAAACATGTCCGTTATTGTGAGTCTAACCATGTTGCCATTGTTCCCATTTCTGTTTTAAATTCAGATCCTTACCGTGTTTCTGTTGTTCCCATATCAGTTTTAATTGTTCCTATTTGTGATCCTAAATTTAATATTGCACTCATCAACTGCTCCATATTAACTGGTTCGAAATTCTTTTCACCCCTAACATTTCCTGTAAAACTAACTTCCTTCATCATAGCCGTAAAGCTATCTGTGTTCTATACTACTCCAGAATCTTCTATCGTTAATCTCGTATTCTGCAAAATTCTGATTGTGAAAAAATTTGAACTGGTTCCAGACTATTTTCCTCGCTTATTAAATTGTTTTCTACTTCATTATTCACCATACTGTTCTCCTGTGTTGGCGAGTTCGCCATTAACAATTTTGTTATTCTGACTATCCATCCTTCTTGCCTTTTTCATTGAACGTGTAATCATTTACAAAACATACAAAACTCATCACTATACGAAAATTACATGCAGTATAACACTGTCACCAATAATACCATTCACACAAAAAGCTTCCTGACAAACATGATTAACAAACAATTAAAACCTTCACAATTGCACAGAACTGTCAAACCTGTATATGACACATCAAAAATTAAATTCCACAAAAATACCATTAGAAGAATGAGAAGATAACTGCAAATGTTCAATTACAAAATCTACACATGCAATATAGACTACAATTACTAAACTACAAGTTACTACAACAATACTACTGTCTATTATTTTCAGTATCAAAAGAACTCCAAGGGATGATCCTGGCAGGGTCGCCACGTGCATGGGGGCTTAATTAAAAAGAAAAGACTAATGTTAATGAATACATGCAATAATTTTACTAGCCGTGTGAAGAACCGTGTATGTTAGACAAAAACATCTGAATCAGCGATATAAATTCTAGGGTTGTATGTTCAATGTGTTGACGTTTCTGGTTACATGTTCCCCAAGACCATTAATTTTGTCTCAGAACTGCTACAAATATTTCTTTCTAATGGTGATGCGCCTTGGCAACATCATAGGTCAATATGCTTACATTACAACATTCATTTGCCATGGAAGAAGAGTATGAAAAAATAGCTCACCAAAGAAAAGAATGTCACATTTTATACCGAAAGTAAAACCGGAAACACTACAGTTTATGTACATAAGTAACACTTGCAAAAGTGTAACGTGAACGAACAGAAATATCTCTTGGTATACACCAAACTCACAGAGGATTACAAATAGGAAGAGCACAAATACAGAGAGGTCAGTCAACGCACACTGCACTTTTGCAGCTTTTGCAAACTGATATTCGTGTGGAATATTTTCTGAAAACAAATCGCTAACACTCTTTCGTAAAACAACACAGGCTAAGCACTGTTACATTCACCGGTTCCTGCGCAGCGGCGATTTCTATTTTTCATTACGTTTGAAGATAAGTGTGCTACTTTCAATCTCTGGTGCGGACGTGGTCCACTAAGTTCCAAAAAAATCCTCCCTCGGAGATGCCGAAACGCCTTTCCGGCGTGATACGGCCCAAATTAAGCCCTGTACTCCACTATTTTATTCATATTTTGCTGATCCCCCTATTTTTGAAGGAATCTCGCCCATGATACTTAGAACTTTTCATGCTGCTTTGAAACATCAGCCTATCAACGCAGTGATCATTTGTCTTGCGCTGCAGTATCAGCTACGCCGTTTGTGTGCAAACTACGAATATCAATGACTTTACAAAGAAAGTGCCTTCTCGAAGTATCACTTGTACAGCAGTCGCGCAACATGACAAAATGGTGTGTGTCTGTGTGTGTGGGCGTGTGTTTTGCTTGCACTGAATAAGATGGCGCAAATTAGGTCTATTTATTTCAGTCCTCCCACTACCATTGTTTAGTCACCTTCTGCACTCGCACCCCTCATACCACAGCGACTGTAAGAATGAACAACATATAAAATAAGGCCCGGTTTGACGTTGCACCTCCTCAAGGAGGCTCGTGAAACATTTTGGGTTCGTTTAAAGATTAATTAAAAAATTAAATATTTGTTTAACTAACATTTTTAACTCTACAGTTTTAAATAAGTTTCAAAAATTTTCTATATTAATTTTACTTCATTCATTCATCTGGATAACATTTTCTGGCAGAAGTTTGGGAAACAGAAGAAAGCCATCCGATGGCCTTAATAAGTCTGATGAATTTCATAATATATCTTTGTCAGGTAGAAGAAATTTTGGTGACACCTTACCTAATGCGAACTAGAAATAATTTTTAAATTGGGCCCATTTAAACCACAGGGACTGTTTATAAAGGACCCAGAAACAAAGCGATGTTTTTCAGCCTATCATTACTCATATTTCAATAATGCTGGCATAAAAATTTCAAGGCCATGGCTATGTTATTCTAATTTTTTAAACAAATCATATGTCACTACTGTTGGTTGTTTGCAGATGGTCAAAGCAAATCACACTCCTCCCCATGGGTTCACAGTGTTTCAGTTAGAAGCAGTTTTACACAATGTATATCTGACAATGAAAAATCGCAGCAACATATTAACACAGCTCTATCTATCTATATCCGGATCCCACTCCAGCTACTGCCGGGTCTGAGTGCTGCCACTTTTCTTCCTCCACTTGCTGCCAGGTCACACCTCTCCTTTCCACAGGTACTCTCACTCCCGTTTTGCACCGTGTTCTTGGGCGTCCTCTAGGTCTTTTTCCATCCATCTTTAGTTCTTCCATAATTTTAGGGAGTCTCTGCCCACGCACCCTTTTAAGATGCCCATACAATCTTAATCTTTTTTTCAATTTGTTCTCTCATATTTTCTTGTTTAATGTCCTTTCTAATATCTACATTCCTTACTCTGTCCATTCTCGTTTTTCCCTTAATTGCTCTGAGAAATTTCATTTCCCCTGCTTGCAGTCTGCTCCAGTCCCTTTCTATCATTGTCCATTGGTCCGAGCATGGGGCTCACAACCCAAATCACACGCCACTGTTAAACACTAACGAAGGACTGGGTCCCTTACTTCGATTGTACATAATTCATTAAGGTCAATCCAACACATTTATTTCAAATAACGTAAATGAAGTTGCATTTGAATATGTCTGACATTAAACAGGAATTTTAAAAAAAAACAATTTCAATATCAGCTGATTTAGTGCGTGAAGCGTGAGTTAAGCCGATAACCAGGTAAACTGAAACAATTCACCGTAATTCAAAACAAAGAGAAAAACAAAATTGAAACAAATCACCCCACTGACAAATATCCAAAAAACGTTAGAATAATACACTGAAGTGGGGAGCAGTAATTCACCCGACAGAACACTTCAAAATGAGTTCAATAACACAGCTGCATGCCCCAGAAAACACCAAGAAATTAAATACACTTAATTTGACGATTAACAAATACTCATTAACATTACATCACTACTGTTTGGACTGCAGTGTCTCAAAGAAACAGTTGCTTATTCTGAAAGAACAATTTTTTCATATGTTTAAATTACAGCGTTAAGGAATTCTAAATCTTTCCCCTTTCTAGGCGGAGGCTGAGCCAGAAATACAGAATTCCACAAAGCAGTTTTGCTGTGAAATCTTACAGGGCACCCGGAAGCAGTAACAGACTAGGGGTCAGCACCCACAAATAACACACGCTAAGAGTCAGGCTGGGAGCACATCCTACGAGAACTTGTTCACACTATGCTCACCACAAACTGTAGACATTCCGGCCGAACATCCGCTTGCGATGGTTGCCAGAAGGACGAAGCAACCAACAGGCCCACGCCGTGCTTCTCACACAGGCACCTCAATTTGTACAAACATCTAGGCCAACACCGACTCCGGACTCCCTTCTTACTGCGAGGCTTGGCAAAGTTTATAGGAAATGCCTTCCAGGCAACCAGTCACCGCCGCAGGAGTTTCACGATTAGCAAACAGCCCCAGCGTAACAGACATCACACATGTGGTTACGCCCGAGCCACAACTCCGCCAGTCTCACCGGCCGCCCCAAACCGTCTGCCTCTCGCCGTCCCGCGCGCCCCAGCCGAAAACGCAAAGATGCTCATGCCTGGGGACGCGCCAACGATAACAAGCCGATCGCTGATGATCGACCAGCGATCTGGCTCATCCATGTTTCTGTTCCTTAGGTGACAGTAAGGAAGTAATAACTCTTATACCTGAGGAGATTTGCTTTTTCTGAAACTTCCTTATTCCAAATCAGGTGTTTTATTGTTTTGTAGAAATTGCCTCCCTTCTGTAACGTCCTATTAATTACGTTGGTTATTCTTCCGTCACTAGATATTTCACCTCCTAAATAAGTAAAATGTAAATGTCATGTGACTAGGGTGTCCCGTGGGTTAGATCATTCGCCGGGTGCAAGTCTTTCGATTTGACGCCACTACGGCGACTTGCGCGCCGATGGGGATGAAATGATGATGATTAGGGCAACACAACACCTAGTACCTGAGCGGAGAAAATCTCCGACCCACCCGGGAATCGAACCCGAGCCCTTAGGATCGACCTTTTGTCGCGCTGACCACTCAGCTACTGGGGGGCGGACTGCGAAATAAGAGAAACTGTCTACCACTCTGAGGGGTTCTCCATTAAAAATAATATTTCCGTTGATCCCTTTTTCTCTTCCAAATACCGTTACTTCACTCTTATCTTCATTTATTTTTAATCCATACCTTTTCATTATTTCCTCCCACACATCAAGTTGTAACTGTACAATTCCCACTTTATCGCCCCATATTACCATATCATCTGCAAAAATCATCGTTTTGTCTTTTTCTTTTACTATATCTTTAACTGCCCTATTCATTCCCTCCATCACAACATTAAAAAGTGCAGGAGATAGAATACTTCCCTGTTTGAGTCCCTGTCTTATTTTTAAGTATTTTGAGTTCCCCAGTGGTGTTCTAATTCTACAGTTGTGTCCTCTGTACACTGTCTTTATTACGTTAATGTATCCATCTTCTATATCTATCTTCTTAATTTGTTCCTAGAGTCTTTCCCTGTTAACTGAGTCATATCCGATTTCTATATCTACGAAAATCATTATCACCCTTTTGTTATACTCCCAACTTTTTCCCATCAGTTGATGGATAGAAAATATCAGGTCGATCATGCTTCTTCGTTTCCTAAACCCATGCTGTTCTTCACTCAGCTCCTTTTCTATCTTTTCACTTATCTGATTTAGTAAAATTCTTTCAAAAATCTTGGCTGTATGACTCATAAGGGTTATTCCTCTGTAGCTTTTACGAAGCCTTTTATTGCCTTTTTTGAAGATGGGATCAATGTCTCCTCTTCTCCAATCGTCAAATGTTGTACTATTTCTCCACACACTTGACGGTACTCTATACAGCCACTGCATTTCCACTGGACCTGCTGCTCTTATCGTGTTCACTGATACTTCATCAGGTCCTGGGGCTTCCCCCCATTCATCTTCTTCACAACTTTTTTCCATTTATACCTGTGTAATTTGTCCTGATTCTGCTTCCCAACTTCTCTCAATTTCTCCATCATTTGTTGTTTCCTCGTGTACCTGCTCCTCAGCGTTTAACAGTTTCTTAAAATGTTCACTCCAGAGATCTTCAATCGCAGTAACATCCTCTGTTTCTGTCTTTACTGGTACTTCAGAAGCCTTCCTTTTATTTTTCATCATTTTATAGAACATTTTCTTATTGAACTTCACATCTTCTTCAAGTTTTTTTGTAAACTCTTTCCATGCCTTTTTCTTTGCCGTTTCCACTATTTCTTTGCACTTCTTCTTTTCCTCTATATATTTTTTATGGTCCTCGTCATTTTTAGTTTTCCACCACTTTCTCCATGCTCCATTTTTTCTTCTAACTGCTTGGATTGTGGTATCATCCCACCAACTTGTCTGTCTTACTTTTTTCTTTCCTTTCCAGATGTTCTACCACATACTTTTTGTGCTAATTCGGCTAAAGTGTCTTTGAATAAACTCCATTCTTTTTGTACATCGCAGAAAACGTCTTTTGGAAATTTTTGTATGATTAATTCTCTTTTCTTCTCAGCACTTTAGCTCTCCTTCAGTTTCCAATCCCATATCCTCATCATTTTCTTCTGTTTTCTATTTTTCACACAATGATTCATTTACCATTGTCCCACCAGTAATCTAAGGTCTCCATCTGCACCCACACTTGGAATTACCTCCACATTTGTTACTTTCTCTCCCCATTTCCTATCTACTAGAATATAATCAATTACACAATTGGTTCTTCCAGCCCAACTGTATCTGGTGATGACATGACTTTCCATCTTCATAAACCACCTGTTTTCTATTTTCATTCAGTTCCTCTGGCAGAAATCCAGGAGACTTTCCCTTTCTTCATTTCTGCCTCCATATCCAAAACATCCCAATACTTGCTCAAATCCCTTTCTGTCTTTGCCTACCTGTGCATTAAAATCTCCCATCACTATATTAGCACTCTTTATGTGGTTCTCTAACTCATTTTCAAAGTCCATCTTCTCTTCTTCGCTACATCCCACTTGAGGTGCATAAATCTGGATACCTTTTAGTGTTTCTTTTCGGAATCTCAGGTTTAAGATTATGATTCTTTCAATACAGCTTTGTACCTTCTTATTCACCATCACTGCCACACCATTTCTTCCAAACTTGTTATTCCCACTCCAGTACAGTTTTCCTCCTCCTCTCAAATTCTTCTCACCTTTTCCCTTCCACTTCGTTTCGCTTAATCCCAAAATATCTAACTTTCTCTCTGGTAGTATATCTGTCATTTATTCGATTTTTCCATTGAGCGTTAATGTATTAAGGGCGCCAATATTGAGGTTATTTTTTAGTCCATTTGGTTTCATCTTCTTCTACTGATGAATTTAATCAGATCTCCCATCATTCGCACCAGTAACTGAAGAAGCATTGGAGGCAAATCCTCAGTGGTTCGTTCCGAGGCTCGTCTGTGTTTTTAAAGCAATATATGAAGACTTTCGTAATGGCTTATTAGGCCTAACGTAAGAAAGGATTTTCTGTTAGGGTTGTCTCCCTTAGCCTTTGGAGTTTCTCCTCCACCACTGGTTCCTTGCTCATTTAATCCCCAGAAAGGAAGGTTGCCTCATCTGCCAGCAACGCCTTTCCGAAGTCTTTCTTGGTTCAAATGGTTCAAATATTTTCGAAAAAGACGATCGTGTGAAACCCATCTCGCGCTATTCGTCCACGAGACTCGGAGGGCCGTAGACACGGGTTCACAGGTAGATGCCGTGTTTCTTGACTTCCACAAGGCGTTCGATACAGTTCCCCACAGTCGTTTAGTGAAAAAGTAAGAGTATATGGGCTATCAGACCAGTTGTGTGATTGGATTGAAGAGTTCCTAGATAACAGAACGTAGCATGTCATTCTCAATGGAGAGAAGTCTTCCGAAGTAAGAGTGATTTCAGGTGTGCCGCAGGGGAGTGTCGTAGGACCGTTGCTATTCACAATATACATATATGACCTTGTGGATGACATCGGAAGTTTACTGAGGCTTTTTGCGGATGATACTGTGGTATATCGGGATGTTGTAACAACGGAAAATTGTACTGAAATGCACGAGGATCTGCAGCGAATTGACGCATGGTGCAGGGAATGACAATGGAATCTCAATGTAGGCAAGTGTAATGTGCTGCGAATACATAGAAAGAAAGATCTCTTATCATTTAGCTACAATATAGCAGGTCAGCAACTGGAAGCAGTTAATTCCATAAATTATCTGGGAGTAGGCATTAGGAGTGATTTAAAATGGAATGACGATATAAAATTGTCGGTAAAGCAGATGCCAGACTGAGATTCATTGGAAGAATCCTAAGGAAATGCAGTGCGGAAACAAAGGAAGTAGGTTACAGTACGCTTGTTCGCCCACTGCTTGAATACTGCTCACCGGTGCGGGATCTGTACTAGTGGCGTTGATAGAAGAGATAGAGGAGATCCAACGGAGAGCAGCGCGCTTCGTTACAGGATCATTTAGTAATCGCGAAAGCGTTACGGAGACGATAGATAAACTCCAGTGGAAGAACCTGCAGGAGAGACGCTCAGTAGTTCGGTACGGGCTTTTGTTGAAGTTTCGAGAACATACCTTCACCGAAGAGTCAAGCAGTATATTGCCCCCTCCTACGTATCTCGCGAAGAGACCATGAAGATAAAATCAGAGAGATTAGAGCCCACACAGAGGCATACCGACAATCCGTCTTTCTACGAACAATACGAGACTGGAATAGAAGGGAGAACCGACAGAGGTACTCAAGGTACGCTCCGCCACACACTGTCAGGTGGCTTGCGGAGTATGGATGTAGATGTAGATGTACGACTACTAGACGGCGTGCTCGTTGCAGTGCCATGTTCACCTAGCTGCATTTGTTAACGCTGGCACCTCAGTCCGTTTGCAACCTGTAACCGCGTAAGTACGAGCACCCCCTAGTGGCTCGCCATCACAGTTTTTTATCTTAAATATCTTTGTGATTAATGCCCTTTTGGCATATTTATTATTTTATAAATGACATATAAGTACTGCCAGTCTTTCACGATGATTCTGTACTTATACTCTGTATCACACGTTTTTGTCATAATTCTGTGAACATGTTATAGACCATTCTTTGATTTAGGAAGACACTCCTAGCAGTGTTGAAACCCAGTTACCGAGGTCTGTTTTCTTTCAATTGTAACTATTCACGGTCTCTGAACGTGCAGCCATGTACAAAATTTTGCGATTCTTGCCTGCCCAAGCATCTAAGGCTACCACCAAATATAAAGTTTAAAAAAAATACTAAATACAAGTATGGCTATTAATTTTAATAAACAATGTGAAATAAGGGGATTAGTCCCTACCTACGCGAAAGCTTATATTAACTTTGCTGTTTTTAAGAAAAATCCTAAATTCTTCGGACTTTTCATGAAATAGTATTAAAAGGCTATACGCCAAAAAAGATCTTCTTAACGAAGAAGCTTATTACCTGTACTTAGAACTGACAAATATTTTTCATATTAATTACAATTTTAATATTGACGATCTCTGGACGATAATTAATAACGAAACGTACCTCTGGTTTGGTTCTCGTTATATCCATTCAGGGGAAAGGTAAGTTAAAGGTGGGATTACAAACTTCATGGTCGGAGATGAAATGTACCCCATAAATCAAGGTACAAGGTACTTGTTGACATTATCTCTAAAGTGACATCGACCTAAAGATACAAATCAGTATGAATTGGTTTCCTATTTAACTGCATGTCATAACGTACCATCATTCTTCCCTCCTTCCTCCTGGCCAAAAAATCAAGGAAGCAGGCAGCCTTCCTTTCTCACCTTTTGGCTCGTGGTTTAAGTAGCCCACCCACCGAGGGTTTATGAAGATGGATGGAGAGAACGTCGAAATGCTACTCACCCAGGGAGAATGTTAGCTAGCAGAACAGTAATTGCAATACATCTTTTATTTACAGTGTGGGTAAAAATGGTACAGTACCACGTTTAAATGATACATTGAGTAAAGGCTGCCCTTGATAAAAAGTTGTATCCTTTCTTTGGCGTACATAGTACTCACAGAAATCTTCAACTGATGAAGGCTGACAGAATGAGTGATGTGGATTTTCCTCACGGTTCCTTTAATTTACCGTCAGCGCCAGGAAATTGTAGAAGCACGTTACTTACACTGCGAGTTAGTAAAGAACAGTGAAGGTCAAATTTGAGTTACGTTTCCAATATCGATCATGTTTACGTGACATGTGATACGTTTTTGAACACATCTTCAGAAGATGGAATGTATTACCGTACATAAAATATAGGGTGCTGTTCATACTTCGTATCGAATGAAATTACAAGGACAGTCCTGCTGGTTAATATCCTAGTAGCTAAACAATCTTGCATTAATACAATTATTTTATGAAAAGTTATCTCGGGTGGTCAAAATAAAAAACAACACCCTGTGTAGAAGTTAAGTGTATTCACGTAAAAATACGGTTACTATGGCATAATGAGAGAATAAAATTATGTTTTCCACAAACTTGTTATCGTCGTTGAGCCCTAATCTTCTGTCCTGTTTATAGTCTTGAGCGTTCATAGAATAGACATTTACAGCGACTAATCAGTTACAACAGAATATGAAATTCAAGAGATTCACTTCGCAGGGAACTAATGAGACACATCGAAGACAGTGGATTAGTCATAAAATGAACGTAATTTAATTTTTTTACGGTTCTTCACGTACCCCCTTTTTATCTCCCTAACCAAATTTTTAATTCCGAGTGTAATCGACTTGGTAGCAGCTCTTGTGCTTAAATGGAGCGTCCCACGGTTTAATTCATTACAAGAAGATACAAGGAGACTAATCAAGAGTCAAGTGAAGGTCACTAGTGAGAATAGAACTGTTGCATCTACATAAGTGAGGCAGCTTTCGTGCAATTTATCATGCAGCGCGAGAGTGGCGTAACATCGATCGCATCGCATCGCGTATATTACTTGAATCATCAGCGCACTTATTTCAGCTCTGTTAACGTCGACGGACATCAGTTTTCACGTGCTCAGGTGTTAGTCGCGTATTCTGTTTCGGTGACAGGGTGACGTAATAGTCCTTCAGTCATGGCCGGTAGTGGTCAGACGGAATCGCGTGGAGGCTTCCTCAAGAGCCTGCAGCCGCTGATGCTGCTGTCTGCAGTATTCGCCCTTCCTCTGGAACGTCCCCGTAGCCCTTATTTGCGGGCCTTTTCTTATGTTTACTGTTTGTGTTTCCTGGGAGCCGTCCTCTGGACTGGATACCGAGGTCTGGAAAATATATTCGAAGAAGTGGCGCGTCAGCACTGGAATTTGTGGAGCATATCAGCGGTCACCACCTGTACGCTCGGCACCATATCGTCCGCCACTTTCATCCTCGCCTTCATGGGGAAACGAAACAGGAGATTCATGAAAATTGCTGAGGACATTGAACGCATAGACGCACTGCTAAAACTGGACGTGGAGCAACGCAATAAAAAGGTCCAGATCTTCCTCACTATTGTCGCGATCGTAATTTTCCTTTTCTTGATTGCTAACTACACATACCACGTGAATAGTTGCCAGTATATGATCGTAGCTCTATTGACGAGTAACAGTGCAGCAACAATGATCGGGCTACAGTTTTCAGTGCTTTGCTCGAGCCTCGGGCATAAATTCAGGTTACTCAATGACAAAATACAAACAGAGTTCAATTACAAGTCGCAGAAACTAGCAACGCTTGACCTATTGAGACTTCTTCACGAATCATTCTTTGTTTCTGTTCCTCTGGGTAATCTCCTGCGCGTGAAACAGAGAATATTATGGATGTCATCTAGTAAAGTTCTGGCGTTTCAAGTTTTGCACATGAAACTGTCGAATTTGACAAAATTATTGAATGAAATGTGCGCTGTTGACATAGCGATGGCTGTGGGACTAATCCTAGTTACGACGATACAGTGTATATTCGAACTGATCGCGATTTCTCTGCAGACAGAAAAAGGCACGTTTGCAGGGAGAGTGACGATTATATCGTGCGCAGCTGTATTATTCGCAGAAATGACAGTCTTAGTTGTAGTCTGTCAGTCAACATGCTCTGAAGCTCATCGTACAGGAAGTCTTGCTGAAGAACTTCTGTTGTGGAATAATGCAGGTTAGTCTATTTCGTTGTATTGGTTATTCTTGAAAAAATTCCAAGTACGCCATCATTACAGGAGATTTCTCACAGAAGTCAAGAGGTACTATAAACAAGATTTTCAGGAAACACATTTTACTGAATTACTTGAACAGTATGGATTGCTGGTTTGCTACAAAATTATGTTCTTCAAATAAACTCTAGGTACGTAATACAACGTCAGAAAAACATTTCTATCAGTTTCAGTTCCAAATGAAAAATACGTAAAAATCAAGAATTTTTTCCGGAACTGAATATCTACTGATTAATTATAGCAGTAATGTTGTACTTTATTTTAACCTACTGATCAAATAATTTTATAAAATGGTTAGTTAAGGAACTGTACTTCATAATTATCTTTGTAATCTCCTTCGCAAGAACTTTAGAGCTTCTCCTGACATATAACGATAATCTCTTTAGTTTCTTTTGATTGATATTCGCATCGATTCTGGGTTTTATTAGAACTGATCGATTAATGTCCTCGAAACCATAGTGCGATTAAAACTACTTCGTACTTGACAGTTCGCTGAGCTGCCGTGCAATTTTGCCAGCTGCCGCTGTAAAAAATGGAAGTCGTGTTTTTTATAATTTGGCAACTGTACATGGTAGAGTGATACGAGGAGTACCTTCTGACACTTTTTTTTAGCTCACTGAAAATTTTGTGCTACTGAAATAGAGAAATATTTAACTTTTTACGAAAAGTTGAATTTCACGCTACTCAATATTAATCATTCCCTATCTCCTAAACCATGTGTCGTACAACAACAAAATTTTAATGTTGTCTTCAGTGGCATATTTCGATAATGTTTGCAAACTTTCTGAGCAATACAGCCAGTAATAGTGAAGTAATAAATTAAAATCTCACGTCTGACGCGGAACTTTTTCCAAATCAACATCAGAAATGTAGTAAGCGACAAACTTTATCCCTTTACATTTTTCGTCAGGGGCAAAGAGAGAAGAAGTTTCGGGAAAGTTTTAATTTATTTTTAGAGCTTGTTGGAAGTGGGTGGGTGCTACAGTTTCGCCAAGACGAGAGTAGTATTGTACGTACCGTTGAAGTGCTGATATAACCTACGCGGGGTGGGAGAAAGCAGCACATATATCGCCGTTAGTTTCATTTTCGTCTTGTGCCATGAATTTCGCAACAAATCACAAAACTCAAAATACCAAGACAACGAGACCAACACTGCCAAAAGGTACAATTTTTTAAATTTTTATTTATTTATTTATTTTTTTTTTTTTTTGCAACTTACCGTCACTTGACGTGTTCTGTGTCCGACAGCTGGAAAACGCCTCTTATACCTATGTCGCTAGAACTTTCAGATGACTCCCCGACGACAATAATTAATTCTAAAAGACTATTTTCCAATAAGGATTCGTCCTTCCATACCTCCTGAATGACAGCTTTTGTATGTACTGCATTACTCCAGTTTTCCACAGTTACTTTAGAAACAGCTTCAAGTAAAAGTCTTTCCATTTCTGAAAGCCTGAATGTCTTGTTTTCACGTGCTACGTACCCCTTGATTTGGGCCCATATTAGCTCTATAGCATTAAAGTGACAATGATAGGGAAGTAACCTAATTACAGAATGTCCATGTTTGTTGGCAACTTCGTGGCTTATGTCGTGACACAAGTTCAAATAGTTCCACTTACTTCATTCCGTCATCGAATTGTATATTATTTCGCCATAACCACTGTATCATTTCGTCTTTTCTAGAAGATAGCGTTGGGGCTTTGTCCTTTACAACAGTGTGGTATGGCGCATTGTCAATAATGATGTACGACGGTTTCTCCAAATTCGGTAACAGTGAATTTTCAAACCATCGTAAAAGGGTAGCGTAGTTCATTTCCTCGTGAAAATCTGAGGTTTTCTTTGATCTGAAAACATGTAAACAGCCAGGAACAAACCCACGGCGGTACCTGCATGAACAACAATAATTCTGCTTCCTTTTCCAACAGGTATTGCCATTCCTTCTTGTGATCCGTGAGACCATCCTGTCTTCAGTGTATGGCCAGAATTCGCCCATGTTTCATCTAGCCACACTAAATCATCGAATTCAATGTCCTTTGCCTGCCGCAAAAATCAGCATCGCCAAGCAGCGATATCTTGCCGTTCCGAGAGAACTGTACGACCACTTAATTTTTCGTAATTAAATCCCAGGTTTAACAAAACCAGCCGAAGAGATGACTTACTGCCAAAAAAAGACCAGCTTCTTTAAGCGTTACATGCAGTTTTTGTAACGTTGTTTGTTCTCTACGGTGATAATATGCATACAAATGTCTGCGAATCGCATCCTGTTCGAAAGAATCAACATTCGTCATACGTTTCTCGACGCGTCGTTTTTTCCCCGGAGTTTCCAGACTTGGCGGTTCGGAGTTAAGATTTGATGGCCCGGAATGTGTATTCAGTTTTTCATTTTGCTCTTTGCCTACGTTTATAACGGTTGTTCTGCTTATTCTTAATGCTGCCGCAGTCCTCTCGTCTACCTTATTAACGGAAAGAAGAGGCCCTCCCTTCTCCCTTTCCAGCTCTAAATATTGTCTTACGTTGCAGACGTATTCCCGCGATTGTCCTCTCAAAGCTATTCCTTGCCCAAATTTCTTCGAAGATGATTTCGGGCTACGAACTCTAGGACGACCACGCTTTTTATTTGCGGACATTTTGTACGCAGAAGTCACTACAGTAATTTATCACACACTCGTAGTGGAAACAAAGGAGAAGCAGATACTGAGATAATGCAGTTCACACAACACGACGCGCACAAGACCAACACAACACGACGCGCACAAGACCAGGTGTTAGCAGGTACTGAACCATGACGCATAAGCAGTGGCAACTATGCAGGGGAAGGGGGGGGGGGGGGGTGCTGAACGTCAGTGTGCAATTGGCCCGCACTGTCTCACGGTCACGCGCTCGGCTAGCTGCCAAGTACAAAGTAGTTTTAATCGCACTATAGCTGTGTTATTTTCTTCACTTCAGTGATGATCGGAGGAGAAAAATATGTTTGACTTTGCAGACGGCACTAGGGATGGCATCTTCTTTTTCGTTGATATGCTAGCAGTGGGTTAGAAATCGTATACGTGACACTCCTTCCTCAAAACCACACAGGCCCCATGGTGGCGAAGAACTCTATGATAGTGTGGTGGTAAGGTTATGGTTTCAAGTTTTCTCAGTTCCTTCCAGTAATAACAAATATCCTATCAAAGGGCATGCAAGTGTCTCCCTTGATTGGGAGGTAGCGATCTACTTTGTCGAAAACTGACAATAAGTGTCTAATAGAAGCATTAGATATTTACGTCTGCCAAAACTCGTTTTTTGTAGACTTCGAATTTAGAAAAATTTCCCTGTTTCTTGTGCGAGATTAACCAAGCAAATAGTGGGATTTGATAAAATCAGTGTATTGTAATAGATACGACCCATTTAGAAGTACGGCACAGGAATACATATATAACTCATTTTTGCTAATTTCGTAGTGCTAGTTTTGCGAAAACGGTCCTTATTGTCAAACAACTTTTATTCTTAGAAGACTGCACAGACTTGTTAGTCAACATGCTTAATACTTCCATCAAAATACATTTATGCTACGACTAGTGGATATGTATATCTGACAGAGAATCATTGTTCTAACAACATTACTTTTCCGACGGCGTAGGACTACTAGATGCTGGGCTTATCACACACTGGCTATATTTACGTAATGAATATGTCATGGAAACAGGAAATTTGTATCAGACCGATAATCGACACCGATTTACTGCTGATTGCAAGCAATCTCCTTAACCAGTAGGCTACCTGAACGAGCGTCTAGGTGTGACTCAGAAATTAGATATCGCTACTCTTTCTACCTTTCACTTTCGAACATGATTGCCAGATGTTCTCCCACAGGGCGCCCTTGGGGAAACATCGGTGGAGGATGACAGTCTGCGCAGCCACAAGGGATTTGTATGAATCAACTGAGTTATATTCTTCTAAGTGCAATAAATGTGTTATCTGAATTTTCACTTGTTAGTATATATCATTACAGTGCAGGTTAAGCGTATTTGATTGATTTGAACTGATATCATTTCATGTCACTGCATCTTCATTGATTTCATCACCACTAACCCTTTCTTCTAATTGCGATGCACTAAATTCATTTCAAGATGATGTGTATGTTATCAAAAATATGTTTCAGCCTTATTCATTTTAAATTGATCTGTTTTTGCCATTATCATTAAAAACAGTAATTTAACAGTTTCTTATTACACAGATGAATGACTTAGAAGCATCATTTTACATTTGCTTGTTCGGATATTTACTCTGGAGAATAAGACCCCACCAACCAACGGACCAAAGAAATTTCATACTGCATACATACATATTTTCGCATCACAACCAACAACATTATATAAGTCACTATTATTATAACTTTATTTCCTTTGTGCCACATTTCCAGTGGCGACCTGCATGGTTCGTGTGTGTTTTCAGGGAACACGAAATAACGAGGGTATCATAAGTCAACTCGCTAACTGGGTGCTACGGTACAAGAACGTGAAGCCAGTACACAACAAGACGTATTCCGTATGCTGATGTTGAATAAGACACTACCCCGCACTTCTGAAAGTTGGTTTTGTGATACACTACAACGACGAAAGGCCAGAAAAGCTACAGATTTCTCAACGCTTATGGCTGGCAGCTCCAGCCTAGTAGACCTCGAGGCCAGGAGAAACATTAGCCAGACAAGCTGGTATAAATACCATCTATTTTCTACTTTCATTGTAAAATGTGCTCAGTACGCTTAGTTACATATCGATACAGGTTGCTAGTAATGAAAGGAGGTCCGTGTCCACTCAGTCTGAGATGAACCAGCAGGCTATGAGCATCAGAAATTGCAGCCATTAGTGGCACGATAGTGCCTAAGCTGAGTCTGAACAGATAGCTGTCCAGCCACGAACTGATAATACTTATGCTGTTGCTATCCAACACTCAGTGTGGGCCCATGCCATTTTCATCAGCCATGCCAGATGCCACAGTTTGATCCTGCTTACCCCGGTGTGCTTCTCATCAAGTGGTAGGAGTAGGCCAGCAGCCATGGCTGCTTACTCGGTGGGAGCGGTAACTTCCTATGGGACCAGACTGCTAAGGTCATCGGTCCCTAGGCTTACACACTACTTAATCTAACTTAAACTGACTTACGCTGAGGACGACAGACACCCCATGCTCCAGGGCGAACGCGAACCTCCGCCCAGAGGAGCCACACGAACCGTGGCAAGGCACCCAAGACTGCGCGGCTACCCCTCGTGGCGGCTGCTTGCTGCTGCACACCACTAGCAGCTGCTGCCAGGTAGGATCAAGGCCTCTGCTACTGTACTGAGATCAGCACTTTACCGATACCCACCATCGCTCATGGGTAAACAACATGTGCGATCCTCATAGTGGCCTACTTCTGCTGCCTGCACATTTTGATAAATGTGGCCGCGTATGTCATGGAGTCTGTTCACTGCCAATGCAGCTTTAACTCCACCACTGTAGCTCCTACGGAACAAAAGACATATTCAACTATAAATTTCCTGCAGATATTAACAATATCAACTACAAATGTTGCTGTGATGAGACACCATCCAACACTAGCCACCACACTACTGCAGCCATGCTCTGGGAGTTGAACTGTACTGCATGCTGACAAATCACCACCAGTTGACCTGCCACCACAGAGGTTGTACATTCTGAGCCCTACATTTTGGCATCAGAAGCGCAATGCAATGTGCCGTCCATGCAGAAGAAGTTATTTCTGACACCTTGACATTTTGGTGTCCGAAGTCGTGACTGCTATGATTGACTGGATCATGTATGTCATCTCCGGTGCCAGTTTTCAGCTTCGAGGATGTAGTGTGGTGAGCGGACTTACTGTATAGTCTTCACTTAAAACTTACGGGCTGATAGGCCGTGGTCGATGTATACATCGACATGTATACATTGACCACAGCCTGTCAGCCCGAAAGTTTTAAGTGAAGACAATACCAGCTGCGAAAACCTACATTGTATTTACTCTATAGTTTCCCTCTCCTCTTTATGTACACAGTGTTGGTTGGGAAAACGGATTTCCACAGAAATTTAAAGATGCAGTTTGTGAGATTTAAATGACCTGTCGATCTTTCTCAGACCTCATGTGTTCAGCTGACGAGATAGGTGGGTCGATCAAAGAGGAATTCAGCAAGTTTATTTATTGTAAATATCTATAGAGAAATGTACTAACAGGCTTCTGTGTCAAGACTAGAAAGGAATGATAACAGAGACGTGTGTCTATAGACAGGAGGAATATTGTTCAACAAATAATGGCAATGCAACAGAATTGCAAGAAGATACATAACCTGATTGGGTCAACCAACCAATGTTCTGAAAACGTATACCATTTTTAAAACGCGTATCCAGTACCCACCTTGCAAGAAGCGTCAGTGACAAAATAACAGCCGGGTGGAAACTCATTGCAATTGTATTAAGTCAGTCTGGTAACAAGCGATTGATCCTGAAATGATACTAGAAGCCTAGAGAAGAAGTGGAATGGTTTACTACTCGCTAATAATATACATGCTTCGACTATCAGACCATCTGATTGTGGGAAGACTAATCTTATTCTGCAGCTGATAACACATCCTGGGGGGATTCTTTACGAGCATGTATATATTTTTCAAAAACCCTGTTTCAGCCAAAGTATCAGGTATTGCATGAGATTTTGCATGACATTGAGGGAGTAACGTACCAGATGTCCAGTAAAGGCAGTTACATTCCACCTCCTGAGAAAGTAAAACCACTATATTCATATTTGATGACGTCGCAATTGAATCGAAGGACGAGACCTAGAAATATCTTTGCTTTGGCCACCATAAGTAAGTTGATGTCTTTTATTTGAGCCAGACATAGTGTAGCATCCTCAAGCAGTGAATCTCGGATAATGCTAAACTTATTATCTGTTTCAAACAGGACCATATGTATTTAAAGCATATTTACCAATCTCATGTGGGAACTTAGGTGACATTGAATGAATTTGTCCCCATATGCTTGGATTATTGCAATAACTTGCAGTATAGCTTCTTGATTATAGATACCACAATGAAACTGAATGATGGTAGATATCAACGACATTTCCAGGAGTCCCTGCTCATATGTTAGTGCACCAGTATGCAACTGCATCAGCATAGTGTAGGCTACAGACAAATTTTCACGTTTTTGCACACTTGTTCAGGGAATGCAAGGCATATGCATCTGTAAGTCGATAGAAAAATCGAGGAAATCAATGCTAAATTAATGGAACTGGAATGATCTATCGATGTGGTAACTAGAAATGGCGACACTCTGGGGCGGCTGAAAGCTAAAATTCAGCAATGTGATCTATATGTCAATGTCAAAATTGAAGAAGCCAACTTAAAACTGACAGATATGCATGGTTGTATCAAGGAGATAGCTGATGCACATGGCTCCCATCTCTATCACTAATCTCAGAGTACATATAAATTGTACACTATCTCAAAAGCGATTTAGTGTACAGCAGCAAGTCGATGAAAAAGTGTAAAATTATTGAAGCATGGAGGGCTATTCGACAGAAAGTACGATTGTTAAAATTAGGGCAATTGCAGTGAGTCAGTCACTCTCAGAAACATTTGAACTGGTAACTGGAAGTCTGTAAAGACTGTCGCATACTATGGATGGAGACAGAAAAGAAAAACTGGAAGAAGAAGGAGAAGGATTATTTGCTGTCACTGATTTCATTAATCGTCACTGTATTGGTAAGTTTGAGAGAACATGTGAGATTAGCAGGAAGAAACCTTATGTGTTAGGTGGCTCTGAGCACTATGAGACTTAACTTCTGAGGTCATCAGTCCCATAGAACTTACAACTACTTAAACCTAACTAACCGAAGGACATCACACACATCCATATGTGTTAGGTACTGACCCTGTATGTTAAACTGAGAATGAAATACAAGTTGGGAATAAGGAATCTGAAAGAACACGTGATTTATTAGAGCTAATATTTTTAAAAACTTCAAACATAAAAAAGTATTTCCGGAAAGATATAAAAGAGTATGGTGAAATATTGAGTATGACTAACATGCATAGGAAAGGCAACACCTCAGAAGGATGAAAGGAAGCCTCCAAGAGTGAAAAATACAAGAATACAATTAAACCTTTGTTAGTAGCTCTACATAGTGTAGGCAAAGGCGCTGAAGTTCATCATTAAACACTGAACAATTTACCTCTGAAGTACATATATTTCGACGATTCAAACGAAATCGTTGAACAGTTATGACAACTAAGAGCATCAGCTGTCGTAGGGAATACAGCTCACTCTAACTAAATCATATCAATTATTTCAGAGCTTCGAGAAAGATATATCATTGAGCAGCTATGAAGATTGTCGTTCATGAGCTCCACAGACCAGTACACAAAACATTCCCACACAAACAAGTGATAATACGAGGATTAGATGATTTGTGGCAGGCTAATATCCGTGATATTTCAGAACATTCACGTTTGAATAAAGGTTTCAAGTACATTTTAATGGTCATAAATAAGTATTCCAAATTGGCTTGGGCTCTAAGTGTGAAAATACGAGGGCGAATTTTACAATAGGCACATCAAGCAGTAATGGAATGATATGGAATAAACCACTACTCAGCATTTTTCCATTTGAAAGCCAGTTTTGTTTAACAGTTGAACAGGACGACCGAAAACTGGATGTGGATGCATTTCAGTCTTTGATGGCCGTACAAATGGCCACACATTCTACCACAAATTATCAAAGTAATCATCCTACGGTTAATATGAGACAAATTGTAGGTGATTTGCTGTATATTTCGAAATATAAAACCGCATTTGGGAAGTCTTAATATTGAACTGTTCAGTGGAGCTATTTACAGTTTCCAAAATGCAGCACATACACCCAAGAACTTACATCTTAAAAGACAGCGGTAGTGACAGCGACAGCGATACAGATGAATTACAAAAAGCTCTGAACTAGACGTGTTCCTCGAAGAGCATGTCATAAGATATGTCATAAAACTTTAATGAAATTGGCATCAAAGCAATAGCTGTGTGAACGCTCATGGCTTGATATACAACAGGACACACAAACCTCAAAACACACAATAGCATGACGTGAGTGCTAGAATATGTACACTGAAGCGCCAAGGAAACTGGTATAGGCATGCATATTGAAATACAGAGATATGTAAGCAGGCAGAATACGGTGCTGCGGTCGGAACCTCCTATATAAGACAAGTATCTGTTGCAGTTGTTAGATCAATTACTGCTGCTACAACGGTAGGTTATCAAGATTTAAGTCAGTCTGAACTTAATGTTATAGTCGTCGGACGAGCGATGGGACACAGCATCTCCGAGGTAGCGATGAAGTGGGGATTTTCCCGTGCGACCATGTCACGAGCGTACTGTGAATATCAGGAATTCGGTAAAACATCAAATCTCCGATAGTGGTGCGAGCGCAAAAAGATCCTGCAAGAACGGGGCCAACAACGACTGATGAGAATCGTTCAACGTGACGGAAGTGCAACCCTTCCGCAAATTGTGCAGATTTCAATGATGCGCCATCAACAAGTGTCAGCGTGCGAACCATTCAACGAAACATCATCGAAATGGGCTTTCGGAGCCGAAGGCCCACTCGTGTACTCTTGATAACTGCACGACACAAAGTTTTACGCCATGGCTGGGCCCGTCAACACCGCCATTGGACTGATGATGACTGTAAACATGTTGCCTGGTCGGACAAGTCTCGTTTCAAATTGTATCGAGCGAATGGACGTGTGTGGGTAAGGAGACCACCTCATATGAATCCATGAACCCTGCAAGTCAGCAGGGAACTGTTCAAGTTGGTACAGGCCTGTAATGGTGTGGGCCGTGTGCAGTTGGAGTGACATGGGACCCTTGATACGTCTAGATACGACTCTGACAGGTGACTCGTACGTAAGCATCCTGTCTGATCATCTGCATCCATTCAGGTGCATAGCGCATTCCAAAGGACTTGGGCAATTCCAGAAGGACAATGCGACACCCGAGACATCCAGAATTGCTACAGACTGGCTCCAGGAACACTCTTCTGAATTCAAACACTTCCGCTGGCCACCAGAGTCCCCAGACATGAACATTATTGAGCGTATCTGAGATGCCTTGCAACGTGCTGTTCAGAAGAGATCTCCACCCCGTCGTACTCTTACGGATTTATGGACACCTCTGCAGGATTCATGGTGTCAATTCCCTCCAGGATTACTGCAGACATTATTTGAGTCCACGCCACGTCGTGTTGCGGCACTTCTGCGTGCTCGCGGGGGCCCTACACGATATTAGGCAGGTGTACCATTTTCTTTGACCGGGATGGTGTTCGTTTAACCTACCAGATGAACTGCATATCCCTGGATACAACTTCCGTGAACCTTGCATGGGGGCTTAATTAAATATGATTGAAAATATTTTTTAAATTTTTCGTAACTATATATCCGATTACGCTGTGTCTCGTAATCGGTTGGCCCTGACTAGTATTATTACGCTATCTGACTGCAAAGAACAACAACAAAGAATGAAATGAAAATTTTCGTTAACACAATTAATTAATCAAGTCCCCAGCAACTATAAAACCTACTAAACCAAAGCACAAGTATAACTGTTCTGTATGTGGGAGTGTGACTCAACGTACATCTGGCACGGTTCTTCTTCAACAAGACAAGAATTTTTAAATACCAATTATACTGACGTGATAAAAGAAAATTAGAAATACCATAATTGCTCAAGGAAAGTAGAATTACACTCTAATACAAGAACACACGCCAGATGCTTTGTTGACTGAACCTGTAATGACGCATTATTTACGACACTAAAATAAAAACAAACTGAGTTAATTACCTCATTTATATTGATGAAAATCATTCTAATCCTTACATTATATCTCAACCAGAACTCTCCAATATCACATCTCAGCAAGCACTGCCTAATAGCACATTTCAACAAACACTCTCTGCTACAACATCTCAGCACAGACTACCACGAGACCTCGACAGGCTCTGACTTCTACGAGTTCTTAACAGGCACTGACTTCTACGAGCTCTCGACAAGCACTGACTGCTACGAGCTCTCAACAAGCACTGTGGAGGCGGCTTAATAATACTCTTTGGCGCAATCTCTGGCGCAGTGGCTCAGTGTAGCCACCTTTCAACCTGAAATTAATATATTTGATAAGGCATACCAGGAGGACAATATTTCTGAAGCCACACTGTGGACTGAAGTTAGCTGATAAAGCCAAGCAGATAGTCAAAGAAAAGAGACTGGTAAAGGACAATGGTATTTCTGCAGTCGTCGTTGATAAGGAAATGCATGACAAACTTAAACTCTTGTCGGGGGGGGGGGGGGGGGGGGGAAGCCTCGTCAGAGAGGTCCACCGCATAGGCGTCTAGGGAAGTGATTCCAGTGGTGGTTTCCCATTGCCTTCCACTGATGGTACACTAAAGAGGAAGAAAAATCAATTGCATCCAATCAGCAATCGCATTAGAGGAAGGTACCTTGATGCAGATAGGAGGAAGGAAAAGATGCCTAGAGATCTACCAAAACCTAAAAATCTGACGAAATAATTCAGGAGGAGCCACTGCCATAACTCGAGCAGTAAAGAGTGCAGAAAATGCAGAGCAGATACTACTGAAGGCTAAAAGACATAAGGTGGCAATGGAGTCCATCGCTGTTAGTTAGGGACTATATTTAAAATCGCTCAGGAAAGAGCCTGAATTGTTCATATAGGAAGCTTACAGCAATACTACCGGTAAGACTGCTTACAATCGTAGAGCTGCTTAAACTCATCAGAAAAGTCAGAATCCCAAAATCTTATGGTGTCGGCTATGTCTAATGTTTTCTCCTAACGGTTGCATTTCACTGCATCAGTTGAAGTTTAGATGCAAAGTCATACACTCTAACTCTAAAAGAACATTCGCCCACATTAAAATCGAACTACTTTCCTCCAACAGATCCAAACAAGAGGAAGTGGGGTATTGCATTCATAGCATAGCATAGCTAATGTCACTGAGCCAAGCAATGAACTGCAATACATCAAGGAAATGGGGAAGTTGTGGTGATACACCTATTTCCTGTGACATTGGCAGTTTAACCCTGTGACAGGCGCGCTGAATATAACTACTCGAGCGGGCGAGTGCAGCACTGAGTGCCGCCTAACATCAAATATAGCTTAACTGACAATATTTTTTGTTTTCTAGTAGAATTTATAGAAGGGGTTCGAGCTACAAGTAAGATCGTTATAACCACAGATTTCCGTGCTATTATAGGTCTTTATTAAAGCAAATCTTACAAAAATGGATAGTGAAGAGGAACGGAAAAACTGCGAAGTCATAATAAAGAACAAGACATCCAATTAAACAAAAAGTATAGTGGACACTTATCAAGAATCACACACTTTATTCCTCTGGAGAAGCTCTGCACTCATTACAAGTAACACTGTTGTTGCTGCGTTTCTTGCAAACAAATCTTTTGCAACTGTTGCAAGTCACTGTAGTTTTGTTACTTCGTTTGACCATGACAAAGATAGCACCTTCCACCTCTTCGTTTCTTACAGGGATTGATCGATAGGGTCCCTTGGTAAAGTAAAGAGTTGAGCCCTTTTTTTCAACTTGCTTTCCATTAGAGCCAAGGCCATATTTGTGAGGTAAGTTCTTCTTCTTAACCTTTTATCTGAATTATTTGCGAAGAACAGCATTTGGGAATTAATTCCAGCAATATTCAGATAACGGAAAACCAAGGTGATGAACCATCTTCTTGTTGTCCTCTGAGTGTAGTAGGATGTACACGTGTTGAAAGGTGGCTACACTGAGTCACAGCGCCAGAGACTGCGCCAAAGATTATTATTCCGCCTCCTGCACTGGCAGTGGTAGTTCAGAGGATGTCGAGGGCAGTTGTTGTTCTGTTGGGCGAGAGAGTAGATGCTTTTCGGTTGGTGCAATGTATAGATGGAAGATGTTGCAATTGTCACAGTGTATTTGAGAAAGGAGATGGGCTTTTGATTTATGATGCTGGTGTAATGGAAAACTTTCGTCAATATATAATGAGGTAAAAAGGTATTACAGTTTTCTTTAATGGCAATGCCTCTTGGTCACAGGTACAGTCAACAAAGCATCTGGCTCGTGTTCATTCATTAGACTTGTAATTCTGGTTTCTATGTGCAATTATAGTATTTCTGGTTTTTCAATTAGTTCATTGTAAATGGTGTTTAAAATATTTTGTCGTATTGAGAAAGAACCAAGCCAGATACATGTACGTTGAGTCACACTACCACATACAGAACAGTTACATTTGTGCTTTGTTGTTTCGTAGCTTTTATAGTTGCAGGGGACTTAATTAATCAATTGCGTTAATGGAAATTCCTCGTCATTTTTTATTTTTATTTTATGCAGTCAGATTGCGTGCTAATACTGGTCAGGGCCAACCAGTTACGAGAATTCATAACCGGTCACACAGCTACTAATTTTTAATTAAGCCCCCATGCATGTGGCGACCCTCACAGGATCATCCCTTGGAATTCTTTTGATAGTAAAAATCGTAGACAGTAGTATTGTTGTAGTAATTTGTAGGTTAGTGATTGTAGTCTATATTGCATGTGTAGATTTTGTAAGTGAACATTTGTAGTTGTCTTGTCATTCTTCTGATGGTATTTTTGTAGAATTTAATTTTTGATGTGTCGTATATGGGTTTGACAATTTTGTCAATTGAGAAGGTTTTAATTGTTCATTAATCGTGTTTGTCAGGAAGCATTTCGTGTGAATGGTATTGTTGGTGATAAAGTGTTATATTGTGTGTAATTTTCGTATAGTGACGAGTTTTGTATGTTTTGTAAATGATTACGCGATCGATGAAAAAGGCAAGAATGATGGATAGTCAGAATAACGAAATCGTTAACATGGCGAACTCGCCAACACAGAATAACGGTATGGTGAATAATGAAGTAGAAAACAATTTAATAAGCCGGGAAAATAGTCCGGAACCAGTTCAAAATTGTTCACAGTTGAAAAATTTTCAGAGTACGAGATTAACGATAGAAGATTCTGGAATAGTATCGAACACAAATAGCTTTACGGCTCTGACAAAGGAAGTTAGTATCACGGGAAATGTTAGCGGCGAAAAGAATTTCGAACCAGTTAATATGGAGCAGTTGATGAGTCCAATATTTAATTTGGGATCACAAATGGGAACAATGGAAACACGGATAGACTCATGAATAGGGATATGTTTTGAAAACATGAAAGATGAATTGAAGAAAGAAATTAGAGAAGAAGTACAACCGATTTTGAATGTTCACAATAATAGATTAACTTCAATAGAAATTAAACAAAGGGAACAGGATAGAGAACAGGAAGAAAGAGATCGCGTGATAGTACAAAAATTTTCAGAGTTAAATTTACAACGTGCACACGATAAGGAAGAAATATTTGAAAGAATCGAGGAATCCGTACCAAATGACAGAATAAATAACCTAACTCAACAATATGATCAGTTAACTACTAAATGTGTCAATACTGAAACCCGAGTCGCGACACTTACGGAAGACGTAAATAAACAGAAAGAACAAATAGGTGACTTATCGGAAACAACTGAGGAGATTTCAGATAAACTGACAAGTCTTAATTTAAATGGGGACAGAGATTCAGATGATACAGCTCCATTGCCATTTGCAGAAACAGAAGAGTACCAGAATATAAATAAACATGTTGAAAATCACGGAAAATTTAATGAACGTGTTATAAGGGAATTTGAGGCTTTACGAAAGCAAGTTAAACAAATTGAAAGCGAAATCGTAGGAAAAGACAGTAGAAGAAATTTAGAATCACCGATAGCGGTGGGTTTTGAAGAAAATTATTTATTTCATTTACGAGATGCAACATGAGAGCGCAAGGCGCGCGAACTTCGACAATAATCGACATTCGGACTGGGACAGACGCTATAGGTCTTTTGTCGCCACGAGGCGAAAACTTTGACTATAAAAACTTTTTAACTGTTCGGAAATTTAATATCTTTCGCAATTCTAATAATGACATAGATGCATGTTCATGGTTAGATCAATTTATGTTCGCACTTCCGCCAAATTGGCCACTAAGTCACAAACTGGAATTTATTTGTGAATATTTAGAAAACGAACCGGCGACGCGCATTCGCGCACTTATTAGAGATTTTAATAATTTAAATTATTTTTATCATGCATTTCTATCGGCATATTGGTCCGAAAACACGCAAGACAGAATCAAACAAAGTCTTATTATGCAGCGTAATTTCAAACAGTCTGAGTTCCGCACGCCGGCAGAATACTTTGAAGACATGATTCGAAAGAATCAATTCCTTTCCAACCCTTATAGTCCGACTGAATTAATTCGTATTTGTTTAACTAAGCTGCCACAATCGATAAGACACATTGCTTTAGCCGGAAGATTTAAAGACGACATTGAAACTTTTAAGACTTTGCTACAAGATCTTGAGTATGACAACGACGACGGAACTTCTTGTAATTTTTTCAGTAACGGTAATCACAATAGATTTTCAGAGAAAAGGGATAATGATCGGAACGGACGTTATGGCGGTAATTTTGAAAATGACAGACGAAACAGACAGGACAATAGACACCAGACTTATGACAATAACAGACGTTCTAACAGAAATTACACAGACAAGTATAATAACAGATATTCTTACCGGAATGATCAATCATACGGAAACAGTAATCGTTATCATCAAGACAGAAATCATTCATACAATAACAGAAATTCTTACTACAGAAATAACCAGGGTAGTGGACTTAACAATAATTTCAGAAGTGACAGTCGAAATTACACAAGAAGTAGTCATGCAGATAGCCAGGAAAATAGAAATTTTAATAACAGACACAACCAAGACTTTACATCTAACAGACAGGAGGGACCTAATTGGCATCCTCCACGTGACAGAAATTTAGAGAGATAAGTGCAAATCGTAGAAATTGAGCCGCGAAATGACGTGAATAATCAAAGACGTGACGCAAACAATCGACAGACTTGTAGCTTCGGCTTCTGGCCGCAATACAGACGGTTCAGAAAGTAATGACACTACGACTTTACACTACGTACGCTTGAAAGACATGAGAGATATTTTGCTAGACGAAAAGGAAAATAATGTAGACGCATTTTTACATCCCGTTATTGAAGTATATGTGAGTAAGAATAAGTTCACTGCGGTTTTAGATTCTGGGAGCCCATTGAATGTTATTAGTGAACCAGTTTTTTGTATATGTGTAAGAACTATTGCTTGTCCTGTGTTACCTGTTTCTAAAACTACAATTGGAGGAGCTATTTCTGGAAAAAGTTTGGAAGTCAAACAACAGACGAACTTAAGTTTCATTTGTCAAGGACATGAATTTTCTGCTAATTTTGTTTTTGTTCCATTACTCAGTACACAAATTATATTAGATATGGAGTTTCTTAACACACATAAGGCAATTTTAAACTTTAAGGAAGGAAGTGTGAACTTGACTGCTGCCGGAATGCCGAGATGTTTGAAATTTTTCGAGTGTGTAACGAAATCTGAATCAGACACAAATTGTTTAAGGTTTCTTACTTTTGATGTTTTCGCTGAGTATTATGACGACAATGTGTTCATTCAAGACAACGACAATAGATACAGAGACGCGATGGATGATATGATTAATAGTGAAGAATTAATTAATGAAAAGGTTAACAAAGCTGAAGTGACAGATGACGTTGCAAGAGAAGAATTGCACCGGATTTTGACTTCACATGCTACAGTATTTAGTCATCACACAGGAACTATACAAGGCTACAATATTTATTTAAAGTAAAAGAACACACACCATTTCGGGGAGAAACGTACGCTATTCCTTTGGCTTATAGAGACCGGGTTAAGAGTGAACTTCAGTACATGTTAGACCAAGGCATTATTGAGTCAGCAGTCAGTCCTTATACCGGCCCATTACATGTCGTTCTTAAAAAGGATGGGTCAATTCGTTTGGTTCTGGATAACAGACAGATAAATAATATCATCATTCCTGAACTGACCGTCCACAAAATTTAGATGAACTTCTTCAACATTTCCATGGAATTAAAGTTTCATCCACAATTGATATGGGCGCAAGTTTTTGGCAAATTGAACTCCACCCTGACCGTAGAAAATCACTGCCTTTTTAGCTTTTGGTAACTGTTATCAATTTCGGAAATTATCGTTTGGACTTACTGTATCTTCAGCAGCATTCATTCGTGGTTTAAATGAAATTTTACCTGTTTATCTTCGTAACAATATTACTTCATATGTTGACGATATTCTTATTGCTAAACGTTCTTGGAGTGAACATAACAGAATTTTGGATTCAATATTACGTATTTTTGTAAGAGTTTGCATTACAACCAGGGTTCTCCTAAAATTATTGCTGATGCTTTATCACGTGCACCTATGGGTTTGAAACAAAGTGCTGAGGAGGACTGCAAAGAAAACAATTATTGTTTGATGTATATTAAAGGTGTTGCGTTTGAAAATTTCATTTCGTCTTCGCTCCAGGACATCGCTAAAGAGCAAAACAAGGATCCAGTCTGGAAGGACATTAAGGAGAAGTGGAGGAGAAAGGAAAGCTTAGCGATTAGACAGTATTATTTAGTTCGCAATGATATTCTTTTTAAACGAAAATCGGTTGACAACTCTATTTGGTAAGTTTGCATTCCTGATGAGTGGGTTAATAAATTGATTTGGTATACACATTTCAGCTATGCACACTTTGGTCACAGGAAATGCGTTCATAAATTGCGAGAAAATTGCTACTTCAGTAATATGCAAAAATGTATTCGATTTGTTCTTGGTGAATGCAAATTATGTCAAAAGGCTAAGCCACCAACTATTCTCACAGAGGACCGTTGTTTCCTATCATTCCAGCGAGATTAAAGGAAATGGCTGCAGTCGATTTGTTCAGTCCAGCCGGCCGGGGTGACCGAGCGGTTCTAGGCGCTGTAGTCTGGAACCGCGAGACCGCTATGGTTACAGGTTCGAATCCTGCCTTGGACATGGATGTATGTGATGTCCTTGACAAAGGATGCACACTCAACCACAAGACGTTTGAAGATTTATCACCATCATTGGTGACAAATTGTTCAGAGCAGCTCCAGGTAGTGAGTACTGGAACTGTGAACATGTATTTGAATTGGAATGTCCACCCCCGTTAGCTGAGTCGTCAGCGCTGTGGAATGCCATGCTAAGGGGCCCGGGTTCGATTCCCAGTTTGGACATAAGAAATTTGTAAAATTTCATCTATGAAGAATCTCAAAACACATAGATATACTATACTCAATCAGCTGAAGAAGAGGAAGAGATAAGGACAACATGAGTTTGTGAATGTTTCAGAATATGTTCAACTACTACTGAATTGGTTTAGCAATAAATAAACTGATTTTTTGTTACAAAAATCGCTTTGTATCTATTATCTTCATATTTTCCAACCCCTCACATACAGGCTTCAGGTAAGTATTCAACATATGTTTTCTACACTCCTCATGAACATGAGGTATAATTTTGGAGAAAAATTTTGTTGTGCCCACAGGTCTGAGCAGATGTGCTGGAGCTGTGCCTGGAGCAACATTGGCTGATAGCTGGAAGAGACCTGCCAAGTCATCAGAATTCCGGTTCTGCAGTGTGCCTGGTGCAGCCTTGTCCAGGCCGTCTGTGCTCAGGTTGCACTGCAGGTGGCTGCGCTCAGTTTGTGTACATGGTAACATTTGTGGAAATATAGCATTGTTTTTTTTCGGGAGTCACTTTCCACATCATCGACAGAATGCGTGATAGCTCGCAGTCACATCAGGATTGGTGACACATCTTCACGCGATCGTGGAAAAACAAGTGATACCCTTGTTTCTTACCAGACTCGCTTTCATCATGGTTGCAGGAATGCGTGACAACTTCAGATCTCGTCAGAATCAGCGACATGTGCGCTGAAAGAAGCACTGCACACCGATTGCCATGGAAAAACACTGCTTAAAGTGGCAGCTTGTCACCTGATGAAACAGTTCCTCTCAGTGAATGTGTGCACACAACCGGGTGCTCATGCATACTGACTGCTACCTATATGTCACCAGAACCTACCCATTTCAGTCTGATTAGCATCCATCATGAAACGATCAGTACATTCCGATAGAGATGGAGACAGTATGTGCTCATGCTTCAAGATGACGTTGATGATGATGCGAATCTGCCATCACCCCTTCTCGTAATGCATAGTATGGAGTGAATGCAAGATAAGGATAGTCCATCTCAGTGTCAGTTATTTTATGCGTTTGTGTTTGTCGAATTTTTTGTCACTTATTGACTGTTATGTTGCTTTTAAGTTTGTTTGATAATTTTTTGATGAGTCCCACAGATGTGGGCAGGGAGCAGATGTAATAGATGCTGATGCAATATATTTGTGAGTGTCTGTACTTTTTCCCTACTGAGACAGCGTTCTTCCTTAGAATCCATTGCTTATAAACCCCCTTCATCATTAATAGATTCAGAGTGTTGACATGTGGATATAAGTCCATATATCGATATATTAGCTACTACATCCCAGATATCTACCAATGATGATGGCGGTATGTTTTGTGTGTGTGTGTGTGTGTGTGTGTGTGTGTGTGTGTGTGTGTGTGTGTGCACGTATGAGCATGATTTATATATACGTTGTGAGTGCTGTTATTGTTGTTTCATATATACTTAGCAAACATCCTTGTTTTTTTCTAGCTGGTGATAGTGAGTTTCTGCAACATCTTAACGAATATGAAGTACCATCTGTATCACCTCCGCCTTTAACCCCTTGAATGAGGCTCTCAGATTAGAAGATTGTACTAGAATGTGTGCAGTCTGGTAAGGTGGAGTTTGTGTATGTATGATTTCACCTTATACTTACAGAGACTCTTATGGCATGTGTGTTTCAGAGTTAACTGATGACCTGGAATTGCTACCTTTGGAAATTGGGTTCAGAAAGATGCTTGCTGCACCTTGACTTCTGTGGTTGACGCCATTGCAAACAACAACACTGCCGCCAGATCCATCACTGACATGGCTGTCACTGTCTGAATCATCATCGTCTCATTCAGGCCTGTCTGGGTATTGTGCCTGGCCTAGCAGTAACAGTCTAGGCCCCTCACTAGTGAGAAAAATATTGCTCCCACAATGTGGAGTATCATGATACAGCTACCGTCTTTCATGTATGCTGAGCAGTGTTGTAAGGGGAGTTCCCTGAAATCATACTCAGCGGTATCTTGCCATCAGGTGCAAAGCAGTTCTCTACTATGAGCTGATGCACACATCAAAGAGGCAGTAATATGCAGCAGAGAAATGCATCATCAATATTTTGGGGAAAGTTGACATGATATTGCAAAGTGAGTTAGTCGCAGAGTGGTATGAAGCTTTCACCAAGTGTGTCGTACCGAGGCAATTTCCCCTTGTGAAGAGAAGAGGGTCTGGTAAGGTGCTCAGTCATGTGCTCCATCTTGATTTTTACTCACATTCTTGATCCAGTCAATGGAGGTTCCAGTTTCATCCCTCTTCTGGAAGATATTGCTGCTGAAAAGCATGTGTTAATGTCAAGAGAGCAGATGAGAAGAATTAATTTTGCTTTGCACGCTAGCTTCTGGTTTGTGGTAGAAATTGCCTGAAAAATGTTCATTTTATGGATACGTACAGGACATCGAATGTCTGCAGGCATTATAACTCCATGGCCATCTCATTCCCCATCACAATCCCAGACCTGCCCTAATTACTCAGTTCATCCCTATGGGCTGAGTGTAGATGAGGAAAAAAGCAAGCCAAGAGATATGAGGTATAAAATACTTGGCCCCCCCTAATGTTCTGAGGTAGCTCATCAGTGTCCTAAAGATGCAAATTTATTGCTACTCTTCGAATGTGAGAAGCATCACCACATTTGGATCAAGAGCGCATTCTGCATGCTTTCCCATAAAGAAAGTAAAAATGAGGATGTAAGGCATTTTTGCCTCAGATGCTTCAACAGGCAGAAAGTTCTGTGGTGCAACTTATGATGCATGCAACTTGAAATACAAAACGCCATGACACACACCTGTCTTCTTCCATAATTTGAGTGGGTCTGATGCTCACTTTTTATTGAGCACATGGGTGATTTTTGGTTGGAAAAAGATATGCCAGTGTCATACCTGACAATGTGGAAAGAAACATTTCATTTTCCAAACGATTCATGTCAAGAATATTGACCTAATTCCTGGATTCGTTACGATTCACGCACAGAAACTTTCTGAAACTATTCTTTGGGAGGATGTGCGTGTCATCAGAGCCACATATCCCAATGGTGCAAAGTTTCAGCTTGTGACGAAGAAGGTGGTCTTCCCATATGAATACTTGAATTCTATAGAGCGACTCCATGAAACCATGTTGTCCAATACAACCACATTCATCAGCACACTCACAGGCACTGCCATAATAGAAGTGGATATAGGCTTGTGATTAACGTTTAGCATGAGTGCAAAATCTCTAATTTAGATAGATATGCTAAAGTGTACATGGAGACAGATGTGCACTTGCTTGCAGTAGTTTTTGAGAAATTCCTGAGTGTGTGCCTGGGGGCATACACTCCGAATATTGTCTTCTGTTTCATCACGCCAGGGCTCTCGTGGGACATGTTTCAACATCAAACTCTAAACTGATGTTGATTGTTGCTTTTTACCGAGCAAGGAATTCGTGGAGGCTTTGTTAGTGCGTCCACAGGTATGCGAATAAACTAAGAGTGAGTGAGCAGGAGTACAAGTGATTAAGATATCTGACAGTTTGAGTGACATCCTTTACTTAGATGCAAACAGTCTCTACAGCCATGGCATGCAACAATCTCTGTTTTTTGGGAAATTCTGATGGCTGTCCAAAGATGAGATCATCAGACGGAAAGATGAAATCCAAGATGCAGCTGCTGATGCTGGTAAGGCATGTGCCCTGGAAATAGATTTGGAATATCCCACCAATTTTCATGATGTGCTCAGCGCTTTGCTGATGAATCCAGAGCACCTAGTCCTGCGAAATCGTTCCATCCCCAAGCGGATGCCATCATTAAAGATTAAGCAGATATGCATTACACACTAAAGCAAACTCCAGCAGTGTCTCAAGTTGAGTATGTGATTTCTTACAATCACTAGCACAGTCTCATTTGACCAGCGTCCCTGGCAGAAGCAGTATGTTGATGTTAATATTATAAAGAGGTGTGTGATTTTGAAAAATGCTTTTTATAAATTAATGAATAATTCAGTTTTCAGCAAAACCATGAGCAATGCTAAAAATTGTTATGTCATTCACTTACTTTATCGTTGAGATGGGCATTATGGTGCAATAGATTATATCACCAGGCTAAGTTTTAAATGGGCCACACTCTTCAATGAAGGACTACTTGCTGTGGAGATCGCTAAGCTCAATTGGGTGAAAGGCTGACATCCATGTGTATTAATTAGGTACGCCCGCATCTCGTGGTCGTGCGGTAGCGTTCTCGCTTCCCACGCCCGGGTTCCCGGGTTCGATTCCCGGCGGGGTCAGGGATTTTCTCTACCTCGTGATGGCTGGGTGTTGTGTACTGTCCTTAGGTTAGTTAGGTTTAAGTAGTTCTAAGTTCTAGGGGACTTATGACCACAGCAGTTGAGTCCCATAGTGCTCAGAGCCATTTGAACCATTAATTGGGTACAGTCCCAAGAAATTTGACACATGCAGATATGTGGCTGATAATAGGAGTACTTAGGGTATAGCACCACAGAACAAGAAGGTCATCGGTCTGGTGAAAGACGAGGTGAATGGCCCTCAGATTGTGGAGTTTATGGGGCTGAGATAAAAGATATGTACATACCATACAAATGCATGTGCCATTCAAAGACAGGCTAAGGGTGTGCATTGTGTGGCCTGAAAGTGTCTTATAATAGAAGATTATAAGGCCTGCCTACTTGGTGACGATGCATCTTCACATATGGCATACCAAGTAGTCTTCTGACCACAAGATCATGAGGTGTATACTACACTGCAACCCAAAGTTGGTCTGTTATACCATGACAACAAAGGCTTCATCTGCGCAAATAGGATCAGGACTCTCCCATTCTTAAACTATTCACATGAGTGATTGTGTTTGTGTTTGGTGTGTTGTGCATGTATGTTTGTGTGTGTGTGTGTGTGTGTGTGTGTGTGTGTGCGAGTGTGTTTAACTACTGATATGTCTTGAGTATATTTTCTTTGAAAATAGCGCAAAAAGTTGAGGCAATACTTGTTCCCACAGTGCAGCGAGTGTCAGCTACTGGATGGTGGTGGTGGTGGTGGTGGTGGTGGTGGGGAGGTAGATATCACCTACTGAAGGTGTCAGATACTGAGGAAGATGTCGGCTGCAGGAGGGGTCAGCTACTAACGATGTTAACTATTGGGGTGTAAGCTGCTGTGGAAATATGTTTTTCAAAAGCGTGTGTGTGTTCATGTGTGTGTGTGTGTGTGTGTGTGTGTGTGTGTGTGAGAGAGAGAGAGAGAGAGAGAGAGAGAGAGAGAGAGAGAGAGAGAGAGAGAGAGAGAGAGGGAGAGTGTGTGTCTTACTAACATCTGAGTGAGAGTATTTATATTTTTTTAATATCTCACAACACAGAAAAATTCAGATATCTACACTTTTTTGAACATAACTTAAATTCATATATGTGTGTGTGTGTGTGTGAGTGCCGACCATCAATGCTTCACCCAGTGTTATCTGACAGGTAATGGCCATCACTTGTATAAATTGTTCCACTTATAGCATCGAAACAGTAATAGCAGCACCTTGTAAACTGCTCAGCATTCTCCACTGTCATTCTCCATTGAACATCATTCTCTACTGATCATCATTTTCTACTGACTATTGTTCTCCATTAACTATCATTCTCTAGTGACCATCATCCCACACACAGTAAACTAACCATCAGACAATAATTACCCATCACAGATACAGGTGTATGTGTGTGTGTGTGTGTGTGTGTGTGTGTGTATGGGTGGGTGCACAATTTAGAGGTAAATATATTATGCTATTTTGCGCAAATAGCAATGTTAATATGAGTACTTTGTTGATGAAATACTGGGTTTCATGTGTATACGCAATTGAGATGCAAATATCTTATGCCACTTCACATAAATATCCTTAACCATGGTATTTATTGAAGTGAAGGTTATGGAAATAATGCATTTATTTGAACTTGGCACAATTTTTACACAAACTGACTGCATCATTTTAATATTACACTGTGTAAATAACAAGGTATGTAGGTGTACACAATTCAAAGGTAAATATATTTTCTATTTCAAACAAATATCTTTGACTTTAAAATGAACATCACATAAATAAAGCATGTCTCTGAACTTCATGTCAGAAGCATGCATCTAAATTCTGACTGCCTGTGGCCATTTCGATACTAAGCTGTCGTTGGCTGAATATGGTGAGGGCAAAGGTGGGTAGGGAGAGGGTAGGGGTTACATACTACTGGGCCAGGTCCACCATCTTGGATTAATTTTTTTTATTTCTCACTGCGACAACTGGGTTAGAGCCACCATCTTGGATTCTGAATGGTTGATTCATTTTTAGGCCCTTAAAGTCCAGTGCTGTGATTGGCTGAAGATATGGGAGGGGGGGGGTGGGAGAATGAAATTTGGAAGGAATATAAAGCACAACTGAGCTAGTCCTTATATCTTGGAGTTTCCAGTTTTCTACCATATTGCATTTTTTTTAAATTTTCCCATCGAGTAGTATTTTTGATATTCACCGCCACTGTCATCTAGCATTTTGTAAAATTTCTTGCTATCGACCATCTTTGAATTCTAAATTTCTCACCATTTGCATTTCACACCACCACCAGTGACTGCAGCACTTCAGCTCTAGCGCCGACTAATGGCAGAAAATTGAACTACAGGACAGAACACATACACATCTACGAATCATAATAACAAAACAAATGGAATGCTACTCTCTTGGACACAAAGGGAAATGGAAATATGCCCAATAACGAGAAAAAGAAAGCAATATGACATTCTCAGAAACTGTGCAGCATACAAAAAAAAAATTACATCCAGTTGCTTCTTAAATATACATGCGCAGCCCAACCTCTACGATTTACGAGAAATGAAATGTGGGCTTGATGGGATATAAGATGATGAAAGTTCAGGCCTATCCATTCACTGAATGGCCTCTCATTCTAAGAGTTCTTGCACCTGCAATGTTCGATGCAGTCACAGATTGTCAGCCAGCCATGAAGTCAGGACCAAATGCATCCCTGGAAACCCACACACTGGGAAGGAGTACAATGTCACAATAACGTTGACAAGTGAGGATGTCATGTTCACAATTTCGGAGGTTGGTACACTCATGCAACATTATGCTTCCCACACTATAGCACCTGGAGTATCCTGCCCATTCCCCCAACTGAAATCCTATTGAGCTCATGTGGGGTGCAGTGGGGAGATGTATTGCATCGTATCCTCATAGTCCCATGACCATCCAGTAATTGTCAACCATGCTGGTGGAGGACTGGAACTCACTACCACAAGTCCTCTTTACCAACAATGTGATGAGCATGGTAGCTTGGTGTAGAGCATGCATTGCCGTCCTTGGTAACCACACACCCTATTTAGAGCCACATCCCACCTTCTGTAATGTCTGGTGGGGAGAGGGGGGCGACATCATGGATTGTGGTGACTACAGTGTCTTTGAATAAAAGTGTCATTCCTGTTCGTCTCATTGCGTATTTCTTTCCTTTATCTACGTTACTATACCATTGCAGTTGTTTGTATGTATGGTCCAAGTTCCCTCGAGCTGTGTTACTTAGCAGTCACACATCACGCAAAAGTTACTTTCATTTTAAGTTTTGGACACCAGTGTATTACGTTTATTTATGGCGAGGTTCTGTGGCAATACTTACAACCAGGCATTGTTTTGTAACAATTTCCTAAAGAATCTACTTTAAGAACAATGTAGTGAGGTCTTTTTGCTCGGATATTTTTAATTTTTCTTTATTGATTGCTAGGTCTTTTGTTAGACTTGCGATAACCATACAGAATGTTTCTCAGTTCTGGGAATGAGATCTTACAGCCTTGGAGTCCTGAAAGGGAAACTGCTCACATAATAAAAAAAAATGAAACTATTAGTAAAGGAATGAAATTTTATCAAATCGAAAGCCTTACAACAGAATAATGAACTTTTCGTATTCCTCTGGAGAAAAATTATAGTTCGTTCTGAAGCGTGAACAGGTATAACAGGTATTGTGGAAATTAATTTGAAAAAGGAAACTACAACAATCTGAGTTGCAAAACTTTCCTCGTTTCCGTTGAGTAGTAAATAATTATGAATAGTTTTTAAGGCGTTCCCATCACAACAGTTGTTGAAACTCTGTGGCATTGGGTTAGGTGATGTTGTTAAAATTCACAGACTTTCAGTGGAGCATCTGCTCACCATCGCACGTAATGTATACCAAACGTTGATGCCAAACCTTAGAAGGAATCTAATAGTTTCAGCAAAACACGTAGTGAATAGGCATTGTTGTGCGTCTGCTCAGTATTTAAAACGAGCTGGATTCGTTCCATGTTGCATCTAAGGCTTGGTAGTTTGAAATATTTTGGTAAATTCTGAGAGTCTGAGGGTCTACTTTGGTAAGTAGCCTTGAGAATCACCTCATTCAAGACCAAAACCCTAAGGAGCAATTTTAACTGCCATCCAGCAGTGACAACCACCAACTAACGTCCTTAGAAGAACTGCCTCAAAAGCTCCAAAAAGACTGTACAAAGAGTTTGCGTGTAGGAGCAGAATTGGCCAAACATACCCATTGTGAAAACATTGTGATCCCAGCTTCTCAACAAGTTTTCGATGCAACCCACGGTACTCAGGCTAGTTTTGGTGAGACTTTCCGGTTTATGTTCGCCTGTTACCATCAAATGAATGATTGGGTGGAAAACAGACAGCTTTTGGAGTGGGTGTCTTGCAATATGACCACAGTCTTTCTCAGGTCAAGAAGTATTCTTGGATACTACAATCAATTTAAAATTTATTGTGAGTTGACACTTCATACCTTTGAACATAGTTCCTCCATTCACAGCTCTCTTTGTCACGTGCAAACTGAATGCCATTGGCAATGAGCTACATTAAAACATCAGGTCATTTCCAGTATATGAGAAGTGTGATGTGCACTTTTAACGAGTGCCACATTTGACTGTCACTGGCCACAGAGATCGAAATGAGGTCTGTTTGACAACATACTCCCTGTTGTTCTAACCTTAATTGATTTACAACTGACAACCGATCAAGTTAGACTATTACAGACATCTAATAAATAGTACTTTTTAACAGAGTGCAATGACTGCTACAACATGAATGCCCGCAACATTTCAAACTATTTCCCCAATGTATCGTGCAGCAGTAACTTATTCTATACTATCTTTTTCTAAGCGACATCTTCCTCAGCATTGAACATCACCATCTGAATAAGCTGTGACAGCTGTTCCACCAACTGTGCCACGGCTACATCGCCTTGAGCACCTGCTTGATGTTCTCTATGGATGGCAGCCTTCTGAATCTTGACGTTTTCACAGTTGGTGGCCAGGAGGAGCTGTCTCAGCAGATGGGGAAGCTGTCTCACCAACTGCGCCGTGGCTACATTTCATTCAGCACCTTCTAGCTGTTCTCTTTGGATGGTGGCCTTCTGAGTCTTGTCTTTTTCACAGTGGGTGGCCGGGAGGAGCTGTCCCAGCAGCTGCAGCAACTGTCTCACCAAGTGCACCACAGCCCAATGACCTTCAGCGCCTGCTCACTGTTCTCCATCGATGGCAGCCTACTGACTGGTTTCTCAGCGGCCGTCATCACATACGCCATCATCCTGCTGCAGTTCAGCTCTCAATCCCTGGCTGTCAATGCAACCACTCAGGCACCTGCTTCCTGAATTCCTCACTCGTTGAGATGATAGTTATGTCATGTGGAGCATCAAGAGATTCTCTGTAAGGATACCAGAGAAGTACTACCTTGACTTGAATGTGAGTTTTGAGAAGCAGGTGATGTAGCAGCAGAAGATACAAATACATAGTGCATGACTTGATGTGATGCACGTTTTATATCAATAGTTCACACTTTTAATACCTGATGAGTGTTTTATGTCATAGTTGTAGATATTGTATAGAAATGTTATCATTAAAACGTTGCTTCCTAAATAGTATGTGTTCAATGCATGTAATTCATTACGAAACCTATACACTTTCTCCATGAATTTACCCATATATTTAATTTACTCGACCAATTATAGCTGTAAGGTGCTCTGAATTCTTAAACTACTTACAGATCTTGATGGCAATGTCTAACCTCACACTGTCGTCTTGGTTTGGTCATCATGGCTTGTCTCTCTCTGACTTGTGAAAATGTGGGCGATACGTTAGATTCACTGTCTTATATGGATGGATGTAATGAGTGTTCTTGCAGTATAGTGTTGTGTCTGTGTCGCTGTGGAAGAATAGAGATGTACTATTCTCGTAATTACAGAATTGCTGGAGCATACAGTAAAAGATGTCATAGGGATACTACATGGGTTCATAAAAAAATTAATGACATTGAAGCTGAAACTAGTGAAAGTTAAGCAACTTTCTGGACTGTATAATCAGATCATAAACGTTGTTCATGGGTTTCAGGTTTGACCATTTTCAGAGAAACATCTCGCACTGAGGAGTTGGGTTTCACGCCGCTCTCTGGCTGAGCAGTATCAATATGGCGCAGTTTAACTGACGCAGCAAATGCGGCCTACTGTCTCACTAAGTAACAGTGGACTGTAACATTTGGTGAAACATAGCCATCAGTGGTACAATATGATCTGTGTATTTTGTGTGGCCAAGACGAAATTCTTCTCGGCCGCTGTGACCGAGTGGTTCTAGGCGCTTCATTCCGGAACCGCGCTGCTGCTACGGTCACAGGTTCGAATCACGTCCCATAGTGCTTAGAGCCATTTGAACCATTTTTGAACGAAATTCTTTCTTTTTAATATCAACGACAGTAGAGTTACTAAAGAACGTAACGTTGCAGAAGCCTGTAAATACACTTAAATAGGTAGGTATAGATTTTGAGACTACTAGAAATGGTTGGATACCTATATTACTGGTTAATACTGGCTGGTCTAATTTCTGAACTTGATGACGAGTGAATTGGCTTTTACTAGGTGCTATTTCTTCATCTTCATAGTCGCTATTACCATTATTGCCACTGCTATCATCCCTTGGGACATGGCTAAACGGGAATACAACTCAACTGCCGCTCCCGTATACGACTGTACATTGTCTAGAGGTCTGGTAGCATACGCGCCTTTCAGTTAATAAATAAACTGCACCCAGTTTCTCGTAAATGCACGAATAAATCATAGTGAAATGCCAAGCTGCTAGAAATTACCGTGACTAAGACGAATTACTCGTAACAGAACTACAAGTTTATTGAGTGGGTTCCATAGAAAACGTTGACGTACGTATTATGAGCCTCAATCAGTATTACAGGAAAAGTCTCGCACCTAGTGTGCATAAAGTAAAATATTAAAGTGCAGGGACTTATTTAAGAGCCCCCTTCCCGTACAGAGTACATAACTTTGCAAAATTTTAAGTTCCTCCAGCTAAGTCCCATCGGTTCCTCAAACTAGGAATGAACACGAGTCCCAACTGCAGCTAATTCGCGAGAAACTTTGCCATCACAACTGGAAATGGTACAAGGTCTCAGAAATGCATTCGAGAAATCAGAAATGTCTGCGAAACTGTCAAATAGAGTCCAAAATGGGATACAGTAGCACTGCTAAGGGAAAACACGTGAATGTGAATTATTCTAAGTTCAAACGGCGAGGAGTCGTCTACTTGTCCCTAAGAGAAACAGTGGTCGTGCTCCTGGGGTGGTAAAAGAAACTGACACGGCTCCATGGTTAAGTTGGTACTTAAATATCCTTTCACTGTTTTGTGAATAACACCGTCCAGATCGCTATTAAAAGTTTCTTTATTTGTTATGCAGTTTCGGCTACCGCCGTCATCAGATATCAAAAATCTTAGAACTTGCAGAACGACGTTCATTGTCAGCATTAAAAGCTGTACGTAACTAGGATTACGACTCACACCCCGATAAGGCATAGGTTTTAATACCACCGCTGAACCTTTTTCTGCAAGTTCTGAGCTTCTCGTATTTGCTGACGGCAGTAGTCAAAACAGCGAAATAAATAAAGGCAAAGTTAATGGCGATTAGTCGGTTATATTCATAAAATACAATGATCGTAGACTCATAAGAATTCATTTCCTTTATTAATAATTCATTGACTCGATCGATTTTCCTAGACTACCAATAATTAGGCTCAGAAAATGCAACAGTTGCAAATTACAATTTCTGTATTCTTTGTGGTACTAAAATCTAATTACATAGTTGGATGCATACTCCTGTGCCGATTAATTCAAGAAGTGATGGTAATTTCTGTGATGGATATTTATCCACACTTATTAAAAATGTAATTGCTGGAAAAATTATACGTTTAAAGCCAGTGGCAGGCATAAAACGTCATCCGAAATTATACTGAATGCTTTCTCAGAGAAGAATTTTGAACAATTAGTTCGTGAGCCCACTCGAAGCGTAAATGGTTGCGAAACCATACTTGACCTTTTAGCAACAAATAACCCTGGACAAATAATGAGTATTGTGACGAATACAGGGATTAGCGACCACAAAGCAGTTGCTACTAGGCTGAATACCGTAACACCCACAACCATCAAAAAGAAACGAAAAGTACATCTATTTAAAAAAGCTGATAAAAATTCTCTTAACGCCTGAAACGTCCCCTCAGAAAAATTATACATGACTGTGCTTAAACTGACACACAACATTTTTTAGCGCAACGCAATCTGACTTTCAATCATCCATACAAGAGAATGGCCTTGACTAAATTAACCTATACGTTTCACAAATCACTTACCTCACAAAATCTTCGTTACTCGAACTACTGCAATACTGCTAGCGCCACTACTGCCAGCTAAATAAAAGGTTCAAACTACTGAAGGCACTAACTACTGATAGGCATAGTTAGCAAAAGAAAGATTTTGATAGAGAACAAACAATGTATTTACCTTAATAGTGTTCAAAAGTCATAATATATATATATATCAGTCCATGATATCCAATATTACAAATTTACTCTTTCTGATGGACACACGTCCAGATCGGCCACTCTCAAAATTCCGCCATCTTTCTCCCCATATCCACCACTGCTCGTGGCTCACCTCCAACTGCACAACGCTACGTGCTGTTAACAGCCAACCGCCCAACACTACAATAGCAAATTCCAACAATGCGACCCAGCCACAGACTGCACACAGCACAGCCACCGATTTTCATACAGAGCGCTACATGGTGTTACCAATATAAAAACCTAAACAGCCTACTTACATAGCCCCCATGCTCCCCACAAAAAATTTTAGAAATTGTTTTGGGTAGTCGCCAATACAGATTTGAAAAAAAAAATTATAATTACAATAACAAACATATCAAATGCACACACTTATTGATATACTGCTGGTCAAAAGCAAAAATTGTTCTCATAAAGACAGTCCTGATCATTTATCACAATAGTAATTACAGTTTTTTTCACAAAGTCTCATTAGTAAAAGAAATTGCACACAGAAGTAGTGGATTTCCAAACAGTCTTGAAGAGGTAGTGTTGTCCTTCCAACAGAAAGACAGTGCTGACTCTTGACATGCAGACAGGTAAAGGGCCACAACAGAGCAAACCCACAGCAAAGTCAGTCGAAGTTGAAGAAGATTGGTAGGTAGGTCATCACAGAGCAGACCACTGTAGTCTTGTTAGAGATTACGGTATTGGTGGGCCACCAGAGGTGCAGACCCACTGCAGTCCTTGTAGAAATAATGGTATTGGTGGGCCATCAAAGATGCAGACCCACTGTAGTCCTTGTAGAAATAATGGTATTGGTGGGCCATCGAAGATGCAGACCCACTGTAGTCCTTGTACAGACGGCCATCAGCCAACAGTTGCGACTGTGCAGGTGCACAATCACCATCGAAGAGTCTTGCAGACAATATAGCAGGTCCATAAACCACCACTTGTGGACTCACAAAGTTTTTGGAATTGTCCTCAGAACCAGCAATGCTGTTAACCAGTCCCTTGCTGAATTATGAACACACGTGCAAGCACTAACAGTCCCAACTTCTCACATACTGTGCATATATTATGACCAACAGAAACGTGTGCAGTGAAATGAATGCTTACAAGTTACTTAATTTGCTGAACTGGTGTCCATTACAATTTTATAACATGAGAATACAATTACAAAGATACAGAAAACATCATTAAAACATAATAATACAGATAACATTTGTAGTAATACAGGCTTTACAAAAGAATAGAAATAAACACATATACATCAGTGTTACAGGAATTATGACATAAGTAAATATATAAAATAATGAGAATAGTTTTCGAAACATTAATTTCACACATGAGCATTGAAACAGAACAGAATTAATAATGTCTATAAACATCTTTGCAAAGAAAATAACATATTATTAATGCAAATTATATTTGAGGATGACAGTATTCCTCATCATAGTGAATGTAGCTTAGTACTAGAAAAATTCTTCAACATAAATCTTATTAGCTAAACACATAAAGACAGGAAAAACACAAATACACAAGAGTACACAAACACATAGCAGAATAACACAGGAGGAAAGGACAGGGTTTGTTTTCAGTGTAACATGTGGTACTGCAGTACAACCCAAAACTTCATTCCATAGATCTTTCGTCTTATTTGAACAATTGTTTCCACCAAAAAAATCCTATCCAAGCATGCTTTCTGTATTTATATGTTCATATATTTCTTACCTCATTATTTATTTTCCATTATCTTACCTCATCATTTATTTCCAAGAAAATCCTACCTAAACCTGTTGTCCCTAAACCCTACTTTTTTGTTCATATCCTCTTTCAAAATACTTTTTTGGCCAAACCATTTTCTCATAGCTTCTCAATGCATTTCTTCCAATTCAGCACAACTCGTTCTCTTATATAGCCTATCCCATCTTAAGCTAACTTAAATCTACTGAGCTCAGATGCTAAACTAAGGGACGAGGCAATGCAACAGCACAAAACAATTAACACAAACAGCAATGACAAAAAAATGGAAATTGGCAAAGCAAGCAGCAGTATATCTAAATTAGCAAAGCAAATGCAACATTACAACTAATATAAGGCAATGTGCAGCAAATAAGAAAAATAAATCAGTAGTAAAACTGGCTTAACAGAGTAATACAAAGTGAAATTCAGTAGCACTATGCCTGGAAAACAGTAGCAGCAAAGTCTATAACTTATATCTACACATGACAAACCCACAAGCAGAAAAAATAGTACACTAAAGACAACAATGCAGATAAGGAAAACGTATATTCACATCTTAATGTCTATGTAATTAAAGTTGTGCACCACAGAAACTTATCCTACAAAAACTTACCAAGTACTTGAAAAGAAAATTATATATGCAGTTACTGTTATTAGTCCCTTCTTGTTGTTCTTTCCTTTCCAAGTGCTCCTTTTTCGAAGAATATGGATCATAAAATTATTATTTAATAGATCTGTTGGCAGAAAGTGTTCACATTACCAAATGCATTTAATTTTATTTCATATAACCAATGCTGCAACACAGCTGGAAACCAGATATCAAATGAAATAAGCAACTATGTAAAGCAAAGCTTAAAAACATCATCCAATAGCCATGTGGCATTTCATAAGTCAGTAGAAATTCTCTCAAGTCTCGTAGAAAGACACTTGTCATAATCAGGTGTGCAGATGTAAGAATATTTCCCATCAACTCATAAGCATATCAGCAAGTAGCACAAAGTACGTGCTCCACAGTATAATCATATGTTTCCAAGTAATAGCGTGTCATTTTTGCGATGCTTTCTACAAAAAAATGTCAATAGCGAGGATAATGGCCTTTTTTTCACCTAATGGCTTTTTCTCCAGGCAGGTGGCACAGCTGGGCGCCCACGACACATTACGTGAAGTTCACTTAACTTTCTTACCGAAATATTTACGACAGCAGTGACAGTCTCTTATTAAAAAAAAAATCACAGGTTGAGAATTTGCGTTACAAATGTGTAGAAACAAAATCCTATAAATATAACAGCGTCCTAAAAATTTACGTCGGCATTGTAATACATTCACGCATTTACACACATTTCATAACTCTTAAAGTACGATTCTTGGTTTCCAACATCCTTTTTCACAAATCAGCGTCCCTAACCACTACTCATTATTCCTTACCTTATTACACATATACATATTCGTCGACATTCTTCAATATTTCATCATTATAAATATGTAGCACAATCAGATTCCTCATATAGCATCAGCTTATTGATAATAAACATACGTCAACAGCATAATACACATCGTCGTCGTAAAAATAACATCATAACACCTCAGTCAAATCTCAAAAACGTCGTAGCTTTCTGCGATAGCGTCAAAACCTAAAAAAAATTCTCTGCTCATTTCAATAGTGTCAGCTACCTCCAACGTACTTTAAAAATCATGCTCCCTTACCTAATACGACATTCAAAGCTCTCATAGTATCACAATGGTGCCGAAAAATATGAACAGTTCACACAGTGCAGACAAAATACAATTTCATAAGTGTGAAATTATCCAACTGTGTAACTGCGTAAACATGTGTCACTGACATAGTAAAAAAATTTTGTTTCTCTGTTAAATAATCAGATAGCTGTGTAATTCAGTGTTAGAGAAATATGTTACCGATTTGTAATGTTGTATAAGCAAATACCATATTAGCTGGGCCTCCTTGTGCTTGCCAAACACATGATACGCAAAGTAAGTGTGTACCCCCCTGAGGATTAATGTAATTATAACCTCAGGTGTTACAGATTACAGCAATGGAATGAAATGTATCACGGAAAACCTTTGTATCATTGTAATTCAAAAATATTTAAAAATAAATGTTTTAAGTACAAAATTAATCACTCAAATGTGTGCCCTGTAGCGCTAAATGTGCGTCTTGCTGTAAGATAATTCTGTGGAACTGTCGTAGTTATCGTCCTCTGTAAGCAAAGTCCTGCTGCAGTCAATGAACTCACCTCCTCATAAACAAAAGTTAAATGCTTTGCGTATAGATATCTTAGTTATTACGCTTATTGCCGTAATGAAGAAAGTACTGTGCTGTAACGTATTCTTGTGCTACGGAAAAGGCTGTCTCATTGTAGCTATACCACAAAAGTTACTACTAAAACATGTTTTACTTTCCAGAAGAATTCAGAAAAACTGTGCAGATATAAAACAGATACAGCGCAAAAGCAATAATATACATTGGGCCACTCATTAGTAGCGTCGTGATATAATCGCGTAGCTGTCAAATAAACTAATCGCTGTGTCATCTGGTATCTCTCAGAAAGTACTTTAAATCCAGAATGTATTTTCAAGTAAACCAAAATGTTGTTTTAAAATCTCATTAGAAGTACCGGTACATGTTCTAAGTATGTGAGCCTTATAGTCATTACGTAATCGTACATCTAACAAGCAAGAATGTACACACACAATAACACTGTGTCGTCTGTTCACTATAACAATGCACTCGTAAATACTGTCTAAATATGTTCCCTAGGTTCTAGACTGGATAGATAACTTCAAAACATTGTTGCATGTTCACCCTAGTACGCAGAGTTTCAACTTCAACACAATTATCATGTGGTATACGTCGGATTCTGTAAGGTCCATTGTAAATCAGAAAGAATTTGTGACTCAGGCGTTTCTTCTTATGTGACAATGAATGAGCTTTAATGAGAACTTTCTGACCTGCATTTGCTTTACCGTGTAGTTTTCTCTTTTTGTCTGCTGCAGATTTTATATTTTTAATAGCCAAATCAATTATGTCTTTGTGTCGAAGTTTACGTGTATTCGGGAAAGGTACAAGCTCTCTGATTCTGTTCGGTGGCTCTTCATTCTTCAGTACAAGAATAGGTGGTAAAGCAGTGGAGTGAAGAGGCATTTCATTCAGCACGTTTTGAAATAAGTGTAAATATCTGTCCCAGTGCTGATGCTTTCTGTGACAATAAAGTCTGCAAAGCTTGTTGATTTCTTTCATAATCCGTTCAGACGGATTGCAATGTGGTGAGTGCAATGAAATAAAAACAGGTTTGATTTTATGATTCCGAAGCATGCGTGACCAAACAGCAGACCTGAATTGCGGTGCGTTATCTGAAATGACTTTATTGACGTGTTCAACTTCACGTAAGAAATTTTTAACGAAGGTGTTGCATACAGACCGCCCAGTGGTTTTACGTAACGGTGTGAAAGAAACAAATTTTGAAGTAAGTTCAACAGCGACTAGAACGTACGAAAATCCATTAGATGTTCTGACAAGCGGTCCCAAGAGATCAAGAGCAGCATATTCTTTTAATTTAGAAGGAATGATAGGAAACAACGGTGCACGATGTGAGACAGTATATGGTTTAGCCTTTTGACAAAGTTTACTAACAGACAAGACTCTTCGAATTCTCTTTTCCATATTGTTAAAATAACAAGTCGTCCGAAGAATTTGATAACATTTTCGTTGACCAAAATGTGCCTAGCTGAAATCAATGTACCAAATGAGCTTATTAACTAAATCGTCTGGAATGCAGAGTACCCATAGCTTGTCATCAACAGTGCAGCGTTTGAAGAGTATGTTGTTTCTAACCAGATAATAATGCCGAATCTAAGTGTGTGTCTTTTCATGCAATTTACTTTTGATGTCTTTCCAAATCGGATCTTTATCTTGCTCATGAGCAATGTCCTTTAAAGATGTGGTGATGAAATTTTCAAAGGCGACTTTCTGAATGTAAAGAATACTGAAATTTTTCTCGAGATTGCCTTCTGTGTTACTTTTCTCAAGCCCAGCTGGTGCGCGCGACAGTGCGTCCGCAGCAATGTTCTCCTTGCCGGGAATGTAGACTGTTGTGAAGTGGAATTCTTGCAGAAACAATGCCCAACGTTTTAACCTGTCATTATTTAATTTTGAAGACATAAGAAATTGTAATGTACGATGATCACTGTATAATTTTACGTGCTTACCAGAAAGAAAGAAACGGAATTTGTTAAATGGCCAAACGATAGCTAAAGCTTCTAATTCAGTAACGGAATAATTTTTTTCAGATTTTTTTAGCACTCGTCTAGCAAAATCAATGGCTTTGTGAACAGTAGTGTAAATTTCTATGGCTTCTTGAAATAAATGGGCACCAAGACCGACTTTAGAAGAATCCGTGCTAAGGCAGAAATCTTGTGGCAGATCTGGATGAGCTAGTAGCGATTCTTTCAAAGAGTTGAATTCCGACTGTGCTTGTTCGTCCCAGTTCCAAATAGTATTTTTTCCAGTGAGTGAACAGAGTTTTGGTGTAACTAGAATTTGCATATTCAGAAAACGACGGTAAAAATTTACGAGAACTAGAAAACTGAGGACTTGTCTTTTTGTGGATGGAACTGGAATGGCTCTGATTGCTTCTAACTTTTCAGGATCCGGCTGAATGCCTTCAGAAGAAATAATATGTCCCAAAAACCTCACCTTTGACCTAACGAATTTAGACTTTTCCAAGTTAACTGTGATTCCAGATTCTTCAAAAATACGTAAAAAACTGTTGAGGATGCGATTACGTTGTTCCCATGAGGCTTCTGCTATTAGAATATCATCCACATATAAGGTGATGTGAAGTTATAAGAAATCAGGTAATATGGAATTTAGCCCGTGAATGAATGCTGCCGAGGAAATGTTCAAACCAAAAGGAAGTTTCCGAGTCCGCAGCTCGTGGCCGTGCGGTAGCGTTCACGCTTCCCACGCCCGGGTTCCCGGGTTCGATTCCCGGCGGGGTCAGGGATTTTCTCTGCCTCGCGATGACTGGGTGTTGTGTGATGTCCTTAGGTTAGTTAGGTTTAAGTAGTTCTAAGTTCTAGGGGACTGATGACCATAGATGTTAAGTCCCATAGTGCACAGGGCCATTTGAACCATTTTTTTTGAAGTTTCCGAAACTGATAACAAACGCCGAAACAAATAAAAGCTGTGTATTTTCTACATTCTGGACGAAGTTCAATCTGATAAAAGCCGGATCTGAGATCAATAGAAGACAACACTTTTACACCATTAAAAATTTGAAGAAGTTCTTCCAACGTTTGCGGCCTGTCTGTTTCAGGAATTATGATAGTATTGATTTGTCTCGAATCTAAGACAAGCCTGATCGATCAATTTTTCTTCTCAACAACATGTAATGTATTGTTGTATGAGCTACCTGCAGGCTCAGTAATGCCCTCGTCAAGCATAGATTGTATTTCTGTTCTAACACGGTCCCTATAATGTGCTGGAATTATGTATGGTCTAACACAAAATTTAGTATGCTCACGAACACGAAATTGGTATTGAAATCCCTTGATTGTTCCTGTTTTGTGAGTAAAACTGTGGAATGTACTTGTAAAATCTCAAAAAGGTCCTGCCTATCAGTGTATTACAGTTCTCAATTGTTTGAATTTTATTCTGAATTAACTCATTAGTATCAAATATGCCGTCGATATCACCCCTGTCAGCACTTGCAAAGTGATTGTTAGTGTCTAGTTCCGTAGAAAATTCCGAACTGTTGTCTAACAGGAGGTAAAGCCGATTAATTTCCTCGTCATGGTTTGAGAGCCAATCTTCAAATTTCAAAGCTATTGACTTACCTTCTTTGTCTAAACTTATTTCAGAATCGTGAAAGTTTAAGATTGCTTTGTATTCATGCAAAAAGTCTACTCCCAATATAATTTCCGTCGACAATAATGGAACAATAAGAAAGTTCATAGAGAAACTGTGGCTTTGACAAAAGAATTCTAAGTTGGTTTGTTGGCGTCCATCTACACTTCTTCCAACGATTGCACCTTGTAATTTAATCTTACATAATGGAAGTGTGGGGCAATCGTTCGATTTGTTGCATTTGGTAAAGGCTGTTTCACTAATTACTGAAATGGGACTGCCAGAATCAAGTATTGCCATAAATTTTACGTCATTTACTGTAATGTGAATCACAGGAAATGCAATGTTGTTATGTTTTACGTCGTGTTCCTGGAGTAAGATGTCCCTAATGTGTTTCATTTTTACGTAATTACTAGCCACGGCAGCTACGTCGTCAACTTCATAAGTACGTTTTGTGGCTGCCAGCGGTGTGAGTCATTCCCTATTGTCTCTTTGTTGGCACACGTCGTTATTGGGATTTGGAGATCTAACTTCTACAAATTCAACTTGTCGAGAGGGCCCTGCCCTGTTTGAATCCCGCCAGTTCTGATGAAATTCAGGCTTGTCGTTTTGTCGGTAGTTTACATAGTTTCTTTTTTGTCGGTCATGGGGTGAGGAATTTCTCCCAGAATCGTAACTGCGTGGTGGACCGTAGCGTCTGACGTTATTCTGTCTCCCTTGATAATAATTATTTTGGTTTCCGTATTGTCTATTTTGCTGATTGTCTCTGTGATAGTCATTACCGCGGAGAGGTAATCTTTCCCTGTAATTATTACTACTCTGCAAACAGTTGTCATACGGGTGGTGTCTGTTTTGGTCACAATTTACGTTGTAAGAATAGCCTTGTCGTGTCCAGTTATTATTTCTTTCCTCGCAGAATTGTGACGGATGTGACCTGTAATTGTTGTGTTCCTGTTTTCGCGTCCTGCGATTGTCAGTGTCGATTTCCAATTCTTGTAAGAGTCCCTGAAAAGCTTCAATGTTGTCTTTGCAACGTCCTGCCAAAATAACATGTCGTGGATATTTTGATTATCAAATACGCCGGGAGAAACTCAAGAATCACAACATGTCGTAAATGCTCAGACAATTGGATTAAGCAAATGCGGATGAGTTCTGAGGGCCTGTATGAGTTTGACAGGTACTGATTCTTGTGCAACATGTCTTCAAAATATTTCACAAGACTGGAAAATTCCGATTGTTCGAAATGTTTCATCATTATGATGGTATGTTTTACTCGGTCTTGTGTAGCTTGAGACCAATATGCCGAGAGGAAGGCATGATAAAATTCTCCTTCACTGTGACAATCGTGAATGACCGATCGCATTCTTACAGCTGGTTCATTCTCTAAATAGCCACACATAAATTCTAATCTGTGCTCTAATGACCAGTTGGGAGGAAAACAATGAGAGAATTGATGAAGCCACGCTTGTGGATGAATGTCGTTGCCGGAATTCTTAAATGTTTTGAATTTATGTATAGTAATAAACAGCTTATAGTGAAAATCATCATGTCGGCAAGTCGCATATCAGTCATTGTTACTTCGTTTCGGCGGTTCCATCTAAAAATTCGATGTACCTTGCCAATTTCTTTCATAATTTCCAAAGTGCCTCGTGTTATTATTTTGTGGCTGTTCGGTATTTCTATGTCCCTCTTCCCGTATTGGAGCGCGAGTGTCCTCTGAAATATGTAATTCTTGTATTACCTGCATCAACTGATCTTGTACTTCGCGGATTTCTCTTTTGTACTGTGTATTGATTTGATTTTGATTTTGTTTGAATTTTCTAATTTGTTCATACTCTTCTGTGTCAGTGAAGGCTACGGGTTTGTGTCATTCAGATCATCATCTACCATTGTAAATAAGTTAGTGAACTGATCCGAAGGTTCGGCTACTTTCTCCGATAGTGAACAGATTTCCTCAGTGTGTTTTTCTGAACCAATTTGTGTTGAAATCGTATCTACTGTGTCCTTTAAGTTTTCCTGAGTTTTTGCAAGTTGTGTAACCGAATTGGTAGATGCAACTGAGTCAATTTTAGCTTGCAAAGTGTCGTGATTTTCATGAACAATAGTTTGCAATTCTTTTATGGCTGCTTCGTGATTCCGTAATGAATTTTCATGACGTGAAAAAATAGGTTGAAAATGCTCACAAATTTGTGCTTTTGCGTCGTTACAGACATTTTGACATTTCGATTCGATTTTAAATAACTCAGCAGTTAAACTTTCACGTGTTTTTTCAAGTGTTTGTTCCAATGAGTCTAACTTTTGAAGCTGTTGCTGTGTTTGTCTCTGATTTTGTTCCATCGTGTCTAAGTTTTGAAGATTTTGTCCCATTTGTTTCTGATTTTGTTCAAGCGTTGTGTCTAACTTTTGTAGCCTTTGTCCCATTTTTTGCATTAACTGTAATAACAATGCACTGGTGTCTGAAACATGTTCCTGAGTGCTATTCGGTAGTGCATTTGAACGGGCAATATTCGCATTTTGAAAAGCAGAAAATGTATCTTGACTTCTTTGAGAAAACGATGAGGACGCAAAACCTGAATCTACAGTATTTGCCAGATTGTGTCCTGTCATTTCGGATTCCTGAGGCGAGCTGTTGCCGACCGATCGATCGATAATGCTTCCCTGTTCACTAATTGTTTCACTGTCTACACCATTATTTGCAGCCCGCTCCATTTCCCTATGCACAGTTACCAAATTACTACATTGAACATTCGTTAATTCATTACACGGTGGCGCTAAACACTGCTTTCGTCTTCACTGTCATTTCTTAGTTTACTTTGGAGCCTAGTATTACGTTTTTCACACGCCATTATTGTCACAATATTTCACACGATAACACAGAAAAGCACAATTTGAAGAGCAAAATAAGAAAAAACATTAGCATAGCACTGAAAATAATATCTAGTTAATTGCAAGCGCAGTTGCGAAATACTTGGTGCAAATCTGAATGCATGCCACAACTGTTTTACTGTACAACAATGAAAAACTGCAACTACAAACAAGATTCTCTCTACAATTATGCACTAGGAATAAACAATAGCTACACTAATTACACAAACTACAAGAAAATATCAGAAGATTCCAGGTTCGAATCCTGACAGAGTCGCCATATGAAACGTCCCCTTAGAAAAATTGTACATGACTGTGCTTAAACTGACACACAATATTTTTTAGCGCAACGCAATCTGACCTTCAATAACCCATACAAGAGAATGGCCCTGACTAATTTAACCTATACGTTTCACAAATCACTTAGCTCACAAAAATCTTCGTTACTCGAACTACTGCAATACAGCGAGCGCCACTACTGCCAGCTAAATAAAAGATTCAAACTACTGAAGGCACTAACTACTGATAGGCATAGCTAGCAAAAGAAAGATTTTGATAGAGAACAAACAATGTATTTACCTTAATAGTGTTCAAAAGTCATAATATATATATCAGTCCATGGTATCCAATATTACAAATTTACTCTTTCTGATGGACACACGTCCAGATCAGCCGCTCCAAAATTCCGCCATCTCTCCCCCCACATCCACCACTGCTCGCGGCTCACCTCCAACTGCGCAACGCTAAGCGCTGTTAACAGCCAACTGCCCAACACTACAATAGCATTTACTCCAACAATGCTAACCAACCACAGCCTTCTCACAGCACAGTCAGTGATTTTCATATAGAGCGCTACGTGGCGTTACCAATATAAAAACCTAAACAGCCTACTTACACGCCTTTTTAAGGGACAGTCTCCACTCCTTCCGATCTGATAACGTGGAATGATTTCAAAGAGAGAGTATCGACGGCAATTGAGAGATATATACCACATAAATTAATAAGTGAGGGTACTGATTTCCCATGGTACACGAAACGGGCCAGATCGCTGTTGCAGAAGCAACGAAGAAGGCGTGCCAAATTTATAAGAACGCAAAATGGCGAAGATTGGCAAAGTTTTGCAGATGTTCGAAATATAGCGCGTGCTTCAATGCGAGATGCTTTTAATAATTTCCACAACGAAACTCTGGCTCAGAATCTGGCAGAAAACACAATGAGATTCTGGTCATACATAAAGCACACCAGTGGCAAGACGCAATCAATACCTTCAGTGGGCGATAACAACGGTGAAGTCACTGGTGACAGTGACACCAAAGCAAAGTCACTAAACACAGTTTTCCGAACCTCCTTCACCAAAGAAGACGAAGTAAATATTCCTGAATTCCAATCAAGAACAACCGTGAAGATAAGAAATATAGACGTAGATATCCTCGGTGTAGCAAAGCAGCTTAAATTTAATAAAGGCAAGGCTTCCGGTCCAGATGATATACCAGCTAGGTTCCTTTCAGAGTATGCAGATGCAATAGCTCCATATTTAGCAGTTATGTACAATCGCTCGCTCACAGAAAGTTCCGTACCTAAAGACTGGAAACTTGCTCAAGTCTGACCAATACCCAGAAACAGAAATAGGAGTAATCCGCTGAATTACAGGCCCATACCACTAACTTGTTTTATGTAAGGGATGAGTTTTTCAAAGAAGTTACGTGATCGATTCTGTGACATAAAATTTGTACACTGGGAAAATAGAATTTTATGTATTATTGTAAAATATAATTTGTGTTGATGTTAATAACTATTTTTATCTAATTTTATTCAAGTTGAAAGTAAAATTAGTTGGTTATAAAGACAAAATGGAATAGGGGTAATGCAGGAGTAGGTTTAGAAATGAATAAAAGAATAGGAACGCAGGTAAGCGAGACAAGATAGACACGAACCCTATATCCACCACAATAGTACAAGTTTATGTGCCAACTAGCTATGCAGATGATTAAGAGGCTGAAGAAATGTATGATGAGGTAAAAGAAATTTTTGACATTGTTAATGGGAGACAGAAATTCCATAGCAGGTAAAAGGAGGAGACGAAAAATTAGAAGTGAATATGGACTGGGGGAAAGGAATGAAAGAGGAAGCCCCCAGGTACAATTATGCACAGAGCGTAATTTAATCATAGCTAACACTTGGTTTAAGAATAAAGAAAGAAGATTGCATACGTGGAAGAAACCTAGAGACACCGGCAGGTTTCAGACTGATTACATAATAGTAAGACAGAGATTTCGGAACGAGGTTTTAAACTGTAAGACATTTCCAGGGGCAGATGTGGACTCTGACCACAATCTATTGGTTATGAATTATAGATTAAAACTGAACAAACTGCAAAGAGATAGGAATTTAAGGAGACAGAAACTGGACCCAAAGAGCCGACACGTTTCCAGTGATCGACAGTCGAATCCCGCAGGTCCCGTGCCCACTGCAATTGTAACTGACGATGCAGTTAGGTCAACATGTGAACACGTAGCGGTGGTCTGCTGCGGAACTCAATGTTCAAAAATGTACGACGAACGGTGTGCTCAAAACACTTGTGCATGCACAAGCATTGTGCTCTTTCGGCAGAGATGCCATAGATCACCGTCTATTTTACTTTACAGAACAGACAATGCTCCGAACCCTAAGTTCTGTGAAGAGACGTGGACGTCCTGCGATTTACCGCAATGTGACAGTTTCACTGTCCTTTCTCTTTCCATAGATGCTCACGACAGTAGCACGCGAAAATTCGACCAGGTTCGCCGTTTTCAAGATACTCGTTCACAGGCTCTGCATAATAATAATCTGCTCTTTGTCAATGTAAAATGTCAATGTACAATGTTTCCCCGTTTTCAAGCCAAATGTTCGCTAGGGTGATCTCCAGGCCGTGTCTGCTCCACTTATATACTTTTCTTACCACGTACGTGGCTCCAACGCCACCAGGCGTCATCCATCGTTGCGGTGGATTGTGGTCATAACGTTTTTACTAATAAGTGTGTATCATGTTCCTTGCGACCCCACCTATATTTGTATTAGTTGGCCACAATATTACTGATGAGACCAGCTTATCGTTAGTCAGCCCGTAATTGCGGTTGATAGTATTTACACAACTAATCTGAAAGCATTGCCAATGCTATGGATTTCCCTTGGTCACTGTAAAGTCACCGCACGTTTCCGATAAGGGCCTAGTGCAATAATATCGTGATTGAGTACTAAGTAGTTAATCCTGTTCCATATCTTTTGTGTATCGCTCACTTGACGAAAGGTCTGTTCCTAAAAACTGGAAAGTAGCACAGGTCACACCAAAATTCAAGAAAGGGAATAGGAGTAACCCGCTGAATTACAGATCCATATCACTGACCTCAATTTGCAGTAGGATTTTGGAGAATATAATGTACTCGAACATTATGAATCACCTCGAAGAAAATGACTTATTGATACATAACCAATACAGATTCAGAAAATATGATTCTTGTGCAACACAGCCAGCTCTTTATTTCCATAAAGTAATGACTGCTCTCGACAAGAGATCTCAGATCGATTCCATGTTCCTAGATTTCTAGAAGGCTGTTGATACCGTTCCTCACAAGCGACTGCTAATCAAATTGCGTGCATGTGGAGTATCGTCTCAGTTGTGTGACTGGATTCGTGATTTCCTCTCAGAGAGGCCACAGTTCGTAGTGATAGACGGTAAGCATCGAGTAGAACAGAAGTGATATCTGCGTTCCGCAAGGTAGTGTCAAAGGCCCTCTGCTGTTCCTGATTTACATAAATGATCTAGGTGATAATCTGAGCAGCCCCCTTAGATTGTTTGCAGATGAGGCTGCAATTTACCGTCTAGTAAAATCATCAGACGACCAATTCCAATTACAAAATGACCTAGAGAGAATTTCTGTATGGTGCGAAAAGTGGCAATTGGCACCAAACAAAGAAAAGTGCGAGGTCATCCACATGGGCACTAAAAGAAATGCGATAAATTTTGGGTATACAATAAATCGCACAAATCTAAGCGCTGTCAATTCGACTAAATACCTAGGAATTACAATTACGAGCAACTTAAATTGGAAAGACCACATAGATAATATCGTGGGGAAGGCGAAACAAAGACTGCGCTTTGTTGGCAGAACACTTAGAAGATGCGACAAACCCACTAAAGAGACAGCCTACATTACATTTTTCCGTCCTCTGCTGGAATATTGCTGCGCGGTGTGGGGTCCTTACCAGGTAGGATTGACAGAGGACATCGAAAAAGTGCAAAGAAGGGCAGCCCGTTTCGTGTTATCGCGCAATTGGGGTGAGAGTGTCACTGATATGATACGCGAGTTGGGGTGGCAGTTCCTGAAAAAAAGGCGGTTTTCTTTGCGGCGACATCTATTTACGAAATTTCAATCACCAATTTTCTCTTCCGAATGCGAAAATATTTTGTTGACACTTACCTACGTAGGGAGAAATGATCATCATAATGAAATAAGAGAAATCAGAGCTCGAACGGAAAGATTTAGATGTTTCTTTTTTCCACGCGCCATTCGAGAGTGGAATGGTAGAGAAGTAGTATGAAAATGGTTCGATGAACCCTCTGCCAGGGACTTAAATGTGAATTGCAGAGTAACCATGTAGATGCAGATGTAGAAGCGGAAGTTTCGCTTCGTACGCGTAAATGATGTCCGTGGACTATCAGGAAAACTACTTTGTGGTTCACCTTTGACAAGTATACAAGCTTTGGAAATATACGCATGTCGGCTTGATGATTTCGATGTATCTACACAATTATATGTATTGTGTCTGTTCGTTCAGAGAATCCGGATTCGAGTCCCAATGCGGTCGAAAATTTTCAAGTGAAGCTACTGAATCATTTGGACGGCGAAAGAACAGACACTACACATATAATTGTATTAATAGGCTTCAGTGTGCAATACGACTATTTGAATGCGATGCGTACCATCGTCCATCTCCTTGCGGGAATACAGTGAGGCTGCGGGCAACGGGGAAAACGAACGCGGTCGCGTCAGTGGTGAGCAGCACTTGGGATTTTGAATCTGACGGGAAGCGTGTCAGGATAGCCGTGGCGCTACGCTATACATGCTTTCGTGAGATGTATCGTCTGTTATGGGTTGTTGGCTATGCCCAACAGAACAATATGAGCTCATTCGTTGTCGTACGAAATTCAGAACTTACTTTGCCAACTATTTAGTAAGCGTACTTCACAATTCGTCCGACAGCTGCGGTGTTCCAGGAATGAGACAACTCGAGGGACCAAATGTTTAAAGACGACACTATACCCGGTACCTGCATCTTGGCACATCGCACATTGAGAAGATGACTGGCCTCCTGCTGTTGGGGCCGGATGGGATTGGCTAATGTTTACGAGTCCTACGAACGATGGTAAACCGTTACAACGACTCACATAATATTCGGGCAAAAGATAGGCACCCAAAATAGGGATGCCTCCTCAACGGTGGGGGTGATTAAGTTTATTCGGGTGGACCAAGATATATGATGTATCACCGCTTGCTGCTGGGAATATAATGCAGATGACCGCTTTCTTTTGACTCCCACCCGTACTGAGCACTGTCACTTGTCTTTCCTTTTCTTTGTATCGAGAGAAATAACTGGATAAAGCAGTGTAAGAAATATATATAAGAAACAACTTAAATTTCCTTCATTTTTATTAATTTTGAAATATTTAAATACATTCTTTTATCATGATTGTGAGATTTAAAGAAAAATCTTATTATTCATGATATTTTATTATTGTGTATTCCTTGTAAACTAAATCTGGGAGATGCATCTGCTTTAAGTGACAAGGTGAAATAAATAAATAAACCTAAATGTCTCTGGGGAAAAAGCAGTCAAGGCGACCGTTCGCGAGAAACAAACACTTCGCTTTCAGCTCACGTTCCGGTCAGAAGTTTTCACGTGCAGCTGTTGAATTAGTTCAGTGACCATAGTCATACAAACTTCCCTTTAGTTTCGATATTTATGGTGATAATACTGTCTTTATTCAAACGAATAATGAGAAATAAATTGCATAGTTCAATTCTGTTAGAGAGGCTATTACTGTAAAAGCAGGGTAAATCTGAATCCCATCATCGTAATGACTGTATCAGTGCTGTTGATAAAATAACGCTAATGCAGCGAGCCTGTCCGCAGCTCGTGGTCGTGCGGTAGCGTTCTCGCTTCCCACGCCCGGGTTCCCGGGTTCGATTCCCGGCGGGGTCAGGGATTTTCTCTGCCTCGTGATGACTGGGTGTTGTCTGATGTCCTTAGGTTATTTAGGTTTAAGTAGTTCTAAGTTCTGGGGGACTGATGACCATAGATGTTAAGTCCCATAGTGCTCAGAGCCATTTGAACCATTTTTTTTGCAGCGAGCCAGCATATATTCGGGAAAACGGTAAGTGTTTATTCTACGAAATAACCTGCATCAGTGGAAAAGATTAAAGGCACAGTAACTGATCTACTCAAGTAATGCAGATGACAACACCGAGAATACTCTCACGGAATCCACTAACTAATCCCTTGTTTTAGCTGCAGGTGAAATTTCCGTCTATAAATAAGAGACAAGTAAAAACCACATTACGTTAGTAAACAGACAACGCTGACAAGGATGAAACAGATAAAGCCCAGTCTGCAATTTCTTTCCAGGAAAGCGGCTCCAGAGTCCACGAAATTTGATGTCACCAGAAAGATAACGACATATAAGAGTAATGTAAGTATTTCCAATTCTAATTTAGAAAAAAAAGCCACCACAAAAGGGTAGTACTCCGTCTTCAGGCCACGAGTGGTCTACCGGGACCATCCGACCGCCGTGTCATCCTCATAGAGGATGTGGATAGGAGGGGCGTGGGGTCAGCACACCGCTCTGCCGATCGTTATGATGGTATTCTTGACCGAAGCCGCTACTATTCGGTCGAGTAGCTCCTCATTTGGCATCACGAGGCTGAGTACACCCCGAAAAATGGCAACAGCGTATGCCGACCACGCCCGACAGCGCTTAACTTCGGTGATCTCACGGGGACCGGTGTATCCACTGCGGCAAGGCCGTTGCCCCACACAGAAGGGTAGTACGAACTCTAAAACTGGCACTGAAGAGAAATCGGCACGAATACCTACGAAACAGAAGTCTGATAACGTTACAGAAATACAGCGTGGATTCGAGATGGAAACGGAAAATCACGCGGAAACAAGATGTTCAGTAATCCCGACAGTCAGACTGGCGAGTCCCTTGAGCCGTCAACAGCAAGACAGGTAAACATCAACCGAAGCAAGAATCAAAACGTCAGGCAACACGGGAACAGCTGAATGAAACCACAGCAGCTGTCACTGACACATGTAAGCAGGGAAGTAAAGTAGAAAAAACATGCGCATAAAAATTTCACTGTCAACACAGAATCAGAGACACTCTCACTAAGGGGAGCGGAGGAAAGGAGCAACAACCAGTAGACTTCCAGGCGTTGCGAAGACACCAAGCGAGAAAGTCAAACCCAATTGAAATGTGACACGTAGAAGAAATAAGAGAGACGTAGAAAGGGTATCCAAAGTGACGAGGAGGGAGAAATAGACATGAACCTACTGGAAACGGCTCCGCTCAAAATAATTAGATTGACAAATGACAAGGAAAATCAAAACTTAAACATAAATTTGCAATGTACTCAAGTTAGGTTATTACTACACTACTGGCCATTAAAACTGCTACACCATGAAGATGACGTGATACAGACGCGAAATTTAACCGACAGGAAGAAGATGCTGTGATATGCAAATGATCAGCTTTTCAGAGCATTCACACAAGGTTGGCACCAGTGGCGACACCTACAACGTGCTGCATGAAGAAAGTTTCCAACTGATTTCTCATACACAAACAGCAGTTGACGGCGTTGCCTGGTGAAACGTTGTTCTGATGCTACGTGTAAGGAGGAGAAATGCGTAAAATCAGTTTTCCGGCTTTGATAAAGTTCAGATTGTAGCCTATCGCGATTGCGGTTTATCGTATCGCGACATTGCTGCTCGCGTTGGTCGAGATCTAGTGACTGTTAGCAGAATATGGAATAGGTGGGTTCAGGAGGGTAAAACGGAACGCCGTGCTGGATCCTAATGGCCTCGTATCACCAGCAGTTGAGATGATAGACATCTTATCCGCATGGCTGTAACGGATCGTGCAGCCACGTCTCGATCCCTGAGTCAACAGTTCTCTGCACGAACAGTTCGACGACATTTGCAGCAACATGGAGTATCAGCTTGAAGATCATGGCTGCTGTTACCCTTGACGCTGCATCACAGACAGGAGGCCCTGCGATGGTGCACCCAACGATGAACCTGGGTGCGTGCATGGCAAAAAGTAATTTTTTCGGATGAATCCAGGTTCTGTTTACAGCATCATGATGGTCGCATCCGTGTTTGGCGACATCGCGGTGAACGCACATTGGAAGCGTGTATTCGTCATCGCCATAGTGACGTATCACCCGGCGTGATGATATCGGGTGCCACTGGTTACACATCTCCGTCACCTCTTGTTCGTATTGACGGCACTTTGAACAGTGGACTTTACACTTCATATGTGTTACGACCCGTGGCTCTGCCCTTCATTCGATCCCTGCGAAACCCTACATTTCAGCAGGATAATGCACGACCGCATGTTGCAGGTCCTGTACGGGCCTTTCTGGATACAGAAAATGTTCGACTGCTGTCCTGGCCAGCACATTCTCCAGATCTCTCCACAATTGAAAACATCTGGTCAATGGTGGCCGAGCAACTGGCTCGTCACAATACGCCAGCCACTACTCAAGATGAATTGTGGTATCGTGTTGAAGCTGCATGGGCAGCTGTACCTGTACACGGCATCCAAGTTCTGTTTAACTCAATGCCCAGGCGTATCAAGGCCGTTATTACAGCCAGAGGTGGTTATTCTGGGTACTGATTTCTCAGGATCTATGCACCCAAATTGCGTGAAAATGTAATCACATGTGAGTTCTAGTATAATATACTTGTCCAATGAATACCCGTTTATCATCTGCATTACTTCTTGGTGTAGCAATTTTAATGGCCAGTAGTGTATGAATTAAGATGAGCGACTGGAACAATCGTTGGCAACGGCACACCCTTGAAACGCAGAAAACAGCCCCTTGTCTGAGGACTTTGAATTATTGGACGTGACGTGAGCATACAATGACATAAAAGAGCAACTATCAACATCAGACGTAAAATTCAAGTGCTTAGCCGATTATTTGTATTCTGCGGATGTAGATGCAGCTCTTATCCAAGAAATGACCACACCAAATATATATGTGGATTTTATGCGACGCTCAGTATTGGTGAAGAATCTGAACGTCGATTATGAACAGGAAGGATATACAATGTACAGTTTAAGCTTGCCTGGAGTCAGAAAGAGGCACACCAGACAGAAAAAAATTCTAGGGAATTGCGTGTCGCAATTGAATGTGTCGCTGCCTGATGATTACACATTTAGGCAGAAAATTCAAGAAATCTGGAGGAAATGGACTAGACAGCTACCGGCAAGGAGTTGTACGGCACACGGACTGTGCAAAACAGCCAGTAAAGAAATGGATCATCTGGTCTGCACGGAATAAAGCATAATGAAGAAAAAATACTCTGGAGTATTACTTTACAATTTTCGAGAATACAATCAACTGGACACACTAACAGCCAACTTAATTAAAATTAAAATAATTAAAGCACAAATAACAGTACAACTTGGAAAAATTATCATTGACATTGATAAGGTAGGGAGCAGGGCACAAGGCTGCTGGAGTGGAATGCTGATCAAAATTTGAGGATTCAATAAAAAAAAAGATTTATTTGATAAAACCAGGGCACTAACACTGGTAAAAAACACAATTACAGAATAATATTATCATAAGCAACCGGTGGTATACTCATGATTACAGAATTTATTAAAACAAAACTTTAAGAAAATTACCATCCATTTAAGCAAACAATTCTGGAAGGTGTGCAAGATAAACAGCCTTATGGCCCAACAGTGTAGAATGAAGTTCACAATTAAAATTAAAAGAAAGTGAACTACTGATGTAAGCTGAATGAACGAATTTTGACCCAGGCGGAATGATAGTCACTTACGCTTGTCAATATGGTAACACAGTTTATAGCAAGCTAGGAGATTTCAAACTATTGAAATGTAAATTGTCTTAACGGCAACTGCCTCTGTGAGTACTGAGCGACCTGATTAACAACCAAAGAATCTGCAGCTTACAGAGAAAGCACAACAACAAATGTCGGGAGACCATTACATAATGCAGTAGCTTCAAAAACTAAACACAAATTAGCACACTACTGACGGTTGGCGTTCAACATCGACCGTGCGTCTGACTTTCGTGCTCGAGATCCGACCGGAAACAACAACCAGCACTGGCTGTACACCGACAGCAGCTTCTATAACACACGGAAAACCAAAATTAGTATACAGTTTACTTAAAGAAATCACCACAACGCTAAAATGTAGGATCATCCTGTTAGGAAACAAATGGAGATAAGATTCATCTCAAAGTTTCTTAAATTTGGTATTGCGTAATAAACTGCAGCTATAGCTGATGTTAATTTTATCGTTAAGACAGCCTGAATAATATTCATGAAACGTAGTATTCAGAACCATTCAGGAATTTGACAATGTAAAGAATGAAAACCTGCACACAATTTTAACTACTAAGAATACCGCCCTTTGACGCCAGAAGGCTTTCCACAAGCTACAACCGCCCACAGGCAGAAAGTGGCACAGGAAAAAATCGACTTAAGTTGAAAGTTAACCTCTAGCACGCGGACGAGGAATTCATCGACAAATCGTGAAAGTAGCAATTTACTCAGATAAGATATAAATTCGCCGACTATCGACCACAAGTAACAGCAATCAAGAACTGATAGCAAAATCAACCAGGGTACAAGATTAGTAAGTGGGTACGTTGGGAGCACTACGGGGCTATTCCGTGAACAAGCTTTTGACGAATTAATTTAATATTTACTCACTTCCTATTTTTATACAGCATTTTTTCCGGTTACACTTAATGCAGTTGAATTAAGTTTAAAAAAATCTCTCTTTTTCCAGGTATCTAAATTTATAGATCCCGGAAAGACTAGGTGGTTAAAAATTTAACCACCTGAAAATCTGTACAGTTTGAGATCAATCGAATTAATTCAGAACAAAGATAAATCAATTATACCCGAAATAGAGATTATTTAATTAAATTTGAAACGGGGGTAATTCACATCATAAAATCCAAATCATGAAATTCTTTATCATCTTTTTAAGTTTCTTCATTCCTTTATATCTTAATTTAATATTACCTTCTTGAAAATAATGAGAACCCGTAATTAATTTGGAATATCTATGCAGCAAAATAATCTTAAATTCATTATTGAGATCAATAATTTTTTCCCTATACCTGGTACGTAAATATTCACAGTCGATGATACTACGTAAATAATTTACTTGTAACTCAGTAATCTTTTTAAGCAAATTAGTACTGCTAATGATATTGAGGTTCTTCAAAAAGGCTTCCATTTATATACAATAAAAAATTATCAATAATTTTAAAAACCGTATGGTATTGTATCATAATTTTCTGGAACAATTCTTTTATCATAGTGAAATGAGAATTCTTTCTTACCAGCTATGGATCCCAGCCGAGAAACCTAGCGCTGCTCACCATTGCGCTGGAGACGGCATGGCTCCACATCCCTTTCTGTATTTTCCAGAATCTCAATGACTCAATTACAGCATGTCTAGCTGCGCTACACACTGCAAAAGTTGGTTATTCATGCTTTTGACTGTAGGTCAACGTAATGTGACTGGGCAGTGTATAAAGGGATAGATGGCTTTATTGTTCCTATACACATTTATATTAAGGTATCTTATAAGGGTTTTAACCACTTTCAGTCTGTTCTTTCTCAAGTCACAGTAGTCAGAAATCACGACTGTTCCTCTGAAACGGCCAAATAATGAAAGACCAAAATAGAGCCCTCCTCCAATCGCTTGGCAACAAGTCGAAAGCCTCTACTCTTTCAACTGATATTCGACGACCACTTATCGAGCCTTTGCTAAACACAACGCGTTGTTAAATTTCTACGAGCATTTCGGTTGACATAGTAATTCTAATTACCCTCCACTTTTGTAGTGCTCTAAATCAACAAGGAAAGAATCTCTCTAAACACTTTACGTGGAGCACGCCTAAGCACACGGTGATATGTTTTCTGTCCGTATCGTGTTTCACATTCAGGTCAAGCAAAAATCCTAAAACTGAGCGGGCAACAAGAAGACGCTGTAAACAAAAATTCGGAGGCAACTGTTACACGCATAACCGAACAAAAAAATTAGCTTTTAGTATTCTGTAACTTCTGTGAATTCAACGACAACGGATTGAAACAGCCGGCCGTGGTGGCCGTGCGGTTCTAGGCGCTGCAGTCCGGAACCGCGGGACTGCTACGGTCGCAGGTTCGAATCCTGCCTCGGGCATGGACGTGTGTGATGTCCATAGGTTAGTTAGGTTTAAGTAGTTCTAAGTTCTAGGGGACTGATGACCTAAGATGTTAAGTCCCATAGTGCTCAGAGCCATTTGAACCATTTCTGATTGAAACATTCATGGATAATCAAAATTGCGAAATTGCGGAGATTAAAATCTTATACAGAGTTTATCAACAGCAATGGTTACGCTTCACACACGGTGTTCAGTTTTACCTTCCAATAAAAAAATTTAAGAATATTACTGGCGATATTAATAATAACACAATACTGTTAAACGAGCAACACAGAAAGCGCTCATTTATGTCTTAATTTAAGCTTATGTTTAACGTTTTTAAGTTCATACTACAGCATAATCATAAAGGAACTTAAATGACTTGATAGTTAAATTTTCCCTTTCGATATCTGGTATCCAGTTTCTAATAATTTTTCTTCCTTCGGAAAAGAAAAAAACTTGCACTTTTGTCCTTTATGCCTGTACCACAACATCTGTAGGGGATTTCATCTGTCACTAACACAGATTTGAACTGTGAATACATAACATGGGAAACTTTATAATACACACCGTGCAACATTCACGTATTCCCAAGATCAGCACTATGCTGCACAACATTAGTCGTTTGCTGTTGTTATGACTACTCCTGGTGCAGTCATCATCATGATTCCTGGCAGCGCACAGGCGTTTTTAATCTAGGTCCCAGGTGGTGGTGTTTTCACTCGCTCCATTCCCTTGATCTACAACAACAAAAAATTCAACTCTTAACTTTGACAAACACTCATAACAGTCTACCACACAACACAGATATACACTTTACAACAGACCAGAGGAGGGCAACAACTAACCACCTAGTTTGCCGTCAGTATCCTAACAAGAATGAAAGTTTGTGATTCACAACGGTGAGTGACAAATTATTGAAAACACATCAGACGAAGCGAAAAATAAAACAGGAAAAGTGTCTGTAAAATTGCGCAGGCTACATTAAAAGTTGGTACAAACACACCCAAAAGTCTGTCCACTTTCACGAGACTGACGAGACCTTCCCGATCTCATGTGGCCAAATCCCCTGGAGTCCCTCGCAGGGAATGTTAGCTTCTGCTACAATTTCGATTTTTTGTTGTTGTTTTCTATACTCATCACCTTTTCTACATCGGAACCTCTTACATCAAAATTTCTCGGAAATGTTTATTCTTCTGTTTATGAATGATTTTATGTAGCTGAACTGCATGGTGTAGCAACGACTATATGTTGTAATATGGGCATGTCATTTCGATTTTTGTAAGTTATCGATGTGCATGTCAGAGAAAGAGAGCAACTTATGTTACTATTTGGTCTTGTTGTGGCACATGCTTTGCCTCTGCATAGTCTGATACAGTTGAAGTGTAGTAGGTGATGGACATATTTATGGTAGTAGTGCTATGTGGAAATAGACGGGATCCGTTAGATGAAGAAAGATTTATTGTAATGAGTAGGAGGGATGAATATGATGTAAATATCTAAAGGCGAAAGGAATATAAATTTTGAAGAGAAGAAGATTGAGGTAAGACTGTAGCACTGGGCACTTAGTTTGTAGAAATGATTATTGACACCTAGTTAACTTTGTTCACTTGTTCAGAGCTGAGAGAAAGATCGCCCCACTGCTCTGAGTTACGCATTATCGTATTAACTGATTAAGCTGCTTGTTTTTTATAGAAATTCTTTGTTAACATCTTACCCTTCTTAAATCATTGTTCACTTTAAGCATAGTATTGTTCAGACCAATGTTATGCGATACTTCATTCTAAAATCTTCGTCTTGCAATATCATTTCATAGGCATAGTTAATGTCCCGATCTCACCGTCTAGAGGTCTATGATTTCGCATTACGACATTGCACCACATGGTATGCAACAGTTTGAATATTGTTTGGAAATTTTATTTGAAAATAGAAATCTAGCTTAGCTGCTGCCTGCATGCTGATTGCTTTCGAGAAATCTGCAATAATGTTGTCAAGACGCGAGTTAAGTGGAAATTTTGATTAGGAACAGATAATTGTTTTTCTTCAGTTGCACATTTAACACACACATCAAAAAAACTTTGCATCACCTCGATTCCGAGAGTTCCGGAACCTGTACAGAAAATTGCAATAGAAATCAACATAAACATAATATCTGCCCTTTTCATTGCTCATGAAAACCACACATTGCATGTTGTGCCACCATACAGCGAGACCTTCAGAGGTGGTGGTCCAGATTGCTGTACACACCTGCACCTCTAATACCCTGTAGCATGTCCTCTTGCATTGATGCATGCCTGTACTCGTCTTGGTATACGATCCACAAGTTCACCAAGGCGCTGTTGGTCCAGATTGTCCCACTCCTCAACTGCGATTCGGCGTAGGTGCCTCAGCGTCGGGAGTGAAGTTGCTCATCATGCAGCCTCTTGCACACAGTTTGAGTGGTAACACGAGGTCCTGTGGCTGCACGAAAAGCATTATTCAACATGGTGGCGTGGCTGTCAGGGTTCCTCCGAGACATAATCCGTAGGTAGGAGTCATCCACTACAGTTGGAGCCCTTGGGCGACCTGAGCGAGGCATGTCCTGTCTCTCTGAATCTCGTCCATGTCCGAACAACATCGCATTGGTTTACTCCGAGACACCTCCCTTATTGAGAGCCCTTCCTGGAACAAAGTAACAATGCGGACGCGGTCAAATGACCTTATTGACCGTCTAGACATGGTTGAACTACAGACACCACGAGCCGTGTACCTCCTTCCTTGTGGAATGACGAACTGATCGGCTGTCGAACCCCCTCCGTCTAATAGGCGCTGCTCATGCATAGTTGTTTACATCTTTGGGCGGCTTTAGTGAGATCTCCGAATAGTCAAAGGGACTGTGTCTGTGATACAATACCCACAGTCAACGTCTATCTTCAGGGGTTCTGGGAACTGGGTTGACGCAAAACTTTTTTTGATGAGTGTATTTATTTTGAGTCATCAGTCTTCTGACTGTTTTGATGCGACCGCTACGAATTCTTTTCCTGTGCCAACCTCTTCATATCAGATTATCACTTACAACACAAATCCTCAATTATTTGCGGGATATATTCCAATCTCTGTCTTCCTCTACAGTTTTTATTCTCTGCAGCTCCCTCTAGTACCGCGGAAATCATTCCCTGATGCTTTAACATATGTCCTATCATCCTGCCCCTTCGTTTTGTCAGTGTTTTTCACGTATTCCTTTCATTTCCGACTCTGTACACAATCTCCTCATTCCTTACCTTGTCAGTCCACCTAATTTTCAATATTCGTCTGTAGCGCCACATTTCAAAAGCTTGATTTCTGTTCTGTTCTGGTTTTCTCACAGTCCATGTCTCACTATCATACAAAGCTACACTGCAAACGTACAGTCCCAGAAATTTCTTTTTTAAATTAAGCTCTATCTCTGATGCTAGTATACTTCTCTTTGCTAGGAATGCCGTTTTTGCCAGTGCTAGTCTGCTTTTGATGTCCTCCTTGTTCCGCCCGTCATTTGTTATTTCTATGCCTAGGTAGTAGAATTCCTTAACTTCATTTACTTCCTGACCATCAATCCTAATGTAAAGCTACTCGCTGTTTTCATTTCTGCCTACTCATTACTTTCAACTTTCTTTGATTTACTCTCAATCCATATTCCGTAGTAATTAGACTCTTCATTCCATTCAGCAGATCGTAATTCTTCTTCACTTTCATTGAGGAGCGCTATGGCATCAGCGAATCATACCATTGATATCCTTTTACCTTGTATTATAATTCCACTCCTGAACCTTTCTTTTATTTCCATCATTGCTTCTTCAATGTGTAGATCTAACAGCAGGGGTGAAAGACTACATCCCTGTCTTACACGCTTTTTTAATCCGAACGCTTCATTCTTGATCGTCCACTCTTGTTTTTGCCTTTTGGCTCTTGTACATATTTATATTACCCGTCTCTCCCATAGTTTACCCCTATATTCTTCAGAATTTCGAACACCTTGCACCATTTGAAATTGTCGAACGGTTTTTCTGGGTCAACATATCCTATGAACGTCTCTTGATTTGTCTTTAGTATTGCTTTCATTACAATCGCACAGTTAGAATTGCCTCTCTGGCGCCTTTACCTTTCCTAATGCCAAACAGACCATCGTCTAGCAACTCCTCAATTTTCTTTTCCATTCATCTGTATATTATTCTTGTCAGCAACTTGGAAGTATGAGCTGTTAAGCAGATTGTGCAACAATCCTCGCATCAGTTACTCTTGCAGTCTACCGAGCTGTGTGGTGCACTATAACGGAATTGCCGCCTACTAGTGTCCACGTATCTAGCCATGATAAAATGTTCAGGCGTCAGCCTAACACACTGCAAGAGTAAATCGAGAAAAAATATGAAATATATGTACAATAAATAGCTAATAAGTTGGGGAGAGGCTAAATAGATCTCAATCTAACCTCTCAGAAGATAACAGGTTCTTACAAGCACTGGATGATCAATTCAAGAAACAATGAGCACTCGTGTACCTCATGGAATCGCTTAGTACGCTTTCCAACACCGTAACTCTATAACGATCCCACGGATCTTTTTGAGTTAATCTCATAAATAATTATAGAGCTCATTGACACATCACAAACGTGAATTCCGTACAAATTACTTTTAATGAAAATAATACAGGACAGTCGTACCTTACTAGGTAATACTGACACCACTTAATCCGTCACTCAAATAATAACAACGTTGTATTTGGCATTAATCATTTAGTTAATCAATACTAATTCTTAGTTACAGCACCTATGCGTTAGAAAACGTCTAAATGGTTCTGCAGCACATTATTTTTTATAAAGCAGTTGTCGTCTCAAGCCAAAGATGTGTTGGTTACTATGGAAACAAACAAGAGTTATTTACATCCTCTGATTATCGATACCTCTGCTAATAAAGTTTAAATATGCTCTTTTGTAATAAATCACAGTTCTTTCGTAAGAAAATCTTTGAGTATTGGTTTTTAATTGTCAATATTTTTTACCGGCAACTCAAGTGTAAACTGTCGAGACATTGCGTAAACAGTAAACTTTGTGTCGTTGAATTTTGATAAAACACTTCTCTGTTTTCTTTTTAAAGACTCTTCATTCATTTATTTACATTATATCGCTGATATGAGCTTGCTTGTTCTACTTATTATACATCAGAACACTAAACTTTCGGACTTTATTATTTCTTTTTTTCTCCGAACTTCAAAATTGGACTTCACTTTTTTTAGAATAGTGCGTAAAATGATGAAACGGGGATTGGGTTTTAATTGTAACGAATCAGAGTTTATTTAAAATAAAGGAAATCTTTACATCTGCAAAGGTTGATGTGAGCGAGTGACCACGAATCTAAGACCCCACGAAATGAGATAAAAAAGCCCACAAAATAAAACCTACGCGCCACCACGACTTTCAAGCTTATCATAAAATCAAACTCAAACACGACAGGTGTTGGCTTCTCGCGTGCCCACTATAAATGTAATTGAATGTCACTTACTACTAGAATAATGGTAGCAGCTCGTTTTTCCGTCTTCAAATGGTTCAGCTACAGCAAAGAAATCTCTATAATTGCTTGCGCCACTAACAATGAGTACGGGCTAAATACACTGGTAATCACGATTCACTTTCGGTGCATTTGTTCCTGCACTTCATCCCACGATCAAGAAAAACTCGAGAACGACGCTTGATTGTTAAATAATCCACAGTATAAAACTAGTTACTAGCTTGTAGTAAAAATATTCTCCACAAATCTACACAAACAGCTAACGCTCCACTACCTTATAGTTTACTTATGCCAAAATCTTCAAACTATACTCTACAACCAAATCTTTGACGTGTGCAACCAACTATATTAGGCAGCAAGGTCGGAAACCGTCAGACACAATGGCTGACAAAACTTTCATTTAGGGTCGTATCTACGACATACAAGTACCAGTCTTCAAACTAACACACCGTACCAGCAACGCTAGCTAACCCCGTCTCTCAAAGATCGCTAGACCACAGGTCAAGCACAAAACAAAATTATGAGGCCCAATATTCCAATAAAATTTGTCAAGTAAATTCACTGATTGTGCCCTTTTATCGTTACTGTATCATCTAATCCTGCACTAAAACATCTAAATCCCTCGTTACAAGCTTCTGAAACCATTCCAACGCAATTCACGAAAAATCTCCAACTGTCTTGATAGTCGATACCGAATACTCATATCAAAGTATCGATAGTGACACACATTAACGTGTCTCGACCCACATGCAGGAACACAAAAGTCGTCTTACCGACTCGAGCTCACGAAGTCTTCGGTTCCTCGATAGTGACTCACTGCTTCTTTCCACAAAACCATACCTGAACCATAAATCTAGACAAAATTAGGGCGCTACCACTATTCTTTAAGAATCAATGTATAATTTCCTGTGGCTGTCGGTTCGTTTTCTAGCGGCGAGAATGATCTCTCGCCCGCGTTGCTGCTGTCAGCCACCGCTGCATATATAGTCCTTGCCGCTTCTGGGTAAACGCTTCTACAGCCGGTTACACTACTGGTTTTTCTAGAACATGTTCACGCACATTGACTTGAGTTACATGAAATTAAGCATTTTTACATCCTTTATAAGCTTTAGGACATTTTGTTGCTGTCATAGTAGACTGAAACGACCACGTTAATTACGTAACAACACGAAACTGTTCCAAATTAATTTTGACGTTTTACAGTGGATGACATCTATCCGAAAGACAGATGATATATCGCCAAACGCATATATTCTACACGCCAAAGTGAATGGTCGTTTTGTTGCCAGTTCCCACAATGATTTTAGAAATTGTGCCTTATTTAATCTTAAGTGTTCCAAAGCTCTTTTAAATTCTGATTCTAACGCTGGATCCCCTAACTCATCTAAATCGACTCCTATTCCTTCTTCTACCATATTAGGCAAATCTTTCCCTTCATAGAGGCCTTCAATATACTTTTCACACCTATCTACTCTCTTCTACATTTATCAGTGGAATTCCCTTTCCACTCTTAATATTATCACCCATGTTTTTAATTTCACCGAAGATTGTTTAGACTTTCCCGTATGGTTAGTCAGTCCTCCCGGCAATCATTTCTTCTTTTTCGATCTCTACACATTTTTCATGCAGCCATTTCATCTTAGCTTCCATGAACTTCCCATTTATTTCATTCCGCTGCGACTTTTATTTCTATATTCCTGAATTTCCCTGAACATTTTTGTGCTTCCTTTTTTCAACGGTCAAATGAAGTATTTCTTCTGTTACTCATAGTTTCTTCGCAGTTACCGTCTTTGTACCGATGTTTTCCTTTCCAACATCTGTGACTGCCCTTTTTAGAGATGCCCATTCCTCTTCAACTGTACTGGCTACTGAGCTATTCTTATTGCAGTATCAATAGCCTTAGATAACTTCAAGGTATTTCTACATTCCTTATTACTTCCTTAACGCACTTCTTTTAGTATTGATTCTTCCTGACTACTCTCTTGAACTTCAGCCTACTCTTCATCACTACTACATTTTGATCTGACTCTATATCTTCTCCTGAGTACGCCTTACAATCTGGTATCTGATTCCAGAATCTCTGTCTCACCAATATGTAATATAACTGAATTCTTCCCGTATCACCCCGCCTTTACAAATATACCTCCTCCCCTTGTGATTCTCGAACACAGCATTTGCTATTACTAGCTGAAAAATATTACAGAACTTGATTAGTCTTTCTCTTCTCTTATTGCTATTACCAAGCCCACATTCTCCCGTAACACTTTCTCCTGCCCCTTTCCTTACGACTGCAATCCAGTTCCCCCCTTTAATATGCTGAATTACCCGTTCAATATCCTCAAATATTTTCTCTATCTCATCATCTTCGGCATGCGGCGTCGGCATGTATATCTGAACTATCCTTGTCGGTGTTGGTTTGCTATCGGTTCTGATGAGAACTACCTTATCACTGAAATGTTCGCGGTAACACACTCTCTGCCCTACCTTCCTATGCATAATGAATCCTACTCTCGTTACACCATTTTCTGCTGCTGTTGATATCGCCCTATATCCGTCTGCCAGAATTCTTTTTCTTTTTTTTTATTTCACTTCACTGACCTCTACTATATCCAGATTGAGCATTTTCATTTCCCTTTCCAGATTTTTTAGCTACATTCAAGCTTTTTACCACTCTCCGACTCGCAGAACGTTATTCTTTTGTCTCCTCCGGAGATCCGAACGAGGGCTATTTCGGAATCTTTTGCCAATGGAGAGATCATCATGACACTTTTTCAATTAGAGGCCATACGTCCTGTGGCTACTTATTACGTGCCTTTGATGCTGTGGTTTCCATTGCCTTCTGCAGCCTAAGGCCGTTGATTATTGCTGATTCTCCGCCTTCAGCGACTGTCACAATGTACTTCGGGCAAGTGAGAGACTGTTTGTTTACTCTTAGGACAATGTATCTTTGACTTGTATTGTATGTTCTGTGACTATGAACTAAAGTGTTGTTAGAGTGCTAATCGCTGCTCTACTGTGATTCACGACGTAAGAATTTGGTGCCGAAACCCGGGATAGACTTTGCCCGAGACAATTTCCACGATTGCCGTTGTGAACCACGAATTCTGGACGCACGTCACGCGGCAATACTACGAGGGGGCTTACTGCAGCGATTTGTCACACCACGCAACAAGCTCTTCGACGAAACCCGCCTGCATACACAGCTAAGTTCAATTGAATTATCACGCAACATGTTTCGTAGTGCCATTTGTAAAGGCAACTGATTACATTATTGCCGCTGTGTACTGCTATTGTAGCTGTTCGATTAGCGCTTGAACGAATTATCATATTCTACGCTACGCCTGTAGATTGTTTATGACTAGTGCTGCCATCTAGCGACCATCAATTGAACTACTTCGACTAGCGATCCAAAGTTCACGTCCTACTAGGACCAGCTGATCGGTAGCCGACACTGCTTTAAACTTCCGAGTAATCAGACGGAGTGGACATGACAGACCACAAACCAGAAGCACAGTTACACTCTCTAAAGAGAAAATGTATGAGAGAAAGAGCAAACATTACGCGTCTCGAAGCGGAAGTTGCAAGGTTGTCAGACACATCGGAAATCGCGGATTATAAATATTACAATGACAGATTGGGAAGCGTTCTGAACCGCCTCGTTAAATTAGATGAGGATATTCACGAGTTGTTAGACGATGACGAATACGAAGAAGATGTTCCTAAATGCGAAGATTATATAGACACCGCGAAACTCACAATTTCTCGATTGTCTCACGAAATACAGAAACAGCTTGCGAAATCGGTAGCAGACATAAAGATTCCCGACAATCCGCCGGCACAATCTGTAACAATGAATGTTCCCACATCTTCAGTAAAACTTCCGCCGATCAAGCTTGAGCCTTTTTCAGGCGATATCGAGACATGGGCGCGATTCTGGGAGCAGTTTGAGCAGTCGGTTGACAAAGATCCGACGGTAACTACAATTAATAAACACATCTTTCTTCGTGGCTATCTCTCGGGAGAACCAAAGCATTTAGTGGACGGTATTGCGGTGACGGCCGAGACGTACGCAGAAACGAAGAGGATTCTCCGAGCGCGTTATGGCAACAAGGATCGAATAATTCAAGCCCACTTAGATTATCTCGAAGCCATAAAACCAATTCAGCTGTCCACCCCAGAGGAACTTAATTCAACATTCACTGAATGTCAGCGACGTATTCAAGCTCTCCGGGCACTTGGGGAAGACGTGAACGGATACGGCCGAGTCCTCGCGCCGAAAATTTTACGCGCTTTTCCGGATGACATATGCCGCCGCTGGATAATTCACGCCAAGCGTACAGGAATATCCGAAGGGGACATTTTGCAACTGATGGAGTTTCTGAACGAGGAAGTCGACGGGGCGCTTACCATGCAGAAGATACGCGGAGGATTTTCCAGCACTCCTAGTAACCTTCCCACAGCGTCCACACTTCACGTACACGCGAAATCTAAAAGATCGACTCCGAAGGATACCAGCGTAAAGGAACCATTCTGCGTCTTTTGCGAACCTTGCGGTCATTGGGCGCAAGACTGTAAGAAGATCGTACGCGTTAATGATCGAATAGATAAATTGAAACTAGCAAACAGATGCTTTCTTTGTCTTCAACGTGGGCACAAAGTGTCAAATTGCAAAAAGAAAGAAAAGGCTCGGTGTGTTAACTGTAAAAGACTGCATAATAAGTCCATTTGTGAGGAACGAAAGGATATTAGGGGTCCTGCGGGTCAGACAAACGTTACTTCCGTGGGAAAGGTGTCTGTCGCTCCCCACGGATATACGTACCTTCAGACAGCTCAAGTATGCGTCTCAGGACCTACAGGATTGAGCAGGACAACGCGATGTCTATTGGACGCAGGTAGTCAGTCCAGCTTCATAGCAAAATCGCTGATTGATGATCTGAAACTGCAAACGGTAGACCGACAAGAACTAACCGTTTGTTCCTTTGAATCAAACCCTACACGCCCACGCCACCGCAGGCTTGTTCAGTTTAATATGAAGGGGCTTTGGCAGAATTCTTCAGTGCCACTTACTGCCTTCGAAAGTACTCACGTTATTCCTCACCAGCCTTCGGTTCCACAACATATAAAGAGTTTACCAGATGCCCGTAAGATTACGCTAGCAGATCCGAAAACCGATTCAACAGAAGATCTTCCCGTGGAGATTCTTGTAGGAGGCGATTTTTATTGGAAGATAGTGAAGCACAATTCGCCCATACGCATTTCTGAATCCTTAGTGTTAGTTCCTTCTCTGTTTGGCTTAGTGGTAACAAGTCACAAGCCTGTGTGCAAGCAACCGTGGTAAATTTTGCTCAGACTGACCGATCTCCTCTGCTCTCGGACAATGATTTCAGACGCTTTTGGGACTTGGAAACTACAGGGATTACTGCCGATCAGGATCTACCAGTGAACAACAAGGATACGAGACTTCTTAAAGAGTTTAGAGCATCTTTCTCTATAAAGGATCATCGAGCAGTGGTTACACCTCCCAAAAGACAACATAAAGTGCTTTCGAGTAACAGACCTCTCGCGGAAAAACGATTCAAGCACCTTAGGGAAAGATTTCAACGTCAAGAGACCTTTGAGCAAATGTATTTCGATCTTATGCTAGACTACATTACGAAGGGGCAAGTAGAGGTCGCTCCCACCCCACTCTCAGAAAAGGAGCTATTTTATCTCCCTCATCATGCAGTGAGGAAGGAGAAATACGGAACCACTAAGTGGAGAATAGTCTTTGACGCCTCATCTCACGAAAACAATGCACCTTCTCTGAATGAGGTATTAGAAGTAGGACCGAACCTATTACCAGAGATTCTGGAAATTTTACTGCGTTTCAGACTATATTCTACGGCTATCGTCGCGGACATCATACAAGCTTTCCTTCAATTAACCTTGAACGAAAAGGACAAAGACTTGACCAGATTCTTCTGGTTCAAAATTAGCCAGGATCAAACAGGAAATCTTCAAACGACGGACGAACTAACAGAATACCGTTTTAACAGACTCCCATTCGGCCTGACCTGCAGCCCATTTTTACTTTCTGCAACACTAAGAGAACTTGCCGACAAGTGTATGACAGCATTTCCCACCGTAGCACCACTTATAAACAAGACTGCGTACATGGACGACTTTGTGATCTCAGTAGAAGGTGATAATTTGGTTATAACTATATACTATTAACTTGTAACCCTAATGAAATTGATCAGTCTCCCCTTATCAAAATGGGCTACCAACTGTGAACAACTCCACACTATCTGGAGGGCAGAAGGGCGAGAACTCCACACCCAGACTCAAGTTTTAGGCGTAGACTGGAACACTGCAGGTGACTACTTCTGTATCGATCCTAGCGAAATCATCAGAATGTCGCCAGAAGAGCCAGCCACCAAACGACTCCTTTTACAGTGTACGGCTAAATTCTATGACCCACTCGGACTGTTTTCCCCTGTTTCTCTTGTTGGGAAATTGCTATTTCAGGACACATGGTGCCGAGGAATTGGCTGGGATGAACTTATGCCCTGGGACTTAGGGGCACTATGGCGCACTTGGATATCTAGCTCACCTTCATTGTCACATATACGTGTCCCTAGATGGATAGCTACAGCTCATGGAAGAGACTCTCAGCTGCACGTATTCTGTGACGCCTCGGAAATGGCATATGGAGCAGCTTTGTACATTCGTACCGTCTTAGATTATGACGTCGTAACCCATTTAGTCTGCAGCAAGAAGAGACTTGCTCCTATTAAAAAGGTGACATTGCCTCGACTCGAACTTTTAGCGGCAGTAGTTGGTTCAAAAAATGGTTCAAATGGCTCTGAGCACTATGGGACTTAAAATCTATGGTCATCAGTCCCCTAGAACTTAGAACTACTTAAACCTAACTAACCTAAGGACAGCACACAACACCCAGCCATCACGAGGCAGAGAAAATCCCTGACCCCGCCGGGAATCGGACCCGGGAACCCGGGCGTGGGAAGCAAGAACGCTACCGCACGACCCCAGTCGTTGGGACCAGACTATTGTGTTACTTTTGCCGCGCAACAGACTTTAAAATTTCCCATGAGATATTGTGGACGGATTCTAAAATAACACTAAGTTGGATTCGCTGTGATCCTAACAGATGGTATACCTTCGTTTGTAATCGGGTAACTGAGATACAAACACACACGACTCCCACGCAACGGAAACACTGCCCAGGACCAGACAATCCTGCTGACCACCTCTCACGTGGACTCCTCGGCTACCAAATGAATTCTCTGGGTATTTGGTGGCATGGTCCGCCTTGGCTTACACGCCCTCCTGAATGCTGGCCAAACGATACTCCAACGATGGTACGACTTCCTCCCGAAGAAAAGAGGAAGAAAACCCAGAGCCAAGTTTTGTCGATATCCACGCCAACCAGCCTTTTGAACTTACTTAAATTCAGCTCATACTGGAAGCTCATTCGTATCACAGCATGGACTCTCCGCTTCCTACACAACATTCGTCAGAAGAATAAATCTTCAGGAGAACTTACAGACACCGAATTATCAGCTGCCAGAATGTATTGGATTCGAGTGGGCCAGAGAGATTCCTTCCCCAGCGAATTACATGCACTTCAGAATAACTTACCACTGCCAAGAGAGTCAAAAATCGCACGAAACAATAATCCTTTCCTATAAGATGGACTGATACGTCTAGGAGGTCGACTGCAGTGCACTAGCCTAAATAGGGAACAAAAACATCCTGTACTCCTTGACGGTTCCCACCACTTGACACAATTGGTTATTCGAGAGACACACATCCGCCTCCATCACTTTGCTGTTCGTTCTGTTCTATCCGAACTGCGAACTGAATTTTGGATACTTAGAGCTCGTTAGGCCATCAAAAGAATCCTACACTCATGCCTCGCATGCAAGATCTTGAAGAATCCACGAGGGCAACAGATCGAGGTACCGCTGCCACCTGAACGAGTTTCACCTGCCAAACCATTTGCTATAACCGGAATAGTTTTTGCTGGCCCACTATTCATCAAAGTGGGGAAGGAAACGCACAAGTCATATATCACTCTTTTCACGAGCTGTACACCTCGAACTCTGTACAGACTTATCAACGGACAAGTTTATTATGGCACTTCAGCGATTCGCCGGAAGGCGCGGACTACCCCACACGATATATACAGATAACGCGAAAACATTCCACGCCACGAATATGGAACTAGCCCGACTTTGGAAGGCATTAACCACCACAAAAACTTATCAGTTCCTCGCCCACCACGGTATTACTTGGAAATTTATTGTCTCCCGGGCGGCTTGGTGGGGAGGATGCTGGGAAAGAATGGTGAGCACTATAAAGCGTTGCCTACGGAAGGTATTGGGACTCGCAAAGCTCACTGAGGAACAACTGAACACCACCTTGATCAGTATTGAAGCCGGGGTGAACTCCAGGCCCATCACACCAGGAGATGATTGTGATGCACTCACACCTTCCCATTTTCTGACGGGAGAAAAACTTACGACTATTCCGACGGGACCAGAGCCTTCAGCGAACACCAATTTAACAAAGGAATTCCGACTGAGACAGCAACTCTGCGACAGTTTTTGGAACCGTTGGATTAAAGAATACCTATTGGAGCTCCGGAACTACCATGAAGTTAAACGCCCACCGGGACGAGTCATCCCCTTTCGCCCTGGCGACATCGTGCTGATCCAAGAGGACCTTCGTCCGCGACATATGTGGAAGAAGGCCAGGATAGAAAAGATACTACCAGGAAGAGACGGCAGGGTAAGGACGATAATACTCCGGACACCAGAAGGTCACATCATTAGTCGTCCTGTGCAGCTGGCCGTACCTTTGGAGGTCGACCAGGGTGGGGAGGATGTCACAGAGTGATGTACTTCGGGTAAGTGAGAGACTGTTTGTTTACTCTTAGGACAATGTGTCTTTGACTTGCTCTGTGACTATGAAATAAAGTGTTGTTAGAGTGCTAATCGCTGCTCTACTGTGATTCACGACGTAAGAGCGACGGTTTTCCGCGGAAGAGTGCCCTGCACATCTGTCCGCTGCTCCGCCCTCTTTGACGAGGCTGTTGGCTGAATGCGGGTGACTCTTATACCGGGAGTCTTCGGCGACCAGTGATTGTTCTAACTGAAATCTTAAGCGGTGGTGGGATTCGATAGCTCGGCGTTTTGATTACTAATCAATGACGCTACCCTTGGACCCTTTTTTTACACGGAATTCCCGCTTATCGCGAGCGGCTGCCTTACCATTTTTTTTGTTCACCAGCCAGTGTTTCTAAAATTTTTATTTTTATTTTTTTTCCATACAGGAAAGAGCGGACACAGTCAGCTTCAGGCTGGGTGGAGACTAGGTGGGCAGGGGTCCAATCCTGAGGCCTGGTCACTATGCCTCCACCCGCCTGTCACTGTTCTGGTCCGTCACGTGGAGAAGGTAGTAGATTGGTTTTTCACGTTGCTTTGTTATTTTCATTATTTCTTTATATTTTTAAATTTTTCATGATTTTTGATTTCATTTTTTATGAAAATAAAACTTGATATACAGAAAATCCACAAATCCATGTCTCAAAGCAAACAAATTTTTTCTCTAGGAAGAACACAATGAGAGAATGTTCCAAAACAAGGAAAAAAATAAAGCTGTCCTATTCGTTGACGATTGAAGACAGTGTGCAACATATTCGGAAATAAAGTACGATAAAGTGGAAACCTCTGCCACTTCCAATAAGCGTTCGCCATGGATTGGCGATAAAAGCGGAGGGAGTGGTCGTTGTCACGCCCAAGTACACAGTGGACGTAGTGTCCAAGAAGCGATACGATCGAACTAGTCTTCGTTCGAGGGAAGACGGAAAAGTCCGGACGCAAAAGTTCAACCGAGAAAGGAGCTTCAGCAGGTCGAGTAAGGAAAGTTATTTGTTGGCGAATCCAGTGTCCGTGTTCCAATCAACGAGAGTGTGGTAATGTATCAGGTTGATGACAAGTATAGGAAAGACCAGTCGGACTAACACCAATTGGATGGATGCGTTCGCTGGTCGGGATCAGATTGTGATTGACCCTAGACGACGATTAGGTGACTTCCACAGGGAGGATAGGAATACTAACATGAAACCACACTATTTTCCAGGATATCAAAGGCGTGGCCATTTCAACTGGCGAGGGGGATAACTGTATTCCCCATCGAGAAAGCAAAGATCTGTTGGTAAGGTCGTTAAAATGTCAACTCCCAGAAAACCTATTATAAGATGAAACTCACGCACGTGTCGCAATTTAGGGTTGATCCGGCCAACATCGGCAGGAGGAGTCAGACTGCCCGGTCGAAGCGAGCTGTAATAGAATAGCTCAAGTACATGATAAGCCGTTACGCCGTATAAACGACCATACAATTGCATCATATTGCGCGCCATCATCGAGGGGAGCGGAAATATTTGTACAACATAGTACACTTCGCTGAAAATGTAGGACTCTAAAATTCGCACTCTGTGAAGAAGAATAAGGGAGCGGCGTTCGTGGCTACGAATTGTCCCTTGAATTCGATTCGTAACCTCCTACCAACTGAGTGCAACCATTTTCATACGGCAGCGATCCACGGCAATCCCCAACGATTTGTGGCAACTACTGTTGCCCATGGAATGGCAACGTGTAGAAAACCTTGGAATGGTAATAGGACAGATTTCCGTTTATTAATGCGGGTCCCAGAGAAAGAACAAAAGGAATCCAATATGTCCTTGAGAAAGGATATGTGATCGATATGACATATCAATACCATTTCATCATCGTCGTACGCTCGTTCCGAGAAATTTTCTCCTAACATCTTCCACTCACATAATTGATCAGTAATACGGCGAAGCAGGGGTTATAAAATGACTTCTATCTTATTAATATGAATAATTATATTTGTGTTTGGAGAGAGAGAGAGAAAGAGATTAAGTTTTGATTGAGATTTTTACTTTAAGTAGTAACTGGTACCTGAATTTTGGTTTCTGCCACCTTGAATGATCAGCTTCAGCACCAGTTGGTGACGTATTATAATTTAGAGGAAGTTATTGTTCTTTAAGGTTTAAAATACGACTCTTTTAGTTAGTTGCGAATAGCTTTGAACCCAAGTTTTCGTAGCTTTTCATACCTAAGGGACCACTGTTGTAAGTAAATAAGATCAAACAGCAAACTGCTTTTCGTGAGAAAAGGAGATTGCTTGGCACACAAACTTCCTTGAAACTACACGTCCTGCTACATCAAAATTGGTCAGTGGAGTTCAGCACCATACTGTTGTACATAAACATAATCCAATTAATGTAATTAAGAAATTATGAGAGGTTTTTACTTATTGAATGAAATCTACAGAGAATGCATTTCTTTTCCTATATTTTAGTGAACTTTGTACACTTACAATTCTGTCGATTCATAGACGGCGGCGACAATGAAGTTCACCTCTATTTTCCAGAACAAGATATTTCTATTCTTCACTTCCAGAAAATTTGTATACATAAATGCTTGGCTACTCTTACACATACTTTACACGGTTTTATCACTAAAATATCAATTTTCATTAAAGGTAACAATACGTTCTGAGCGACGGCCTAGCAACACGTCCTGTTTCCACAAGATACAGATTAGCAGTCCTCTTTTTTTTTTAATAAATCAATTGTCATTTTTTTAGAGCCCATATTCAAAGACAACTAGTATCGTTGCGGGGATTGCGCGTTAAAGGGTTTCTTTCTGTCCAGCTGCGCTTCACTTCAAGCACTTTTTGAATCACATTTACGGTATTTACATACATTATTGAGTTTCTCAGCATAACATCAGGCACAAATTAGTTAAAAAAAGGGCAGTGAGGCTCACATAACATTACAGGGTTCTAAGGACAGGAGGCAAAGCGACTTGGAGAAGGGGATCCCCTGAGTTAAGTCCCGTCAGACGGTGATCTGGGGAGTAAGTTGTCCATTCACGACGACAGATGCTTGAATAAAAGCGAAAAGACTGGACGTTACCTGACTCGCAGTATGATTGAGACCCTCCACCTTGAGCACTTGCATCAAGAAACCGCGACTGACCCGGTCAAATGCCTTATTAAAATCAACGAAAAGCAAGGCTCGAGGGACAGAAGTCGCTGGAGGCACCGAGACTGCGTCCTGGCATTCGACTACGGAAGTCAGAATAGTGCGCCCGGACGCACTGCTTTGGTGAACAGCAGTATCGATTAACGGCTATTAACCGCCCAGGTGACAGTTTTGTAATCGAAATTAAATTGTGTGATCCGGCGGAATTAATCAGTGTCTGGACTTCCGGCTTCGGAATTAGAACTACTTTATCAACCTTGAAGACGTCAGGAATGGCAGTCCACGGATCACCTCATTTACCAGTGAGGGCAAAAAGATACATAAAATTCCTTACGAATACAGTCTAGTTCCGGTGATTTCTGCGATGGTGAACTAACAATAAGGCGATATGTATCACAGCAAGTAAAATCACTTGGAAATTCATCATTTATGCGGTAGTAGTCACGCTATCAAAGAGAACAATCGTATAAGTAGCAGGGACATTATAAAGGTCGGCAAAGTAATTATAGATCCCTCTGGAAATGTCACATTTGGATGTCAGTACGTGAACATCGGTGTGATTAAGGGACGCACTTTTTAGTCCAGTTTCAGGCGGCATCAAAGCGAAGTTGTTGGCGCATTGTTGGTGGTCATGGCTGAACACTGTTAGTGGTAATTGCAGTTTAATCCATCAGATTATAATTCATACGTCCCTGAGACCATTTTTACCCATCTCGTTCTCTCAAAATGCGGGCAACGTTATTACGCGAACCGTGTAATATTCAGATCGGTCATTGGCATTCAAACAATGCCGCCTACCAACGCACTCGCCGGTCAGATTTAATGACATTGCTGGAAGGCAGAGTTCAGCTTTATTAGAAAAGGGAGTAAAATTTTTCTGTGGCATGTTTTATCATTTCAATAGTTTTGCCTCCAGCAAAGCAAGAAACATTCATGTAGTGTTCCCAACCAGTACTTACCAATAATTCAGTGCTTTCTTAAAAGTCATATTTTGGAATTTAGAAATTTGTAGTAAGATGCTGTGGGACCAAACTACTGAGGTCATTGGTCCTTAAGCTTACACCCTACTTAATCTAACTTAAACTAACTTATGCTAAGAACAACACACACAGCCATACCCGAGGGAGGACTCGATCTTCGACGGGGGGAGCTGTCATGTTTACCAGCAGAGATAAAATCTATTAACATTCCATTTTAATTAATTAAGTCATGTATATCTCACTAATAATAATATAAAATATATATTTTTTATTTTTTAACTTGAGAAATGCTACAACAGTGATCAGTGAAACAAGTGCGTATCATGTCTGTCGCTAACAGCTGTCTACATAAAGAGTCAGAAAGATAAAAGCGATCGAGTCTGCTGCTGGAAGCAGCTGTACAAAGCGTATAGCTCACGAAAGTGAGACAGTGACATATCCATGCATCGCGTATTTGCGAAGAGCGCGCCAAATCGTCCAGTTCCTTACTGAAATTGAAGTTAGGCGTCTGAGCCACAGGACACAAAACACAATTAAAATCTCTGAGGTGTTTTACGAAATAAATAAACTATGTTCTCTCTATAAAAATCAGGATGATCAGTGGAAATGCCAGATCCTGAAGGGGCGTAAAGAAGAATTAAAGTAAGGTCACAAAAGATGCAGCCTATTCCTCCGCCTTATCAAGAACTTCGAAATCAGTAGTGGTATTCTCCCCCTATAAAATAACGCAGTACCAGTGGATGGTTCAGATGGTTCAGATGGCTCTGACCACTATGGGACTTAACATCGGAGGTCATCAGTCCCCTAGAACTTAGAACTACTTAAACCTAACTAACCTAAGGACATCACACACATCGATGCCCGAGGCAGGATTCGAACCTGCGACCGTAGCGGTCGCGCGGTTCCAGACTGAAGCGCCTAGAACCGCTTGGTCACACCGGTCGGCGTGGATGGTTCGGGAGTCATATTAAAGGAGAGGAAAAGCCGGGAATAGAAAAACGGTCAACTAACATTCTTGCTAAAATGTCACCTCTGCACTGAATCGTAAAACGTCTGACGTCGGAACTAATCTTATTTACGTTCAAGGTGAGAAAGGTATAGGCCTTGTAATCTCCCCCCTCCTTCCTAATTCCATCTATTGTCCACATTAGCTTTTTATGAAGACGTAAGACGAGCGAAGATTACAATAAACTTTCTGATTTACCTAGCTCATCATGTAGAGTTGGCTCCAGTTCTTCTTGTCTAGGGGTCTGATTCTTGAAGCTGAAAATGTCACATTTTAGGTCCTCACGGTTGACATAAATAAATTTGAAGATTGCACTTGCAGAATTTTTGTTTCTACGTAAATCTGTTTTCTCGCATTTTAGTATATCATACAGTCTAATGATTTTTCGCATTACCAAAGCTGAAATTACATTGATCGCACAAAATGTAAAAATACTTCCGATCGCATCAGAGGTATGCTTACGAGTTTCACACTCTGCGGAAATAACCATATTCCAAAGGGTTCACAATTTTTCTAGTTTTTGTTACATTACTACTTTCGGTTATTATTTCATAAATGAATCCAGGAATAAACATAGTAACCAGTACAATAATGCATAATTAATAATAGAAATTTTAAGTGTGCCAATAGTTTATAACTTCAAATGTTTCTAAAAAAATAATTTTACATTCAGAACTATTACTTATCGATTATAGCATCGAGACAAAACCATTTTATAAAGTAATTCAGCCGGCCGTGGTGGCCGAGCGGTTCTAGGCGCTTCAGTCCGGAACCGCGCGACTGCTACGGTCACAGGTTCGAATCCTGCCTCGGGCATGGATGTGTGTGATGTCCTTAGGTTAGTTAGGTTTAAGTAGCTCTAAGTTCTAGGGGCCTGATGACCTCAGATGTTAAGTCCCATAGTGCTCAGAGCCATTTGAAAGTAATTCATTTTCATAAATTTTAGCCTGAAATATAACATACTGTGTACAAATTGTATGAAAGTTTTCGGGAAAAGCAACTGAGAGAATACTGACCAGTCCAACATTCGATAAATAATACTGGTATCGACAATTACTGTTGAAGTGAAGTAATGGTAGAGGAGGATGTCCCGTTACAGCCTGCACCTATTTACTATCAAAACTGTGCTGTCCATTCCGAGCAAGTGACCTTTAAAGTAGAGGGTCACAGTCCATGGCAGACTCAAATAATGAATCCGAATGTTTTTCCTTTTTTCGCGACGCCGCACGAACAGGTTGAAAACGCTCTATGTTAGGGCCGTGCGGGAAAGCGACTGCCGCGAGTTGCAACGTGGGATGTCCTGCGGAAATTTAGTATCAGATGCATAGGATGCACCTCACTCTTCCACAGGTGGGCCGTACGACTCGGGGAAATCAACGGAAACGGAAACTGACGGTACGTCTTTTACCGTCACCACATGTTCCACTGGCACACATGTGTCGATCTGGTTCAGATCAGCAGCGGTCTGTGGCATGATTTCCCCATCCGGGGACGCTGAAGAAGGTTGAGAAGGCGTTACAGGCTCTGGGATGACTGGCAAGTCCGTCGATATAGTACCGAGTTCCGGAACAGATCTATCCTCATGTGATTCCGAAGAGGCGATCTCGATCTCTGGAGTCACATTGGAGGAGGTGCTGGATGCTTTAAACTCTTGAACAGCAATCGACATATTATCATCCGGTCTGAACTCGGAGAGGGGAGAGGCCTCCTCCGACGGAATCTGTTCAGTAGAGCGGAGAATGGAAGAGGTACAGTCTGACTCTTCACCATCTTTCGTCCGTCTACGCTTGTTTTGAAGTGAAGGTGGTGGTGGCACAGAAGCTACATGGCAAAGCCCCCACGCGCGGTCACCTGAGAAAATGCTGTAGGACCATTACGCAATGGCTCGCGTTGCCCCTCAAAAACTTGATTAAATACTAAGGCTGTAACTTGAAGAAGCAGATCCGCTAAAGTTAGCCTTTTACGTTGTTCATAAAAGGATTTTAAGACCGTGACACGACGAGGGCAATGTGTGCGGCGGTGTCCACTCTCACTACAAATAAATCAGGTCCCTTCTAGCCCAGTGTGTATTGTACGCTACTGGCCATTAAAATTACTACACCAAGAAGAAATGCAAATGATAAACGGGTATTCATTGGACAAATATATTATACTAGAACTGACATGTGATTACATTTCCACGCAATTTCGGTGCATAGATCCTGAGAAATCAGTACCCAGAACAACCACCTCTGGCCGTAATAACGGTCTCGATACACCTGGGCATTGAGTCAAACAGATCTTGGATGGCGTGTACTGGTACAGCTGCCCATGCAGCTTCAACACGATACCACAGTTCATCAAGAGTAGTGACTGGCTTATTGTGACGAGTCAGTTGCTCGTTTTCAGTTGGTGAGAGAGCTGGAGAATGTGCTGGCCAGGGCAGCAGTCGAACATTTTCTGTATCCAGAAAGACCTGTACAGGACCTGCAACATGCGGTCGTGCATTATCCTGCTGAAATGTAGGGTTTCGGCAGGGATCGAATGAAGGGTACAGCCAAGGGTCGTAACACATCCGAAATGTAACGTCCAATGTTGAAAGTTCCGTCAATGCGAATAAGAGGTGACAGAGACGTGTAACCAGTGGCACCCCATACCATCACGCCGGGTGATACGCCAGTATGGCGATGACGAATACACGCTTCCAATGTGCGTTCACCACGATGTAGCTAAACACGGATGCGACCATCATGATACTGTAAACAGAACCTGGATTCATCGGAAAAAATGACGTTTTGCCATTCGTGCACCCAGGTTCGTCGTTGAGTACACCCTCGCAGGCGCTCCTGTCTGTGATACAGCGTCAAGGGTAACCGCAGCCGTGGTCTCCGAGCTGGTAGTCCATGCTGCTGCAAACGTCGTCGAACTGTTCGTGCAGGTGGTTGTTGTCTTGTAAACGTCCCCATCTGTTGACTCAGGGATCGAGACGTGGCTGCACGATCCGTTACACCCATGGGGATAAGTTGCCTGTCATATCGACTGCTAATGATACGAGGCCCTTGGGGTCCAGCACGGCGTTCCGTATTACCCTCTTGAACCCACTGACTCCATATTCTGCTAACAGTCACTGGATCTCGACCAACGCGAGCAGGAATGTCACGATACGATAAACCGCAATCGCGATAGGCTTCAATCCGACCTTTAACAAAGTCGGAAACGTGATGGTACGCATTTCTCCTCCTTGCGCGAGGCATCACAACAACGTTTCACCAGTTTCACTGGAGTTCCAGTCAACTGCTGTTTGTGTATGAGAAATCGGTTGGAAACTTTCCTCATGCCAGCACGTTGTAGGTGTCGCCACCGGCGCCAACCTTGTGTGAATGCTCTGAAAAGTTAATCATTTGCATACTACAGCATTTTCTTCCTGTGGGTTAAATTTCGCGTCTATAGCAGTAGTGTATGTAACCGGGATTCACATACCTGCAGATTAGAGAGGATATTCTGCTTGCCCACCATGTCCACGCATCGAACACCACTATAGACTCGTAAACGACGTCGAGCGGACCAGTGTTCACACCGTATACTCCGTATGTCCCAAAAAGAAAGCAGGACGGTCTTGAGGAAACTGTCACCAACTTCGGGTGGAAGGTTAAAAACCAAACAGTCATATATTCCACCCCCGCATTCGCCAGAATATCCGTATTATTAAATCCATCGCAGTGAGTGAAAGGGACTTGTCCGTGGCCCAAAAGGAACCGTCAACCTGAAGCGGTCTAGAAACTTAACATAAAAGACTTACAATTCAGAATCGAAATAAGCCGTGTGGACCTCTTTCTGAAGTGACTTTGATCGTGCCCACAAGCCAATCATATTTCCAACGAACTTGGTTGCATATGTCGTGTAGATTTGTCAAAACTAAAACTGAAGGTACCTGTGTCTGGAATGTTCCTGGCAGCTCTGGACGACAACGCGGCGCAAAACAACGCCGCGTCAGAACTGAATCACAACCACGAGACGCCAAGATACAATTAACGATGTGACGTACACTACGATTCAAACGACACTGAGGACAAACAAGGAAGCTCTCGCTTTGCTACGATAGTGGCGGGAACAGGCAGGACCCACTCGCCCGGCGTGTGAAGTGGGTATAGACCACGAGTGCAAATCTGACCTAAAACCGAAACTAAGGAATAAGGAAATAGGGATATCGTGGACTTTTTCATTGTCTGAAGTACGATCCACTGACACATCGCTACATCTACATCTACATCTACATGGTTACTCTGCAGTTCACACTTAAGTGCCTGGCAGAAGGTTCATCGAACCAGTTTCATATCATTCCACTGTCAATTGGCGCGTGGCAAAAAGAAACACCTAAATCTTTCCGTTCGAGCTCTGATTTCTTTCATTTTATTGTGATGATCATTTCTCCCTACCTAGGTGGGTGTCAACAAAATATTTTCGCATTTGGAAGAGAAAGTTGGTGATTGAAATTTCGTAAATAGATCTCGCAGCAAAGAAAACGCCTTTGTTTCAGTGACTGCCACCCCAACTCCCGTATCATATCAAAGACACTCCCACCACTATTGCGCGATAAAACGAAACGAGCTGTCCTTCTTTGTACTTTTTCGATGTCCTCCGTCAACCTCACTTGGTAAGGATCCCACACCGTGGAGCAGTATTCCAGCAGAGGACGGATAAGTGTAATGTAGGCTGTCTCTTTCTTCTAAGTGTTCTGCCAACAAAGCGCAGTCTTTGTTTCGCCTTCCCCACAATATCATCTATGTGGTCTTTCCAGTTCAAGTTGCTCGTAATTATAATTCCTAGGTATTTATTCGAATTGACAGCCCTTAGATTTGTGCAATTTATCGTATACCCAAAATTTATCGGGTTTCTTTCAGTACCTATGTGGATGACCTCGCACTTTTCTTTGTTTAGTGCCAATTGCCACTTTTCGCACCATACAGTAATTTTCTGTAGATCATTTTGTAATTGGAATTGGTCATCTGATGATTTTACTAGACAGTAAATTACAGCGTCATCTGCAAACAATCTAAGGGGGCTGCTCAGATTATCACCTAGATCATTTGTGTAAATCAGGAACAGCAGAGGGCCTATGACACTACCTTGCGGAACGCCAGGTATCACTTCTGTTCTATTCGATGATTTACCGTCTATCACTACGAACCGTGACCTCTCTGAGAGGAAATCATGAATACAGTCACACAACTGAGACGATACTCCATACGAACGCAATTTGATTAATAGGCGCTTGTGAGGAACGGTATCAAAAGCCTTCTGGAAATCTAGAAATATGGAATCAATCTGAGATCCCTTGTCGACAGCACTCATTACTTCATGGGAATAAAGAGCTAGCTGTGTTGCACAAGAATGATATTTTCTGAATCCGTATTGATTATGTATCAATAAGTCATTTTCTTCGAGGTGATTCATAATGTTCGAGTATAGTATATGCTCCAAAATCCTATTGCAAATTGAAGTCAGTGATATGGGTCTGTAATTCAACGGGTTACTCCTCTTTCCTTTCTTGAATATTGGGGTGACCCGTGCTACTTTCCAGTCTTTAGGAACAGACCTTTCGTCAAGTGAGCGGTTGTATATGATTGCTAAGAAAGGCGCTGTTGTGTCTGCATGCTCTAAAAGGAACCTGACTGGTATACCATCTGGACCGGAAGACTTGCCTTTAAGTGATCTGAGTTGTTTCGCAACACCTAAGATATCTACTTTTATGTCACTCATGTTAACAGCTGTTCTGGTTTCGAATTCTGGAATATTTACTTCTTCTTCTTTCGTGAAGAAATTACGGAAAACTGTATTTGGTAACATTTCCATCGCTATCGCTCAGTGACGGTATTGACTGTTTTTTTGCCACTGGTGTGCTTTACATACGACCAGAATCTCTTTGGTTTTTCTACCATATTTTGAGACAATGTTTCATTGTGGAAACTATTAAAAGCATCTCGCATTGTCGTCCGCACTAAATTTCGAGCTTCAGTGAAACTTAGCCAGTCTTGAGGATTTTGCGTTCTTCTGAATTTGGCATGCTGTTTTCGTTGCTCCTGCAACAGTGTTTTGGGTACCATGGTGGATCAGTCCCGTCTCTTATTAACTTACGCGGTATGAATCTATCTACTGCTGCCGATACTGTATCTTTGAATTTGAGCCATATCTGATCTACACTTACATAATTAGCTTGGAGGAAATGGAGACTCTCTCTTAGGAACGCATCAAGCGAATTTTTATCTGCTGTTTTAAACAGATATATTTTGCGTTTATTTATAGTGGTTTTGGTTGATATGGTTTTGAGCCTTGCTACAATGACCGTGTGTTCACTAATCCCTGTATTTGTCATGATGCTCTCTATTAGATCAAGATTATTTGTGGCTAAGAGGTCAAATGCGTTTTCGCAACCATTTGCAATTCGTGTGGGCTCATGAACTAATTGTTCAAAGTAATTCTCATAGAAAGCATTTAGTACAATTTCGGAAGATGTTTTCTGTCTACCACCGGCTTTGAACATGTATTTTCGCCAACATATCGAGGGTAGATTGAAGACTCCACCATTATAACTGTAAGAGTGGGCTACTTATTTGTAATGAGATTCAAGTTTTCTTTGAACCATTCAGCTAATATATCATCTGAGTCGGGGGGTCGGTAGAAGGAGCCAATTATTATTTTGGTACGGCTGTTGAGTTCAATCTCTACCCATAGTAATTCGCAGGAACTACCTATTTCAACTTCACTACAAGATAAACTGCTACCAACAGACACAAACATACCACCACCTACTTTATTTAACCTATCATTTCTGAACACGGTTTGCGCCTCTGTAAAAATTGGGCTTTCGCCAGCTTTCTGTTCCTATAACGATTTCAGCTTCAGTGCTTTCACTCAGCCCTTGAAGCTCTGATACGTTTCCAACACAGGTACGACAATTTACAACTACAATACCGACTGTTGCTTGGTCGATTCTCGTCATTTCTTTGCCCTGTACCCTTTGAGACTGGAGCACTTTTTGATTTTTCCCGAGACTGTCTAACCTAAAAAACCGTCCAGTCCAAGCCACACAGTCCCTGCTCCCGTGTAGCCGCCTCCTGTGTGTAGTGGACACCTGACCTATTTAGCGGAACCCGAAACGCCACCACCTTATGGCGCAAGTCGAGGAATCTGCAGCCTACATGATCGCAGAACAGTCTGAGCCTCTGATTCAGACATTCTGCCACCTAGAATACTTCAAAAATATCGTAAGTTATTAGGTGAACTATAGTCTAAAAAGAACAGTTTTTCATTTTCTACAGGCGTCGACTAGTCTGCACGTAAATGTGTATTCAAGCTCTGGTGCAATTATGAGAACGATACACGCATCTTCTGAAAACGTAGAAAACATGTAGAAGTTATTCGCAAATGAACTCTAACAGTACAGAACGTTTGTCGCTGAACGTCTGACCCGTTACTGCACTTAATAAACGAGTCGCAGTCAGGATAAGTCGCGCATCTGCACACTCTCGGGAGCTTGCGCGGCAGGGGTGGGCAACGGGTCGTGGTGGGGAGATCGACGAGCCTTTACTTTTACACGCACATTTCGTGCGAACAGCTCCATGGATGTTCCTAGAGGGAAAATTACCTTCTTTATTAACAAACTCTAGAAACTGAATTGCAAACTTATAGAAGTTCTCGTATGATGTTTGTATACGTAGTTTTCCTTTAAATAGAACGCAAAAGAAGAAGTGTTTGCCCAGCTGAGCTCCGGTGGTCCGGTGTGCAGGCTTCAAACCTGTAGCTGATTAACGTCAGAGTGGTTCGATTCCACCTGCTGGGCGATGTAGTACGAGACGGCGGAGCTAGTTATTATTATACATGCGTTTCTTGGTTTCTGTTTTCCTATAGCTATTCCTGTAACTTCGCGTAGCTTTATTCCATTCGCTGAGTAAAGCGAAAGGCTAAAAATTCAGTCCCGCCTCATGACTCAACCAAAGACTTAAAGCTGTGACCGAGCGGTTCTAGGCGGTTCAGTCTGGAACCGCGCTGCTGCTACGGTCACAGGTTCGAACCTTGCCTCGGGCATGAGTGTGTGTGATGACCTTAGGTTAGTTAGGTTTAAGTAGTTCTAAGTCTATGGGACTGGTGACCTCAGATGTTAAGTTCCGTAGTGCTTAGAGAAATTTGAACCATTTTTAAAGCATTTTTGTATTGTTTGTATAATGCTTTCCTCATTTCATCATATTTTGTAATGCTATTACTATTACCTGCTCGAAACTCATGCGTTCTCTACAAAAGATGCCTTGTTCCAGACAGTGCCAGTTCACATGCCGATTAAAATTTTGCCAGTATCCATTCATAGTTTTGCAAAATATCATTCAGTCCCTATCATTCACCCCTGATATTCGACATCAAAGTGCAATAACCACTCACACATGGGGGGTGGTAGCACTAGCAGTGGGGATTAAATAAAGCGTGTCCGGGGTACTCGGAACACAACATAGTCGTTGTAATTGCCACAGCAATGCCTCTGCGACGTGCATGGCGTCGTCGCTGGCGGCGCAGTGTACCTGTGTATCGCAGTTTGAAGGCGATTGATATTGACTTGGCTGGACAGTTTAATAAACAGCAATTGATTGGAGGTCCAAATGCTTTTCGTGGACTCCATCTGAACTTTACCTGCGATGTACAAGCAGTGTTTGGAGGTAGTACCTGGTTGACACTTGCTGTTGTATGGGGCAATCAAGCAGATTATGATGGCCTTGAAGCATTTCCAGATGCTAAAATTTTGGCTTGGAAGACACGGAGTATAGCTGAGACTACAGGACTCTTGGCTAAACAGCCTTATGGTACTCTTGTTCCAAGCATGCCATTTGCTTTGACTACGAGAAGGAAGAAGAAGTTAAATGCTGATGAGTACCTCTTCTTATGGGCGAAAGTCGGCAATGGCAATTGTAAAATAAAGATCAACGGTGATTGTATGATTTATTATAGACAATAAAGTGTGTTCTGTCCTTTCCTTATCTCTTTTCCTTATCTTTGCCCGGCAGCCTCGTCCAGCGGCTAAGTCCCGGAGCAACGTCCAAAAGGGCATGATCATTGGCTTTCGGGCCACCGGTGGAAGCATTCCCGAAACGGCTAAGTTCGTAAACTGTTCGGTTGCCCTCGTGGTTAAAGTATACTGTGCATGAGAAAAGGGTGCTATCCATATCCGGCTTGGAGGGAACTGTGGTGCACCTTGAGGCAAAGACGACAGTTTGAACGACGGCCGCTGACATGCTTGCGGGCGAACAGAGGTGCTACTGTTCAGGAACTGACGGCCCATATGAACGAAGGGGTTCCAACAGTGTCTCCTCAGCGACCGTTCAGCCACTCTGCTGCGTTTTGGCCTCCGCAGCTGGCGCCCGGTTCTTGCAATCACGCTAACTTCTGTCCGTCGGCTACGAAGACTGGAATTTGCAGGCCAATACTGCAACTGGACATAACCGAGTGGCGACAGGTAGCCTTATTAGATGACTCACGTTTTATGCTCTATCGGACAGATGGCGCGTACAGCGCGAATTGTCTGAAAGCAAACACCCTTCAACAATCGTTGGAAGGGTCTAGGTTGCAGGATAGATCGTTATGGCCTGAGGAATGTTTTCGAGGCATTTCTTGGGTGACCTCGCCATACAGGAAGGCACAATGAATCAACACAGGTATGCATTTCCACTCCTACATGCAGTTTGTTTTTCTTCGACACGACGGCGTCTGCCAGGAGGAGAGAGAATGGCTCTAAGCACTATGGGACTTAACAGCTGAGGTCATCAGTCCCCTAGACTTAGAAGTACTTCAACGTAACTTAACCTGAAGACATCACACACATCCATTACGCCATCTCCCGTTATTTCGTTATTTCATCTCTTATTGTTCCTTTCCTTTTAATTGGTGTTTTGCCACTCACTTCGCGAGTTTTGTTGGGATGATGGATCTTGCCGCTGATGCGAGTTACTTCCCGATTGTCTACTATAATAGTTGCTTCCGTGCCCACGACTGCTGTCATGTGATGCGCGACTGCTGTTTGTGATATGTCCATCTTTTTGACAGGAGAACGACGGTCGTTTACTATTGTGAGAAAATAAAACACCTGCAGCCGTCCTTATGAGTTTGTTTATTTTGTTGCAACCAGTTTCGGCGCTTCATTGTGCCACGTGCAGGCTGTAGTTGATGCGGAATGAGTTGACACTATCCCTATACAGGGTGGTCCTTTGATCGTGACCAGGCCAAATATCTCACCACATAAGCGTCAAACAAAAAAACTAAAAAGAACGAAACTTGTCTAGCTTGAGGGGGGAAACCAGATGGCGCTATGGTTGGCCCGCTAGATGGCGCTGCCATACGTCAAACGGATATCAACTGCGTTTTTTAAATAGGAACCCCCATTTTTTATTACATATTCGTGTAATACGTAAAGAAATATGAATGTTTTAGTTGCACCACTTTTTTCGCTTTGTGATAGATGGCGCTGTAATAGTCAAACTTATGCCTCACAAATTTAGACGAACAGTTGGTAACAGGTTGGTTTTTTAAATTAAAATACAGAACGTAGGTACGTTTGAACATTTTATTTAGGTTGTTCCAATGTGATACATGTACCTTTGTGAACTCATCATTTCTGAGAACGCATGCTGTTACAGCGTGATTACCTGTAAATACCACAAAAACTCAATAAATGCTCAAAATGATGTCCGTCAACCTCAATGCATTTGGCAATACGTGTAACGACATTCCTCTCAACAGCGAGTAGTTCGCCTTCCTTAATGTTCGCACATGCATTGACAATGCGCTGACGCATGTTGTCAGGCGTTGTCGGTGGATCACGATAGCAAATATCCTTCAACTTTCCCCACAGAAAGAAATCCGGGGACGTCAGATCCGGTGAACGTGCGGGCCATGGTACGGTGCTTCGACGACCAATCCACCTGTCATGAAATATGCTATTCAATACCGCTTCAACCGCACGCGAGCTATGTGCCGGACATACATCATGTTGGAAGTACATCGCCATTCTGTCATGCAGTGAAACATCTTGTAGTAACTTCGGTAGAACATTACGTAGGAAATCAGCATACATTGCACCATTTAGATTACCATCAATAAAATGGGGAGCAGTTATCCTTCCTCCCATAATGCCGCACCATACATTAATCCGCCAAAGTTCGCTGATGTTCCACTTCTCGCAGCCATCGTGGATTTTCCGTCGCCTAATAGTGCATATTATGCCGGTTTACGTTACCGCTGTTGGTGAATGACGCTTCGTCGCTAAATAGAACGTGTGCAAAAAATCTGTCATTGTCCCGTAATTTCTTTTGTGCCCAGTGGCAGAACTGCTCACGACGTTTAAAGTCGTCGCCATGCAATTCCTGGTGCATAGAACTAAGGTACGCGTGCAGTCGATGTTGATGCAGCGTTCTCAACACCGACGTTTTTGAGGGTCCCGATTCTCGCGCAGTTTGTCTGCTACTGATGTGCGGATTAGCAGCGAGAGCAGCTAAAACACTTACTTAGGCATCATCATTCGTTGCAGGTCGTGGTTGACGTTTCACATGTGGCTGAACACTTCCTGTTTCCTTAAATAACGTAACTATCCGACACTTGGATGATGTCGTCCAGGATACCGAGCAGCATAGATAGCACACGCCCGTTGGGCATTTGATCACAATAGCCATACATCAACACGATATCGACCTTTTCCGCAATTGGTAAACGGTCCATTTTAACACGAAGTAAATACCGTCCGCACTGCCGGAATGTTACGTGATATCACGCACTTATACGTTTGTGACTATTACAGCACCAACTGTCACAAAGCGAAAAAAGTGGTCCAACTAAAACATTCATATGTCTTTACGTACTACACGATTATGTAATAAAAAATGGGGGTTCCTATTTAAAAAACGCAGTTGATATTCGTTTGACCTATGGCAGTGCCATCTAGCGGGCCAACCATAGCGCCATCTGGTTTCCCCCTTCAAGCTAGACGAGTTTCGTTCTTTGTAGTTTTTTCGTTTGATACTTATTTCGTGAGATATTGGACCCAGTGACTATCAATGGACCACCCTGTATATACTGCATCGGTGGCCAGCGTAACTGGATACGCAGATTATCGGAAAACTTGGGTGTCAGCACTCTAACCACCAATGGTTAGACTGCTGACACTTACGTTTTCAGATAATCCGCGTATCCAGTTATGCTGGCCAGTGATGCGATATATATTTTTTATCACAATATTATTATTGGCACTGCACCGATCTTCCATCAGCACATCGATTGCAGAAAGAAACTCATCAACGTTGTGATCCTGAACAATCACAAGATTTCTCCGAAATCAAGGGGAAATTTTCCCTCCAAAATTTTTAGAACATCTGTGGGTTCTAGTTTTTGGCCCCAATAGTTTGTCTCATTTGAATATATCTTGAAGCAAGCATGCAAAATACCTTGCCTATTCTGATAGGTGGCTGGGTTAAATGCCTGTTTTCTTACTCTGTCTTGTTGGCCTCTAGAACAATAGTTATTCAAGAAAGCCCTTCTTGGAAATCGTAATACTTTAGATATTTTTCAGACACCTCAGTAGCCCATAAGACTGGATCACCGTGCATGAAATCTGCCACTAATTTAATCTTTTGTGTGTCATTCCAGATATTCGGAATGACATATTTGAATGACAGTACGATGTCATGCGTCTCCCAACGACCAGCGAGAAAGTGGCGAACTGAGTTACCTGGTGCATGTTTTCTTACATGAGATAGGCAGAAACACATGGCACTGCTCCCATAACATGATGTGTGGGGGGTCCACTAGCGCAGTGTGCCCATTGTTATGCTTATTGCACTTGACGTGGCTGCTTACGCTAGATGCATCATCTGCACCAAAGACAGATGTGCCATTTTCTAGTAGTTTCGCATTATTTTTATGTCAGTAATTCTAAGGTGTATGACTTTCATATCCTCACATAATTGGTGCAAGAGATTTCTATGGCCCATATCATGCTTTGATAGTTTATTTTCCATGATTTCATAAGCGTGCACTTCCATATCATGTAAATGTTTATAGCACGCCGTTTCGACATAAGCATGAATGAGTTTCCTTTGGTCTTCACTCCATTGCACTATGTGATCATTATACATCTGCTACATTATGGAGAATGTTGTTTCAGTGGTTTCCTCAGCTTATTTACTTTGGTTAGCTACCCAATTGGACATTTCTTTCTTCTTAGAAGAAACGTTGTCAATTAGTTTTTTGTCTTTTTTTGTCTATTTGTTTGTTATTCCAATTGAAATCTCATCTACTCAGTGAGATAACTCTGTAACAGCTTCGTCAATTTTTGCTTGCCCATTTTACATTCGCTCATACTGACTTAATCTGCAGTAGTGTATATCGTATTCACTTTTTCCGGCATAGAATCTATCTCATTGTGGTTGGTTACAATGCGCGTTGGTTCTTCTGCAGTAGAATCTATCGTATTTACTTTTCCCTCGATTTAATCTATCGTGTCTACTTCTTTCATTATGGAATATAACATATTTACTTTTGTTGCAATCTGATTCACGGGACTTACTATAGACTCTAGTGTTGCTCTCACGTTGTTCATTTTCTGTTCTGTAGTTAGTACCATCGCAGTTTCTGGCACAGTTTCAGATTTGGCAGCAACTGATTTCACGTCACTGCACCTAGATCCAGGCTAGGTAAATCCATCATGAAAGTTGAGGTAACATTCAGACTACGAAATTATTAATTTAATAGCTCTTGAAGACTTGAAATAATTAGTGATGTTAAATGGAACTACACCAGTCATAATCGTTATTTGGACACAACTATGTCTGATCAATTAAAAAATCATCTCGTAGTGCTACATCAAACAGTGCTACGTTAACAGAACATGTGATACGTAATTAATTAATTAAAAGTCATAGGAAAATGTAAAATACTCTTATGGCAAAAATTATGCCCTCTACAGATATTTTTATCTATTAATGTAGCTAAGAGAGAATATCTTTTGGGACATTCAGAGCAGAATTCGATACTATGAATTTTAATGAGGTCGAAGCAATATTGGTCAACTTGCGTGGGTGATCCGGGTAAATATATGTCTGGATTTGGTTGATGCCGTTTTGGTTCAGGTTTTCTATATTACAAGTCGTCGTCCGGATCGATGTCGCACATGCAACAAAGCATACTAATCTACCGGGTGTTAATGTGTGGTAAGGATTTTCAGGAGCCCAGCACACGCAGTTGTGGCAGTTCACAGTACCGTTCAGTTTGAATTGCGCCTCGTCATGCCAGATAACCGTCTTGGAAAACCGTTCATCCTTGTGAAGCATGCCACCAGACCACTTGCAGCACTCCATCCTTCGATCCACATCGTTCCCGTTCATAGCGTGCAGCGATCTTGGAAAGTACCACTTTTCAGCCTTCAGAATTCGCCGTAAGCTTGATGGGCTTACCCAACTTTCACGTGCTCTATGCTTCACAGGGTGACACAGTAAATTGTTGCAACACGGTGCCGCTGGGAACTGGACTCGTTGGTATTTTTGGTGAACCGGAGTACGGTAAATTGTCCTCGTTGGTGGTTCAGTTCCGTACGCATTAAGCCGTTACCGTTGCACCGCAATCATGTTTACGCCTCTCTCTCTCTTTACATATACATCAAAGTTTGGCACGACACTATAATAAACAAAGTGCAGGTTTTCTTTTAAAATCAACTGCGAGAAAGAAAGTATTGTGGATTCTATGAAAAAGTGCTCCTTGCTATCGTTTGAACTACGATAGCAGGGCCGGCCGTTGTGGCTGAGCGGTTCTAGGCGCTTCAGTCTGGAACCGCGCGACCGCTACGGTCGCAGGTTCGAATCCTGCCTCGGGCATGGATGTGAGTGATGTCCTTAGGTTAGTTAGGTTTAAGTAGTTCTAAGTTGTAGGGGACTGATGACCTCAGATGTTAAGTCCCATAGTGCTCAGGGCCATCTGAACCATTTTTTGAACGATAGCAGGGTATTTAAACCATTTGAGTAATCGATTCTGCCTTATATATAAGGTGTATTCATTTTAAGTGACTTCAATTACCAATCAAGGCAATCAAGGTTTAGTTTGCAACATCAATGAAAGAAAGTTAAAGCCAGTAAGAGAGACAGGTGAGGGTGGGGGGAGGAGGAGGAGGAGGAGGAGGAGATGGACAATGAGGAGGGGGAGATGTTCAGAGACACGGGGAGAAGGAATTTAGTTCCGGTACCTGGAACGAAAACTAAACGGTGTACTATATATGACGGTAGTGGTCTAGGGCAGCCGGCACGGTAGCTCAGCGTGTTCGGTCAGAGGGTTACGTGCCCTCTGTAATAAAAAAACTCAGTTAATCGATTAACAACGAACTTAAATGGATGTCTTACGACGTCCGCCCCGAGCAGATGCAACGAAGAAAAGCGAACAAAATGAGATTTTAAAAAAAAAAAAAAAAAAAGGGGGGGTAGCGTCTTTGGTTCATAATCAAAAACGTCTTCGGTCCCGGGTTCGATCCCCGCCACTGCCTACATTTTGATAAATAATCAGCATTGGCTGCCGAAGACTTCCGGCATAAGAAGTCAGCCTCATTCTGCCAACAGCCTTGTCAAAGAGGGCGGAGGAGCGGATATAGGTTCAGGGCACTCTCTTGTCCTAGGGGTGGGAAATTACCCCTAATGGCGGAAGAATCAGCAATTGTCAACGACATGAGGATGCAGAAGACAATGGAAACCATTGCATTAAAGACACGTAACGTGTATCCCCAGGACATGTGGCCTGTAATTGAAGAAGTGTCATGATGATCTCTCCATTGGCAAAAGATTCCGGAATAGTCTCCCATTCGGATCTCCGGGAGGGGACTGCCAAGGGGGAGGTTACCATGAGAAAAAGATTGAATAATCAACGAAAGGATAACGTTCTACGAGTCGGGGCGTGGAATGTCAGAAGCTTGAACGTGGTAGGGAAACTAGAAAATCTGAAAAGGGAAATGCAAAGGCTCAATCTAAATATAGTAGGGGTCAGTGAAGTGAAGTGCAAGGAAGACAAGGATTTCTGGACAGATGAGTATCGGGTAATATCAACAGCAGCAGAAAACGGTATAACAGGTGTAGGATTCGTTATGAATAGGAAGGTAGGGCAGAGGGTGTGTTACTGTGAACAGTTCAGTGACGGGGTGGTTCTAATCAGAATCGACAGCAGACCAACACCGACAACGATAGTTCAGGTATACATGCCAACGTCGCAAGCTGAAGATGAACAGATAGAGAAAGTGTATGAGGATATTGAAAGGGTAATGCAGTATGTAAAGGGGGACGAAAATCTAATAGTCATGGGCGACTGGAATACAGTTTTAGGGGAAGGAGTAGAAGAAAAAGTTACAGGAGAATATGGGCTTGGGACAAGGAATGAAAGAGGAGAAAGACTAATTGAGTTCTGTAACAAGTTTCAGCTAGTAATAGCGAATACCCTGTTCAAGAATCACAAGAGGAGGAGGTATACTTGGAAAAGGCCGGGAGATACGGGAAGATTTCAATTAGATTACATCATGGTCAGACAGAGATTCCGAAATCAGATACGGGATTGTAAGGCGTACCCAGGAGCAGATATAGATTCAGATCACAATATAGTAGTGATGAAGAGTAGGCTGAAGTTCAAGACATTAGTCAGGAAGAATCAATACGCAAAGAAGTGGGATACGAAAGTGCTAAGGAATGACGAGATACGTTTGAAGTTCTCTAAAGCTATAGATACAGCAATAAGAAATAGCGCAGTAGGCAGTACAGTTGAAGAGGAATGGACATCTCCAAAAAGGGCCATCACAGAAGTTGGGAAGGAAAACATAGGTACAAAGAAGGTAGCTGCGAAGAAACGATGGGTAAAAGAAGAAATACTTCAGTTGATTGATGAAAGGAGGAAGTACAAACATGTTCCGGGAAAATCAGGAATACAGAAATACAAGTCGCTGAGGAATGAAATAAATAGGAAGTACAGGGAAGCTAAGACGAAATGGCTGCAGGAAAAATGTGAAGACATCGAAAAAGATATGATTGTCGGAAGGACAGACTCAGCATACAGGAAAGTCAAAACAACCTTTGGTGACATTAAAAGCAACCAACGGTGGTAACATTAAGAGTGCAACGGGAATCCCACTGTTAAATGCAGAGGAGAGAGCAGATAGGTTCAAATGGTTCAAATGGCTCTGAGCACTATGGGACTTAACATCTGAGGTCATCAGTCCCCTAGAACTTAGAACTACTTAAACCTAATTAACCTATGGACATCACACACATCCATGACCGAGGCAGGATTCGAACCTGCGACCGTAGCAGTCGCGCGGTTCCGGACTGAGCGCCTAGAACGGCTAGACCACCGCGGCCGGCGAGCAGATAGGTGGAAATAATACATTGAAAGCCTCTATGAGGGTGAAGATTTGTCTGATGTGATAGAAGAAGAAGAAACAAGAGTCGATTTAGAAGAGATAGGGGATCCAGTATTAGAATCGGAATTTAAAAGAGCTTTGGAGGACTTACGGTCAAATAAGGCAGAAGGGATAGAAAACATTCCATCGGAATTTCTAAAATCATTGAGGGAAGTGGCAACAAAACGACTATTCACGTTGGTGTGTAGAATATATGAGTCTGGCGACATACCATCTGACTTTCGGAAAAGCATCATCCACACAATTCCGAAGACGGCAAGAGCTGACAAGTGCGAGAATTATCGCACAATCAGCTTAACAGCTCATGCATCGAAGCTGCTTACAAGAATAATATATAGAAGAATGGAAAAGAAAATTGAGAGTGCGCTAGGTGACGATCAGTTTGGCTTTAGGAAAAGTAAAGGGACGAGAGAGGCAATTCTGACGTTACGGCTAATAATGGAAGCAAGGCTCAAGAAAAATCAAGAACTTTCATAGGATTTGTCGACCTGGATAAAGCGTTCGACAATGTAAAATGGTGCAAGCTGTTCGAGATTCTGAAAAAAGTAGGGGTAAGCTATAGGGAGAGACGGGTCATATACAATATGTACAACAACCAAGAGGGAATAATAAGGGTGGACGATCAGGAACGAAGTGCTCGTATTAAGAAGGGTGTAAGACAAGGCTGTAGCCTTTCGCCCCTACTCTTCAATCTGTACATCGAGGAAGCAATGATGGAAATAAAAGAAAGGTTCAGGAGTGGAATTAAAATACAAGGTGAAAGGATATCAATGGTACGATTCGCTGATGACATTGCTGTCCTGAGTGAAAGTGAAGAAGAATTAAATGATCTGCTGAACGGAATGAACAGGCTAATGGGTACACAGTATGGTTTTAAAGTAAATCGGAGACAGACGAAGGTAATGAGAAGTAGTAGAAATGAGAACAGCGAGAAACTTAACATCAGGATTGATGGTCACGAAGTCAATGAAGTTAAGGAATTCTGCTACCTAGGCAGTAAAATAACCAATGACGGACGGAGCAAGGAGGACATCAAAAGCAGACTCGCTATGGCAAAAAAGGTTTTCTGGCCAAGAGAAGTCTGCTAATATCAAATACAGGCCTTAATTTGAGGAAGAAATTTCTGAGGATGTACGTCTGGAGTACAGCATTGTATGGTAGTGAAACATGGACTGTGGGAAAACCGGAACAGAAGAGAATCGAAGCATTTGAGATGTGGTGCTATAGACGAATGTTGAAAATTAGGTGGACTGATAAGGCAAGGAATGAGGAGGTTCTACGCAGAATCGGAGAGGAAAGGAATATGTGGAAAACACTGATAAGGAGAAGGGACAGGATGATAGGACATCTGCTAAGACATGTGAGGGAATGACTTCCATGGTACTAGAGGGAGCTGTAGAGGGCAAAAACTGTAGAGGAAGACAGAGATTGGAATACGTCAAGCAAATAATTGAGGACGTAGGTTGCAAGTGCTACTCTGAGATGAAGAGGTTAGCACAGAAAAGGAATTCGTGGCGGGCCGCATCAAACCAGTAGTCAGTAGACTGATGACAAAAAAAAAAAAAAAAAAAAGGAGTATCTGTTCCTGAAAGAACAGTTACCGTTGATGACCATGCAGCTTAGCTAGAAATGAAATGATAATTAAATGGACACCCTAGTTGCAAACAGGCGTTGATATACTTCATTGGGGACATGTTGAAAATGTGTGCCCCAAGCGGCACTCGAACCTGGGATCTCCTGCTTACATGGCAGACACTCTATCCATCTGAGCCACCGAGGGCACACAGGAGAGCGCGCCTGCAGGTACTTATCCCTTGCACGCTCCCCGTGAGACCCAAAATTCCCAACATGTCCACGCCACTACATTCGTTGTGCGCCTGATGTAGTGGTGTGGACATGTTGCAAATTTGGGTCCCAGGGGGAGCATGCAAGGGATAAGTCCCTGCAGGCGCACTATCCTGTGTGCCCTTGGTGGCTCAGATGGATAGAGTGTCTGCCATGTAAGCAGGAGATCCCGGGTTCGAGTCCCAGTCGGGGCACACATTTTCAACATGTCCCCAATGAAGTATATCAACGCCTGTTTGCAGCTAGGGTGTCAGCTTAATAAACGGTGTACCTTTAGGGTGCGTAATAAGGGTAATGGTAACGAAAAAACCAAGCAATGGACTAAAACCAGTCGAAGTTACACCAACAGTATAAATCAAGGCACGCATGTTACAATAACATGCTGAGGCGTCTCAGAGAACGTCGCCCACCAGGTGAAGTCGAACCACTCTGACTTTTTTTTTATTAACAGTCTACTCTAGTGATGCCCAGAAGGCCAATGTCAAATCTTGGGTATAGGCAAGTCAAGGGTAGTTTGAGAGTCCGAGTGACAAAGATCCAGGGATAAACACAGGCAATTCCTGGATGAGGAACACCTTTTGATATCCATGAACCATTGCAACTTTCAGAAATCTTGCAAAAGTAATGGTATATTTCCGGTCAGATTCCGCCAGGCGATGCTGGCTCCACAGGTAGTCCATGAAAGAGACAGCATCGGTGAGGGAAAGGTCATAGATCGTGAAAATGGTGTGGCCCAAGAGCCACACCATTGCGTTACGTCGTGTTCGGGGGTTGGTCTGAATATCAGGGGTAAGGAACCAGTCGACTGACACATTGTCTGGTGTCGTCCCACCGATCAGCGCTAATAGCACACGTGCAAGGTCCCACACTTCTGTGACGTGAGGGCATAAGAGACGATGCTCTCTGGTGTCTACGTCACCACATCGGCCGCAAGCAGCCGAGGGCCGTAGGCGGATGGCCGCCAGGCGATGATTAGTGGGTATTAAATTGTTTACGACACGATACCATAGCGCTGAAACTTCCGTGGGAAGGGCTGGGTTGTTGATATTAGCCCAAGCTTGGTGCCAGATGACCGACGGTCGTCTGTCCTCTAATTTATGTGGTGTGGGCTGGCCTCGAAGTGCCTGGTAAAGGCGCTTCGACGTGCTTGCCTTGTCAGTGGCCACTGTTAGGATGTATCTTTGATTGGGGTAATAGTCCTTGACTGTCTTCATCCGGAACGGAATATGTGTCAAACATACTGGCGCACGCGCCGACTGTGGGCGATAACGGTCGAAAAGAACCGCTGTTGTCCCACCTGGGTCAGTTGCACGCAAAGTGGCGATACGGTGAATCAGGAGGGCCGCACATTTGGGGGGAAAGTCAATGAGTCCAAGGCCACCATCGACCTTTGGCAGTGTACAAGTCTGTGCATCAACTTTGAACAGTGCATGCCGCCACAAGAGCCAATATACTGTTTGTGAGATGGCTCTACCGGTTTGTTTCGGTAGCATAAGGAGTTGTGCTATATACCATGCCCGTGATAGGATGTAAGTATTAATCAGTTGGATTCGTTGATGGAGGTCGAGTCGTCGATCAGCGTGACTCACGCAAAGTCCTCTGATGCGCGTGAGAAGCCGCCTCCACGTGAGTGTTAACATGCGCTGCGGACAGGCAGTCACCTCAAGGCCCAGGATACGTTGTTCCCCCACATCTCGGTACCATGGGCGTTCGATGGTCAACGATCGCGATCCTAGCGGGATCAGCACCGTTTTGTTGGAATTTAACATGGCACCGGATGCTCGTTCATAAACGTTGAGAACTCGGCGAACTGAATCGATGTCCCTAGCGTTTGCGACGAACACACCGACATCATCCGCGTATGCCGCACTGCGGAAGGTGACGACTGGGAGAGCGACACCATCGACCATCCGTCCGATGTCACGCAGCATGGGGTCCAGCGCTAAAGCGAACAAATACATTGACAAGGGACACCCTTGTCGAACTGATCGTCTGATGGGAATTGGTCGTGATCGGCAGCCGTTCACAACGATTGTGGAATTTGCTCCATACAAGAAGTGCCGGATGATTCTCAGGAAGCGCTCCCCAAAACCCATCCGCGACATAACGGCCAGCAGGTATGGGTGGGAGACCCTGTCAAAGGCACCGGCGAAATCTAGGGAAAGAATTGCAGCCGGGGTTCGAGTGTCGGCGGTGAGTAAGACAGCATCACGGTATATAGAAGCGGCGGTGAAGATGGTTCGATTCGAAACGCCACATGATTGAGTGGGGCAAAGTAACTTATTCATGACCTGTTTAAGACGAGAAGCCACGCTTCGTGCCACCAACTTATAATCAGTGTTAAGAACGGTGATAAGACGCAGGTCTTTAGCTCGACAGTGACCTGTGACCTTTGGAATAAGGGCAATACGTCCAGCTAGAAATTCGGCGGGTAGTTCGCAACCATCAAAAATCTCCTCGCACATTTTGCAGAAGCGGTCTCCTAACAGGTCCCAAAATTGTTGGTAGAATTCATAAGGGAGACCGTCGGGGCCAGGTGATTTTTGTCCGGGACAGGCACGGAGGACAGATGTGAGGTCAGCGAGTGTGAGTGGCTCGGTTAAACAGTCGCGGTCTCGACGATCCAATGAAGTTGGGACCCCACCGATAAGTTCTCGTTGGGCGGCGACGTCTACCGCAATATCCTGGAAGAGGTGCGTATAATGGTCCGTTAGGTGTTTGAGGACTTCACAATGGTCTGTGAGGCGCGTACCATCGTCTGTTTTAAGGCGTAGGATGGTGTTCTTCTTTGCATGATTCCTTTCAGAGGCAAGGTGATAGATGGATGGCCTCTCCCCCTCAATCAGGGATGCGGAGCGGCACCGCACCACCATCCCCTCGGCCTTCTCCCGAGAGAAGCGAAGGATTGTCGCTTTAATTTTGTTGAGGCGCATGCGCAGCTGATCATACCTGTCAGCAGGAAGGGTTAGTGCGTCATTTAGACATTGTTGATAGAAGTCTAATGTGCTACGCTTCCTGTGTGCGACTTCGCGACTATGTTGCTGGACAACACGTCGCAGCCGTGGCTTCGCACAGCGGAGCCATCAAACCACAGTGGTAGGGTACTTCGAAGCAGTAGCGATGCAACCGCGCCAAGTTTTCGTGACAAGAGTGCGAAGTTCGGGCGTTGGGAGATGAAGTGTATTCATCTTCCAATAGGCGCCCCGAGGAACCGGGGTTGGACCCGTGATATGCAAGGAGCCAGCGTATGCACAGTGGTCACTAAAGGCCACGGGAATAACTTGGACGGCACAGAGGGCAGGAATCAAATCAGCAGAGACATAAACACGGTCAATACGACTTGCCCCAGTGGGATATATGTGAGTAAATTGTGTGTAGGCGGGATGAAAGTTGCGCCACGTATCATTAAGGTCAGCCGCCCGAAGGAGTGAAGCGAGCGCTTCACACCGCATAGGCGTTGGGACCTGATCAGCATCGACTACCACACAGTTGAAATCTCCGCCAAATACGATAGGGCGACGAGCTGTCAAGAAAGGAGTGATATCTGACGTAAAAAGTGTTGTTCTGTCATGCCTGTGATTAGCTCCTGAAGGAGCATAGACGTTAATAAAAAGTACATCCCGAATGATACATGCAAGAACGCGACCATTGGGTAGTTTTGTAACATCGGATGGAGTTAACTCTGATCTGTATAGCAAAGCAGTGCCCCTCCTGGCGTCAGGGTCGATGTTATATAGTGCCTCATAACCAACCAGGTCAGAGAGAAAGGGGGCACAAACCTCCTGGAGAAAGACTACATCAAATGCACCAAGGCGCAGAAAGTCCTTCAGAGAGCGTAGTTTTACTGGGTTGGAGATGGAGTTGATATTTACTGTTAAAAGGGAGAGGGCTCCCGGCTGCCGGTCAATTGCAGGCATGAGAAAGCAACACGGAGAAAGTAATGTCAGATGAGGTCATGGTCGTATGTAAGCAGATGTGTAAATATCGAAACTGTAACCCTGCTACATCACCCCGGATGTTAAAGACAAATACCAGGCAGCTCATGTGGGAACGAGCCCACTCAATCACGCATTTCGTCGTCTTCGTCGTCAGCCCAGTTCAGTCTTTTCCCATCGGCGGGATAGTCCGAACCAGGCGGCGCAGACGGCTCAGTCGCAGCGGTATGTGAGAGGGTGCGAGTGCGCTGCAGCGGCTGTTCGCTACCCTGTTCATTTTTACGTTTTGCGGGGATTGCTCCCCGATCTCGTGATGAACTAATAAGCGCCTGTAATTGGCGAGCAGTTTTCCGCATACCGTCAGAGCGGTCAGCGGAAACAGAGCGTGTAACTGATGAGGCCTGAGATTCAGCCTCACTGCTGCTCTCAGGAGGGGGACGTATAACGCCCTCCTCCTCCGCCTGCTGTTCTTGGCTCGCCTTCTTGCGCCTATGACGACGCCGTGGGGACTTAGCGTCATCTGCCGGTGGGGGTGGGGCAGGAAGAACTACCTCCATCTGTTCAACAGTGGCAACATCACTGACCACAGCAGGCGCACTAGGCGCCGCCGGCGGTACTGCCACTACGGGCGTCTGGTCGGAGACAATCTCAATAGGGCTGTCAACAGAAGCACTAGGTACCGTTTTCACCTCTCCTGACGGGCCCGGAGTCGAGTCGTCAGTTCTCTCAGCGGTTCAGTGGGCAGCACCCGCCACTATCTCGCTGAGAAGAGGCACAAGGTTGACACCTTCAATGCGCTCCCGCGGCAGTTGCACAGGGCGCCTGCGCGGGCATTCCACGCGTAGATGCTCCATAGATTGACAGAGGGAGCAGGTCTGTGGTTGCCCTATATAGGTAACCTGTGCCCTTGTACTGGCAATATTTAAGTATGACGGCATGTGCTGGCGGAGGTCCATACGAACACTACGGACTCCGCTGTTGCCCTGGAAACGGTAGGCACTGCTCCATTTTTCATTCGTGATGCTAAGCACCTTGCCATACCGCGACAGGACACGGCCGATTACTTCATTGGGACACTCAGGGGGTACGTTAAATACCCGCACAGTCCGTAACCCAAAGCCAGATGGCACTATATGCACTGTTTCGACTGTTCCATCGAAGTAGCAAAACGGATGTTCGTCCGCGAGTGCCAGGCCATACTTTTCGTATTTCTCCTGGTCGAGAAATTTCACGAATAACGAGAATAAGACAAAATCCAGTTGAAAGGTGTCGACGTCATTTTCCGGTACTTTCAGATCACCAAATATCCATTCCTGTATTTCAAAGGCCGTTGGCCGTCTCGCTGCTCTGTCGAATACGCATTGAATACTGTTCGACCGGTTCGACATAATCACCGCAAAAATATCAACGCTGGAAAAGCCAAGAACAAACGAAAACGACCACGACCACGAAGCGCGACTCGCGGCTCGCTACAGAGCACAACGGACCGCTCCGACCGCGGGGTGCTTCTTAGCCAAAAGGCCGAGAAGCATGACGTTAGTCATCTGTAGGTTTGAAGCCTGCACACCGGACCAGCGGTACTTACTTTTTTTTTTCATTTATTGAATTTCAATTCCCCCCGAAGGGGGCGGGCTGGCAGCAGCTTAGTACGCCGCTCTTCAGCCGACAGATTTTGTGACAAAGAGCAAGAGAACAAATAATAAAAAAACAGGCGATAAAATCGGAGACTTAGAGAGTAACAAGGCGAAAAGAAATCGTGGAACTTAAAACAACAACACAGGGATGATGACGCTAATAAAAATACATATGAAGTAGACAGGGAAAACAATAGACAATTAAAAAACACGGCGACAGTCTGGATTCTGTTCGCAAAGGAAATAAAATTCACACCGAGCGACAGCATGGTTTCTGTTCGCAACACGAGAAAGACAAATAACACTGAATAGTCACTGGAACACTGCAATAAAAAGTTGGCAAATGTGACACCACAGTCGAGAGCAGGTGGGGGGAAACTGGACAGAAGATGGGAAAACGAAAAATGGGGGGAAAGGAGAGTAAAAGCGAAGGGGGGAGCCGGGAAAGGAGCTGAAGGAGGATGAGGACCCATAAGAGGGGTGGGGGGCAGACGCGACAGGGAGTGGGGTAGGCAGAGGAGGGGAATACAAAAGGACTGGGGGGGAGAAGGGAGGTAGGGAGAGGTTTAGTGGGGAGAAAAACAGGAGAGAAGGGGGGGGGGGAGAGGGAGCCCAGGGAAAGGACAGAGGAAAGGAGGGGGATGGAGGATCAGAGTTGATAGGAAGGATAAATGCAGGGAGAGAGGGCATCATCCGGGAGGGGGAGGTGACGGAAGCCACCTTGGGAAAGGAGATGGAGGGTAGGGGGGACACAACGGTGAAGACGTGGCAGGGGGCGGGGACGGGAGAGGAGAGGAGCAACCAGGGGGTGAGGGGGTTCAAGACGGCGGGAGGTGTAGAGGATGCGGATATGTTCGAGGAATAGGAGCAGATGGGGGAAAGGAATGAGATCATAGAGGATCCGTGTGGGGGACGGGAGGCGGATACGGAAGGCGAGGCGGAGTGCATGACGCTCAAGGATCTGGAGGGACTGATAGAATTTGGGGGGGGGGGGGGCCAGCGGTACTTACTTCGCGTGCTATTTAAATCAAAACTGCCTACACAAACGTTATACGAGAACTTCTATAATTTTGCAATTCAGTTTCTAGAGTTGGTTAATAAAGAAAGTAATTTTCTCTTCAGAAACATTCATGGAGTTGTTCGCACGAAATGAGCATGTAAAAGTAAAGACTCGTCGGTGTTATATCCGCGCCCGGTTGTCCAAACTCCCGAGTGTGCGCGGGTGCGCGATTTATCCTGACTACAACGACTCGTTTATTAAGTGCAGTAACTGGACACATGTTCACTTACAAACGTTCTGTACTGTTAGAGTTCGTTTGCGAATATGTTCTACGTCCTTTGTGCGTTCCCAAATCCCTTTTTGCTAATTTCTTACCATCAGATAAGGACAGAGTTTAGCCGCCTCCAGCAGTCCCACTTAAATGCTGTTGTTAAGTGTGGTAGTTTTGCTGAAAATGACAACCCAGTAAAAGAGTTTCTTAGGGTGCCAGAAACTGCATGAACTGAACCCTTCCTTGTACCCCGTCCTCATACACCCGCCAACTTCCTTAGAGCTAAATACCGGCAATAAAAATTAACAACAGGCGCGGGTTGTTGTTTACATAATGGGGAAAACTGCGGAATTGATCGATCCGAACAAACCTACACTCCAGAATATGCTACATATCACCACAGTCAAGATTTGTGGGAGAGGGAAGGGGGGGGCGCAACATGAAAAGCTAAGTTCAAGACAGAATCTATGGGTACTGTAGCACATTTATCAGCCGAAGGTAACATATGGCATTCCAATAGGTACATAAAATCACACGCGTATTCGAATGAAGCGTTGTCTCAAAATTTCAAAATAACTGATGAATAACTTTCGGAGATTTAAGGTTTTGAACAATCGAACATTTACAGTATTATTTGTACATATGATTTAGCAGAGTCCAGCATTTGCCTGTTGACAATACATTCTGAAATAGTGAATCCCGATGTTTGTCTCGAGTGTTTGGCTTGGCAATCTGGAGTTGAATACTGGTCTGTACGTGCGAGCCGTCTTGTTTTCGTTGTAATTATTGACGTGTCTTCTGACCGTCCTAAAGTCTCAGTGAGATATGATGAATATTATATGGTGCCATGCGATGCGTTGTTAAAGCGGAATGTAATTCAAGTGTTTGAAATGACCATCATTTTCGGTAATAAACCATACACTTCGTGATTCTTTAATGACTGTTCTCAATTGAACCCGCCATTGTTCGCTTCCTTATCTCTTTGGAGTTGAGAGAGACAACATCATCGTTTACTAAAGCACACTAGAAGTCCTGTTATACATGGAGATCGGTGACAATGACGTCGCATCCTGCGACAATCCTCGAATGCGGAGCCAGTTCTCAATGTATTGTGAATAATTTTTTCAAGCAGCATTGGACAGGAAAAACACACAGACAGTGAATATCAGTTATATATCGCTCGTGAAATGCAAATATTTGTTAATAATGGCGAGTCAAAGAAAGAATGGTAATGTAATTAATGGGGAGAGTGTTAATAAAGTCAGTGTTAGGATGGATCTCAGTAATGAATCGAAGCTAATTAGCAGAAATAAAACTGTCGATACAGCTGAAAATGGAGTCGTGTATTGTCTTGCTGAAAAATGGCGTCTGGGGTGTTGTGAAGAAAGGGTATGGGTATGATCACATGATGTCATTCACATAGCTCACACTGGTCACAGTGCCCTAGACCTGCACCAACAGTGATTCTGCTGTTGTACCCAGCAGAACCCTTTATCATAAGGCCTCAAGTTGACCCCGTATGTCTTGTGCGAATGCAGTCCCTGTGATGCCGCTCCCCGTTTATGTGGCGAACCAAAATGCGACCATTATTTTCAAAGAAAAAGAGAACTAGGATTCGTCCAAAAACCCTGTCAGATGCCGTTCCTGTCCTCAGTGCCGTCATTCCACACACCACTGTCGTCTAGCATGTTTCTGCACATTCGTCAAAAGTAGGTGGAGAAGTGGACGACGCGCACGTAACCCATGCGGTAATAAACGGCGATGGACTGTCACCGCTAATAGTGTACGATGTGTTATATTGTTCCACTGTTGCACCAGAGCTGAGGAGTAGGCATACCTGTCCGGCAATACCATTCGGATGATCTTCTTTGGGGGGGGGGGGGGGGGGGTCTGGGTGGTGCAAGCTGACCTATCCCGTCGTGTTCTATGGCCTTCCGTGAACCATGCTACACAAGCCCATTGTAATGCCGAAACACTTCGTCCCACATGAGCAGTAATGTTCTGAATGGATGTATCACATTCTCTCATGCCATTAATGCGCCCTATTACAAACTCAATGATCTGACATTAGATTTCGCGCATACACCTGTGAGGTATCCTGCATGTCTACCCAAGTCACACTAATTCATTACCTTTGGTTTATAGCGACAACGAGAGCCGCGTTATCGATGTTGACCTCGAACCCGCGGGCTGACATGGTTCAAATGCTAATCATTTCTGCAGAATATAGTAATGTACATGTCCTATGAATATGAACGTCCTATTTCTAGTCGTTCAAGACCTTCTGTTTTTTCTGTGTATGAATTTATGTAGGCTGGTTCTGATGGTCTACTGGGTATGGCAACTCACCATTCTCAGGTGTACATCTAGTAGCAAGAGTTGTCTGTGAATGGCTGTGGACATGGCATTGCAAAATGAAGTTTTCATGGACACTAAATCTTGGGATGTCGAACATTTTGACAAATATAAGCAGATTAACATTTGTAAGTTATTTATTTCACCTGATCTGATTACATCGGACCAGGGTTTTGCACATACAGTATCTGATACATCGTAGTTATCTAAGAAATAACAATTTTGATATGACAATTAGTACTAAAATGTTTTGAGTGTTTGAAGTGGCAGTGTTCCAGCTACTGAGAAGGATTTCGAAAGGTGTTTGAATGGTGGGAATGGGTTTTTGTACAGTGTTATGCAGCCGAGAGCGTTAAGGTCGAGGAGGGACAAGACAGCAGAGAAGATGGAGAGTATGGAAATCTCTGTATTTGCTTGCACACAGCCAGGATAGCTGTGCATATGATGATGAAATATCATCAAAGAGTTGAATGTAACAGACCTAACGAACACAGGCATTAACAACCAGTTGAAGGCGACATGAACTTTCCTGAGACAGATCTTCCAGGATAACACCACTGTAATCAATAAATGGAAGTATAGCTGCTTGTCCAAGTTCCTTTTTTAGGTCTAGAGCGAAGTGCATTTTATATATTTTTTAGAATGTGGGGAGGTGCTGGTGCCTTCTTGGACATTGCAGATATGTGCTCAGTCCAATTTAGATTTTATCTATTAGGACTCCTCGAATTTTTGCTGAAGGAGAGAAGTTCATATTCATCCAAGTTAGAGTTAAAGACAGTAGGAAGGCACAGTATTTTGGGATAATGAGCCTAGAATAATCAATCAGTATAGCTTGGGTTTTGGATGGGTTGAGCTTTAGCCCTACATGCTGTGCCCATTTTATTGACATATAGGTCAATATTGAGAACCTCTAAAGGGTTTACAGGTTTTGAACTTAGATACAACAGCAAGTCATCAGCATACGTGAGATATGTGTAATAGGACAAGACTGATGATAAGTAGTGTAATTAAGAGAATTCTGGTACAAAGAGCAATTCCAAGTGAAATATCCAGGTTGCAAACTAGGAATCTACTTTTGCAGTTTTCCTCAACCAAAATATCTCATTTTGCTACATCGAAAAAAACAATTTCTCAATTTCCCACTTAAAAATTTTCGAATCTAATTAATTTTGTTCTTTACAAATAAGAATCACAAAATATCAAAGGAACATTATCATCATAAAAGTTTTAAATAAAAAATCAAGTTTCATGATAAATAAATACAATGGAAAGAAAAATGTTAAACAGAACTGAACAATTAAAAGCTTAGAAATCAGAATAAATGAAAGTTTGGATTGGGTTATAAAGCTTTAGAAAATTATTGTAAAGAAAATGGTAACTCAAATGTAACTAGAGAGGATCTGTTGTTATTTTTGATCCTTTTAATATTAAGGAAATGTTATTTAAAAAGTTAGAAAATTATAGTAAAGGAAAGCATGGATTGAGTTATAAAGATTTAGAAAATTATTATAAAGAGAATGGTTATTCAAATGTAACTAGGGAAGATCTATTTAAATTTATTGATTATTGTAATAGGAAAAAATGAATAAAGAAATAAAGAAAAAAGAACTAAACTTTAAAAGAACTTAGATAAATTGATAATGTAGAAAATACAAGGAACTATTCAAATTGACCTTATTGTAAATCCTGTTGGCAATATTAATAACTATTATAACGGTAATAATTTCAATGAATCTTCCATGAAAGAAATTTATCAAATATGTAAAAAGGAAAAAGTACAAAATTATTCTAAACTTAGATGATGTCAATTAAACGATCCTATCAAAAACTCGGGAAGTAGAATTAATAATGATAATGTTTTGTTTAAAAAACCTTACAGTGCTCTTCATAAAACAGGTTAAATGAAAAATTTAAAAATTATTCTAATCTAAAAATTTCAGCTAACGTGTGATGAAGACTTGTTTTCATTTTACTATTTTTTTTACTGTGATGTTGTGTGATATCATCATAAAAACCGTTTCTTTGCTTTAAAAGTATTAAAATTTTACTGTATTCAGGTTTTGTAATGAGATTTAATAAAATTTTCTCAAGATATCTCTTAAAAAATAATTTTGAAATGTAGTTAAAACATATAGATATTGTTGTGAGGTTCTAAATGTCTTGTTTCCAAATGTCTTTCTCTTGCTCTGTCAAGTGGATCAATAATATTAACAATTCTTTTATTATTAGAATCAAAATAATGTTTAGCTACTTTAAAAATACATTTGGATTCTTCTCTGAAAATTTTCCAATGCATCATTTATTTTTGCATATCTTGAAGATTGAAAATATTTAAATTTTGATTCTATCGATTCTAAGGACATTTTTATTATTCATTAAATTTTGGATCTATTGATGATTGACAATCTTTGATTTTTCACAGCACATCTTCAAATTTCAAGAATAAATTTTTCGTTCTAATGATTAAAGTCATTGAACGTCTTCTAAATCGTTTGCGAGTTCATTTCCAAAAAGGACACTTTGTAAATTTAAAATATCATTAAACTTATTATTCATACATAATAATGTCAAAACAAATATGCACAAAAATCCACAAATTACTACATCAAAGACTTGTATTTGTACATTCTTTCCCAGAGTGTACAATTGTTTAGGTGTATTTCCTTCATATGAATCGAAAATGGAAATTGCATATTTATTTTTATGATAAGAAATCCATTGAGTTCCAACATGATCGTAAGTATATAAATTTACTATTCCCAATTTTTTGGTTCATTAGGTTATTCATCAGTCAAAAAACGTTATGAAAATCGTCAATTTCTAATTGCTTAACTAATTATTCAATGTCAAAATAGGAGAAAGGGTTATTAACTTTTTCGATTATTTTTTAGTTGTTTTATCCATTTTCCTTTCTTTTCCATTTCTAAAGCTGTTTTTTTGTTCCTCTAATCCTCTATCATCATTCTTCTTATTTATAACTACAATTGCAATTGCTGCAGATCCACTAGCAAGCAAACCAATTGTTGCTTAATTAGTTAATGAAGCTTATGAAATGGTAGAAATCCACCTTCATGTTCTATTTTCCTTTTTTGTTAAATATTCAACAATCTTTTTCACAACAGGTATATTTAATGAAAAAGTAAATTTCGACCTGCATTTTCTGTCTCTTTCTTTTTTGAACAACAGTTAAAATGGTTCAATAACATTTAATTGTTGATCATGCAGTTTAAGTGTAACTGATTTTGATTTAGTTCTGCCACTAGGTACCGAAATATAATCACTCGACAAGTTATTCGTTTGTATAGATTATAACATAATAAAGAATTCTTATTAATGCCATCCATTTTTATCAAAACCCATTCCTAATTTGAGTTTAGCATACATAGTTCTGCAATTGCAGCAATTTTTTTCTGTTGATGAAGCATGACATGTATGAATTGTTTCTTTTGCAAGTACTTGTATTTCTTTATGTGCTTCATTTCTTTTTTCTAAATCTTTATTATCTCTACATTCAATATCATATTCTTTACATGCTTCCTCTAATGAATTAATTTCTTGATCTCCTCTACCTAATCTTTCTGCTAATTTGTTTCACTGGTCACAAAATCGATAGCCTCGAAGATGCATTTCAAATGTTAATTTGTTAATGAAAGTATTATTAAGCAACCCTTTCCCATATTTTACACTCTTCCAAAATGTATATGGTAAAATATTCACTTTATTCCAACTTTTTCGTTAAGGTAATCTTTATTCCCTGTTAAGTTCTTCTATCATGAATTACTGTCAATCTGTCAATTAATTCTCCAAATCATTCAGCCAAATATATTCAACTCGTTTCATGAATATTTTTTCTAACATATTATTAACATTTCTATATGAAAAGTAGGAAACATTGTTGATCAATTGTTTTAAACATATTATGGAATTTATTAGCTTCAATTGCTTTTATTTCATTTGTATAACTTTAATTATTTTCTGTATTTGAGTCGAATAAAATTCTAGCAAGATTTTGTAAATCAGGAGAATCAAATTCTGTACCCAAATCATCAATTGTTATTCGTTTTGTTGTCAAAATTTTCATTAGTCCATCTGTTCATGTATATTCTGTTTCACAATCACCCTTGAATTCTACTGGCAATTTGCTACTTATTTAAATCGTGCAACAGGTGTAACTCCAAAAACATTATCTGCATTATGATTGATAAATTCTAACATTCTTTCACTCATGTTTACTTTTACATTATTTTTCCTTTTAATTGGGTTCTGTGTTCATGTTTATTAAATAAATCATGCATTCACGATTCACTTAATGTTTCGTTGAACTGTGTACTTTCATAGTGTTTAATTGGTCATTAAATTCTTCTACTTAAAGGTGATTACAGGGAACCACTTGTTTCTGAACTTCTCTATTTTCTTCAATGCTTTTAAAACTTTTTCTCCTATTCTTTCAATTCTTTGGTTAGCCTTCTCAATTGCATTGAGAACTGGTTGATCTTTTTTTAATTTTTCATACTCTGTTCTTGGTTGTTTTTTGCGTTCTCTGAACTCTTATTTTTATTGTTATTTACTTTTGCATATCGTTTGGCATTTTTTAACATTTTCTTGATAGTATTTTGGACACATTTATTAAGAATATGAAAAATGTATATTTTTTTAATTTTATATTAAATTTTTCTGTTTATCATTTACATTCAATTTTTATATTTAATGGTAACATTCACTGTCAGTGCTTATGTTTAATGTTTATGTCCAACATTCATGTTAAATGTTTAAATTTATATTTATGCTTAACATTTACATTTAACATTTATGTTTAATGTGTATGTTCAAAGTTTATGTTCAACATGTTAAAAATTCTTAATCTTTTCTCTATATTTACATTCATTAATTTTCTTGTCATATATGTTATTATAAAACAAAATTTATCCTTTGTCCAACATTTATTATGTATTTCTTTAAATTCATCAGATTTTAAGTTACCACCACTAAATTAATGGTAAAATTATATCATGTTGTCTAAAAATATTTACAAAATGAAAATAATCGCTAACTAATCGTTTTGGAATTTTAGAATGTGTTTAACTTAAGTATTTAAGTATTCCTTTATGTCTTCCACTTCTATACCTGTATCTAACTATACCTTGATTTTCAAGAATGAAATCATGAAAATCTGCAACTGACCTATCTTCACATTCATGTGTTAGAATTATTTCATCATTATTTTTTATGAAACTAATAATTTTCCATAATTTTAACTTCAATTTTTTTACATCTTTTTATAAATTCTTGATATTTTTGTTGATATAAATTTTGAATAAACATACAAATGATTATTTCTTTCCAGTTTAACAAACCTGTTTCTAAAATATAATTGTCAACTATTGATGTTGTTTTTCCACATCCACTTGGCCATGTAATTGCACGTCAAATTGAATTTGTTAAAGTTTACCATATTTGTTTTTTAATTTCTTTTCTGAAATTCTGGGTCCCCAATCTGTCATTTATTTACATCATTTTTACTAATGTTAATTAATGTTTTTTAATTGAGTGATAATTCTTCTGTTCTGAAAAAAAGGTTAACTGTTCCAATAATAGAAGCATATAAAAGTGTTTCACTTGTTGGTTTTTATTCAATTTTGTAACTACAAATATTGTATATATGTATATAAGGGGGTTAGTCTGTGTTGTTGCCCTGGATGATGATTACAAGAATATTTTGCCAGGATTTGTAAGCAGTGGGTCCTTGAGGTACGGCAATATGTGAACACGAGAAAAAAGCTTAAACAGTTTTATTAACAAATGTAGATTACAAAACACACCTGCTACGTGCACCCATCATCACTGTGTCTGACATCCTAACAGTGGGTAATTACGGTGGTATCGAAAGGCTCCATGGTGAGCTAAGAAAAGGGACATATTTGCGCCTTAGGCTGTGCTAGTTAATACTGCCCACTGCAGACAGCGGCCAGTCGCATACTCCCCATTGCAGTGTGACCAGACGGGCATCTACTGACCAAGCAAATTGTCTGCATTCCAGACAGGTCGGCTGGCAACCGCATGTTAACGCACTGTACAGCTATGGGCAACCCATAGACCTTTACATCACTCTCCCCAGAGAAAAAGAGCAACCATAGGTGGCTCAAAACGACCTCCTGGGCGTTATGAATCTATTTCTCCATTTCTGGCATCAGAAGGCATTGCAGACACAGTAACGTGCAGTACAGAGAAGCGTGCCTTCAAAATGACAATTTCATACATGACAAATGTTGTTGATAAAAGACAAATTAATAAAAGCAATAAAAACACAACTGACAAGCAAGTAAGCATTAACATTACAGGAGGAATCGAAGGACTTAATTCTATATACTGCTTCAATGACATTTAAGCCATTATTTGAAGAGATTACATTTTCATGGATGCCCTTAATCAAATTATTGTCTTCAGAAAAACTTGATAAGGAATGCTTTCCATATGTTAATACATATGTATCATTGTAATAATCAGAGAACATTGTAGTTAATAGCAAATGTCCAGTTGCATGAAATGTAGTTGGCAACACACTAGGCATATCAAATAGTTCACATGATAAATCACAATGTGTGGCATTCAAGATTAATCCACTATTGTTCAATTTTAGTGTAAAGGGTAGCTCAGATGTATCACAGTTTTCACATGTAAATGCGACATCAATGGTGGAGTTAAATAAGAAAATTATATCTTCAGAATATCGTTTAAGAAATGGATGATGAAGATGCATTAAAATGCTAGGGCAATCATCTGTTGGGGGATGATTCATAAACAATTCTTTCTCACAGCTGTACACTCTACTGTCTAAGAATACTGCCAATTCAGGACAAATTAACTTATGACTACGTTTACATATATGCAAATCATTTTCATTTAGGGACACAAAATATCTTTGATCCTTGCTTATCAGTAGATAATTATTCAGTACATAATTTACATGAATACCTGCCTGTCTCCATTTCACGGGGTAAGTATAAATCTTATACATTTCAAAATTATGCTTTGATCTAACAATGGGAATAGGAACGATAACAGTTAATTCATCTTCAATCATTAAGGAGTGTTTAGTGATTAATTTATAGCAAGCATATAAATTGTAAGAGTTACAGGGTAAATCATGGTATATGTTGCATCTACCTTTCATTCAGTTGATAGTAGGATGTATAACAATTGTTCTGGATGTAGCAGTACACTGCTCAGACAATCATTTGAACTACTTTCTAAGGCTGTTCTTAAGTTAAGGACATCAATTCTAGCATTTGATAAACTATCAGTAACCCTTAACAAAAGAGTGTTTAAATCTAAGTGTGCACTCACAGCATTTAATCCTTGGAATAGTTCTTGGATATTTGCGTTCATTTCATTATGAAGTACGTGGAAATGTGACATAAAGTGCTTTAAAATCTGTTCGATGAAAACTGTGTGGTTAGTAATGGTTCATTGCATATTCTTTAATACGATAATTTCATTAGAGTGGTTAGTTGAATCTGTAGTGGACTGTTGTTCAAGAGCTAATATTTTGCCTTTAACTTCCAGTAAGTTTCGACTAGTTAAAGTATCTAATACAGTACAAAGGATACTCCCTCCAAAATCAAACCAGGCTCATTTCTGCCTAATTAAAATTTTATGTGGCAAAAGCTTTAAAAAACAATAAATCTCTTGTGCATAATTAGCAAATGTAGACCCTATCTGCATTTTGGCTGTGATCAAGTTATTATACCAATATATACCCATTTTCAAAATTGTATCGTTACCCTTAACAGAACGAACTAGGTCACTTTGCTTCTTTACAGAATTGAACTGTTGCTGGATTTCACTCAGATTGTACTTGAGGACAAGTTTTGTATTACTTGTTGAAACTACCATGTCTGATCATGGTTCAAACAAAACACCTGTACTCTGCGGTACTATTACTAGAGCATTAGTAGAATAAGCTATCATAGCAAGCATTAGAATAAAAATGAACATGTTTAATTAGTTCTAAATACTAGAATTAACAATGAACATAAGATAAATGAGTTTCATGGGGTAACCTGTGAAATAAAAGTGTTAGTTTCACTTGTGCACTCGTGCAGTAGCTTCAATACTAAATTTTCACAACACATTCACATAAGCACATGGCTGAAATTGCACTCTCACACACTACACACGTTTAAACAAATTGTAGGGGTGTCTGGAACAAGAATTCTTGGAACGTGGCGATGCCTCGGCCTCAAAGCCTGGACTGCGACCTCACGATCCTCGCTTCCTGGGTTTGAGAACAGCAGGTCTGTCTCTCGGTCAGTCCTCATCGTCTTGCGACACTGCAGGAAATCTACCCAGAAATGGCTTTACACGATTGACATGAACGACAATCGAACGAAAGGGCAGCTGGAACTTAAGAGTGACTGGCGACAACACCTCCAAGACTGGATATGGTCCTTTCCAAAAGCTTTTAAACTTTTTTAATTGACTCTTCTTTAACACCACATTGCTCAGACACACAAGATCTCCAACTCGATACTGCGGCACTGCTGCTTGGTGGTCATGTTGTCTTGCTTGCTGAAGAAAGGATTGATGATTCCACTGTTCCACTCCCCTCCATGATTCCTTTAGCTTGCGTGCTAGATCCTTTACGTGTTCATTGCTGATTCTGGCAGTCGATCATGCAAAGTCCAAGGGTGAATGCATTCTTCTTCCATACGAGATCTCTATGGACTTAGGCTAGTTAAGCTGTGCATTTTGGCATTGTAACAACTTACCAAGTACAGTAAACAGACATCCCAATAGTCATGTTTGCTGCTCACATAATGGCTAACCATTTAATAATTGTTCTGTGGACGTCCTCGACGCTTCCATTTCCTTCAGGGTGTGCTGGTGTAGTCCTTAACTGAGTTATTTGTTGAGCTTACAAGTCTGTTTAAGTAATTCACTCATAAAATTCGTTCCTTGATCACTAATTGTACTTAATGCGATCCAAACTTAAGAATCCATTCCTTTATAAAAACTTTAGCTATGGTCTCAGCGCTCTGATCAGGTATTGGAATCATGAGAAGGTGTCTAGAGAAATGATCTAACATTGTCAACATGTACTTGTTTCCATATTTAGTCTTAGGCAACGGTCCTATGACATCTAGTCCTACTCATTAAAATGGTTCACTTGTTTCTGGCAGTTCTTGCAATAGCATTCTACTTTTTCCTACATTGTTCCATTTGTTACAGGAATCACATTGTGAAACAAACTCGAAAACGTCAGCTTTTCGACTCAGCCACCAAAGCATTTGAGCCATTTTGATATCTGTTGATTTTTTACTGCAATGTCCTGATAATAAAGAATCGTGTTGCCCTCTCTTGATTTGCTGTTTCATGCTCTCAGGAATAACTAGGCGGTTTCCTTTACTAGTGATTTTGTGCAGTAATCCATCTTTTTCGTCAAAACGTTGATCATTATTCCATAATTTGCATTGTGGATGTTCTTCTTGAGCCGCCTTTAACTCTTCTTCTCGACTTATTGTAACACAAACATTGACTTTTCGACTCATTGCATCAGCATTCAAATGTTGTTTACCAGTTTGGTGAATAACCTTAAATTGGTACTCACTCAGTCTTAATACCCATCTTGTTAATCTGGAACTTGGATCCTTCAAGCTAAATAACCATTTAAGTGCGGCATGATCTGTAATAACTGTAAATTCTCTTCCTGTTAAAAAACATCTGTTAGGTGTTATACCAAAAACCAAAGCACAAAGCTCCTTCTCAGTTGTAGCATAATTACATTCTGCTTTGTTTAATTGTCTGGATGTAAATGAGATTGGATGCTGATGACCATCAACTTCTTTAGACAAGATTGCACCTATGGCAAAATTGGATGCATCGGTTGAAAGAATAAAAGGGTTACTGAAATCAAGATAGGCTAACACTGGGGCTGTGGTTAGAGCAGTTTTAAGCTCATCCATTGCCTTTTTGCATTATGTTGACCAATTAAATGTGGCTCCTTTCTTCAGTAGCTGTGTAATTGGATTTGCTATATTCGCATAACTGGCTGTGAATCGCCTCTAGAAATTTGACAATCCCAAGAATGATTGTAGTTCTTTCAAATTCTATGGTTCAGGAAAATTCTTTACATCTTCAATTAATTTTGGATCAGGTCGAACACCTTCACTGGTTATAACATGACCAACATAGTTAACTTTAATTTGTGCAAAATGACGTTCATTTGTTGATAAAGACAGGTTTGCGTTTCTTATATGCTCAAAAACAGCTTGTAATCTCTCAGTATGCTGCTTCATGTTTTCACCAAAAATTATTACATCATCAAGGTAAACAATTTCTTCTGTTGGGGTGAGCTCTCATAAAACTGAATCCATCAGGTGTTGAAATGTAGCTGGAGCATGACGAAGTCCAAATGGCATACAAAGATACTTGTATACTCCTGTTGCTGTTACAAATGAAGTTTTTCCTTGATCATCTGGATGCACTCTTAACTGGTGATAACCACTTGTTAAATCACATACTGAAAAAATTCGACATCTGCCCAAGTAATCCAAGGTTACCACTAAATTTGGGGAAGGGTAAATGTCAGGTGTGGTCACAGCATTCAGGGATCGGTAATCAATGCAAAAATGGAACTGTGGTTTTCCTGAAATTGATTTCTATTTTACAATTACAACAGGCGAACACCACGGTGGGTCTGAGGGATCTCTTGGTTTTGTAATTCCGGCTTCTAACGGTTCATTAACCATATCTTCTACCAACTCTGACTAAATGGTATTCGGTAAGGTTTCTGTGTGATTGGGGCTGCATTCCCTGTATGAATGTGATGCTGGACTAAATGAGTGACAGGTAAATTTGTACGTTCTCGGAGTAAATCTGCATACTCCAGCAAAACAGGCACTAAAATCTTCTCTTCATCAACTGTCAAATGTTATATCTTTTGCCAAATCTTGCGCTTCAGTTCATTATTAATTTCGTCTCCTCATTGCAATTTTGCGGTACTGTTACAAAAATCTGTGTTTATAACTGCAGCATTTGTTGCCTCATCTGGAATCTGTATTACGTCATTTTTACTTATGCTCGACACTTCAGCAACTTTCCTTCCTTGTGGCAAAACAACATCCTCATTGCTCATATTCGTTATTGTAACTGGGACGTTTGCAACTATCTGTCTCACCATTGTAGCTACACCTACACTTCTAGTAACATAACAATGCATTTCTCGGATTGCTCAATTAATAACAAAGCTCCTTCCTTGCATTGGGGTGACTTAATTTCAATGTAAATTGTCTTTCCTGCTCACTTGGAAATTTACTGAGGCTGATCAATTTGAACATCGACTTGAACTGATGCATCGTTTGGGCGATCCATTCCCACGACGTCAGTATTGCAGCTCTTTTGAGGACGATTTGAAGTACGATTTCTTAGGCTGTAGTTACTACGGCCTAGTCTGATCTTTCTTTCTGTGACAAATATCTCTGCCTCGTGAGTGGACAAGAAATCAAATCCAAGTACACCATCATAATGCGTTTCGTTATTTGAAACTACTTGCACCCTTGCTGTGTATTTATCTTTATTTTTACCTCTATCTTGGCCTTGGCTAAGAATTAATTCTACAACTTCTCCATAGTTACGTAGCTTTCTTCCATTTAACACTAGCACTTTATATAATGGCGGTTTCAATTTATCCTGTTCTAGGATCGCTCAAATGTAAAATAAAAATCCATCACGGCCTTTCGTATTCTAGCCAAACTGGAGTAGACCAACCTGAATTCCAGTGTTGGATGTCCGTGCATAGTTGGAAGATGTTCACGCTGCCGCTGCTCGAAGTTCACATTGTACTGCGCCTCTTCAGGACTGTAGATTTTCCATAATTATCCCACTTCTGACACCACATTAATGAGGCCTGTGCTCCTGTGTCAATAAGTAGCTTGATGTTGCTCCCACGATATACAGCACCTATAACGAAGTCATTTTCGGTCTGATTATCGCTGGAACTAACAGGAATCACTGTCTCCGGCAAGGGGCGGATGGAGTGGTGGCCCGTACGTCCCTGTACTCGTTTAAAGATCTGTCAGATTGTCTGTTGTGCGATTACCTTTCTTGTTGTTGCGACAATCTCTCGAAACATGATCCTGCATCCCGCAATGATAGCAGATTCGATTGTCTTTACAATCCTTATGCTTTTGACCCAGCCTATTGCATCTGTAGCATTGTACAGTTGTGTTAAAAACTCTACGCTCTTGTTTCTGCATCTCATTCGGTCGCTTTAGTGCTTCAACGAAACCAACAGCTGATTCTACTGCTTCCTGAAACGTTTTACATCGCGCCAGTCTAACAGCTTTGCTTACTTCCTCTCTGTGCAACCCATGAATGAATGTGTCCAAGGCTCTCTGGTCGGCTTCGAACAGCTGATCTCGATTTTCATTTTCATCTTCTACTAACTCGTATGGTTGAGCGTTGATGTTTCGAATTCTGTCAGCAAACTGCTTGATAGATTAGTCTCGTCGCATTCGCAAACTGTGAAGCTGCTCTCTTTAAAATCTGATCGCGTTTTTACATTTAAATCTCTGAACAGCAATCGTTATAAACTCATTGTAATCTTCTGTTTTCACGCAAGTGGGCTCTGCGCTAATGAAATCTTGTGCTGCTCGCTGAATTCTTAATTTGGTAACAATTAACTTATCGGAATCTGTCCATGATCCTAACAGGGCGGCACCTTCAATTGTACGAAAAAACATTTTAACATCATCTTCGGGTTTCCCGCTAAACACTGGTACTGATGGCAATAGTGAAAAATTATTTATTGTAGTTGTACTTTTACTGCAAGAACTATCATTTGAAAAGTCTCTCAGAATGTTACGCTCGCTTCTTCCTGCTTTTAACTGCCGAATCTCTTCTTGCAATTCATTAATAACAGTTTATAGATCGACAACATTACTCTGACTGGATTACGACATTTCGTCTAATTTAACGCCATTGAGTCACTCAAATGTAAAATAAAAATCCATCACGGCCTTTCGTATTCTAGCCAAACCGGAGTAGACCAACCTGAATTCCAGCGTTGGATGTCCCTGCATAGTTGGAAGATGTTCACGCTGCTGCTGCTCGAAGTTCACATTGTACTGCGCCTCTTCAGGACTGTAGATTTTCCATAATTATCCCACTTCTGACACTACTTCTGTAAGGGGGTTAGTCTGTGTTGTTGACCCGGATGATGATTACACGAATATTTTGTCAGGATTTGTAAGCAGTGGGTCCTTGAAGTATGGCAATACGTGAACACGAGAAGTAAGTTTAAACAGTTTTATTAACAAAGACGGATTATAAAACACACACACTACATGCACCCATCATCACTGTGTCTGACATTCTAACATCGGCCAATTACAGTTGTATCGAAAGGCTCCATGGTGAGCTAAGAAAAGAGACATATTTACGCCCGAGGCCGCACTAGTTAATACTGTCTGCTGCAGACTGCCGCCAGTTGTGTACTCCCCATTGCAGTGTTGCCAGACGCGTGTCTACTGACCAAGCAAATTGTCTGCATTCCAGACAGGTCAGATGGCGAGTGCATGTTAATGCACTGTGCGCCTGCACGGAATCTGTAGACCCTTACATATACAAAAATAATAAACCTAATTGTGATGGAGAAACTATAGAAATTACTCTTAGTCAATACAGTTAGAAAAAATTAGGAAATTTTTTTCATTCAAAAAAATTCAAACATTCATATAAATGCAGATAAAATTTTGACTGAAGATGATGAAAAATTATAAGTGGATATAAAAGAAAATAATATTGCATGTGTGTTACTACTTAATAATCAAAACATTGAACCTAATAAAAAAACAGTTGCTGAAGATGTTCAAAAATCATTCCATTTGAATTAATCAATTTAAATTTTAATTTGGCTGAGGGAATGTTTGTTAAGCATAATGATCATTTGCATAGAGAAACTAATATTATTGCTTCACTGAAACCTAATTCTGAATTTGGTGGACCAATAATTTATGAGCAAATCATCCAATAAAATTACAATTTTTTATACAACTGATAATTTAGAAATAACTATAACTGATGAAATGATAATTTAATTGACTTAAATTCCTGTACCTTTTGTTAAGTGCGAACCAGAATATTCACTTGCCTTTTGTTAAGTGCTAACCAGAATATTCACTTGAAACAGACTGACTTAAAAGTCCAATAATTGCAATTTCTTTCTTGGAACTTCAAACAATTGAATTTGCTGAAGTGGATTACAAGGAAAAAGAAAATTTAAAATAGGGATTTCGAATTATTATTATTCTGGAGTATTTTACATCCCTTACTTTATTATTGTAATTTTCCAAAGTAATCGAAAAAATAATCAGTTACTTGGTCCTCTTTTATTTGATCATGTTAAATATATATATATATATATATATATATATATATATATATATATATATATTAAAAATGGAAGAACTGGAGGTTTACCACAAGAATTATGGAATCTTGAACCACCAAATAATTTCTTAACAAATTTTGATTCTGTCACGTTAGATATTTTAAAAGAATAAATCAACTAAATAGTGATATAAATGTAAGTCCATTCAATTTTATTCAAAATTATCCCTTTTATGTAGTTAATAGATCTAGAAGAATGAATGTTTTGGCTGTGCAATAAACAGCAGTGAAATGATGTGCATTATTTAATGGAATGATATAATTGCTTGTGTTATTATTATTCATGGTAAAAAGAATTTAACTTATGATTTACAACATAAAATGCTGACTGAAAATTTATAATTAAATAAATGAATGAAAAATTAGAAAAAATTAATGATCTTTTAACTTCATGTATTCATTTCCTTTAGAAATATTTTCAAAAAACTAGAGGAGATAAAATCTGGAAAACCGTTCCTGTCTTTAAATGTTTTAATTTTTTGCATTTCTTAATTTTTTTCTCTATAAACAAAAATGTTCAAGAATGGTAACATTGAAAATCTATTAACTGAACTTAAGATGTATAGTAATGGTTGTTCAGAAGTTATCTCAAAAGCTGAATTTGTACTAATTAAATTTGGTGATAAAATTTTATTACTTTTAGATGCAAAACATAAAATTGCTCCTCGAATCGTTATACTACAATCTTTAAAAAGGATAATGACCAATTAGATAAAATTGTGGGATAAAAATATATTTATTATGGTTAAAAAATATAAAAATTGACCTATACATTCTACTGAATCTGAATAATTCTTAAAAATTTTGTAATTTTCTTTTAATTAATTAAAAATTACCTTTACTATAGTTTTCTAAGTTCTTAAACAGTTCAAGTTCTTTGTCATTCATGTTTTCATTTTATTTACATAGAATATAGTTTTTTGATATAGGCAAATGAGATTTCTTGGTTGGGGAAAACTGCAAAATTAGATTCTTTGTATGCAACCTGGAAATTTTACTCGAAAATGTTCTTTGCACCAGATCTCTGTTAATTATAGCATTAGGGTGACTGCTGCACTACACTGCCCTACAACAATGTCTCTTCTTCCATATATATACATAGCTTCATCATTTAAAACTCAATTTTGAGTGTGACATTCTGCTTGATCTTTAGTCTTGGTATATATAACACAGCAGCCTTGGCAAGTGTCGTCTAACATATTTATTTCTTTACCAACACTTGCTAGTCTTTTTTCAAGCTTTCTTCCAGCGAAGTTGGAATGTGCAACTATATTGGCAGCTTGTCTGGAAGACTACCACAACCATGTGTGATGCCCTTTCTATGAGGCATGCTAAGATACTGCGAAGATAAAGTATTTACAAGCATTGTTATGTAGCATGTCTTTGATAACCAGCTACCTGTTGTGATGGAATGGAAATCCATGCTAACAAATAGTTGCCTTATTTCCTTGATGTCTCACACCACATACTTCAATAAACACAACTAATAGAGAACTTCTCTCTACCCATTAAGTGCAGAAGCTGTGAACTAACGAAAGTTACCTCTTCTTCTTCTCATGGCATCACAAATGTATGTGAGCTCCATTCTGCCGTCCCCAGAACGGTTCTCTGCCTTCCTTGGAGAGATTTTATATCCACTGCTTTTGGTGCCTTTCTCATTGTTTTCATTCCAAAGCCTTTTTAGCCATTCTTCCAGGATTCACATTAAGCACATGTTCAGCCCACATTATTCTCCCTCTTTTTATTATTCTTATAATGTCCGCTCCATGCATAAGGCAGTCCAAATCTGTATTCGCTTTAGATATCCAGAAACCACTATTATCCTCAAATGCTTCATAAATTTAGTGCAGAACCCTTCTTTGAAATATCCTGACCTTTAACTCATCAGTACTTGTTACTTCTGGTATCCTTTAAGACATGTGTTCTTGGATGCGCCTGCTGCACCTCAGATACTGTGAAAATCTCAACAAACTCTTTTCGTGGATATTTCTAGAATGCTGTCAAGTATTTGAAAATATGGAAGAGAACACCTACATTAAATTTATGTTTGCGAGATTCCAGTATTTTAAAATGACTTCATATCATGTTTAGAAGTCTGTTATCATGAATGTCAATTGGCCTCATTTTATTGTTCAATGTATGGTTCTGTTACACTGATCAGTTGTTTGTGTGAATATATCAGTTCATTTGCATGAACTATGAAGATTCATATGGATCGACATTTTAGATTTTATCATTGTGTTAAGATGTTCCACAATACTTGCTTTCATCTGGAGTGTTGAATAGTGGTGTGTACCATACTTCCCCAGTACCACCATGAAAAATCTATTACAAAAGTCACCACCATGATTGATTTGAAGGTTTATCGGAAAGCGATTCGTTTCTCTCTATAGTATCTGATCTATCATCTGTGCAACTACCATTTCCATTTTTGCAAATTTTGCTTTCATGTCTATAACTCCTAAAATGCATTTAAAGTAAATATCTGCCTGTTAGCTTTATATTTTGACATGTCTACACAGGAATGTTTTGCATGTTGGTTTGTGTAATTCTCAAACCACCACCTCCATAGATCATAATTCGATAACATGCCACTTTATCATACCCAAAATGATTGAAATGATTTCGTTCAAATGACTGGTATTTCTGGCAGTGATCGATATTATGGGAAGATTTCATCATTCTACAATTTCATTGTGGTTATCATAATATATATACTCCTGAGATCAATGTACTTGTCATACTGGATGTCAATAACACAGTCAGGATAATGCTCAAAAGCTGGTTTCTTAATGTTTTTATTTATTACTTTGAGGGTTTTCTATCCATACTTGGGGTACTGTTTATTTTATGTACATTGATAATACATAGCATTTCTCTACATATTTTTAAGGTTTACTTTAAATACATATCATGTTTCGCAGTTGTTAAGGAAATTAGGCTCAATAAACCAGTTTTACTTCCAAATTCTCTGGCCATGATCCATATAGTGTGATTGGGTACACTTATGAATGTAGTGTCCAGCATGTGGGTACTTCCCTGCTAACACCAAACTTTTCTTTTCTGTCATTTATGTTGCCATTCTGAAAGAATCGTTCTAGAGTTAAAATGCAGCTACATCTACGTCTAGTTACACACTCCACAAGCCACCATAAAGTGCATGCTGGAGGGCGCCCTGTACAACTCCTAGCCATTTCCTGTTCTGTTCCACTCACAAACAGAGCGAGAGAGAAATAAATGTCTTTATGCCACCATACACAAAGTTACCATGGTGATTCCACTCCAGAAACACTCAAATTTCGTTTTGGTATGTTGAATGCTAGTTTCGAATTTTGAGTTAACATATCAAATACATGTTTCTCCTTGAGCATTCATATCCCTGAGACACAATCACTCTGAATTATGTGTTGACTTACAGACAGCTGTTCTAGCTGAATATGTGGCATGCAACAGAATTTATGCATAGAGTAATCTTTTCAGGATGGGATTATACAGCCAACTGGTTGGCTGTATAATCCTATGCTGAAACTAATATATTGTTGCTGAGAGACAGCCATATTTTTCAAAATTGCTTACTGTAATGTATATTGGTGGAGTTACCTTATGTGATCAAAAGTATCGGGACACACCCAAAAACATACGTTTTTCATATTAGGTGCATTGTGCTGCCACCTATTGGCAGGTACTCCATATCAGTGACCTCAGTGGTTATTAGACATCATGAGAGAGCATGAAATCCAAGTTTTCTCACCTCCCACCTGACTGTCATTGTACTTGCACTGGATCTTGATGCAGTTTGGAATTTCTGTGTGATGGTCTGGATAGGTGTCTGCCTATTACACATTAGGACCCTCTTCAACTGCCGGCAGTCTCTGTCAGTCAACAGTCGAGGTCGGCCTGTACGCTTTTGTGCTGTACATGTCCCTTCACGTTTCCACTTCACTCACCGGAAACAGTGGACATAGGGACGTTTAGGAGTGTGGAAATCTTGCGTACAGACGTGTGGCAGATGTGACACCCAGTCACCTGACCTCGTTAAAAGTCCGTGAGTTCTGCGGAGTGCCCCATTCTGCTCCTTTATGACAAGGTGCACCGATATACTGATACAATAATCACTGCGGAACTGTTCCACTGCTGGACCTAGAACATAATGCTGTAAAATGTGTCCTTATCCTTAGGCATTTACCGTTTTCGTAAACGCAAAATGGGGACCACACATTAACCATGAAAAACCGTGAAAAACTCCGCAATTCACTGTTGACAGTATACCTAATGGGAGGTAACGTTGTCCAGAACGCTCTGCAGTCAACTGCCAACCCCAAACACTTCCATCGGATTGCCACAAGGAATAGCGTGTGTCGTCGCTCCGAAACACTTCTTTCCAGTCATCCACTGTCCAGTGGTGTCTCTCTCTATGCCATTTCATGCATCGCTTAGCACAGACGACACGACAGTTTGGCTTTAGAGGAGTTGCCCGACCATTGACCCCACTTTTTTTGACTCCCTATGCATAGTCATTCTGACTGCTGCACTTCTGTTTCCTTCCGCTAATTTCGTGCGATTTTTATAAGTACCCTCCGCAATGCTCGACAGTCCCTGTTCATTAGTACATGAGGTGTCCACCCCTGGTAGCTGAGTGGTCAGTGCGACAGACTGTCAATCCAAAGGGCCCGGGTTCGATTCCCGGCTGGGTCGGAGATTTTCTCCGCCCAGGGACTGGGTGTTGTGTTGTCCTAATCATCATCATCATTTCATCCCCATCGACGCGCAAGTCGCCGAAGTGGCGTCAAATCGAAAGACTTGCACCAGGCGAACGGTCTACCCGACGGGAGGCCCTCGTCACACGACATTTCATTTCAGTACATGAGGTCACCTGGTCTTGGTTTTGCTGTGGTTGTTCCTTCGCATTTCGACCTCACAAACACATCACCTACAATGGACTTGGGCAGCTGTAGAAGAGTTGAAATGTCCCTGAAGAATTTCTTATCCATGTGACATCCTACAACTAGTTCACAATCGCAATCACAAAGTTCTCTCGACCAATCCATTCTGATGTTACTGTTTCTCTTCCACAATACGATAATTCTCACCTCCTTTTCTGCTGGCAGGCCTGCTGCTCGAATCACCTAAAATTTGCGCCGCAGAAATTGTGGAAATGAAAAGAGCTATTGATGTGCGGTTCTCATAGAATGGATGGTAGTCAGAGGCTGTTGACATTAACATAGTAAAATTAAGGTGAATTAGAATGTCAGTGGTGTTTGTTGCTGGACTTAAGTGCAAGTTGTTTAGGAGATATCGCCATTTTGAACATTTTCGACATTGACACTTGTTTGTTCATTTCAACCCGTATAGTTGCTAGGTACGATGTTGTCAGGTTTCCTTACAGTGTACTCGTACGTTCCTTGAGTGCACTGCGTCTTGCTAGTCAGTTAGTGCGAAACAGTCCAAGTAGCAGGTCGTGAGTGGACGATGGGATGTACCATTGCAGAAAAAGCTCATGGTATATGGAGAGTGGAGGAGGAATGCATATCTTTCTTGCACAGTGTCTGAAGCAAGATATCCCAAAAGAGTCTATAGATAACAAGTATGGCCAGGTAAACCGCCAAAACATGTGCTACTGGTCTGTTGACAATCCCCATTGGTGGAACATCAGCATCCACACAATGTAAAATGTGGTGAGGGATAATGAACCGTCAACTTCTCGGGCCATGTTTCATAAACGAAACACTGAATGTGAGCAAGTATGCAGTCTCCAAACAGGCCATCTCCCGCGGATGCTAGAAAAAGTTCCTCTGCTGATTAGGAGGAGGAACCTGTGGTAGCAACATAATGGCTGTCCAGCTCATAGTGCATGAAAAACAACAGCATGTCTTCATGAATTGTTTAAAAATCATTGGATTGGACTCAGAAGGCCATTCCCCGGATTTGACACCTGTAGACTTTTCTCTGTGGGAAAGACGCTATCTACAAGGCCATACCATTACATCCGATGATATACAATGGCGTATTAGTGCAACCTGCTTTGGACATCTCTGCTGAAATGCTACCATATGTGCAGCAGTCGTTTCATACCACGCTGGAAGCGTCCTTTGCCACTGTCAGTGCCCATTTTGGATAAGACCTGTAATGTTCAGTTGTCTTGTTACCAGTCAGAATTCACATAACTACTGTATGCATTGTATTGTTCTTTAGTATATGGTACCACAGGTATTATAGAAGTGTCAGTATAGGATCTTTTCAAAACACGATATCTCGAAAACGTCTCGCATTAGAATGCAAAAAATACACTTTGTAAGTATTATTATGAACTGTTGCTTGGCTAACAATTCGAGCTCTCGATTACAAATCCACTCCGTAGAAAACACAGGTCAATAGCACTTTCTATTTCTACAATATTTGTTGTGCAAGCTTTAGGAGATTCAGACTACATATGCATACACACATACAATACACACACACACACACACACACACACACACACACACACACACACACAGGGTCGTCCATTGATAGTGACCGGGCCAAATATCTCACGAAATAAGAATCAAACGAAAAAACTACAAAGAACGAAACTCGTCTAGCTTGAATGGGGAAACCAGATGGCGCTATGGTTGGCCCGCTAGATGGCGATGCCAGAGGTCAACCTAATATCAACTGCGTTTTTTAAAATAGGAACCCTCATTTTTTATTACATATTCGTGTAGTACGTAAAGAAATATGAATGTTTTAGTTGGACCACTTTTTTCGCTTTGTGATAGATGGTGTTTTAATAGTCACAAACATATGGCTCACAATTTTAGACGAACATCTGGTAACAGGTAGCTTTTTAAATTAAAATACAGAGCGTAGGTACGTCTGAACGTTTTATTTCGGTTGTTCCAATGTGATACATGTACCTTCGTGAACTTATCATTTCTGAGAACGCATGCTGTTACAACGTGATTACCTGTAAATATAGGATTCTCGAACATATTCTCAGTTAGAATATAATGAATTTCCTTGAGACAGAGAAGTTGCTGTCCATGCATCAGCACGGCTTTACAAAGCATCGCTCCTGCGAAACGCAACTCGCCCTTTTTTCACATGATATCTTGCGAACCATGGATGACTTGACTTTCGGAAAGCGTTTGACTCAGTGCCCCACTGCAGACCTCTAACTAAGGTACGAGCATATGGGATTGGTTCCCAAGTATGTGAGTGGCTCGAAGACTTCTTAAGTAATAGAACCCAGTACGTTGTCCTCGATGGTGAGTGTTCATCGGAGGTGAGGGTACTATCTGAAGTGCGCCAGGGATGTGTGGTAGGTCCGCTGTCGTTTTCTACCTAAATAAATGATCTTTTGGATAGGGTAGATAGCAATGTGCGGCTGTTTGTTGATGATGCTGTGGTGTGCGGGAAGGTGTCGTCGTTGAGTGACTGTAGGAGGATACAAAATGACTTGGACAGGATTTGTGATTGGTGTAAAGAATGGCAGCTAACTCTAAATATAGATAAATGTAAATTAATGCAGATGAAGAGGAAGAGAATCCCATAATGTTTGAACACTCCACTAGTAGTGTAGCGCTTGACACAGTCACGTCGATTAAATATTTGGGTGTAACATTGCAGAGCGATATGAAGTGGGACAAGCATGTAATGGAAGTTGTGGGGAAGGCGGATGGTCGTCTTCAGTTCATTGGTAGAATTTTGGGAAGATGTGGTTCATCTGTAAATGAGACAGCTTATAGAACGCTGGTACGACCTATTCTTGAGTACTGCTCGAGCGTTTGGGATCCCTATCAGGTCAGATTGAGGGAGGACATAGAAGCAATTCAGAGGCGGGTTGCTAGATTTGTTACTGGTAGGTTTGATCATCATGCGAGTGTTAGGGAAATGCTTCAGGAACTCGGGTGGGAGTCTCTAGAGGAAAGGAGGCGTTCTTTTCGTGAATCGCTACTGATGAAATTTAGAGAACCAGCATTTGAGGCTGACTGCAGTACAATTTTACTGCCGCCAACTTACGTTTCGCGGAAAGACCACAAAGATAAGATAAGAGAGATTAGGGCTCGTACAGAGGCATATAGGCAGTCATTTTTCCCTCGCTCTTTTTGGGAGTGGAACAGGGAGAGAAGATGCTAGTTTCTCCGCCACGAACGGTATGGTGGATTGCGAGTATGTGTGTAGATGTAGAAATACCACATTAATGCAAAAAATGCTCAAAATGATATCCGTTAACCTCAATGCATTTGGCAATACGTGTAACGACATTCCTCTCAATTTTAATGTTAGTGTGGCCTACACTGTGTAAACTGTGTATATATTGCATTATAAAGTTATTATTGTTTATGTTTTGGGATGACTAGAGAGGATGACTGTGTGACCTATCGTGATGACATATAGCTTGAGTACATGGATAATGCTGAGCGATTTTTTACGTGGAAAGTTATATGCGCTATAGATACTGAGGCGTAATCGGCAAGAGGAGAGATTAACTGTACATTATCCGGTGTCAGAATGTAGCAGCAATGGTAGTATTTAATTTTAGTTAAACTGGTAAATATCTTCCTCGCTTCCAACATTCTTGTGAATCTCAACATTTGCGTGTTTAACTGTCAGTGCAATTTGTTGATCTGTGCAAAACAACGACAGAAAGTCCCAGAAAGAAAAGGCGTATGGTGCTTCGATGCCAGCTGCATCACTAATTCGGCATCTAAATTCGATAAGTGCCAATCAGAGTGCTCGATTGATTGTGGTGGGATATAGGAGGGAACGTTTGCATATATTGAGAGCTGCAAGGCTACCAAGTTAGGAGCGTTGGGAAGAGCGCGTTCGATGTTATTTTCGCAAACAGGTTCTGTCATGGGAAGAATTTCCGTGCACAGAAACTGAGACATTTAGAAATCGAGCGTTAACTATTTCTGGGACATTATAAACTTTCTGCGAGGTTGACTTGGGTGTTATTTTTTTACAGTGCCGTGTGACGTAAGAATAAAGTTGAGAACGATTTAGATGGCGAGTCGTCACTTATGGTCCATTAGAATCACTAAGGGGAAAGCAGGTTCTGCTATTGTTGAATGGAGTTCTGCAGTGTCTTCGCCAGACTGCAGTTAGAGTGAGGGTAGCTAGGAACATCCCACGCGCGCGGTTCTGCTTGGATTGCACGCTATGTAAATAAGCCCTCGGTCACTAACGGCGCCTACATACAACTTTGGCCAGCTTTCGGCTGCAGGTCGCGGTTGCGCTCCTGCTCGACCACGTCAGCACATGTGTGTAGGTGAACACGTATTTGGATAGGAATTTCTCAGGTGTCACGTACGAATGGGGGTGCCGCCACCTCATGCTTGCAGAAGCCAAGCAGGGCTGTGATCGGTTAGACATCTGAGGGATACATCACTTATCGCTACCTCCTGTCTACTCTAATGGACAGGGCGTGGTGGACTGTGCTTGCGCACGTTAATTGCATTATTTCGGGAGCGGGTCTGCAGGCCATGATATGCGCTATTTGGACAGTTTACGAGTACTTAGTGTGTGTACACATCACTGTGCTATATTATTTAGGAGCAGTTTGCAGGTATGTACTGAAATTATTTCGGAAAATTGGGTGTTGTTTGCGTGTCTGCAGAGTGTGTATTGTGACGCCAAGCACATTAGGGTGGATGCTTTGTATCAGTGTGATAGATATACTCTACGATTAAATAAGTTGTTTGAAAATAAATAGATTGCATTCCATCCTTGCTCTCCCCAGCAGCCCAGAGTAGGCTGAGTGGTTTTCACACCATTTTCCCTCACCATCTTGGTTTACATCACGAAAAGGATGACAGCGTCCGCTGCTGGTGGTACTGAGAACTAGACCTCGTGGAGAACACATTGTTTGCCGCTATCAGGGATAAATGTACTTGTGTCATCAGCTGGTGTCACGGAGGCGTCCTCTGGTGGTGATGAACTGTACTAAGACAGTTGGGGTCTGGAGCTCGTGGTGAACGCATTAGGTGATGCCATCTTAGATTACGGTACTGGCGTCTTCACCTAATGTCACTACAGGCGTCCTCTAGTGGCACAGATATGAACTAAGTCAGTTGGGCTCTGGACTCAGTGGCGAATATACTGGGTGGTGGTGCAGCCTCTAATTCCTTAAATAAAGGCTGGTGTATGATTTCGATAGTTGACGATTAGAAAGCAGAGTCTTTTAGATGGATTATTATTGTTTAAGAGTTCTTTGGCTGAATGGTATTGCATTATTTACATGTCCGCATGTCTGTAGGCTGTGCAATTGGTTATTTTTTACTGTTTACAATTAGCAAGCGTGTGTGTCCACAATCTTATACATGAGTTATGTAGGAATAGTTTGCAGGTCTGTATGCTGTGGGAACTATCAGAGCATGTGTTCTGTGATAAATATACTCCGTCCCTAAATAAATTGCCCCCAAATAAATAAAGTACATTCCTTCCTCTCTCCATCAGCCTAGTGCAGGCTGAGTCCTTTTACCAGCAACCCATAGGAAGAGGTGGCGGCCTGGTGAATTAGGTTAATGGTGGTGGTGAGCTTCGTTTGCAACAATTTTCTTACTTTGGTAGCGAAAGCAGAAGTGACCTTTTTTTTACTGTCAGAATTCAAACTTGGCGCCAGTTCGTAGGAGGAAGTGGCGGTCCGGTGGCTGAGGTTAGTACAAGTGTCCTTTCTTTTCCACAATTTTCTTACGTTCGTAGCGAAAGCGCAAGTGACCTATCTTCCCGCGATTTTCTTAGGTGTGATGCATTATCATGTTGGAATTTGAACCTCCCGCCATTTTTCTGGGCAAGGGGGACGTGGCACTTTCCCGCCAAAATTCAAACTTCCCGCCAAAATCTACCGTCTTGGATGATGTCACTGGGGGTGTGTCTGTGACATCACGGGCGCCATCTTGGATAATCGTTCTTTGTGCTAGAATGCAGGTTGGGGTTAGGTGACGTCATCGACGCCATCTTGGATAACGGTACTTTGTGCTAGAACACAGGTTGTTCCAATACTGTCATAAACACAGAGATGTTTGAAAATGGTTGCATTATGCATGACGTTTTAATTTCCTTTTCAGGTAGCCGAAGTGATGTTGTATATATTTTTTCTTTGTTAAACATTTCATTTGCATATGACAGCAAGCATTTACATAGAGTAATGTGTACTAGGACACACGTCACAGTCAGTTACTCTATCCTGTCAACAAGGTCTCTTGGTCTCTTTCACTTGTGGGGTGCAGTGTGGCCACATGTCCTGGAAGTCTCCATCAGAATATCTCCTTGTTATCGGGAGTTTACATTCGCATAATGAAGCCATTTAACATTATTTTGTCTCTGATAAACATTTCATCAGCGAAGTAAAAAGCTTCACTTACTTGAGGCACAGTTCAGAGACACTGTCAGTTGGTAATCAGTCAGTGATGCTCTCCACTTGTTTGTGCTGTGATGCAGTTGTTTATAGCGCATAATTATATATGTGTGCACTAAATTCTTAAGACTTTCAGAATTTCGAATGTTTTATTGCCAGCACGCTGAATTATATGTGCTTTTTTAAAACTTTGGTGGCAGATCGTGTGTTTTGTATGGGCATCATAGATTTTATTGCAGCCTCAGAGAAGTTATGTACGTAATCTCAAGGTATCTCGTCGTTTGTGAAACTCAGTGGTGACGATGCTGCTATTTAGAACATGATACGTCAATATTTGTGAACTTTACAACTACTCAGATAGAAGCAGAAGTGAAGTAATTAAACAAAATCATGAATGATAAACTATAGAAGGCTTTAAAGTGCCAGGTACTGAGAATTACTTCTTGCACTTGTGTGCTCTTGTGGGTCCAAGCGGTGGATTCTGTACATTTCTGTTGTTTATGTAATAGTATTTATTCAAATATTTGCAATGCTGTCTTGACGGCTGTTTTGGTCACAATTCATGTGAGAGCAATAGCTTTTATTACTAATCCAGATTTGCAGAGTAAACATATACTGAACTTACGCCCTGTGAGTTTCACTTTGGTAAGGTTGTTTATTATAGTTAAAATGGTTCAAATGGCTCTGAGCACTATGGGACTCAACTTCTGAGGTCATCAGTCTCCTAGAACTTAGAACTACTTAAACCTAACTTACCTAAGGGCATCACACACATCCATGCCCGAGGCAGGATTCGAACCTGCGAGTTTATTATAGTACTGAGGTGAATATTCATGAGTGGATATGCATGCATGATAATGTTTTAATGGTGGTTGGATGTTTCATTAGCTCAGATAACATCTAATATATTTATGAGATTATTACTTCAGTCGGCGATGCTAGATGTGAGGTCAGCTCATTACCCAATAGCCAGTTTATTTTTTTTAGGAACATTTATCAGATCTCAGATACTTACATTTCTCAGACTGCAGCTCGTCGTGGTGTTGGACACTGCGTAGGAATGGCACTAGAACATACGTGGTCAGCTTTCCCGGAGAGAGACGACCTTCGTCCCCCTCCAGAAATAATGAAAAGGCTACACACTGGCCATCAGTATGGCTGTAGTGCTCATTGCGCAGGGAAGGCAGTACAACACATAGAACTAGGAAAGGACTTTGTATTGTGTGACAGGTTTGACAGTGTGAAGGTAATTTATAACTACTCTGACAGTATATATACGAGGGTTATTCCAAAAGTAAGGTCCGATTGATTGCCAAATTGAAACCACAGTGAACATCAGAAATGTTTTACTTGTAACAATTAGCTACACCTTTCAGCTACTTCTCTACGTAGTCGCCGTTCTGACTTAGACTTTTGTCATAGCGTTGTACCAACTTTTCAATAGCCTCATCATAGAAGGCAGCCGCCAGTGCTTTCCGCCAATTCTCCACCCTGGCCTACACCTCGTTGTCTGTGTCAAAATGTTGTCTTCAAAGACAGCGGTTCATGTGACCAGAGATGAAACTCAGGGAGAGACAATTGCGGACTGTATTGTGGGTAATCTCACATTTCCATTTGAAAACGATGCAGGAGCATCTTCATTGCCCCTGCAGAATGCGGCTGAGAATTGTCGTGAAGACGAAACAGCACGACAGTTATGTAATGTTGGCTGCATAGCTTCAGGCGAAATCTCTCACCAGGCCCTCGTACTTGGCGGCAGACACTATTTTCTAGACATCTTTACGCACTCACTGCGAGCTCAGAAATGAGAAGAGCGACGTGATGCTAACTGGGGCTATACTAGAGACACTACCCAACACATCTGTGCAAAGCTTTATCGGATTTTCATAGTCGTTTCCATTTCGCGACCGATCGGACCTTACTTTTGGAATAACCCTCGTATATAGCTTTAAAACAGATGTTTTGTTAACATTTGAATTAGAAATTACAGTACGTTGAAAGGAATATTCAGTGCAAAATCAGCCATAAAACTCTGCTGTTGGCCGAATAATGATGTCGTGAACCTGAAACAGAGTAAACATTTTAGTTAAGAGGAGAAGTAGGGAAGAAAGTAAAAGGTTGGTACATAAGTTTGTAGCGTTTTTCCATAGTTTTAGTAAACGCAACAGATACATATAACAGAGACTTTAGTCATCAATAATATGTTCTTCTTCACTTTGTACAACGTTCTGCGAGTGCAGGAGTAACTTTTTGATTCCACGACTATAGATGTCACGTGATTTTCGTATCAGCGCACACTCCGCTGTAGAGTGAAAATTTCATTCTAGAAACATCCCCCAGGCTGTGACTAAGCCATGTCTCTGCAATATCCTTTCTTCCAGGAGGTTCGGAGGAGAGCTTCTGTAAAGTTTGGAAGGTAGGAGACGAGATACTGGCAGAAATAAAGCTGTGAGGACGGGGCGTGCTTGGGTAGCTCAGTTGGTAGAGCACTTGCCCGTGAAAGGCAAAGGTCCCGAGTTCGAGTCTCGGTCCGGCACTCAGTTTTAATCTGCCAGGAAGTTTCCTTCAAGGTTGTTCCATAGAGAGTGAAAGTGTGAGGACGCAAGGCCAGGTGAATAACGTGGGTACGAAATGACTTCCCAGCCCAATTCCTGAATAGTGTTTTTTTTAAATTTTTTTTAATGTTACTTACCCCCATGAACCATGGACCTTGCCGTTGGTGGGGAGGCTTGCGTGCCTCAGCGATACAGATAGCCGTACCGTAGGTGCAACCACAACGGAAGGGTATCTGTTGAGAGGCCAGGCAAACGCTTGGTTCCTGAAGAGGGGCGGGAGCCTTTTCAGATCTGGCCTTGTAACACTAACCAAAACAGCCTCGCTGTGCTGGTACTGTGAACGGTTGAAAGCAAAGGGAAACTACAGCCGTAATTTTTCCCGAGGGCATGCAGCTTTACTGTATGGTTAATGATGATGGCGTCCTCTTGGGTAAAATATTCCAGAGACAAAATAGTCCCCCATTCGGATCTCCGGGAGGGGACTACTCAGAGGACGTCGTTATCAGGAGAAAGAAAGCTGGCGTTCTACGGATCGGAGCGTGGAATGTCAGATCCCTTAATCGGGCAGGTAGGTTAGAAAATTTAAAAAGGGAAATGGATAGGTTAAAGTTAGATATAGTGGGAATTACTGAAGTTCGGTGGCAGAAGGAACAAGACTTCTGGTCAGGTGAATACAGGGTTATAAATACAAAATCAAATAGGGGTAATGCAGGAGTAGGTTTAATAATGAATAAAAAAAATAGGAATGCGGGTAAGCTACTACAAACAGCATAGTGAACGCATTATTGTGGCCAAGACAGACACGAAACCCACGTCTACTACAGTAGTACACGTTTATATGCCAACTAGCTCTGCAGATGACGAAGAAATTGAAGAAATGTATGACGAAATAAAAGAAATTATTCAGATAGTGAAGGGAGACAAAAATTTAATAGTCATGGGTGACTGGAATTCGGTAGTAGGAAAAGGGAGAGAAGGAAACGTAGTAGGTGAATATGGATTGGGGCTAAGAAATGAAAGAGGAAGCCGCCTGGTAGAATTTTGCACAGAGCACAAATTAATCTTGGTTCAAGAATCATAAAAGAAGGTTGTATACATGGAAGAAGCCTGGAGATACTGACAGATTTCAGATAGATTATATAATGGTAAGACAGAGATTTAGGAACCAGGTTTTAAATTGTAAGACATTTCCAGGGGCAGATATGGACTGTGACCACAATCTATTGGTTATGAACTGTAGATTAAAACTGAAGAAACTGCAAAAAGGTGGGAAGTTAAGGAGATGGGATCTGGATAAACTGACTAAACCAGAGGTTGTATAGAGTCTCAGAGAGAGCGTAAGGGAACAAATGGCAGGAATGGGAGAAAGAAATACAGTAGAAGAAGAATGGGTAGCTTTGAGGGATGAAGTAGTGAAGGCAGCAGAGGATCAAGTAGGTAAAAAGACGAGGGCTAGTAGAAATCCTTGGGTAACAGAAGAAATATTGAATTTAATTGATGAAAGGAGAAAATATAAAAATGCAGTAAATGAAGCAGGCAAAATGGAATACAAACGTCTCAAAAATGAGATCGACAGGAAGTGCAAAATGGCTAAGCAGGGATGGCTACAGGGTAAATGTAAGGATGTAGAGGCTTATCTCACTAGGGGTAAGATAGATACTGCCTACAGGAAAATAAAAGAGACCTTTGGAGAAAAGAGAACCACTTGTATGAATATTAAGAGCTCAGATGGAAACCCAGTTCTAAGCAAAGAAGGGAATGCAGAAAGGTGGAAGGAGTATATAGAGGGTCTATACAAGGGTGATGTACTTGAGGACAATATTATGGAAATGGAAGAGGATGTAGATGAAGATGAAGTGGGAGATATGATACTGCGTGAAGAGTTTGACAGAGCACTGAAAGACCTGAGTCGAAACTAGGCCCCGGGAGTAGACAACATTCCATTAGAAGTACTGACGGCCTTGGGAGAGCCAGTCCTGACAAATCTCTTCCATCTGGTGAGCAAGATGTATGAGACTGGCGAAATACCCTCAGACTTCAAGAAGAATATAATAATTCCAATCCCAAAGAAAGCAGGTGTTGACAGGTGTGAAAATTACCGAACTATCAGTTTAGTAAGTCACGGCTGCAAAATACTAACGCGAATTCTTTACAGACGAATGGAAAAACAAGTAGAAGCCAACCTAGGGGAAGATCAGTTTGGATTCCGTAGAAATTTGGAACACGTGAGGCAATACTAACCCTACGACTTATCTTAGAAGCTAGGTTAAGGAAAGGCAAACCTACGTTTCTAGCATTTGTAGACTTAGAGAAAGCTTTTAACAATGTTGACTGGAATACACACTTTCAAATTTTGAAGGTGGCAGGGGTAAAATACAGGGAGTAAAAGTCTATTTACAATTTATATAGAAACCAAATGGCAGTTATAAGAGTTGAGGGGCACGAAAGGGAAGCAGTGGTTGGGAAGGGAGTGAGACAGGGTTGTAGCCTCTCCCCGATGTTATTCAATCTGTATATTGAGCAAGCAGTGAAGGAAACAAAAGAAAAATTCGGAGTAGGTAATAAAATCCATGGAGAAGAAATAAAAACTTTGAGGTTCGCCGATGACATTGTAATTCTGTCAGAGACAGCAAAGGACTTGGAGGAGCAGTTGAATGGAATGGATAGTGTCTTGAAAGGAGGGTATAAGATGAACATCAAGAAAAGCAAAACGAGGATAATGGAATGTAGTCGAATTAAGTCGGGTGATGCTGAGGGAATTAGATTAGGAAATGAGACGCTTAAAGTAGTAAAGGAGTTTTGCTATTTGGGGAGCAAAATAACTGATTATGGTCAAAGTAGAGAGGATATAAAATGTAGACTGGCAATGTCAAGGAAAGCGTTTCTGAAGAAGAAAAATTTGTTAACATCGAGTATAGATTTAAATGTCAGGAAGTCGTTTCTGAAAGTATTTGTATGGAGTGTAGCCATGTATGGAAGTGAAACGTGGACGATAAATAGTTTAGACAAGAAGAGAATAGAAGCTTTCGAAATGTGGTGCTACAGAAGAATGCTGAAGATTAGATGGGTAGATCACATAACTAATGAGGAGGTGTTGAATAGGATTGGGGAGAAGAGAAGTTTGTGGCACAACTTGACTAGAAGAAGGGATCGGTTGGTAGGACATGTTCTGAGGCAAGGGATCACCAATTTAGTATTGGAGGGCAGCGTAGAGGGTAAAAATCGTAGAGGGAGACCAAGAGATGAATACACCAAGCAGTTTCAGAAGGATGTAGGTTGCAGCAGGTACTGGGAGATGAAGAAGCTTGCACAGGATAGAGTAGCAAGGAGAGCTGCATCAAACCAGTCTCAGGACTGAAGACCACAACAACAACAACAACAATGTTACTTCATGCAGTCTTCCTGGTCATTGTTCTTGGACTGCATCTGAAAGACGCCTCAGTTGTTTTGTTGACAAAAAATGACAGCAATGATCATTGCACCTCGTAGTACACCACACCATTGTTTTCGTAGCTGCTCCGACGTGGCACGCCGTTCCACGCGCACCTGACAGACCCAAAGGCACACGATACACGCGGCTGCAATAAGCCGCGAGATGCTGCTCCGAAGTTAGTCAACTGCGGTGGTGCACATGCTGCAAATCATCGTCACTCCAGCTGTACCAAGAATTGGAGCAAGCAGAACAAGAAGACTGAGGCCGCTAAACCTGAGGAAGTGGGCCAACGAGACAAGGCGCCCGCCCCGCCACCTGTCCAAGAGGGGGAAGTGGGCCGCGCCGCCGCCAAGAAGACGACTACGATAGTTTGCGTGAATCGTTACAGAAAGCCACGATCAAATCCGCCATGGTGGAGGAGAGGGTGGCACTGAGGGAGGAATTGTAAGAGGCGTGCCGTCAGGTGTGGCAAGTGACGGAAGCCTTGATCCTTGCGACTCGCAAAGAAGAGGCGTCGACCCCCACCAGGAAGGCGGTAGGCGCGGAAACGCAGACGACCGCCTCTCTGGCAGATGCGAAACCGCAGGTTGCTGGAGAGGTGGTCGAGGAGACGGAGGAGACGGCACAGCAGCCGGAAGAAGAGGACGAAGAAGCCACACAAGTCGCTGCTACCGTTGCTATGGTTGAAGAAGAGGCTGCCAAACGCGACCACCTGCCTCTGACAGACAACTCGCAAGCCGCTAAGATGGTGATGGACATGTTAGTGGAGTTGCTGCGAGATGGTACGTATCCGTACCTCAACTTCCCATACCCCTTTAGCCCCTCCTGATGCTCCCAAACCCACCAACCGCATATCTTCGCTTGGGCAGCCGCAAACCTGCACAACATCGTTTCTAAGAAAGACCTAGCCCCAATCAATTCTCATCCCATCTTCACACCCCGGGATCGGCAATGCATCATATATGTGGTGCCAAGAGCGAGGACTAAGAAGAAAAACCGGTAGTCCCACTAGCACATACCAGTTATACAATCCTGCTTTGCCCAGGCAAGTTCAGTCTTTCCCCCTGTCCCAGTAATAATCCTCATTCATTTCGACTCTGAATTTGTCTGAGTCTGGACTTGAACTCATTTTCATTTGGCCAGTGTGGGACACATATTACACAAATTACAAATAACCTAAATTGGAACGATCACATAGATAATATTGTGGGTAGGGAAAACCAAAGACTGCGATTCATTGGCAGAACACTTACAAGGTGCAACAGGTCTACTAAAGAGACTGCTTACACTACGCTTGTCCACCCTATTCTGGAGTATTGCTGTGCGGTGTGGGATCCGCGTCAGGTGGGACTGACGGATGACATCGAAAAAGTACAAAGAGGGGCAGCTCGTTTTGTATTATCGCGAAATAGCGGAGATAGTGTCACAGACATGGTACGTGAATTGGAGTGGCAATTATTAAAACAAAGGCGTTTTTCGTTGCGACGGGATCTTCTCATGAAATTTCAATCACCAGTTTTCTCCTCCGATTGTGAAAACATTCTCTTGGCACCCACCTCCATAGGGAGAAATGATCATCAGGATAAAATAAGAGAAATCAGGGCTCGCACGGAAAAATTTAAGTGAACGTTTTCCCCGCGCGCCGTTCGAGAGTGGAACGGTAGAGAGACAGCATGAAGGTGGTTCATTGAACCCTCTGCCAGGCACTTTATTGTGAATAGCACAGTAATCACGTAATGTAGATAGATGTATTCGGAGATTCTCTCCCTCCCTCCCTCTCTCTCTCTCTATCTTTCTTTCCTTTTTTTGTGTTATAAGCCTTCTGATTGGTTTGATGTGGCCCGCCGCGAATTCCTCTCCTGTGCCAACCTCTCCGTTTCAGAGTAGTACGTGCAACCTACATCATCAATTATTTGCTGGATGTATTCCAGTCTCTGTCTTCCTCTACAGTTTTTGCGCTCTACAACTTCCTCTAGTACCATAGAAGTCATTCCCTCATATCTAATCAAATGTCCTATCATCCAGTCCTTTCTCCTCGTCAGTGTTTTTCATATATTCCTTTCCTCTCCAGTTCTGCGCAGAACCTCCTCATTCCTTACCTTATCAGTCCACCTAATTTTCGACTTTCGTCTGCAGCACCACATCCCAAATGCTTAAATTCTCTTCTCTTCCATTTTTCTCGCAATCCACTTTTCACTACCATATAATCTTGTGCTCCAAATGTACATTCTCAGAAATTTCTTCCTCAGATTAAAGCCTAGTATACTTCTCTTGGACAGGAATGCCTTCTTTTCCAGTGCTATTCTGCTTTTCATATGCACCTTGTTCCGTCCGTCATGGGTTATTTAGCTGCCTAGGCAGCAGGATTCCTTAAAATCTTCTACTTCCAGATATTCTCATTTCTGCTATTTCTCGTTACTTTAGTCTTTCTTCGATTTATTCTCAATCCATATGTTGTATTCATTAGACTGTCCATTCCATTCAGTAGTTCCTGTAATTCTTCATCACTTTCACTGAGGATAGCAGTTCCATCAGCGAATCTTATCATTCATATCCTTTCACCTTGTATTTTAATTCTATTCTTTATCCTTTCTTTTATATCCGTTATCGCTTTTTGGATGTATGGATTCAACAGTAGGGGCTAAAGATTACATCCCTGTCTTACACCCTCTCTAATCCGAGCACTTCGTTCTTGGTCTTCCACTCTTATTGTTTCCTCTTGATTTTTGTACATATTGTATACTACCCATCTTTCCCTACAGCTTTCCCCTATTTTCCTCAGAATTTCGAACATCTTGCAACATTTAACATTGTCGAACACTTTTTCCAGGTCGACAATTCCTATAAACGTCTCTTGATTATTCTTTACGCTTGGTTTCTTTATCAACCGTAAATTCAGAACTGGCTCTCTGGTGCCTTTACCTTTCTTAGGGCAAAATTGACCTTTATTTAACACCTCCTTAGTTTTCTTTCGTATTCTCCTGTATATTATTCTTGTCAGCAAATGGGATGCATGAGATGTTAAGCTGATTGTCTGATAATTCTCGCACTTGTCAGCTCCTGCAATCTTTGGAATAGTGTAGATGATGTTTCTTCCGAAAGTCACATGTCATTTCGCCAGACTCATACATTCTACTCACCAATGTGAATCGTCGCTTTTGTTGCCACTTCTCCGGGTGAATTTAGAAATTCAGATGGAATGTTATCAATCCCAATTGCCCTATTCGATCTTAAGTTTTCTAAAGCTCTTTTAAGTTCTCATTCTACCTCATAGAGGCCTTAAATATACTCTTTCAATCTACGTGCTTTCTCTTCTGCATTTAATAGTGGAATTACCATTGCACTCTTAATGTTGGCACCTTTTCTTTTAGTTTCGAAGGCTGATTTGACTTTTCCGTATGCTGCGTCAGTCGTTTTGACAGTCACCTCTTTTTCGATTTCTCCACATTTTTCGTATCGTCATTTCGTCTTATCTTCCCTGCACTTCCTGTTTATTTCATTCCTCAGAGACCTGTATTTCTGAATTTCCCTGAACATTTTTGTACTTCAATCTTTCATCGATTAGCTGAAGTATCTCTTCAGTTACCCACAGTTTCTTTGCAGTTACCTTTTTTGTGCATGTGTTTTTCTTTGCAACTTCTGTGATTATTATTCCTCTTCAACTCTGCTGCTTACTCCTCTCATTTTGATAAAATTATATCGATTAACTGGCTTGCGCTTACCGGTCGAAGCGTTTTTTGCATGATTGGGATTACTTTTCAACCTTTTCTCTCCGTATAAATGTTTGTTATTTTCAAGCACTCACGTTTTACTTCGTATAAAAAACAAGCCAAATGACAAGGCAAGCAGACGAGAGATGGACACGTGCTTTCAGGCTGTTTACCATAATCGGATCATGTTTCGAAGAGAAATATTATCATCTGTGATATTATCCGAAACTAACAGGACCGCATTTCGTCGGTGACTATTATAGTATTACATCAGTTGCATTCGAACACTCGGATGTGCCAGTAAATCACGGGCTTAGCATATTTTAACATTTGTAGCTCACCTTGTATGAGTGAACCTTAAAAATAGACTCCCTAAGGAACATTTTAAGCCACTAAAAATTAGACTACAAAAATTCTACCTTAGTCTACGCCTAAATACATTATTTTCTTTAAAACGCCTACATTAACTAGGCGATTCTATCATCCACAGAATAGGCGACGAGGAGCTGTTATGAAAAAAAGCGATATGCTTAACGGGAAGATGCAAATGGTTTTGTTTTTCAGTATAAAGTATTTCTTTTATATCTTTAAGGAATTTATTGGTATTGACTGGTACATCAGGGTCATGAAACTACTTGCGGAAAAATCTGAAATATAATTACATTGTTCTTTTTCTGTGCACAATACGAACAACGCAACTTTTTTTACGTGGTCTGCAACACTGATAACAACTTCTCCAACTGATGAAGTAAGAAGAAAAGTTTGTACCCTTGCTGTGGAAAAAGTTTTTTATTTTTTAAAGGAAAGCAGCCATACGAAGCTACCCAGCAGACATTCGTAACTTAGATGTATTGATTTTGGGACTTTTGGTGTCATGTTTGTTTTAAAAAGAAATCATTCACATCGATAGTAACAATGTATGGCCAATGACGGCCGGCCGAAGTGGCCGTGCGGTTAAAGGCGCTGCAGTCTGGAACCGCAAGACCGCTACGGTCGCAGGTTCGAATCCTGCCTCGGGCATGGATGTTTGTGATGTCCTTAGGTTAGTTAGGTTTAACTAGTTCTAAGTTCTAGGGGACTAATGCCCTCAGCAGTTGAGTCCCATAGTGCTCAGAGCCAGCCAATGAAGGATCTAACTGTAAGGCCAAAATGTCCGATAGACGGACTATACCATACACTTGAAAATGGTACACAGTCGATTTTGTGCGGTTATGAATGAGATAAATGAAAGGATATTCTGATCCAAATTACGACTGCTTGTACGACAGATTATCATCAATTAAAAATTTATTTCGTCTGTGACCCCCATTGCAACTAAAACGTCGGAATATTTTTCAGCTGCAGACCATGACTAGACGGAATATTAAACTCATTTTATAATAACTGTTTTACAAGACAAAGTGACACGGATCAATATGAGGTATCACGTACGGATGTGACACAAAGTCAAGCCTGGACAGTACTTGGCTACCATGACGTTTCTTTGATCCGTACAGTACCTCACTGTTGAAGTAGAAACATTGCACGAGGCACCTCAAATCCTGTATAGGCCGGTGCTGCACCGGATTTGATGGAGACCTAAGAAATGTAGCCCTCAAGAAATGCCCATCACTATAACCATTACTGTAGTTTTATCTTTAGTTATCATACAGAAGTGTATTTTGTTTATTTCTATGTAATTAATAGGACCTAAAGATTTGGAAGTTCTTTACATCTACATCTACATCCATACTCCGCAAGCCACTTGACGGTGTGTGGCGGAGGGTACCTTGAGTATCTCTATCGGTTCTCCCTTCTATTCCAGTCTCGCATTGTTCGTGGAATAAAGGATTGTCGATATTCTTCTGTGTGGGCTCTAATCTCTCTGATTTTATCCTCATGGTCTCTTCGCGAGATATACGTAGGAGGGAGCAATATACTGCTTGACTCTTCGGTTCCCGAAACTTTGACAAAAGCTCGTACCGAGCTACTGAGCGTCTCTCCTGCAGAGTCTTCCACTGGAGTTTATCTATAATCTCCGTAATGCTTTCGAGATTACTAAATGATCCTGTAACGAAGCGCGCTGCTCTCCGTTGGATCTTCTCTATCTCTTCTATCAACCCTATCTGGTTCGGATCTCACACTTCCGAGCAGTATTCAAGCAGTGGGCGAACAAGCGTACTGTAACCTATTTCCTTTGTTTTCGGATTGCATTTCCTTAGGATTCTTCCAATGAATCTCAGTTTGGCATCTGCTTTACCAACGATCAACTTACATGATCATTCCATTTTAAATCACTCCTAATGCCTACTCCCAGATAATTTATGGAATTAACTGCTTCCAGTTGCTAACCTGCTATTTTGTAGCTAAATGATAAGGGATCTATCCTATGTATTCGCAGCACATTACACTTGTGACACAAGCGTGTAAAGGGAATGTAATTCATCCGTGAAAGTGGATTACAAAATACTTGTAAGGCCGATTCACGGGTGTTGCTCAGCAGTATCGGAGCCTTACCGTGTTGTATCTGTGGAAGAGATAGAGAAGAAAAAACGAAGAACTGTTCGTTTTGTCATGGTATGGAAGATACGTGTTACAGATACCGAACAAACTGCAGAGGCAATAGCTACAAGACAGGAGTTGGGTATTACGGAGAGGTATGCCGTTGAGATTCCGAGAGCGTATATTCCAAGGAGAGTCGGGCAACACATTACTTCCGTTTACTTCTCCTAGTAGCAGAATTACCCTCAACTACGAAACATAAGATGACCTACAGAGTGTGTTATCTACCGTTTTATTGCAAATGACAAGGTACACAGTAAGTACAAAAAATGGTTCAAATGGCTCTGAGCACTATGGGACTTAACATCTGAGGTCATCAGTCCCCTAGAACGTAGAACTACTTAAACCTAACTAACCTAAGAACAGCACACACATCCATGCCCGAGGCAGGATTCGAACCTGCGACCGTAGCGGTCGCGCGGTTCCAGACTGTAGCGCCTAGAACCGCTCGGCCACTCCGGCCGGCCAGTAAGTGCAATTGCAGTAACTGAGAACGAGAGACTACGCTCATACACGGACAGAAAGAGTGGGCCAAAACAGCGCAGGTCAAGTCCGGTAACAAGCGCTTTCGGCATTACAGGTCACTGAAGAATTCTAGACGGCAAGCAGAACCTTCACGGAACGCGAACGCGGCGAGAGAAAGCCGGCAGCGGTGCCTGAGTATGGCCGGAGACGTACCGGCAGCAAGCGAAGCAGGCGCTATCGTTTCGTTCTGTCGCCGGCTGCGCCAAACGTGAACTCTGCAATTGCGCTGATGGCAACGTACGTGGGCACGCCGCCGTATGGAGTAGTTCTAGGTTTATAAAGTAGAGCAAAATAATCGAACTATGTAGAAAAGGAAGGACGTATGAGGCTACATTGAGAAATAGTAATACCTCCAAAGACGTTCGTTTCTTATCTAAACTCATACGAATGAATGCGTTGCACTGAACTAGTTTACAGGTTACGAAATATTATGCGCAAGATGTCGGCACTTTATCCTTCTCAAATAGCAAACTTTCGCTACATAAATCACCAATTGCCTCGTTCGCATACAAATCAGAACATAGTTTTAAAATACACTCTTAGAAGAAAAAAAAAAAAAAGGTCGCACCACGGAAGAATTATCTGAATGGAACAATCAAATGGTTACAGTTCCAGAAAAATTGTGTGATGTATAAGGGGCGAAAGAAACGAGCCGGAGGCATAATTACAGAAACCAGTACCTGTATGTTAGAAGTATTGACCCTGGCTGTTGAGACCATTGTCCCACTGTGACACAAGGCGGTGAATGGATTTCTCATAAAATTCCCAGGACTGCGATGTTAACTAGTTCCACACGTACAGCTGGACGTCGTCGTCCAGGGTGAATCGTTTGCCACTCAGAGCCTTTTTAAGAGAACCAAAAATGGCGTAATCACAGGGAAACAGGTCCGGACTGTATGGAGGGTGATCGACAATCTCCCATTTGAATTTCTGCAGGAGCGCCGCGACCGTGTTGGCCATATGAGGCTTTCCATTGTTGTGGAGCAGAATGACCCCACAGGCGAGATTGCCTGGTCGTTTTGATATGATCGTTTTGATATGATCGTTTGGTGAAAGGTGGTCAAGGTTTGCGAGTAACACTGGGCATTCACTGTTGTCCCGTGCAGTAGAAAGTGAATCAGCCGGAGGCTATCTTGGTCAAAGAAGGACGTCAGCATAACCTTTCCCGCACTCGTGTGGATGGCCTAAGTCTTTTATTGGTGATGGTGACCCTGATGCTTCCAGTGGAGACTTCGTCGTTTTGATTCTGGTTCGAAGTGATGACGCCATGACTAATTACCAGCCAACATTCGTACCAAGAACGTATCCCCTTCCCGAGCATAGCGCTGCAGATGAGCAAGACAGTGGGCCATTCGACATGCTTCCTGGTGTGGTTGAAGACTGTGAGGTACCCATTGAGTACACACTTTGCGCATGTGCAGTCGTTCCTTCACGACGGGATGAACACTTCCGACGCTCAATCCGACCACGGCAAATGGCTCTGAGCACTATGGGACTCAACTGCTGAGGTCATTAGTCCCCTAGAACTTAGAACTAGTTAAACCTAACTAACCTAAGGACATCACAAACATCCATGCCCGAGGCAGGATTCGAACCTGCGACCGTAGCGGTCTTGCGGTTCCAGACTGCAGCGCCTTTAACCGCACGGCCACTTCGGCCGGCTCGACCACGGCAGCTATGGCTTTCACTGTCACTAGGCGGTTATAGGTAATGAGTGCATCCACCAGCTGGACGATGTTATCGGTAATGCAGTGTGTTGCTGCAGACTGTGCATCATCGGCTAACGACACCTTTCCTTCCCTGAAGCGCTTGTGCTACGCCTTGACCCTTGCAAGGGACATGCAATGTTCGCCATACGCTTGCGACATTCGTCGATGAATGTCCGTTCCTCCTTCTCCTTCCGCAGTTAGAAAACGACAACACCTCTTTGCCCTTCGTTTTACCCCTCCATGTCACTATTTGTAATGACTGGCAGCGTTTGGACGATTGATGCATGCTTCTGCTAGCTCTGTATTGTCACGTGACGTGCACGCGTGCCCTCTAGCGACGGTCTGTGAACTTCCACGCTCTGGTCGGAACCACACCTCGTTACACTCGCCACGATATTACGCTCGTTTCACAGGTTTGCGCATTCCAGACTCCAGCTCGTTTCCTTTTGAGCGGCCCTTGTATTCAAAGAGAATGAGCTTCACAGATGAAGCAAGTCAATAACGCGTTAGTCTACCTTTGGCCGTTATGAAAGCAGTTGTTCGGCTTGGCACTGATAGAGTTGTTGGATGTCCTCTTGAGGGATATCGCGACAAATTCTGTCCAGATGACGCATCAGAGCGTCAGAATACCGAGATGGTTGTAGGGCCCTGCCTATAGTGCTCCGAACGTTCTCAATTGTGGAGAGATTCGGCGACCTTGGTGGTCGTGGCAGAGTTTGGGAAGCACCAGGACAAGCAGTGGAAAGTCTCGCCGTGTGCAGGCGGGCGTCATTTAGCTGAAATGTTAGCCCAGTATGGCTTGCCACGAAGGACAAGAAAGCGGGGTACAGAATAGCGTCGACGTACCGTTGTGCTGCAAGGATGTCTCGGATAACAAACAAAGGGATACTCCTATGAAGAGAAATGGCACCTCAGACCATCACTCCTGGTTGTCGGACCATATGGCGAGCAACAATCAAGTTTGTGTCAAACCACTGTCCGGGGCGTCATCAGATAAGGCTTCGACCTGGAATCTCACTGTCTGGAGTAGAATTGTCTTCAGTGATGAATCCCGCTTCGAAGAAAGTCGCGATGACCAGCAAAGACGTGTCCCAGCAAGCTCTGGACAGCGGTGGGATACCTGACTGTCGCCATACGACCCAATAACCAGGAGTGATGGTTTGGAGTGCTATTTCATTTCATAGCAGGACACCTTTGGTTATCATCCGTGTCACCTTTACAGCACAGTGCTACGTCGATGATATTCTACGGCCCTTTTTGTTGCTGTTCCTGCAAGTCATCCTGGGCTTAAATTTCTGCAAAATATTGCCCGCATCCACAGGCGAGAGTTTCTACTGCTTGTCTTCGGCCTTACCAAACATTTCCTATTGAAAACGTTCCGATATGGCAACGCCGTCCAACCATATTTGGAGTTTGACGAACTAACGTTTTGTATTATCGAGAAATAGGGGAGAGAGTGTCACAGACATGATACAGAAGCCGGCCGGGGTGGCCGAGCGGTTCTAGGCGCTACAGTCTGGAACCGCGCGACCGCTACGGTCGCAGGTTCGAATCCTGCCTCGGGCATGGATGTGTGTGATGTCCTTAGGTTAGTTAGGTTTAAGTAGTTCTAAGTTCTAGGGGACTGATGACCTCAGATGTTAAGTCCCATAGTGCTCAGAGCCATTTTTTTGATACAAGATTTGGGGTGCACACCATTAAAACAAAGACGTTTCTCATTGCGACGGGGTCTTCTCACGAAATTGAAATCACCAACTTTCTCCTCCGAATGCGAAAATACTTTGTTGATGTCGACCTACAATGGTAGAAACGATATTCATGATAAAATAAGGGAAATCAGAGCTCGCACGGTAACATAGAGATGTTCGTTTCTTCCGTGCTCTGTTCGAGAGAGCAATAATACGGAATTATTGTGAACCTGGTTGGATGAACCCACTGCCGGGCACTTGAGTATGACTTGCGGAGTATCCATGCAGATGTAGGTGTAAATGTATCTCGTCAAGTGGACAGAATTTGTCACGATATCCCTCAGGAGGACATCCAGTAACTCTGTCAATCAATGCCTAGGCAAATAGCTGCCTGCAATAGGGTTAGACGCGGACCACGTTTCTCATTTGCTCAATTTGTGCATAAATCGTCCAATTTTTCTGAAATTATTATTTATTTGTTTGTATATGTACACGACGTCTATCGCTTTCCTTCCCATTTCCATGATTTCTCCTTCATGGTGCGTTTGTCTTAGAGTATATATTATGTGCATCTACACCATTACTTTGTAATTTACACTTACGTGCATGGTAGATGCTACTTCTAACCATCTTCAGACTATTTCTCTATCGTCCCACTCTAACACAGCGTTGGAAAAAATGAACACTTAGATCTTTCCGTACGAGCTATCATTTCTCTTATTTTATTACGATTATCAGTTTTCCCTATGTAAATTGGCGACAATAAGCTATTTTTATACTCTGAGGAGGAAGCTGGTGATTGAAATTTAATGAGAAATCCTGCCCCATTGAAAAATGCCTTTTCTTTTAATGATTGCCACCCCAATTTGTATATCATGTCCGTGACATTATCTCACCTATTTCGCCATCACAGAAAACGAGATGCCCTTCTTTGAACTTTTTCGACGTCCTCCGTCACTCCGACCTAGTAAGGATCCGTAATTACACAGGAATACTCTAGAAGAGGACTAACAAGCGTAATGTAGGTAGTCTCTTTAGTAGACGTTGAGTTCTAAATGCTCTGCCAGTAAAATGCTGTCTTTGGCTTGCCTTCCCCAAACATTATCTGTGTGATCGTTCCAATTTAAGTTGTTGTGAGTTGTAATTCCTAGGTATTTAGTAGAATTGACAGCCTTTAAATTTGTGTTATTTATCGTATAACGGAAACTTAACGGATTTCTATTTGTACTCTTGTGGATGACCTGATATTTTCCCTTATTCAGAGACAATTGCCACTTTTCAAACCAATGATGACGTGTCTGAGTGGTTTTAGTTTTGATCTTCTGATGACTTTACTAGACAGTAAATGACAGCATCGTCTGTAAACGATATACGTGGGCTACTCAGATTGTCTCGTTTATATAGATTAGGAATATCAGAGGGGGCGCCGGATATCACTTCTGTTTCATTCTTTGATTTCCTGTCATTACTACGTATAGTGATCTTTCTGACTGGAAATCATGAATCCAGTTTCACAATTGAGTCGATACGCAGTAGGTACGCTATTTGATTGGTGGTTTCTTTTGAGGAACGGTGTCAAAAGCCTTCTGGAAATTTAGAAATAATAAATCAATTTAAGATTCCCTGTCGATAGCACTCATTACTTTGTGCCAATAAGGAACCGGTTACGTTTCACAGGAAGTTGACGTGTTTCTTTGGTTCCGGCATGTGGAGTGGTCAGCAGACTTATCAGTACGTTCCAGCTGGTCAGCTAACTCGAAATTTCGACAAGTTGAGATGAGAGCTATTACTACTGGGTTTGAATGCAGAGAAGTCCGCCTGGAGCCTTCCCGTTCAGAAGCAGGCTTCCAGCGCACTTTCTTCCTGTGGAATTTAAACTTCAAGAATAGGTTGTGCTTACGTTGGCAGTGGTTTTGTTTTGCGTGTTGGTGTTCCGGGTGCTATGGTTTTTTTTATCGATTGTCATTTTTTATTTGTAGTTCACTGTTGCTATCTGAGTTTATATACTGTCATTTGGTCATTTGGAGATAGTGAGTGGAGCTGTGGACCCTAGAAAATGGAATGCCAAGTGGAGAAATCGGAACATCTGTGACATATTCTTCTATTTTAGTTCAGTAAAGAGGTGACAGCAGCGGCGACAGCCAGAAACATTTGCGCCGTGTGTGGGGATCATGTCACTGGACAGAGCACGGCAACAAAATAGTTATCTCGTTGAGAGGACGATCGTTTTGTCATCAGTGACTGCCCAAATTCAGGAAGACCTTCGAGATTTGATGAAAGATCATTTAAAGGCATAAATCCACATTGCTCGAAGTTAATGTACTCTAGAACTGGCAAATGAGATGAACTGTGATCATTCCACCATCGTGCGGCATTTGCATCCAGTGGGGAAGGTTCAAAAATCAGGTGTATGGGTACGCATGCTCTAAGCCAAAATCACAAAAATCAGCGAGGTGTCATATGTGCATCTCTGCTTGCTCGTCATCAATTGACTCGTGAACAACACCGCCCATTCCTGTCCTGTATCGTTACTGGTGACGAGATATGTCGTCTTTATGCTGACACAAGGGAAAGAAAGAAATGGTTGACCACGAATGAAGCAGCAACTCCCCGTACAAAGAGCACTGCTCATCCACAAAAAATAACGTTATGCATCTGATGGAACAGCGACGGCGTGGAGTGCTACGAATTGCTTCTCCGTCATGTAACAATCACTGCTGACATTTATTTTCTAGAACTGACAGGTCTTTGAGACGCAATCGAAGAACAACGACCAGGCAGACTGAGTGAAGTGATGCTACTCCATGATAACTCCCACCCACGTTCTGCTAGACTGATACCAAACACTACACAGGAGTTGGTTTGGGAAGTTAATCCGAACCCACCTTATTCACTAGATCTCGCGCCCTCAGATTTTCACCTTTTCCGCTCTCTATCGAACATCTGCGTCTCTCCACATCTACGTGATTACTCTGCTATTCACAAAAAGTGCCTGGCATAGGGTTCAATGAACCACCTTCAACCTGCCTCTCTACAGCTCCACTCTCGAACGGCGCACGGGAAAAACGAGCACTTAAATTTTTCTGTGCGAGCCCTGATTTCTCTTATTTTATCGTGATCATCATTTCTCCCTACATAGGTGGGTGCCAACAATGTTTTCGCAATCGGAGGAGAAAACTGATGATTGAAATTTCATGAGAAGATCCCGTCGCAACGGAAAACGCCTTTGTTTTAATGGTTGCCACTCCAATTCACGTATCATGTCTGTGGCACTAACTCCCCTATTTCACGATTGTACAAAACGAGCCGCGCCTCTTTGAACTTCTTCGATGTCATCCGTCAGTCCATCCTGATGCGGATCCTATACCGCACAGCAATACACCAGAATAGGGTTGACAAACGTGGTGTAAGCAGTCTCTTTAGTAGACCCGTTGCACCTTCTAAGTGTTCTGCCAATGAATCGCAGTCTTTGGTTTGCTCTACCCATAACATTATCTATATAATCGTTCCAATTTAGGATATTTGCAATCGTAATCCCAAAGTATCTAGTTGAATTTACAGCCTTAAGATTTGTGTGACTTATCGCGTAATCGAAATTTAGTGGATTTCTTTTAGTACTCATGTGAATAACTTCACACTTTTCTTTATTTAGGATCAATTGCCACTTTTCACACCATACAGATATCTTATATAAATCATTTTGCAATTCGATTTGGTCATCTGATGACTTTACAAGACGGTAAATGACAGCATCTGCAAACAATCTGATAGGGCTACTCAGACTGCCTCCTATGTTGGTAATATAGATCAGGAACAATAGAGGGCCTACAACACTTCCTTGAAGAACGCCGGATACTACTTCTGTTTTACTCGATAACTTTCCATTATTACTACGAACTGTGACCTTTCTGACAGGAAATCACGAATCCAGTCGCACAGCTGAGGTGATATTCCATAGACACGCAGTTTGGTTAGAAGACACTTGTGAGGAACAGTGTCGAAAGCCTTCTGGAAATCTAAAAATATAGAATCAATTTGACATCCCCTGTCGATAGCACTCATTACTTCATGAGTATTAAGAGCTAGTTATGTTTCACAAGAACTATATTTTCTGGATCCGTGCTGACTACGTGTCAATATATCGTCTTCTTCGAGGTAATTCATAATGTTCGAATACAGCATATGCTCCAAAATCCTACTGTAAATAGTCGTTACTGACATGGGTCTGTAATTCAGCGGATTACTCCGATTTATTTTGTAGATTACTGGTGTGACCTAGGAAACTTTCCAGTCCTTTCGAGCTGTTATGTATGAGTGCTAAGTACGGAACTATTATATCAGCATGCTCTTAAAGGAGCCTAATTGGTATGCTATCTGGGCCATAAGACTTTGCTTTCTTAAATGCTTTAAGGATATGTACTTCTAAACTATTGTTGTTGGCAGTTTTTCTTGGTGGGGAAGCAACGAAAAACACTAGACCGATGGCAAAGTAACTTAACCTGTATGGGGTAGGAGTACAAGAATGACTGCGTTAAAGGAAAACTTTGTTGTTTGTGCTTTCTCAAATTTGGCTCTGTTTTATTCTTATTTCACAGAACCATCGAACAAGGTATTTTATTCTTCTAGCAGGATCACATTTTACTAACAATGTTCTGTCGGAAGAAAACTGTCTTTGCGATTTTATTAAAAATTGCAGTGTTTCGACCTGTGAGATTTTATGTGTCGCCAGCCTCTATAACAGTTATCACCATTATAATTCTTGCAAAGTTGTTTGAAATATTTCTACGCCCACGTATTTTATAGCTCAATAGTTATATCCCTTATAGTCAGCGGAAGGGAGGTGTCATGCCTAAGGCCTCACTAACAACTCCTAAAGCATTTACCGCAATGTACATGAAGAGTTATCACTATTTTTACGTGATCGTTGAGTTATAAAATCCTACTCCCACCTTGAATTTCGAAAATATGTTTATGTCAAGTATATCTGAGCTTCCGTTGCCTTCATTTTCTTGCTAGTGCAAGTGGTTGTGCCGGGATGTGTTAAGGTAAATAAACTACATCTTCAGTATCTCATCACGAACTTCCTGATAAGGACAACTTGGATAAATGGTACCCAGGGCAAAATTCGCCATTATTCCAACTCCCTCAACCTGTCGGCTTTATCCCGTTCTTTTGTTTAAACCTCATCTCTGCTCCACCTATATATATGTTTATCTCTACAATGAAGTAAAAGATACACATTTATCTCTTGTATGAAAGGATTCATACCACTGAACAAAACACAATCCGTCGCAATGCCTGCATCAATCAGTGGATTCCTTTTGCCTTCTTTTCATTGCTGATCAACGCAGGTCTGTATCAAACATAACAACAAACGCAAAACATACTATTTACACTTCGTTGTGTTGCCGCACTTGCTAGAAAAGGAGTTGCCTCATCTAGTAGCCGAAAATAAGAAACAAGCACCTACATAACAGGGAAAGTCAGTTCTTAGGGAACTATTGCTCAACACAGTCCTATTCAAATCTCTTGATGATTCAGTTCGATGCATTCTTGTCCCATCCCCATTTTAGAACCCTCAAATCCATTCCCTTCTTCTTCATCCACTACTTTTCCTTCTCCCTCCTGCCCCCCCCCCCCCCCCTCCAGTATCATCTTCCCTCGTCCCTCCTTCTTTTGCCATTATAACTTTCTTTCGCTGTCTCAAAAGTGGGACCCCACGGGTCTGCGATCAGAGCAAGCATCCATACCCCTGTTACGCTAGCGAAGGACTACCAGCGGAACGTGTCCCCTCTGCTCACACGGTTGTCACTAAATCACTGACGATTTCCCTTGGCGGTCACTGAAATTCGTTTATGCTTGGATAAATATCTTTGCACGTGTGAATGATTACCTTCTCCGTAATTATTTGTTTTAGGAGTAATGTTTAAACTACACACAACTGCACTATTAATAAAATGTACATGGAAATCTCCGCACATTCAAGCTGCAGTGGCAGAAGCAAACTCACCTGAACCCTTGGAGGTTGGGAAAGCATGTAGACCACGGCTTTTGCTATGTCTTCCACTTCCAGGTAAGGCATTGTATCGAAGATCTGTGCCCACTTCTCAGACTGGTTAATCCCATTGGTTTTCACGAACCCTGGAGAAATTTGCTGCAAACAGAGAAAGTAGTTGTAAATGTTTAATATATGGACAGTGGTATAAGACGATGTCTGAATTCTAACATAGCTACGAAGGAATTTTGTTGTATACTGTCACAAATATTGCGGTTTCGCAATAAGTGGTATTCTTGATTTTTTTTTTAAATTCAGATAAACCAAATTCAGTCACATGGCAACAGTATGGTTTGTTGTTATACCTATCGTTGGAGAGGTACCTTTTTACCAAACACAGCTATACTTGAGTTGAAATCTTTTGTCCTTAGCCTGTGCTTAGTGATTTTGACAAAATTATGTCTGATACAGAGACTCGAAGTCGCTTTCCCCAATGGAAGGCCAAATATGGGGCTTGTAGTTTCAATACAGCACTCAGCTTTATTACTTACGTATTAGTTTACTGTTGTATATTATTTATTTTAAGAACACATCTGTCCCTAGTCATATGCAACACCTTTTATAAAACGTACAATCACAAAAATTATATTACTGAGTTTATTACGAAGGTGGAACGTATTTTACACTCAATATAGTACTTAATTATAGCTTACAGACTATGTAACGGTAACACAAATATTTCGAAACTAGATGCGTACGTGGATTATGACCTTATTTATTGCTTGCGAACTCGAGATTAACACTTAATGAGTTACCTTTTGTACGAAGGTGGGACTTGTATAATGAAAAGAATCAGAACTTGTTGAGAATTTCAAAAGCAGCATTAGGCAACGATCGATTGAAACGGGGAAGACGAATGAGTAGCACTGAGAAATGAAAAAGCGACGGCAGCTGATGATAAGAGCCAAAGGGCAAGTTCCAGTTACAAATTGCAAGTTGCATAAACACGAGATAGTGAATTTAGTTGTTGAAAGGAGGAAATATAAAGATGCAGCAAATGAACCAGAGAAAGGTAATGCACAAGTCTAAAAAGAAGATTGACAGAAAATGCAATATGACAAAGAAAAGAATGGCAAGAACGGCTGGAAGAGAAATGCAAAGTTGTAGTTAATGCATAACTACGGGATTTATAAATGCCTTAAAGAGACCGCTGGAGAAACGAGAAGCAGCTGTATGAATATCAAGAATTAAGATTGAAAGACAGTACTAAGCAACCAAGGGAAGGCTGAAAGATGGAAGTAGTATTAACTGGGCTGTATAAGGAAAACGAAGCCAATATTTGAGAAAGAAGCAAAGAAGTAGATGAAGATGAGATGGGGAATGCCACATTGCCAGAATAATTTTACAAAGCACTGAAAGACCGAAGTGAAAAAGAGGCAACTTGAGAAGACGACACTAATTCAGAATTACTGAGATCTTTAGGAGAACATAACAAAACTGTTCTACCTAGTATGCTAAATCTATGAGGAAGGTGGAATATCCCGAACCTTCCAGAATAATGTAATAATTCCGTTTCCAAAGCAGGCATTAACTGACTGTTGCGAATATTGCAGAAGCAACAGTTTAATAAGTTTTAGTTGCAGAATACAGACGGAAATTAATTACAGAAGAATGGAAAACCTGGTAACCGCCAACCTCGTGGAAGGTCAGCTAGAGTTTTGGAGAAATGGTGGAACACGCGTGGCAGTACCGACCTTACGACATATCTAACAGTCTTATGAGGTAGCCTGAAGAAAGACTAGCATACTTATACAGCGTTCATAGAATTAGAGTAATATTTTGACAATGTTTACTGGAGCAGTGAAGTTAAAATCTTCTGGATTGTCAGGCCACGTCATATTTGTTCGAACGATCCACGTTTCGATCCCTCTGCTGGGATCTTTCACAGGATCTTGTGGTGTTCACTGTAGATTAAGCACTTTCAGAGACCAGTGTCGTCTTCTCTTATAAAGGAGAGTTTTCCCGCGCTTATGCTGAAGAAATGGGACTCTTGGGTAAAAGTCAGGTGGTTACCATTGGTGGGCCATCCTCAGTGGATGATAAGAAAAGTATTCCCGCGCTAATGCTGAAAAAGGGGTTATAGGCTAAAATCTCTTGTGGCTACCGTTGGTGGGCCAATGTAATTGGTTAGAAAGAGATTTTTGCCTCACTTATGATGGGGAAGAGTTATTGCTTAAAATTCCTCTTGCTGCTATTGGTGTGCCAACATCACCGCCTAGAAGCGAAACGGGCAGAGCAAGAGAAAGGGAACGTTTATCCAAAATATTATTGTCCGCAGAGGAGGCTTCCAGTGCGTTGTTTGTGTTTCTCGCACGCCACGGTCGCGTATTCATTTGCCTGATGGCGGGAAGCCACGATGCCGGAAGCCTATAGCCGTCCTCTCTTTTGAAGTTACACGCGTTCTCAGAAACTTCAATCGCTTCTCGGACTTCTATAAATGTTAGTTTTGCAGGTGCGTTATTGAAATCGATATCAGTTACCTTGATGTTCTGATACCGCTGATTTCATACTTTGTTTTAGCCTCATGTAGCGTTCGTGGTACTTAATATGTTGTTTAACTAGAATGTACTACTTGAAACTGAGAGTAGTGAGAAAAATATACAGAGAGCAAAAGAATATTTACAATTTGCAAAGAAGCCAGACTGCAATTATAAGAATTGAAGGACATGAATGGAAAGCAGTAGTTAAAAAGGGACTGTGATAGGGCTGAAGCCAAAATGCAGGATGCAGGAAAAAAAACTTTTGATGTTTGTTGGTGACATCGTAATTCTGTCAGAAACGACAGAAGTCTTGCAAGAGCAGATAACGGAATGGATAGTACCTTAAAATCACAAAAAGAAAACAGAATTACATCAGGCAGTGCTGAGAAAATAGAATTAGGAGATGAGACGCTGAAGGTAGTAGATGACTGACAATAGACGAAGCAAAGAGGGTACAAAACGCGGGACTGCCAATAGCAAGGAAAGCATTTCCGAAAAACAGAAATCTGTTAACATACACTGGAGTCCAAAATTTAAGCAACAGACTTCTATTTCCACGTCCTTTGCCTAATTCACGATATAATCATACGAACTGTCAACAGATGTCCGTACGATCGTGTTCTGCACAGAAGATGGCATGTGGTCGATGAGGTCAGGGCACCTATCGATCGGGTAGTTCGACATCCACAGTCCCTGTGTGCACAGTCACAGGCGGTGTGGTATGGCACAGAGAAGACGCCTACCAGACTCTCTGTGGCGTAGGGCCATGGGAAGAATGGAAGCAGGACAGCCGAAAGCTCATGTAGCCCGACGGCTTAATGTGAATCGTCCTGTTGTTTCTCGGATGTGGTGACAATTTAGAGAGAGCGAAACCGCATCCCGAAGATCAGGGCAGGGCCTATCACGTGTGTCATCAGAAAGGCAGCACCGTTATTTGGCTGTAAGGGCACGAAAGTACCGCCTTAATACCGCATTGCAGCTGGCATCTGACCAAGCAGCATCCACTGGACGTGTTGTACCGAGGCAAACGGTGTACAGAAGGCTTCGACAGAGTGGTCTTTATTGTCGGAGACCTGCTGAATGTGTGCCTCTGGCACGACTTCACAGAAAGGAACGTCTGGAGTAGAGTCGTCAATATGCCACCTGGACAGTCGAACGGTGGCCAGTGTTCTTTTTACAGATGAGTCCCGATTTTGTCTGGAGAGTGAGAGAGACCCCAACATTGTGCAGAGAGACCGATATCGAGGACGATCGCTAATGGTGTGGGCAGCGATTATGTTGGCCACTTGAATACCTCTTCACGAAGTTGCGTAGGTGAATCGGAGTGGTTTAACTGTTGTCACGTATCGTGAAGAGGTCTTGGGATATCATGGGCGGTTGTTGCTAGGTGCTGCTCGAGGATGGTGTACAAGTGGTTGACGTTGTCTTGGAAACGGAAAGTACTGTACGCATGGCAGGGGCAGTTCGCTCTCCCGATTTAAATGCCATACCCGGTTTGCTTTAGAGAGACGGGTTGCATCATGTCAGTATCCACCAACCACTCTCCAAGGCTTGAGAGCAGCTCTGCAGGAAGAATGGGCGTTATTGATGAGATCAGTCACAGCATGCTCTGTCGTTGTGTTCCTGCCAGAGGTGGTTACACTCCATAGTGAGCACATTAACCAGTTGTCGGAATGTGTGTGCAGATCAATTAAGTTGGAAAAGCCGAAGAACATTTTCGTCTACTGTTATACATGTTACAGATGATTATGTTGTTACATTGTATTCTTTATCATTGTTTCTACTTTGCTATCACCTGTTTGTGCTATTTTGTATCAAAATAAGCGCATCCTTATAAAATTTCCGTTTGTTGTTTAACTTTGCTCACCAGTACAGAACATAAAATGTTAGGAAATGTTTTTTGAAGATACTGGTCTGGAATGTAGCCTTTTATGGAAGCGAAACGCATACATTAAACAGTAATTACAAGAAGAGAATAGACGCTTTTGAAATGTTGAACGTTAGATGGGTGGATCGCATAACTAATATGGATGTACTGAGTCGAATGTGGGAAAAATGAAGAGTATCATACCGGTTGTTATTCAGAGACGTGCTCAGGATAGCTTAGTGTGGATAGCTGCGTTGAACCAGTCTTCGGACTTAAGATCACTGTGACAACCGATTAAACAAAAAAAATTCAACGTTTGTACATCTCACTGACATGAGGAGAAATGTTTTCTTACCCCAACACGAATCTTGCTCTTTTTGGCGACGAGGTCCTTCCTGAGTCCTTCAGCCATGACCCTCACAGCTGTTTTGTTGACTGAGTGCATCCCGAAGCCATCAATGAACACCGGGATGTGCGCCGCTATACTGGAAAAGAAAGTCGCCCATACAGCGTCGTCAGAACGCAGGTTGCTCCGAAACAAGTTCCCATTCTGCAAAATACTGTGAAGTTAGTGCCAGACCAAAGGAGGGCGGCAAGACAGACTACTAAACTGCCTCTAAGTGAGCTGTAATTAGTCGACCCTTGTCTTCCCATTCCCTTATAGAACGATACGTCGGTGGCGCTAGAATTTTCCTAGATTCCTCAACACTGATCCTGAAATTTTGTTGATAGGATTTACTGGGATAGTTTGTGTCTGTCTTCATGTGCCTGACAGTTCAGTTTTCATCTTCCTGCCAAGAAACCGAAGTCTGTCATCTGCTTTGCCTATGACTGAGCCTATGTGATCATTCCTTTCCATGTCACCACAAATTGTTACGCGAGAGTATTTGTATGAATTGGATAAGTCAGTTGGGAGACTGCGAATGTTTGTTTCACGTACAACTTGAAACGCCATATCTATGTGCAGTAATTGCTCCTGGATATGTGATGATGAAGAAACTCCGAAACGCGCCATATGACAAATAAAGGCATCCTTGTCCTATGTTTCAAATGGTTCAAATGGCCCTGAGGACTATGGGACTTAACATCTGAGGTCATCAGTACCCTAGAACTTAGAACTACTTAAACCTAACGAACGTAAGGACATCACACACATCCATGCCCGAGGCAGGATTCGAATCTGTGACCGTAGCGGTCGCGCGGTTCCGGACTGAAGCGCCTAGAACCGCTCGGCCACATCGGCCAGCTGCCCTATGTTTGACTTTCGCGACCCAGTCAGGCTGAATGGAGAACTCCTGATTGTTACAATAATGTTCGCCTGCCTCCTACAAGACTTTATGTCACATTTATATTGTTGATATTCGTTCTCGGAAATCTTAAAATCCCTGAGATCGATGTCTCACTGGTACCAATGTTGATAACAGACAAAAATAGTAGAGACTCTCGATTCCCGGAATAAATCAAATGCCTATATACGTAATTAAGTTTGCACGGAACCCTTATTACGTAAGTCCTTCTCTTACTTGGCCAGCTGTGTAATCGCAAGATGACACTTCGGGACGCACCCATTACTGTGTCCACAGCAGTGAAACTTTCACCCTCTCCGAGCCGTCGAATTGCACCTCAAGTTCTCAAATGATGTCTTGCTGTACCACACAGGATGTCTCACTAATCCGTGCCACAAAAACCTCGTCAAACACCGTACTGCACGAACTATCGAATGCGTACAGAGCGTTCGTGCACATGCTTCGCTGAAGTTAACACGTCCACATTTCATTTTACTGGCACTGGTCGGTTTTTCCGCAGTAACTGGCGGTTGTTTCTTAGCAAGTTAGAGTGTTTTTATTTCCTGAAAACGTGGAATAAATGCATGAAGCCACGTGGGGTAGCGGCGCGGTCTAGGGGGCCTTGTCACGGTACGCGCAGCTCCCCGTGTCGGAGGTTCGAGTCCTCTGTCGGGGATGGGCGTGTGTGTGTGTTGTCCTTAGCGTAAGTTCGTTTAAGTTAGATTAAGTAGAGTGTAAGCCTAGGGATCGATAACTTCGGCAGTTTGGTCCAATAGGAACTTACCACAAAAAATCCATGAAACAGATTTGAATTGAGGAGCCGTCATTACGACTAAATTTATCATTTCGACAAACTGCACGATTTCATGAAATAGTTACGTACACTTTCCTATGACTTGCTCTGCAGCACGCGTATATACCCTACGTCTACTAGATCGTTCTCATACGAACTTATTGTCGAGAAGCGTCGTAAAACGCTGTTCCCCAGGTCAATTTTTAGCGATCATGTGTTAATAATAATAATAATAATTAATTGCATCAGTTAACAATTTTAGACGACTGTAACATTATCTGACCGTGGATCAAACGCTTGTGTTCAGAATCATACATCTATCGATAGATATTTTGATGCTTTTTGTTTGTGTTGGCATCATTCAGCAGATGTTGAAGATAATTATGGAATAAAATTGTCGATGTCAGTGGTCTTCCCTGGTTCCAAAGTAATTGAGTACACATGTTGTCACTAGCGTTTCCACAATAGGATGGAAAATTCCCACTCCCACTGAGAATAGCTCAGACATTAATCAACAGCGATATAAAAAAATTTTAAAAACTAGTCTGAGTCAGATCGACTAACGACATTTAAAAAAGATTCAAGGACATATAAATGTGTTTTGCCGCGTAATGTTTTTATAGCTACGTTTTCCGTCGTATTGTGCACCTTGATGTGTGACGGATAGCATTAGAACGATATATCTACTACTGTTACTCTCGGAAACAGTGTCCAAAAATAAATCAATATTCTTCAAAGAAGGATATTCCTATGACTGCCTTGAAGATGGCAAGCTGTCTAGCCATAAAACTCATAAAAGCAGGGTGACCTGTGCAATCCTTATTGTACACTTAAAACAGTTCAAATGAGCTATCACAAGAAAATGAAAATGCACATGCTATAGTTTTTAGATCTGAAGTACAAAACTAACCAAAAGCGCTAATAATATTTTACAGAAAAAAGCGAGGTAACACATAGGTGTCAAAACATCTTTGTTTAAAGAACAAAAAAGAAAAAAAAATGTGTTTTGCAAAAGGCTAAGTTTTAAAAAACCAGAAGCATTTTTCAATTTTCCGCTGTTTTTCTTTCTCTTTTTTCCACTCAACTGTATTTATATTTGTTAGACTTACTTGTTTCAGATTTCACTGCCGAGTAGCTACAACTTCAAGCATTTGACAGGGATGTCATTTTCAATGAAATTCCACAACAGTGTGGGTGAGTCGATGAGTGTGGGCAAGGAGTCTTCGGACTTGTGTTGACACATTAATAAATTTTTTCATGCTCTGTATCAAGAGACGACATATTTTGTAGATTTAGATCTGTTCTTGCATCCCTGTAAGAAGCCTGAAGTTCGAACCACGTGGGACTAAAATAGAGGTCATTTTGTGTGAAATATCAAACCGTATAATTGACTACCATACTGTATGTCCGAATGTGCAATGCCACGTACTGAGTGAGACGTCATATGAGAACTAAGAGTGTAGCAATGTTTCCAATCATTATCGAGGTTGCGAACTCTTTATGTCAGTGAACATTTGATTTGTGCCTACCAAGAATTTTGGGAACGTAAGTGTCCACGTTGGCTGTCATTAAAAGAAGAGAAACAATACATAGCTAAATGTCAACAGCGAGGTAAACGACTGATCGAGTGACAGATGAATCACTATTAGAGTCAGTCCCACAACAGTCACTACTGCCGTACCTACTTACCGCATTATACACAGAAGTTTGTACGTGTGTGTGTGTGTGTGTGTGTGTGTGTGTGTGTGTGTGTGTGTGTTACGAGCGTCGTCACGTAAGCGCTGGCTCCTACCTGCTGATGTGGATGATGAAGCCGTCGTCGACGCCCCTCCTCATCATGTCCTGGACCGCCTCCCTGCTGCAGATGGCCAGGCCAAGCTCGTTCACCTCAAACATCTGTCTCCAGTGTTCTGTTTCACCGGCTGAACAAGTCAAGACAATTGAGCATCAGGCAGGTAGTTTTCTAAATATGGTTACGTAACTTAAACAACAGTTTTCACGCAACAATTTCAGAGAAAGAAGTGGGCTGAAAAAATATATCCCAAACTTCACAGATATCTTGCCACAGTTATGACTTTCAGTTTCCAGAGTGACATTCAACCACGTGTTTCTGAGTATCAAATACACATTTTTCGGTAAAACCTGTTGTTACCGTCATTTGCATGCTTCTTAAATAATCCTCCGGCTTTCCTCTAGGAAACACACACCACGTCCGCTTGTTGCACTACCAAAAACACTAAAAACAGTATTCTTTACGGCGGACGCCGTGCCAATTAAACAAAGACTATCAAGAACAAAACATTATCCAAAGCACGCTATTTGATAAAATGCAGCGAAATCTGTAGCCTTATAAATAGTATCGAAAATACACCCAACCAAATGATTAAACATAATTCGTGACCAGGTGAGACCAAACCACTGTCTAGATGAGGCTGTCCGCTACAAAACAACGAAATCCACAGCATTGCACTCGCATTCGGAAGGACGACGGTTCAATCCCGCGTCCGGCCATCCTGATTTAGGTTTTCCGTGATTTCCCTAAATCGCTGCAGGCAAATGCCGGGATGGTTCCTCTGAAAGGGCACGGCCGACTTCCTTCCCCATCCTTCCCTATCCAATGAGACCGATGACCTAGCTGTTTGGTCTCTTCCCCCCAAACAACCAACCAACCACAGCATTGCACATAGTTTAGCAAATACGTCAGGCGAAATGAGTCAGCGTAATGCGTGGCATAGTGACAGTGTAGATCACAAACAAAAAGACGATAAAGCCAAAAATATAATGTTTACTCCCAAAAAATAGTACATACAAATACTAAGGTGGTCTCAAAGACAGAATACCTGCAGAGATGCTGAAAGACGGAAGAGATATCCTATGAGAGAGAGTGCATCACTTAATCTGTTTAATTTGGAAGAGAGAAGAGATCCCGGCAGAATGGAAGCAGTATTTCATCTACCCAACACTTAGAAAAGGAGATATAGTGAGATGCAGTAACTGTGGAGGAATTACCTTATTGCGCAAAGCTTTTAAAATCCTGAGAATGTTTTTGCTGAAGTGGCTAACACCGTAAACTAAGTAGGTACTTATATTCCAACAAACAGGATTTAGAAAGAGAAACTCAACCGTTCACCAACCTCATTCAATAATGCATCCAAACAGCGTATGACTGTGTGCACAGGCAAGCTATATTGCAAGAACTGGGAAGGACGACGATTCTCAAGAAACTAATAAAACTAGCTCAAGCGTATGTACAGGAGTCAACAAGCACAGTGAAAGCGAATGGAAAGATGTCAGAGCAGTTCAAGTTGAGGACTCGAATGCGACAAGCAGCCTGGCTCTCCCCATATCCTGTTTAGCATTGGGAAAGGTAACAAGCATGGAGACAGGAATGCAACTGGGGAGAAGGATCAACACCCTGATCTATGCGGATAATGTAGTTTTAATAGGACAGAATGAGCACGATCTGGTTCAGATTGAAAGAGTGTTAATGGAAGAGGCGATGAGAGGTGGCTTGAAGATGAATATGGATAAGACCACGGAGTAGAGAGAATGATGACAGACTTTTGGATGTGGATGGTAACATCTTCGAAAGAGCAAAAAATATCTTGGGGCAGTGTTCAGTGAAAGAAATGAGACCAGGAAGTAAGGGTAAGAATTCAAGCATGAAACAGGTCAAGCTTTGCACTCTGAAAGCTGCTGAAGTCCCGGCTTCTAGCAACATCCACGAAAATTGGGATCTGCAGGACAGCAACAAAACCTGCCCTGGACTATAACACAAAAGAGAGAAAGAAAACTCCTGACGTTTGAAAATGCTACTCTGAGACAGATTTACGGGACATTGAAGGCTGGAGACGACTGCAAAGAGAAGAAAAACAGCGAATTACAGTAGCTGTACAAATCGCTCGGCATTGTGGCTGTGATTAGAGAGGGGAGACTGAAGTGGTATGGGCACGCAGTGTGTCGAGACGGCCAGATCACCGGGCAGGGGATGGAAAAAGACATCAGAGGCGACAGACCGATGACGGGAACAGTTGGGGAAGAACACTTGGACCGAGGAAGATGGAGGAGGCTGACTGGTGAGGCCACAGACTGACTGTGCTTTGTGTGGCCAACCTAGTAAACAAGTAAGTAACGTTATTTTTTTAGATTTTCATGAAACAGAAGAATTTATTTTATGTTTATTGTCTACTTCGTGTCTCCCCTTAAAAGAATCCACTAGGATGCTTGGCAGCACTAATAACATAGAAAACAAAATTCCAGAATAGAGAAAGAATCGAGCAAAGCAACACTGCAAGACACGAGTTGGTCAAACGTTAAGTGCTTGTTAATGGCATGATTAAAATGTACGAGTGGCTGAAGAAAAAATGTATTTATGTGGGGAATCGAAATGACCGAATAAAATTAATGAAGGAGAATTTGCGGCGGATAGATGTCGTATAAAACAGAAATAAATTGTTACAGACCGAATTAATACAGAGTTAATTGTGGGGATATGTAAATAAAGGAAAAATACTTAAACGTACAACGTGTAGGTTTCAAAAGAGTTAATAATGGCAGCACACAGTATTTTATCATTTTGTTGAAAAAGATTTTCCGTATTCAAACCATGACCAGCTTTAGACACCTGTATATAGATTTATGCTCACTGTTTTTAGTCCTCTTTACATATTCCATAGAGATCCGATAGAAATGAGTGTTTTGGTAAATCCATTCGGGTCCTGAAATCAGATTTAATAGGTGTCCTCTATGCTCTCTTTACTTCTATACTTTTTTCCTCGAAATCCACTACAAAGTCTTTCTACATAAAATATACATCAGCGTAATATAAATGTGACCACCTGTCGGAAGCCTGAATAACCATCTTTTGCAACGCGGATAGGCAGGAACAGAGTCAATGATCTGGAAGCTACCGACAGGGATATGCAGCTGTGCCGGCTGCAGTGACATGGACACCAGCGCTAGGTTTTCGGTTGAGGATTCGGAGTGCGGACAGGTCGATGTGGCCCACAGATTCTCGATTTAAATCAGGAGAATCTGGGGGCCAGGGGCGTATGGTAAACTCATCCTGGCTCTCTTCGAACGACGCAGACACACTGCGAGCTGTGTGACACGTTGTACTGTCCTGCTGGTAGCTGCCATAGTGCCTAGGAAAAATATACTGCATTTGGGGGGGAGGGGGGGTATGGTTCCGAAGAGTAGATGCATACTTGTGTTGATCTGTTGAGCCTTCCACAATGACGATGCACCCAGAGAATGGCACCAAAGTATTCCCCAGACCATAATGCTCCCTCCTCCGGCCTGGACTCTTCCAACGATTGTTGCAGACTGTCTGCCTTCAGACGTTTCACTCCAACAGCCACTTTTTCGATAGAGCAAGAAAAGGATCTGAAAAGACCATCTGAAGCTACTCAATGGACGTCCGATTGTGGTGCTGACGAGTAGATTCCAGCCTCTGCCGCAGATGAACGGCAGTCAGCCTGGGTGCATGAACCAAGCACCTGCTGCGGACGCCCACACGCAGCAACACTCGCTAAACGGTCGTTGGGGAGACACTGTTGGTAGCGCCTTGACTCATCTGGGTGGTCAGTGGGTCAACTGTTGCAGGTCTAATCACCCGTACACACCTCTACAGCAGTCGTCCACCCCTGTCATCGATGACCCGTGGTGCACCGTAGTCGCCCCGTCGCCGGTTTTTGGTAGCACTAGTTTGCCATGCATGACATACATTAACCAAGACGGCTCTCGAACAGTTTACAGACTTAGCCGTTTCAGAAATACTCCCGCCCTTGGCCCGGAAGCCAATGGTCAAATACTTTCGGATGTCAGATAAATCGCTCCATTTCCACACTACGACAGCGGCTGAGCTATTGTCTGCACCCCCCGAAAAGACACTATATACCCTCCGCTGCTAATTCTGCCACATGCCGTCCGTGAGTGGTTATTGCATGTTGACATCGAATACAGGCGGTGGTCACATGAATGTGACTGTACTGTGTATAAAATTGTTTATCTTGGTTACAGCATCATTGATTTCATGAAGAAGTCAAAATGAAAAGCCGTGCCGGATACCCGTGCGGTCTGGGGCGCCTTGCCACGATTCACGCGGCTCCCACTGTCGGAGGTTCGAGTCTTCCCTCGGGCATGGGTGTGTGTGTTGTCCTCAGCGTAATTTAGTTTAAGTTGGATTAAGTAGTGTGTAAGCCTAGGTACCGATGACCTTAGCAGTTTGGTCCCATAGAACTTACCACAAATTTCCAATTTTCAGTATGAAAATATTATAAGGAGTTGAATACCCTTTCCTAAAATGCATTTGCTCTTCAGTAACCAGGCCCCACTTATAGAGTCTATTGTGCATAACCGTGGCGTACAATATCTGAGGTGTATAAATTAGTTTGCTCCCATGAAGTATTCTTATAGAGTAATAATACCTGTGCAATCTTCCTGTTTTGACGATATTCTGTGCGGCAAACACAGATTAAAAATATGAAGTTACATGAACTACTAAGGATGCTCAACCCTTCTATTCATAATTTTCATCTCGCCAGCCCTATTTACGTTAAATACATGTCTGAATATCATTGTCACCACAGTTTTAACACACCATAGTAGAGGAAATAATTCTGTGAATCATGTAAATTGTATTAAACATTTGTCGTGTTTCTGTGGAACAACATTTCAAGAACCTAGCCCGCTATTCGCCACACGAGTGTGGGCGAGAGGCCTTGAGGCTGTACCCGACCCGACCAGTAAGCGTTAATTCTGGTCGCAGTACCAACACACGTGTGATTCGCGTCCATGTTTTGTGGTGTTTCATAGTATTTCTTTGTCCACATTAAAATGCACACATATGCTGTAATATCTGTAACTTTTTGCTGTAGTTGACAATGAATTCCTTCACATTTCCGGCCATTCATAAACAGAAAAAAAAAGAAGCGAAATGCGCGTATGCTTTGCTGGCTGGGAGGTCCAGTCCGGAAGTTCGGCCGCCAAGTGCAAGTCGACGCCACACTGGACAACCTGCGTGCTAGTAGTGGGGATGAAGTGATGATGAGGACAGCACAACACCCAGTCCACGAGCCGAGAAAATCTCCAATCCGTCCAAGAATCTAGCCCGGGCCCCGCTGCATGGGAGGCAAGCACTTTACCACTCCGCTAAGCAGGCTGACATTTATAAATTAATTCAACGTAAATACATTCAAATTTGAAATATTAGGTTTTACATTTGCATACGTACATACAAAATCAGTTTCGTGATCGACTCCAGCGCTGTTGACCAGGATGTCGACTCCATTGAGGTTCTCCCTAATCCACTTGAAAGCTGAGAGGATGCTTTCTTCTTTTCCTACGTCTCCTTGAATAGCGTACAGTTTGCCCGGCGACCCCTTCACTTCAAGAGCCTAAGCAAAAACAGAAAGAATGCTTTTATGTTCTTCATAAGGTAATAATGTCAAAGCTATGCGAAACACGACACTGGTATGTTGCTCTAACACAGGATGGTTAGACAAGTTGTTTCATGTACGGCGCAGCCGCTGGTCCGTTTTGTGGGAATCAGTACCACTGTAGGCAGTCTGCAGCTTTGCGACTCTTCGGCCCTTTATGCGGGCAGTGTGCCATGTACCGTATCGGTTTTAACGAGAGAGGAGCGGCCTTTGTAAGAAGAACGGGAAAATCTTTGTCCCGTTTAACTCTTCATACTTGTGTGACAATGGCCTCTGCTACACACACAGCTGTGCACGAATTCAAACAGAGACCTGAAAAAGTAACCATAGTGTCCGTTGATCAATTCACACACTGCTAAGGCGAATGTCGAGTGGAAGAATGATTTTCGGTACACCTCTGTATTGGTTCTAATTTCTCGAATTTGCTCGTCGTGGTCATAATGCGAGATGTATATGGCAGGAGGTAATAAGTTCTCCGACTCATCCCGGTACGCGCTTTCTCGAAATTTCATCAGTAAACCTCTCAGTGACCCACAACGCCTCTCTTGTTTGCCAAAGGGCTTGGTTAAGCATCCTGGGAACTCTCTCGCGCCGAATATACGATCCCCTGACGAAACGCACCGTTCTTCGTCGGATCTCCTCCTTCAGTCCTACCTTGTGAGGATCCTATATTGATGAACATTACTTAAGAATCGCTCGAAGAAGCGCCTTAAAAGGCACTTCCTTCGCGGATAAGTTATATTTTCTTGAGATTCTTCAAATGATTCAAAAGGCTCTAAGCACTATGGGACTTAACATCTGAGTTCATCAGTCACCTAGACTTAGAATTACTTAAACCTAAATAACCTAAGGACACCATACACATCCATGCCCGAGGCAGGATTCGAACCTGCGACCATTGCAGCAGCGCGGTTCCGTAAGACTCTTCAAATGAATCTCTGACATCTGCTTTTCCTGCTATTTATTTTATGCGATCATTCCACCAAACGGCGCTCCGGATAATTAGTCCTAGATATCTCACGGCACATACTGCTTTCAGCAGTTTCTCATCAATAGTAGTGACTTTCTTTTCCTATGCATGCGCAATATGTTACATTTATTTACGTTCAGGGTCAACTGCCAGAGACTGCACCATTGATCAACCCTCTGCAGAAAATTCTGCAAATTATACTGTCTTCTGACCTTGCTTCTTTCTTATAGACAAGTGCATCATCTGCAAACAGTCTTAAAAGAGCATCCCACGATTTCTGCAAGATCATGAACACATTGTAAACAGTAACGGTAGAATGAACGCTACAATTTTGAAGATCCTATTGAGTTACATCTAGAGCATTTACATTACGTTCAAACCTGTGCGTGGTGAGCAATTAGTGCAACGCGAATTATTGAACCATTTCTTTTCCGCCAAACCATGACTTCTGATAGGGGAACACGAGCAGTATACTGCAACCTTTTTTCGTAGATCTAATGACTGATGAAAAGACAGTTATTACAAGCAGGTCAAAAGCACACGCCACCAGTGCTTTTTTTTTTTTTTTTGACAGAATAGTTTGACGATAGGAAATTTCTTCCCGACAGCGGCCTGCCTACTTGTTCGTTGATTCCCGCTTAGCGTCGTAGTGATACACGTCAGATAACGCATTTGTACTTATCGTGTAATTGAAAGGGTCGGCTGAAAAAAGTGTTAACCAACAAGAGTGCAATTTCAGGTATGCTGTTTTAACAGTTTGTTTACACTTATAGACAAGACGTATGTACCATAAGACAAAGCAAGAAATGAAGCGGACAATGCTTCCTACCACTACATAGTGAAGTACTTGTTACCAGAAAGTAGTGCATTTCAAGAACACAACAGCTTATACTATCAAGCTAATTTTAACTTTTACTATACTTAACTGAGAGTAATTTCTTTCGCCGACACCTTCAACACGTACGATTTGACCATCAGTATGAAAACAATAGTTTATAAGAGTAAAAAATGAAAAAAAATGCATTGAAGTCACTTTCAAGAACAGAAAGACAATTCGTCAGAAACAATTATAAACTGATGGCCACAGTGTAATGAAATCACAAAAATAAGGATAATGTACAAGAATATGCACTCGAACAAAGTACGTGACACGGCGTAGTAGTAGAGGATAAACTATTTTTTTAAAATAGAACACGTGTGGAATATACAAAATGGATTTTTCGCTTAAAGCAATTGTGTCGCGATTTACGGCATGTTAAATTCGCTCCCATTCCGATGTGTTTGCCTGTCACCCAGTCACCCAGAGTTCGCCACGCTCGGGCTGCGAGAAGCCTTGGGCAGAGAGGGAGGCAGTCCGTGAAGAGCTACGGCCAGTAAGGGAGCAACTGATATGGTTTGAGTAGTATGCGAAGGGTTGCGATTCACCTGGCCAACACTGCAGCAGTGTGGTCGAATCAAGACCTGCGAGGCGGTCGGTGTGGCCGAGCGGTTCTAGGCGCTTCAGTCTGGAACCGCGCGACCGCTACGGTCGCAGGTTCGAATCCTGCCTCGGGCATGGGTGTGTGTGATGTCCTTAGGTTAGTTAGGTTTAAGTAGTTCTAAGTTCTAGGGGACTGATGACCTCAGATGTTAAGTCCCATAGTGCTCAGAGCCATTTGAACCAAGGCCTGCGATAGCAGCCAACGAATCTTATTACAAATTCTCGGACATCGGTTCCTGTTCCGAGTGGGTGGAGGTTATGCGTCTGGTGTCCAGGGCAGGTCGAGCTGACTATTCCCAAATGGAAGCTACACAAGTGGATGCTACCTGTGGTATGCGCTCTTGAGTGGCGGTGCGCCAGAGGAGTGTCATGCTGGTAGTGCTTGACGAAAGCATAGGTTGTGCCGACGCTTGCATGCTGGTTATGACTGAAGTTGAAGCAGTGCTGACGGTTGGAGGGTTCCGTGATTTCCTTCTCGTTATTGTCAGTGGATGCGTTGCAAGGCCTAACTGTGTTTGGCTGAAATGTGTTTCAGTTATTGAAGATTTATGTGAATTAGTTCTTGGACTGTGTTCTTGTATTATTGTCGAGATGTGCCTAAATGGATGGTCTTATAGGAGTACCTAGTCGGTTGGCCTAGTGTTTGGGTTTGCTGAACCTATGTATATGCATCCTTCTGTATTGTTTAGTTAATTGACGGAATTAATATTAGCTTTAGCTCTTTTTGGCAGTTCTCATTTGTATTTTATTTGTAAATTGTCATCTGAACTGGTGCCTAGCTAGTCTATTACATTATTATCCCTTATAGCTTGTATAGCTACTTAGGCAAAGTCTTCTTGATGTATCTTGTGTTCTCCTGTTCTTGCAAAGCTGACTCTATTTTAAGGGCCAGAAATTTTGCTGGGCTGGCGTTTTATGTTGTAGGTCAAGTTCATGGGTATTTGTTGCATTTAAGTGCAAGTAATATGCCCTTTTGTTTTTATTATGCTCATTTGCTTTGATTTCCTGGCTTCTGTTATTAATAAGCTAGGTAAGTGTGCTGTCTGAGAGTTTCTCGACATAATAACTGCTTCATTGATTCACGCACGTCGTGTCAGATAATGTCATGGAAACTGCACAATATTTCAACGAAATAGCTGCTCGTCATCTTCAGGTGCTTACTGAGGCTGTTTTTTGTTTCTTCATTGTGATTTCATTCCGCTGTCCCATAGGGGCAGGGGGGGGGGGGCGGGAGGGACGGCAGCGACACAATCTGCTGCTCTTCAGCCGAGGGACATTACAGATATGAAAGAAGATGAAACGATGTATATAGAAAAGGCGATAAAAAGGGGAACACACATAATATTGGGGGGAGGCCATGGGGGTTAAAATACACCCTTACGCAGAGACTCATGGAGAGAGACAGTTAATGAAAAGGGCACAAAGATAAAAACACTGTGAAGTGCATAGGATTTAGAATGCACCGAAGTCACAAGCAGAAGGTAAAAGTTGGCCACAGTATTAAAAATCTGCCTCAGAATGACGGCACTATTAAAACCACTGCACGAGGCAGAACCACAGTGGGGATCGTCAGGAATGGAGAAGACCTCAGAGCGGTGGGAAGCAAAATAATTAGCCTTATTGAGGTTGTCAGGGGAGGGGCAGTCGTCGAGGAGAAGGGGGTAATGCGGGACGGGATGGCTACCAGTAATGTGGTGGAAGGCAGACGAATACTTAGAGTTGACAGGATGGATGGTGTTGAGTCATGTACATATCTGATGCCAGTCCTGGCTTTTCTTTGCTGTTAAGAGGTTACGTACATGTTGTCATAATTACTGGTGGCAGAGGAGTGTAACCCGGCCGTGGGTGTGGAGGAAGGATGGCAAGGCCTGTGGGATTCATGGAGAAGGACAGCCTGTGGAAAAAGAGTAGGGCAGTGAGGGTAGATAAGTTTGATAGGAACATAGGCCTCTGCAGCATCAGTGACGGTCTTCTGGAGGAAGGACAAGGCATGGGTGATGTCAGTGGGACGTTGAAACGTGAGTGGCTTTCGACCTGGGAGGCAATGGATGCCTGGTAGGCATCCCAGTCGGCTCGGCAGTAGTCATGGATGGACTTCAGAGGAGCAGCAGGGTAGGGGGCAGGAGGTGGGTGATGGACTGAGGAGATGGTGAGAAGGGCTGGGAGATGGTCACTACCAGTGGGGTCTAGGACATCTGTGACCAAGGAGGTTGGGGGAAGCAAGGATGACATGGGGGTGGAGTTACTTTTGGGTGCACTGTGGGAGAAGAATAAGGTTACCTTGAAGGGTAGCGAGGATCTGATGGCATCGCCAAAGGGTGGCAGGGTCGCAGCTGTGGATGTCGAGGTCTGTGGCAACCACAGAGGCGGAGAAGGTGCATAGGAGATGATTCACTGGGGAGAGGAGCTGCTAGATGGACATAGACAGTGGCACAGATGATGGTGAAAGAGGGAAAAAAGGCACTGAGGATGAGGTTTTCAGTTGGAGCATTGGCAGGACTTGTGGCCGGACAGGAATATGCTTGAGATGGCCAACAGTGATACCACCTTGTGCTAGGGGAAGGGGATTGTCAGTGCAGTGAAGGAGATAGGGAGAGGCGAGGACAACATGGTGAGGTTGGAGGAGGGTTTCATTAAGGATGAAGGAGTCCACCTGGTTCTGGGATATGGTATGCATGAAGGGGTATTTGCTTGCTGGGAAGAAGTGAATGCTTAGTTACAGGAGACAATACTGTTGATGTGCCAGGGTGGGTAGGGGGGAAGAGAGTGGAGGGAGGAGGAGGGAGGTTTAAATGAGGGTGTTGGGATGGGTGAAGGTGAAGTGGGCCTGGTTGTGCAAGTATGTGGTGTAGGTGTTCAAATGTAAGACAGAGCATGCAGCAAAGGAGGTCTGCTGAGGTCTGCTGTTGGGTGTGAGGGAGTTGGAGGGGTGGATGTCCTGGTGGGCAGACAGAATTTTTGGGTGGATAGGCTTATCGATGGAGCAGACAGGAATGGCATGCTCAGGGTTGGCTGGAGGGGGTTTGACCTTGCATTTGGAGGAGTAGATGCGGAGGGATTCGTCGCAGATGTTGCAGGAAGGAGGAGAAGTGAAGTTAGATTATTAAGGAAGTGGAAGGCTTTACAGTGGGTGTAGGTGGGGTTTCTTTTACAGTTTTTGGTGAGGTGATCATTGTAGAGGGGACAGCATTGGCAGCAGTAGGATTGAGGAGGGGAATGGGAGAGTTCAAGGGAGTGGCGACATTTAAAAATTAGGGCTCCCTGACTGAGGAAATGATCTATGGAGGAGGCAGACTCTGTGAACATGCACATCAGGAAGGTGAGGCCTGAGCTGTTATAGATGCATGCTGATTTCCAGAGTGGGTGGGAGTTCAATTCCGCCAACACCTCTGCCACTGTAACCATGGGGCTGAGCTTTGTATCATGACAGTGAGGACTGGTGGATCATGTGGTTGGGGCCGGCCAATGGGGAGAGGAGTGGGTAAGGAAAGCTGTGAGAGACACTGTGAGCTAAAGGTGATATGGGGAAGTTTCTTCAATAGGTCAGTGTGGAAAGAGGGAGAAGGGGATTTGATAAGAATGGAGTCTCTGTGAGGGATAAACCCAGCAATGAGGGCACTGGGGATACAGTTGCAGATTTCTAGTGTGAGTTTGCAGGCATTGAGGAATTGGGATCAGGGTTGGAAAGGGTGAATGTATGCAGAGTGTGGGCTGGGGATGTGGGAGGAGTGTTGGTGTCCATGGGGAGATCAGAAGGAAGAGGTCTGGGCAGTGGTTTCTTGGAGGAGAGGGTGGAGGTGAGGTCAGCTGTCAGGCATTTGGTTTTTTTTTAAGGGGGTGGCCTGGGAGGTGGGGTGAAGGACTGTTTGAAGTGGGAGTTGAAGGGAGGCAGGGCCCTCATGTGAGGTGGAGGCACTTTGGAGGGAGGGTGGATGCTCTGTGGTGGCGACTGTGCTGAGCAGAAAGTGACATGGAACTTGTGGCATCATAGCAGGGCGAGTGGAGAGTGGGGCAAAGTCGTCCTGATGGGTGAAAGTGGCGGGAGTGGGGGCAGGAGCATGAGCAGATGCAGGATGAAGAGCAGGAGTAGGGGCAGGGTCAGATAGGAGATGGAGGAGGAAGAGACTGGGACGAGGGAAGGTGGAGCAGAGCAGGGAAGCCCAAAGGAGGTACTGCAGGAGGGGAGTTGTAAATGATTGTGGTGGTGGGGTTATCCATGGTGGAGTGTGGGGTCTAATGGCGACAGAGAGAGAACGAAGATGGGGTCAGTGAGGAGATAGGCACAAGAACGCAGGGCGGCGGCAGCGGCGGCGGCCACAGACGCACTGCACCTGTAACACCCTACCCCTATATACTGGGCACCTGTAGCGACATCATCTGGGAATGAAGCATACTTATATCTTTTTACAAGTTGCACTGTAGCCAACAGAAGTATGGGAAATACATCGTACGATATTTTTTACGAATTTTAAATTGATCATGTGAGTCCCTCTGCATGATGATTAACGTTTGATGAAGCCGGATTACACTCGGCAGGTAAACATCACAAATGCTTGCGTGACGTCTCTGTAAGCTTCCCCCAGGTTAGGTAGTCACTTCCCCTGATTCCAAACTGGGTGGTAACCGTCGTCAAACATCTGAAAACGGTTGTCTTTTCTTGCTGGTGGAAGTAAGTCACTTAGAATTCCGGTATACTGCTCGGTATATGCGAGGAGTAGGATGTTTCACTCTCGTCTCCAGCACCACGACGTCTCCGCCATCGGATTGCATGTGAACAGCTGCTACCGCGTCGTGAACCTCCGCCCGCGCATCAGGATTGTACTGTACCAGGCGAACAACCCACCACTCTCTGTGCCAGACAGCTGTTAAACATTCAGACTGGCAAAAGTTGTCCTATCCTTCTCAAAAGGACTGGGTGCTTAAATATCGCTGAGATAAATACCAGCATGTTGAACAATATGCTTGATGTCATCCTTCTTGCAAACTGAATGGTTGTGAGATGGGTTTTCGAAACATCCTGGAAAGGCTGACACAATGAGCAATAACAAAATATCTGCCTACTGACCGCCACATCCCAAACGTGTATAAGACTGTAGACCTAGGTTTCCCACAGAATATAGCCCTATAGAAGCGTTCCTATTACGTCCCGCCCAATTAGCGGGCTGATGCTTTGAGAACTCAAATGGAAATCCCTGGAGGGAAGACGATGTTCTTTCCGAGGAACACTATTGAAAACCAGCATTTGAAGCTGACCGCAGAAGGATTCCACCGTCACCAGCGTACCTTTCGCACAAGGACCACGAAGATAAGATACGAGAAAGCGCTCATAGGTAGGAAAATAGGTAGTCTTTTTCCCTCGCTCCATTTGGAAATTGAGTAGGAAAGGGAACTACTAGTAGTGGTACACTGTACGATGGCTTGTGATGTAAATGTAAATTTAGTGTACCTATTAAGATGTCAGTCCATCCACTTAGAGGCACACAAAATTCACCCAAAAACGTTCTCTCTTATCTATCGAGAAAACAAAAGGCAGAACTTCTGCAACTGATTGTCTCTCTGTGGAAACTTTCGTATTAGCCCCAAATTTTTCTCATCACGAGATGTATGTGAGATGTTGTAATATGTTTGCGAACAGTACTTACAATGAACAGTACCGAGTCATCCCTCAACACACCTTTCGCCAAATTATCGCTTACCTGCCGTATTCTCACGAATCTTCCAGTATTTGATATATAGCATTTGAATCTACCTGATTTCGACAAGAAAGAGATATCCCTCGCCAAGTTATAGACCTCTGCTAATTCTTTAAATCCTATCACGGCCCGACAGCACTGTTCCGTTAGTCAGCAGGCTGACAGAGAGCTATCACGATGGTAATAATAGTACACTAAGGTACACGAGGAAATTCGCAACCATGCAGAATATTCACGGACCGTACAAGGAAATTCAGAAGCATAATATCCACAATTCATCGATATCGAATGACGTCTATAAATTATCCCTCTGTACACGTCCTAATCTCCTTCATCATGTTCTTGTCATTATTACACCAGAAATACGACAGTGTCGTGGTGTTCAAGTATTAGTTGGCTGCACAGTCTTTTACTCTGTCTCACTCTCTCTCTCCTCGTCACTTGTAAAGCTACAAACTATAAAAACTTCGCTAGCATTACATGGTAGAGAACTCAATAAGACTTTACCTCGTTTCTCGCTTCCAGTATATCGATAAACAAATACCGTCCGTATGCTGAAATCGACCATATGTGATAATCCCATTAAATAAACATGTATTGGTCTGCTGGAGCAGGCGACCAGTGATCGAAATCGCTTCCACAGACCCGTGTAAAGTTTTGTTGCCTGTACTGGAGGAAGACCATATCGATTATCAGCCACAGGGATAGGGTCCTTGCATTGTTGTTGTTTCATAAGCTGTTTGATACATATTGCTGTATCACATCGATGCAGTGTTTGGCTGCAACTGTATATATAACCATACATTTTTGTTTTTCTACCATAATTTTGAGGTCTGTGTAAGGTGCTAAACCGGCATTAACATGTTTCGATCTATTGGCTCTCACAGAAGGCTGGACATAGCACGATGTAAACTATTGTGCTCCCACAACACACGGGATGGTTGATATAATAAACATAGGCGATGTTTCTTATTGAGAAAAATGTGGAAGACGTGGTTGGTTGGTTGGCTGGATTAAAAGAGGGGGAAAGGGACCAAACTACGAGGTCATCAGTCCCATGTTCCGTATAAAACAATGCCAAAAGTCTGAGAATCTACATCTACATCTACATCCATACTCCGCAAGCCACCCGACGGTGTGTGGCGGAGGGTACCTTGAGTGCCTCTATCGGTTCTCCCTTCTATTCCAGTCTCGTATTGTTCGTGGAAAGAAGGATTGTCGGTATGCCTCTGTGTGGGCTCTAATCTCTCTGATCTTATCTTCATGGTCTCTTCGCGAGATATACGTAGGAGGGAGCAATATACTGCTTGACTCTTCGGTGAAGGTATGTTCTCGAAACTTTAACAAAAGCCTGTACCGAGCTACTGAGCGTCTCTCCTGCAGAGTCCCCCACTGGAGTTTATCTATCATCTCCGTAACGCTTTCGCGATTACTAAATGATCCTGTAACGAAGAGCGCTGCTCTCCGTTGGATCTTCTCTATCTCTTCTATCAACCCTATCTGGTACGGATCCCACACTGCCGAGCAGTATTCAGGCAGTGGGCGAACAAGCGTACTGTAAACTACTTCCTTTGTTTTCGGATTGCATTTCCTTAGGATTCTTCCAATGAATCTCAGTCTGGCATCTGCTTTACCGACGATCAACTTTATATGATCATTCCATTTTAAATCACTCCTAATGCGTACTCCCAGATAATTTATGGAATTAACTGCTTCCAGTTGCTGACCTGCCATTTTGTAGCTAAATGATAAGGGATCTATTTTTCTATGTATTCGCAGCACATTACACGTGTCTACATTGAGATTCAATTGCCATTCCCTGCACCATGCGTCAATTCGCTGCAGATCCTCCTGCATTTCAGTACAATTTTCCGTTGTTACAACCTCTCGATACACCACAGCATCATCTGCAAAAAGCCTCAGTGAACTTCCGATGTCATCCACCAGGTCATTTATATATATTGTGAATAGCAACGGTCATATGACACTCCCCTGCGGCACACCTGAAATCACTCTTACTTCGGAAGACTTCTCTCCATTGAGAATGACATGCTGCGTTCTGTTATCTAGGAACTCCTCAATCCAATCGCACAATTGGTCTGATAGTCCATATGCTCTTACTTTGTTCATTAAACGACTGTGGGGAACTGTATCGAACGCCTTGCGGAAGTCAAGAAACACAGCATCTACCTGTGAACCGGTGTCTATGGCCCTCTGAGTCTCGTGGACGAATAGCCCGAGCTGGGTTTCACACGATCGTCTTTTTCGAAACCCATGCTGATTCCTACAGAGTAGATTTCTAGTCTCCAGAAAAGTCATTATACTCGAACATAATACGTGTTCCAAGATTCTACAACTGATCGACGTTAGAGATATAGGTCTGTAGTTCTGCACATCCGTTCGACGTCCCTTCTTGAAAACGGGGATGACCTGTGCCCTTTTCCAATCCTTTGGACCGTTACGCTCTTCTAAAGACCTACGGTACACCGCTGCAAGAAGGGGGGCAAGTTCCTTCGCGTACTCTGTGTAAAATCGAACTGGTATCCCATCAGGTCCAGAGCCCTTTCCTCTTTTGAGCGATTTTAATTGTTTCTCTATCCCTCTGTCGTCTATTTCGATATCTACCATTTTGTCACCTGTGCGACAATCTAGAGAAGGAACTACAGAGCAGTCTTCCTCTATGAAACAACTTTGGAAAAAGACATTTAGTATTTCGGCCTTTAGTCTGTCATCCTCTGTTTCAGTACCATTTTGGTCACAGAGTGTCTGGACATTTTGTTTTGATCCACCTACCGCTTTGACATAAGACCAAAATTTCTTAGGATTTTCTGCCAAGTCAGTACATAGAACTTTACTTTCGAATTCATTGAACGCCTCTCGCATATCCCTCCTCACACTACATTTCGCTTCGCGTAATTTTCGTTTGTCTGCAAGGCTTTGGCTATGTTTATGTTTGATGTGAAGTTCCCTTTGCTTCCGCAGCAGTTTCCTAACTCGGCTGTTGTACCACGATGGTTCTTTTCCATAATAATACAAACATAATAAAACAAACGAGACTGACAACTCAAAACGGAATGAAAGGAAAAACCACAAGAAAGACGAAGGGCAAAAAACGTGTAAATGGACAAAAGGGGACAAGAAAACCACAGAAACGCAAGAAACAGGATGGAGAGAGTAAAATGACAAAGCGGCTTACCATGGCTGGCTGACCATGAGAATAAAAAAGGAGAAGCCAGCCACTCTGCAATACATTAAATCCTCCACCCTAGTAGCACTAGGGTGGACGACACAGAGGGAGAAAGCACATGCGCTAAAACTTCAATCAAATGATAAAACCCACCCTCACGAATAAAACGTAAAACTAAATCAGCCGATGAGCGTTGTCAGATAAAATTAGCGGCAACGAGTCCGGTAACCCAAGATTTCGTCACTGTGCAGTCAAAGTGGGACAGTGCACCAGAATATGGGCCACTGTCAACCGGGCACCGTACCGCCACTCAGGCGGATCTTCACGGTGCAGTAGGCAACCGTGGGTCGCCAAAGCGTGGCCAATGCGGAGCCGGCAGAGGACAACTGGTTCCCTGCGAGAGCCCCGCATGGAAGACTTCCACCCATTCGTAGTCTCCTTAACGACACGCAGTTTTCTGTGTGTACTGTTATGCCATTCCTTCTCCCAAAGCCGAAAAACCCTACTGCGTAAGTCAGAACGCATGTCAGGTTCAGAGAAGCCCATCTCCAGAAGCAGTTTCCGCGTTGCCTGTTTGGCCAGCCTGTCGGCAAGTTTATTGCCTGGGATGCCGATGTGTCCTAGGATCCACACAAACACCACTGGACGACGGGACTGGTCCAGGGCATAGATGGACTCCTGGATGGACGCTACCAGAGGATGGCGAGGTTAGCAGTGGTCGATAGCTTGTAGGCTGCTCAAGGAGTCAGTATACAGAAGAAACGATATGGTTCAAATGGCTCTGAGCACTATGGGACTCAACTGCTGAGGTCATTAGTCCCCTAGAACTTAGAACTAGTTAAACCTAACTAACCTAAGGACATCACACACATCCATGCCCGAGGCAGGATTCGAACCTGCGACCGTAGCGGTCTCGCGGTTCCAGACTGCAGCGCCAGAACCGCGCGGCCACTTCGGCCGGCAAGAAACGATATCTACAGTCGTCTGGTTAGGGAACGTTTCTTCGTTGTAACCTGTCGATACTGTCTTGCTTCCCCGAAGCAACTGTAGGCGACTTGTCAAGGATAGCTGAGGCGTTGCCCATAACTGTTACTGAGGGCTTGCTCAAGTTCTTCAAGAGCGAATCCTTAAACCAACGCTGAAATGTTTCTGCCTTCATTTCTCGTGGTGATTAATTTTTTTTAAATCTAAATAACAATATGCAGTTTTCCATAAACCGTGCAGACCTACCTGCATAGAGAAGAACCAGTCTGCTATTCCAGTGGGTTGTGGCATGGTGCCAGACATTGAATGATTTGTCCAGCCAGTGCTCATTGAATGGCTTGAATTTACCCATGTTTTATCTAGCCAAACAATGTTATCAAAATTTTCGTTTGATATTGCTCTGAAAAATCGACGTCACTAGAATGTCATCTCTCTGCATTATGAACTTTGTTCTATTAACTTTTTTTATATTTAAAGGAGAAGCCGTGCACCACATACCACAGTGACGATTTGCAGCGTCTGAAAATTCTTTAAAAGAGGCCTTCAGTTTATCGAAGGCCAATGTTAATTTCTCGTATAGTAACTATAAATATGACGACGAATTGCATTTCCCTGAAAACCATCCATATTATTGAAACGCTTCTCGCATTGCTTCTTTTTTTCCTCGAATGTTGAGTTAGTACAGCTTCACTTTCTTCTGTTCTGTACTCTCCCTTCCCAATTCTCACAACAGTGCTTTTTTTTAATTTTTAATGGCCCCACTGTTCAGTCAACGACTTTAGGTAGAGGTAGCAAGAGTCCATCATTGTTTTTTTCTCATTCGAATTACTCCCTGGCATTACTGCAATATTCACGAGCCTACCCTTTCAGTGCAATGCCCTGACTGCAGACCGACTTCTCCTGCACAGCACGCGTCTGCGGACGCCCTCTCCCGGTTCTTGATTCTCACATTGAAACGATGTGAACGGAAAGAAATAAGCATATAAATCTGATAAACCTCAGGTCACAGCACCGCGCAGTAAGTCTGCTATACGATCACTGTAGGTTTCTTGTGTAGAGCCCAGTTTGCGGTCACAAGATGCTTTTTTCTTTCTTTTTCCTTTTCTCCCAATATTTCAGGATTTCGAAATCGTACGCTTTACGGAAAGTGCAGATTCCAAGAGGATTTCCGTGTCCTTTCTTTGCAAATCCGTAGAATATCCATGGCCGTGCTGGCGAAACTGCGGAAGCATTGGGGTGTGAGATCAGGAGGACGAGGCGTTGGAGTAACCCTCTTGCTTTCCTTGAGGCACCCTACCATGATAAAAGATGCCCTCATCCCAGCGGGCTCTTACTGCGAAAAGCATTCGTGTAACCGCAGCCGTGTTCTTTATGTGACTGTTATCATGGTTTTATAAGAAATCATTCATTCCCCTTCTAGTTTCGCAGGTTATTCTAGTCAACATGCGTGGATTCACACCATGAACGTGCCACATGTATTGTGAAATCGTTAGACGTGAACCACTCTGCAGTTCCAGACGTGTACACTAGGCACGCTGCTCCAGATTTGTATTTCATAGGTGAACCGCGCAATAGGGGCTTTAAATACGAATGACGTTCGCAATATTACGCAGCGTGCTCTACTTTTGATGTCAGCCTAACTGGCGGGTACGTTGTTCCGGGGATAGCTAACCGGAAAATAAAATGCCGTCATACAATGTGCGCCCCGCGTTAGCCTATTCCACCGACTGCTATCTGTGGATTTACCATAAGTTTGTATAACTGGCCTTAAATAGGCTACAGTGAAACTGCATATATGATATCAATATAAAAACATATATTATACACACATCAAAAAAAGTTTTGCTGCAGCCCGGTTCCCAGAACTCCTGAAGATAGACGTTGACTGTGGATATTATATCACAGACACAGTCCCTTTGACTGTTCAGACATGTCACTCAACCCGCCCAAAGATGTAAACAACCACGCATGAGGAACGCCTATTAAACAGAGGGGGTCCGACAGCTGATCAGTTCCAGTCATTCCACCAGGAAGGAGGGAAACGGCTTGTGTTCCCTGTAGTTCAACCATGCCTAGACAGTCAATACCGCGGTTCGATCGCGTCCGCATTGTTACTTTGTGCCAGGAAGGGTTTCCAACAAGGGAAGTGTCCAGGCGTCTCGGAGTGAACCAAAGCGATGTTATTCGGACATGGAAGAGATACAGACAGACAGGAACTGTCAATGACATGTCTCGCTCAGACCGCCCAAGGGCTACTAATGAAGTCGATGACCGCTCCTATGGATTATGGCTAGGAGGAACCCTGACAGGAAGGCCACCATGTTAAATAATGTTTTTCGTGAAGCCACAGGACGTCGTGTTACGACTCAAACTGTGCGCAATAGCTTCCATGATGCACAACTTCACGCTCGACCTCCACGGCGAGGTCCATCTTTGCAACCACGACACCATGCAGCGCGGTACAGATGGGCCAAAAAACATGACGAATCGACCGCTCAGGATAGGCATCTCGTTCTCTTCACCGATGAGTGTCGAAATGCATTCAGCCATACGTGTTTGGAGGCAACCCGGTCAGGCTGAACGCCGTAGACACACTGTCCAGCGCGTGCAGCAAGGTGGAGGTGCTTGCTGTTTTGGGGTGGCATTTTGTGGCGTCGACGTACGTCGCTGGTGGTCATGGAAGGCGCCGTAACTACTTTGCGATACGTGAATGCCATCCTCCGGCTGATAGTGCAACCATATCGGCAGCGTATTGGCGAGGCATTCGTTTTCATGGACGACAATTCGCGCCCCATCGTGCACATCTTGTGAATGACTTCCTTCAGGATAACGACATCGCTCGACTAGAGTGGCGAGCAAGTTCTCCAGACATGAACCCTATCGAACATGCCTGCGGTAGATTCAATAGAGCTGTTTATGGACGACGTGACCCACCAACTACTCTGAGGGATCTACGCCGAATCGCCGTTGAGGAGCGGGACAATCTGGACCAACAGTGCCTTGATGAACTTGTGGATAGTATGCCACGACGAATATAGGCACGCATCAATGCAAGAGGACGTGCTACTGGGTATTAGAGGTACCAGTGAGTACAGCAGTGTGGACCACCACCTCTGAAGGAGCCGGCCGATGTGGCCGAGCGGTTCTAGGTGCTTCAGTCTGGAACCGCGCGACCGCTACGGTCGCAGGTTCGAATCCTGCCTCGGGCATGGATGTGTGTGATGTCCTTAGGTTAGTTAGGTTTAAGTAGTTCTACGTTATAGGGTACTGATGACTTCAGAAGTTAAGTCCCATAGTGCTCAGAGCCATATGAACCATTTTTTGAACCTCTGAAGGTCTTGCTGTTTGGTGGTACAACAGGTAATGTGTGGTTTTCATGAGCAATAAAAAGGGCGGAAATGATGTTTATGTTGATCTCTATTCCAATTTTCCGTACAGGTTCAAGAACTCTCGGAACCGAGGGTATGCAAAACTTTTTCGATGTATGTATATACACACATACACAAAAATGATCATGATTGTGTATGTAAGAACGAGAAGTTAGTGACAAAATATATTTATTTACATTTTCATTCAGTAGAGAACAAATGATGAGCGCATCAAGAAAGAAGCTTTCTGTGGCTCAAAACAGAAAAAGAACTAAGGATACAATTGAAGAAATAAATAAATCGACTTCTAAAATGAGAAGATGACTTCACGGAGCAGGGTCATCATTAAGCTCCTCTGATACTTCTGATACTACGATTTCAGGTTTCTCGAACAATTCTTGTAATTTTGACATACACGATAATTCGACTGAACAGTCAAAGGTTCAGGTCTCAGATGATGATAAAGAGGCTTTATCGTCCGTATTATCTCAGCAGGAAGATGACGTAGAGCCAGTAACTATTGCAGACAGTTAGTAAAGACAAAATTATAGATCTAATGGACGCAGGTACATGGACAGAACACAAAAAATTACAGACCAACAGAAGTCATTCATCAGCAAACAAGCTGCATTGCTAAATGATAAACTTTCAGATAACATAGAGGTTAGGTCCATTGAACGCATGTGTAGGCGTCTGATATGTCACATGTGGTTCAGGACAATGGAAAATCAGGAAAATATTAAAAGATCCTGGCTTGTGTATTCCAAAGCGAAAAATGCAATTTACTGTACTACCTGCAAGCTATACGGCAGCTTTTCTGCATCAGCATTGTGTAGGGAGGGTCTCATTAATTCGGAAAAATCTTTAGAAAAATTATCTGAGCGTGAAGCTTCACAAACATATGAAGAATCTTTTATTGAAAGGAGAACCCGTCTGTAGCAAATGAAATCGTGCCAGGGCATCGATAGTGAAACTGGAAGATTAATTCATTCTGAGAAAGAAAAATGGAGGCGTATTCTGCTTGTAATACTGGGCGCAATCATGGATCTTGCCACAAACTGTCTTTATTTTAGATGTTCTAAAGAAATATTGAGTGATCTCACTTTCCTCAACCTAGTAAATTAAATTTTCTTACCAAATACAATCTTACCCTGAAGAACATATGAGATGACGTAAATAAGGAAAAGGTATCATATTTGTCGAACACAGTACACAATGAAATCATCGATATAATGACAAACATAGTCCGAAGTACCGTTGTCAGTGAGAGCGAGGAGAGCAACTGTTTCACCATCGTGTTTTTAGCTGCACTCCAGGTGTATCTCACACGGAAAAAATGAGTCAAGTGATTCGTCACATGAAAATAACAGAAACTGGATGTGAAACAAAGGATAGCTTTATTGATTTTATAGAAGTTGATGGAAAGACTGGAGTATACATCACATGGCGAATACTAGAAAAATTAGAAGCTGATGGTTCGGATATGCAGTAATGTTATGGACAGTATAAAAGTAGTATTTGACACAATTATAACACAAGTTGAAACAAGAAAGAGAGCGCAAAGAGTCAACACGAAAATTTTGCCTTCCCCTGTGGCTACATATTTTTAAATATGTCGACTGAGAATGTGCAGAAAAATGGAGCCAATCTAGCACGAATATATTTGAAAGACTTGAATGTATTTGATTTTTGCCTGGAACTCCCCGCATTAAAAAAGTTAATGACCGAAGATAATAAAAAATCATGTGTGTTTGACCTGTTACAACAACTGTGCAAGCATGATTTGCAAAAAGCTTTTACTAACATTAGCATACAGCTTTAAGCGTATACTGCACATTGCCGACGACTTCTGCAAGCTGCGAGCGGAGCTTCAGGAAACCGAAAATAATTAAAATCTATCTCATTTCAAGAACATCTATCTAGCCCTGCGATCCTAGCCATTGAAAATAAACTGCCTATGAAATGAACTTTGAGGAGGTAATAGATTCTTTCGCAGTAAGGAAAGCACGCCGAACACCCCAGGGTCTATATTTCCGACCCGGGCCAAAAACTTGATAGTGCCCGCCCCCCACAATCTAACGTTTCAGGTATGACGTCAAAAATTTAAAAAAAATGATTTTTCAAAAACACGTTCATTTCGTAGCGCACATGTTTCTGAAAAGCTTGATGTATAAAACGCACATCTTCGAGGAAATGTAAGACATGTTATTTGGACGTAAGTATGCCAAAGTAAAGTGCAGTGCAATGCGCCTTCACACAACATTCTTCTATCGCACATCACTATATTTCGCTCTGTGGAATTCGGACGTGTATATTTTGTAATGGAAGCCATCAAACCTATATTCAGGACAGTGGAAATTAAAAACGTCCTGTGGTGCCTCTCCTGCTCACAGTCTCCCGGTTAAACATCCAACCTCCTTTAAAAAATCGCACAATAAAATACTGCGAGGCATTACTTGTAGCCGGGAAAATAGGAACTCCTCAGAAAATTTACACACTTTATTGGCTATTAACTAATAACTTTCTCTTTTGTGTCACATAAAATGAAATATATGGAACATAAAACCAGTAAAGACAAGAGACAAGCAAGACAGTACACATTTCTTTAGTCCATAGGTCCCAGCATTTTTTCTCTCTAATCTTGCAACTGCTTTACACGGCTTGCTTTCCTTTCTGCGAAAGTTCGTCAAACGGCAGTTATCCTGCGTTTGTTTTCTAGTTAGGCGCTATTACGTGTTCATACCATGCGTTTTCCGCGCTATTTTGAGAATGGAACTTAAACGGGTTCCAACCGGGGCCTGTACAACTGGCCCTTAGTTGTATAGCGATCTTACAAAACTTTTCTGTCAAAATTTGAATTTATTGGACACAACGAGACGATTAAATTGTAATATTTCTTATCTGTTATTCCTGTTAGCCGTTTGTTTCTACTCTGGTAGTTTGAATCTATGATTTCGCTAGTAATTAGAACAACACTGATCTTTCAAACACCCAGTCAACCACATAAACAAACAGCTATTGGTATTCACCCGTTTCGTTTTATGTGGCTCAACTACTATAGTCACGTCCCCTTTTATCTGCGGGAAAGTTTCTTATTTCTAGATGCGACAGGGATTCCCCTGGCAGAGACATCACGCATTCGGAAATTATCTCATTGTGCATTCAGAAATCAACTTAGAACGTGTTAAAAATGTTGAACACTAAAAGGGATACGTTTCAAAATCATGTGAATAATGATATATCAACGTGCGCTGGTTGCTAGGCGCTTTGTGAAACAAGGTTCTTTTTTTCTTGAAGGTTCCTTTTCTCTTGGCGCCCCCTGAAATTGCTGGGCGAGGCAGATACCCCTGTTTGCCGTCCGATAGAAGAATGCTGTGTGAAGAGGCGTGGCACTGCACTTTGGCAAAGTTAAGACCAAATAATATGTCTTAAATTTCCTCAAACATATATGTTTTATACAGGGTGAGTCACTAACTGTTGCCACCAAGAATAACTCCGAAAGTATGACAGGAGCTGAAAAGTTTGTGGGAGAAAAGTTGCATGGGACAACGGGGGCCATAATGTGACGTTGGTTTTTTGTTGCTAGGATATGGTCAACTTTTTTTTTCTTTTTTTTAATGGGATGCTACAGTTTGGTGCTTATTTTCTGTTGGCGGCTATCGAGACGAATCCAATGATGTGTAACAGTAAGATCTTTGAAAGTCAACGAAGGTAAAAAAGGTGGCATGAACGTTCATTTACAGAAGGTCTTCTAAGTGATGACCATTGGTATAAGTGCATTGCTGCAATCTTCTTATCATACACGTACTTCACAGTCTTACACAGGCCGAATCTTCGGCAGTAGATACACAGGCAATGATGATGGTTATCTGTCCACAGTTATCACTTGGACGAGCATACGCATAACCGACACGACGCGGGTGATTGTTGATGATGCGGAAGCCGAACGGTCGAACGAGAGTTCTTACGCTCGTCACGTACACTCAGATATCTGGTACCAGTCCTTCTTGAGACCTATAATAACATAACGCTGTTCATAAAAGTTAATTTACGGTTCACAGTTCTCACTCGTATGAGCGTGCGCGTAACTGTCGCGACGCAGCTGATTTTGATGATGTGGAAACGCGATGATTGAACGCATGTTCTCAAGCTCTCTACAACACACTGGCACTTGATTGCTCTCCTTATTGGCTAAACCTTTTTGCTGATTCACATTAGTTTCATTCTGGGAGGCCAGAAACGACGCGGATGATTTATGTTGTACGGTACGACACGCAAACGGGTGGATACTCAAATACATTACCGGCGGCACTGCACATATTTTAATTACTTCTTTATGCACTTTTCACTGAATCCACTTCCATATCTCATCACTTCACAATAATAGTACTTGCAGGCACACTTTAACTTCCATAATAATGCCTTTCTCACGCAGAGCTAGCCACAACACAACGTAGCAGCTTCCTGTACCGTGCTCGACTCTCAAAAGAAACAGCCGCTCGCAAAGATACTCCGCAACCCATCCAGCGGTATGACAATACGCTTACAACAGCATGTGACGTTTACAATTTTTTAACTTAAAAAGTACTTTTTTGAGCATTATTGGTTGCACGAGAAGTTTCCTACTAACTACGGAGGTGTGTCCATGTCTATGTCTAGGGCTAGTACAGTCGACGTGTGCGACGAGGATGGCGGGATTACCGAATAAAAAAATTAAAACAGACGCACTGCTGCTTGTATCTTCGACACGGACACAGATACAAGAAGGGCAAACGTGCTATTTAATTTCTCCCTGGTAGCTAAGCAACATTTGCTTCATACGTGATGGACAAAATGTTATTTGGGAAGGTCAAAATAAATGCATCTCTCTGTACGCTGCCTCACCACCATGACAGAATTAGAGGGTTATATGACCGCTTGGTTCTGCGTCATTGAGAGCAGTCCAGAGCTACCAGAGTCCTATTTTAAGAGAATCACAGAAATTGCGTCTAGCGAGTTTATGTTCTCGGTTGGTGTGCAAAATTCGGAAAACGATACGCGCTATCTATTGATAGCATTATAACGGTTGGTTTGCAGTGTGCACTGATAAGATTACAAACGAGCAAGTCACTCGCAGAATCGGAGAAGAAAGGTATATGTGAAAAACACTGATTACAAGATGGGACAAAATGATGGGATCTAGGACCGACTTCGAAGGTACTAGAAGCAGCCGTAGAGGGCAAAAACTGTAAGTGAAGACAGACTGGAATATAACGACTTATCAAGAGATGAAGAATTTGTCACGGGAGAGAAAGATTCATCTAACCTGTCTGATGAGACAAATGAAATTATGAATAAAGGGGCAGAATATTTAACAAACGAAAGTAATTTTTATAGTCTGTACCTGCCGATTTATTACACTGTCTACTTTTTTCTAATTACATAATTTTTTCCGTGGGGTTGAAATGAGCCTTAGAAAATAATTTCGACTTTTATGGAAATTTATGGACATTGTCGAAACAGTTAGAGCCTAATGGTGCATTGAATTTAGGAATCAGTAAACTAATTGTGCCCCGAAGAAATTTCCGAAAAATTGAGTAGCAGACCAGGAAGAAACTATATACTCCGATGAGCGAACAACACACTGAAAATATCCAGGGTAATAAGTCCATTGGACCTGATTACGGAAGGTGATCACGGGAGGTGACAAGAGACACAATCTCAAAATTGTCATACAGCGAAAGAAGAGTACTATTTAAACGAGGTGAAACGTATACAAATTTACATCAGTGGATGCGAGTGCGAGCTGTATTTTTTATACGAGTCTAAGTGTGTGTGTGTGTGTGTGTGTGTGTGTGTAGGTGTGTGTGTGTGTGTGTGTGTGTGTGTGTGTGTGTGTGTGTGTGATTTTGTGTGTGTTCTGTCGAGGGCACGTCACGTATACGTCCTAAAGGAAAGAATACTGTTATTAAGATAGTGCATCTAGGGGTGGGTTGGGAAGGAATGCGACGACACATAAAAACAATCGAAATGTAACACACGAGTCGAATACATGGTTCTTAAGGTCAGTAGCCTGATTTTTAAGGTTTTGGCGTACATTTTGGCTGCTCAAGGAGAATGGCCTAGAAGCCTCCACGTTTCTCTCCCAGGCAATATTAGGTTGTAGAACAAAAACCAAGATCGCTTAAATACTGTTTACTGGACAACCGGTTTCAACACACTAAAGGTGCCATCATCGGATCTGAGTGTAGATTAACATTAATAAACCATTTGGATACAACGATACAAATGGTTTATAATCTATATTCAGATCCGATTATGGCACCTTTAGTTGTTGAAATCGGTTATCCAGTAATCAGTATTTAAGCAATCTTGGCTTTTGATTTATTTCTACAACAGTGTGATCGCCCCACTATGCACTATGTGTTCACTGCCAAACTTTAGGTTACTTGCTGTAGGATGGATGTATTTTCCTTTACATGCAAATAAAAAAAAGGTATTTAAAATGAAAGCTTTGCTTTAAATTAATGTTATAATGACTTTATTAAACATTCAGTGTATTTTCTTTGACTCCACAGAATACAACAATTTTAATTCATTTTAACTATTTAACCAAAGACTGCTATAAATAAGCAAGTGGGCAACGTCTGGTAACGCTGATTCAAAAATTTAGGCAAATGCCAATCTTTCGAGAAACTAGAACAATAGACAAATGCAACATGCAACACTGGCAAGATTCAGTGATCGTTCAGTGCCGAGGTCGTATGTATAAGTGCTACATACGTTTCAGGAACGATGCATTGTCGTATCTATTGCCGAATAGCTGAAGGAACAAATATTGATTTATCTTGATAACATATGTCATTATGCCTGAGCTCAACAATAACAATCCCTTCTACAGTGAAATGGTTGGAGTGGGCGTTTTGTTGGCTAATTAGTGGCATCTTGCTCTTACTACCTTAAGTTAGTGATCGTACAAACATTAATAGGGTCTCACTGGGAGAGCTAGAGAATTGACATATGCAGCATGTCAACACATTTCGTCGCGATTATTACTGTCGGTACTGTATGTACAGTTTACTATACACTTCTCGAGAATGATGAACTGTTGCGTCTCTTGCTGAAGATAAACGGGAATATGTCAGTTTAGTAATGGTCCCTCCTACATAGGAAATGCGTGCGAGCTTTCCGATATGAATTGCTGAAACCTCTCTTATTCTGCTTCAGTGGGAACCTAAATCTAATTAGGAGCTATTCCACAGACTGACCTTGATCAGTTCCACCCTCCTGGCGAGGCCGACCACGTGGATGCCGTGCTTGAGCAGCTCCTGAGCGATAGCGGCGCCCATGCCGGAACTGGCGCCAGTAACTAGGGCCACGCGGCCAGCGTACTTCTCGATGCCCATGTCTGATGTTGCTGTCTACTGCTGCTGCTGCTGCTGCTACGACAACTGTCTACCGCTGGGCCTCTGAGCCTCTCCTTTAGCTTTTTTTTTTTTTTCTTTATTGTAATTTGGACACCCCATACAAGGTGGGCTGGCAGCGGAACAGTGTACTCCGCTCTTCAGCCATAAGCAGTACAAGAAAAAATAAAGGGAGACAGACAAGTAACAGAATGGCGGTTAAAAAACAGGAGATACAATAGTTAAAAAACATGAAGCCGTTCACACTTGACGAAACAAACAAGAAAAACCGTCGGCACTGGGCACAAACACTGACGAGGTAGATGACACACGTGAACGAAGGAGCGTGGACGGCGAAAAACACTGAGGCACAGACACGACGGCACAGACACGAATCCGAGGGCGATGATCTCCGGCGCGCGAAAGTTCACGATGCGTGTGCGAGTCCGGGGACCTGCCAAGAGAGGAGGAGGAGGAGGAGGACGAGGGGGAGAGGGAAAGCGAGAGGGGAGAGCAGGGACGCCACGGGCTGGGGAAAGAGGGGGGAGAGAGGAAGGGGGAGGGGAAGCCCGGAAGAAGAGGGGTGGAGGGAGGGGATGGGGGAAAAGGAGAGAGAAGGGAAGGGAAGAGAAAGGAGGGAGGGTGCCGCAGGGAAAGGACACCAGGAGGGAGGGGGGGCAGGGTCAAAGTTGATAGGAGGGGTAGATGGAGGGGACGAGGACATCATCAGGGAGAGGGAGCTGGCGGAAACCACCTTGGGAGAGGGTAAGGAGGGTGGAGAGATGGAGACCGGGTGGGACATGGGAGTACAGGCGCGGCAGCGGGCGGGGGTGGGAGAGGATCGGGGAGACGAGCGGGTGAGGAGGATCGAGTTTACGGGAGGTGTAGAGGATTCGTAGCCTTTCGAGGAAGAGGAGGAGGTGGGGGAAGGGGATAAGGTCATACAGGATCCGTGTGGGGGAAGGGAGACGGATGCGATAGGCAAGGCGGAGAGCATGGCGTTCAAGGATTTGGAGGGATTTATAAAAGGAAGGGGGGGCGGAGATCCAGGCTGGATGGGCGTAACAGAGGATAGGGCGGATGAGGGACTTATAGGTGTGGAGGATGGTGGAGGGGTCCAAACCCCACGTTCGGCCGGAAAGGAGCTTGAGGAGACGGAGTCGGGAACGTGCCTTGGCTTGGATTGTCTGGAGATGGGGAGTCCAGGAGAGGCGACGGTCGAGGGTGACGCCAAGGTACTTAAGGGTGGGGGTGAGAGCGATGGGACGGCCATAAACGGTGAGATAGAAATCAAGGAGGCGGAAGGAGGGAGTGGTGTTGCCTACAATGATCGCCTGGGTTTTGGAAGGATTGACCTTGAGCAACCACTGGTTGCACCAAGCGGTGAACCGGTCAAGATGGGATTGGAGAAGGCGTTGGGAGCGTCGCAGGGTGGGGGCAAGGGCAAGGAAGGCGGTGTCATCGGCAAACTGGAGAAGGTGGACAGGGGGTGACGGCGGCGGCATGTCCGCCGTGTACAACAAGTACAGAAGGGGGGATAGGACGGAGCCTTGGGGCACACCGGCGGAGGGGAAAAAGGTGTAGGAATCGGTGTTATGGATGGTGACATAGGAAGGACGGCGGGAGAGAAAGGAACCGATCAGACGAACGTAGTTAATGGGAAGGGCGAAGGTTTGGAGCTTGAAGAGGAGACCGGAATGCCATACGCGGTCATATGCGCGTTCGAGGTCAAGAGAGAGGAAGATTGCGGAGCGACGGGAATTGAGCTGTTCGGAAAGGAGATGAGTGAGGTGAAGGAGGAGATCGTCGGAAGAGAAGGACGGCCGAAAGCCACACTGGGTAACGGGGAGGAGGCGGTGCTGGCGGAGATGCTGGTGGATGCGGCGGGTGAGGATAGATTCCAGGACCTTGCTGAAGACCGAGGTAAGGCTGATGGGACGGTAGGAGGAGACGGCGGACGGCGGTTTGCCAGGTTTGAGGAACATGAGGATACGGGAGGTTTTCCACAGGTCGGGGTAGTAACCGGTGGACAGGACTACATTGTAGAGCCTGGCCAGGGTGGAGAGAAAAGAGACAGGAGCTTCACGAAGGTGACGGTAGGTAACACGATCGTGACCAGGAGCGGTGTTGCGTTTGGTGCGGAGTGTATCGATGAGATCCTGTGTGGTGATGGGGGCATTAAGGTCCGTGTGTGGAATGTTGTCCAAGTACTGGAAACCAGGAGCGAGGGGAGGGACAGAGGTGTCAGTTCGATCGCGGATATCTGGGAAGAGGGAGTAATCGAACTGGGGATCATCAGGGATGGAAAACACATCGGACAGGTAGGAGGCAAAGTGATTGGCCTTACTAAGGGCGTCAGGGAAGGGGTGATCATCGTGGAGAAGAGGATAGTAGGGGGAGGGTTTAGTTCCGGTAAGGCGACGGAAGGCGGTCCAGAACTTGGACGAGTTTATAGGGAGGGTAGCATTTAAACGGGTGCATGTCTGTCGCCAGTCCCGGCGTTTCTTGGCCGCGAGCAAATTTCGAATGTGTCGCTGTAGTTGCCGGTGGCGTCGTAGGGTGTCCGGGTCACGCGTGCGGAGGAAGGCACGGTAGAGACGACGGGATTCACGGAGGAGGAGGACGGCCTGTGGTGGTAAGGTAGGACGGTGGGGGTGGACGGCAACAGTAGGGACGTGGGCCTCCACGGCATCAGACAAGGTCCGCTGGAGAAAGGAGGCGGCATGGGTGACATCATCGGGACGGCGGTAGGCGAGAGGGTGGCTATCGACCTGAGTGGAGAGGGTATCCCGGTAGGCATTCCAGTTGGCACGGGAATAGTCATGGATGTACTTAGGGGGAGGGTCATGACGAGGGTCGGGGCGGGGGCGACGGCCGTCTGACACGGTGAGGAGGACAGGGAGATGGTCGCTACCAATAGGCTCCAGGACATCCACCGTAATGCGACCAAGGAGGTTGGGGGAGGAGAGGATAACATCGGGAGTGGAGTTGGATTCGGGACGGGTGTGCTGGGGGATGGGGATGAGGTCGCCTTGAAGGGAGGAGAGGAACCGATGCCACCGCCGTAACTGGGCAGCGGAGCGACTATGGATGTTGAGGTCGGCGGCGATCACATAGGAGGAGAAGGTACGGTCGATGTGGGAGAGGAAGTCGAAAGGAAGAGGGGCGTTGGGGCGGACATAGATGGTGGCACAGGTAATGGTAAGGCCGGGGAAGAAGAGACTAAGGATCAGGTGTTCGGTGGGGTCGGGAAGGAGAGGCTGGAGCCGAACGGGGATCTGGCGGTGGTGGCCAATGGCAACTCCGCCACGCGCAACTGGGAGGGGATTATCGGAGCGGTGGAGGAGATAGGGGGAGGTGTGGATGGAGTGGTGGGGTTGGAGGAAGGTTTCATTAAGGAGGAAGGCATCCACACGGTGGGTAGCAAGGGTGTGCAGGAAGAGGTTCTTGTTGGCGGGAAGGGAGCGGATATTGTTGAAAAGGATACGATGCTGTCGCGCCATTGGAAGGACTTAGACGAGGGTGTCAAGGCGGGAGAAGGTGAAATGGGCCTGGTTATTGGAAAAGGTGGCGTACATTTTAAGGTGGAATATGGAACGAGCGGCGAGGGAGATCTGTTGTAAGGTGTGGGGGCGCTGAAAGGGATGGACGTTTTGGAGGACAATGGTGAGGAACCTGATGATGTCCTCAGCAGTGGGGGGGGGGACGAAGGGAATTGCCAGGAGGGGTGGGGGCGTCCAGGGGACGGACAGGGACGGTGAGTTCAGGAGTGGTAGGAGGAGGTCGGGCTTTACATTTTTGGGAGTAGGTGGGGTGGGGGAGGCTGCAGGTATTACAGGAGGGAGGGGATTGGAGGTTGGGGCACTGCCGGAGGAAGTGCGCTTGCCGACAATGCGGGCAGGTGGGGGCCTCGCGGCACTCGGCTGTTGGATGTGCATTGTAGCGCAGACATCTCTGGCAGCGCAGGGATTGAGGGGGGGAACGGGAGGGGTCGACTTTGAACCGCTGATTGAAGAGGAGGGCACCCTCCTTCAGGAGACGGTCAATGGAGGGGGCGTCCTCAGAGAAAACCCGCATAAGGCGGGTGGGGCCGGTCGCGTTGAAAATGCGGCGGACTGCCCGCACCTCCAGGGTGGGATGGGCCTTCAGCTCCGCCAGCACCTCCTCCTCCGTGATCGACGGGCTAAGCCGAGTGATCACGGCGGTGAGGGTCGGCGGGCGACGCGGGGGTTGGGGTTGGCGGGTAGGAGATGGGGAGGGAGCAGGGGTGAGGGTGGCGTGAGGACCAAAACGGGTGATGGGGAGGCGGGAGAGGATGTCAGTATGGAGGGTGGGGCTGGGGGAGGAGATAAGAACAGAATCCCGTCTGGGAGTAAGGAGAGATATGGGGGCGCCAGGGAAATGTTGGCGGAGGAGGAGGGAGAGATTCCGGGCCTCGAGGAAGGAAGGATCGGGATGGGACAGGAGATATTTGTAGAGACCGGGTGGGGAGGAGGAGGAGGAGGGAGCGGGGCCTGGTGGGGAGACGTCCATGGCATTTTGGGGTGGGGATGGGGGGCGGGGTGGAGCCTTTTTAGGAGCAGAGGAAGTGGAGGCGCCACTAGGGCGTTTGACAGCGGCAGATGGGCGGGTGGTGACATGAGGGACGGGAACGATGGGGAGGTGGCGGGAAGGGACAGGTCCCGGCACGGACGCAGCAGTCGGCGCCGGAGAGAGTGACTGTGACGGTGCAGGCGAATGTGGCAGTGATGGTGATGGTGATGGTGACGATGACGGTGGTGGCGGTGATGGCGATGGCGACGGCGACGGGGAGAGCTGGGCGTGGGCAGTGGCCCGACGGGCCACCACCCTAGCCGGAGCTGCAGTGACAGGCTGGGGGAGTGGGGGGAAAGGATCAGAACGAGAGGAAGAGGCGGGAGAGGGGGCGACAAAGAGCGAGGGCGAAGGGATAGAGAGGAGGGGAGGGATGGAAGGAGGGGGGTGGGACTGGGCACACCAAGTGATAGTGGTGGTGGCGGCGGAAGGGGACGTATACACGATGGCGGTGGTGGTAGTAGTGACGGTGGTGGTGGGGGCGGACATGACGACAAGAAGAAGAAAGAAAAACACAGCACTAAAGGGACAGGACACACACTGGGAGACGACGGACGGCGACGGCGACGGCGACGGCGACGGCGACGGCGACGGCGACAGGCAGGGACGCTGCTGCCGCGGACTGGGCCGGGGCGGCGGCGGCGGCGGCTGCTGCTGCTGCTGCTGCTGCTGGCAGGACTGCTGCTGGCAGGACTGCTGCTGGCTGGACTGCTGCTGCCACCGGAGGGCTGGCTGGCTGGCTGGCTGGCTGGCTGGCTGGCTGGCTGGCTGGCTGGCTGCGGGACCACCGCTGCAGGCCGGGACCGGGAACTGCTGCTGGCTGGCTGGCTGGCTGGCTGGCTGGCTGGCTGGCTGGCACCTGTAAACCCTAGCACTTCGATTAGCGCGAAAACGGCACTATCGAAGGGCGGTAACCTTTCGGTGTACCGCCGGAGATCTCTCCTTTAGCATCAACGGCTGCTATTTATAGAGCTGACCGCAGAGCGCTCAAGTTACGCAATACTGCACTACAGCAGGCGACGTCTCTAAAGTCACGTGACCAAGCTGTTTAGATAAACCAGGCGCGAAGGCCATTCCTACCGCTGCCTGACAGAACGGCTGATCTTCGTGAATCAGTTACCCACCGTTGTATCCCTTTCCTGTATCAATACTATAACTGCTCTCTAGAAGCAAAGGAGTTGCGACGTTCAGTTACTCGCACAGGCCAGCAAGATACTTGTAAGTAGGCTGTTTAGGTTTTTATATTGGTAACGCCACGTAGCGCTTTGTATGAAAATCACTGGCTGTGCTGTGTGCAGTCTGTGGCTGGTTAGCATTGATGTAATATTCGCTATTGTAGTGTTGGGCAGTTGGATGTTAACAGTGCGTAGCGTTGCGCAGTTGGAGGTGAGCCGCCAGCAGTGGTGGATGTGGGGAGAGAAATGGCGGAGTTTTGAGAGCGCATGATCTGGACGTGTGTCCATCAGAGACGGTAAATTTGTAAGACTGGATGCCATGAACTGCTATATGTATTATGACTTTTGAACACTTTTAAGGTAAATACATTGTTTGTTCTCTATCAAAATCTTTCATTTGCTAACTATGCCTACCAGTAGTTAGTGCCTTCAGTAGTTTGAATCTTTTATTTAGCTGGCAGTAGTGGCGCTCGCTGTATTGCAGTAGTTCGAGTAACGAAGATTTTTGTGAGGTAAGTGATTTGTGAAAGGTATAGGTTAATGTTAGTCAGGGCCATTCTTTTGTAGGGATTATTGAAAGTCAGATTGCGTTGCGCTAAAAATATTGTGTGTCAGTTTAGTGTTAATCAGAATAAGTAAAGAGAGTAATGTCTGAGTACGTTCAGTTTTGCTCAGCTGTTTGAAAATCAAATAAAATAAGATGTTTATCAGCACAGTAATTCATTAATTTTTCTAAGGGGACGTTTCATATGTCGACCCTTAGCCGAGGATACCTCACTGGAATCTTCTGATTTTTTCTTGTAGTTTGTGTAATTAGTGTAGCTATTGTTTATTGCTAGCGCGTAATTATAGAGAGAATTTCCTTTGTAGTTGTAGTTTTTCATTGTTGTACAGTAAAACAGTTGTAGCATGCATGTAGATTTGCACCAAGTATTTCGCAGCTGCGCTTGCAATTAACGAGATATTATTTTCAGTGCTATGTTAATGTGTTTTCTTATTTTGCTCTTCAAATTGTGCTTTTCTGTGTTATCGTGTGAAATATTGTGACAATAATGGCGTGTGAATAACGTAACACTAGACTCCAAAGTAAACTGAGAAATAATAGTGACGACGAGCGTAGCTTATCAGCACCACGGTGTAATGAATTAACAGACATTCAAAGTAGCAATTTGGTAATTGTGCATAGGGAAATGGAGCGGGCGGCAAATAATGGCGTAGACAGTGAAACAAATAGTGAACAGGGAAGCATTATCGATCGATCAGTCAGCAACAGCTCGCTTCAGGATTCCGAAATGACGGGACACAATCCTGCAAATACTGTAGATCCAGGTTTTGCGTCCTCACCGCTTTCTCAAATAAGAAACGTCCCCTAAGAAAAATTAATGAATTACTGTGCTGATAAACATTTTATGTTATTTGATTTTCAAACAGCTGAGCAAAACTGAACGTTCTCAGACATTACTCTCTTTACTTATTCTGATCAACACTAAACTGACACACAACATTTTTAGCGCAACACAATCTGACTTTGAATAATCCCTACAAAAGAATGGCCCTGACTAACATTAACCTATACCTTTCACAAATCACTTACCTCACAAAAATCTTCGTTACTCGAACTACTGCAATACAGCGAGCGCCACTACTGCCAGCTAAATAAAAGATTCAAACTACTGAAGGCACTAACTACTGGTAGGCATAGTTAGCAAATGAAAGATTTTGATAGAGAACAATGTATTTACCTTAAAAGTGTTCAAAAGTCATAATATATATAGCAGTTCATGGCATCCAGTCTTACAAATTTACTGTCTGATGGACACACGTCCAGATCATTCGCTCTCAAAACTCCGCCATTTCTCTCCCCACATCCACCACTGCTGGCGGCTCACCTCCAACTGCGCAACGCTACGCACTGTTAACATCCAACTGCCCAACACTACAATAGCAAATATTACAACAATGCTAACCAGCCACAGACTGTACACAGCACAGCCAGTGATTTTCATACAGAGCGCTACGTGGCGTTACGAATATAAAAACCTAAACAGCCTACTTACATACTTTGTGGGATCAACAGTTACTTCGTAAATTGGTTCAAAAATGGTTCAAATGGCTCTGAGCACTATGGGACTTAACATCTGTGGTCATCAGTCCCCTAGAACTTAGAACTACGTAAACCTAACTAACCTAAGGACATCACACACATCCATGCCCGAGGCAGGATTCGAACCTGCGACCGTAGCAGTCCCGCGGTTCCGGACTGAGCGCCTGAACCGCTAGACCACCGCGGCCGGCACTTCGTAAATTAAATTTATGCTAAACCCATATATCTTACTAGATGACAAACCCAGCACTACCCACGTATTTATTTTGCCAATTTTCTATTAGAAACGAAAACAATAAAAAAAGAAATCTTCTAGTAGTGCAGTATCGAAAAAATTTCGTTTCAATTAATTCGTGAAAACACCTTTGAAATTATGCAGTAGACTCGGTGTGAGATCATCCCAGACAGTTCCTGCACGCTGGGGGCAGCTGTTTCGCCTGTTTACAAAGGATTTTGTAAACGTCTGTACAGCAACGACTCTCCTCTTCATAGCTCTATAGACGGTTTTTACTTTCGCCTATACCCGTTTGCTCTTCGTAGTTGAAAGTTGTCAAAAGCGCTGCCAGGTATGACGGATTTCCTTGACTCGACGCTAGGAGCGTCTTAGTAGTACAGATTAAATGTATTAAAGCTTCATGCATGTTGTGCATTTTTTCCCACATCTCAGTGTTTATGACATCATATCTCTTGAATTACGTGTCGTACAACGATAGATTTGTGCAGGTACATTCAGTGACGTATGTGGATACTCTCTACGAAATATGTTGCGAATAGAGTTAGTAGCAGAGCAGTAATAAATTTAAACATCATACACAATATGGTAGTTTTTCACGCATGTGTGTTTATGACGTCATATCTCTTGGTATGATTTTGTAGGTCATTTAGCGACATATGTGGATGGTTTATGCGAAAGTTATTGCGAGTATAGTTAGTAGCACAGAAGCAATTAATTCAGACGTCATGCACGATGCGTCCAGTCATGCGTGCCTATTTTTACACCGTCCAGTAAATCGTCCAGCTGTTATCCTTCCGCCTGTGAACTCCAGTAAGCAACCCTCTATTTGACGTAAGAACCCGTGAGTTCCTACTTAAAATATACGCACCGACGTACTAGTGGGTTCAACAGAGTAGCACTCTGTTCTGCTACACGGGATGTCGGAATGTCAATTTTACCGACTATAACCTTGAGAGGAACCCAGGCAACCCTTTGGTTTCTCCGCCTCGCTAGCTGTGACTTCGGCAATGCGGATTGATAAACGAAAGGATTTGCTTTCGATTCCCGGCCGTACCGGCGATTTCTTTCTTACTTTTGTATCGTCATAATTCGATGGCTGTATGGGCGCCTCCTGAAAAAATAAAAATAAAACAGCTTCGTTATGAGAATAGTGACAGTAACTCCCCCCCGGCCCAACGTGTCGTATTCGACATCTTCCGATATTTCGACAGAAGAACATCGCCTCATTTTCAAACCATAAAATTTCTGAGTACTTTAGTGTAACGGAACCTGTAGTGTCGGGTGGCTCGTTACAAAGTAATAAAGTAGTTATGATTTATTTGGTTTGTTACCGAAATTACATTTGTTTCTGTGAAAATATCTTTACAGTGGAAAAGCCTGAAAAATACGATCACTAAACGTACAACACAAAACAGGTCTTTTTAAAATTTATGTTTGGGATTGAAAATGCATGAGGTCAAGATCGCATATGAAATCCTCTTTATTTGGACTGATTACTAGTTTTGGCTAAAAACCTAGATATCTTCAGAGAATAAACATTTTTGATTAGTATTAGTGCCATTACGGCTTCAAAAATCGTTAAAAAAGTTCTTAAAATAACAACATCCATACGAGACATAATTAAAAACAGCTTTTCATCGCTCGTGGCCAGTGCAATTGAACGATGGTTATAAAACAAAGAAGGCATCAAGCGATTACAACTTAGTAACTGATACAAACAGTACTTACATCACAGCGTAATAGAGACAATCGTATATATGTTGCTGTAACGTAGTACAAGTGAATAGAGCGGCAGCTGATGGCCTTTACAACGTCCAACACGCAATGTTTGGCGTATATACATGTTTATACAGATCGCATACTTCATAGCTGACAATGTCAACAAACTTGACAGGACAGAGTATTGCAACAACTCTCAGATGCAAAACTACAGTGATGTGGTTCCCGCCGTTGCGGCTAACAACTCAGCATGTATCCGCTGTGCCACTCCTCCATAGCATTCAGTTAAACCCTTTACGAAGTGCGTATCGGGCGATTCTGCAATAGTAACCCTATCCATACATCCGTGTAAAGCTGTTAACATGCAACTAACAATGCCCGAAAAACAAACAAGAGACAAAACCGTGCAGTACTGAACGAATGCTTGAGAGAGAAAATTAAAATTCGAATTACTATTTTCAAGAGGAAATACCTTGAGTGAAACGATCATATTGTTTAGAAACAAGATATACAGCGCATGGAGTCGACATCTAAGCTGCTATACGGATAAAAACATGTTCAAATGTGTATGGATTCCTATGGGACCAAACTTCTGAGGTCATCGGTCCTTAGACTTACACACTACTTAAACTAACTTATACTAAGAACAACACACACACCTATGTCCGAAGGAGGACTCGAACCTCCAGTGCGAGGGCCGCGCAATCAATGACATGTGTTATGCGGATATTCTCAGTACAATACAGATAAACGACGATAAGAAATCAAACGAAGCGCAATTACTATGTAACGAGCCACCAGGGACCTCTTTTTCTGCAAGATAAATACCCCTGAACAACCTCTAAAACTTTGTTAGCTGAGTTCGGTTTCAACCTGTATATGGTACACAAAAATAAGAAAGTCGTAAGTAATGAGGAGCAGTAGAAATGAGATAAGCGATAAACAGCTAAATTTGGACCACGCTGTAAAAGGATGAAGGAATTCTCCCACCTTGGAAGCAAATTAATACAAGACCGCCGAACTAAGGGGCACATAAAAAAGCAGACTTGCACAAGCAAGGGGGGAATTCCTGGCCAAAAGAAGCCTTCCTCTATTCAAGACAGGCTTTGATTTGAGGAAGAAATTTCTGAGAATGTACGTTTACGTTTCTAGTGCAGGACTGTATGGTAGTGTGTAGGTCACCTAACCAACCTAGGGTGGGTTTAAGACATTTTTTATTATTTTTAGACGTTTTCCACTTATTTTTCGTATGTAATCTTCGAATGTAATTCGTTGTGGCCTACATGCCGGATAGGATCATCGCTTCAGCAGAGGTCGTTTGCTGCCTTTGAATGTGCCGAACAACAAGCCACTATGCACCGCTTTGAACAGCCTATAGGGAGCGAGGGACAAAGATCACGTGCTGACTGCAAGCCATCGCCAGAATGTTGAGCAGTGACTGGACGCTCTCTCTGCGTCCGGCTTTCAGCTGCCTCTGTTATGAACTATCTCCTCTCTCTCATGTTTGTTCAGATTTTGTTCCGACAGAAAGGTTACGTTTTTCTATGAGCAGCTTGACTGGCTAACGGCCTCTCACACTGACTAGGGAGCGCTCAAAAGTATTCCGAATCAGAGAATATAGTAATTTGGCTGCTTTTATTAAAAAGAATTTGCTTCAGATGGTCGTATTCTAGACTATACTGACCAGTACGCACTCTGACTGCCACAGTAGTGAATCATGGATTGTGGGAACATCACAAAAGATGTGGTGCTATTCAAGGATGTTAAGAATTACATGAACGACCGTGTGTTTGCAAGTCGTTGGTGCAACCCACTGTACATTTTTCCATATTTTTCCATATTAGGATGTCACCCGGTACACCATTCGGTTAACGCCACACAGCAGAATACTACACTCCACTATGTGAACAAAAATATCTGGACACCAGCAAAAAAATACGTTTTTGATATTAGGTGCATTGTGCTGCCACCTATTGCCAGGTGCTCCGTATCAGCGACCTTAGTAGTCATTAGACATCGTGAGAGAGCAGAATGGGGCGCTCCGCGGAACTCACGGACTTCGAACGTGGTCAGGCGATTGGGTGTAACTTGCGTCACACGTCTGTACGAGAGATTTGCACACTCCTAAACATCCCTAGGTCCTCTGTTTCCGAAGTGACAGTGAAGAGGAAACGTGAAGGGACACGTACAGCACAAAAGTGTACAGGCCAACCTCGTCTGTTGACTGACAGACACCGCCGACAATTGAATACGGTCGTAATGTGTTCAAATGGTTCAAATGGCTCTGAGCACTATGGGACTTAACATCTATGGTCATCATTCCCCTAGAACTTAGAACTACTTAAACCTAACTAACCTAAGGACATCACACAACACCCAGTTATCACGAGGCAGAGAAAATCCCTGACCCCGCCGGGAATCGAACCCGGGAACCCGGGCGCGGGAAGCGAGAACGCTACCGCATGACCACGAGCTGCGGACTCGTAATGTGTAATAGACAGACATCTATCCAGACCATCACAGAGGAATTCCAAACTGCATCAGGATCCACTGCAAGTACTATGACAGTTAGATGAGAAAGCTTGGATTTCATGATCGAGCGGCTGCTCATAAGTCACACATCGCGCCGGTAAATGCCAAACGACGCCTCGATTGGTGTAAGGAGCGTAAACATTGGACGATTGAACTGTGGGAAAACGTTGTGTGGAGTGACGAATCACGGTACATAATGTAGCGATCCGATGGCAGGGTGTGGGTATGCCGAATACCGGGTTGTCATCTGCCAGCGTGTGTAGCGCCAACAGTAAAATTCGGCGGCGGTGGTGTTATGGTGTGGTCGTGTTTTTCATGGAGGGGGCTTGCACCCCTCGTTGTTTTGCGTGGCACTATCACAGCACAGGCCTACATCGACGTTTTAAGCAACTCCTTGCTTCCCATTGTCGAAAAGCAATTCGGGGATGGCGATTGCATCTTTCAACACTATGGAGCACCTGTTCGTAATGCGCTGCCTGTGGCGGAGTGGTTACACGACAATAACATCCCTGTAATCTACTGGCCTGAACAGTTCTGACCTGAATCCTATAGAACACCTTTGGGTTGTTTTGGAACGCCGGCTTCGTGACAGGCCTCCCCGACCGACATCGATACCTCTCCTCAGTGCAGCACTCCGTGAAGAATGGGCTGCCATTCCCCAAGAAACCTTCGAGCACCTTATTGAACGTATGCCTGCGAGAGTGGAAGCTGTCCCCAAGGCTAAGGGTGGGCCAACACATATTGAATTCCAGCATTACCGATGGAGGGCACCACGAATTTGTAAGTCATTTTCATCCAGGTGTCCTGATACTTTAGATCAAATAGTGTAAGTGATCAAGAGAATAAGGACAAGCCTATGTACGGCGGAAGTGACCACAAATGTCGCGAGAAGTACACCCGCAAGTACGCTAGGAAGCGGGGCGTACTGTGTAGTCAGTAGAGAGGCGGCAATAGAAGAATGGGTCGGTCTGGAGAGCTCCGTCACTTCGAAAGTAGAGTAGTGATTGTATCTGCCTAGAGTAAGAACACCATCAGACATTTCACCCTTTCTAAAGCTGCTAATTCGACTGTTGGTGCTGTGACTGAAGTGGTAACGTGAAGGAACAGCCACAGCCAGCCAAGATCTCATGTGCAGAAGAGGATTGCGGAGGGTGGTAGTAAAGATAGCTTGACACCAGCGGGAGGAGTCATTCGTGTGTTTTAAAGTGCCACCAGCTGTCGGGCTAGCACAATAACTGTGCGTATGGAGTTAAAAAGAATGGGGTACAATGGTCGTGCAGATTCTCATAGGCCACTTATTTCTGTAGTTAGTTTTAAGTGACACTTGAGGTGGTCTAAAAAGCGATTCCACTGGATACAGACAATTCGGAGTGATGAATCACGCTACACTATGTGATCAAAAGTATCCGGCCACCTGGAAGAAAATGACAAACAATTTTGTGGCGTCCTCCATTGGTAATGCTGCAATTCAATACGTGTTGTCCCACCCTTAGCCTTGATGACAGCTTCCACTCTCGCAGGCATACTTTCAGTCAGGTACTGGAAGGTTTCTTGGGGAATGGCAGTCTATTCTTCACGGAGTGCTGCTCTGAGAATAGGTATCGATGTCGGTCGGTGCGGCCTGGCACGAAGTCGGCGTTCCAAAACAACCCAAAGGTGTTCTATAGGATTCAGGTCAGGACTCTGTGCAGGCCAGTCCATTACAGGTATGTTATTGTTGTGTAACCACACCGCCACAGGCCGTGCATATGCATATTTTCTCATGTAATTGTCATAGTACTTGCAGTGGATCCTGATGCAGTTTGGAATTCCTGTGTGACGCTCTGGATACAAACTACGACCCTATTCAACTGTCGGCGGTGTCTGTCAGTCAACTGACGAGGTCGGCCTGTACGCTTTTGTGCTGTACGTGTCCCTTCACGTTTCCACTTCACTATCACATCGGAAACTGTGGACCTAGGGATGGCTAGGATCGTGGAATTCTCGCGTACAGACGTATGACACAAGTGACACCCAACGACCTTGTATGTAGGTTGTTTAGGTTTTTATGTTGGTAACGCCACGTAGCGCTCTGTATGAAAATCACTGGGTGTGCTGTGTGCAGTCTCTGGCTGGTTTGCATTCTTGGAATATTTGCTATTGTAGTGTTGGGCAGTTGGATGTGAACAGCGCGTAGCGTTGCGCAGTTGGAGGTGAGCCGCCAGCAGTGGTGGATGTGGGGAGAGAGGTGGCAGAACTTTGAAAGCGGACGATCTGGACGTGTGTCCATCAGAAAGAGTAAATTTGTAATATGAACTCATATATATATGATTACTTTTGAACATTATTGAGGTAAATACATTGTTTGTTCTCTATCAAAATCTTTCACTTGCTAACTACGTCGATCAGTAGTTAGTGCCTTCAGTAGTTTGAATCTTTTATTTAGCTGGAAGTATTGGCGCTCGCTGTATTGCAGTAGTTCGAGTAACGAAGATTTTTGTGAGGTATGTGATTCATGAAAGGTATAGGTTATTGTTAGTCAGGGCCATTCTTATGATGTTTGAAAGTCAGATTGCGTTGCGCTAAAAATATTGTGTGTCAGTATAGTGTTGATCAGAATAAGTAAAGAGAGTAATGTCTGAGTACTTTCAGTTTTGCTCAGCTGTTTGAAAATCAAATAACGTAAGGGGTTAACCAGTACAGTCTTTCATTAATTTTTCTAAGGGGACGTTTCAACCTGACCACGTTCGAAGTCCGTGACTTCGGCGGAGCGCCCCATTCTGCTCCCTCACGATGTCTAATTACTACTGAGGTCACTGATATGAAGTACCCGGCAGTAGGTGGCAGCACAATGCACCTAGTATGAAAAACATATGTTTTGGGGGGTGTTAGGATAGTTTTGATCACATAGTGTACATCCTTTGGCAATCTGATGGAAGGGTTCGGGTTTAGTGAATGCCTGCATACTGTTACCTGCCATCATACGAACAGTTCGAACAGTGAAGCAAGGAGGAGGTGATGTTACAATATGAGGATTTCTTTGGTGGTTAGTTAGTGGTCATGTCATTGCGCTTAATACGCTAAATGCGGGTAGATATCAACACAGTTATCAGCGTTCTGCACAGTACAGGGAGAGTTTGGATAGGAGACGATGATTGTATCAGTATGACAATGCACCTTTTCATAAAGCTGCATCCATGAGGCAATGGTTTGTGGACAGCAACATTCCTGAAATGCAGTCACCTGCCCGGAGTCACGCCCTGAAACTAACTGAAGATTTTTCAGGTGAATTAGAAGATTGACTTCTCCTCCACACCCCAGCGGCAAACATCATTACTTTCTTTGGTTTCGACTTTTGAGGAAGAATGGGCTGCCATTTGTCCACAGACATTTAGACACCTTACTGAAAATGTCCCCAGCAGATTTCAAACCAAGGAAAAGGGTGGACACACCCCATGTTAATGTTCAGTGACTGGTGTCCTCCGTATTCTTTCGATCAGTCAGTGTATCTTTGTCATTCCACATGTGGAATAATTCCACTATTTCAATCGTTCATACCATATGTAATCACTAAAGCACTCACTGAAAACAATGCACACGGAATGGCTGATCCAGGAGACAGCTGCCTGAAAACAGAATCACACAGGACTAAGTACAGAGACAAATGCAGGCAACATGAAATGGGTAGTTAACATTAGTAACATTAGTGATGAAGGGACCTCACACTCTGGCCATCTTCGATTTCCTTCAAAACTATTTGAAGATCAGTGCGCGAACATCAATTTCCTAAACCAGTACGACGCAATTATCAAAAAACTCGAAAAAATTGCTTATGGAAATTAATAGATTTCCGACCTCCGTTAACTAAAATATGTTTCTTGATTGTTAGCTAATTTGATGGTAGTTGAGGGTGTGGCATATTAGTCTAATTATCGTAAAGCAGTAGGTTCGAATTTCGTTGTTAGCAACTTAATTTTACTTTCGTTTAAATGTCGTATTTTTTAACAAATGAGAATTTTAGTAAACAAGTATTGAATCATTTTGATAAAAAATAACATATTTTTATTTTTAAATATTAACAGCTCGACGCGCAGGTCGCCGAAGTGGCGTCAACTCGAAAGACCTGCACCAGGCGAACGGTCTACCCGACGGGAGGCCCTAGCCACACGATATTATTAATATCAACAGCGCAAATTTCGAGTATCTATAGTAGATTAAATATGGCATAAAAATGAAGCAGATCAAATAGGAAATAAAATACTTTCGTATTTTTAGAGACTGATAAATATTATTGAAATACGTAATTTTTTCATTACTCGTCAATAAGGTATTTCGTACTTCTGTCAAATTCTGATGCTGTAGTCTTCTTGTGGAAACACTTATTAGTTAAAATCTCAAATATTTGTACATTGATAGTTAGTTTCAGTAAATTAAGTAGCCGCCTTCAGATCACTTAGTATAGGTCCTACAATTACTACAAAGTGATACAAGTACTGCTTTGTTCTAAGTGATCTGAAGATGGCAGTTCTGAGTGCTCTGAAGATGGCAAATTACTTTGCTGAAACTAAGTATCAATGTACAAATGATTTTCTGAACTAAGTTATCAATGTACAAATATTTGCTATCTTCGCTCATAAAGTGCCCCCACAAGAAGACTACACCATTGATGGTTATAAATCGCCGCCTACAGCGCTGGTAATGTCAGGCAGTTGTATCAAATGTTAATTTCCTTCTGTGCATTTGAGCCGTGCACTTGTTAGAATCGATTCGTCCCAGTCATGAAACTTATTTCCTCGGCATTTCCAAGTGACATGTTGTTCGGCGTTTCGCGATAGGGTGCCGAGTCGCTTGCCGAACTCACCTGACAACGTGCGCAATCCTTCCAGCTCAGAAATGTTTGTGTAGTGTTCGGTAGAGCAAGTGAGTCTCTCACCGACGGAGGTCCGAAGCGTCTTACTATCGGTGTCTGTGGAAAAGCTGTGCCAACGACAGTTGAAGAATTGCTGCTTGCTTCATCTTGTGTAGTCGCGATTTTACGTCTTCGGAGATGGCACGTTTCTCGTTTTGGCCACCTTGTTTATAGATGCCGTGGTGCCATTATTTACTTACAGCGAGGACTGGGAATACATAGGAAACAGTGTGCATACGGGAGTTGAAGAATCATTGCCTCCGTCTGCCCCTATGGTCGACAATGTTCAAATGTGTGTGAAATCTTATGGGACTTAACTACTAAGGTCATCAGTCCCGAAGCTTACACACTACTTAACCTAAATTATCCTAAGGACAAACACACACACCCATGCGCGAGGGAGGACTCGAACCTCCGCGGGGACCAGCCGCACAGTCATGACTCCAGCGCCCAAGACCGCTCGGCTAATCCCGCGCAGCCCCACGGTCGGGTGACTGTGCTTTCGGAGTCGGCGCGTTTCTTACTTCTGCTGCCTTGATTGTGGTTACTATGCTGTAGGGATTAACTGACAAGCAACACACAGGCATATCAAGAAAACGGTGAGCACCTTTGTTACTTGTAGCTGAAGAATCTAACAGACTGTTGCCACTCGCTGAATCCCATGTTCGTTGAGCGAAGTTCACTTTGATTTTTCGCTTAGAACGCCTCTTTCGTTTCTCCAATGACAGTTAAATTTGCCCTATACTTTTACGTGGATCAGCATTCCATCTCGTAGATCACGTCCGAGTTACTTTGAGCCTACTTATAAAGGGCAAACAGAATTTTATTTTTGAATAATGATCGTTTTCTCACGCCCGGGTTCCCGGGTTCGATTCCCGGCGGGGTTAGGGATTTTCTCTGCCTCGTGATGACTGGGTGTTGTGTGCTGTCCTTAGGTTAGTTAGGTTTAAGTAGTTGTAAGTTCTAGGGGACTGATGACCATGGATGTTAAGTCCCATAGCGCTTAGAGTCATTTGAACCATTTGATCGTTTTCTAGAAGTCACATTTCTGTGTTCATCCATCCACAAAAAATTAATTTTTTTAATTACCTGCTTTCGTTTTATGTCCCAAGCGTTGAAACCGCCAACCGTTTTGCATCGTTTGTTTTACTTCAAAGTACTGCAATAATTTCTTTAGTTCAAGATTATTGAGGCGAGCCATACAAACTCGAATTGTTAATTTAAAATTGTGAGGGTATAGTAAGATCTTCTGGTATGCAGTTTGTGGTTTTCTGCGTTTAATGTTACTCTCTGTCAGTTCTGGATTTGAAGAGAGCGCTTGACGTCTGAACAAGCTCAAGCTGGTAGGCTTTTGATAACGACCCTTTGTTTTCAGCTTTGTTGTGAGTTATTATTTGGAAACTTCGAGCATGCTAATATTGATTCTCTTACTGTTTATCTTACATGAAGGTCATGTCTACAAACTCTTCACGGTTTTGGTAAATATTGTCATTTTCATTGTCGTATTTATTAACGATTTTATAGTGGCTGTTACGCTTCTTATGGCTTGTTTTTTGTCAATGTTAAAATTCCGTTGAGACAAATAAATATTATTAAATTATTAATTTTGGTTCAGCACCTTACCACTCCCTGATCCAAATTCCATACAATTTCACGATCGATAGCTAATTAGAAATGTATCTATGTTATTTTTATTAAACAATTATGGTTTAATATTTGTTAAATGACATTTCTATTAGTCAATAACTATGCATTTTAAACAAAGTTTTTATGTCTGAGGTTCGATCCAACGACGTTACGTTTTTTAGACTCACTCTATTCGCAAAGCTACTGGCAACTGTTACAATTAACTTCAAATGTTCTGTAAATAGTGATCAGAAAACTTCTAAATTTGCCGGCCGGTGTGGCCGAGCGGTTCTAGGCGCTTCAGTCTGGAACCGCGCGACCGCTACCGTCGCATGTTCGAATCCTGCCTCGGGCATGGATGTGTGTGATGTCCTTAGGTTAGTTAGGTTTAAGTAGTTCTAAGTTCTAGGGGACCGATGACCTCAGATGTTAAGTCCCATAGTGCTCAGAGAGATTTGAACTTCTAAATTTGAAATGCAGTATTTTTTATAACTGCTTAGTACTGCTTTGGGAAAGAGAGATGCGAAAAGTGAACTTAAAATGCTGTATGTGTGAAGAAATTGGAAGAGGGCCAGTTTGTAAGGCCGCATTGTGAGCACAGACCACTCTGGACACAAGTAGAGTGGCTTATTTCTCAACAGGTGTTGTTTGAGGATTTAGTCTTGTATGATATTGTTTTCTATTTCTGACGTTACTATCTCGTACAAGGTGTGGGAAACTTTGGTTTAAAACGACAGTATAAGGCAGATTAGTGAAGCTGTTATGCTAAAGTGAATAAAAGGGCTAACTGAGCACCAACAGCAATGGGGAACTACGACTTACCATCTTATGCTTGGAGATCGAAACAAAAAAAAAAAAAAGAAAAACAATATGAAAAACACTTTTCAAAGAAACAAATTTTTCAGTATTTTAATAGATATTCGATTTCTTCATACCAGTACATTTTCTCTACCTTTAACCTACTTATCTGGCATTTCAAACATCTGAAATTGCACAGTGATGGCTCCTAGGAGAATAGCTGTGTTACACATTACGTGATACTAACAACCTTTTTATTTATTTCTTTTTGTCATTCTTTTTTATATTTAGTTAACGACGTGATCATTCATTTTTAAAAACATAAATATTTGGTACCTTCCGTTTCAGCTCACTAATCTCCATGGAATTTTTATTTAGCCTATCCGTCGCCTTACTCAACTGTTTCATTTTCCTTCTAAGTTTATCCCTGAATACTAGTAGAAGACTGAATTCATGCACTCTTCTTTGCAATGCATCGTTCACTTGTCCCCATCGGGAAATACGATCACAGTCGAGTTTAGCTTACTAGATTCTAAAACGATGGTGATCATTCTAATTTTAGTACACGAGACAGCACGTTGCACAACATTTTGTAAATTCTTGATGTAAGCCGCTTTGTCAAGAATAGAAACGAGATGGTACTTTCTTCATCTTTTACGTGCTATCTTATCTCTGTTCGTACTCATCCGCTCATTGTCCTTGTCGTGTCACGTTAAGCAGGGCTTTAATACCAATTATGATGTCGGCTCTCGTAATAACGTTTATAAGTAGGGCTTATCATTATCGCATTTTTGTTTTAAAGTTATTCCCACATCCGGGTTCCCGGGTTCGATTCCCGGCGGGGTCAGGGATTTTCTCTGCCTCGTGATGGCTGGGTGTTGTGTGCTGTCCTTAGGTTAGTTAGGTTTAAGTAGTTCTAAGTTCTAGGGGACTGATGACCATAGCTGTTAAGTCCCATAGTGCTCAGAGCCATTTGAACCATTTTTTAAAGTTACTTCAGTTATCGGAGTGTAAATTTGAATTCTTCATTGCTTTTTCCGTTTGCATTTTACCTTTAACTAATTTACTTCCAAGCACAGAATATGTTTCAGCATGCAGCCATCTTCAGCTACCAAATGGAAGAAGTGCTTAACCCAGTGATTCAAATCAAAACAGTACCATCTGCTTCATAAACAAGCAATAACCGTCAATAAATAAGCTAGCAGATCTTTTGGAATTTATTTCCTTTATTGACAGCAGACTATTACGCTAAATATGAATAGGTTACATTATCTGTTTCATTTGCTTCACTGAAATAAATACTGGGCGAACATTAATAAAACCTACAAGCTGCAGAGAAGGAGTCCTGACTGAAAATGGAGGAAAGAAGGTCCTGTGAACACGTGTCCAAAAAAGGCATCTCAGCTCGTTAGACGGTGCTAACGAATGAAAGTTCCTCTGACCATGTGTGTTCCTTGTGTTTTGCAGGCCGTGTGATTGTCGCATTGGACTGTAAGCAGCCGAATGGGCCAATATTCATGTCGGGAACTATCCGAGACGCTGTTTGTGTGTGCCCAAGCAGATGGAAACGACCGAGAGGTGGCACGGCTGTACCGAAACAAGTATCCTCACAGACAACAACCACATCACACAACATTTCAAGTCCTTTTTGGGCGTTTGTGCGATCATAGGTCTTTTCAGGCACACAAACGTGCAGGGAGGTGGTAGATTGTGCGTACACCTGATATGGAGGACTGGGTTCTACAGGATCCTGAGATGAAATGATAATTAAATCGACACCCTAGCTGCAACCAGGCGCTGTGTTACACATTACGTGATACTAACAACCTTTTTATTTATTTCTTTTTGTCATTCTTTTTTATATTTAGTTAACGACGTGATCATTCATTTTTAAAAACATAAATATTTGGTACCTTCCGTTTCAGCTCACTAATCTCCATGGAATTTTTATTTATCCTATCCGTCGCCTTACTCAACTGTTTCATTTTCCTTCTAAGTTTATCCCTGAATACTAGTAGAAGACTGAATTCATGCACTCTTCTTTGCAATGCATCGTTCACTTGGCCCCATCGGGAAATACGATCACAGTCGAGTTTAGCTTACTAGATTCTAAAACGATGGTGATCATTCTGATTTTAGTACACGAGACAGCACGTTGCACAACATTTTGTAAATTCTTGATGTAAGCCGCTTTGTCAAGAATAGAAACGAGATGGTACTTTCTTCATCTTTTACGTGCTATCTTATCTCTGTTCGTACTCATCCGCTCATTGTCCTTGTCGTGTCACGTTAAGCAGGGCTTTAATACCAATTATGATGTCGGCTCTCGTAATAACGTTTATAAGTAGGGCTTATCATTATCGCATTTTTGTTTTAAAGTTACTTCAGTTATCGGAGTGTAAATTTGAATTCTTCATTGCTTTTTCCGTTTGCATTTTACCTTTAACTAATTTACTTCCAAGCACAGAATATGTTTCAGCATGCAGCCATCTTCAGCTACCAAATGGAAGAAGTGCTTAACCCAGTGATTCAAATCAAAACAGTACCATCTGCTTCATAAACAAGCGATAACCGTCAATAAATAAGCTAGCAGATCTTTTGGAATTTATTTCCTTTACTGACAGCAGACTATTACGCTAAATATGAATAGGTTACATTATCTGTTTCATTTGCTTCACTGAAATAAATACAGGGCGAACATTAATAAAACCTACAAGCTGCAGAGAAGGAGTCCTGACTGAAAATGGAGGAAAGAAGGTCCTGTGAACACGTGTCCAAAAAAGGCATCTCAGCTCGTTAGACGGTGCTAACGAATGAAAGTTCCTCTGACCATGTGTGTTCCTTGTGTTTTGCAGGCCGTGTGATTGTCGCATTGGACTGTAAGCAGCCGAATGGGCCAATATTCATGTCGGGAACTATCCGAGACGCTGTTTGTGTGTGCCCAAGCAGATGGAAACGACCGAGAGGTGGCACGGCTGTACCGAAACAAGTATCCTCACAGACAACAACCGCATCACACAACATTTCAAGTCCTTTTTGGCCGTTTGTGCGATCATAGGTCTTTTCAGGCACACAAACGTGCAGGGAGGTGGTAGATTGTGCGTACACCTGATATGGAGGACTGGGTTCTACAGGATCCTGAGATGAAATGATAATTAAATCGACACCCTAGCTGCAACCAGGCGCTGATATACATCATTGGGGACATGTTGAAAATGTGTGCCCCAACTGGGTCTCGAACCCGGGATCTCCTGCTTACATGGCAGGCGCTCTATCCACCTGAGCCACCGAGGGCACAGAGGATAGCTCCCCTGTAGGAACTTATCCCTTGCACACACCCCGTGAGACCCACATTTCCAACATGTCCACACCACTACATTCGTAGTGCGCCTAATAGATGTCTGCCCATCACACTCATTACTCGTGGCAAATTAATCTACCAACCTTCCACATGGGCTCAGTTTCTCTGAGTTCCTGTCGTGGTTTATGTAGCAATAATAAATATTTTCCGTCCGAAAAGTTCCGAGACTGATTTCATTCCTGGAATAGAAGCGACATCAGCGCATTATCTGCAGTGACAGCTTGAACTAAAAACTGTAAACAACATATGGGCATTGGACCAATCAGCTGTGAGTAGGCGTTGTTAATTAGTGGACAGGTTAGTGTATTGTGTCTATGTTGTTGTGTCACAAATCGTAATAGAGCAACATCACTAAGTCAAGTATATACAAGAAATTTTCCAGCATTGTGTGAACAAGAGAAACGTATGTGTAAAGCTTGTCTCGCACAACGTGACACCCAAACCAAAAAAACGACGAATGGACGCCTGCGCTACTTGATTGAAATGCAAAACGCTGACCTTTTTTTCTGAAAAAGTCATTACGAGTGACAGGAATTATCAATACGAATCTACCGAGAACCAACAGCGTGCAGATATTAACATGAAGGGTCAGGGCTTTAACAATGTAACCTACATTTAAGTCGACATCCCAAAGAAGGGCTTTTCTGACATTTTCACATGGTTGTATGAGCATTCTGTGCTTAGTAATGAAGTAGGGGGAGACTATGTAGAACACATGAAGCAAGGAAACCATTGTCTTAATTTTTCTCCATTTTTTATTCATCCATTCCCGAACCTCTTTGGGTTAAAATATACCAGCTGTAGAGCAGCACATGAGCAAGACAACATGTCTACTGAATCCTTTTGGAACGCACACTGATACATTTCTAACATTTAAATCTCTCTGTAATGCTTAACGCCTCTCTCAACTAAGCTGTCGTGCTTACTAAACGATCCCGTGACGAGCCATAGCGCTCGTCGTTTGATGTCCTCTGACTCTCCAAAGTAAGGGCCCAATACTGACCAACAATAAGAATCGGTCGTCCTAGTGTCCTGTGAGCCACTTCTTTCGTCGACGAATTATATTTCCTTAAGACTCTTCCAACGACTAAAAAAATTGTTCTTTCTTTTTCAAAGAAGCGAGAAGAATGCTGTATGACAAACGATGGCTGCTGTTTCATCATAGTGCTACACTGAAGTGACAGGATTCATAAGAAACTCCTAATATCGTGTCGGACTTCCTTTTGTGGTGCAGCAGCTCGCCATGGCATGGACTCAACAAGTCGTTGGAAGTCCCCCTCAGACATACTGAGCCGTCCTGCCTTTACAGCTGTCCACAATTGTGAAAGTGTTGCCGGTGCAGGATTTTGTGCACGAAGTGACTTCTCGATTACGTCCCATAAATGTTCGATAGAATCCAATTCGAACGATGTGGGTGGCCAAATCATTGGCTCGAATTGTCCAGAATGTTCTTCAAACTAATCGTGGACAATTGCAGCCCGGTGACATGGCGCAGTGTCAAACATAAAAATTCCATCGGTGTTTGAGAACATGAAGTACACGAATGGCTGCAAATGATCTCCAAAGAGCAAAAGATAACCATTTCTAGTCAATTATCGATTCAGAGGACCGAGTCCATTCCATGTAAACACAGCCCACACCATTATGGAGCCACTGCCAGCTTTCATAGTACCTTGTTGACACCTTCGGTCCATGGCTTCATGAGATCTGCGCCACACTCGAACCATATCATCAGCTCTTACCAAGAAGAGGAGCTGCAAGCGACGTCTTTCTGTTCGCAAAGGCACCCGCGTCGGTCGTCTGCTGCCATAGCCAATTAACAGGCTTTTTTCGCAGTATTACTTGTCTGTTCGCACTGACGACGTCACGGAAACGCCGTTACTCTCGACCGTTAAGTGAATGCTGTCGGCCACTGCATTGTCCATACTGCCTGAAATTCGGTATTCTCGGCACACTCTTGACACTGTGGATCTCGGAATACGGAATTCCTTAACGATTTCCGAAATGAAACGTCGCATCCATGTAGCTCCAGCTACTATTTCGCGTTCAAACTCCGTTAATTCCCCTCGCGGGGCCATAGTCGTGCGGGAAACCTTTAACATAAATCATGTGAGTAGAGATGACAGCTCCGCCATTGCACTGCCCTTTAATTCTGTGTGTGCAGCATACTACCGCCATCTGTAATGTGCAAAACGCTATTCCATGCCTTTTGGAACCTCACTGTACATCATCCATTCAGCTACAGTTAGGTGTCATTGACCGAGAAACCACGCCCAAGTCTGTCTGTGCGTAGACGTGAAAACCTTTTCAGCTTTCTCATAGCGTTAGCTCCCAAAATAGCACGTGACTCTTGGGCAGTGTCAAGTGGAGAGCGCCACAGGCAACTCGACTCGAACTTGGCTGTGGGCAGCTTTGCAGAGCCGAGAGTTCATGAACCCGGGACTGGGGTGCGCTGCCTGTCGTCTGTAACCGTGAGCTGTGGCCACGCTCCGCCACAAACTGTGCAGCGTGACGGTGGACACTTACGTGTCGCAGGGAAGCGCATGTCTTGCCTTAGCCACCCGGACCTCGAGGCTGACACCCAACATTACTGAAAAGCTGTAGAGCCTCACGGTGTGATCTGTGCTGATGTGGATGAAGCAGTCGTTAGTGGCAATTTCGGTGCCTCCGTGGAACCTGCTGTACATCTGCTGCTATAGACTTGATCAGGTACTAGGGACTCAGCATGAGTCGAATTGTTTATAATTAGTGCCAATATAAATTTTCAGAGAAACGCTCTTACCCCTAGATGGATCGCTTGGCAGTACTACCACTGAACTTAGGAAAACGTTATGATGAACTCTGTACGCTGTAGAAGAGGCAGATTCTCTTTAACACTTAACTACTGCAACAATGATAAAGCCTTCAGCTTCAAAAATATTACCTCCTTTTATAGATTACATTCACAACTACACTGCCTGACAAAGTAAGTGAAGCACCCAGAAGGAGATGAGAGAAAAAATGTAACTTCATCTATTAAGAGGATATGTGACATTTCAGTGATTTCAAGATCGAGTCAAATTTATGAAGAACCTGGTAGCATGGCCCCACTTATCAGTACGACGTTCCATCCCATCTGGCCTGGATGCATGCGTTATACTAATTTCGTCGGCAGGTTCTCATACAGCCGTTGTATCCTCTCCTGGCCCAGGATTATACTAAATAGTTGAAAGGTGGCTACACTGAGTCACAGCGCCAGAGATTGCGCCAAAGATTATTATTACGCCGCCTCCACTGGTGTAGTAGTAGTTCAGAGGATGTCGAGGGCAGTTGTTGTTCTGTTGGGCGAGAGAGTAGATGCTGTAGGGTTGGTGTAATGTATAGATGGAAGAAGTTGCAATTTCAGAGTGTATTTGAGGAGATGGGCTTTTGATTTATGATGCTGGTGTAATGGAATATTTTCGTCAATATATAATGAGGTAAAAAGGTATTACAGTTTTCTTTAATGACAATGCCTCTTGCTCACAGGTACAGTCAACAAGGCATCTGGCTCGTGTTCATTTATTAGACTTGTAATTCTGGTTTCTATGTGCAATCATAGTATTTCTGGTTTTTCAATTAGTTCATTGTAAATGGTGTTTAAAATATTTTGTCGTATTGAGAAAGAACCGAGCCAGATACATGTACGTTGAGTCACACTACCACACTCAGAACAGTTACACTTGTGCTTTGTTGTTTCGTAGCTTTTATAGTTGCAGGGGACTTAATTAATCAATTGTGTTGATGGAAATTCCTTGTCATTCTTTATTTTTATTTTATGCAGTCAGATTGCGTGCTAATACTCGTCAGAGCCAACCGGTTACGAGACTTCGTAACCGGTCACACAGCTACTAAAATTATTGCATCTTATGCACTTAATTAAGCCCCCATGCACGTGACGACCGCTGCTTCGGATCGTCCCTTGGAATTCTTTTGATAGTAAAAATAGTAGAAAGTAGTATTGTCGTAGTAATTTGTAGTTTAGTAATTGTAGTCTATGTTGCACGTGTAGATTTTGTAAGTGAACATTTGTAGTTGGCTTGTCATTCTTCTGATGGTATTTTTGTAGAATTTAATTTTTGATGTGTCGTATACGGGTTTGACAATTTTGTGCAGTTCTGAAGGTTTTAATTGTTCGTTAATCATGTTTGTCGGGAAGCATTTCGTGTGAATGGTATGTGTGGTGATAAAGTGTTATATTGTGTGTAATTTTCGTATAGTGACGAGTTTTGTATGTTTTGTAAATGATTACGCTATCGATGAAAAAGGCAAGAACGATGGATAGTCAGAATAACAAAATTGTTAACATGGCGAACTCACCAACACAGGAGAACAGTATGGTGAATAATGAAGTAGAAAACAATTTAATAAGCCGGGAAAATAGTCCTGAACCAGGTCAAAATTTTTCACAATTCAAAAGTTTTCAGAATACGATATTAACGATAGAAGATTCTGGAATAGTCTCGAAGACAGATAGCTTTACGGCTATGGCGAAGGAAGTTAGTTTCACGGGAAATATTAGGGGCGAAAAGAATTTCGAACAAGTTAATATGGAGCAGTTGATGAGTGCAATATTAAATTTGTGATCACAAATGGGGATATGTTTTTAAAACATGAAAGATGAATTAAAGAAAGAAAATACGGAAGAAGTACAACCGATTTTGAATGCTCACAGTAAAATATTAACTTCAATAGAATTTAGACAAAAGGAACAGGATAGAGAACAGGAAGAAAGAGATCGCGTGATAGTACAAAAAATTTCAGAGTTAAATTTACAACGTGCACACGATAAGGAAGAAATATTTGAAAGAATCGAGGAATCCGTACCAAATGACAGAATAAATAACCTAACACAACAATATGAACAGTTAACTACTAAATGTGTCGCCAGCCAGGGTGGCCGTGCGGTTCTAGGAGCTACAGTCTGGAGCCGAGCGACCGCTACGGTCGCAGGTTCGAATCCTGCGTCGGGTATGGATGTGTGTGATGTCCTTAGGTTAGTTAGGTTTAATTACTTCTACGTTCTAGGCGACTGATGCCCTCAGAAGTTAAGTCGCATAGTGCTCAGAGCCATTTGAACCATTTGAACTAAATGTGTCAATACTGAAATCCGAGTCGCGTCACTTACGGAAGACGTAAATAAACAGAAAGAACAAATAGGTGACTTATCGGAAAGAGTTGAGGAGATTGCAGATAAATTGACAAGTCTTAGTTTAAATGGGGACAGAGATTCAGATGATACAGCTCCATTGCCATTTGCAGAAACACGAGAGTACCAGAATATAAATAAACATGTTGAAAATCAGGGAAAATTTAATGAACGCGTTAAAAGGGAATTTGAGGCTTTACGAAAGCAAGTTAAACAAATTGAAAGCGAAATCGTAAGAGAAGACAGAAGAAGAAATTTAGAATCACCGACAGCGGGTGGTTTTGAAGAAAATAATTTATTTCATTTACGAGATGCCAGGCGCGCGGTCTTGACAATAATCGACATTCGGACTGGGACGGACGCCGTGGATCTTTGTCGCCACGAGGCGAAAACTTTGACTATAATCACTTTTTAACTGTTCGGAAATTTAAGATCTTTCGCAGTTCTAATAATGACATAGATCCATGTTCATGGTTAGATCAATTTATGTACGCACTTCCCGCAAATCGGCCACTAAGTCACAAACTGGAATTTGTGTGTGGATATTTAGAAAACGAACCGGCGACGCGCATGCGCGCACTTATTAGAGATTGTAATAATTTAAATGATTTTTATCATGCATTTCTATCGTTATATTGGCCCGAAAACACGCTAGACAGAGTCAAACATAGTCTTATTATGCAGCGTAATTTTAAACAGTCTGAGTTCCACACGCCGGCAGAATAAATTAAAGACATGATTCGAAAGAATCAATTCCTTTCCAACCCTTATAGCCCGACTGAATTAATTCGTATTTGTTTAACTAAGCTGCCATAATCGATAAGACACATTGCTTTAGCCGGAAGATGTAAACACGACGTTGAAACATTTAAGACTTTGCTACAAGAACTTGAGTATGACAACGACGACGGAAATTCTTGTAATTTTTTCAGTAACGGAAATCACTATAGATTTTCAGAGTAAGGGGATAATGATCGGAACGGACGTTATAGCGGTAATTTTGAAAATGACAGACGAAACAGACAGGACAATAGATACCAGCCTTATGGCAATAACAGACGTTCTAACAGAAATTAAACAGACAATTATAATAACAGAAATTCTTACCGGAGTGATCAATCATACAGAATCAGTAATCGGTATCATCAACACAGAAATTATTCATACAGTAATAGAAATTCTTACTACAGAAATAACCAGGGTAGTGGACTTAACAATAATTTCAGAAGTGACAGTCGAAATTACACAAGAAGTAGTCATGCAGACAGCCAGGAAAATAGAAATTTTAATAACAGACACAACCAAGAATTTACATCTAACAGACATAGGGACCTTATTGGCATCCTCCACGTGACAGACATTCAGAGAGACAAGTGCAAATCGTAGAAATTGATCCACGAAATGACGCGAATAACCAAAGACGTGACGCAAACAATCGACAATGACTTGTAGCTTCGGTTCAAAAAGTAATGACACTACGCCTTTTCACTATGTACGCTTGGAAGACATGAGAGATATTTTGCTAGAAGAAAAGGAAAATAATGTAGATGCATTTTTACACCCTGTTATTGAAGTATGTGTGAGTAAGAGTAAGTTCACTGCGGTCTTAGATTCTGGGAGCCCACTGAATGTTATTAGTGAATCAGTTTTTCGTATATGTGTAAGAACTATTGCTTGTCCTGTGTTACCTGTTTCTAAAACTACAATTCGAGGAGCTGTTTCTGGAAAAAGTGTGGAAGTCAATCAACAGACCAACTTAAATTTCATTTGTCAAGGACATCAATTTTCTGCTAATTTTGTTATTGTTCCATTACTCAGTACACAAATTATATTAGATATGGAGTTTCTTAACACACATAAGGCAATTTTAAACTTTAACGAAGGAACTGTGAACTTGACTGTTGCCGGAATGCCGAGATGTTTGAAATTTTTCGAGTGTGTAACGAAATCTGAATCAGAAAGAAATTGTTTAAGGTTTCTTACTTCTGATGTTTTCGCTGAGTATTACGACAGTGTGTTCATTCATGACAACGACAATAGACACAGAGACGCGATGGATGATATGGTTAATAGTGAAGAATTAATTAATGAAAAGGTTAACAAAGCTGAAGTGGCAGATGACGTTGCAAGAGAAGAATTGCACCAAATTTTGACTTCACTTGCTACAGTATTTAGTCATCACACAATAACTATACAAGGCTTACAATATTTATTTAAAGTAAAACAACACACACTATTTCAGGGAAAAACGTACGCTATTGCTTTGGCCTATAGCGACAAGGTTAAGAGTGAACTTCAATACATGTTTATTTGAGCCAGCAGTCACTCCTTATACCAGCCCATTACATGTCTTAAAAAGGATGGGTCAATTCGTTTGGTTCTGGATTCCAGACGGATAAATAACATCATCATTCCTGAAACTGACCGTCCACAAAGTTTAGATGAACGTCTTCAACATTTTCATGGAATTAAAGTTTTATCCACAATTGATATACGCGCAAGTTTTTGGCAAATTGAACTCCACCCTGATTGTAGAAAATACACTGCCTTTTTAGCCTTTGGTAACTGTTGTCAATTTCGGAAATTACCGTTTGGACTTACTGTATCTTCAGCAGCATTCATTTGTTGTTTAAAAGAAATTTTACCTGTTTATCTTCGTAACAATATTAGTTCATATGTTCTTATTGCTAAACGTTCTTGGAGTGAGCATAACAGAATTTTGGATTCATTATTACGTATCTTTGCAAGAGTTGGCATTACAGTGAACTTGGAAAAATCTGAATTTGGTCGTTCTCAGGTGAAATTTCTTGGTCATATTATTTCTACAGAAGGTATTCTTCCTGATACAGAGAAACTTGACGCTACTCTTAATTATGCTGTTCCTATTACTAAACGTGATCTTCGTAGTTTCCTTGGTGTCTGTAATTTTCTTAGACGCTTTGTTAGATTGGACAATTTGGCCACACCTCGTTTATGTGAACTTTCTGGAAAGAATTCTGATTGGTGTTGGGATGAGGAAGCTCAAGTAGAATTTGAACAACTTCGTAATGCGTTAGTTGCTGCTCCACTTCTTTCACACCCGGATTTATCTAAAGATTTTTGGTTGGCGACGGACCCATCATACAAAGGCCTAGGTGCACACTTATTTCAAGAGATAGAAGAAAACGGCGTTGTAGTACAGAAAACTATTGCATTTGGAAGCCGTGTCCTCTCTAAATCAGAATAGAATTATTCGATTACGGAACTTGAAGCTTTGGCTGTTGCTTGGGCTTTCACAAAATTTCGCGTCTTTTTGTATGGCAGACATACTAAGGTTTACACCGATCATCGAGCTCTGGAATTTCTTATGTCAACAAAATTAATACATGGAAGATTATCACGATGGGCACTGTATCTACAGGAATTTGAGTTTAGTATTGTTTACATCCAGGGTTCTTCTAATATTTTTGCTGATGCTTTGTCACGTGCACCTATGGGTTTGAAACAAAGTGCTAAGGAAGGCTGCAAAGTTGGGTTTGAAAATTTTATTTCGTCTTCGCTCCAGGACATCGCTAAGGAGCAAAACAAGGATCCAATCTGGCAGGACATTAAAGAGAAGTGGAGGAGAAAGGAAAGCGTAGCGATTAGACAGTATTATTTAGTTCGCAATGATATTCTTTTTAAACGAAAATCGGTTGACAACTCGGTTGGGTTAGTTTCTATTCCTGATGAGTGGGTTAATAAATTGATTTGGTATACACACTTTGTTCCCAGAAAATGCTTTCATAAATTACGAGAAAATTACTACTTCAGTAATATGGAAAAACGTATTCGATTTGTTGTTGCTAAATGAAAATTATGTCAAAAGGCTAGATTAGATTAGATTAGATTAGATTAATACTAATCCCATGGATCATGAATACGATATTTCGTAATGATGTGGAACGAGTCAAATTTTCCAATACATGACATAATTAAGTTAATTTAACAACATAATTAAGTTAATATAACAACTTTTTTATTTTTTTGTTTTTTAAATTTTTTTGTTTGGTTTTTTTTCTTTTTTTCTTAATTTATATGTAAAAATTCCTCTATGGAGTAGAAGGAGTTGTCATTCAGAAATTATTTTAATTTCTTCTTAAATACTTGTTGGTCATCTGTCAGGCTTTTGATACTATTTGGTAAGTGACCAAAGACTTTTGTGGCAGTATAATTCACCCCTTTCTGTGTCAAAGTTAGATTTAATCTTGAATAGTGAAGATCATCCTTTCTCCTAGTATTGTAGTTACGCACACTGCTATTACTTTCGAATTGGTTTGGTTGTTAATAACAAATTTCATAAGAGAGTATATATACTGAGAAGCTACTGTGAATATCCCTAGATCCTTAAATAAATGTCTGCAGGATGATCTTGGGTGGACTCCAGCTATTATTCTGATTACACGCTTTTGTGCAATAAATACTTTATTCCTCAGTGATGAATTACCCCAAAATATGATGCCATACGCAAGCAATGAGTGAAAATAGGCGTAGTAAGCTAATTTACTAAGATGTTTATCACCAAAATTTGCAATGACCCTTATTGCATAAGTAGCTGAACTCAAACGTTTCAGCAGATCATCAATGTTTCTTCCAATTTAATCTCTCATCAATGAACTCACCTAAAATTTTTGAATATTCTACCTTAGCTATATGCTTCTGATTAAGGTCTACATTTATTAATGGCGTCGTACCATTTACTGTACGGAACTGTATGTACTGTGTCTTATGAAAATTCAGTGAGAGTCCGTTTACAAGGAACAACTTAGTAATTTTCTGAAAGACATTATTGACAATTTCATCAGTTAATTCTTGTTTGTCAGGTGTGATTACTATACTTGTTATATTAGATAATGGATCACAGTTTCGCTCTAAAATTTGGCTTCGTACTCTACGGCGTCGTAAGATTAAACCAATTTTCATTTCACTTTTTCACCCTCAATCTAACGCGTCAGAGAGATGGATGAAGGAAATCAATAAATTGTGTCGTCTTTATTGTCATCATAATCACAGAACGTGGGATCAGCATCTTCATATTTTTCAAAACATTTTGAACCAACTCCTTAATGATTCAACTTCTTTACCGCCTATATTGATAATAAAATAATAAAGCACCGACAAATCGTATTTCTGAAATCGTTCCTTTTCCGCCTACGCGGAAACTGCGGCATTCTGAAGTTGTCAACCTGGCTCTACAAAATATTGCATCTGTGGCTTCTAAAAGAGAGAAATCAGCTAAACGTCCTGCTCGTTTAAAAACTTTGTCAGTTGGTCAAGGTAGCCGTTTACCGCAAACAATTACTTCCTACGTCACGCTTACCTACAGCTGATCGAGCGCTCTGTGCGAATGCACTGACAGCCGTGGACAAATACACAGTCTAATTTCTCCGATTAAATTCAGTATAAAGCTATAGTGACTTGATAACTTATGCTATTAACGTTCAGTTTTTTCAGGGTACAGTTATATAAAATATATTAAGAACTACAGGTTAAATTCTCTGCCTGTCCGACATTAAGAAGACTTGCTATCAAGAAAATTTCAGGAAGAATGTAATTTCAAGGAAGAAAGTAATAAACTAAAAAGGTAACTATTAATTGAGTTTATTTTTCAGGTAACATATTTCTACTTAGATATGTACTTTATACGTAATTTGCTGCTCGCGATTACGTGATTTATACTTGGTGTTAAATTTTATGCTCTATGAATTTACTTGTGAAGCGACATGCTTGCGTACATTTGCTGATTTTGACAATGTTTTATTAATGAACAGGGTTGTTACTTGTGTATATTATGCATAGCTTGGCTGCTATGCTTTTTCACTCATGTCATATTTTTGTATTATGTGCCTGCTGTACCTACTTATTTAAATTATATTTGTCACCTGATTAGTTGTGCTGATATGGCTATGTATGTGAGTTATACTTCGTGATTTATCTGCTTGCGCCTTCATGTTTACTTATTGAGATAACATATGAACATTTATTTGCTTATGATGACATGATGCTAATGACATATTTGTTATGTAAGATATATACTTGCTGCTTTGCGTATGGATTGCATATTTACACATTTTTGTTTTGTTGTCATAACTACTCTTTAATTTAGTATAGAGAAATACTTATATACTGTGTAAAAACATAGAGTTTAGGTTACACTATGGTATTAATTATAAATTGTTCGCTTGGCAGAGCCTCGTTGTAGGGATTGTGCTGCGTCCACTCGTTGACATTCTGTTCTCTACTGGTATATTTACTCGCTATTGCATGTTTTGCTTACGTTCAGTGCTTTACATTTTAAGATAAGAAAATGAACTGCTATAATTCTAGGAACTATATGGGTAGAAAAAACTTCATTGAAGTCACATGAACTGGAGGTTTTATGGAAGCTATATAAATTCATTATAATAGAAAGGAAGCTGACGACATGAAATACCAACACTAGCTTTAGACCATTGACATTTATTACACTGCATTCTTCGTGAGCAATTGAAATAGCAAGTGACACTTGACACAAAGAAATACTCCACATGTTTGCTTCTGTTTTGCCATGATTCTTGAAGTGGTTTACACACTGTGAAATATTACGATTTATTCATTCAAATTCTTATGTGATCATTAACATTGGGTACTCGCACCTACTTAGTGAAAGTTATTCAAACTAAAGACTTTTAGAGGTCATGTATGCATTGTTTTTAATTTTATGATGGACAAGATAACCAAAATGTATTTTATAATTCATAATGAGTAGAAGATTTGGCTCAGGTGGATTACACAGAGGTTGTGTGTGGACATTGTGTCTTCAGATTGTATGGGATGATGAACTGAAGTTTGCACTAGGATTTTATCTGTACTTGTTCGAGGAGACTGACTAGAGGAAAGAGCTGTTATGGAAGTGAAATGATATTGGTGCTAAGGTTTATATGTATCGACGTATTGAAGAGGTATTATTGAGGTATTGAGATTGTGTGAAGTTGATGATTATTGGAGTTTTGGTGGATAAGAGGTAAAGTAAGTGAGGAGCATATTTTTTTTATTGGTTTACATGGAACAAGAAGGACGAAGATGGCAGACTAGAACACTCCAGTGGAAGGAAGATTGTCTACACACACACATTGTTAAATCAATAAGCAGTATATACTTTTCTCTGGGGGGAAGGAAATATTTGCAGATCTTGGCAAACTGACAGTTGTTTACATTTTGATGTGGCTTGGCAAACATTAGTCTTGACATGATGACTATAACGTTGACTAACTATTATTGACTATTATACACTGCTGCCACTACTAATTGATACACATGTTGAACATCAAATTTTGACAGAAATGCATTTACACAGTTAACACTATTCAATTACACAATAGTACTTAGTATGGGGATGAAAGATGAGTGAGTGTGTTCTGTGTGTTTTCCTTTCCTAATCCCAAATAATTGGTACCGACCTACCTCCTAAATATTATTTTACTTATTTGTTGTGGCTTGCACTGACACCCATAAATATTATAGGTTTACTGATATTTGTATATTTGTAATAGTTAATATGACAATTATCTGATATCATTTGTGTGTTTATTATAATTTGAATGTTTAGTGTAAGAGCATTGATAATAATTTTGTAAAAGCAATTGTATGTGCATTCAAACTGTTGTTCGTGCTTACACCTATTGTCATTGATGGGTGCCACTTGGAAATGTTTAATTTCTGCTGATGAAATCTGGTGAACTGTTTAATTATTGCTGGTGAATATTATGGACTGTTACCTGCACTTGTTCAACATTACTGGGTGCCACTGTTGGAACTGCTCAACCACTGATGAGATGTCACTTGTTGGTGCCTGCACCTGCTTGCCATTACTGGGTGCCACTGTTGGAACTGCTGCTACTGAAATTATGTCACTTGTTGTTGTCTACACCTGTTCAACATTGCTGGATGCCACTGTTGGAACTGCTCAACCACTGATGAGATGTCACTTGTTGCTGTCTGCACCTGCTCGCCATTGCTGGGTGCCACTGTTGGAGCTGTTCAAATACTGCTGATGAATTGTTATGGGACTGCTATTTGCATCTGTTGGCCATTGCTGGGTGCTACTGTTGGAACTGTCAACTACTCCGAGGAGTGCTACTTGTTTATTGAACTATTGAAAAGATTTTATGAGAATATTTGTATACACTGATTTATTGTGTATTTACTGTTTATGAAATGTTATGAGCCTCTTATCTGCACCTATTCCTCATTGCTGGTGCCATTGATTGAACTAACTACTATGAGAAATGATACTTATGTAAACTATTATGTAAAATCACATGTATGCAAGCATTTGTATTCCTTACTGTATTTTTATATATTAGGTTATTGAAGGGTCAGTGCAAAAGCCAACATTTATTTAGTTATGTGATATTTACTTATTAATATCATCTTTTATTTTTGTCTGTGTTTTTTGGACGAATTTGGTGGTATTTTCACCACCAGTGCAGGCACAAATACCACCAAATTCTAGCCAGTGGAGGAGGGGCGTATGAAAGGTGGCTACACGGAGTCACAGCGCCAGAGATTGCGCCAAAGATTATTATTACGCCGCCTCCATTGGTGCAGACGTAGTTCAGAGGATGTCGAGGGCAGTTGTTGTTCTGTTGGGCGAGGAGTTGATACTGTTCGGTTGGTGTAATGTATAGATGGAAGAAGTTCCAATTGTCAGAGTGTATTTGAGGAGATGGGCTTTTGGTTTATGATACAGGTGTAACGGAAAATTTTCGTCAATATATAATGAGGTAAAAAGGTATTACAGTTTTCTTTAATGACAGTGCCTCTTGCTCACAGGTACAGTCAACAAGGCATCTGGCTCGTGTTCATTTATTAGACTTGTAATTCTGGTTTCTATGTACAATCATAGTATTTCTCGTTTTTCAATTAGTTCATTGTAAATGGTGTTTAAAATATTTTGTCGTATTGAGAAGGAACCGAGCCAGATACATGTACATTGAGTCACACTACCACACACAGAACAGTTACACTTGTGCTTTGTTGTTTCGTAGCTTTTATTGTTGCAGGGGACTTAATTAATCAATTTTGTTAATGGAAATTCCTTGTCATTCTTTATTTTTATTTTATGCAGTCAGATTGCGTGCTAATACTAGTCAGGGCCAACCGGTTACGAGACTTCGTAACAAGTCACACAGCTACTAAAATGATTACATTTATTCATTAATATTTTTAATTAAGCCTCCATGCATAGTCCTTGATGCCACCAAGACATCCACTGGAACAGAGTTAATGCAAGTAGCCGCACAAATGATCTATTAGCGACAGATCTGGGGATCTTGCTGGAAACAGCGGTACCTCAACACCATGCAGACAGTTGACAGAGACACGTGCCATGCCTGGGCGAGCACTGACCCGGCACCACGATACTGCCGCTTGAGGGGCAACACGTGCGTACGCAGGATGTATGTGACGTACCGTTGTGCCATAAGAATTCTCTCAACCAATACCAGTTGTGACCTGAAGTCATAATCAAAGGCTCGTCACCCGATGAAGGCAGAAGTAGCATTCCTGTGCCTTTTCAAAACAGTGTATTACTGGGGCCTCTCCCCAGAGTCCTGCCATAGTCGCAGACGATGGTCATCCAGGGTAGTGGAGAAACGCGATTCATATCTGAAGACCATGCGACACTATTCATCAGCAGCTGTTGTTCCCGGTCACAGACCCACTCATAACGTAGCCGTTTGTGTTAGTGTGCTGACGGCTGTCTACGCATCGGACTGTAATTCCGTGGTACGGTTGCTGCTAGTCTCCGACCAGTTTCGAAAGATGACACAGAATGTTGCAGCGAGTTCAGTATTCATTCTCTGATGGCAGAAGTAGATATGAATATGAAGTGGTTACTGTGTTGTTGGTGCATATAATGGCGATCCTCCATCGTGGTGATCAGGCGCATTCGACCGGAATCTCGATGATGAGTGTGCCTGCCCGCACGTTCTCATGCAGTCCTACATGGGCCCATTGTCACACCCGATTTCGCCACTAATCTGGATACCGCACAATTAGATCAGCTGTAGAAATGGAGACCCACAAAGAGGCCCCTTTCAAAATCTGTCGGGTGCTGGTAACGCTGTCTCATTATACGACCTACCAGGCCTGGTATCAACACGAAACATGAACAACACTAATCCATCCTAGTGGCTGTTGTAACAGTCCCAGGGAATTGCCACACCAAGTCATTTGCATACCGCCGACGGTGTGTACGTGCACGAACTTACATTTACATCCGACAGTGTTTTCTTGGTACTTCTTTCTTTTTTTTCTCAGGAAGGACAGATTTGGATAGCTCCGCTTCTATTCACACTTAAGTGTTTGGGAAACGGTCCACACAGCCCTATTCACGCTATTTTTCTAGTGTTCCACTGTTAATATCGTGTGGAGAGAATGAAAACCTAATTCTGTGCGGGACCTCCAATTTCTATTTTATTATGATGATGATTTGTCCCTATGGAGGTACGAATCAACAAACTTTTTCACTCGTTTGGAGAAGAAAGCTGGTGACTGGAGTTTCCTGGAAAGATCTGGCCGCAAAGAGAACCACTTTTGGCTCACTGATTGCCACGCAAACCCGCTTATCACGACCGTGACACTCTCTCCTCTTTTTCGCGGTGGGACAGAATGAGCTTCCTTCTTTCGAACTTTTTAGATGTCCTCCGGTAATCCTGTGTTATAAGGATCCCGTAATACCTAGCAGGACTCCAGAACTGGACGCTATACGTATTCTTTTAATAAAACACAGCCTCTATTTCGTCTCCCACACAACATTTTCTTAATGATTCTCATTTAACTTGCCCGAAACTGTAATCCCTAGATATTTTAGCTGAACGGAGAATCTTTAAATTTCTGTTATTTATCGTGTAGCAGTAATTTAACGGAGTTTTTTTTAGCAGCAACACTGTTGTTTATGATCAACTGCCACTTTTCGCACAAGGCAGAGATCGTGCCTAAGCCATTTTGTAAATCGCTTCTGGCTTCTGATGAGCTTACTAGGCGGTATCATCTCCAACTGTGCAAAAACAGTTGCTCAGATTGTCTCAAAATCATTTATACAGATCAAGAAGAGGGCCTACGACGCTTCCTTAGGGGACCACAGATATCACTACGAACTCTTATCGTTATGACAAGAAATCACGAAAGTACTCGCATAACTGAGACGATACTGCACAGGCCTGAAATTTCGTTAGAAGCCGTTTGTGAGGAGCGGTGTCAAAAGCCTTTTGGAAATCTAGAAATTTGGAAAGGACCTGAGATCCCAGCCGATAGCGCAATGAATAAACACCCGGATGTGTTTCACGAGAACGATGTTTCCAGAATCCGTGCTGGTTATGCGTGAATAGACGGATTTCTTAATGTTTGGATGTTCCAGAATATTCGTACAAAGTGATATCAATGACATGGGTCTATAATTTAGCGGATAGCTCCTATTTTCGTACTTGTGTATTAGCATGCACTTTGCAACTTCGCAGTATTCGGCATCTTTCGTCGAGTGAGATATTGTACATGACTACTAAAGTTGGAGCTATTTCATCAGACAACCCTGAGGGGAACCTACCTGCTATACAACAACGACCGTAGAGCTTCCCTTTATTAAGTAACTTAAGTTGCCCCACTACGTCGACTCTACCTACTTGCAGATGATGCATATTCGCAGCTAATCTAGATTAGAATTCTGCAATATTTATACATCTTCTTTGGTTAAAGGATGTTTGATAACCGTGCTGTGCGCTGTCATCGGTAACATACAGTGAGTGTACTAATCGTGACTTGTGGTGGTCTGTTTTATATACGAGCAGAACCCCTTTGGATTTTCTACCAGATTTCGAGACAGTTTTGTTGTGGAAACTACTGAAATCACCTCGCATTGGAGTCGACATTAAGTTTCGAGGATCTGTAAACTATCACCAGTCTTCAAGATACTGAGTTCTTTTAAATCTGGCTTATGTTTTTCGTTGCTTCTGCAACAGTGTCCTGAACTGTGTCTGTAACTTGGGGGATCTGTTCTGTTTTTATTAATTTACTTGGTATAAAAATCTCTCAGTTACCATTAACACTACTGCTCAGAATTTGAGCTACATGAAAGTAATGGAGAGTTTCTCTTAGGAAGGCATCAAGTGAATTTTTTCTGCGTTTTTAAAAAGATATACAGGGGTCGGACAAAAATATGGGAGCAATGCATGCCTGTAGATAAATGCAAATACCACCCAAGCCTGCAGGTTGTGCTGTTGTATTTGAGCGCAAATGGCACCTGCGAAATGTCCTCAATACGTTGCGGATTTAAGTCGCGGTCAGGATAGGGTTCTTTGTAGTTGTGAGTGCATTATGTTGGCACTGAGTGAATTCAAACTTGGGCAAATGGTTGTATAAAAATGGTTCAAATGGCTCTAAGCACTATGTGACTTAAAATCTGAGGTCATCAGTCCCCTACACTTAGAACTACTAGCTAACCTAGTTGTATAGTGGCCACTTACGTAACCAAGGCAGCCGAAATGTTTGGCGTTTTAAGAGGCTTCATATCGAAGATTTTTATAGCTCATACAGGGAAAGCGGAAAAAATTCATCCGCTAAGGCACACATCGGACGAAATACATGTTCAATGATAGTGACAAACGGTTATTGAAGAATACTGTGACGAAAAATAAGAAGTCGACGGCTGCGGAACTGAATGTCTCAATCGCGAACCCTATCAGCACCAAAACAACGCTAAGGCAGTCCCATAAGCTGGCATTTTCGGGGCGAACTGGAATTTCAAAACTACTCATCAGTGATGCAAAAGCCCATAACAGGAAAACATGGTGGCGAAGTCACTATAGAGCAGTGGCATGTAGTATCTCATTATATTCGATGAGTTATTGTGATACAATTCTACCTTTGAATCACGTTTACTAATTTTCTGTCTTCATACTCGCAGAATCCATGCGCAAAGTAGTTTCATACAATAGCTATGCCATGAGCGCATAATTATTCTTTGTAGTACTTGAAACACGTATGTAACGCAGCAGCGATGGCGAGGCATTGTAGCATCTGTGACCAGAGAGTATGCGCTTGACCGCGCGAGTGTTGCGAGCGGTTCTCAGTCAGTAGTAGTCTTTGCGAGTTAGTTGTCGCAGTCAGTCAGTCGTTGCGAGTCTGTAGCTCTGTCTAGTTGAGAGCAGTACTCAGTCTGTAGTCGTCATGCAGAGCGGTCGGTCAGTAGTAGCAGCCCAGTGCGGTTGTGTGATGTAGGCGGTCGGCAACAATGGTCAAGATGAGGAATAAGGTATATTGTTAATTAATATAATCATTAGATAATGAAAAATTTTATTTATTGTAATTATTCTCCAACAAGTCTCCCAATAATAATTTTTTATTTCAAAATCAAAAAAAAAAAAAAAAAAAAAAAAAAAAAAAAAAAAAAACCAAGTGTAACCTCCCCACCGTAATTTTAAAAGAAATGAAATGACAATATTATATAGAAATGGGAGCCGAGTGTAACCTCCCCACAAAAATTCTAAAAGAAAAAGACGATACTAATTAGAAATGCTGATGGACATGGCTCTATGCGTAACCTGCCTACAATCAAATGTACTGACAATGGCAACAAATGTGAAATTCGCAATCTGACTCAAATATAAATCCTCAAAAAAAAAAAAAAATTAAAGTCTATTCAGTGATAAGAAAATTCAATTAAACCGAAACATCGGTCTTGGCCCTGTGTAAAACAATCAGAATTAAAGTCTTACCTCAGAATAAATGGATGTCACATATCTGCTCTTGTTGTTGCGCACCGCTTGGAGGAACTGCATTGCAAATAATAATATTCTCTTTTTTTGTGATTTTAGTGGAATTTTTCTTCAAAAGAAGTGGAATGAAATGGGAAGTGCAACGAAATCTTGAGTTCAATAAAAAATTAAATTTTTGAGAAAATGCTTTTGAAATAAAAAAATTATTATTGGGAGACTTGTTGGAGAATAATTACAATAAATAAAATTTTTCATTATCTAATGATTATATTAATTAACAATATACCTTATTCCTCATCTTGACCATTGTTGCCGACCGCCTACATCACACAACCGCACTGGGCTGCTACTACTGACCGACCGCTCTGCATGACGACTACAGACTGAGTACTGCTCTCAACTAGACAGAGCTACAGACTCGCAACGACTGACTGACTGCGACAACTAACTCGCAAAGACTACTACTGACTGAGAACCGCTCGCAACACTCGCGCGGTCAAGCGCATACTCTCTGGTCACAGATGCTACAATGCCTCGCCATCGCTGCTGCGTTACATACGTGTTTCATAACCCTCCACTCGGGGGGCAAAAATTTGGCAGCGATGGTGAGTCATTTGGACTTGCCAAGCGCGGCAAAATTTTTCTTTAATTAACAAAATCCTACAACTTACAGAATATTTAAATGTTGTGCACACGCACTAAGTACAAAATATATCAGACAAAGACAAAATGTGAGTACAAAACATAGTAGCAAATCAGAAAAGTATATACAAATTATTTGACAGATAACAAAGTGCACAGGCACTGAAAAAATTCTTTAGCATATGCAGAACAAATAAACAGACTGGCAAGAATAATTAGATGTAGTACATAAAGTAAATGTTGTGCACACGCACTAAGTACAAAATATATCAGACAAAGACAAAATGTGAGTACAAAACATAGTAGCAAATCAGAAAAGTATATACAAACTTTTTGACAGATAAAGTGCACAGGCACTGAAAAAATTCTTTAGCATATGCAGAACAAATAAACAGACTGGCAAAAAATATTATGTTCACAAGTGTACATGCACTGAAAAATGTCTTTAGCATTTTCACAACAAATAAACATAATGGCAAAAAAAAATTCATGTCCAAAGTGCACATGCACTGAAAAATGTCTTTAGTATTTTCACAACAAATAAACATAATGGCAAAAAAAAAAAAAAAAAATTCATGTCCAAAGTGCACATGCACTGAAAAATGTCTTTAGTATTTTCACAACAAATAAACATAATGGCAAACATCATGTCGACCAGTGACATAGGTGTACTCACACTGGAGTTTAGCGAATCGAAAAATGTATAACCTATGAACATAAATGATGTTACCAAAAAAAATTTTTTCTTTATGTGACAAGAATCAGGATAGGAAAGGGAAGGATTGCATCATGGTTGTAGCACTTTAGATTGCACACAGCTGCTCTGAAAGTCCATATCTTTCCACAGTAGTACAACACCAAGTGACACAACTTGAAGTTCTTTTCCCATCAGAATTTATCAGTGTAGCCAAGACACTGAACTGTCGTAGTAATGTTCCATGTTTTCATTTTGGCAGTACATTAGGTACACCAAACAGTGGGACCATAATAATGTCTTCATCGCTCATGGTGGTGGACAGCATGTCGTGTCAACACCACACTCTTACAAGGCACACCAACGTAGAATTAGTGCAAAACCAAATATAGTGCTCCATGATCACTGGGATAAACAGGACAAATGGACATTGCAGTAATTCAGGGTAGTCAGCTTATGAGGTGAAGGACATCAAGTCACATAATATTGACAATTACAGTCTTCATTGATAGTTCGTGGCATTCATAGCCCAGTTATTGAACATTTCTGTACCAAGTATGTAGTATTACAGAAAAATGTTCATTAATTGTTTTACATAGAATCAGTAGCCTTCTTTTCCTGGTTACAAAATATTATGAAATAATCGCATTCTTTTCAGTTACAGAGTATAATCAAGAATCATTAACCTTCTCCTAATTACAGTTAATTAATCATTTGTCTTTAATTAATCATTTGTCTAATTACAGTTAATTAATCATTTGTATAATTACAGTTAATTAATCATTTGTCGTTAATTAATCATTTGTCTAATTACAGTTAATTAATTAATCATTTGTCATTTCAATATACTAAGAATTATTAGCCTTAATTAATTACAAAGCATTATTAAACAGTACCATAGTTAATTAATTATGTGTCATTCCAATCTATTAAGAATCATTAGTCTTTTCCTAATTACAAAGCATTATGAAACAGTCACATTCATTTCCAACAACAAAGTATCAACATTGAAAACAAGAGTTAATTAATGGCATAATTAATAACAATTTCGTTGATTGACATTAATTATTGGCACTCAGTGGCCATCAAGTATTGAATAGAATAAAACATAGTTCATCATTCAGTATCATTACAAAGTCATTATTAAAAATCAGTTAATTACAGTCAAATCATTAGTAATCACAGGCATTACAATAAACAGTGGCAGTTATTAGCTAGTGACAAAGCATTATTTTGAATATAGTCTCATTAAGAGGTCATTACTCGAGTGACATGCTATTCAGAGTTGATCAGTATTATTCAGAATTATCATAAACTAGTGACATTATGTGGGACTGGTAATACATTTTTTTTTGGTAGCAATGCATTGCGTTGGGATCGATAATTAATTGCTGAGGCATAATACTTTTTGCTTTTGACCTATTGCTGCAAATGAGGATAGGTAACGTCATTCGTCATGAGTCAGCTGTAGCAAGATTATGTAACAAGGCAGTACATGTGATCACATTTATAAATGATAAACACAAATGGGTAAAAATATAAAAATGCAAGTACTAGAACAGGTATAATAAGTAACAGGTTTAGTAAGTATCATGAAAAACTTCTCCTGGAAAAAATACAAAAACGGATTATTGACCTGAAAGAAGAAACGCACACTATGCTGAAAAGTAGTGAACTTCGAATTAACAAGTAGTGAAATGTGTATAAAATGTGTTCCATAGCTGTCCTTTCCAAAACTTTCCGTCATCCTACTATGCAATGTAACACCTGCTGTCAAAGCAAACTGCAACAAATACTTAAATAACTACGTGGCATAAATACATAACTTCAACATTATCCTCATCTGTCACCTGTAAAGAAAAACTTCATTATTCATAACATCATATCCTTCATCATTATTCATCAGTATTCATTATCATCTGCAAAAAATCACTTCATTACTCATTACATAACTATTCCTTATCTCTAGCATATTTCATCACTAAAACTAAGATGTGTAGTTCTCTCTGACAGCCTGCATCAATCACCTTGTATTCTGAAAGAAAAAATTAGTTAAGACTGCTATTCTATGATGAGTATAGTATATTCTTGTTAATGTTTGTTAATCCTGATCTATTTACTCTTCCTCATAAAGTTATTGCATCTCCTTTCGTTTATCCCTAGCTGAAATTCCCATTTATGCTAATTTTATTTTTTAGAATCATCATTCCTTTCTGAAATTGATGAACAAAGATTAATGTCTTGCATTTAAATCCTATACCCACTAAATAATGACTGGTTTATGGTGACACAATTAACCATACAGCATAACATGACAGAAAACGTAATATGTCCAAGACATTGACAGTGTTCGGATGCGAAAAAATGTACACAGAATAATACAATGCAGTAGCAAAAAAAAAATGTGAAACAGTCACGATGTTGAGATTTCATAAGGCAAAAAAAAAAATGTCAAAGTCGACTGGTGTGTGTTATATCTTAACTATTTCATAGTGCATACAAACAAAACTGGAGTACAGTCATATACACAAAAAAATGGAAAATGTGCACGGTCTGATGTGTAACGACAAGAAAAGCGACCTGCTAACCTTACCTTGCCGGGCACTTGCCAAGAAAAAAAAATACGATAATCATCAATAAGTAGTCACATAAATATAATTGCAGAAATAGTCGTAAATGTGTAAATTCATCTGGAAAAATATGCACGGTCTGATGTGTAACGACAAGAAGAGCGACCTGCTAACCTTACCTTGCCGGGCACTTGCCAAGAAAAAAATACGATAATCATCAATAAGTAGTCACATAAATATAATTGCAGAAATAGTCGTAAATGTGTAAATTCATCTGGAAAAATATGCACGGTCTGATGTGTAACGACAAGAAAAGCGACCTGCTAACCTTACCTTGCCGGGCACTTGCCAAGAAAAAAAATACGATAATCATCAATAATTAGTCAGGTGAATTAATTGCATTAGTAAATGGCATCATAGTGTGTTGAATCATACAGTGGTTTCACTCAATAAACGGTTTAATGTTTGAGATATGGTGATTGCCTTTCGATTTTCTGGTTCTCAAAGTTTCGACGTGTACAACATTGGGGTGAGGGATACTGCGAATCCGATACGGACCTGCGTATAGAAGTTCAAATTTACTGCACTTACCTTTTAATTTGCTGGATAAATAGTGTGTACGTACTAATATCTTCCGTCCAACGTGAAAGTCGCGGCGTGTACAAACCTGTTTTTGCTGTCTTCTCCGGCGCTCTGCGGCACGTTTGATGTTGTTCAGCGCAATGTCAATTATTTCGTGGTGTCGTAGGCGACGATTTTTGGGGAATTCTATTAATTCTTTAATTTTGTTCGGTGGTTCAACGTTTTTCAGTATAACAGTCGGAGATAGCATAGTGGATTCATTTGGAATGGAATTAATTACATCTTGGAATGAGAGTATGTGTGTATCCCAATCAATATGTCTTTTGTGGCAGTATATTCTGCACAGCTTACCAATTTCCTTCATTAATCTTTCACAAGGGTTCGAAGAAGCGTGGTACTTGGATATATAGATCGGAGAAATGTTTCTAGCTCGTAACATGCGTGTCCATACACTACTACGAAATTGAGATCCATTATCAGAAATTACTTTCATTACATGCCCTACATGAAATAGAAAATGTTTTAAAAATGCTTTCGAAACAGTTTTAGCAGTAGCTTTGCGTAACGGAGTGAAAGTAACAAATTTTGAAGTGAGCTCAACAGCGACAAAAATGTAGCAAAAACCTCTGTTAGTTCTCGGAATCGGACCAAAAATATCTACTGCGGCCATGTGTCTTAATTTCACAGGTATAATGGGATATAAAGGAGGAATATGTGAAGTGGTGTCTGATTTAGCTTTCTGGCAAATTTTACAAGACGCTAAAACTCGTCGTATACGTTTTTCCATGTTGGTAAAATAACAGTTCTGTCTCAGTATAAGAAAACATTTTCGTGCTCCGTAATGTGCGTAACTTAAATGAGTGTACCAAATTAGTTTGTTAACCAGTTCGTCAGGAATGCATAATAACCAAATGTTGCTGTCAGGATGAGAGCGGCGAAACAGAATGTCATTGCGTACAGTGTAGTGATTTCTAATCGTAATATTATTCTTATCTTGCCAAAGGTGTTTAATTTCTTTCCACACATTGTCCTTATTTTGTTCTTGTGCTATGTCCTGTAATGACGATGAAATAAAATTTTCAAATGCAACCTGCTGAATGTACATGACACTGAAATTTGCTTTGCAGAAGTTGGTTGCGATGTCTTGCTGATTGTTGCCGAGAGAACGCGATAGTGCGTCTGCTATAACATTTTGTGTGCCGGGAATATGAACAATCGTAAAATTAAATTCTTGTAAAGATAGTTTCCATCTACTTAATCTGTCGTGAGTAAATTTAGCTGAAAGTAAAAAATTGTATAGCTCTATGGTCTGTGTAAACGGTGGTATGTCTGCCATAAAGAAAGTGCCGAAATCTCGTAAAAGCCCATACAACACATAATGTTTCCAGTTCTGTAACGGAATAATTTCGTTCAGCAGGTGACAAAATGCGGCTTGCAAATGCGATGTTTTTAATTACTGTAGAACCATCTTCTTCAATTTCCGGGAAAATATGTATGCCTAAAGCGGTGTTGGAACTGTCAGTGGCAATGGAAAATTTCTAGTAAGATCTGGGTGCGATAATAGTGGAGCATTCAACAAAGCATTTTTCAAATAACATTCTCGTGAGCAAAATTCTGCGTGTCAAAAGTAATGTTTGCGTTACTGTAATATGCAATCTGTGCTGTATCTGGTTAAATTCTATCGTACGTGTTATTATTTACGGGAGAATGTTGTGGCATATCCACTGTATGAACTGTTCTGTTATTTCTTACTGACGTGTTACGCTATGGATGACACCTATTGTCTGTTCCATTCATGATTATTTGTTGTTGCTGATGTTGTTGCTGCTCATAAGATCGACTGTTATTAAATGTACGCTGAAAATTGTGCTCATCATTCTTTTTACGTCTGTCCTAATAATCATTCCTATACGGTGTATTGCGATAGGAATTGAAATAGAGTGTTGTCTGTACGTAGTTATTTCTTTGCTGCCATGCGTTACTATTTGTTGGGGCTGGGACTATACGTGCACGCGGCGAAACATTAAAGTTTGGTTGACCTTGTAGACTGCATTGTTGGTTAGGTATGCTAAGCGGCTGACTTTCATGCTATTGTGGTGAAAAACATCTATTGTTACAAAAATATGGTTCCGACTGCTCAAAATTTTATACATACTGATGATTACGATTTTATCTGTAATTAAAATTACGGCGGTACTGGAGTGCCTACTGAAAATTGTCACATTCGGTAAAAGATTTGTCGTATCCGGTTTTCATTACATACGTTTCTTAATACTAGGTAGAGCAATAGTTAAAGAGCAGTTTGGATAGATATAAAGGATAGTAGAAGAGAAGGCAGCAGTGCAGAAAACTAAAGATGAAACAGCACTACTACAGCTCGGGGCCCTATGCTCGCTACGGCACATATTCATTAAAGCGTAATGAATCCCCTGAGGTCATTTACGCACTGCAAATAAATTTTACCTTTTGTGTTACAGGCAATAGCGGTAAAATTTCAAAGGCAAATTGTTGTATTCGTGCTAATTCAAATTTCTTCATTACAGGCAATGCTGTTGTAAATACAAAAATAAATTGTCGCATCTGGTTCAAAGCTAGTTTCTCCATTACCGATAATAGCGGTGAATGTACAAAGATAAATTGTCGTATACAGTGCAAATCGTGTATCTGTGTTCTGTCATTATTAAATTCTTTACATTTGCTTACAAATGCAAATTGCTCGAAATCTACGTTCTCGTCACTCAGTTTGATAACACGTTCAGGTTTGTGTGTGAATCTGTTCGTCTGTGTCATTTCGGATTTCAAGTTGCGTAGCTTTTCAGATTTTAAGTCGCGTGGCTTTTCGGATTTTAAGTCGCGTAGTTGCTGTAAATTGCTCACATTATACACGCTGCGTGACTCTGACAAATGTTCATAAAGTGGCGTCTGTTGTGGTATGTTATTAACTGACATGTTTTTCATCTCTGTTACTTCTTGTTGTAAATTTGATAACTTCCGACGTAACGTGTTGTTAGATGAATCGATTTCATTAATTGTCAGCTGTAAATTTTGAAATTCAGGCGTTTCGATAAATGAAACCGGTGCAGTATCGTCTGATTTATTGTCATTAGTATTTTCGATAGCATCAATACGACTGGCCAATTCATCACATTTTTCAGTCAGTATTTTAACCTGATCATCGGTTTTAGAATCAGACGCATTAATCTGTTTTTGCAACTTGCGCGTAGTTTCGCTCAGTTTTTTAACATCACCTTTGATAACATCACAATCCTGTGTTAGATCTAATTGTTCGAATCTATCTGTCACTGTTTGAATATTTACTGTGTGTGTATCTGTTTTTGATTTAAGGTCAGAAATTTCATCCCGTAATTCCGCGTTCAATTGTTCTATGGTATTAATTTTGTCGGACACTGTAGTAATATTATTGTCTACATACGTCTTCGCTTTCGCGAATATTTTACGTTTGTCCTCTTGTCTTTGTGCAGTGATTGTTTCCATGACTTGTCGTTTTACTTTGTTTTGATCCTGAATAAATCTGCGGAAACGCGTATCACTGTTCTGTATGTGCTGATTAAAGCGCTCGTTAATCTGAGTGTTCTGCTGTTCGAATTTCGCGTCTATCTTTGCGTCCATAGTGCGCGAAAGTTCTACCGTCATTGCTCTAAACTCGTCCCGTAATTGTGTAGCTTTTTCAGAGCACTGTTTGGCGACTCCGCTAATTTCGTCTCTGAGTGTATCTGTCGCGGCTGTTTGCATTTCCCTTAATTCTTGCGCAACCGACTTTATTTCTTCGCTATTTTTTTGTGAACAAGCCTCAATTTCCACGCGCAACTGTTCCTTAGTGTCATGGCACTGCGCGGCAACGGCTCTAATTTGTTCGCTAAGCTGTTTGAGATTTTCGTCATTATTGTCAAGTTTCTCATGTAAGTGTTTGTTATCTTGTTTGTTATCTTCCCTAAGTTGTTTGACCTGTTCATTAAGTTTGTCTTGTTTTTTGTCACTATTGCCAAGTTTTTCATTAATTTGGTTAAGTCGTTGCAGCAATAGTACCATAATTTGATCTGAGCCAAAATTAGCATTTCTATTCTCTGTGCTAATTAATGGTGGAACTGGAATTGTTTCGCTTTGTGTGACCATTTGGTCATTCTGTAATTTACAAAAAAGGTTTGCCAGTTAAACATACACTGTCAGTCCCTATTTCGGAATTAAATAAATCCGTCCTACTTTGTGTGATCTGTTCATTTTCATTAGACAGATTTGTCTGTACATTGCTTGAGTTTTCCGAATCGGATGTGTTAAGCTCTACAGCGCTCATTACCATAGAGCATTCTGCGTCATCAATTGTCGTCAAGTTAACAGACGAGACAATTGAGTTCGTTTGTTCATCATTAAGGTGAAAGTCATCATTAGTGGTTGGAATGCACTGATTGTTAGTGAACGCAGGATTGTCATCATTACGTTGCGTATCACAATTACTATCGGTCACGTTGTTTAAGTCGGTAATTTCATTCACAATACTTCGCGATACACTATTCACAGTCTTTCGCGGCATTTTTGCAATAGTCACAATTATTCACAAAACAAATAAGCACAATGCAAAAACAACACACAAATACAATAAAGCAACAAATTGCCGTTGACCTGTAGAAAGAAAGTCACAATATTATTAAAAGCGTTGCGCTAAATCCTAATTATATCTAAGCAAATAAGAGCAGATATCTGACTGTCGCTCAAAAGACTCTCAACGAAATACGATCCTGGACTGGGTGTCGCCAAGTGTAACCTCCCCACCGTAATTTTAAAAGAAATGAAATGACAATATTATATAGAAATGGGAGCCGAGTGTAACCTCCCCACAAAAATTCTAAAAGAAAAAGACGATACTAATTAGAAATGCTGATGGACATGGCTCTATGCGTAACCTGCCTACAATCAAATGTACTGACAATGGCAACAAATGTGAAATTCGCAATCTGACTCAAATATAAATCCTCAAAAAAAAAAAAAAAATTAAAGTCTATTCAGTGATAAGAAAATTCAATTAAACCGAAACATCGGTCTTGGCCCTGTGTAAAACAATCAGAATTAAAGTCTTACCTCAGAATAAATGGATGTCACATATCTGCTCTTGTTGTTGCGCACCGCTTGGAGGAACTGCATTGCAAATAATAATATTCTCTTTTTTTGTGATTTTAGTGGAATTTTTCTTCAAAAGAAGTGGAATGAAATGGGAAGTGCAACGAAATCTTGAGTTCAATAAAAAATTAAATTTTTGAGAAAATGCTTTTGAAATAAAAAAATTATTATTGGGAGACTTGTTGGAGAATAATTATAATAAATAAAATTTTTCATTATCTAATGATTATATTAATTAACAATATACCTTATTCCTCATCTTGACCATTGTTGCCGACCGCCTACATCACACAACCGCACTGGGCTGCTACTACTGACCGACCGCTCTGCATGACGACTACAGACTGAGTACTGCTCTCAACTAGACAGAGCTACAGACTCGCAACGACTGACTGACTGCGACAACTAACTCGCAAAGACTACTACTGACTGAGAACCGCTCGCAACACTCGCGCGGTCAAGCGCATACTCTCTGGTCACAGATGCTACAATGCCTCGCCATCGCTGCTGCGTTACATACGTGTTTCATACTCTCTCTGGTGGTTGTTAGAAAAAAAGGCTTCCGAGATATATATATATATATATATATATATATATATATATATATATATATATATATGTGTGTGTGTGTGTGTGTGTGTGTGTATGTATATGTATATGTATATATATATATATAGCTCCTTCATACAAAGGGTGTGTATTTGACATTTGAGAATTAATGATATTCATCGATATATTGCGTAGTTGTTAATCAGAAGGGAACTTCCGAAAGACTGGATACGGACATGCATTTAATAATCCAAGAGCTCCATTACTTCTTCGGAAGGTTAAACTTCATCAAAGCCAAATATCCGCTTGATCTGAGGTTTCCCGACTGATTATACAATGCTCCCAAAATTACGGGGCATTTTATTTGTACAGATTAGCAGACTGCTAATCGGTAGTAGCAGAACACTGCCTAAATGACGGACACAGTACGAAATTTGATGAAACTGTGGTAGTTGCCAACATTTCCGGTTTTTGGAACAGTGTCTATAAAGAGGCGATTGAAATTAGGTTGGCTGATAATTTAATCAAGAGAGACAATGGGTTTCCTCTTATCAAGACGTGGAATTCTGTATTATCTCGCATCAAAACTGAACGTTCTTCGGTGCTGCCTTGATTGCGATGTATCGTTGCCAGCAGTGTTTCACTAACGGCGGCGCCACCTCCCTGTCTTGGAGGGCAGAAACCGTGATGGGCGGCGCATGCGCCGTGTACTGAACGGTGCCTATATAGGACGTCGATTTGCAACCTGGCGTCAGTTCTCAGCGGGACTCATCAGCAGAAGCAGCATTTTCCTGAAGATGGCCACCGGTTGGATCGCCGAAATATCGAGTCAAGTTGATTTTAGGATCCGGCAGCAAACCCGAAGAGACTTTCAAGACTTATTACGCCGGGAAAGCCTACGTAATCATATCTGTAGTCTACTTCATTACAAACGTTAGAATAGAACCATTGTTATTATTCATTTAACCTGTTTTGTATTTTGTTAACTCGTAATTCTAGCCAATGCATAGACTATCTGACTACAGCATCACAGCTACAGATAATTACTTGCAGCGAATTAGTTACAGGGCATGAATGCAGGCGTGCGTAGCTCGAAACTATGACTACATCGACCTACCTAAAGTGCGAATAACCACAGCTAAAGACGTAACTAATTTGATGGTGTTAGATGACCAGCTACTCAGCAGTAACAGTTAGGTACCGTCGTATCGTGGTTTTCGTAATGGGGAAGGCAGCGATATTTATGTATCCGAACTAACCTAGACTCGGGCTACGCTACACATTACCACAATTAAGATTTAAGGGGTATGGTGCTGAAAATATCATTTGAAGTTAACTTCAAGCTCTATGGGTACTGTAGCACATTTATCCGCTGACATCACGAGATGCAACTCCATTAGGTATATAAAAACACGCGCGTATTCGAATGCCACATTTCAAAGTAATCGGTGAATAACTTTCGGGGATTTAAAATTTGAAAATCGAACATTTACATTTTTATTCATGTAGATGATACCGAAATTATCGCTGATTTATCGGAGCATAGCGTTTGTCTGCTGACAACGTATTCTGAAGCAGCGATTGTCATTCTATGGCGCGAGCGCTCGGTATGGCAGTCTGGGATTGAGTTCAGTACGGACTATATGTGTGAGTCGACTTGCTTTTGGTATAATTATTCGCACCGTCTTCTGGCAGTCGTATAGTCTCACTGTGAAATGATTATTGTTATATGGTGGCATGTGGTGCGTGGAAAAACCTAAATGTTATTCAGTGCTTGAAATCACCAGTACTCTCGGTAGTAAACCGTACAGTTCATGATTCCTTAACAACTATTCTCAGTGAAAACTGTCGTTGTTCACTTCCTCAATTTGCGAGTAAATTGAATAAATGTATTACTCCCTCTTTGGAGTAGAAAGAGGCAACTCGTAGTTTAATACATCAGAAAATGGTTCAAATGGCTCTGAGCACTATGGGACTTAACTACTGTGGTCATCAGTCCCCTAGAACTTAGAACTACTTAAACCTAACTAACCTAAGGACATCACACACATCCATGCCCGAGGCAGGATTCGAACCTGCGACCGTAGCAGTCACGCGGTTCCGGACTGCGCACCTAGAACCGCTAGACCACCGCGGCCGGCAATACATCACACTACCATGTTCTGTTATGTATGGAGATCGGTGGAAAGGACGTCGCATCCTGCAACAGCTTTCAGGTCTAGAGTCCTCAAATATGGTGAGTAAATTTGAAATTTTCAGCGGCGGCTCATTTTTCAAGCAATGTTGGACAGGAAAAAAAGATACCGACAGTGACGTATTAGTTATAAGTTGTGTGTGCAGTGCACATATTTGAATAACAGTTGTGATTCAAATGAAGTGTGATGGTGTAATTAATGGGTAGGACAGAGTTAATTAGGACAATGTTGGGATGGGAATCGGGACTAATTAGCAGTAATCAAACTGTAGATGCAGCTGGAAATGCAAACAGAGGCAGAAATAGGCAACAATCAAGTTTATAATGTAGGAAGGGAGTGTATTACAATGCAATCTTCACAAAAAATGGGTGGAGATAATCAAGAAACATGAGTGTAGCTCGGTGGGTGTGCGTGTGGTCCGACTATTAAGCCGCCGGACGCGGCCGGTATTATGCCTCGAGTGTACACTGAGCGATTGCTTGTACTCTGGTGAATGGCCCGGTAGATGCAGAGGGCGTTAAGTCCCAGAGTGTAAACAAATGCTGGCTTCCAGTCGTCTATCGGCGATTAAATAAACGGATAGATGAATATCTACACAGAACACATAGCTCGCTTGCAGCACCGCAGCCGTTGGAATACGCCCTCCTGGCAGGGCACTGGTGTCCCACGTCGCACCTCCAGTAGGCTGGTTCCTGCGGACGACAGGAGCATGGCAATCCGCCGGATACAGCTGTGTATCCGGTAGCAGAAGTGGCCGGCGAATGGCCGTGGACATGGCATCATGCAATGAAGTCATCATGAACACGGAATGCTGCAATCGGGAACTTTTTGACGAATTATGGAGACTGACAATTGTAAGTGGTCTGCCGAGTAATATGGGTAGTAGACTTTTTTTATTCACTAATAAACAGTACTGTTTTATGTCTCACATCAAGGTGAAGTAGTCCCGTACTCAGGAAACGAATGTAGGGGAATTGAAACCATTCAAGGCAGGGTCCTCTTGGAGCGGGTTTGCCGTTGCCTTCCTCTGACCTGTTATGAAGTGCCAAGTTTGTATCTACGTCATATGAATGACTGCGATGACATCTTGCCCAGTGTAGTGTTGGATGTGTGTTGTTATGGCTGAAGGGTAGGGAGAGGATGAAACCAGGTGCCACCACATAACTTAAACCTTTCGAACACAACCAAGAGGACCAACGAGCTTAACTTTCCCATCCAATAGACGGATCACCATCAACGGTGTCTCGCACCCTCGCTTCGTGACACACAGGGGAGAGCTTTGGGAATTAATCTAGAACAACCCCGCGAGTGCTGGTTCTCAGGAACGTCTCATTACTACGTCTCCTCCACTTCCTAGGCAAATACTAGCAGTGAAGATTTTCCACCACTAGTATCCGAGCCTGCGTACCACTGTTCAAGCGCCGCTGTACAGGTATATGTTAGCTAATTTTGCTACTGGGACAGATACGTTGCATAGCTGTAAGGAATTAAAATAGTTCTTTCCCAGTAACTGCTTGCTTTATGATCTGGTTGTGTCTTTTCGCTTGATGAAATTGCTCTTGTGACTTTTTAGCATTTTTCACTTTTCTGTACCTACAAGTGTCTGGAGGAGGGTTCATCTAACCACCCTCATTGCTATTCTCTACCGTTCCACTCTCCAACATCTTGCAGGAAAAACAAACAGAAAAATCTTTCCGTGCAAGCTCTGTTTTCTATTACTCTGTTATGAAGATCATTTCTCCATTTGCAGTCGGGCACCAGCAAAATATTTTCGTATTTGGAAGAAAGTTGGTGATTGAAATTTCGAAAAAGATCCTGGTACAACGAGAAACGCCTTTGTTTTAATGATCACAACTCCAGTTCCCGTCTCACAAGTGTGACACTCTCTCCCATATTTCGTGATAATACAAAACCAGATGTCCTTCTTTCAATATTTTTTGTAGCCTCTGTCAATCTGCACCTGATTCAGATCCCATACTGTGCAGAAATACTCAACAAGAGGACCGACAAGCATATTGTAGGCAGTCTCTTTAGCAGATCTGCTACATCTTTTATGTGCAATAAAACGCAGTCAGTTTGAGATCCCCTGTCAATAGCACTCATTACCTCATAGGAATAAAGAGTATAAAGCTATAGCTACTACTCTTTCTGCCCGTTGCCACTGTAAATGAAAGAATACCACCTGATGATATCTGGAATATTCTCAGAACTATTGGAATTTTAAGTTGTTTTTTTCTTATCCTTTTTGCTTTAGGGTGAATTTACTGATTGGAAGTGATGACTGAATTCACGTTTCTTATTCTCTGTGAATTTATTCTCCGGTGGTCGTTGAGTGGTGTTCATAAACTGTCAAAAAAACTTCAGCCTAGCATCGAATTTAAGTTTGATATGCATTTATTTTATCAAGGACGAACGCCACAATACACTGTCCTGTACCAGTGGCTCTTCTTCCACATATACACATAGCTTCATAAGTTAAAACTCGATTGACAGTGTGACCTTCTGCTTAATCTTTACTCATGACGTATCTAATATAGTAGCTATTACAAATTTCATCCAACAGATTAATTGCTTTATCACCGTATGCTAGTCTTGTTTCAAGCTTTGTTTCCAGCCTGCAATATTTATAAAATCGAATATGCAGTTCTGTCTGTAGCTTGTCAAGGAGACTACTTCTACCATGCGTGATGAACTGCCTACCAGGCGCACTACGATACTGCATAGTTTATTTACAAACATTGTTATTTAGGAAGTCTTCCATATCCAGCAAGCTGTTGTGTGGGAATGGAAATCCAAGCCATCGAACGAGTGGCTTATTTCCTTAATGCCTCATGTTACGTTCTACGAGAAACACATCCGATATACAGCTTCTTTGTAAATGTAGAAACTGCCAGTTATTTTGGTATCTCTTCTTCTTCTCCTGGGATTACAACTGTATGTGGGCTTTAGCCTCCTTAACATGTTACGTCCATTTTGCCCTCTCCAGAACGGTTCTCTGCCATCCTCAGAGAGATTTTATATATTCTTTCACATCGCCAATCCACTGCTTTTGCTGCCTTCCTCCTTGTCTTCTTGTCTTCTTGCAGTTTCACTTGATTCAAAAATCGTCTTAGTCATTTTTCTAGACTCCATACCAAGGACATGTAAAGGCCATGCTATTCTCCAAATTTTTTTCTTACAATGTCAGCTTCTTGTATAAGGCGGGCCAGTTCTGCATTCGTTCTAGATCTCCAGAAACCACTGCCATCTTGAAATGCATCATATATTTTGCACAGAACCCTTATTTCAAATAACCTGATCTTTTGCTAATCACTACTTGTTACTACTGCTGTCCTTTATGACGTGTGTTCGCATATTCGTCTCCTGCTCCTCGGATACCATGAAAATCTCAGCCGACCCGTTTCGCAGGTACTATTCGTACGTAGTCATGTACGAGGGTTGGAACTTTAATAGTGGCAACTATTTATTTACAGCTAATACAAAACAGATGTTGTGGTTGTTGTAGTCTTCAGTCCTGAGACTGGTTTGATGCAGCTCTCCATGCTACTCTATCCTGTGCAAGCTTCTTCATCTCCCAGTACCTATTGCAGCCTACATCCTTCTGAATCTGCTTAGTGTATTCATCTCTTGGTCTCCCTCTACGATTTTTACCCTCCACGCTGTCCTCCAATACTAAATTGGTGATCCCTCGATGTCTCAGAACATGTCCTACTAACCAATCCCTTCTTCTAGTTAAGTTGTGCCACAAGCTCCTCTTCTCCCCAATTTTATTCAATACCTCCTCATTAGTTACGTGATCTACCCATCTAATCTTCAGCATCCTTCTGTAGCACCTAATTTCGAAATCTTCTATTCTCTTCTTTTCTAAACTATTTATCGTCCATGTTTTACTTCCATACATGGCTACACTCCATACAAATACTTTCAGAAACGACTTCCTGACATTTAAATCTATACTCGATGTTAACAAATTTCTCTTCTTCAGAAACGCTTTCCTTGCCATTGCCAGTCTACATTTTATATCCTCTCTACTTCGACCATCAGCAGTTATTTTGCTCCCCAAATAGCAAAACTCCTTTACTACTTTAAGTGTCTCATTTCCTAATCTAATTCCCTCAGCATCACCCGACTTAATTAGACTACATTCCATTATCCTCGTTTTGCTTTTGTTGATGTTCATCTTATACCCTCCTTTCAAGACACTGTCCATTCCGTTCAACTGCTCTTCCAAGTCCTTTGCTGTCTCTGACAGAATTACAATGTCATCGGTGAACCTTAAAGTTTTTATTTCTTCTCCATGAATTTTAATACCTACCCCAAACTTTTCTTTTGTTTCCTTTATTGCTTGCTCAATATACATATTGAATAACATCGGGGATAGGTTACAACCCTGTCTCACTCCCTTCCCAACCACTGCTTCCCTTTCATACCCCTCGACTCTTATAACTGCCATCTGGTTTCTGTACAAATTGTAAATAGCCTTTCGCTCCCTGTATTTTACCCCTGCCACCTTCAGAATTTGAAAGAGAGTATTCCAGTCAACATTGTCAAAAGCTTTTTCTAAGTCCACAAATGCTAGAAACGTAGGTTTGCCTTTCCTGAATCTTTCCTCTAAGATAAGTCGTAGGGTCAGTATTGCCTCACGTGTTCCAACATTTCTACGGAATCCAAACTGATCTTTCCCGAGGTTGGCTTCCATCAGTTTTTCCATACGTCTGTAAAGAATTCGCGTTAGTATTTTGCAGCTGTGACTGATTAAACTGATAGTTCGGTAACTTTCGCATCTGTCAACACCTGCTTTCTTTGGGATTGGAATTATTATATTCTTCTTGAAGTCTGAGGGTATTTCGCCTGTCTCATACATCTTGCTCACCAGATGGTAGAGTTTTGTCAGGACTGCCTCTCCCAAGGCTGTCGGTAGTTCTAATGGAATGTTGTCTAGTCCGGGGGCCTTGTTTCGACTCAGGTCTTTCAGTGCTCTGTCAAACTCTTCACGCAGTATCATATCTCCCATTTTATCTTCATCTACATACTCTTCCATTTCCATAATATTGTCTTCAAGTACATCGCCCTTGTATAGACCCTGTATATAATCCTTCCACCTTTCTGCTTTCCCTTCTTTGCTTAGAACTGGGTTTCCATCAAAGCTCTTGATATTCATGCAAGTGGGTCACCTTTCTTCCTAGTTATGCCCGTTAATTCGGTGTACCACTGACGGTGCGTCTGTTCCGACTTTTTCTGCAAGCGAAAGGACTAATATATCTAGCTGCAGCTACTTGCACTTGATGGCCATAGTACTGAGTTAACGCTGCGATTACTTGGTCATAGTTATGCTCGTCGGGAGACGCGGTTGGGAATAGTTTTTGTATTTTCTGGTTCAAAAAATGGTTCAAATGGCTCTGAGCACTATGCGACTTAACTTCTGAGGTCATCAGTCCCCTAGAACTACTTAAACCTAACTAACCTAAGGACATCACACACATCCATGATCGAGGCAGGATTCGAACCTGCGACCGTAACAGTCGCGCGGTTCCAGACTGTAGAGCCTAGAACCGCTCGGCCACCCCGGCCGGCAGTTGTTGTATTAACCCGAACACTGGGGACCCCGCAGTGAAAATAAAGTATTGTAGCTTTACATTACCTTGAACACGATGAACTTGACAATGTTCTTGGAACTGTCTCAGGTATTCGAGTCATTCCTCTTCTGTGTCGTTAGATTGCCGGAACGTTGGTATGTTGGTCGGCGGCACTTGTTGGGCTGATTGACTGGTTGGTTGTGCGGCCGACGCAGGCTGTGCAGCCAGTAGTTGTTGTACCGTCGTCAACAAAGCAGCAATTTGTTAGTTGAAAAACTGAAAAGCTTGTGTTAGATCCATCACATTGGCCACCTGCGGCTGAGACGCGGGGCAGCGGGTGGACGGGGCGGGGTAGCCATGGTTTACATAAATATGTTGTAGCAAAACAGCAAGCAAAGCCTCTGAAAAGAGAAATTTGATTAGTTTCTGTCCTGGAATACTGCAAGAAAACAACAACAAATTAGCAAAAACTTGAACACTATCACCCCTGCAAGCTAAAATACAACAGAAGTAAGCAAAATATTCAGCTGAATTGATTAACTTCGATCGTCACTGAGTTACCATCGTCGCCAGTGTTGCGTCCTCGTCGCCACTGTCGAGTCTTGTAAAATGGGAATCAAGGGAGAGGATGTTGTTTGGTGGCCGGTATCCTTTCTCTACAACTGCACACATGCATTAACAGGGTTGTCTACTTACATAAAAAGGAAGGTGCTTGACTTTAAGAGTCCATATGTTGTGATACAAGCTCTTCACTAACAGTCTACGTTAGCCTCACTGCTGGTGATGTGCAAGTCCCGCTATGCGGTGAATGGCAGACGCCAAATTAGAATGCGAGTTAGTGCGCCGGTGACTGACCTCGTGACGGAGACTGAGACCGAGACTGATTGTCCTCCGGCCGTAGCGGCCATCTAAATACTTGCGGTCGAGAGAGCGTTGGTGGCCCATTGCTTGAAAGTCTGTCTTTGGCGTCTCTAACGATAGGAGTGCTTCATCCAGCGCCTGTTATCAGTCTTCTTGCTACATTTTTGCCGACCAGTATGCTGGCGACAGTTTACGCCAGCACACTGTCAAACACTGAACCTTAGCTACGGTGTCAAATTATTTAAGTATGGCGCCGATGTTTTCACAGATACTCGTTTGTGTAACATCCTTGAAGAACATATTGACTGTACCACAGTCTAATACGTAAGGCACGACATTCTCTGGTGCTTAAGGTATTTCCTTTTAATAGCCGGAGCGACACTAACACTCCAAGTGGTGAGAAAGCAGACAGTACTTTCGTCGTAAGGAGAGTGCTTGTTATTAATTATCTTTATTTTATTTTATTTGCACGTCAAGTTCCCTAGCACCAAATTAAGGAGCAAATCTCCAAGTTCATGGAACGTGTCAGTACACGAAATTACAGCATAAAAGTAATAACACATAAAAATAAAATGTTTATGAACCCGAAAAAAGTCAATCCGTATGTTTAAGTAAAAGCAATCAACAATAGAACAGGAATCAGCTTGATTTCTCAAGGAACCCCTCGACAGAATAGAAGGAGTGACCCATGAGGAAATTCTTCAGTTTCGATTTGAGATCGCGTGGATTACTGCTAAGATTTTTGAATTCGAGTGCTAGCTTATTGAAAATAGATGCAGCAGTATACTGCACACCTTCTTGCATAAGACTTGAGAACTCCGATATTGTCACAGTCCGCGCGGCTCCCCCCGTCGGAGGTTCGAGTCCTCCCTCGGGCGTGGGTGTGTGTGTGTGTGTCGTCTTAGCTTAAATTAGTTTAAGTTAGATTAAATAGTGTGTATAAGCTTAGGGACCGATGACCTCAGCATTTTGGTCTCATAAGACCTCACCACAAATTTCCAAATTTCCAAAGCTGCTTATTCTTGGGAATAACCTAATATTGTTAACAGGAAATGACAGGAAGGAATATACACTCCTGGAAATGGAAAAAAGAACACATTGACACCGGTGTGTCAGACCCACCATACTTGCTCCGGACACTGCGAGAGGGCTGTACAAGCAATGATCACACGCACGGCACAGCGGACACACCAGGAACCGCGGTGTTGGCCGTCGAATGGCGCTAGCTGCGCAGCATTTGTGCACTGCCGCCGTCAGTGTCAGCCAGTTTGCCGTGGCATACGGAGCTCCATCGCTGTCTTTAACACTGGTAGCATGCCGCGACAGCGTGGACGTGAACCGTATGTGCAGGTGACGGACTTTGAGCGAGGGCGTATAGTGGGCATGCGGGAGGCCGGGTGGACGTACCGCCGAATTGCTCAACACGTGGCGCGTGAGGTCTCCACAGTACATCGTTGTTGTCGCCAGTGGTCGGCGGAAGGTGCACGTGCCCGTCGACCAGGGACCGGACCGCAGCGACGCACGGATGCACGCCAAGACCGTAGGATCCTACGCAGTGCCGTAGGGGACCGCACCGCCACTTCCCAGCAAATTAGGGACACTGTTGCTCCTGGGGTATCGGCGAGGACCATTCGCAACCGTCTCCATGAAGCTGGGCTACGGTCCCGCACACCGTTAGGCCGTCTTCCGCTCACGCCCCAACATCGTGCAGCCCGCCTCCAGTGGTGTCGCGACAGGCGTGAATGGAGGGACGAATATAGACGTGTCGTCTTCAGCGATGAGAGTCGCTTCTGCCTTGGTGCCAATGATGGTCGTATGCGTGTTTGGCGCCGTGCAGGTGAGCGCCACAATCAGGACTGCATACGACCGAGGCACACAGGGCCAACACCCGGCATCATGGTGTGGGGAGCGATCTCCTACACTGGCCGTACACCACTGGTGATCGTCGAAGGGACACTGAATAGTGCACGGTACATCCAAACCGTCATCGAACCCATCGTTCTACCATTCCTAGACCGGCAAGGGAACTTGCTGTTCCAACAGGACAATGCACGTCCGCATGTATCCCGTGCCACCCAACGTGCTCTAGAAGGTGTAAGTCAACTACCCTGGCCAGCAAGATCTCCGGATCTGTCCCCCATTGAGCATGTTTGGGACTGGATGAAGCGTCGTCTCACGCGGTCTGCACGTCCAGCACGAACGCTGGTCCAACTGAGGCGCCAGGTGGAAATGGCATGGCAAGCCGTTCCACAGGACTACATCCAGCATCTCTACGATCGTCTCCATGGGAGAATAGCAGCCTGCATTGCTGCGAAAGGTGGATATACACTGTACTAGTGCCGACATTGTGCATGCTCTGTTGCCTGTGTCTATGTGCCTGTGGTTCTGTCAGTGTGATCATGTGATGTATCTGACCCCAGGAATGTGTCAATAAAGTTTCCCCTTCCTGGGACAATGAATTCACGGTGTTCTTATTTCAATTTCCAGGAGTGTATATATTGAGAGCCAAAGTCAAAACACCCAGACTCGTGAACAGCGGTCGACAAGAGGTTTGTGAACTTACACCACTTACTGCCCGAACCGCCCGCTTCTGAGCCAAAAATATCCGTTTAGAATGGGAAGAGTTACTCCAAAATATAATACCATACGACATAAGCGAATGAAAATAAGCAAAGTAGACTAATATTCGTGTCGAACGATCACTCACTTCAGATACCGTTCGAATAGTAAAAATGGCAACATTAAGTCCTTGAACGAGATCCTGAACGTGGGCTTTCCACGACAGTTTACTATCCACCTACTTAATAAACGAAATGATTCTTACGTTTTGCATTCCATGCATTAGTAAACTACCAAGAAGCATTAATTATCGTGAAATAAACGTAGAAACAGCCGAACCTCACTGATCCATTGATGTAAGCTACTACTTACACATGAAGAAATGCTTTTAAATGTTTATATTAAAGCAGGAGATACCAGTTTGTTACATCAAACTCACTGCTAGTTACACCTGCTACTTGACAGATAGAAAAAGTGATTGTAACAGTCCAAGGCCAATCATCTGACACATGTCCGGGAAGATGGGGGTTGCCCCAAGGATGTATTGCGAATACTTAGAAAGAAGGATCCTTTATTGTACGAGGGCAGTTCAATAAGTAAGGGAACACATTTTTTTTTCTGAAACAGGGGTTGTTTTATTCAGCATTGAAATACACCACGTTATTCCCCAATCTTTTAGCTACACAGCACTATTTTTCAACGTAGTCTCCATTCAATGCTACGGCCTTACGCCACCTTGAAATGAGGGCCTGTATGCCTGCACGGTACCATTCCACTGGTCGACGTCAGAGCCAACGTCGTACTGCATCAATAACTTCTTCATCATCCGCGTAGAGCCTCCCACGGATTGCGTCCTTCATTGGGCCAAACATATGGAAATCCGACGGTGCGATATCGGGGCTGTAGGGTGCATGAGGAAGAACAGTCCACTGAAGTTTTGTGAGCTCCTCTCGGGTGCGAAGACTTGTGTGAGGTCTTGCGTTGTCATGAAGAAGGAGAAGTTCGTTCAAATTTTTGTGCCTACGAACACGCTGAAGTCGTTTCTTCAATTTCTGAAGAGTAGCACAATACACTTCAGAGTTGATCGTTTGCCCATGGGGAAGGACATCGAACAGAATAACCCCTTCAGCGTCCCAGAAGACTGTAACCGTGACTTTACCGGCTGAGGGTATGGCTTTAAACTTTTTCTTGGTAGGGGAGTGGGTGTGGCGCCACTCCATTGATTGCCGTTTTGTTTCAGGTTCGAAGTGATGAACCCATGTTTCATCGCCTGTAACAATCTTTGACAAGAAATTGTCACCCTCAGCCACATGACGAGCAAGCAATTCCGCACAGATGGTTCTCCTTTGCTCTTTATGGTGTTCGGTTAGACAACGAGGGACCCAGCGAGAACAAACCTTTGAATATCCCAACTGGTGAACAATTGTGACAGCACTACCAACAGAGATGTCAAGTTGAGCACTGAGTTGTTTGATGGTGATCCGTCGATCATCTCGAACGAGTGTGTTCGCACGCTCCGCCATTGCAGGAGTCACAGCTGTGCACGGCCGGCCCGCACGCGGGAGATCAGACAGTCTTGCTTGACCTTGCGGCGATGATGACACACGCTTTGCCCAGCGACTCACCGTGCTTTTGTCCACTGTCAGATCACCGTAGACATTCTGCAAGCGCCTATGAATATCTGAGATGCCCTGGTTTTCCGCCAAAAGAAACTCGATCACTGCCCGTTGTTTGCAACGCACATCCGTTACAGACGCCATTTTAACAGCTCCGTACAGCGCTGCCACCTGTCGGAAGTCAATGAAACTACACGAGACGAAGCGGGAATGTTTGAAAATATTCCACAAGAAATTTCCGGTTTTTTCAACCAAAATTGGCCGAGAAAAAAAATGTGTTGCTTTACTTATTGAACTGCCCTCGTATGATTATATGATAGCGGAACAAACACTGGTAGCAGTTACTTCTGTAAAATATCTGGGAGTATACGTACGGAACGATTTGAAGTGGAATGATCATTTAATATTAATTGTTGGTAAGGCGGGCGCCAGGTTGAGATTCATTGGGAGAGTCCTTGGAAAATGTAGTCCATCAACAAAGGAGGTGGCTTACAAAACACTCGTTCGATCTATACTTGAGTTTTGCTCATCAGTGTGGGATCCGTACCAGGTCGGGTTGACAGAGGAGACAGAGAAGATCCAAAGAAGAGCGGCACGTTTCGTCACAGGGTTATTTGGTAAGCGTGATAGCGTTACGGAGATGTTTAGCAATCTCAAGTGGCAGACTCTGCAAGAGAGGCGCTCTGCATCGCGGTGTAGCTTGCTGTCCAGGTTTCGAGACGGTGCGTTTCTTGATGAGGTACTGAATATATTGCTTCCCCCTACTTGTACCTCCCAAGGAGATCACGAATGTAAAATTAGAGAGATTCGAGCGCGCACGGAGGCTTTCCGGCAGTCGTTCTTCCCGCGAACCATACGCGACTGGAACAGGAAAGGGAGGCAATGACAGTGGCACGTAAAGTGCCCTCCGCCACACACCGTTGGGTGGCTTGCGGAATATTAATGTAGAAATGTAGATGTAGATCGATCTTTTTCCGATGCTATTCAATATTTATGTCAACGATACACCAACAGTCTTTGGAGTGCAGATATCACAGATTGACAATGATACGATCTGCTTTACCGGCGGAAGACACATCCGGTCAAATATCAGACGACTGCAAGAGCAACTCATCGCTCCAGCGACAAGGCGCAAGATTAAAACAGTACAGTTAAACCCGGCTAAGACGACTGCCATTTACTTCAGTAAGAAACACCCGTAGGTACCTGTTACACTGAGACTGAATGGACAAGATAGTCCATGGAGTCCTATGGCGGCATACTTAGGGGTTACTCCGTCCGAACAATTCTTCGTCCATAAATACACAGAAAATTTTAGAAGCAAAGCCACTGGAATAGCTAAGACACTTTTCCCCTGCTTTAAAAGCTCTGACCTAAGCGCCACGGCCAAATTACGACTGCATAAAGCCACAGTCCATTCAAATATGCTGAACGGCAGTTCTGTTTGGGGAATGGCTAGCCAAACATAGATAAATCGCTCCAAGTAGTACAAAATATGATACTTGATTGGATATTTGGCGCCAACCGTTACACCAGAATAGTTGATCTATCGACCTAACTCCATATGGCTACAGTAAATGAAGCGATCAGGAAGCTGTCGACGAAATTACATAAGAAAGTAGGCAATTTGAGAGACTCAGTGTATCATATATGAACATTTGGTCTGACGTGCCACTGTTATGGCACCGTTATAAAGTACCACGACCATTAGTACAACGAAAATATAAACTGTTACATTAGCTGGCGGTATCTTACGGACCAGCACAAAGGCCCTGATAAGATAATAAGGTAACCCCGAAAGTTTAACAAATAAAAAGAGTTACCACAGATCCCTGCTTGAAACCAAGAAGAGTGGATAGTCGTTGACGATGAGACTTCATTCTACGGGGAGATAAAGAAAAAAATTGTGGAGTCTAATGATTCGCCCCATTCTTACACTTCACTCGACTTTCCAATACATGAATATTTTTGTAAATTTAATTAATTTTGCTTCTAAGAGAGTATGTTGAATATTCTAGACTTTTGTGGCTCATATGTAGCAAGTATTATAGAATTGGTTTCTTCTGTGTTGGCAAACAGGTTTATTGCCTTTGACATTTTACTATCACGTGTGTGGTTTTTCCTTCAGCTACAGGTGTGGTGGTTTATTTTGTACGTTAAATAAAGTAGGTATTACATTCCGTACAGATCTCCTGCATTCCACGTTCACTAGTTTGTGTGAAGGTGTAACGAACAGAAGTAGTCATTGCGGTTTCTTTCTGCAGTAAGTCAGGTGTTCTGGTGTTTACTAGTATTTTTTTGTTTTCAAAGCAGAACGACGTTCTTCAGGAAGTGTCTGTACGCTACAAGACAGTCGAAAATAAACTGTCCTCTGTAAGGTGCCGTTTGTACCTCCCGGGGCCCTTAGAAAAGTGAAGCGCGTGAATGGGTTGTCAATTTTTAGTTATTGTCAATTTTGATGGCACAAATCAATATATACTCGCACTCTTGCGAAATCGTGATCAGATGTATCACTTGTTGCCAATTAGTGCATTGTTATTACGGTGGGCAACAAAAACGAGACGGAGAGTCGTGACTGGTCCTCTTGGTTCTGTTCGAAAGGAGGAGTAAGTTACGTGGTTTCACCCTCTCGGTTGCTTTCAGCCACAACAACACGAACCCAGTACTACGATGAACGAGATGTCATTGCAATCATTCTCACGACATAGATACTAACTTGGCACTTAATAATGGGTCAGAGCAAGGCAATAGCAAACCCGCTCCACGAGGACGCCTCTAGAATGGCTTCTGTTTCCCTACTTTCATTCCCTGAGAACCGAACTGCTTCGGCTTGATGGAAAGATAAAAAGGGATTGTTCACTAGTGAACAAAAAAATCTTCTAGCCATATTACTCGGCAGAGGACTTACAAACGTCAGTCTGCTTCAATTCGTCAAGAAGTTCCAGATTCCAAGAAATCGTGCTCTTGAGAAATGCATTGCATAGTGCTGTGTCCACGCCCGTTCACTGACGAAGACTATTACCAGATATACACCTGTGTCTGGCGGGTTGCCAAGCTCCAGTCGTCCGCCGGACCCGTCCTAGATACTGTATCTCCCGCAATTAACACATAGGTTACAAGCCTCTTTGTCATGAAAGCGCACATTAATGTATGTGGTGCAGCAAACAAGCCATGTGCTCTATACGGCTATCCACACGTCTGCCTGATTAAACGCTGATCGGTGAATGGCAGCCAATAATTGCCAATGGCGTGCAAAATTAAACGTATCAACAAGAGAAATGTAACTGTTCCTAATAAATGATGAAGCCTCTTGAAATGAGCAATGCTTTACAATTCAAACAAAGTCATCAATTCCTTTGCAATTTTCTCAGAATCCTGAAACCCACCAAATGTTTAATAGTGAACGACTGGAATGGAAACCAACCAAAGGATTTTCACCCGTTTTTCATGAGAGAAATATGAAAATAATTCGCAGCAGATACTGTACCATGTTTCTCTTCCTATCCCTGCTCAGAGTGAAGTGGTGAACTTCTTCACATGAATATCTTTTAGTGTGTTAAATATAAATTATACACTGAAGAGCCAAAGAAACTGATACACCTATCTATATCGCGGAGGGTACCCGCGAACACGCGAAACTGCCGCAAAACGACGTGGCATGGACTCGACTAATGTCTGAAGTTGTTCTGGAGGGACCTCACACCATGAATCCTGCAGAGCTGTCCATAAATAAATCCGTAAGAGTACGAGGGGATGGAGTTCTCTTCTGAACAGCAAATTGTAAGGCATCCCAGATACGCTCAATAATTTCAATGTCTGGGGATTTTTGTGACCATCGGAAGTGTTCAAAGACGTAAGAGTGTTTCCGGAGCCATTCTGTAGCAAGTCTGAACGCGGAGGGTTGTCGCATTGTCCTAATGGAATTGCCCATAAATAAATATATATATATATGCTAATTTAATTTCAACCATTTCGTTAATAACACTATTCCAATAGGTGGACAAGAGCTGGAATGGAATGCCAGAATCTCTGTGTTGTTATTTTCGATAGGATGACGGGTGCCAAGAAAATGTTCTGAAAAGACGGATTTTCTCGGCTGTTGAAAGAGGACCGATACTCTCACAAAAGTACGACATGCCACTACTGAAAGGAATAGAGTACACTCCCGCCTTACCAAACCAGGATCATCCTTTACGGAACCTAAAAGGACCCTCATCTTAGATGAAATACGACCCACCCTTTTCGAAATGCCCCCTGAATAAGGCAGAGATGTCGTAGACTTTTGATGCTACCTCATTATTATCATCACTCACCCGGTGCACAGTTGATTGATAGCGCTATGCCCTTTCGCTGTAACCATTCTTATAAAAACTGATTTCGAGATAGGCTAACTCAGCTAACAAACTCTTAAGGTCCGGGATGACATGGGCCCTGCGAACGAATGTACTAAGTACCCTTTCACGTTGAGCCGGATGGTGATCAAATGGTTCAAATGGCTCTGAGCACTATGGGACTTAACTGCTGAGGTCATCAGTCCCCTAGAACTTAGAACTACTTAAACCTAACTAACCTAAGGACATCACACACATCCTTGCCCGAGGCAGGATTCGAACCTGCTACCGTAGCGGTCGCGCGCTTCCAGAGTGTAGCGCCTAGAACCGCTCGGCCACACCGGCCGGCCCGGATGGTGACAACTGTCACCCCGCAGATACATATCAGTGTGAGTAGGCTTACTATAAATATTATTTCCCAAAGTACCATTAACCTTCCTCCTAGCTAACGCATCGAGGGAGTGAAGACAAATATCCTTTTCCATCTCCATCGTGAAACGAATATTCTGGTGGTTCTAAATAGTCTTTCAAATTCTCAACTGCCATGAAGCCAAACAACAAATTTTTAGTCTACGTACCTGTAAAAGGCACAGGTTCAAGCCGCCGACTGGAAGGCACGTTCGCCAAAATCTTCCATAAATAAATTGGCAATAATAGCTGACAATGGGCTTCGCATCGCCACTCCTTCTGCGTGCTCGTACTACTGGTCATTGAATAAAAAGTAAGTGGACGTCAACACACTTATAAATACGTTCGTTAATTCAACAACAAACCTAACATTATCAACCGTAACGAATCAGACAGACTAACACGAGTGAAGAGATAGACTGCATCATTACTTACGGCAGTATCAGTCATTTAAATGCATTCCCTCTAAGCGACGTAAGAGATCCGCCGAGTTCTTAATGTGGTGCTCAAACCAACCTACTATACGCCTCAACAGGTTGCAAGGCGTTTTATTACACCAGTGTTTCTCGTAATTGGACGAAGAGGAAGACCTTCCTTGTGGCCTTTAGAGAGGCCATGTAGCCTGGGGCGAACAGCACAATAAGAAATGACACTCTTGATGGTATCTTACGAAACGGAACTTTTCTTCAGGTGGCTGTTATTCAGTTTCCCAACACTTTTGTGGGGTCAGTACATAGCCTGCGATACGCTGAATCAAACAGTAAACACTGCTACTTTTGAACGTAATCCCGCCTGTCCAAACCAACGGTAGATTTACCCTTGTCCGCAGGTAAAATATCGGGATCAACTCTAAGGCAGTCCTGCCAGCCGCTGTGGTATTACTCTTGGGTGGACATGCTCAAGCCAACACACGACGTGTCTACCTTCTAGCCTCCTCTGCAACATCTGGAGGTAGTTTATAAACAGCCTGTTCAACAGAACTAATACAGTCAACCAACGGCAAACGCTTGTGAATGGATGCAAGATTTAAACCTTTCCCTAGCACAGATAAAGCTGTGTCATCAAAAGCTTCCTCCGTGAGATTTTATCATAGAACGTCGATAAATAGTACTAGGCTCCGAGCCACAGAAACGTTCAAACTTCGCCAAATGCCGAGCAGTTGCAGAATGAAATTCCCAGTCAGACTGCGACGATGAAGCATCGTCCAACCACTCCCAAGAAAAAGGCAACATATTTGAAGTAGTCGTTAAATGAAGCCGAAACAACTACGTGGAAACAAAATCCAACGGTCGACGAGTGTAATGGACATTTCACGAAAAGGAGCCAGGCCAGCACGTTTCTTGGTGCAATTGGCGACGGGAGAATTAATATGATGCACAAATTTGGCAAACATTGGAACAATATTTTGATCACGATACTTCAATAAAAACAATAACAAACATCGCAATCTTGCTCTAACGCTATGTTTTTGCTCGGTTACTCTGTTTAACTCTGGTATCAACTGACACATTCAACCCCTTTTTTTCATTTTTTATTTTTATTTTTTAAGGAACCGTATACATTTTATAACGGCATTCTATAGCTGTTGAGCGGACAATTACAGTGATGTAGCGTTTGTTAATGTTGTCGTTGAAACCTGTCGTAAAAACATCCGAGAAATGTCCTAGAATGTGAGATAAATAGGAATCGATAACGGCATTTACGATGTAAACACTGTTAAGCAGACGTCTCGGACCAGGCTGTGTAGTTATATACCGCAAGGTAGGCCTGCACTACGAGAATAAAGCTTCATTTCCCCTTCAACCAACTTACGAACTAAATAGATGTAGGTTAACGTGCGAATGTTGTATATGGAAATACGACGTAGGCTAGAATCTAGTGTATCACAAAGGGCGGGAGAATATAATTTTCACTTGTGTATCGTCCCAGATTTAACAGAGAAATCAACTGTTCATTCTACAAAAATAAAGGGCTCTTATACGCAGCAAAAACAACTACTATATTAAATATGTAAATGTTAAAAGGAAAATGTAACCTTTTTTTTCCTGTACATGGCTGTGTGCTTCTTAGAGGTAAAATACATCCTATCGGGCAACTGTCTCTACCTACAGTGCTCTATGGGACACATTCGCTGCACTAAACATTTTATTAAAAATACTTTGGTGACCATCTGTACGCCGCAAAACGAATATTCTTCTTAACGAAACGTCGTGTCATGCTAAACCTAAGCAAGTAATGACAGGGTTACCAGCTACGTGTGATACACGTTATCAACTTATTTGACATTGAAATCCATCTTCGTATGCACGTAAATGAAATAAACAATTAACTGACAGTGATTTAATAACCACCCAAATCACACAGCATGAATTATCTCTTAAGAAAAAGAAAAAAACTGCCTTCCAATTAAGCATATGTTTCAACTGTTGACCACGGACTGTGTGGCACATTTGAAATTGCCTTTCGAAAGAGCGATGAATAGATATAATTACATTATATGATATGGTAGAGCACACACTGGCGATTCTACGACAAACATCGTCTGGTGTACTTGAGGCTTCGTCGTAGACTGCATCTTCAGTTGTGGCATTTCGTATATTGGTCAGAGTATCAGGACTGTTGAGGACCGATGTACTGAGCAAAAGCGGCACTCACTCTTTCAACAGCCGAGAAAATCCGCCTTTTCAGAACATTTTCTTGGTACCCGTCATCCTATGGAAAATAACAACACAGAGATTCTGGCATTCCATTCCAGCTATTGTCCAGCTATTGGAATAGTGTTATTAAGGAAATGGTTGAAAATATATATATATATATATATATATATATATATATATATATATATATATATATATAGTGAGAGAGACAGAGAGAGAACGTTTCTGACAGGTGACACGCACGTAAGTATCCTGTCCGATCAGCTATATCCTTTCATGTATTCATGTCCACTGTGCTTTCCGACGGACTTGGGCAATTCCATTAGGACAATGCGACACCCTCCGCTTTCAGACTTGCTACAGAGTGCCTCCGGGAACACTCTTTTGTCTTTGAACACTTCCGATGGCCACAAAACTCCCCAGACATTGAAATTATTGAGCGTATCTGGGATGCCTTACAATCTGCTGTTCAGAAGAGAACTCCACGCCCTCGTACACTTACGGATTTATTTATGGACAGCTCTGCAGGATTCATAGTGTGAGGTCCCTCCAGAACTACTTCAGACATTAGTCGAGTCCATGCCACGTCGTTTTGCGGCAGTTCTGCGTGTTCGCGGGTACCCTCCGCGATATTAGGCAGGTGTATCAGTTTCTTTGGCTCTTCAGTGTATAATTTATATTTAACACACTAAAAGATATTCATGTGAAGAAGTTCACCACTCCACTCTGAGCAGGGATAGGAAGAGAAACATGGTACAGTATCTGCTGCGAATTGTTTTCATATTTCTCTCATGAAAAACGGGGTGAAAATCCTTTGGTTGGTTTCCATTCCAGTCGTTCACTATTAAACATTTGGTGGGTTTCAGGATTCTGAGAAAATTGCAAAGGAATTGATGACTTAGTTTGAATTGTAAAGCATTGCTCATTTGAAGAGGCTTCATCATTTATTAGGAACAGTTACATTTCTCTTGTTGATACGTTTAATTTTGCACGCCATTGGCAATTGTTGGCTTCCATTCACCGATGAGCGTTTAATCAGGCAGACGTATGGATAGCCGCATGGAGCACATGGCTTCTTTGCTGCACCACATACATTAATGTGCGCTTTCATGACAAAGAGGATGGTACCCCATGTGGCAATTGCGGGAGACACAGTATCCAGGACGGGTCCGGCGGACGACTGGAGCTTGGCAACCCGCCAGACACAAGTGTATATCTGGTAGTAATCTTCGTCAGCGAAGGGCCGTGGACACAGCACTATGAAATGAATTTCTCAAGAGCACGATTTCTTGGTATCTGGAACTTCTTGACGAATTTAAGCAGACTGACGTTTGTAGGTCGTCTGCCGAGTAATATGGCTAGAAGATTGTTTTGTTCACTAGTGAACAATCCCATTTTATCTTTCCATCAAGTTGAAGCAGTTCGGTACTCAGGGAATTAAAGTAGGGATACAGAAGCCATTCAAGAGACGTCCTCTTGGAACGGGTTTGCCGTTGCCTTCCTCTGACCCATTATCAAGTGCCAAGTTTGTATCTATGTCGTGAGAATGACTGCGATGACATCTTGTTCAATGTAGTGTTGGGTTTGTGTTGTTGTGGCTGAAAGCAAGGGAGAGGGTGAAACCAGATGTCATCACGTAATTTACTCCTCCTTTCGAACAGCAGCAAGAGGACCACCCAGCTTAACACTTCCATCCAATGGACGGATTATCATCAATAGTGTTACACGGCCTCGCATCATGACACACTGTGGAAATATTTGGGATTTAATCGTGGACAAGGGGGTAAGAGCTGGTGCTCAGGAACTTAACATTACTACCTCTCCTCCCCTTACTAAGGCATCAATTCCAGTGAAAATTTTCCACGACCTGTATTCGAACCTGATTACCTTTGTTCAAGCGCCACTTCACCGGTATGAGTTAGCTAACTCGACTTTCGAGGCAAATATATTTCGTATCTGTATAGCATAAAAATAGTCCCTTCGTCATAATCGCATGTTTCATGGCTTTGTCTGTTTGCTTCATGAAGTTGTTCTTGTAAATATCTTTAATTTTTCTACATCTACGTGACTACTCGGCAACTCACAATTAAGTGCCTGGCAGAAGGTTCTTTGCACCACCTTCGTGCTATTTCCTTACCGCTCCACTCTTCAACAGCATCCGGGAATACCGAACACTTAAGTGTTTCCGTGTGAGCTTTGATTTCTCCTAGTTTGTTATGATGATCATTTCTCCCTTTGTATTTGGGCACCAACAGCTGTTTTCGCATTTTTTGGGGGACGGTTGGGTTTGAAACTACATTAAAATATGTGCAGTGACTAACGACTTGATTTAATGACAGTCACCCTAACTAGCATACCACATCCGAAACACTACTCCCCTACTTCACGGTAAACGAGCTTTGTTTTAACTCTTTTGACGTCGTTTGTCAATCGTATCTGGTGCGGGTCCCATACTGTGCAGTAGCATTGCGCAAGACGATGTACAAGCATAGTGTAGACAGTCTGTTGAGTAGACTTGTAGCATCTTCTTGTTGTTCTACCAACAAAACGTGTCTTTTGGTTAGTTTTCTCCACAACATTGCCAACGTGATCGTTCTGCTATGCCACGAGTAAGTAGAGTCATGAATTTGGGGAATTCTTGTAAATTTCAAGCAGCTAAGGCACGCACAGGCAATCCCGGTCTACGATACCGCACGCAGACTAGAAGACACGTCCTGATACAAGTGTGAGATAATCAGGGCAGCACAGGGCACTGATGTGCTGTGAAGAACCCATACGTTGCAGTTACAACAGCGCCCAGTGACCTGTGTGTAGGGGCTAAGCCAGGCTGAGAAAAGCGGACGTTGTAATTATTTCAGAGCACTCCACTTGTCCCCTCCAGAGGAGCTACGTCAGAGATGTATGGAAAAGACGTATAAGTAAGCGAGCCCAGAGGATCAAAAGATGGCAGTTATGTCGTCTTTCTGTCAGCATCTAGAACCGTAGAGAATGTCGGTTTTTTAAGTTGCAGTGGCCATCTGAAACTACAACCAACCTTCCTACACGGAGGCGCCATAGCTGTGGCGTGGTGGGCCACACCTTGGAGCTGCATCAGCTCCAGGAGCGAGAGGGCTGCTAGCCTCCACTCTCTGGGTGACATCGTCCGGCGGACTGCGATCTGCTGTTTGCAGGGGCGGGGACGAGGCGCGAACTCGCGGCCTCCTGGGTGCAGAGCTGTTTGCGATCACTGACCGAGATGCACTGGGCGGGCGACCGGAGCTGCTAAGACTCACTACAACGACGGCGGTCGGCCGTTTCCCTTCAGTTCTCTACAAGGGGTCCACGAGTTGCGTTTGAGGGAGCAGCCAGCCGTGTCCTGGCCTACCGGTGAAGCCCACACACACGGCAGCCACTTAGTCGTTGCGTGAGTAACAACGCTACGTCTGTAAGGCTGGGCGGCCGGACGCCAACTCAGCAATTCCGGCGTTGGCACTGGCGCTGACCCACACACACACGCTGCATGGCACCATCACTTGGATGTCCGCCCCGATACCTGAGTGGTCAGCGTGACGGATTGCCGTCCTACGGGCCCGGGTTCGATTCCCTGCTGGGTCGGGGATTTTCTCCGCTCAGGGACTGAGTGTTGTGCTGTCTTCATCATCATTTCATCTCCATCCGGCGCGCAGGTCGCCCAATGTGGCGTCAAATGTATTAAGACCTGAATCAGTCGGAGATATCCTGTCAATAGCGCTCATTACACAATGAGAATGAAGAGTATAGTCAAGGCATGGCTCCTGCTCTTTTCACTAATGACACTATAGTGCAAAGTTTAGGCATTGTAACAATTGTAAATGCAAGAATTCCATCTGATGATGTCCGAAGTATTGGTAGAAACCGTGGAATTTTAACTTGTCTTCTTTTTATCCTTTTCTACTTCAGGGCATATTTTCTGACTGAAAGTAATAACTGAATGCGTGTTTCTAAATCATCTTGGGATATGTTCTCTACCGCTTGATAAGTAGCTTTCGTAACTTGTCACAAAAGCTTCATCCTAGAACAAAATTTAAGTTTGGTATGCATTGCTTAATCAGTGATGAATGTAGCAATGAACTGTCTGGTACCAATGTCTCTTCTTCCACGTAGAGACAAAGCTTCATCGGCTAAAATTCGATTTACAGTGTGACGGTCAACTTCATCTTTCCTTGTGGTGTATCTAATATTGTGGTCCTTCCAATCTCCATCTTTTATCGCAACATGCTAATCGTTTTTCAAACTTTGTTCTCAGCCCTCGATGATTATAAGATGCAATGTACAATTCTACTGATAGTTTGTTTGGAAGACTACAGTTACCTTACTAGGCATGTTATGATACTGCAAAGTCTGGTTATTTACATATTTACAAGCATTGTTATATAGCAAGTCTTCGATATCCAACAAGCTGTTGTGTGGGTGGAAACCGAAGCCATCGAACAGTTTCCCTAATGTCTCATGCCACACACTACGAGAAACAGACGTAAAACAGCTTCTCTGTAACTCTTAAGTGTAAGAACTACCACTTCTTCTTCTTCTCCTGGCATTACAACTGTAGCGTGGGCTTTAGTATGCTCAGCAATTTACTTCCATTGTGCCCTCACCGGAGTGGTTCTGTGCAATCCCCTGAGAGATTTTATATCTTCTTTTGCATCATCTATCCACTGCTTTTGTTGCCTCCCACTCTATTTCTTCCAACTGCTCTTCAACCAAAGTCCTTCTGGACCACTCTTAATAGTATCAATCCCAAGAACATATAGAGGATAGGCTCTTCTCTTACTTTTTGTTAATATCATCTCCTTGTACAGGGCAATCCAACCCTACATTCGTTCTAGCTCTCCAGAAATCACTGTTATCCTGAACTGCATCATAGATTTTGTGCAGAACCCTACATTCAAATACGAGTATCCTGAACTTTTGCTTATCATTACTTGTTACTTTTGCTATCCTTTAAGACTAGTGGTCGCTGATTCGTCTACTGCACCTCAGATACCATGAAAATCTCAGCCGAACAGTTTAGTAGGTATTTCTCGAGTGCAGTCTTCTAGTCGGACATATGGAGGAAATAACCTATATTAAATTTCTGTTTGGAATAGTCCAGTATTTCAGTATGACTGGATATCATGTGTATAAGTCCATTATGATGAATGTGAATTGGCCTCATCTTTATTGTTCAAGGTACAGTTCCGTTATAAAGCTCAGTTCTTCGTGTGGGTATATCAGTTTAGTTCTATGAACTACAAAGCTTCGTACACATCCACATCTAGGTTTTTATCACTTTATTCAGATGTTCCACAATACTTGCTTTCGTCTGGGAGTGTTGAATAGTGGTGTATACCGTAGAACCCCAGTACCATCTTCAAATATTTGTTATAAAATTCATGTCAGTAACAATTGCATGTTGTTCAAAACTCCCAGTAACAAATCTAGCAGCCCACCTCTGAATTGCTTTGACGTCTTACTTCTAGGTGTAAACGCTTCTGTGAGAGAATGGTACCTATGCACCTGTTCTGTTCTTAGCAACCGTAGTTTCTTCCGAATTGAGTTATGTACATCAAAGACTTCACATTCTGTCAATGTGCTTTACTTGTTCCATAGTAAACTGAACTTTAGATAGAATACAACTTTTCTATGATCAGACTATTTTTCCTCATCTGTGTTTAAATTTCCTAATTGTATCTGTTTGGGTATTTCCAACGTAACTAGCATATTAACTCCATTCCAGTTATTCAGATTTCGTGTTAATCTGTTGAATGCTCGTTTTTTGTTAAATCTGCAGCATGTGTTTCTCCTTGAGCACTCATATCCTTGGGATTTGCATGATCATTCCAGGTTGTGCACTGACTTACATACAGATATTCCGTCTGAATATGTGGCATGCATGATAATTTATGCATAGTGTAATGTATAATGATGTAATTACTGCTCTTTACTACGTATATACGCTATCTTACCAGTATCAAAACACGCCTATGTAAAGCGGAATTGACCAGATGTCGTGAGAGGCGGACCTACCAGTGTAAGGTGAGGCAATATTGAAGCAGTAACAGTAGAATGGATCGATCGAGCAGAGTTCATGACTTTGAACGTAGACAAGTTGTGCGATGTCACCCGAATAACAAATACACCAAGGGCATTTCAACCTCCTTAACCGTCTAGTATAGTGTTTGTGAAGGGAAATGGGAAGGTACAAACGAAACTAAAACAAGACCCGGCAGAACTCATGTACTATCATACAGGGAGTCTCGACAGTTGTGGAGGGTGACTGCAAAAAATCATGTGGAATCAGCGGTAGGAATGCTCGAGAGGTCTAAAGAGCTACCAGAAGTCCAGCTGTCGCAATGACTGTCAGTATGGAATTACAAGGAATGGGCAGCTCCGCTTAAGCTACATATTTCTGTATTCAGTGCTAAGCGACGCTTGTGTCAGTGTCAGGAGAGACGCCAGTGGGTAGAGAATGACTGGAAACAAGGGATGTGGTGTGATGGACCACGCTATACCCTGTGGCAAACCGACGGAATGGTTTGGGCTTGGCAGTAGTCTGGAGGAAGTTACACGTCGTCTCGTGTAGTGCCAACAGTGAAGTATGGAGGAAATGGTGTTATGATATGCGGTGTATTTTTAGTTAGGGTGTGGTCCCCTTATAGTGCTTAAGAAAACGTTAAATGCAGCAGGATATGAACACAGAGGAACAGCTCGGAAGCGATTATTGTATCAGCATGCCAATGCAACCTGTCACAAAGCAGCATCTGTAAGGAAATTGTTCGTGGATAGTAACTTGCCAGAACTGGAAGGCCTGCGAAGAGCCCCAACATGGACCCTCTGCGAATGTTGAAATAGATCCAGCCCTAGCGTGCGACATTGCTGCCTTGTCTGGTTTCGCCTCTTGAGAAAGAAAGGGATATGTACATTACCAGATCAAACGTATCTGGAGACCAATTCGACCAGATATCTACCCGGGGTACGTCCACCACTCTTCGCCTTATGACAGCTTAAACCTTGCTGGCGACACTTTGAATAACGTGTCTTCCATAGGAACAATAGCCAGTATTCCTCACGAGCCGAAACCGTAGAAGGTACTGCGTAATACCAAAACAACTAGCTCCCAGTATCATACCTTTTATTTTTTTCTCAATTTATATGAATGTTTTCTTTTTTTCATTAGTAATAAGAAATTTGTACATTGTCGCAGAAGACGGCAAAGATAGGCTTTTAAAATTATCTTTGTAACAAAAGATTATTTTTAACAACTTTTGCTTCAATCTCGCTTATGCTTTATAATTCACACAAAAAGGACGTGTAATTTTTACTCAGGCATCACCAATGCGTGTAGTAAGTGCAATGTGTGATAAAAACGCAAGAAAACATATATTTTAGGAGTTATCATAGACAAAAGAATTTTTTATTTACTACGCCAATATTCGCTCGCAAGCATGACTTTTTCCAGCAATCATAAGAAGAGGCAGTAATTTCTTCCATCCCGCAACTCATCTATATATATTATTTTCGATTATCCCCTTTTGAGAGGGCGAGTGAACTTGATCAGTCATGATTTCTTCTTCTTTCTTGGTTCTTCCCAAATTCTCTTCATACGTTCGCTGTGTTCTCTCTTGCGTTCTTCCGACCATCTTTTTTCCGTTCTGTTCTCCGTATGTTCTTGTTTAAGTGTGTGTTTCTTTATGATGTTTCTAAACTATTCTCTATTGTTTATGTTATCTTGTGTGATCCCCAGTTCTGTAATGTCTTCTTCTGCTTCAGTGATCCATTTTGTCTTGTTTTTGCTCTTGTTTACTATCTCAAAGATTTGTCTTGTGTGCCTGCTTTTATTCATCCTGCTCATATGTTCAAAAAATTTCATCCTTCTGTTTCTAATGGTGTCTGTTATTATTTCTACGTCTTTGTAAATCTCTCTAGTTGGCCTCTTCATCCAAATTCCTTCCCAAAACACTGGTCCATATATTTTCCTCAGAATTTTTCTTTCCTGCTTTTCAATCTCTCTGATCTTCGTATGACCATGAATCACGGTAATTGCTGCAGCATAAAGTGCTTCTGATAGGACTACTATGTTGTAATGCCCTAGTTTCGCATTGACAGAAATAGATTTCTTATTATAGTCATTCCAAGTGAGCTTATTTGCTTTTTGTAATCTGGAGATTCTATCTTTATTGGCTATTGAGTTCAGTCCTGATGGTTGGATTATCTCTCCCAGATATCTGAAATGGGCAACTTGTACCACTTTCCCGTATTGAGTAGTAATGGGGAGATTATCCACAGGTTTGTTTTCCATACACTGTGTTTCCTCGTAGGAGATTTGAAGCCCAGTTTTCTGTGAGATTTCATGTAGTTTTTCCAATGCAAGTTTGGCTTCCTCTCTATTGGTCTTTAGAATGGCAAGATCGTCGCGCAAGCCAGACACTTGAACCTAATTCTGTGCTCTTTTTTAATCCCAAGCTGAATTCCTTTTATTTCCTTTTCCCATGTCCTCACAATTTTTTTTAGAATCATGATAAACAGAAAGCGGGGGACATTCCATCTCCTTGGGGAACACCAGTATGGATACGAAATGCCTCTGATGTTTCCCCCATGAATTTAACTTTGGAAGTTGTATCTGTTAATGCCTGTTGCAATTTAGTTTCAACAAGAATTCATGCTTTAGTTCCAGTACTGCAAATTGTAATTATTTCTAATTACGTTAATTTCATGCTGATCCATACTTTTTGTGTTAGCTGTAGGGCTGCCTCCCAATACGATTATCCCAACATCGACCAACAGAACTAACATAATTGGCGACCGATTTTCCAGCATAACTAAATATGAACAGAATTTTCTAGCGAATGCCAAACGAACATACGGAAAAATTTTGTCAGTTTGTGTAAAAGAAAAACTAAATTTGTCTTTTTTTCTTATTGAATTGGATACGAGTGCAACAAAAACCATATTATATGAAAATGAGGAGCATAGAATTAAAAAGACCAGTTTATACACCAACAGGAGATGTCAGTGAGCTTCTTGGCCACACAGAGAAAGTAGGAAATTTGCGCTGTACCTTGCATGATTAAGCTTTGTAGCGCTTCTTTTGTCGCATTTAGCTGTCTTTTCTTTTTCCTCGCAGTTTCCCTAGTAGAAAATTTATTAACCGAAAGGACTCAAACATCATACCAAACTTTGACTCAACAGTATGCTGTAAATTATCACGAAAATTTCAATCATTTGTGTCATAATACTTTTCGACAAATGGATAGGAGTTATCGAAACGCGATTTCACAGGAAATTGCAGGTTTCAGATGTAAGATTTATATACATAAAATTTTTTCTAGTGCTTTTTATTAATTGTTTGGTAATTGCTAGCACGATCAAAATGGCTGACTAGAAATTACCTATTGTTGATCGTAATACAGAACGTGCAATCGGAGAAGATGGGCAACAAGCCGACATAATCAGAGATAGGTATCACAGATGTAGTAAATGACAGCACAGATACACGGACAAACTACGACGATACCATGATGACTGTCGATGAGACTGTTTCACGCATCTCCCGAAGTGATAAGTCACTGCTGAACGGAGCAGAGGAACGTATAAGAGTAACGTGTTTCGACAAGACAGAACGGAAACCGATTATCGGTAACTCGTATATTAACATGCAAAGTACGGGTTGCTACAACGATAATTGTACAGCCAATGTGCAGTTACAGCAATTACTCACAACTATGAACGCGAAATTCAGTACAGTCACACAACAGCTTAGTAACTTGAACTCAACATGTAGCGATTTGTCACAAGGTTTTTCTGTTTTCAAAACAGAACAAGAACAGGTTCAAATGGTTCAAATAGCTTTGAGCACTATGGGACATACCATCTGAGGTCATCAGTCCCCTAGAACTTAGAAGTACTTAAACCTAACCCACCTACGGACATCACACACACATTCATGCCCGAGGCAGGATTCGAACCTGCGACCGTAGCGGTCGCGCGGTTCCAGACTGAAGCGCCTAGAACCGATCGGTCACACCGGCCGGCCAAGAACAGGTGTTGCAAGATTTCCAAAACAGTGTCACACAAAAATACAGTGATCTGACAAAAAATCTACCCACAGATATCTGAAAATTTCAAAGAAATTAAAAAATAATTGAAACAGGAGGTTATTTCTGACGTTAAAGAAAGTACTGATGTTTTGAACGAAAAGATAGGTTCAGTTAGTGACAATCAAGAACTCCTAGAAATTGAATTAAAGAAAATCACGGAGATGAATAACAGTATAAGAGCAAATCAAAACCGAATGCGTGATATCATAAAGTGACCACTACTGTTAGTAAGCTACAGAAGGACTATGAACGTTTACCATTGCCAGCAGAGGAACTAACATTAAGAGTGGAAAGCTTGGAATTAGAGAATGTGCCAAAAGAGAAAGAACTCATAAAAGAAAGAAAAGGCTCTAAGCACTATGGGACTTAACATCTTGTGTCATCAGTCCCCTAGACTTAGAACTACTTAAATCCAACTAACCTAAGGACATCACACACATCAGTGCCCGAAGCAGGATTCGAACCTGCGACCGTAGCAGCAGCGTGGTTCCGGACTGAAGCGCCTAGAACTACTCGGCCACGGCGGCCGGCATAAAGGAAAAATTTTGACGATATCACCAAAAGAGCATAAACAGGTACCTTAGATCAAAGTAGTACATTAGTGTAGAAGGCAGTATCTGAATGGAAAGTATATGTAGACGTGGTAGAAGAGGGCATGAAGAAAAGGGAAACCGAATAATCAAATGAAGTGGGTCAGGCTGGTAATATTCAACTACCTGTCACACAAGACGGATGCGTGTAATAGTTATCAACTTCTTGTCACAAGCCCGATAGCGAGCGCACGTGAAGACTGTAAAATTCGACTTACCTACGGCAGTATCTACAATAAATGCACAATTGCCACGCAGTGTTCCGCAAGCTTGTAACAACACACCGATGTCAGGTAACGCCGCATCCATCTTCGCTGATGAAGAGTTGTTTAGAATTAGGCAGTTCCCCACATATTCGACAGATGGAAAACAGATGAACCCGGTAGTTTATATCAGTGTGTTCCGCAACGTATTTCTGCGTAACTGGACAGAAGCTCAAAAGGTAATATTTGTTGTTGGTTGCACCCAAGGCGACGTTCTTTTGTGGGCCACTGGAATGACAGAACATCGTCATAGTTACGAGCAATTTTAACATGCTTTCTTATACAAGTACTGGTCGGAAGCCGTTAACCCGGCTCCATTTAATAGCAAGAACGGAAGCTTGCAGGGTTTTCCAAAAGTATTTAAATAAGACCAGAATTTTGACCAATCCCATATCACAGGTGGATTTATTGAAGATATTAAAGAGCCGACTTCCACCACGAATAAGGGAAAAATTAGTAACCACACCCCAACATGACACTGAGTAATATTTGTCAGTTTTGGATTCCAGTGTCCCGATCTATCAAGAGGCACCATGGTGACATAAAGCAGCAGATAAACAAACACCTCAACCCATCTTGAGAAATCAACGTGTAAATACACTACTGGCCATTAAAATTGGTACACCAAGAAGAAATGCAGATGATAAACGGGTATTGATTGGAGAAATATATTATACTAGAACTGACATGTCATTACATTTTCACGCAATTTGGGTGCATAGATCCTGAGAAATGAGTACCCAGAACAACCACCTCTGGCCGTAATAATGGACTTGAAACACCTGGGCATTGAGTCAAACAGAGCTTGGATGGCGTGTACAGGTACAGCCGCCCATGCAGCTTCAACACGACACCACAGTTCATCAAGAGTAGTGACTGGCGTATTGTGACGAGCCAGTTGCTCGGCCACCATTGACCAGACGTTTTCAATTCGTCAGAGATCTGGAGAATGTGCTGGCCAGGGCAGCAGTCAACATTTTCTCTATTCAGAAAGGCTCGTACAGGACTTGTAACATGCGGTCATGCATTATCCTGCTGAAATGTAGGGTTTCGCAGGTATCGAATGAAGGGTAGAGCCACGGGTCGTAACACATCCGAAATGTAACGTTCACTGTTCAAAGTGCCGTCAATACGAACAAGACGCGAGCGAGACGTGTAACCAATGGCACCCCATACCATCACGCCGGGTGATAGGCCAATATGGCGATGACGAATAACGCTTCCAATGTGAGTTCACCGCGATGTCGGCAAACACGGATGCGACCATCGTGATGCTGTAAATAGAACCTGGATTTATCCGAAAAAATGACGTTTTGCCATTCGTGCACCCAGGTTCGTCGTTGAGTACACCATCGCAGGCGCTCCTGTCTGTGATGCAACGTCAAGGGCAACCGCAGCCATGGTCTCCGAGCTGATAGTCCATGCTGCTGCAAACGTCGTCGAACTGTTCGTGCACATGGTTGTTGTCTTGCAAACGTCCCCATCTGTTGACAAGGATCGAGACGTGGCTGCACGATCCGTTACAGCCATGCGGATAAGATGCCTGTCATCTCAACTGCTAGTGATACGAGGCCGTTGGGATCCAGCTCGACGTTCCATATTACCCTCCTGAACCCACCGATTCCATATTCTGCAAACAGTCATTGGATCCCGACCAACGCGAGCAGCAATGTCGCGATCCGATAAACCTCAATCGCGGTAGGCTACAATCCGACTTTTATCAAAGTCGGAAACGTGATGGTACGCATTTCTCCTCCTTACACAAGGCATCACAAGAATGTTTCACCAGGCAACGCCTGCCAACTGCTGTTTGTGTATGAGAAATTGGTTGGAAAGTTTCCTCATGTCAGCACGTTGTAGGTGTCGCCACCGGCGCAAACCTTGTGTGGTTGCTCTGAAAAGCTAATCATTTTCATATCACAGCATCTTCTTCCTGTCGGTTAAATTTCGCGTCTGTAGCACGTCATCTTCGTGGTGTAGCAATTTTAATGGCCTGTAGTGTAATAATGTTACTACACAACAAACATGGCAACCAATTTCGACACAGTACGTTCAAAAAGGGGATGGATATGGTAATGGAAATGGGAAAACAAAAGATTTAAGCGAGGATATCAAACGAACAGGAACAATTACAACAGACAATCGAACAACATTCCGCCAGTACAAGGCTTTCAGCCGCCCTTAAGTGGTAACAGCCGGCCGATGCATTGGCAAGCGTTCGGTAACAATCAAGTCCTGCGCGCTGTGCTGCAGCTAACATTTGGACAGCACAATAGCGTGAACTATAATTTCGCAACTACCAACACGAATTCGCGTGAAGATGGGCCACTCGCAGCCAATGACACGAATTGGCGTAACACCACACACACTGTACAGCTCGCTGAAATTACTCCGGTCACTGAGATCAGTGCTCCTGCACTAGAAGAAAACTCCAACCGGTCGCAGTGAGGCCCCACACTGCTGACCAGGTAGTGAGTGGGGGCAATACACTTATAAACGCATGTTTTGAGTGATACAACGAACAAGGAGACTTGAAAGATGATTTATACTCACATGAGGAAGGAGTTCAGGAAAAGTACGAAGAGCGGGTTCTTTATTGTCAAATGTAATTTCTTCATCACTGATATATTAATAGTAAATTGTTTGATTGGAATGGACACGTTTAGGACATATAAGACGCAAGTTGGCATAGTAAGTGGTAAATGTAAATGTAAATGAAAAGGCATTTTCTGTCGATTTAATAAAAACGTCAGAAGGTCAAGCAGAGGCAGGGGTCTGATGTGACAGTTTGACAGTCCAGTTTGTATTTCCTGCTGCATTATTTATAAACACTCACTATAATGACAAGTGCCAGGATGATTTCAATAATATTAAAGAAGCATTAGTGGATGCAAATAGACTTATTAACCCCGATATGGAGGACTTCTGTCTGTGTACAGATGCCTTATCGCAGCGTCTGGGGGCATGCCTGTTCCGTATGAGAGAGGAAGACGGTGAGATATTTCCAAAGGTAATTAACTTTGCTAGCCGCACATTAACTGAGGCAGAAAGCTCATACTCTGTATCAGAATTAGAAAGTCAGGCAGTAGTCTGGACATTCAAAAAATCTGAGTACTTTTTTTTATGGGCTAAGAGTACAAAAGTGTATTGTGAACAGCAGTCCCTTTCATTTTTGTTGACCTGCAGATTACTGCACAGGAGATTGGCAAGGTGGTGTCTATATCTGCAAGAATTTAACTTCGAAATTATTTATATCAAGGGCAGTCAGAACGTCATTGCCGATGCTCTATCAAGGTTACCTCAATGTCTAGATAAATTTAGTGAGTTTTTGGAACAGGATTCTGAGATAAGATCGTTGCGTATGCGAAGTAAAATACAACAGTCTGACAAGAGTAAATTTTGCAGACAAATGAAAAACGTGCAACAACGGGACCTAAGATGGAGCAAGGTCATAAAAAACCAACCACAGGAAAGCAATGAACAGGTAAAAATGTGGTGCAGGGGATATAAAGATGTTTTATTCCATCGCTAACATCCTGCCTCAGAACAATGGTGCATTTGTCTTCCTGAGAAGTGCATTGAGGAATTCATAGCGTACACTTATGAAGTGTGAGGATACTACGGGGTAAGTAAATGTATCGAAAACAGATAAACATTGCTGTTTTCCAAATTTGAGACGACGATTACTTCAAGTTCTACAAAAATGTATAGTGTCTCAGAAGGTGAAACATTCTGACTCTGTAAGGTGTCAGGCAAATCCAACACCTTCCATGAAAACCCTGACATGATAAGCAAATCCAGTAGTATGTCACATAGCTCCGGATAAATCGTGACATTAAATTAACCAAAGTAATACGAGTAACGAGTGAGCAAATGGAATACCACAGACTAACACAAGAATGCCTAAATGCATGTCATACCTTCCCCCCGTGAGACAGACGCAGTTCCGAGGGGAGAAACGAGAACAGAAGCCGAGAGCAGAACCGTGTTAAGCTGGAAGGCCCTACGATAGGGGACGGACACCCACGTCGCCAGCTAACCGCTAGGACCACCCCCCCAGCCCATGTTAAAAGCTAGAGTCCTCCAGAAGAACAGTATAGATCTTACAATAACACAAAAAGGGCTACCCCAGCCGCAAGTTTTAGCATGAGACTTTTTCGCGTCTCTGTTACGTCAGGACCACCACCCAGCCCATGTTAAAAGCTAGAGCCCTCCAGAAGAACAGTATAGATCTTATGATAACACAAAAAGGGCTACCCCAGCCGCAAGTTTTAGCGAAAGACTTTTTTGCGTCTCTGTTACGTCAGGACCACCCCCCAGCCCATGTTAAAAGATAGAGCCCTCCAGGAGAACAGTATAGATCTTACGATAACACTAAAAGGACCACACCAGCTGCAAGTTTTAGCGTGAGACTTTTTCGCGTCTCTGTTATGTTGCAAACTTTAAAAACACTGCCCCACCACAAAAAGTATAACGTTTCTCATTGGATAGACAGAACTCTTGTAGGCGGAGCTTAAGGTTAATATTGAGACCCTGAGTGGTCAGATGAAAACACATCCAGATAGTTTTTTTAAACCAACTTCGATAAATTGTAGTAAGGAGAAGTTAGGAGAGAGTTGCTTCCGAGACGCCCCCTAACGAACACCGACGAGGTAATGAACGCACGCGATGCCACATAACAGCGCATAAAGCTTCACTCAGAACTGCAGAAGTCTCATGTGTTACACTCCCTTTTTGGGTAATACTAGTGTCGATCGCCAATTAAAGCTCATGGTGTTCACATTTGCCACTTGAAGTAAAAATCTGAAACGCAATGATTTTTCTATTATATAGTTATTGAGAAGCCACATCAGCCACTGTAATTTGCGACAAGTTAGATAAGTAATAATGATAATTGAGAGTCACTGTAGACCATTTTGATAGTTTTCTCTTTTGTGAAACTTAATTTAAACCCAGATTATAGATGTGATATGGCATAGGTCATCCTTCGATCCATTGTAGAACTTGGAAACCCACTCAGGAAATATTCGTTCACATTTTTGTTGAACGCAGTTGGTTTTTATCATCCTGTATTAAAACATTTCCTTTTATCAATAGTGCAATTTATAAACAATGTTTTGTGAGTAGAATAAAATTTCCAATGGTAAACTTAACTGCTTTTTCGACGTTATTTTACCAGCTAACTAAAAATAGGAAAGCCTTGAACCCCTTCCACTAAATTTAGTTAATATTAAGATTCTTTTACAGGGAGTGCAGTGGAGCTGACGCTGAAATCATTAAGTATTTGGTTATACCATCGCTAGTCTCACTGAACTCTTCTGAACTCTACATGTCATGTGTGGTCTGACGTCTCCTTACCAGCAACAGGTCCCAGGTTCAAACAAGTCAATTCCCTAAAAAAACACGCTCAGAGCGTCGTTCCGCGAAAGTTGTAGGGAGACACGATTTAGAACAAACAGACACCACGCAGAATGATTCTGACTCTTCTAAACATACGGAGCTTCACCCGATTTTAACTGAGAAACCTCTAGATTCCGTGTCTCTGGATGTGGCTGGTCCCTATCCCAAAGGCAAGGGTGGAGTAAAATACGTAGTAGCAATATTTGATGTTTTTACAAAGCATATTAAGATGTACGCTGTACGTAGTGCAACAGCGACCTCCATCAGGAAAAGGATCGAAGAAGATTACTTGACAAGGACAGGAAAGCCACGAGTAAAACATACTGATAATGCCTCATACTTTATAGGACAGAAATGGAAGCAATTTCTGACATCACAGGTTATAAAACACATCTTAGTATCAAGATTCCACCCCGAGGCATCGCCTGCAGAGAGAGCACTCAAGGAATTTCATCGGTACTAATCATCAAGATTTAGTGGATGGACTGTATGATCGGCAACCACAAAAAATTAGTCAGTGATGTCAGTGTAGCTTAATAGTGACTTCTGTCATATATACAGGGTGAGCCAGGAGGAAAGGTACACGCTTTGAGGGGTGATAATAGTGATGATTCTGAATTTTAATAAAACTCCTAATAAATGTATGCCCTTTTCATAACTGTTTCCGGGTAAACCAATGAAAACAACTAGGAACGGGGTACGTGTAGCGTCGTCCTTATTAACCGTGTCAGTACGCAGTTCACTTGCGTATGGTGCAGTTGTTTACCTCAAGTCTCAGTCCGACAGTGTTTGTTGTAATGCACAGCATTACAGTGTAGTTACCTGAACAATGAATGCAGTTTTGTGCAGTGAAAATGCCACGGATCTTCACACATGCAGAGTATGCTGACATGGTGTTTGTCTATGTTTTGTCCAACGCGAATTCCAGAGCTGCTGTGTGAGAATACCAGCAACTATTTCCGAATCGCAGAGTGCCAGATAGCAGGGTGTTTAGCAGGGTGTGTCACGGATTGCATGAGCGTGGTACGATTCCAAGTGTAAATGTTGTCTCTGAACGTCCCTTACAGCAAACTCTCAATGAAGTTGAGAACATTCTTCAAGTAGTGGAACGCAACCCTACTACTAGCTCTAGGAGAATTGCTACCCAACTTTGTATTCCACAAGTCCCTTTCATCGGCAGAGTGTGCAACAGAATCAACAACACGCGCAGCTCTCATCTATGGGCAAATGGAAATGTGCACGCTAGCGTGGAAACGAATTTTCAGTGACGTTTCTCAGTCAACGTGTGGTGCTGCATTATTGATGACCAACTCATCAGTCCAGTTCTTTTAGATAACCGTATTACTGATACATGGCATCTTGAGTTCCTTCAAAATGTGTTACCAGAATACTTGGAAGATATCCCGTTGGCAACAAGAGCTCGTATGTACTTTCAGCATGGCGAAGCTCCTGCACAATCTGTACGCCCAGTGGCACAGTATCTCAACACAACGTATCCTGGTTGTTGGATCGGTCGCCATGGAGTCATTGCTTGGCCACCTAGGTCACCCGATCTTACCCCATTGGATTACTGTTTGTGGGTGTGGCTGAAGAGCGACGTCTACAAGCGCAGACTGGACACAAGAGAGGAACTTCTCGCTCGTATTTTACATGCTTGTGTCCAGGTAAAGGAATGCAAAACTGAGCTCCGATCGGCGACACAGCACCTGTCTACAAGAGCAGCAACATGCGTTGAAGTTGACGGTGGACTGTTTGAACATCTTCTGTGAGGAAACGTACAGGCCGACCGGAGTGGCCGTGCGGTTCTAGGCGCTACAGTCTGGAACCGAGCGACCGCTACGGCCGCAGGTTAGAATCCTGCCTCGGGCGTGGATGTGTGTGATGTCCTTAGGTTAGTTAGGTTTAAGTAGTTCTAAGTTCTAGAGGACTGATGACCTTAGAAGTTAAGTCCCATAGTGTTCAGAGCCATTTGAACCATTTTTTTCTCATTACGTAAATTTCATGCCGATTCATACTCTTTATGTTAGCTGTTGGGCTGCCTCCCAGCCCCGTTATTCCAACATCAACCAACAGACCTAAGACAGTAGTCACGTAGGATGCTGAGGTTTGCGGTAAAGTCGTCGTTCTAATTCATCCAAATGGTGTTGAGATCGAGCCTCAGAGCAGTCCAGTCCATGCCAGGCCTTTATGAAAAGGTACACAGTTATACAGTCATTACCTCCGAACTGTTCCAGTACTGGACAGAGAGCGTAGTGTTGTAAAATGTGTTCATATCGTTCGGCATTTACCGTTTTCATATGTGCAATATGGTGACCACACACTAACGGCGAGAAACACCAACATACCGTAACACCACCCACCTTCTCCGTACTTCACTGTTGGTACTATAGATTATGACAGTTAACGTTGTCCAGAACGTTCTCCAGGCAACTCCCAAGCCCAAAAACTTCCATCAGATTGCCACAAGGTATAGCGTGATTATCGCTTCGAAACAGTCATTTCCGGTCATCCGTTGTCCAGTGGCCTCGCTCTGTACGCCACTTCATGCGTCTCTTAGCTGTGATCTCAAAATAGTGTGTCTTAAGAGGAGTTAGTCGAATATTCTGCCCCATATTTTTAGCTCCCTATGCACTGTTGTTGTGATGGGTGGGCTGCTGTTTCCTTTCGCTAATTTCGTATGATTTTTATAACCACCCTCCGCAATACTCGGCGTTCCCGGATCGCCTGCCTGGTCGTGGTTTTGCTGAGGTTGTCCCTTCGCATTTCCACTTCATATACACATCACCTGCAGTAGACTCGGGTAGATGTAGAAAGGCTGAAATGTCCGCGATAACCTTTTACTCAGGCGACGTCCCACAACTAACCCACAATCGTAATAACAAAGCTCTCTCGACCGACGCATTTTGCTGTTACTGTCTTCAAAATGGTTCAAATGGCTCTGAGCACTATGGGACTTAACATCTATGGTCATCAGTCCCCTAGAACTTAGAACTACTTAAACCTAACGACATCACACAACACCCAGTTATCACGAGGCAGAGAAAATCCCTGACCCCGCCGGGAATCGAACCAGGGAACCCGGGCGCGGGAAGCGAGAACGCTACCGCACGACCACGAGCTGCGAACTGTTACTGTCTCTCTACTGACAACACGATACTGCCCACCTCCTTTTCTACTGACAGGGCTGCTGCTCGTGACAGCTAGTGATCAATTCTGTAATTCACAGCGGTCTCTCGATGCCTTTGATGAGACAGTGTATCGTATATGTTTATGTTTGTGTTTCACATCTGCTCCTAAAACGCTGAACCAATTTCAACTGAACTTGGTAGACATGTCATTGTTTGGAGAGAATCGCTTTCAGGCTAAGATCCTCGTACGTATCAAAGGGGCGGGGTGGGGATGAAAGAGTAGTACAGCTCACGACGTGTGAATTTGCAAACTTTCTTCATCCGGTATTTGAGAATGAGAGCATTTAATGACTTGCAACAAATTTTGCAGGTAATTTCAAACTATGTGAAACTGTTCCTCGCTGACAATCCCGATAAAATTATGAAAGGAAAAAAGTTCATCGCTGATTGCATATTTCTGTTCATGCAGTAAATGTGCTGCATTAAGCGCGGCACATTAAATTATTACTTCTTTATTACTAACTTAATTGACGACGCATTCCGTTCACAGTATTCAGACATACCACCGAATTTACTTGCAAAACATTATTGTACGACACAAAGTTCAGGAAATATGAGGTCGTAAACACTGAGATATGTGAAGTACTGCAGCATCTCATGCATGGCGTTCAAATTTATTATTTTTCTGTTGCTAACTCTATTCGCAAAAAAGAATTCGCAGACAATATCGACATATGCTGCTAAATGTACATCCAAAGTATATCGTTGTACGACACACGGTTCATCAGAAATAATGCCATAAATACTGCAGTGCTTCAATAACTACCACAGCATGCATGGCGGGTTAATTTATTACTTCGTTAGTACTAACTATATTCGCAACACATTTCGCAGACAGTATCCACATATGTCATTGAAGGTAGCTACAAAATTATATTATTGTACGACCGTAGTTCAGGAGATACGACGACATAAATACTGGACTGCGTGAAAATAAAACTACACAGCGAAATTCGCAAGAGGTTCATGTGAAATATGTGTACGAATACGTGCGAAGTATGTTAAGAACATGTGAAGTATACTATTATGAGCCTACGCTGCAAATCTACGTGTAGAAAGTCCATCCTAAACCTCTTGAACGATTTCAACCAAAGTTTGTACACACATCAGTTACGATCTGGAAAGAAATACTGTGGGTGTTAGAACCGTCAGATTCCTGTTGGAGGTGAGTATGATAACGTGGAGGAGAAGGTGGGAGGAGGCGATGTATAGCCAGAGAGAGAGGGAAGGAAGACATGAACATTGGTAAGAGACGATAGGGGGAGAACAGATACACAGAAAGGGAAAGAGGGAAATGAACGGAGAGGCGGGAGAGGAGATGATCAAAGAAAGGAAAGAGGAGAAGATTGACAGGGAGAAAGGGTAGGAGGAGATGGATTAATAGAAAATTGGATTAAATATATAACTATGACATGCTGGGTGCTCAGACTGTATATATTATGCCTGTCAAAATGATGAAGTATCCAGAAGACATTGCGAGACGTCAATATAACTTTGTACACCACTGGTAGTTATGTAAATGTTTAGATCTGAATTCCTTGTGACAGGCAAAATGGCCACCCCAGTGCTTCAGTACTGTTCGTGTTTAGGGTTGTTAGCGGGGCTGGCAGGACACACGAGAGATAGGAATGGCGTCAGCTGTTGTGTCATTGCCGGCCGCGGTGGCCGTGCGGTTCTAGGCGCTGCAGTCCGGAACCGCAGGACTACTACGGTCGCAGGTTCGAATCCTGCCTCGGGCATGGATGTGTGTGATGTCCTTAGGTTAGTTAGGTTTAAGTAGTTCTAAGTTCTAGGGGACTGATGACCTAAGATGTTAAGTCCCATAGTGCTCAGAGCCATTTGAACCATTTTTGTTGTGTCTACATCTACATCTACATTTATACTCCGCATGCCACCCAACGGTGTGTGGCGGAGGGCACTTTACGTGCCACTGTCATTGCCTCCCTTTCCTGTTCCAGTCGCGTATGGTTCGCGGGAAGAACGACTGCCGGAAAGCCTCCGTGCGCGCTCGAATCTCTCTAATTTTACATTCGTGATCTCCTCGGGAGGTATAAGTAGGGGGAAGCAATATATTCGATACCTCATCCAGAAACGCACCCTCTCGAAACCTGGCGAGCAAGCTACACCGCGATGCAGAGCGCCTCTCTTGCAGAGTCTGCCACTTGAGTTCGTTAAACATGTGGTGTCACCGCCAGACACCACACTTGCTAGGTGGTAGCTTTAAATCGGCCGCGGTCCATTGGTACATGTCGGACCCGCGTGTCGCCACTGTCAGGGATCGCAGACCGAGCACCACCACAAGACAGGTCTCGAGATACGGACTAGCACTCGCCCCAGTTGTACGGACGACGTAGCTAGCGACTACACTGACGAAGCCTCGCCCCTTTGCCGAGCAGATAGTTAGAATAGCCTTCAGCTAAGTCAATGGCTACGACCTAGCAAGGCGCCATTAGTAACATTGCATGTATCTAAAGAGTCTCACTTGTATCGCCATAATCTCCAGATGTACCAAAAGGATGGATTAAAGTTAAGTATTCCAGAAGCTACGTACTTTTCTTTATAGCATTCATTACGTATCCTGTTTCAGACCTCACGCCATCCTGCTTTAGCTTAGCACGTGCCTTTCGGCTTCCTCTCATTGTGTCTAGGCTGTCTTGTCTAGACACAACAAAAAATCTCCGTAACGCTATCACGGTTACCAAATAACCCTGTGACGAAACGCGCCGCTCTTCTTTGGATCTTCTCTGTCTCCTCCGTCAACCCGATCTGGTACGGATCCCACACTGATGAGCAATACTCAAGTATAGGTCGAACGAGTGTTTTGTAAGCCACCTCCTTTGTTGATGGACTACATTTTCTAAGGACTCTCTCAATGAATCTCAACCTGGTACCCGCCTTACCAACAATTAATTTTATATGACCATTCCACTTCAAATCGTTCCGCACGCATACTCCCAGATATTTTACAGAAGTAACTGCTACCAGTGTTTGTTCCGCTATCATATAATCATACAATAAAGGATCCTTCTTTCTATGTATTCGCAATACATTACATTTGTCTATGTTAAGGGACAGTTGCCACTCCCTGCACCAAGTGCATATCCGCTGCAGATCTTCCTGCTTTTCTCTACAATTTTCTAATGCTGCAACTTCTCTGTATACTACAGCATCATCCGCGAAAAGCCGCATGGGACTTCCGACACTATCTACTAGGTCATTTATATATATTGTGAAAAGCAATGGTCCCATAACACTCCCCTGTGGCACGCCAGAGGTTACTTTAACGTCTGTAGACGTCTCTCCATTGAGAACAACATGCTGTGTTCTGTTTGCTAAAAACTCTTCAATCCAGCCACACAGCTGGTCTGATATTCCGTAGGCTCTTACTTTGTTTATCAGGCGACAGTGCGGAACTGTATCGAACGCCTTCCGGAAGTCAAGAAAAATAGCATCTACCTGGGAGCCTGTATCTAATATTTTCTGGGTCTCATGAACAAATAAAGCGAGTTGGGTCTCACACGATCGCTGTTTCCGGAATCCATGTTGACTCCTACATAGTAGATTCTGGGTTTCCAAAAACGACATGATACTCGAGCAAAAAACATGTTCTAAAATTCTACAACATTACTGTGAAGTACATGGATTTGTAACGTTTTCGTGGGAGACAGCGCTATCGGCACCTGAGGGAGCTTGAAAGTTGCCACATTGCAAGTCTTCCTTTGGTCAGCTGGTCAAGTCGTCCAGTGCCTAGATTTATGGGGCATTTGTATGCGACAGTAGCTCTACGTTGGACTACAGAGGAACGTGGAGGTAGGCATTCTCGTTGTCAAGGTTCCCATCGATCACATCGGACTACCCAATGGAGGATCACCGTATTGTGTACCAAACACATCGTAATCCTTTCACACCTGCGCATGTGATCTGACGAAAAGTTATGGACTGATTCTCCCTAGGTTGGAGATTAGCAGTAGATGGACTACAGAATTCCCATCCTACACATGAGGGTACTGCTAACAAAACAACACAAACAGTTGCGTTTGGAGTATTGCCACGACAGGGTCGTGTGGGCTGCTAGTAAACGGAGTCATTGTGTTTAGCGATGACTTGTGGTTCTGCATTACCCCAGATTACTACCATAAAAGAGTGTGGTGGTGACCTGAGAAGAGATCCCCTTCTTCGAATACTTTGGACGGATATGGATGTGTTATTCCTGGCGTCATGGTGTGGGGAATTGTTGGTATGATCTCAAGTTGAGCTTGATAATGAGTGAGGAAGCTCTTAAGACACATTACAGATTACCTCTCATGTGCCATTTTGCAGTAGGACAATGCTCATTCAGACATGGCACATACCTCTATGAGCTATTTGTATGGTGATGTAATATTTCCAGGGCCACCAAGATACCCAAATCTGTGCCAACAGAACATGTGGGACCACCTTGGACACCAGCTCTGTCCAAGTGCCAGTAGCTGGGATGTGAAAAATGAGTTACAAGAACCAACGCATGTATCCATATCAGAGATAAACGTGCTCGTACGACCAAGTTCTTTCTGAATTTGACTCGGTTTTGCAATCACTGCACGTACACCACATGCACTATTATCCCCAAAGTTTCATTTCATTTCCACATTCCTTCTTTGGTGTTTCATATGTACAGGGTGAACATTAATAAAACCGACAAATTGCAAGGATAGATTTCTGACTGGAAATGGGGGAAAAAAGGTCCTATGCAATGTGTCCAGAAATGTACGTCGTGCGTCTGACAACAACAAATTGTCCCGGAACACAGCAAAGTGTATCAGCGCATCCAAGTTGCAAAAGGTGTTCAAAATGGCCTCGATGGACTGCAGGATACACATAAGCCCACTTTGGCGTACGCTATGTTGGAGAGCCTCTTCCCTGGAGCTTGTACTTGTGTTCGTCTCGATATCCTGTAGAATACGATCCTCTGAATCTAGTGTGCATACAGACCGCCGCTTCCCTGCACTTTAGCCTGTCTGAAGGGAACCAAGATCATAAAACGCCCAGAAAGCACTTGAAACGTTGGGTGGTGTGGTTGATGTCTCTGAGAGACTTGTTTTGGTATAACCGTCCTGCCTCTCGACCGCTTCCATATGCCTGGCCATAAACAAAAACCATCTCGACTTGTTCGCGGTGTGAATACCGGAACATTGTGCTACTTACATTACGCTGCGTCAATTGCACAGCCTACAACACACAAGGAACACACGGTACGTGGTCACAGGAACTGTCATTCGCCAACATCATCTGCTGTGGCAATGACCCATTTGCGGACACACGTTCATGACATCTTCTCCTCTATTTCCAGTGAGGAATCCGTCCCTGCTGTTTTATTTCAGCTCTAGGAGTTCTGTACATTCTCTTGTGACTCTGGGTCAGACAACCGTATTTGTTATATAATAATGCGCTTATATGTTGTCGCATTGCATTTTATTAAGAAAAACTCCTGGAATTTTCGGTAGTGCTGTCTTTTCTTCAAATGTTGTGTTTTAACTATGACCAAAAACCCGTCTTGTCTGTGGTTCCAGCAATCTGCATCTAAATTCGTTGAACATCAAGTATGTTCCTATGTCTGCCTTATGCACATGTTTTAAATTCATATTATATTGTTTGAAAATGACGAGACCTGTGTTATCCTACTCCATCTGCTTTGGAATGCTAGAGTTCTTTAGAGTCAAATACTCATGAGATGGTCAGACAGAAATAATTATGTAACTGCTGCTGATTTTCAGTAGTGATATCTGACAAATTACTGCCTGGTCTGGTATTGTACGTATAATTTAAGTGGAATGTGTGGTATGTTACATCGTCAGTTTTTGGAATGATCAAATGTCAGTGAATTCCTAAGGGACCACATTGCTGAGGTCATCGGTCTCTAGAGTTACACACTACTTAAACTAACTTTTGCTTACTGATACTAACTTTAACTTATGCTTACAACAACACACCTAGGCATGCCCGAGGGAGGACTCGAACCTCCGGCGGGAGAGGCCGCGCAATCCGTGACTTGACACTTCGAACCGCGCTGCCACTCCGCGCGGCAGTTTATGAAAATATGCCTTGTAGTAGCTAGTACTTCAACTGAAATAATGTTTTTGAAAATACATATACATGTTCAAAGTGAACTGCATCAGTTTGTGTAAGTAACGACATGTCAACGTTCATCTTATTGCAGTTTGAATTATTCACCACAATCACTCTTATATTTACCGGCAATAGCAGTCCATCCAGCCTTTCCATTGCCAAAGTATTATCACAGCCTGTCCAGTCATCTACTACACGTTTATTATGAAGAAGTTGTTTCAATTACTGAGCCATATTAATAACTATGTGACTTCTTAACAAGTGGTCGGTTTTATAGAAAAAATACACAACTTGCACTTTTTATGTTGTTTTATTTACTGCACTTGGTACATCATAAGATTTTGTATTTATCTAGAAATATAGACTTGCTTAGTTCGGTGCCTTCATCTGGTATGGCAGACTCAAGTATATTTTCACGAAGAACGACATGCATAAAATGGTTAGCGACAATCTCTTCTGTCGGCTGTACATTCTGAAGGGCAAGCTTCATCAATTACTTCCATAATTTCTCATAGAAGTTATATATGTGTAGCTGCCAGATGATGCATTCATCAACAGCACCCTGGATTGCATGGACCGCATAAAATGATAAATGTTATGTTGTTGCAAATGCATACATCGACTGTCATTTGCATTACTACATATTTTAAACGCTTATACGCTCATCTAATAATACTGCAGCAGTCTGAATAATTCTGCTGATTATTGCTGCGATAAGCATCGGATTGCTGCACAGATGTGGCCACTCATTGGTAGATAATGTCACTTTATTGCTATAGTATCGATAAATTACGAATATTTGTACCCAGCTGAACTTACATTCTTTCGTCATCCTCACAATATCTCGTTTGTGCTCACTGACGTTTAAAGCGTTCGTTGCGTTGAACAATGACACTGAGAGCTTGAACAGTCGATACACAATTATGTTACCTGACCACGACGACCTGTGATCTTACACATACACATACGTTAATAATCTAATGTAAATACATGCATGAGGATTTTCTTTTCGCTGGTTTGCTTTCATGAATGGGAGTGCACTACCTCATACGCAGCTGGAATGCTTTTTTCAGTGCGTGTATGTTTACATTGACTACTTGCAATGTGCGAAACATACCGCAAACTGTAAGAAATGCGATGTGCCCTCGTTTAATTTTAAAAGTGTGAAACAAATGCGTCCAGTCCAGTCTGTGTTACGAATCAACAGCAAGTATTCAGAGTTTGCTGTCAAATACTGTTTGCGATCGTAATATTTTTACGCTGTGGAAATACTGTCAGCAAACAGTTCATCACACAGTCTCTGCAGTTCCTCATTAACCGATCTCATAAAATAGTATTTCCTCTTCGGGTATCCCATGTCATAGTCAATACGAATGTGCTGGATAATTTCGTCAGCTAACTAAACGTTTTCTTTGCTAACCATTTCATTAGCATATGATTCCAAGCTCTTACACAGAGCGTAATGTGTGTTGGGACACACGTCACAGTCAGTTGCTCTAGCCTGTCAATCTTTCGCTTCCTGGTGTCTCCATCATGCTAACGTAATGTTTCCATGGCAGGAGAATCACAAATTGTGCTGGTAGTTTGGCCAGGTATCCTGAATGTCTCTAACGTTATGTCTCCTTAATATTGGAAATTAACATTCGAAAAATGAAGTCGTTTGAAATTGATTTTCCTCTGACAAACATTTCATCAGCAAAGTTAAAAGCTTTGTTTCCTTGAGGCACAGGTCAGAGACACTCGCACTTAGCAATCAATGACACTCTCCATGTGTGTGTGCTGTGATGCATTTGTTTATTGCCAATATTATTTATATGTGTACTAAGTTATTAAGATTTTCATAATATCGAATGATGTATTGGCAGCACAGAACTCCAACATGCTGAATTTTATCTGCTGTTTAAAGCTTTGTTGGTAGCTAGTCTATTTTGTGTTAGCGTCGCAGACTTTGTTGCAGCCACATGGAGGCTATGTAATCCTGAGTTGTGTCATCATTTGTGAACATTACAACTACTAAAGATGAAGCAGAATCAAAGGGTTAAAGAGCTATCAAGTTCGAGAGAATATATCATTTGTAACTAACCATAGAGTAAAACAAAATCATAAGTGAACAACTGTAGAAGTTTTTGGAATGCCAAGTACTGAGAACTATTTCTCGCAGTCGTATGCAATCATCAGTTGAAGCGGAGGATTCTGTACATTTCAGTTATTTATTTAACATTCTTTAGTCAAGTATCTTCAGTGCTGTCTCGACGGTTATTTTGTCGATGTATTACCAATCTCATTTATATCAGGAAACATATACTGAACTTACCCTGTTTGAGTTACACTTTGCTAAGGGTGTACTGTCCTGAAGTGGATGTTCGTGATTGGATATATTTGCCTGATAATGTTTTGATGGTGGTTAGATGTTTCATTAGCTCAAATAACATACAGAATATTTATGTGGTTATTACTTCACGAGGGGATGCTGTATGAGAGGTTCAGCCCATTACACGTTAGCTCCATTATTTCCTTTGAGTAACATTCAGCAGCTGCCAGATATCTCAAACGTACATTTCTCAGACTGCAGCTCGTCGTGGTGTTGTTCACTATTTAAGAAAGGCACTAGGACACACGTGGTTAGCTTCATTCCACTCCAGAAATTATAAAAGGACCACACATTGGCCATCAGCATGACTGTAGTACTCATTGCCTTGGGAAGATAGCAGAACACATTGATCTAGGAAAGGACTTCATATTGCGCAATACGCCTGAGAGGATGAAGGGTATCTTTGGCAGCTTTCACGGCATATGTATATTAAGGAATTAGCACACATGCAGTTTTAAAATACATGTTTTATTAACCTTAGAAATTACAAAACACTGATGACAACAGTCAGTGCAAAATCACCCGTAAAATTCTCCTGTTGGTCGGATAATGATGTCGTGAACCTGAAACAAGTTAAACACATTAGTTAAGAGGACAAGAAGGGAAGAACATTACAGAGCATGCTAATAATTCGGTTTCCATAGCGCGTGTTTCTTTCATTGACTTCGAGAAGGAGTGGTCATCTTTAACAGCAACAAAATTTTCTAACTGCCCACCGGCCGCACAGTAATAGTAATTTATAAAATAGGAAGTAACGTTACTTCATGAAAGTTATGAGCCGTAGTTACAGCAAGTAAAACCGCAAAATTATTATTACTCACCAATTACTTTATGAGAAATTTTTGTGAAAACCTAACGAAAATGCTTTTGACAGCCATTCCGCCTACTGCCCACCACGAATGCTAGAACAACCACTAGCGGGCAGCAGGCACCAGGTTGACTAACACTGACTTACTCTACGTCAAATTAAAGAGGAGATCAAAGTGATTCTGGCAGTATGCAACCAAGATTTGTGATTAATATATATGAGAAAATACAGCTCCGAGAAGAATTATGTACCTGAACTTCAGCATATCATAGAAGTTGTTAATGATTGTGGTTCTTATTGCAGCTCCATCGAACTACACACATGTAACATATCACAATTGATGAAGTTGTGAGACACTTTTTAATTGAAGTTTAATTGAAATCTGGTGATAATTTAATGCAAGATACATACACCATTAGCAAGATGGTATGTATTGGTAGACATAATGACACACTACGTCCAACATTTAGTCCGTAAGATACATATTTTTTTAATTTGCTGTTTATTAATTTGCATAGTTTCACCCGTAAGCTATAAACGCTTATACATATCATAATTTTAAGTAGTGCAAAGGAAAGAGGAGGAAAAATCCCATTAGAAGATGGCGCCATATACATATTTACCATAATAAGTTACAGCAAAGAGTTACAGCAAGAGTTACAGCAAATGCGCGTAAAATAAAGTGTAAGGTTTCAGTCCTCCTTAGAATTTTAGTCCACAGCTAATGGCGCAGTCATATTTTAGGTATCATATGTGCATTAAAAGTTGTGAATCAGGCTGTTGAATGTTCAACACATCAAGCGATGTAGATTCAGGGAGTTTCCATGGAGGAGTGGTATGGGGAGTTAAAAGGGCGCCGGCCATCTCGCAATCGCTCATAATCTGGTATAAAACTGAAGTGGCAAGAGAATGTGTCGCCTCTTCTCACACTGTTGTCGATAAATCACTGTCGATTTACCTTGGCGGACACTGAATTCGTTTACTTGTTGGGTAAATATATTTGCAGTTGTGGACGATTACCATCTCCGTAGCTACCTGTTTTCTAAGCAATCTTTAAACTACACATACCTGCACTATTAATAAAAATTTTAATGAAAATTTTAGAACATCCCTGGAATAAGGTAACTTGCGGTAGAAGAAGAAAACTTACCTGAACTCTTGGGTGCTGGGAAAGCATATAGACCACGGCTTTTGCTATATCTTCCGCTTCCAAGTAAGGCATTGACTTGAAAGTCTGTGCCCACCTTTCAGACTGGTTCATCGCATTGGTTAACACGACCCCTGGAGAAATTTGCTGCAACAGAGGAATTAATTCTTAGTTTTCCGTATCTATACAGTGATAAGATGATGTTTGTAATTCTGTTTTGTATATGTAGGAATTTTGTTATTTGTTGCTGCAAATATTGCAATTTTTTTTTAATTTGAGCCAACGTAATTTGGTCTCAGGGCAACAGTAAGGTTTGTTATTATACCTACCGTTGGAAATGTACCTTCTTACTAAACGTACGTGTACTTGAACTGAGAACTTTTCTTCTAAACCAGAGTAATATCTATGCTTAGTGATTTTTACAAAATTAAATCTGAGACGGAGACTCAAAGTCGCCTTTCCCATGGGAACGTAAATATGTGGCTTAGAGTCTCAATAGAGCACACAGTTTTGTTACATATATACTTGTCTACTACTTTAAAAATATATTTGTCATTGTTCGATTGTAAAGCCGTCTGCAAAACTTCCAATTTTCAAAATTGTGTTTATTTTACATCCGATATATTACTTGACTATAGAGTACTGGATATGTAATGATAAGACAGATATTTTGAAACTACATGTGTTTGTGGCTTACAACCTTAATTTATTGGCCATGAATTCCAGAATAAAATAATAAATTACACAAAGGTGGGAAATTAAAAAGAAGGGCCTGCATAATGAAAAGAACCAGTGCGTTTTGAGAGTTTCAAAGGTAGCATTAGGCGACAATCGACTGAAACAAGGGAAAGGAAGATGAATGAGTAGCACACATACAGGGTGTTTCAAAAATGACCGGTATATTTGAAAAGGCAATAACAACTAAATGAGCAGCGATAGAAATACACCGTTTGTTGCAATATGCTTGGGACAACAGTACATTTTCAGGCAGACAAACTTTCGAAATTACAGTAGTTACAATTTTCAACAACAGATGGCGCTGCAAGTGATGTGAAAGATATAGAAGACAACGCAGTCTGTGGGTGCGCCATTCTGTACGTCGTCTTTCTGCTGTAAGCGTGTGCTGATCACAAGTGCAAGTGTGCTGTAGACAACATGGTTTATTCCTTAGAACAGAGGAGTTTTCTGGTGTTGGAATTCCACCGCCTAGAACACAGTGTTGTTGCAACAAGACGAAGTTTTCAACGGAGGTTTAATGTAACCAAAGGACCGAAAAGCGATACAATAAAGGATCTGTTTGAAAAATTTGAACGGACTGGGAATGTGACGGATGAACGTGCTGGAAAGGTAGGGCGACCGCGTACGGCAACCACAGAGGGCAACGCGCAGCTAGTGCAGCAGGTGATCCAACAGCGGCCTCGGGTTTCCGTTCGCCGTGTTGCAGCTGCGGTCCAAATGACGCCAACGTCCACGTATCGTCTCATGCGCCAGAGTTTACACCTCTATCCATACAAAATTCAAACGCGGCAACCCCTCAGCGCCGCTATCATTGCTGCACGAGAGACATTCGCTAACGATATAGTGCACAGGACTGATGACAGCGATATGCATGTGGGCAGCATTTGGTTTACTGACGAAGCTTATTTTTACCTGGACGGCTTCGTCAATAAACAGAACTGGCGCATATGGGGAACCGAAAAGCCCCATGTTGCAGTCCCATCGTCCCTGCATCCTCAAAAAGTACTGGTCTGGGCCGCCATTTCTTCCAAAGGAATCATTGGCCCATTTTTCAGATCCGAAACGATTACTGCATCACGCTATCTGGACATTCTTCGTGAATTTGTGGCGGTACAACCTGCCTTAGATGACACCACGAACACCTCGTGGTTTATGCAAGATGGTGCCCGGCCACATCGCACGGCCGACGTCTTTAACTTCCTGAATGAATATTTCGATGATCGTGTGTTTGCTTTGGGCTATCCGAAACATACAGGAGGCGGTGTGGATTGGCCTCCCTATTCGCCAGACATGAACCCCTGTGACTTCTTTCTGTGGGGACACTTGAAAGACCAGGTGTACCGCCAGAATCCAGAAACAATTGAACAGCTGAAGCAGTACATCTCATCTGCATGTGAAGCCATTCCGCCAGACACGTTGTCAAAGGTTTCAGGTAATTTCATTCAGAGACTACGCCATATTATTGCTACACATGGTGGATATGTGGAAAATATCGTACTATGGAGTTTCCCAGACCGCAGCGTCATCTGTTGTTGAAAATTGTAACTACTGTAATTTCGAAAGTTTGTCTGCCTGAAAATGTACTGTTGTCCCAAGCATATTGCAACAAACGGTGTATTTCTATCGCTGCTCGTTTAGTTTTTATTGCCGTTTCAAATATACCGGTCATTTTCGAAACACCCTGTACATGAAATAGTGACGGCAGCAGAGAATCATACAGCTAAAGGGTAAGTCCCAGTTCGAACTTCTTGCATAACACAGAAGGAGAAAATATAAAAATACAGCAATTGAAACAGACAAAAGGGATACGGAAGTCTAAAAAAATAAGCGTGACATGAAGTGCAGTATGGCAAAGCAAGAATGGCTGGAGGAGAAATGAAAAGCTGTAGCAGCATGCATAACTATGGGAAATATGTATGCCTTCTGTTGGAAAATTAAAGAGACCTTTGGAGAAAAGAGAAGCAGCTGTATGGATATCAAGAATTAAGACGGCAAGCCAAAGAACGGAAGGCTGAAATATATAGCTGGGTTGCCTAAGGGAGACGAACTTGAAGACAATATTGTAGAAAGGGAAAAGAAAGTAGATGAAGATGGCGCGGGTAATGCCACATTGTGAGAATAATTGAACCGAGAATTGAAAGACCGAAGTCAAAACAAGGCACCTGGAGAAGAAAATTCTCCCTCATAATAATTAATGAGATCTTTGGGAGAATATAACAAAACTATTCCACCTAGTATGGTAGACATAGACGTATGAGGCAGGCGGAATACCCTCAGCCTTCCAGAATAATGCAATGATTCCAAAACCAAAGAAAGCAGTAACTGACAGCAGCAAAGATTACCGAACCATCAGTTCAATAAGTCATAGTTGCAGAATGCAGGTCCAAATTATTTGTGGGAGAATGGAAAACCTGGTAAACGCCACCGTCGTGGAAGATCAGATTGAGTTCCGGAAAGATGGAGTAACACGCGTGGTAGTACTGACCCTACGACATATCCTACAAGATAGCCTGAAGAAAGACAAGTCTTCTCATATAGCATTCATAGAATTAGGCAACTATTTTGACAATATTTACTGGAATCCACTATTTGAAACACTGAGAGTAGTAGGGATAAAATACAAGTAGCAAAAGATTATTTACAACTTTACAAAGATTATTTACAACTTTACAGACTGCAGTTATAAGAGTGGAAGGACACGAAAAGGAAGTAGAAGTTAAAAAGGGTCTGCGAAAGAAATGAAGCCAAACTTCAGAGTAAATGAATAAAAACTTCGACGTTTGGCGATGAGATCGTAATTCTGTCAGAAATAGTGCGTAAAATTAAAACAAAGACATTTAATGTTGTCAAATTATATCAGGCGATGTTGACGGAATTGGGTAAGGAAATGAGACACTGAAAGCAGTAGATGAGTTTTGTTATTTGAGCCCCGAAATGATGACGATTGCCGAAGTAGAAAGGATGCAAAATGCGGATTTGCCAAAAGTAAGGAAGGCGTTTCTGGAATATGGCTCTTTACGGAAGCGATACGTGTATATTAAACAGTAAGAACGACGCTTTTTAGATGTGATGGTACGGTAGTATGTTGAAAATTAGATCGATGGATCTGATAACTAATAAGGAAGTAACCAGTCCTTCGAATTGGGGAAAACGAAATGTAAGACAGGTTGACTAAAAGAACGGAATGATTGGTCAGAAACATCCTCAGACGCATTATGGAGGAAAGTGTGTGTTGGTAAAAATTGTAGAGGGAGAGCAAAGATTGATTGCAACAATAGTCCTCAAATGGATGCTGGTTGCAGTAGTTATTCAGAGAAGTGCTCAAGATAGCTTAGTGTGGATAACTGCACAGAACCAATCCTCGGACTGAAAACCACAGTAACAACACATTAATCAAAGAATTCCTACATACAGGGTGAGATATGTTGTCTTACCCCAACACGAATCTTGCTCTTTTTGGCGACGAGGTACTTCCTGAGTCCTTCAGCCATGACCCTCACAGCTGATTTGTTGGCTGAGTGCATCCCGAGGCCATCACTCAGCGTCGGTTCATGGGCCGAAATGCTGGAAAGGAAAGTCACTCATACAGCGTCGCCGAAGCTCAGGTTGCTCCGTATCAAGTTCCCATTCTGCGGACTACTGTGAAATTAATGGCAGAGCAAAGGCGGACGGCAAGATTGACTACTAAACTGTCTCTACACGAGCTGTAATTAATTTAACCTTGTCCTAGCAGTCCCTAAGAGAACAATACGTCGAGGGTGTTAATGTATCCCTAGACTCCTCAACGCTGACTCTTGAAATATTGTAGATGGGCTTTCGCGGGATAGTTTGTGTCTGTCTTCACGTGCCTAACAATTCTGTTGCTTCATCGTCCTACCAAGAAACCGAAGTCTTCCACGTGCTTTATCTGCTACTCTTCATATCGTGACAAATTGCTACGTCAAACTATTTGTATGAGTTGACATTTCCAGCTGTGACTCGTAGTAATTGTACTCATAGTATACTTTGATTTTGCGTTTTATAAAGCGCACAGTTTCATATTTTTGAATATTTAAGGCAAGTAACCATTCATGACATTTCTTTGATATCTTATCGATATCTGTCTAGACATTTCTGCAGTTTCTTTTCAGATAGTACTTCATTGCAGATAACTACCTCATCTGCAGAAAGTACTTGTTTATCATAACGTCTCCCAGATCATCAATAAATAACACGAATAGCAAGGATCTTAATACACTATTCTGGGCAGGTCTGAAGTTACTGAAATCTGTCGATGACTCTCTACCCAACATGTTGAACCTCCTTACCTAAATATTACAAATCCAAACACAAATGCCTTTCGATACTCCATGTTATCGTCCTTCCTTTAATAAGCGTTGGTGTGATACAAAGTGAAATACATTCCAGAAGACAATAAAAATAGCATCCCTCTCGTCATCTCGATCCTTGATTTCCGCGATGTCGTATGACCAAAGTGCGAGTTGGGTTCTCATGACCGATGTTCCGGAGTCCATGATGATTAGAACGGAGGAAGTCATTCTGTTCTTGATACCTCGTAACGTTTGATCTCAGAACTTTAATGTATCCTCTCCCTCCAGTGCGGATTTTTGTGATATTAATTTTAAATAAGAAGGTACAATGCTAAAGATGGAAATACAAATCACATTTCCAGAATGAGATTTTCACTCTGCAGCGGAGTGTGCGCTGATATGAAACTTCCTGGCAGATTAAAACTGTGTGCCCGACCGAAACTCGAACTAGGGACCTTTGGCTTCCGCGGGCAAGTGCTCTACCATCTGAGCTACCGAAGCACGACTCCCGCCCGGTACTCACAGCTTTACTTCTGCCAGTATCTCGTCTCCTACGTTCCAAACTTTACAGAAGCTCTCCTGCGAACCTTGCCGAACTAGCACTCCTGAAAGAAAGGATACTGCGGAGACATGGCTTAGCTAGTTTGGAACGTAGGAGAAGAGATACTGGCAGAAGTAAAGCTGTGAGTACCGGGCGTGAGTCGTGCTTCGGTCGTTCAGATGGTAGAGCACTTGCCCGCGAAAGGCAAAGGTCCCGACTTCGAGTCTCGGTCGGGCACACAGTTTTAATCTGCCAGGAAGTTTCATATCAGCGCACACTCCGATGCAGAGTGAAAATCTCATTCTGGAAACATCTCCTAGGCTGTGGCTAAGCCATGTCCCCGCAGTATCCTTTCTTTCAGGAGTGCTAGTTCTGCAAGGTTCGCAGGAGAGCTTCAGTAAAGTTTGGAACGTAGGAGACGAGATACTGGCAAAAGTAAAGCTGTGAGTACTGGCGTGAGTCGTGCTTCGGTAGCTCAGATGGTAGAGCACTTGCCCGCGAAAGGCAAAGGTCCCGAGTTCGAGCCTCGGTCGGGCACACAGTTTTAATCTGCCAGGAAGTTTCACAAATCACATTGCCAACAAGAAATCAAAACGTACTGTTATAAAAATTAGGAAGAAGTTATTGAAGCTTACATTGTTTTTGAGGTATAAAATGAATTTGCAAAATATTATTTCTTTACTCACGTGGGTTTTGCTATAGGCCCAAAAGTCCTCACCACAAGACCATTTCATGGTTGACAATGCAAAGCAGTAGTCTCTACAGTATAGGAGTAATAATAATAATAATAATAATAATAATTACATTTAGACTTCGTTAGACTGCAGGTTCAACATATAAATGTCGAAATGTGAAAACGATAACGCGCTTATGGCGAGTGATTATTGCGTCACCAAACTGACTACAACCCCCCTCCCCAACTAATTTAAAATGCCAAAAATTATACGAAATATATCATTTTAAGGAAATGACAGGGTAGTGCACTCATCTATCAAAATAATGTTGTAAATGACTTAAAACAGAAATCATGATACCAGAATAGCATACCATTCTAACAGTGAGGGCTCAAATGGCTCTGAGCACTATGGGACTGAACATCTGTGGTCATCAGTCCCCTAGAACTTAAAACTAATTAAACCTAACTAACCTAAGGACATCACACACATCCATGCCCGAGGCAGGATTCGAACCTCCGACCGTAGCGGCCACGCGGTTCCAGACTGAAGCGCCTTTTTTTTTTTTATCGAGACTCGAACTCGGGACCTTTACCTTTCGCGGGCAAGAGCTCTACTATTTTTTTTTTTTTTTTTTTTTTTTCCTGGACCTCTTCCACTTCAGGCGTTGGCCCCTATCATCCATATCACCCCCAAATCCTATCTAACCTAAAAAAAAAAATAAAAAAAAAAACTTCTGTTGCCACCGCCACTTTCACCCTAACTTAACCTACTTCTTTTATTTATTTTTTCATTATTTTTTTCTAAATAATATATAAATGAACTGAATAAATCTTCTTGCCGTGACAATCTGTCCAAAATGAGTTTTCCTGAGGCACTTTCACCTGCTGTACTATAAAAATAAATAAATGAATAAATGCCAACTTAATTATAATGAAGCACAATTAGGATCGACTCGCTGTAGTGTTGTGCACCAACCAAAAAAAAAAAATTACCGCTTCAATATGGCAAAGTGTGAAGTAAGAAATTTTGAAACAAAGCTTTTTTATTTCCGACTCGTTTTAAGGTTGTGGTGCTCTTCCATTATATACTGTATGTACTCGTCTATACTCGCATGTGTATTCGTAACTGCAAAATATGCAAACTGGCCGATAATCCAAGCATAGCTATTGTGCTTTGTTGCAGGAAAGAAATTCCAGTCTGGTTGAAGTACATCTTTAAGTGTTATAGCAGAGTCTGTGGTTCTAGTAATTATTGCGAGTTTTTTTCTAGTCCAGTTCCATATGTGGTATTGGTCGCGGCAGATGAGAATGTGTGCCAAGGTATCTACAGTATGGCAATGATCGCAGTACGGACTCTGCTTCATTTTGATATTGTGCAACTTTTCACCTGTGGGGACCTTCTCGTTCACAATGTCATACCACGTGGACACTACTTTGGAGTGGAGGATGGGATTGTTAATGTTTTTCCAGACGTTACTCCAGTTGACCGCTGGATATTTCGCTTCAATTGGGTTTTGCCTATGGTGTCTCGTGAGGTGGTAATAGGTCCTTCTGGTGTTAAGCAGCTGTGAAGTATCTTGAATATAGCTCATTTCCAGGTAATAAGTCCGGACGTGATCGAGTTGAGCGCTGATGCGACCAACATCGACTGGGGCCTTTTTGCTCGTTGGTGCTAACCTGTTGAATAACGTTTTCGTAATTGTCGGATGGGGTGACTGCAGTATTTTGCGGATTCGGTCCATATATACGGCAGTGCATTGGTTCTTGATGTCTTTGACGCCCAAACCACCAGCGGCGCGGGTTAACACTATGGTTGGCATGGCGACTTTAAAGATGTTTCCGCTCCATATGAACCAATACGCTGCAGCTAAAAGCTTTGGCGCTGTATCCTTGGGTACTGGTAACGCTGCTGCGATGTGATATATTTTGCTTAGCGCATAGCTGTTAATCAATAGAGCTCTCTGTATCCGATTGAGCGTTCTAGTTTTGTGTTCACGGAGAGTAGCCCTGAATATATGTAGTTTATGGTCCCAGTTGGCTACTGTCATCTCTCTTGGGTTGGCCATTAGAATCAGACCTAAGTGGTTCGTCTTCTCTGTTCTTTGTAGCCACGTTCTTTGAATGGTCTCCATATGGGGTCCGACAGGTAAAATTTTCGATTTTTGTTCATTGAGTTTGGCACCGGAAGAAGTAGCGTAAGCGTGGATTATTTGTTGAACGACTTCCATTTCTGAGTACGTGTTAACTACTACACTGACGTCATCAGCATAAGCGTGACACACGGTTTTTGTACCCAACACCTGTAGACCTTGTAACCTGTGATGCAGGTTTAACAGTAACGGTTCTACGGCGATTGCGTATAGTGCCATAGAAAGGGGGCAGCCTTGTCTCACTGATTGCTTGATCGGGACTGGTGAACTTAGCTGACCATTAATTTTGATTCGAGAGGAAGTGCCGACTATACATTTGCGTATGATCTGAATAAAATGAGCACTGAATCCCATCCGTTGCATTACAGTTAGTAGAAAGTGGTGGTTGATGCGGTCAAAAGCCTTATCGAAGTCTAAAAACATGAGACCAACATTGCATTTGCATAGCCACGACAAATATATTATGTCTCTATATTCACATAATGCATTCGACATTGATCTCCCTGGGACAGCACTCATTTGATAAGGGCCAAGTACTTTCGGCAGTACCGTCTTCAGTCTACAGTTTATGAGTCGGGTGAAGATTTTATAGTCGGAATTGATGAGTGTTAGTGGTCGAAAATCCTTCAGCGTAGCGCTACGTGGTTTTTTGGGGATCAGTACAATCATTCCTTCGGTAAACTGAGATGGCATCTGCACGTCTCCCAATAATTCATTGCATACGTTGGTGAATTCCGGTCCTATGATGTGCCAAAAACAAGCATAAAATTCTATGGGTAGGCCATCTAAACCAGCAGATTTCTTTGTAGGCGAGTCTTTGATTATGGCACATACTTCTTCCTCAGTTATGTGGGCTACAAGGTCGGCGTTGTCAGTCGGATGGACCGTGGATTGAATGTTGGATAAAAGCGGCTCACTTGCCGTCGCGTCAGTCGCGGAGTAAAAATCTGTATAACGTTGCACCACATAGTTTTTTACTGTGACTTGTTGATCGTATTCGTTCCCCTGTTCATCACTGAGAGTGTGGATTAACTTTTGTTTACCTCTCTTGGCTTCCCGTATCACGTGATATACGGACGTATTCTCCTGCGTCAGTTCGATCGGAGGACGCGATCGAACTTTTTTCCCCTCTAGTGATTGTCGTACCAACGCCGTTATTCTTGCGTTAGTGCGTTTTATTCTAGAGCTGTTTGCTACTAATCCCATGGGGTCATCATATAGTTCGCGGAGGCAAAGAAAGTGATACTCCAAGGTGCGTTTTCGCCAGTACGCTTTCATGCGACCATATCGTGCGATGCATTTTTTTATCTGCGGTTTCGCAGACTGTAGCCACCACATGATGCGTGTTGGATATCTGGATTGCATCCGAAGACAACGCTGCCATGTAGCATGGACCTCCTGTTTCAGTACTGCGTCCTCCAAAAGTGACACGTTTAGCTGCCATACGCCCCTTCCCAGGAATGTTTTTTGTTTAGTATGCTTCGCGGTTATATGAAATGCGCAGTGATCCGAGAAGTTAAGAGGCCAAATTTCACAGTCAGTTACATTATGGATAAAACCTTTCGTTACATACATCCTGTCTAGTCTGCTTGCCGAAGTACTGGATACGTACGTGTATCCTCGGGTGTGCGGGCGAAGGTGGCACCAAGCATCCATCATATCTAGCCCGTTAATTAACAGCAACAGCTCCTCACAAAAGTTGAAGTTCGGGATTTGATCTTCGGGACGCAATACGCAGTTAAAATCTCCACCCAAAATTATGTGCAGTCGAGGATCCGTTATTAATGGGACAATTTCGTCCCGGAACAGGTTGCCCCTTGCTCGTTTTCCGCTGGATCCAGAGGGAGCATATATATTAACAAGAAGCAGATCAAATATTTGTGCAGTTATGCCTCGTCCAGATTCAAGTATTGCTTTTGCTGTACATGGTATGCCGTGTTTGAACAGTATTCCTGTTCCACATTCATTGCCTATGTTTAAGATCGCCTCATATCCGTACACATCCGCTATTTTGGTCGTAACTACCTCTTGTAACATCGCTATATCAATGGCGGCGGCATATAAGTAGTCCTTCACAGATTGTAACTTTACGTCCGAAACTATTCTGTTTACATTGAGCGTCGCGATTTTACACGCCTGCGTCATTCAGTAGTCCAACTAAGCGCATTCAGTGTCGTCAGACCATGCAGTCACCGTATCAGTTCCGCAGCGGTCAACAGTGTCCATTGGTTCTTCAATTGGAGGGGCGAGGTTCATCTGTACGTCCTCATTCGGGTTGGGGATGTCTGGTTTTCCGATGTCTACCACGCCTTGCTTTCCGCTTCGATCTGTTTTAAGAATTTTTTTGGTACGGGAGAGTTTTTTCTCCAGTTCTTGAATCTCTTCAGGGCTCTGTTTTCGTGTTTGCCGTTTAGGTTTCACCGGCTGCTGTCTGATGTTGTCTTCCTCAGCATTCTTCAAATCTTCTAAACGGGTGGTGTTTCGAGCTAAATTGTCGACCGTGCTCTTGGTGGATGATGGTGTCAATAGAGAAATCGGCTCACTATGAGGTTGCTCATTCCGGGATGGTTTTCGCATGTCATTCTCAACAGCGGAGGAATCGGAGAATTTGCTGTGGCTCCCAATATCTTTCGGTGTCTGTTGTGTTGAAACCGTTACAGCTGTCACGATTTCCTTAGGTTCGGGTGGTCTAGCTTCTGTTGTGTCAGTGGTGGCAATCTGGGCTTCTTCTCGGGTTGGATGGTTCTCCGAATTCACATCAGGGCTTGGGGTCAAGACTTGGCCGCGGGCAGGCGCAGCGTAAGTCGCTGGCAGCGCAGCCATAGCCGGCGGTCGCGGCGCCTCGCCAGCCGGCAGCTGCGCCACTCGCCGCTGTAAACACTCAGCGCGGACGTGGCCGGGAGAGTTGCACGCCGCGCACGTCCTCGGCTGGCCGTCGTATATAACGATACCTCGGTATCCACACACGCTGATGTATGACGGTACATGTTTGTGCGAATCGACCTTTAATTGCCTCACTCCGTTGAGAACTTGGAATTTGCGCGCGTTGGACCACCGTTCGGCAACATTGCTGAGAACTTTACCGTACGGCGCTATCACTGCGTTTATTTGTTCTGCCGGTACTTCGAATGGTAGTTCGAATATCCTGATAGTTCGTATTCCAAACCCTGCATGCGTTACGGTGACTTCGCCTACGTTTCCATCACAATGTTTAAATTTCATAATTCCTCCGCAAGACTCAACTATTTTGTCACATAAGTTAGCATTCCTCAATTTCACAAATACAACGCTGCTCACTATCGAAAGATGCATTCCAATGACATCCTCTGAATCAACTTTCACTTCGTATTCCAACCAATCTTCGATTTCGTGTAGTTTAGGTCGGGCGTAATTACGATCAAACGAGAATTTCAAAGTATCTTGTCTGTTCAAGTGGGCCATCACGGATTCATATTTCAAATTTCAATATGCGTAGAAGCTCTGCAACGATGAAAGAAGCACTGCGACTTACCACGCCGAAGCACAGCAGACCGCGGCGCACGAAACTCAGCACACGTCCGCACAGCACGGCTGACGCGGCGAGACACTAACCTAAGGACATCACACACATCCATGCCCGAGGCAGGATTCGAACCTCCGACCGTAGCGGCCACGCGGTTCCAGACTGAAGCGCCTTTAACCGCACGGCCACACCGGCCGGCTCTAACAGTGAGGCTCGAGGAAGAAGAAGGAAGACTGACTGTCATTTCCCTTATTTTTTAAGCAAAATGATCGAAAAGTTCATAGATAATTGTGACACAGAAATAAAGTTCATATTCTGAAATACAGCGTTATAACTACCATAATAGAAACACAATGATGTGCTAAATATGCTCTCATATTCTGCAACACTTGGATGTCACTGATGTTTGACCCTAATTTGGTGTATCATCTCTCCTTTAACCCAGTCACCGGTCAAAGTTATTCGTTCGAGAGATTTGCGGTATATTATGGTTGAACGAGGGGCTCACCCAAACCCAAAATTGTAGGTAAACTCTCAGGGATCTCATGGTCCCTAGGACCTTGTCCATTTTTGACGATTTCTGGCTACTCTGCGAATATTTCTTCCACATACAATTTGAAACGCTATATATACGGGCCGTATCTACAGAATATCTGATGATGGATAAATGCCGGAAGGAGTTATACGAGCAGTAAAGTCATTCCTAGCCTGATATCTAACATTTATAACTGCGACGCAGTAAGCCTGAACGGAAAACTACTGATTATTGTAGTAAAGGTCGTCTGCCTGTCGCATGACTTTAGGTGACATCCATATTATTGAATTTCAAACATTCTCGAATATCTGCCACAGATATCTTGCCAATAGCAATGTCGATAACAGGCAAAAATGGTAGAGATTCTCGATTCACGGAACTGATGGACTGTCCATATACATAATTAAGATCGAACGGAACCTTCAGTGTGCGAGACCTTCTCTCATTTGGCCAGTTTTTTAATCGCGGGATGACACTTTTTGACGTACCTATTATTATAGTAAATCTTTGACCGGCTTCGAGCTGTCCGACTGTTCGTTCACGGTCGTAAGTACTCAGATGGTATCCTGCAGACGTGTTGCCGTACCGCGGAACGTTGCGCTGATCGTTTCACGAGAAACCTTCTCCACAACAACTGTCGAATGCATACAGAGCGCTCGTACACAGGCTTCGCATACAGTTAACACGTCCACGTTTCCTTTTACTGTCATTGGTCGGTTGTGCCGTAGGAACAGACAGTTATTTCTTAGCAAGTGAGGCTGTTTCTTAGCTATTGTCAAACAGTGTATTTTTACTTCCTGGAAACGAAGAATAAATCCAGGAAATAACAGCAGACCTTCTCGGCCTAAAATGTTGTTCGAGCGATCAGGAAGTCGTGGTAACTACGTTTTCTAATGTAATCGTCGTGCGGGTAGCGAGTCGTAGAACGTGTGACAGGTTTTGCATCCGTGTAAGGAGCCTAAAGTTCGAACCACTTGGCACTGAAATCGAAAGCAATTAAATTTGGCGTCAATAAATAAATGTGGTCGAAAAAGATCTTTTTCCTTGTGTGAAATATCATACCATGTAATTGACAGCGGTACTGTATGTCAAAATGTATAATGCCACGTACGCCAACGTCATATGAGAAGAAAGTGTGTAGCAATGTTTATAATCATTGAGAGTGCGAAGTGACTATGTCAGTGAACATTCGATTTGTAGCTACCAAGAATTTTGGGAAACGTTAGTGTCCAAGAGAGCTGTCATTAAAAGAAGAGAAATAGTACATGTCTAAACGTCCACAACGGCGTAAAGGACTGATAGAGTGACAGATGAATCACTGCTAGAGTCAGTCCCACAACAGTCACTACTGCAGTACCTACTTGCCGAATTATTCACAGAAGTTTGTACATGTGTGTGTGCGTGTGTGTGTGTGTGTGTGTGTGTGTGTGTGTTACGAGCGTCGCCGCGTAATCGCTGGCTCCTACCTGCTGATGTGGATGATGAAGCCGTCGTCGACGCCCCTCCTCATCATGTCCTGGACCGCCTCCCTGCTGCAGATGGCCAGACCAAGCTCGTTCACCTCAAACATCTGTCTCCAGTGTTCTGTTTTACCGGCTGTACAAGTCAACACAGTTGAACATCAGTCACTTTTCTAAATATGGTTACATAATTTAAATCGCAGTTTGGCGCAACAATTTCAAAGAAAGAGACACGTAATAAAAATACATTTCACCTTTCACCTTAAGAAGAAATCGATCAAGAAAATAAGTTAAGAGGAGACCTGGTACGTGTCGAGCCCACTTTCATTTTACGTTGATCATGATTCGTGACCTTAGAGCCAGTTTAGAACAGCGATATGAAATTTATACTGTATATTAACTACAGTTTCGCTTTGTAACTGTAAACAATGAAGGCGTTTCCGTTAATACGAATGATACCATATTTTTTTACTCAATATCTACATTTTTGATAAAATTTTCGACAGCGTAAATGTAATAAAATTAGCCCTTAACTCACGAGACAACTTTTCTGTAACGTGTATCTTAAGATGGAGTTTCTGGGACCCTACGTTTAAACCGTGATTTAAGACCCAAATCATCTGAAATTGTTCACTTATTTTTACAATTATTGTTCATTTATTATTACAATTATTTAAGTGTTGTATAAATACTCATTGTAAATTTAATAGCACTAACTAACTCTTGCAGTACTTTACTTCACTCCTAGGCTCCTCGAACCATTGTAGCACGAATCTGGTCTTTTTACATGGACTGTTATCCTGCTGGAAAACGCCTTCGCCGTAAAAGAAGGCATCAAGCATGAACAGATGCAGATGATGCGCAATAACGTTTGCGTTGCCCAGCTGTCACTGTGTCTTAGATTACCTACATACGTCCCGAGTTGACGTACGCGTGGATGATGACGTATCTGGACATGACCACCGATCTGGTGTAACAAGAAATGTGAATCGTCTGGCCAGGTGTCACGTTTCCAGACCCCCACGATCGAATCTCGGCGTTCCTGTGCCTACTGTAGTCCAAACTGACGACGTCTTTAGGTCAATGGGAATCTGTATGAGGCATCTGCTGTGAAGCGTCATGTTAAGAAATGTACCATGAATGGTGTATAACAAAACACTTGTTCCAGACCAGCACTGTACTCTGTTGTCAGATCTTCTGCAAATCGCCGCCTGTCCTATTCGGAGCGAGCAAGCCTCCGACGTCCGCTGTGACGAGGCGTGAACCTGCAGTACCCCGTCGCCTGCTCGTGGTTTCGCCGTCCTCCAGCCGCCTTCCACAGGGTTCACGACAGCAGCACACCAGCAGCCGACCAGTTCCGCCGTTTCCGAGAAGCTCATTCCCACGCGCCTCACCGTAGCAACCTGCCCCACCTCACTGTCTGGGTTTCTACATTTGCGGCCTGTCTCGTCGCTAGAATGATTCTGCGATTTCCGCTGTTCCATTTATATACTCTCCCTCATCCTCGCAACCTCACGGGGCTGCATTCAGTCACGCTGTGGCCAGTGGCCATAACGTTTTGGTTCAGCAGCGTGCTTCTTTATGGCATGATGAAAACGTACAAGTGATTGAACGGAAAACGTATGCGGAATCAAAATGGCTGAATAAAATTAATAAAGGAGAATTTACGGTCGATATATGTCGCATAAAGTGGAAATAAATTGTTACAGATGGAATTAATGTATAATTAACTAGGGGGTAACGTTACTTCATATTCTTAATCTCTGCTAGATGCACAGAGTATCCTCATTTCTGGGTAAATGAGAAAGTAATGTCACTCTATAACAAAACTACACGGGAACAAGTTAACTGACACACCTTAAATGCTGTACACCAGGGCTACACACCGTAGACTGTAGGTAAATAATCGTTACTGAAGACCAAATGGGCTTTAGGAAAGGATATTCAACTGCTTACGCTATTTTTATTTTATGACAACATCATAAAAATATTGACACTGTAACCAAGGTAAAAAGTTGACATTTATACATGGTCCAGTGACATTACTGTGACCACCTCCAATGTTTGATGTCAACGTGCAGTAATCTCATGAAACTAACAGAGTCCTAGCTTCTTTTTGGCCTTTGTGCCATCTTTGGTAGATATCATTAAGGATGCTCAATCTCCCATTTATAATTTGTAGCTCGCCAGCAACTTTTATTTCAAACACGTATCAGAATGTGACTGTCATCACAGTTGTCAAACACCACACTAGAGGAAATTGTCCTGTTAATCAAGTAAATTGTATCAAACATCTATTGTGTTCTTGTGGAATAACAGCTCAGGAAGGTAGCCCACCATTTGCCTTATGCGTGTGACTGAGAGACCTCCAGGCTGCACTCACCACAGCCAAAGTGCCAGACCAGTAGGCATTAATTCTGGTCGCAGTACCTACGCAAGTGTGACTCGGCTGCTTTGTCTTGAATTTTGCTGAATTTCTTTGTTGACAGCAAAATGTACAGATGTGCTCTAATTTCAGTAAATATTTACTCTAGCTGATAATCAGTTGAGAAAGAATTTTCATTCTGTGGTTGTATGTGCGCTAATATGAAACATCCTGGCGGGTTGAAACTATATGCCCGACCCAGATTTGAACTCGGGACCTTCGCTTTTCTGGGACAAGTGCCTTGTTAATTGGCTACCCAAGATAGGCTCCTGGAAATTGAAATAAGAACACCGTGAATTCATTGTCCCAGGAAGGGGAAACTTTATTGACACATTCCTGGGGTCAGATACATCACACTGACAGAACCACAGGCACATAGACACAGGCAACAGAGCATGCACAATGTCGGCACTAGTACAGTGTATATCCACCTTTCGCAGCAATGCAGGCTGCTATTCTCCCATGGAGACGATCGTAGAGATGCTGGATGTAGTCCTGTGGAACGGCTTGCCATGCCATTTCCACCTGGCGCCTCAGTTGGACCAGCGTTCGTGCTGGACGTGCAGACCGCGTGAGACGACGCTTCATCCAGTCCCAAACATGCTCAATGGGGGACAGATCCGGAGATCTTGCTGGCCAGGGTAGTTGACTTACACCTTCTAGAGCACGTTGGGTGGCACGGGATACATGCGGACGTGCATTGTCCTGTTGGAACAGCAAGTTCCCTTGCCGGTCTAGGAATGGTAGAACGATGGGTTCGATGACGGTTTGGATGTACCGTGCACTATTCAGTGTCCCCTCGACGATCACCAGTGGTGTACGGCCAGTGTAGGAGATTGCTCCCCACACCATGATGCCGGGTGTTGGCCCTGTGTGCCTCGGTCGTATGCAGTCCTGATTGTGGCGCTCACCTGCACGGCGCCAGACACGCATACGACCATCATTGGTACCAAGGCAGAAGCGACTCTCATCGCTGAAGACGACACGTCTCCATTCGTCCCTCCATTCACACCTGTCGCGACACCACTGGAGGCGGGCTGCACGATGTTGGGGCGTGAGCGGAAGACGGCATAACGGTGTGCGGGACCGTAGCCCAGCTTCATGGAGACGGTTGCGAATGGTCCTCGCCGATACCCCAGGAGCAACAGTGTCCCTAATTTGCTGGGAAGTGGCGGTGCGGTCCCCTACGGCACTGCGTAGGATCCTACGGTCTTGGCGTGCATCCGTGCGTCGCTGCGGTCCGGTCCCAGGTCGACGGGCACGTGCACCTTCCGCCGACCACTGGCGACAACATCGATGTACTGTGGAGACCTCACGCCCCACGTGTTGAGCAATTCGGCGGTACGTCCACCCGGCCTCCCGCATGCCCACTATACGCCCTCGCTCAAAGTCCGTCAACTGCACATACGGTTCACGTCCACGCTGTCGCGGCATGCTACCAGTGTTAAAGACTGCGATGGAGCTCCGTATGCCACGGCAAACTGGCTGACACTGACGGTGGCGGTGCACAAATGCTGCGCAGCTAGCGCCATTCGACGGCCAACACCGCGGTTCCTGGTGTGTCCGCTGTGCCGTGCGTGTAATCATTGCTTGTACAGCCCTCTCGCAGTGTCCGGAGCAAGTATGGTGGGTCTGACACACCGGTGTCAATGTGTTCTTTTTTCCATTTCCAGGAGTGTAGAATCAGGTGTCGTAGGTAAATCTATGTTGCACAGTTTGTAGAGCACTTGTACGCGAGAGGCGAAGGTCCCGACTTCGAGGCTTGATCCGGCAACAGTTTTATGTTCCAGAACGTTCGATAATGCATTCCTTCACATTTCTGATCATTTACACGTTAATTCAACGTAAATTCATTAAAATGTGAGATATTTGATTTTCCGTTTGCATACATACATATAAAATCAGTGTCGTAGTCGGCACCGGCGCTGTTGACGAGGATGTCGACACCTTTGAGGTTCTCCATAATCCATTTGAAAGCTGCGAGGATGCTTTCTTCTTTTCCCACGTCTCCCTGAAGAGCGTACAGTTTGCCCGGCGCCCCCTTCACTTCAAGAGCCTAAGGAAAAACAGAAAGAATGCTTTTAAGTGCTTCATAAGATAATAATGTCAACAGCGATATGAAACTCGACACCGATATGTTGCTCTATCACAGAATGGTTAGACAGGTTGTTTCATGTACGACACGAGCGTTGGTCCGTTGTTGTGAGGGAATCAGTACCACTGCAGGCTGTCTGCAGCTGCGTGACTCTCCGGTCTTTGTGTGGACACTGTGGCAGGTGGGGTCCCGATTTTAACTGAGAATCAAGTAGACGAATAGGAGTGGCCTTGGAAAGAAGAATGGGTAAATCGTTGCGCTGTTTAACTCTCCGTACTGCTGTGGCAGTTGCCTCTGCGCTGTTCAGGAATTCAAACAGAAACCTGGCGAAGTAACAGTAGTGTGTCCGTTAACCAAGTCACATTCTGCTACCGCGAATGGCGCGAAGGAAGAATGGTTGTCGGTAAGCCTCTAAATTAGCTCTAATTTCTCGAATTTTCTCGCCGTGGTCATCATGCGAGATGTATATGTCGTCCAAGTCTTCCCGGAAAGCGCTTTATCTATATTTTTACCTGAACTTCTCCGTAATTCACAACATCTCTCTTCTAACGTCTGCCAACTGTTTAGCATCCCAGTAGCCCTCTCGCCCCGACTTAACGATCCCACGACGAAACGGTCAGCTCTCCGTTCCATCATCTCCATGTCTTCTATCAGTCCTACCTGGTAAGGACCATATATTGATGAACAATACTCAAGAACAGGTCGAAGATTTCCTTCGTGGACGACCTATATTTCCTTAAGATGCTTCCTATGAATGTCAGTATGGTATCTTCTATTTGTTTTATGCTATCATTCCACTAAACATCGCTCTGGATAGTTACTACTAGTTATTTTACGGTAGCTAAATTTTCTAGCAGCTACTCATCAATGGTGTAGTTGTACGTTAGTGGCTTTCTTTTCCTGTGTATGCGCGAAGTGCTACATTTATTTATGTTCAGGATCAACTGCCGGACCCGGCAACATCGATCAGTCCTCTTGCAAGTCCTTCTGCAAATCGCTGCTGTTCTCTGGCGCTGCAACTTTGTTAGAGACAATCAAATCGTCTGCGACTAGTCTTGAATTGCATCTGACGCATTCTAGTAGATCACTTATACACATTTTAAACAGATAACGGTCCGATGAACGTTGCAGTATTGAAGTTCCTCGTCAGTTACATGTCGAGAATTTAGATTAAGTGATAACCTGAGTGTAGTCAGGAGTTAGTGTAACACGTATTATTGGAGCAATTTCTCCCCGCAATAAATGGTTGTTAAGATCGGTAGCCTGATTTTCTGGGATCTGGTGTACATTTTGGATGCTCAAGAAGAGTGGGTCAGAGACCGCCATGTTACTCCCCCAGGTAATTTTAAGTTGCTTACTGAAGAGTAAGTGTATGCAAGCGGTTATTTAATCTTACTTCTAAATGGAAACTAAAAACGTTATTTTCAAGGAATTGAAACTAATGTTACAGTGAGTTTGTAAAAGGTTAAGTTTATATTCTCTGACTACACAACATAGATAAATTTTATTTCTTTTCATATGAGAAACGTAAGGTACTGTAAAAGCCACTAACATTTAGGTAAATAGGCATCTCTCGAGGAACTAGAACATTAGGTAGATGCGACATGACAACACAGGCAAGATTCGGCGATCGTTCAGTGCCGAGGACAGCGTGCTCGTATTTGCCATACAAGTCTCAGGAATAATGAGTTGCCGAGTCTCTTGCCGAATAGCTAAAGGAATAAATATCGATTTATGGTGACAAAGTGTCTAAATTTGTCTGGGTTATCAGTAACAATATCTTCTACAATGGCACGGCGGGAGTGCGCATATGCAACTCATTAGCGCAGCCTTCCTCCTACTGAGTTAAGGTAGTGATATTATAAACAGTAACTGGTCCTCTCTGGGAAAGCTGTAAAACTGTCACATGCACGATGTCAACACATTTTCTGGAACTTGCGGTGGGTGATCGTTCATTACTGTCGACTCTGTGTAAAGTGTATGCTACACGCTTCTCGAGAGTAATGAACTGTCGCGTCTTTTCCTGAAACGCTGAAGAATAAGCTGTGGATTTACCGTGACAATATACGGAAATTTGTCTATACAGTAACAGCCCATCCTATCCAAAAATATGTGAGAATGCCTTCCGAAAGGATCTGCTGAACCGTCCCTCGTATTCTTCAGGAAGGGCCTAAATCTAGTTAGGAGTGTTTCACAGACCGACCATGATCAGTTCCACCCTCCTGGCGAGGCCGACCACGTGGATGCTCCTGAGCGATAGCGGCGCCCATGCCGGAACTGGCGCCAGTAACCAGGGCCACGCGGCCAGCGTACTTCTCGATGCCCATGTCTGATGCTGCTGTCTACTGCTGCCGCTGTCTGGTGATGAGTGTTTCCTCTAGCATCAGCGGATGCTATTTATAGTGCTGGCGGCGGAGATCAGACGCTTCACACTACTACGGTTCCCACTACAGCAGATTACGCCGCCGTCACGTGACCACGTAGTAAGATAAGCCAGGTGCGAAGTCCCTCGGTACCGCCGCCTGACACAATACCTGAAGTTTGCATCATTTGCCTTTATCGGCAAAGTAATTGCTCTTGGCAACTAAAGGAGTTACGGCGCTCAGTTATTTGCACAAGTCAGCAAGTTACTTCCGTGTGATCAATAGTTTCTTTCTAAACTAAATTTGTGCTGAACTTATATATCTTACTAGCTGGCAAACCCGGAATTCTTCTGGTATTTATTTTGCTAATTTTCTATTGGAAAATAAAACAACAAACAAGCAGTTTTTGTAGTGTAATATCGAAAATACGAGCAAAAGTCCTATAAAAATGAGATTCGAAAGCAATACATGTTGAATGGGCCGTTCTGTCCTATAATAACCTTCTATTGACACTACGCGTGGTGCAGACATCCTGCAGCTTGCTGTATCAAAGTACCTTGAATTCGCATGAAAACACCTTGTAAGGCTTCCATACATTTTCAGCCGTTGTAAATATTTCCCCTCTACTGTAGTGGGAGAAACGTGCATGAGTGCACTGCATGGGTACTCTATAAGATCCTTGACTGTGTTCAATGTCGCTTTGTCGCTAGTCAGTTGTACATCGTTAGGACATTCTTATTACTGGCACAGTATCGAACAGATGAGTTTGAGAGAAGAAGATCTGGTGTTCGTGAGTCTGGGAGAAATTGTCTTCAATACTTTATTATGGAATTGAAAACTTGTTTATAAAGCTGTTTTCTTGACTGTATGGATGGAGAAGATTTTTGTAGGAATATTTCAAGGTAACCAATTCACGTACAACAATGAAATGTCTGTTTGTCGGAACTATTGATTGAAGGAAATCTTTGTCCCTTAAATAACCAATAATATTCATGATTAGTGCTAATTTCATCACTTTGTTTTCATTCTGTCACAAATAACGCAAATGTCTGTAATTCTTGTTATGAGTGAATTTTGAAACTGTTGCAGAGTCTTTTTGGGCAATAATGAGAGTCTAACTTTTCAAAAATGCTTTTCTTTAAAGTAAACCCTTCTCCATCATTCTTAGTAAAGTTTTAAACATTTTGACGTGTGTGCATTGCACTTTACACCACACGCAGCTCCGGCTGTTTTTGACAAGGAAAGAAAAAATTGCTAGTGAGTAGATCATTTTTCTTTAGCTGATACATTCGCAGATTTCACTTTGCTTTCTATAACGTCATTACACTAGACACAAAACAGCATGCTGATCATGGGGCAAGTCACTTTCTTTTCAGGGCAGATCTCACTTTACATTCTTATGTGCAAACAGTACGTAGAATTTTCAGGTGTTGTGCTAAGTAAGGAGGTTAATTTACGGTGAACACTGTAGGTAGTCTTAAAGAGTTTTTTGTTCAATCGAGCTGAGCAATATTTTATTTTGTGGATATTTCAAATGAGACGTAGCACTTCGTGTAGTCATTTTCATAACGTACTTCAGCATTTAGTTTGAGTTAAAGTTCACTGAATGCACAATTAGTGTATTTTGAGATTTAATTACATTGATTGTCATTATTTCAGTTTCAGCATTACTATGATTAAAGTTTTGTTTCACGTCGCTGATCGCTAGGGCAATACAGGGCCATCCAACAGTCAGTGTTGCTCAGCAGCTGAATTGGATATCTTAAGGATGTGGCAAACAAGCAGAAAGTTTTTCAAAAACAATATTCAGTATTTCAAATGTATATAAATGTCATAGAAAGCTTACACTGTAGCTGGCCTCAGATTCTGTTCGATACACATGGAGCTACAAGCTCCGGTAACGTCTTCATTTTGTCATTGGGAGTGTCATACGTCACTGTCCTTAAAGTCTTAGCCCTGTGAACGAGGTCGGATGTTTTAGGACGTTCATGCTGCTGGACATTCATTCTCGAGATATCTGCAACTCGTTAAGAGTTGTTGCGGGTACCGTCTACGAGGCTTAGAAATTGGATTGTTACCCAGTCGTGAATAAACTACACAACTTCTCTTTCTGCAAAGACACCATTGCTGTACACACGTTGATACTAAGGGTAAGCTGGTGTCTTCCTTCCATGGTCGCAAGGGGACTATTATGTGACTACATGTGGCTTTTGTGCAACTATAATGTCCCACTCTGTTCGAAATCCACCTTATACGCAAAATATCAGCTGTGTACTGGCTGTCCATCGCTTCTTCTTACAGTTGTTGTTGTTGTTGTGGTCTTCAGTCCTGAGACTGGTTTGATGCAGCTCTCCATGCTACTCTATCCCGTGCAAACTTCTTCATCTCCCAGTACCTACTGCAACCTACATCCTTCTGAATCTGTTTAGTGTATTCATCTCTTGGTCTCCCTCTACGATTTTTACCCTCCATGCTGCCCTCCAATACTAAATTGGTGATCCCTTGATGCCTCAGAACATGTCCTACCAACCGATCCCTTCTTCTAGTCAAGTTGTGCCACAAACTTCTCCCCAATCCTATTCAATACCTCCTCATTAGTTATATAATCTACCCATCTAATCTTCAGCATTCTTCTGTAGCACCACATTTCTTACAGTGCATTGACAGAATTGTAATCTAGCCCAATAGTCTTGTAGCCTAGAAGCCAGAAAACGTTGTAAGTGATATCAATAAATTAACTCTTTGTGCAGAAAGGGCCACACAAGAGCGCGTTTTATGCCTTGAACAGCTGCAAATCACCGCACACTTGTCTCAAGATCATCTTCAGCTCGTTGCAACAGTCGCTCGGCAACCTTGCGAACTATGCGAGGTCTACCACGATCAGCAAGTCGCTGGTTCAACCTCTGCACCTCAGGATGTCATCCGGCGTGCAGTCGATTAACGTCGTAGAATAGAATACAATGCTACGTGATCAAAAGAATACGGACACCACCATCAACGAAAAACTGACCACTGGATGTCATGAGAGCTAGACCCGCCATTATAAAAGGAGGAGGGGAGTGCTGTGTTGTCGGCAGAGACGCAGTGACAGCAGAGTCGGTCGGTCAGCAGAACTCAGTCACTTCGAAAGTGAACTAGTTACTGGATTTCACATGGGTAATAAAGCCATCAGAAACAGTTCAACCCCTCTTAAGCTGCCCAAATCGACTGTTGGTAATGTGACTGAAGTGATAACTCGAAGGAATACCAGACAGCTAACCCAAGATCTGGCAAAACCTCATGTTCAGATGGACAGTGACCGTCGAGGAATACGGAAAGTTGTTGTAAACAATAGCACTAAATCAAAGGAAGGAATCTTTCTTAGGTTCCAAAACCCTACCATGAGTCCAGCTAGAACAATGTCTATGCATAGAGAGCTATAAAGAATGGGGGGCACAGTGGCAGAACAGCTCCTCGTAACCCACACATTTCTGCATCAGTGTCAAGTGACACTTGAGGTATTTTTGGAGATTGATAAGTGTTACTGAAGTATACAAATTTTTCATTTTTCTCAATAAAGTATTTTGCGCGTCTATCAAATTGGAATTTATTTTCGTGCAATTTGGGCCATGCACGTTTTCATTCTTCCCGAATATAAAACTTCTTTGCTCGGCGTTTCCAAGAGACAGTTTGCTCGGCGCTTAACCAGAGGCTGCGGAGTCGCTCGCCGATCTCACTTAACAACACGCGCCCATTCTGGTCCACATGGGTCGGGCATTCTGTTTAGAAACTGTGGTCGCTCATCGAATACGGAGGTCCAATTCGTCGTGTTATCGGTGGCTATGGAAAAAGAGGGCATACGACAGTTGGAGAATTATTGCTTTCTTCAGCTTATACAATCGTGAATTCGCGACTTCGAAAACGGCACGCTTCTCCTTTTGGCTGCCTTGCTTGTGGATGCTGCTGCGCCAGTATTTATATGCAGCTACGGATGGGCGTACAAAGGAAACAGTGTCCATGCGACAGCTGAAGAGTCATTACTTCCATTTGCCTTCACGGTCGTGCGTTTGTCTCTACGGAGCCTGCGTGTTACTTTTTTCTTACATTTTTGCTTCCTTCGTCGTGGGTGCTGTGCTTTTGGGACGAACTTGCAGCTAAACAAAAGTGTAGCGAGAAAACGACGAACAGCTTTGTTACGCGTAGCTAAAGAACGTAAAAGGCTGTTGCCATTCACGAAATGTCATCTGCAAGTGGTTCAAATGGCTCTGAGCACTACGGGACTTAACTGCTGAGGTCATCAGTCCCCTAGAACTTAGAACTACTTAAACCTAACTAACCTAAGGACATCACACACATCCATGCCCGAGGCAGGATTCGAACCTGCGACCGTAGCGGTCGCGCGGCTCCAGACTGTAGCGCCTAGAACCGCTTGGCCACCCCGGCCGGCGAAATGTCATCTTCGCTGACCAAAATTCAATTTGTGTTCTCGCATTTAACGCTGCTTACCTTTCTCCGTTGAGGGTTAAATTTGCCGTAGATTTTTATGTGGATCAGCATTCGATGTTAACAGTTCATGTCAAAGTATTTTAAGCCTAACTGTAAAAATTATGAACATGTTTGCAAAGGGCAAAAGGAATTTTATATTTTAATGCTGAGAGTTCTGCAAAATTGTCATTTCTGTATTCACCCATTTAAAAGAAACTAATTTTTTGAATTAACGTGCTTTTATTTTACACCTGAAGAGTGAAGACTGCCATACGTTTTCCATCGTTGGTTTTCCTTTAAATGCTACAGTAATTTTTTAAAATCAAGATCGCTCGCTAACATTGGTTTTCTTACATGAAGGGGTTGTCTACAAACTTCAAAGATTTTGGTAAATGTTGTCATTTTCATTGTAGTAATTACTATCGATTTTGTTGTCTTGTGACTTGTCTTTTGACATTTTTAAAATGCAAATTTATTATTTTTTTTTAAAGTGTTGATTCAGTATTTTGTCACTCTCCGATCAAAAATCCATACCATTCCACGGTTAGTAGCTAACTAAAAATCAATAGATGTTATATTTATGAAAAATTGCTATTCATATGTATTAATTAATATTTCTATTTGTTACAAATACGGAATTAAAAGAAACTTTATTCCAAGATATCCATGTCAATGGCCGGCCGCGGTGGTCTAGCGGTTCTAGGCGCGCAGTCCGGAACCGCGCGACTGCTACGGTCGCAGGTTCGAATCCTGCCTCGGGCATGGATGTGTGTGATGTCCTTAGGTTAGTTAGGTTTAAGTAGTTCTAAGTTCTAGGGGACTGATGACCACAGATGTTAAGTCCCATAGTGCTCAGAGCCATTTGAACCATTTGAACCACGTGAATGGATTTATGTTTAATATACGAGTTTTCTGAGAATTGCTTCGCATTCCATTGTCAAATACAGTTCTTGACACTCGCCTTAAGATCGTATAAGAAAACAGGGCGCTTAATGAGTGAGGGCCGCTCTGGACACAAGTACAGTGCTTTGCGTCTCAGCAAGCATTGTTTCCGGACGTATTCTCTACTGATGCTTTTTTTTCTAATTTTGATCCCTACTGTCTCCTATAAGAATAAGGGGCGGTTCTGTGTAAACACACAATAGAAGGCAGATTCGTTACCTGCGATGGCCGACCGTTGTGGGCGAGCGGTTCTAGGCGCTTCAGTCTGGCACCGAGCGACCGCTACGGTCGCAGGTTCGAATCCCGCCTCGGGCATGGAAGTTAGGTTAGTTAGGTTTAAGTAGTTCTAAGTTCTAGGGGACTGATGACCTCAGATGTTAAGTCCCATAGTGCTCAGAGCCATTGAACCATTTTTCACGTGCGATGTAGCAGTTATGCTAAAATGAAAAAGGCAGCTGAGTACCAACGGCAATAGAGAGCTGCATTCAACAATCTCTATGCTTGTTGATCGGAGAAAGAATATCTAATCCACTTTCCCAAGAAACAAATTTTATAGTATTTTAATAGCTATTCGATTCCTCGACAACGGTATATTTTCTCTACCTTTAACGGCATTATCTTTAGACATCCTACACGGTGCAGTGATGGTTCCCACAAGAACAGTTGTGTCACAAAGCACCTTGTACTAACGTACTTTGTGTTTATATCTGCTTTACACTCCTTTTCGTCTTCAGTTAACGACGTTGTCATTCACTGTTACGAGCACGAATATTTAGTGTCTTACGACTCACTTCACTAATCTCAATGCAATGTTTATTTAGCCTTTTCCTAGCTTTATCCATATGTTTAATTTTCCTTCTAAGTTTCCCTTGAGGCCAGAAGAACGTTCAATTCAGTCACTTTTCTTCGAAATACATTTCTGACTTGGCCCAGTCCCAGAAATACGATCAGGGTCAAGTTTAACTTACTAGGTTAAAAATAAAAGTGATCATTCTGATTTTAATATATCGGACAATGGTATTACATGCAGTATCTTGCACAATATTTTGTAAGGTCTTGATGTGAGCGGCTTTATATAGAGTACGATCAAGGCAGTACCTTCTTTATCTTATACATGCTATCTTATTTGTTTTTCTACTCATCCTCTCGTTAGCTTTAGAGTGCTACGCTAACTGGAGCTTTAATATCACTAAGTAGTTATTATGATGGATTAGTCAGCTGCTGCAATACCGTTCGTAAGGAGAGCTCATCATTACACTTTCCTATGTTGTGCTGTTACTTCAATTACTGGAGTATAAATATGTATCATTTATTCCAACTTCCGTCAAAGTTTCATCTTTAACTAATTTGCTTCCAAGGACACAATACGTTTCAGCAAGCAGCCATCATCAAATACCAAGTCAGTGACTCATGTGCGAACGCGGCTATGTGACCAAAAAACAAAACCGAGTCACAGCCTCGCTCTTGGACGGTTTATTATTGGATGTCTAGTGCTGCAAAAAGGGCTATAAGACGTTTAAAGCCGGCCGGTGTGGCCGTGCGGTTCTAGGCGCTTCAGTCTGGAACCGCGTGACCGCTCCGGTCGCAGGTTCGAATCCTGCCTCGGGCATGGATGTGTGTGATGTCCTTAGGTTAGTTAGGTTTAAGTAGTTCTAAGTTCTAGGGGACTGATGACCACAGATGTTAAGTCCCATAGTGCTCAGAGCCATTTTTGAAGACGTTTAAAATGAGGTGGGAAAATTGCGTGCGGGTGCAAAGGTGGCCCCCGGCTGGAGTGGCCGAGCGGTTCTAGGCGCTACAGTCTGGAACCGCGCGACAGCACCGGTCGCAGGTTCGAATCCTGCCTCGGGTATGGAAGTGTGTGATGTCCTTAGGTTAGACAGGTTTAAGTAGTTCTAAGTTCTAGGGGACTGATGACCTCAGCAGTTAAGTCCCACAGTGCTCGGAGCCATTTTGCAAAGGTGGCCGTGTTTTCAACGTGTTGCGTTGCAACACTGATCAAATCCTAATAGGTTTCAAAAGAGGACGAGTCTGAAAGGAATAACGTTTCAAATGGTTCAAATGGCTCTGAGCACTATGGGACTTAACATCTGAGGTCATCAACCCCCTAGAACTTAGAACTACTTAAACCTAACTAATCTGAGGACATCACACAGATCCATGCCCGAGGCAAGATTCGAACCTGCGACCGTAGCGGTCGCGCGGTTCCAAACTGAAGCGCCTAGAACCTCTCCAGGAATTGGTGGGAAATTAGATTTTGGCAGTGCCTTTTCCAGAACTCGAACCCCAGTCCTCCTGGACAGAAAGCCCAAGTGCACGCCTCTAACGCAATTATACCACCAGAGGCACTTGGAATTGATGGGAAATTAAAATTGGCGGTGCCCTTTCCAGGACTTGAACTTTGGTTCAACTGGATGCAAGGCCCAAGCGCTCCTCCCAACACATGGAAACTGTCCAGTTGCAGGAGAGGAAGCTTAGGTTAATGTACTTTAATTATTTTCGTCAAAAAAATGAAATAAAGATAGGCCCTAATTGCATAATTAATAATAAAGATTGGGGCTAATTAAAGAACTAACGCATAGCGATACACAAGGACGAACTAAAATCACAACACAACTCAGAAACTGACGATACCAAACAAATGGTGTTATTCTGCTGGGAAAAAATTTCACAATAGCACTCGAAACTAGTGACAGACACATTCAAACACTACCCTGCACCTACAAGCTGGTGGGAAAAAGGCAGGGGTGTAAGGTACTATCTTTATTCTTTTTGGCTGGAAATATGTTCAACTGTCATGATGCTGGAGTTGGACAGAGAGGAGTTTAAAAAGTGTATTACATGTAAGCATGCATTATATGCCATTGTTTGATGCCAGAGTTCGCTACAGACACCTGCTCAAAAATCACCCCGGAGCCCTGGTAACCAAAGCCAATACACACTTCCACACTGACGGAAAAACTGCATCACAGTTCTAATTACACTTCGAAATTGTCATGAAAAAACGAGCACTTGTAATGAACGGATCATAATGCAACACATGTACGAGTAAACATCGTCGTCCTAAAGGACTACAGAGGGGGTGGTAGTTGAACGTGCATTCTCCTCGATGTAAGGGTACAATCACAAACTGCCGAAAATCGAGGCCCTTTTCCTCACACCTCCCTCTCCCCACCCCCAACCTCCCTCCCTTCGTCCATCTACAGTGCACACACAGGCTATTCCAAATAGCCAGCTGCACTGCCGAGCGTCTCATAGCTTTTGTGCGGTCAACAGGCATCCTTATGCACCCACTGGCCTCACCAGGCCCTCCGCTACCCTCCACAGTCGCTTGTGGCACACGCGCTGCCTTGAGACGATGGCCTTATCTAACACAAAAGGGAAATTTAGTAGCACCACCACACCAACCAGGAGAACGCTCCAGATGGATTTTTCAAAAGTCGGCTGCCTGCAAAAGGGGAAGCCTTCCGCCTAAAGCGACCGCAGCCTGATACCGCAGTGTCTTCAGCACAATCTGCTCTTCAGTCTGGAACTGCGTGACCGCTACGGTCGCAGGTTCGAATCCTGCCTCGGGCATGGATGAGGCCTCCGGTATGATCTGCCAGTCGTAAAAGGCGACGAAAAGAACAAACCACTAATAGGGCTAACCCCCCTTTTAGTGTGATTAGTTGGTTCAGGACAGAACTAATGAAGCCTCGGCCAAGCGCTGTCATGGTCAGGGACGACGCTTGAACCCTATGCCCGTCCACAATGGTAATGACACTGCTAGCCACACGGAAAGTGATTTAAATCGAAATAGAGGTGTTTTGCAGGATATGCTTCCTGCAACCACCCTAGAAGGAAAACAAAGACAGAGGATGAGATGGTCTGATGGAGTTAACCGACACCTCATGTTCTGTTATTACCAAGCAACAAGCCTAGGAACCAACACAACTGGATACACACAACATTTATTACCAGGTACCAAGAATTAAAATTTTTAACACAGCAATGGCTAGCTAATCAGATCTGTGTAATAATCAAAAATAACAGGATACCCCAGTCAGAATTAGAAAACATCAAACAAGTGCAACAAATACTAGAACAAAATAATGTGCAATCAGAAGAAGAAGAAAATACAGTAATGGACTCAAACATCCAAGAGCAAACAAACAAAGAACAACACGCATTAATTAAACAATCAGCAGAAAACGAAATCTTAAGACAGCCACCAGAACAAGCACAAATAGAACACAAAGTGACACACATGTTGGATATAGAAGAAAAATTTCAGCTGACATATATAGAATACAAAGACACAAATACAGACATTAGACCATTCTTGCATAGACCACCAAATAATCCACAAGTCGAAACAACAATAACAACTACCAACACAATGATACACAACAAAATAAATGAAAATACAACTACGGAAGAGTTACAAGCACTGACTTATATAGGAGCACTCACTACACTAAATATACACACTAGGCAGAGATCAGAACCAACCAACACACAGAAGAAACCCACAAAACCAGCATGGCAACACAGGCTACAGATCAGAATAGAAAAACTGAGAAAAGACATTGGACAGCTAACACAATTTATAAGAAATGAAATATCAGACAAAAAACGAAAAAGGTTAGGTAAAATCTCACAACAAGAAGCGATAGAGCAATTAGATGAAAAGAAGCCGAAACTACAAGCATTGGCCAAACGACTTACAAGATACAAAAAAAGTGAAAATAGAAGGAAACAAAACCAAACATTCAACACAAACCAAAAGAAATTTTACCAGACAATAGATAACACACACATTAAAATAGACAATCCACCAAACATAACAGACATGGAACACTTCTGGAGCAACATATGGTCAAACCTGGTACCACATAACAGGCATGCACAGTGGATACAAGCAGAAACAGACACATACAAGATGATACCACAAAAGCCTGAAGTGATAATTTTTCAACATGAAGTCATACAAGCAATTAATTCTACTCACAATTGGAAAGCCCCTGGAAAAGATAAAATAGCAAATTTCTGGCTAAAGAAGTTCACCTCAACACATTCACATCTAACTAAATTATTTAACAGTTACATTGCAGACCCATACACATTCCCTGATACACTTACACATGGAATAACCTATCTGAAACCTAAAGATCAAGCAGAAACAGCAAACCCAGCTAAATATCGCCCCATAACATGCCTACCAACAATATACAAAATATTAACTTCAGTTATTACACTGAAATTAATGACACATACAACACGGAACAAAATTATAAATGAAGAACAAAAAGTCTGTTGCAAAGGAGCAAGAGGATGCAAAGAGCAACTGATAATAGATGCCGAAGTGACATATCAACCTAAAACTAAACAAAGGTAGCTACACTATGCATACATTGATTACCAAAAAGCATTTGATATTGTACCCCACTCATGGTTACTACAAATATTGGAAATATACAAAGTAGATCCTAAATTGATACAGTTCCTAAACATAGTAATGAAAAATTGGAAAACCACACTTAATATCCAAACAAATTCAAATAATATCACATCACAGCCAATACAGATTAAGCATGGAATATAACAAGGACACTCATTAAGTCCTTTCTGGTTCTGCCTTGCTCTGAACCCACTATCCAACATGCTAAACAATACAAATTATGAATACAGTATTACTGGAACATACCAACACAAAATCACACATTTGCTATATATGGATGATCTAAAACTACTGGCAGCAACAAATCAACAACTCAACCAATTATTAAAGATAACAGAAGTATTCAGCAATGATATAAATATGGCTTTTGGAACAGACAAATGTAAGATAAATAGCATAGTTAAGGGAAAACACACTAAACAACAAGATTACATATTGGATAACAACAGCGACTGCATAGAAGCGATGGAAAAAACAGATGCCTATAAATATCTAGGATACAGACAAAAAATAGGAATAGATAATACAAATATTAAAGAAGAACTAAAAGAAAAATATAGACAAAGACTAACAAAAATACTGAAAACAGAATTGACAGCAAGAAACAAGACAAAAGCTATAAATACTTATGCTATACCAATATTGACCTACTCATTTGGAATAGTGAAATGGAGTAACACAGACCTAGAAGCACTCAATACACTTACACGATCACAATGCCACAAATATAGAATACATCACATACATTCAGCAACAGAAAGATTCACATTAAGCAGAAAGGAAGGAGGAAGGGGATTTATCGACATAAAAAACCTACATTATGGACAGGTAGACAATTTAAGAATATTCTTTCTAGAACGAGGAGAAACCAGCAAAATACACAAAGCAATCACTCATATAAATACATCGGCTACACCACTGCAATTTCATAACCACTCCTACAACCCTTTAGATCACATAACATCAACAGATTTATTTTATTGGAAAAAGAAAACACTACATGGTAAGCACCCGTATCATCTAACACAGCCACAGATCGATCAAGACGCGTCCAACACATGGCTAACAAAAGGCAATATATACAGTGAGATGGAAGGATTCATGATTGCAATACAGGATCAAACAATAAACACCAGATATTAGAGGAAGCATATTATTAAAGATCCCAACACCACAACAGATAAATGCAGACTTTGCAAACAACAAATAGAAACAGTAGATCACATAACAAGCGGATGTACAATACTAGCAAATACAGAATACCCCAGAAGACATGACAATGTAGCAAAAATAATACATCAACAACTTGCCCTACAATACAAACTAATAAAACAACATGTTCCCACATACAAGTATGCACCACAAAATGTACTGGAGAATAATGAATACAAATTATACTGGAACAGAACCATAATAACACATGAAACAACACCACATAGCAAACCTGAAATCATACTCACCAATAAAAAAAAGAAATCAATACAACTAATCGAAATATCCATACCCAATACAACAAATATACAGAATAAAACAGCAGAGAAAATTGAAAAATACATCCAACTGGCTGAGGAAGTCAAGGACATATGGCATCAGGATAAAGTTGACATTATACCAATTATACTATCAACTACAGGAGTCATACCACACAATATCCACCAGTACATCAACGCAATGCAGCTACATCCAAACTTACATATACAACTACAGAAATCTGTAATTATTGATACATGTTCAGTTACCCAAAAGTTCCTAAATGCAATGTAACATATACCACACAGTTAAAAGGAAGTGACGCTTGATCCAGGTCCATGTCACTTTCCATTTTTAACCAGACATAACATCCGAGAAAGGAAAATAATAATAATAATAATGAAACCGGTGGAGGCCCGGGAAAAGAATAGGCCTCCGGTATGTTCTGCCAGTCGTAAAAGGCGACGAAAAGAACAAACCACTAATAGGGCTAACCCCCCTTTTAGTGTGATTAGTTGGTTCAGGACAGAACTAATGAAGCCTCGGCCAAGCGCTGTCATGGTGGGGACGACGCTTGAGCCCTATGCCCGTCCACAATGGTAATGACACTGCTAGCCACACGGAAAATGATTTAAATCCAAATAGAGTTGTTTTGCAGGATATGCTTCCTGCAACCACTCTAGAAGGAAAACAAAGACAGAGGATGAGATGGTCAGATGAAGTTAACTGACACCTCATGTTCTGTTATTACCAAGCAACAACCCTAGGAACCAACACAACTGGATACACACAACATTTATTACCAGGTACCAAGAATTAAAATTTTTAACACAGCAATGGCTAGCTAATCAGATCTGTGTAATAATCAAAAATAACAGGATACCCCAGTCAGAATTAGAAAACATCAAACAAGTGCAACAAATACTAGAACAAAATAATGTGCAATCAGAAGAAGAAGAAAATACAGTAATGGACTCAAACATCCAAGAGCAAACAAACAAAGAACAACACGCATTAATTAAACAATCAGCAGAAAACGAAATCTTAAGACAGCCACCAGAACAAGCACAAATAGAACACAAAGTGACACACATGTTGGATATAGAAGAAAAATTTCAGCTGACATATATAGAATACAAAGACACAAATACAGACATTAGACCATTCTTGCATAGACCACCAAATAATCCACAAGTCGAAACAACAATAACAACTACCAACACAATGATACACAATAAAATAAATGAAAATACAACTACGGAAGAGTTTCAACCACTGATTTATATAGGAGCACTCACTACACTAAATATACACACTAGGCAGAGATCAGAACCAACCAACACACAGAAGAAACCCACAAAACCAGCATGGCAACACAGGCTACAGATCAGAATAGAAAAACTGAGAAAAGACATTGGACAGCTAACACAATTTATAAGAAATGAAATATCAGACAAAAAACGAAAAAGGTTAGGTAAAATCTCACAACAAGAAGCGATAGAGCAATTAGATGAAAAGAAGCCGAAACTACAAGCATTGGCCAAACGACTTACAAGATACAAAAAAAGTGAAAATAGAAGGAAACAAAACCAAACATTCAACACAAACCAAAAGAAATTTTACCAGACAATAGATAACACACACATTAAAATAGACAATCCACCAAACATAACAGACATGGAACACTTCTGGAGCAACATATGGTCAAACCTGGTACAACATAACAGGCATGCACAGTGGATACAAGCAGAAACAGACACATACAAGAAGTGATAATTTTTCAACATGAAGTCATACAAGCAATTAATTCTACTCACAATTGGAAAGCCCCTGGAAAAGATAAAATAGCAAATTTCTGGCTAAAGAAGTTCACCTCAACACATTCACATCTAACTAAATTATTTAACAGTTACATTGCAGACCCATACACATTCCCTGATACACTTACACATGGAATAACCTATCTGAAACCTAAAGATCAAGCAGAAACAGCAAACCCAGCTAAATATCGCCCCATAACATGCCTACCAACAATATACAAAATATTAACTTCAGTTATTACACTGAAATTAATGACACATACAACACGGAACAAAATTATAAATGAAGAACAAAAAGTCTGTTGCAAAGGAGCAAGAGGATGCAAAGAGCAACTGATAATAGATGCCGAAGTGACATATCAACCTAAAACCAAACAAAGGTAGCTACACTATGCATACATTGATTACCAAAAAGCATTTGATATTGTACACCACTCATGGTTACTACAAATATTGGAAATATACAAAGTAGATCCTAAATTGATACAGTACCTAAACATAGTAATGAAACATTCGAAAACCACACTTAATATCCAAACAAATTCAAATAATATCACATCGCAGCCAATACAGATTAAGCATGGAATATACCAAGGACACTCATTAAGTCCTTTCTGGTTCTGCCTTTCTCTTAACCCACTATCCAACATGCTAAATAATACATATTATGGATATAATATTACTGGAACATACCAACAGAAACCACACATTTGCTATACATGGATGATCTAAAACTACTGGCAGCAACAAATCAACAACTCAACCACTTACTAAAGATAACAGAAGTATTCAGCAATGATATAAATACGGCTTTTGGAACAGACAAATGTAAGAAAAATAGCATAGTCAAGGGAAAACACAATAAACAAGAAGATTACATATTGGATAACCACAGCAACTGCATAGAAGCGATAGAAAAAACAGATGCTTATAAATACCTAGGATACAGACAAAAAATAGGAATAAATAATACAAATATTAAAGAAGAACTAAAAGAAAAATATAGACAAAGACTAACAAAAATACTGAAAACAGAATTGACAGCAAGAAACAAGACAAAAGCTATAAATACGTATGCTATACCAATATTGACCTATTCATTTGGACTAGTGAAATGGAGTAACACAGAACCAGAAGCACTCAATACACTTACACGATCACAATGCCACAAATATAGAATACATCACATACATTCAGCAACAGAAAGATTCACATTAAGCAGAAAGGAAGGAGGAAGGGGATTTATCGACATAAAAAACCTACATTATGGACAGGTAGACAATTTAAGAATATTCTTTCTAGAACGAGCAGTAACTAGCAAAATACACAAAGCAATCACTCATATAAATACATCGGCTACACCATTGCAATTTCATAACCACTTCTACAGCCCTTTAGATCACATAACATCAACAGATACAAAGAAAGTAAATTGGAAAAAGAAAACACTACATGGCAAGCACCCGTATCATCTAACACAGCCACACATCGACCGAGACGCATCCAATACATGCGTAAGAAAATGAAATATGTACGGTGAGATGGAAGGATTCATGATTGCAATACAGGATCAAACAATAAACACCAGATATTACAGCAAGCATATTATTAAAGATCCCAATACCACAACAGATAAATGCAGACTTTGGAAACAACAAATAGAAACAGTAGATCACATAACAAGCGGATGTACAATACTAGCAAATGCAGAATACACCAGAAGACATGACAATGTAGCAAAAATATTACATCAACAACTTGCCATACAACAGAAACTAATAAAACAACACGTTCCCACATACAAGTATGCACCACAAAATGTACTGGAGAATAATGAATACAAATTATACTGGAACAGAACCATAATAACACATAAAACAACCCCACATAACAAAGCTGACATCATACTCACCAATAAAAAGAAGAAATTAACACAACTAATCGAAATATCCATACCCAATATACAAGTATACCCAATACCCCATACAAATATACAGAAGAAAACAGGAGAAAAAATTGAAAATACATCCAGCTGGCTGAAGAAGTCAAGGACATTTGGCATTAGGATAAAATTGACATTATACCAATTATACTATCAACTACAGGAGTCTTACCACACCATACATCAACGCAATACAGCTACATCCAAACGTAGATATACAACTACAGAAATCTGTAATTATTGATACGTCTTCAATTACCCGAAAGTTCCTAAATGCAATGTAACAGATACCGTACAGTTAAAAGGAAGTCACGCTTGATCAAGGTCCGCGTCACTCTCCATTTTTAACCAGACATAACGTCTGAGAAAGGAAAGAAATAATAATGGTAGTGATAATAATGACAAGTTAACATAGCTCTCGCTTCGAGAGAAACTCTCACCCAGTCTCTAAGCAACACACTGTACACATTGTCCTGTGTGCCAAATGCCTGACAAATCGTTACACTCTATGCCCATCGCCTGCGCCTTTCACTCTACACTAAGTAACATATGAACAGCATATGAATCAATATTCCATAGCTAGTCACAAAAGCACACCATTAGTGCTCCTCTTGTAATATAGCAGCCGCTGTCCATTTTTACCATGGAGTTGTCATTCTCTCACCCAGGAGAGTCATTAATATGCCATTTGTCCTCCGAAACTCTTGTGTTGTAGTACACCATTTGGCTGAAGGGAGCACCCATATATTGAAACAGAACAAACTATATAAACAAGCTGTGGTAATATCACAAGGCTGCACATATTGCAACGTAAATTAAATAACCCGCTTTAAGTCGTGGGCTCTGAGCCATACATTCCCAGTCATAGAAGTGTCCTTAATTAAAACAGAGACTGAAATCAGCGCCCGAAAAATTTCAAAAGGTCCCGTAATGCATGGCAGGAGCTTTCTCATCAGATGCATCTTCCTCGCGTATACCCAGTCCCCCACTCTAAACGGTTTAGGGCGCCTTCTGCGATCGTAATCCATAGCCTTGCTCATGGGCCGCAAAAATATTTTTTCAGGTCCTACACCACCTTTTCCTTCTCTCCTTAGGGGATAACTTACTGTGCGATAAATCCTCAATCGACCACAACATAGACAATGGGGAGCTAGTTCTGAATGAAATCATTGATGCCGGCAGCAGTCCTTACGAGTTTCGTGCCTGGCTGCGTTAAAGCGAATATTAACATTTGTCCCAACGTGTTTGGTCAGAATGATGATAAGCAATCAAGATCACCCTTAAATTTTGGTTCGCTCTTTCCACAGACGATGGGTTAATGTTTTACGCCATGCTATAGAACACTTGATTGCCAATCCAAGAACAGGCTCCTTGAAGACCCTTGAGGTAAATGCTGCGGCAGAATCTAACACTCTGCAACGACCGAAAATTCTCATCAGCCAGTTTCCACGTGTTTCCTGTCCTTGATCTGGGAAATGGACCCACTAAATCGATGTATAATATCTCCAGTGGAGTTTCTAACGTTTTAGGAGCTAGCAATGCTTGCCTTTTTTTTGCATGCTCCCACCATTGCCATATATCTCCGTCCATACCCATTCATATGAATCCCTCGTGCATCATGGTACATGTTTTATAAATTCCGAGATGTCCGTTTCGTAAAGCTAGTAAACTATTCTTCGTTCAATAACGTATGCAATTCTAGTTACGCTCACAGTGTAATAATAACAGACGAGATGAACACAGCTCTCATTTCAGGAATAGAAACAAACCCAGCATGCAAGCAAACACAGCGATTTCAAGATCACAGTTTGCACACAGTCCTTGTGTGTGGAACATGGCTCATCATTTTTTACATTCAGTGCACACCGCTTGTACTGTGCACTAAAACTGCTTTAATTAACTTATCCTTCCAATATCCCACAGTCAGTCATCAAAGCGCATTGTTAATTCTCCTCGTGTAGTATGGAAGCCCCTGTTTGAGTATACTAAGGAATGTCTGTCCTCTCACCTGGAAAAGACACCAACTGCCCTTCTGTCTACATTCAGCAAAGCACCTCACGTCAACCGTTAGTGATGCCCCAGTCCCAGCTCTCGGCACACCAGCTTGTAGCAGGCTCTGTGCTCCTTCGCAGTCCAATTAGCTGATACCATTGACTCCTCAGTATTTGCACCTCGACCCCAGCAGCTCTCACATCAGTACCTACGCAGACAGTCTACCTTCTGACGGCACACTGCCGCGAAAACTCTCTGGCCAAAGGCAAAACAAATGTGCTACTTGATACAGCACACCACTATGCCTAGCTGTCCTGACAGCAACGACAACCCCATCGCTGTATTTTCGGTTTACCTGTGGGTTCTACATAAATCAGCGTTTGGTGTTGAAGGTTTTGATGATTACCCATTACAGTACTTTTAAACTGTTCTGAAGATCATTTTACCAGAAATAAATTAATTTTGGTAACAGTTCTATTATTAGCCTGTCAGGGGCCTCAGTTGTCCACGCATCCTTGTACCGAAAAATGCAGACTACATCCCTGAAGAAAATTGAATAATCTGTCGGTGGGGACCTAGTTAGACCTGGAAAACAGAGTCTCCCACTAAAAGCTTCCTGGAATTTCCAACACAATACGGCACATTATTTATTTATAAAACGAAAAGTTTCAGCCCTGGGAGACCTCAGTAATGTAACAGCCAAGACTCTAGCAACCGGGACTGCAGCCAAGCAGCCAAAACCAGGCCGCAGTTACCAGCCAAAGCCTTACCAGCTCACCATTATCAGCAGACATGGCTTCCACAACAAGCGCTTCCACGTGAGGCACATCACGCGGACTCCTGTCCCGTGAGCCACGCCACATCACGGCATCACTCCGCTCCAGATGTCTCGAAGTGGCCTCAATACCGGGGGTCTTCTGCAACTATCAGTATGTGGAACATGATTTAAACCTCGATGACCCGTCTGTCGGCAATCGTCACAGCTGGGTCGTCTGTGTTGATGGCAGAGTAGCTGGTCAGATTGTCCACAGAGACATTGCCCTGCAGGCACCATCCGCCAGAATGCTGTGGCAGCCGGGTCGCCGCTATTGTGCTAGGAAGACACCTGCATCGACACGCCCGTACCTCAGTGCTGGGGTTCGAGGGTCACCCCCCCCCCCCCCCCCGACGTCTGCTGCACCATTGAACCATGTCTGTCTGTGTTCATCAATAAAGTTTTCTATCAACTGACTGGCTGCCTCCTTCGCCCACTCCAGCGGCAGCCTCTAGCAGAGAACCATTCATCCACTCCTACCCTGCAGTAAAACCCATTAAAACAATCTATTGTTACATCTGACGATTTTGTCCCATTAAAAAGAAGTTTACACTTTGTATCTGCTGGATATTTATTAAGTTGGTCAATACTCGGTAAGCTGGTGTTTTGTTGCCTAAGTAACAGGGTGAAATCGTACTACTTGCCTTCGCGAAGCCAAGTAACATAGCATTGTTATTTGCGTCCATCCTGACCTTATGGACGAACACAGCAATCTGATTTTCACTAGATCTCTGTCTATGGAAAACAAGTGGACTCCTATAGAGATATTCATTACAAAAAGAGCTCATAACAGGCTAGCATGAAATGAGTTTCATAATTCTACAGCAGACTGTGCATCTGTGAGACGGCCCCTCTAGGTTCAAAAAAATGGTTCAAATGAACACTATGGGACTTCACATCTGAAGTCATCAGTCCCCTAGAACTCAGAACTACTTAAACCTAACCTACGGACATCACACACATCCACACCCGAGGCAGGATTCGAACCTACGACCGTAGCAGTCGCTCGGTTCTGGACTGAAGCGCCTAGAACCGCTCGGCCACCGCAGCCGGCTGACCCTCTAGGAAATGGGTAGGAAATGGGGATGACGTGTGCCTTTTTTCAGTTGCTTGGAAAGCTTGGTGTGGACTTCGAGATGTTATTTTTTTTATTCAAACATAGGGTCATAATACAGAAGAAATTCACCAACAAGTGTGTGCCATACAAGGTCCCAAACAACCAATGAGTGGATAGTTTGAAACTAGTTCTGGAGATTTCACGAAACCTAGATGGACAGGCATGGTTCTAATGTTCGCTACTGATTGGGATACACTCCTGGAAATGGAAAAAAGAACACATTGACACCGGTGTGTCAGACCCACCATACTTGCTCCGGACACTACGAGAGGGCTGTACAAGCAATGATCACACGCACGGCACAGCGGACACACCAGGAACCGCCGTGTTGGCCGTCGAATGGCACTAGCTGCGCATCATTTGTGCACCGCCGCCGTCAGTGTCAGCCAGTTTGCCGTGGCATACGGAGCTCCATCGCAGTCTTTAACACTGGTAGCATGCCGCGACAGTGTGGACGTGAACCGTATGTGCAGTTGACGGACTTTGAGCGAGGTCGTATAGTGGGCATGCCGGAGGCCGGGTGGACGTACCGCCGAATTACTCAACACGTGGGGCGTGAGGCCTCCACAGTACATCGATGTTGTCGCCAGTGGTCGGCGGAAGGTGCACGTGCCCGTCGACCTGGGACCGGACCGCAGCGACGCACGGATGCCCGCCAAGACCGTAGGATCCTACGCAGTGCCGTAGGGGACCGCACCGCCACTTCCCAGCAAATTAGGGACACTGTTGCTCCTGGGGTATCGGCGAGGACCATTCGCAACCGTCTCCGTGAAGCTGGGCTACGGTCCCGCACACCGTTAGGCCGTCTTCCGCTCACGCCCCAACATCGTGCAGCCCGCTTCCAGTGGTGTCGCGACAGGCGTGAATGGAGGGACGAATGGAGACGTGTCGTCTTCAGCGATGAGAGTCGCTTCTGCCTTGGTGCCAATGATGGGCGTATGCGTGTTTGGCGCCGTGCAGGTGAGCGCCACAATCAGGACTGCATACGACCGAGGCACACAGGGCCAACACCCGGCATCATGGTGTGGGGAGCGATCTCCTACACTGGCCGTACACCACTGGTGATCGTCGAGGGGACACTGAATAGTGCACGGTACATCCAAACCGTCATCGAACCCATCGTTCTACCATTCCTAGACCGGCAAGGGAACTTGCTGTTCCAACAGGACAATGCACATCCGCATGTATCCCGTGCCACCCAACGTGCTCTAGAAGGTGTAAGTCAACTACCCTGGCCAGCAAGATCTCCGGATCTGTCCTCCATTGAGCATGTTTGGGACTGGATGAAGCGTCGTCTCACGCGGTCTGCACGTCCAGCACGAACGCTGGTCCAACTGAGGCGCCAGGTGGAAATGGCATGGCAAGCCGTTCCACAGGACTACATCCAGCATCTCTACGATCGTCTCCATGGGAGAATAGCAGCCTGCATTGCTGCGAAAGGTGGATATACACTGTACTAGTGCCGACATTGTGCATGCTCTGTTTTCCTGTGTCTATGTGCCTGTGGTTCTGTCAGTGTGATCATGTGATGTATCTGACCCCAGGAATGTGTCAATAAAGTTTCCCCTTCCTGGGACAATGAATTCACGGTGTTCTTATTTCAATTTCCAGGAGTGTATTTGAATCATGGCATATAATGTACCAAGCACTAGATGTCACAAAAACAGACTTTTCTACCAGGTCACAACCATTCTTCAGCCATCAGATTTTGATACAGTTACAGTACTGTCTCAGATTAATAATTACAGCATATGGAAGGTCAAATGAAAAATTATTGACGACTGGGAAGCACATTCTCTGTAGACAGTAGGCGTTTTCTGTTATCGACACACTGTAATCATAAACGCTGTACAAAGAGCTGTCAAACCCCAGCAACTAGCTGTGCCACATCTGTCATCATTTTCATTCTCTTCAGCCTCCTCCTGACTTCCTCCAATTTGTTCACAACAGATGAAAATGATTCATCCCAAAGTACATTTTCTGCAACTACTCCACCTTAACCTGAACTCTAAACTCTTTGGCTGTCGAAAGGCGACGCTCGACTTCATGAAAGAAGCCAAGAGTAGGTTGTCTAGGAGAATTTTGGAGCAAAGAATGCCACCACCCACTTCCTCTATTACATTATTAATTATGTCATTAGATTCCCAATACCCTATGACGTCATACATTGTTGTGAGATTTCTCCCAATAGGCCAAATTTCCCTCTGTATAAAATAGCAGGAAACACAAAATAGACCAGTAGTGATAGTGGTCTTTCCCCCCATTCCCCACTCGTATGATACCACTGTGGAAGTAGGGGTGTTGTAGCAAGTATAAATTGGCAGGAAATACAATATGGTCCATTTCCATGTGAACAAAAATAGGTACTTGTGGTAAGCGTACAATCCAAGACGAGCACTGTGTTTTCCCATGACGACATTCACCTGAGAGAAAAGATGTTTGTCTCCCCAGCAGCCCACCTGCTACTGCCAACACCTGATCATGCACCATGACTCGTAATTCTGTAGCCTCTGCTTCTGTTCATGCACCCAAGGCATCTGCCCAGGCTGGCTGATCACATGTAACTCAGCGCCAGTATCACTCATAGCTCATCGCATAACGATACATGGTCCCACATTAGCAACAATTCGCCGCTCGGAATTAGCCGAGCGGTGTCAGGCGCTGCAGTCATGGACTGTGCGGCTGGTCCCGGCGGAGGTTCGAGTCCTCCCTCGGGCATACACATGCGTGTGTTTGTCCTTAGGATAATTCAGGTTAAGCAGTGTGTAAGCTTAGGGACTGATGACCTTAGCAGTTAAGTCCCATAAGATTTCACACACACAAGCAACAACTCCAAGTCCCTATCCATGCCCTTTGTCTTGTAAGTTACGACTCTAAACAGATCAGCGCCTCATTACCAGCTGAGAATGCATCATATCCACACGCAGTACCTTGTGTGGTGTGGAACAGGATGGCACTTGTGAGGAGGGAGTCTCCTCTCTCACTTCAACAGACATCGTGCATGGTTCACCTGTACATCCGCTAACTTTTGAGCTACCATATTCCAGACACATTTCGTCTTGTCGTGCCCTTTACCCCTTGGAACGCTATTCAGTTTTGCAGCCAAAGTGCATGGGATAACCTTTAGAGTGCTCCAGTGTCACAGGAAATCGCAGTCCAGATCATACCACCAGGTGTAGGTTTTGCGTCTAGTATGCAGAGAGGTTGGTTGTGGGGCCTCAACTGGCCACCTCCTAATCAATACACGGCCATCATTGGCGCCAAGGAAGAAACAGCTTTCAACAGAAAACACAGCAGACCTCCACCTTGCCCTCCAATGAACTCTCGCTTGACACTACTGAAGCCGTAAACGCCAGTGGTTCAAGACAGTGGAATGCACGATACGCCATCATGCGAACATGATAATCTTTCCTCTCATTGGTAGCACGTGGCCGTCTGGAGTCCGATCTTCTTGCGACCGCACCTTCTCGTGACCACCGCTGCCAACAATCGTGTGCAGTGGCTATATTCTTGTCAAGTTCTCGGCAATAACGCAGAATGAACGTAGAGGTTCTCGTAGCCCTATTTCCCGCCTTCGTTCAAAATCAGTGAGATATTGACAATGACATCTTTGACGTCTTAAGGGCATTCTTAACTATCAACAACTTACCATGTCCCATCTCAAAGGTGACTAGCTCCACTGTCATGAGATAGGCACGAAATTTTAGTAGACATCATCTTTCACATGTTGAAACACACCTACCAACTTTCGTTTATGTCTGACAACTCCTTCATGGTGGTGCGGTTTCTTTCTGTCAGTGCACATATTGATAATAGTCCATTTCGCGGGTCTTCTATGTTCTGCTGCGTGATAGCATTGCAATTACACGAGAAACACTGTTAAATTTCATAAATGTATCATGAAATTCATTGTATGTATACACTACACTACATATGAGCATTTCGTTTGGGGTGGTTGCACTCACACTTACGGGTGGTGTCTTTCCTCAATCTTGATGTTCGCATCCTCTTGCCCAGCACGATTTCACAAGAACTACGTCCTCATTCTTCCAGAGAATTATGTTTTCTTGTATTCTGTTATTCGTCCTTGATGTGGACTCCAATCACTGGAACAATACTCCAGTAGTGGTAGCAGTAACGTTCTGAATGTGAAGTAGGTAAAATTTTCGAAACTACTGCTGCATTCTGCAGTCAGGTCAACATTTGCTTTTGGGTATTTCAAACTATATCTTATGACTTTTTTCTGCCTTATATAGGATTTACGCGCTCGAGATTCTATTTTATTGATAAGTCAACAACCGCTCTTAGTATTAATAAAGGACAGCATTCCAAACGTGAAAGGAGATCAGGCATTAACGGAAGTGGAATGTTGGTGCACTATGAACAGCGTATGCATTGGCTTGGTGGTGCGTTTCGCTGAAAATAGCTCTCACTACTGTTACTTCACATTCCTTCCAGCACAGTAGGCTGCTATCCAGTTCTAAAATTGAAGCACGGGTAAACCTAAAGCCGTCACCCATAGAAATATGTGAGTTATACTGGGAAGAGTGCCTCAGATTGTGTCGCTTTCTAAAATTTGCCCATAGCTATGCTTTCCACCCAGTATGGAGGTATCTGCTGTGGTGATTCTGTCGATCCTAACGTCAGCCTACACGTCCAGCACAAAGTTGCGCTGTCACAGGACGGTTGACTATTTAGACGGTGGCTGCCACCGACGCAGGGATAGGCGACACATCGCAACTCTGTGTGGTGTGCTTGGTGGTGTGGTACTCCGTATAATGATCACGCATATGTCTTAGCGATCTGTAGAGTTGCTTAATTGAAATAACTCCGTCTGCCGTGTCATCCTCAGAGGAGGATGCGGAGGGGCGTGGGGTCAGCACACCGCTCTCCCGGTCGTTATGATGGTTTTCTTTGACCGAAGCCGCTACTATTCGGTCGAGTAGCTCCTCAATTGGCATCACGAGGCTGTATCCACTGCGGCAAGGCCGTTGCCGTTAATTGAAATAAGCCATCCAAATAAATAAGACGATACCCCAATACTGAAATAAAATACACTAGTCTACATCCATGTCTTAATACACACAACTGTGGTAATCTCGTAGCGAAATGTTTACAGATAATAACGATGTGACATGGACGTCTTACCAAACTTATAAAATGAACTACTATAGGTCCTCATGACTAACAAAGATGGTAAGAGCTGTGATTTATAGCTCTATGGTGGTACTAGTAATTTACCAAACCAACAAACTGTATGTGAACCCTTTAGTATGCACCTAGAAGCTGGGTAGGAGTTTAAAAACTTAACAGTCATTCGTTTGGTAAAACGGTAATGACTTTTGTAATATATGCAAGTCAGAGACGTAAAAATAACTCCCACAAATCTTACATACTTTACAGAACTATTGGTGCGTTGTGTGCAAATTGGTAAAGATCTTCTACAAGAATATTCCGACAACCGCCTGGGGAACATCCCGATCTCTTCGACGTTACCGTCCATACTGTTGGAATACCGCACTGCGCCAGCAAGCTACGCGAATTTCGAAAACAATTAATGCCGTTTATCTCCATAAACCTGCCACTGGTTTGTGTCATGCAGCCTGAGCGCCGCGTTCGATGTAAAAGGTGTACCAATACCTTGATAAAGACGAAAACGGTGTTAAACTACTATTTATAATTATAATATTTGTCTCTACAGAAACGAACATTACCAGAGTTCACAGAAAAAGGAAGTGACAGGTACATGAGCAAAATACGGAAACTCACGCCAGATTTATAACTGAATTGAAGAATTGTTTAAAGTGGAATGTAATCCTTAGAAGCCAAGAAGTATTGCTAGCAAAATGTTAGTTTTGGGTACATGATGTTCAAAGTTGAGACAGTCCATAAAATTCCATAAACAACTTATAGGAAAAATAATTACTTGCACTTTTTTCAATTTTAATTGCCTACGATATAAGGAGCAATCAATGCTGAATATTTTTCAGTTAGTAACTCTTTATTAATATAAGTAATTGATCACAGTGTCATTAATATGAACACTTTAATAGTAAGCAATAACTTGACACTTCAGTTAAACATGAATATGAATCGACTGAGCGTGTTCCTCGAATCCTGTTGTGTTCATTTTCGAAGTAACGATCAACTACTTGATAATTTTGTTTAAGTGGTTTCGTTGTACTCACAGCTTCATGGCGTGGAAGTTTCTGGTAAAATTCATCATGCTGTGGTCTCTCAAAGGGAAGTAACGTCTGTAGGTCTCCGTACTTTAGACATTTTAACCCTTAACCCGAAACATCTCTTACACTAGAAACATGCGCTCTCGGAGACCTAGTACTATTTTTAATCATATAATTCCAGAGTAGCTCATATTATAAGCAGATGAAATTCTAATCAGTGCTTCTACAGGATTCGTTTATTAAGTTGTTTAAAATGATTACAAAAAATAGTGGGTACGTGTAGTCATGTAGTACGTTTCTTGAAATTTCTGTTAGTGTTGTTGCAACAGTCACGATATTTATGAGTATAAATTAAAAACATTGCAGAAAATGTAAATGAAGCTAATAATTAAATTAAATGAACATATGAATTCGCAGGGTTTTTGTACACTCGACACACATCTTCCTACCACATTTCATGCAAATTAGCTAACCACATTTGGTGCACTTGTATCACTGATTATATGCCCTTTTCCTTTTCCTTTTCGCAGGACACTTCAAATACGTCTTCGTCTTTTGCAGTCTATCAGTTGGTATACCTGAACATGTCATCAAATAATTCTCCTATATACGAGATTTGGTAGGCGTTTGCGCCAAATTTCCATTTTTGCATTTAGTCGGAGCATTCATCCTTTCAGATTGTTCTGTTGAGTTTTTTTTCATAAAGAGTTTGAACTTACCCGCTTGAGATTATATTTGGGATAGACCGTGTTCACGGTGAATAATTATCTGTGGTACAGATCTCAACTGGCTCTGCTTCGATGAAGCATTTCTTCACTAGTATGACACACTATTTAGTGGTGACCCCAGCTACCACAAAATAAGAATCAGCATCAGAATCTTCAAAAAAGTTATCATCGTCTATTATCCCCTTCACCTATATTACCTATTTGCTATTGCACGCATCAACTGCAGACGTCTTATTCCTCTTAGAAAATCGGTCCATGCTATAGATGAAAACTAACGAATTCACGCATATAATAAAACGCTACGAATTTTAAAAAAATCTAAAAAATCAATTGAAAGGAAAACGTGCAGTAATTGGAAACACGTGGACTATTCCACTTAATTTTTACTTGTAATGCGAAACACGCGATCATACAGCCAATCAATTTTGCTCTCTGTACCAAATAATATACTTTATCGCTAGACTGATAAACTCAAGCTGATTGTTGAATTTCGCTGTACACACGGAAAACATTAAAGAGAAGATACTGAAAAAGAGAGAGGTTTTTTTTTTTCAGTGCTACCACACTCAATGTTTAGAATTAATTATGAGTGAGAGACAGTCGTTCGGGTTAATGGTTAACCTCAGTTTTTCATGATGTATTTCTGTAGTAGGGAAGACACTGATATTTCTGCCGCAACGATGTGCTTTCTTGTTATTAACATTTTGAAAATCTTTCACTTCTTCACTGAGAGATTCTTTGTAAAACAAGATTAAGAGTGACTTCTATCGAAATGCAACCACAGAGTTTTGCTCAAGCCTTTCACTGAGTCTTTGAGATAATAATTGAATCACTTGGTGTGGTGAAATCACTGTGAATAATCTGGACTATCTTAGACGTCCTGCTGGTATTGTAAATGAGCAATTCTCACTCATCAGGTGCAAAAATGGAAGGATTTTTCCTCGAAACCTACTCAGTTCTAAAATGTGGATCACATTCGATATAGGACTGACTACAAATCATGAATTTGTGATCTGTATTTACTTATACGTAATTTGAACCCAGCATTGTCACTAAAAGCTGTGATGTGTTTAAATGATGCTGGCAATCTACTTGAGACAAGTGACAATTCTTGGCATCCACGAGCAGCTTGACTCTAGTGCCAAATGTACATTTTTGCAACTCCAGAGGATAAATCGTGTATACAAAAATTATAGGTCCACAGCTGTTTTGCATAACACACTGTGCTGCATACAAGCACAGGTGTATGGAATGTCTTCTGTAAGTCAAAACCTATTGCTATTTGCGAACTGTCATATTTTGAATACTCTTTTGCCCTGCGTTTTGCTTCTCTAGCTGCTTGTTGCTTAAGCAAATATAATTCCGTTTCGAGATTCAGTGCCTTAACAGTCTTTGGGTCTCCATGAATAAATCAAATTCTACAACCTGCCATATATCACACGAGTATCAGTACAAGGTGCATGGGAACCCAGACTGAAGGCCCCACTGAACACCAATCTTTTGTAACTCTTTAACGGGTCATGAATTATTTTCTGCACTAAACTCTCTATAGAGTTGATGCATTTTTGCTATATTTAGGGTAGGATCCAAATACTTAGTACTAGTCAATTTCCTTCTGTTATAAGGATATCTTATAAAAATGAGGCTATATAGTCATTACCAATCGGAACATGATCAACAGGAACCTTTTTTCCTTTTTTATGTCCTTTTCAGTCTTTTGGGGGAACTTCAGTGGAACATTTCTTAGACGAGACATTTGTAACACGTTTGTTACTTACACCCAACGTCAGCAAGAAAAAGTGTTTGAATCCTTTCAGATTTTTAAGTGCTACTTAATTTTTTTTTTGTATTCATGGCACCTCTTTCTGCCAGATTGGCTCTTGTACTGAAACTGAATGATGTTTGGAGACTATAGCTTTCTAGATTGCAGTATTCATCAATAATTTGTTGTCTTTCATCTTAATATTTTCATTACATTTAAATTAGCTGTCTGAACATACGACCTTATCCTCTTGTGTTTATGTACTTTCCCCTACAGATCTTTAATTGTTTTCCTTCATTTCTAGGGCTACAACATTTATTTCTTTTCCCATTCTCGTGTTTTCTTAATCTCTTCCTTCCCTCTTGATGTGGCTATTCATTTCCAATAGATTCAGCAGATTCTACATCAGGGTCAAATGTTTTATCTTCATCAGTGTCTGCAATAGAAGTGAACAGTATTACACATCCTTTATTCTTAAAAATTTTCTGATCCAGAGAGTACACTATATTCCAAATGGAACCACACAGTTATAAAATGGCGAGTGATAGATGTTAATATATGTACCTAACTTATTCAATAATGAATTTGGGTGCTTTAATTAATAATAAAATATTTAATAAAAATGATAAATTCTTTGCCATTTTCCACAGATGTGCAGCTGTTTTTTGTATTCTAAAAATGTCTGTAAAATTGTGTATGAAGTAAAGTAATAACAATAAATCACAATGAACCAGTATAATAATTTCACATCAAATAGCTTCTGTTAAAGACTCAGCTAGGAAGATAAAGAGACACTTGGTAGTCAAGGGATACAAGTGCACTGACACCATCTGACTTCCAAAGAAAATATGAAATTGTCTTAGCTGTTAGCCACCAGGTGTCAGCACCACATTGATTGTTACTTCTATTGGGCATGTAGATTTGTGTCAGTTTTAACTATGGAAATTTGAACTTAGCTCAAAAATTAAAAGTTTGTCACTTGTACCCCTTGGCTTCTATTGGTCTATTAGATAAGGTCGTGTGGAACGCGAAGTCAGGATTGCATTTTATTGGAAGGACACACAGAAGATGTAACAAATCCACCAAAGAGACCACCAACACTACCCTTGTCTGTCCTCTGCTAAAGTGCTGCTGTGCAGTATTGGCTCCTTACCAGACAGAATTGATGGAGGACATGAAAAAGTGCCACAAAGGGCAGATCAATTCGTATTATCACGCAGTAGGGGATACAGTGTCACATATATGATGCGCGAGTTCTGTGAAGCAGTTCACCAAGAACTCTAGCTCAGGCGTAGCAAGATACACTAACACTACTCAATGAACTAGGAGGGCATGACGTCGAAGACAGCAGAAAAAAAATAACGACAAACGAAACAATAACGAAATTATGTACACTTGTGTGTGCATGTTCAAAAATCTATTTTCTTTGCATGTGTTCAGAGTTTGCATTCACACTGAAATCGTTTCATTTGTCATGCACTGTGACTCTCCTACTTGTTGGATTGCCACACCAGTGTCAGTGGATTTGCTGTCCTTGGTGCCCACCATCACCTGCAACTGACCCGGCTGTTATAACACTAACTTTCCCTGAAACAAGTTAATGTTACTCTCTAAGAGGATTCCGAACTTTGACCGCGCGTGTATCTAATGGATAAAGTTATTGGGCTATAATTTTGAAGATGATAAAATTAACGGAAAAACTGAACTGACTTTAAGTTTAGGAGTTAATGAAAGTGGTAAAATTCATATGTGAATGGAAAAATGAACGGTCACCAGCCCAAATAGGCACATTAATTTGGAAGTATATGTTTAAGAAAATTGAATATTGGTTGTTGAAGTAACTTTCATTAATATTTCCCTTTGAATAACACACAGGATACCAACTGACACAGGGCACTCTGAAATGTGTTTAGCAGCAGTTGCTAATAATGCACACACCAGTAATCATGGAAAGTAAATTTACACCAAGCTCACATTAATAACAGCCAGACTTAAGATTATTACTTAAACCAATACTGAAATTTTACTGCATGAAATGCAAACTAAATTTGGTCATGAGGGGCTTCTATCTTAACTGACATGAAAGAACACAAATAAAGATAAATAATGCGATAAATACACTGTGTAAACTCTTCTACATGTATGAGTTTTTCTTAGCAGCAGTATAAGTTCAATTTTCTTTCTAATATATGGAGAATATGATGGGGGCCCATAAACTAGTATAGTGTCACTAGTCAAGCTCTGTGATTATTTCAGTAGAAAAGACTAATTCAGACTAAGCTAATCTTTACTTCACTTGGAGTAGTTCATAGTTTACTTTGCAAGACAATAAAATTCAACACTGAGCTTAATTAACCAGGAAAAAGGAACCATACATGATAGAAATCAAAACCACACTATTTTTAAAATGAGTTTAACTTATTTTCCTTTTTTTATCACCTGTTAAGCAGGTATTTTGGACAATAACATTTACACAATTAGCACTATATTCCTATAAAACTATATTTTGCAATAAACTAAGCGTACTTTTGGAAAATCCTATCTAACTTCACTTTCGTGGTTTTAACTTAAACTTTTACTACTCCTTTTAATTTAACAAAAAATCACTTTCAAACACTTTAGTGTTGTCTGGCCAGGCAACAGCACCATCGCCATCAAAAATTATAGCACCAGACGCATCATCACTAACAGTATCATCAGCCACACCACCACTAGCAATAGCAACAGCTACATCGTCACCACTCACAACGCCACCAGTAATAACACTGGGTACAATGCTTACAACAGTACCAGCAGGTTAACATACTCTGCCGCCAGTCATCCCACAACCCCGTACTTGTGACCAGATCACATTAACAAGCCGCAAACATTCGTGTAATCTTCTCGGGTGATCAGCCGAGTAAAGGCGTCGTCTTCTCGCAACGTTTCGAAGGGTTTCGTACCCATCATCTTCAAGCGAAGTTTCGCTTGAAGATGATGGGTACGAAACCCTTCGAAACGTTGCGAGAAGACGACGCCTTTACTCGGCTGATCACCCGAGAAGATTTCACGAATGGAATACGCCGAGAAAGTCTCAAATCACAAGCCGCAAACAGCTCCAGCGACATGTTCAAAGTTACTTACAATATAAATGACTTTGGAACGTGACATGAACTGAACTAAATGAAACATCTATAAACTGTGTGACGTATTGGAAAGCAATTCATAGACTTTCTGGAAACAATCTGTACTTGTGACCAGATCACATTAACAAGCCGCAAACAGCTCCAGCGACATGTTCAAAGTTACTTACAATATAAATGACTTTGGAACGTGACATGAACTGAACTAAATGAAACATCTATAAACTGTGTGACGTATTGGAAAGCAATTCATAGACTTTCTGGAAACAATCTGTACTTGTGACCAGATCACATTAACAAGACGTAAACAGCTCCAGCGACATGTTCAAAGTTACTTACAATATAAATGACTTTGGAACGTGACATGAACTGAACTAAATGAAACATCTATAAACTGTGTGACGTATTGGAAAGCAATTCATAGACTTTCTGGAAACAATCCCACTCCCATGTATCCCAACTTATATAACAACAGACTACTTCCTGACAACCACACCAAGGCCAACCACATCAAATCTTACCTGGAAGACGCATTCACAATCCCACAGATTCCACCTTTGATTACTCGATGGATTTCTATATGTATGAACGTAAAAAGATAGTTATGCCACTTCTTGAACCAAACATCTAGTATGTACACAGCATTCCACGAAGATAACAAAAGCCGCTCATAACGGCTGAATACATGACACGAAGACACATAAAAAGCGAAGCATTACACCTTATCACGTTACAATTATCTACTGTCATCTCCAGGAATGTCCCAGAGTCTATGACGAAATCGTTGCCACCTTTACAATTCCACCCTTTACACAGTTTATTACCCAGAGCGGTGTAAAACACCCAGAATCCTCCTCTTTCTGAAATTCAATAAACCACTCTCACAAACCTCACGCTATCAACCTATCAGCCTCATGCCAGTTTCAACGATCTTTGAAACTATGCTTTCCTAATTAATCCATTAGTACCTTGCAACCAACCTACACATCCCCAACAGCTACTGTGGCTTTTGTACCCACTATTCCGTTGATGACCAAACCCTTTATTTTACACTCATTATCTCCTATCAACTAAATAAACATAAATCCGCCATATTTGTCTCGCTTGATACCTGAAAAGTCCTTGATCGAGTATGGAATCTCTTCAGGCTACAAGCCTATGAATGTCTAGGGTGTCCCCCTTAAAGCATACTTCCTTCACCACCCTCCTTCATCTGTCACAATCAACCACACCTGCTCCCATATCCTCTGTGCTGTCCCTCGTCCTTCACATCTCTACACTTATTACCAAATCACAAGCCCCAACCTACCTCCTGCAATATTTTGACGACGTTGTCTATCTAACCATTCACCACACTCTTCGATTCTACCAAGTCTCCCTCCAACGCCACAAGAATCTCCTTGTCGAATGGTGTAAAACGTGGAAACTCCAAGTAAATCCACAGAAAAGCTACGCCACAACCTTTAGTCGGATCGTCGTGTCCATCGCCCAGACTTCCGTCTCTCCAGCTACAACCAACTCACCCCTCTTACTAACATAGTATTAACGATTATCACTCGACAGAAAACCAATATGGTTGCACACCTCCTTACCATCCAACACAGAACTTGCAACCGATTGAAACCACTAATGGGTCACACATAAGGCCTGCATTCTTTTACCATTATCCTCATCTATGAACCCCTCATTCGCTTCGTCGTCACCTATGTTAACGTTGCCTGGATCTCCTCCTCCCCTAAACTCTCAGTGTCTCTTGTATTCTGGAAAAACATGCAGCCCCTTTGCCTTCCATAACTCGCATCCTATGCCAACTCATCAACTTCCCACACCTTGTCCTCTAGCTACAGCGCTTTTGGATCCAATAGATTAATCGCAAAGCCAGACCCAGCACCCAGTATCCCACCTACTAATCACCAATCCACCCTGTTACACAATTCCTGCAGCACTTTTATGCCTTATTAATCTTCTGCTGCCAGAACAGCAACGAACTCTCACTTCCCAATAACAAATTCTGTCCCAAGATATAGCATTCGTTCCAACCCTAGTCGTCACGCTCCACATCAAACAAGCGTTCCATCTTTCTCGTTCCCCATTCATCCTTCTTGCTGACCCTTAGTTGCTGCTTGCCATCCCACAGGGCCCCATAGTAAACTCCTCATTACATCTGCACCATGACCACGTACATTTTCATACATCACTACTGCACAATAGCGTCATTCACACTATCACTATTGATTGTATTTAAGTGCAATATAAAGCCATCTATCAGGTTATAAAAATCGTTAATATTGTACACCAACGTGCTTTTTAAAAACCTTCATTTATTGTCATCTGTGTTTAAGTAATATCGCAAATATTGTCCTTCAGCGTGTATTTAAAAACTAGCTTATTGTCATCTGTTTTTATGTAATTTAAAACATCTTCTGCAAGTCGTGTGGTCGAATAGCGGTTTCATCCGTTGCACCTTCTTGTAGAATTGAAATAACGATAAAGAAAAATTAACGAGTGGGAATCATTGTCACGACGAGATAGACTACAAAACGAGGAAATCCACTGTGATAAACAGTTTAAGGCAGATATACTGCCTGACGCCTAGGAACGAGCCTCTCGGAAATGGCGAGGTTGGTTAGCTTTTCGCGAGTAACTGTCGTGAGCGTTTATGGAAACTGGTTGAACCATGAATAGGCGACAAGGTTTTGGACGTCCACGCCACTTCATGTGAAAAAGGAATGGAGGAGCATTTGGGTTTAACGTGCTGTCGACATTGAGCTCATTAGAGACAGAGCACAACCTCAAAATGTTTGAAGGATAGGGAAGGAAATCGATTGGGCCCTTTCAACGGAACCATCCCAGCATTCGCCTGTAGTGATTTAGGAAAATCAGGGAAAACCCAGATCTGGACCGTCGTCTTACCGAATGTGAGCCCTAGGGTGAAGGTCGATTGATAAACCATTAGGAGGTCAGTGTTAGAGTTACAGCTTGATAAATCCTTGGAAGACTTGTGACCAAGTAAAGCAAAAGGATAGATAACATTTCTTCAGGATTTCTAAAATCGTTGGGGGAAATGGACAACCAAATGATTTGTGAAGCTAGTGCGTAGATCCTATGAGACTGGAGATGTACCATGATACCTTTGGAAAAATATCATCCATAAAATCCTGAAAATGGCAATAATTATCGCACAGTTAGCTTAATAGGCAAATGCATCCAAGTTGCTAACAAGATCAATATATAGAAGCATGGAAAAGAAAGTTGGGATGTGTCAGATGAAAATCAGTTTGGACTTAAGAACGGTAAAAGCATCAGTTCTGAGGATGAGATTGATAATGGACGCAAAACAGAAAAATAAAGTGTTGCATATGTCCTTCCGACAACTGTTTCCTTTTCGATTTATTCCATTTTTACTGCAGATATTTTGACTTAGCTTCCCTGAACTTGCTATTTAGTATTTGATTCCCAAGCGACCTGTACTACTGTATTCCTGTCTTTTTCCGAACATTTTGACTTCCCTCTTTCATCAGTCAATAGAAGTACTTCTCCAGCCACCCATGGTTTCTTTGCGATTTCCTTCCTTGTATTTATATTTCTCTGTCCAATTTCTGCGATTTCCATTTTTAGAGATGGCCATTTCTCTTCAACAGAGTTGCCCTTTTTCAGTATTCACCATCGCAGTATCTATGGCCTTAGACAAATTCATCACCTCGTCATTCCTCACTACTTCATTATCCCACAATTTTCCACATTGATTCTTTCGAACGATTCTCTTAAACTTCAATCTGTCCATCATTTAATTATGATATGAGTCTATATGTGCCTCTGGGTACATTTTACAGCCAATATCAGATTCCGATGATGTAGTCCACTTGGGATCTTTACGTGTCTCCCGACCTTTCCCAAGTGGTGTTTTTTGAACAGTTTATTCGCTGATACTGTCTAAAACTTTTTGCAGATTTCAGTCTTCCTCTTCTCTGGACCCTTGCTACCCTGCACAAAACTCTGTCTTTTAAAGCTCCCACTATTACATCAATACAATCATCCATGAGCATTAGATTTTCATTTCCTTTTATGCACTAAATTACAAATTAATATTTTTTTCTCTATCTCTCCATCTTCTGCTTGCGAAGTCGGCATGTTTACCACAACTACTGATGTTGGTGTTGGTTTGCTGTCAGTTCTGATCAGAATAACCCTATCACTGATCTGTTCACAATGGGACACCCTGTGACCCGCTTTCCTATTCAAGACAAATCCTACTCTCATTACTCAATTTTCTGCTGCTGTTAATATTTCTCTGTATTCATCTTAGCAGAAATCCCTATCTTTTTTCTATTTCACTTCACTGACCGACCCCATATGTAGTCCTTCTGTACATATAGACCTACCATATCATACCTCATAAGTTAGTCTTTTTTATGTTGAGTGTCAACTGTAAGTCTCTGTACCAAAGTTGATCTTATGCAGGTCTTCCTGCATTTTGCCACCAATTTCTGCCATCGCCACGTTCCTAAATACTACAGTGTTATTCACAAATAGCCTCTTGAAGCCTCCAAAGCTATCCTTCAAGTCATTTATGAATATAGTGAACAGTAATGACTCTCTGACAAGTCACATAATGGCAGATGAGGTTAGATTTACAATACAGGAAAATCAAAGTAACAAATTATCAGGAACAAAAAGTGAAGAAGAAGAAATATCCAAAAGAATAATGAATAAACTTAGGACACAAACACAGACAACAGCAGTACTCTGGTAATAAGGAAACAAGAGGAAAATAAAAATAAAACCTTAAAATTTCTAGAGGACAACAACATAATAAAGTTACCTGGACAGTCAACGCAAAGATACGAGAAAAATACGGAGACACATCTCATAAAAACATCTCATACATATTCACAAAACAGAAAATGAAATGGCTAAGACAAATGAACCCCACAGCACTGACTGAACAGTCTACCAAAAATCCATAAACAGGGCATACCTATCAGGCCAGTCGCAGACCTCAAAAATGCCTCTACATATCACATAACTAAAGAAACACGTACATACAGGAACATTATGTGTACACAAATAACAGTATCATATACAACACTGAAAAGCTGATACGAAAGAACAAACACTGCAACATTCCCGTAACAGTCACACTCACATCATTCAACATCATCTACATCTGAATCCATATTTTATTTATTTATTTACACGCCAAGTTCCGTAGGACCAAATTGAGGAGGAAATGTCAGTACATGAAATTACAACATAAAAGTAATAACAGATAAAAATAATATGTTTATCAACCCGAAAAAGTCAATTCATAAGTTTAAGTAAACACAATCAACAATACAACAAGAATCAGCTTCATTTTTCAAGGAACTTCTCGACAGAATAGAAGGAATGACCCATGAGGAAACTCTTCAGTTCGGCTGGTTCCGGCAGAGGTTCGAGTCCTCCCTCGGGCATGGGTGTGTGTTTCTCCTTAGGATAATTTAGGTTAAGTAGCGTGTAAGCTTAGGGACTGATGACCTTAGCAGTTAAGTCCCATAAGATTTCACACACATTTTTGAAACTCTTCAGTTTCGATTTGAAAGCACGTGGATTACTGCTAAGATTTTTTAATATATATATATATATATATATATATATATATATATATATATATATATATATATCAAAAATATCCTTTTATAATGGGAAGAGTTACTCCAAAATATAATACCATACGACATAAGTGAATAAAAACAAGCAAAGTAAACTAATTTTCGTGTCGAACGGTCACTCACTTCAGATACCGATCGAATAGTAAAAATGGCAGCATTAAGTCTTTGAACAAAATCCTGAACGTGGGCTTTCCACGACAGTTTACTATCTGAACGCCTAGAAATTTGAACTGTTCAGTTTCACTAATCATATGCCCATACTGTGAAATTTAAAGGTCAGGTTTTGTTGAATTGTGTGTTAGAAACTGTAACAACTAAGTCTTACTGTGATTTATCGTTAGTTTTTTGCTACAAGCCATGAATGTATGTTATGAAATGCACTATTTGAAACTGATATTCTAATATAAGACCATAAGCCGTAAATAGATCTTCCCTGTTCTCTATTAAAAACGCGTGCGAAGAATAAAACTGAACAGCACACAGTTGGGTGAACGATACTACATAGGTGGAAGAAAACACACACAGAAACAATGAAAGGGTTTAAATGCCTTCATATCTTACAAGTAAACCTACCCGAGGGATACACTTCGAATTTGATAGGCTTTGGATATGCGCCCATGCGGCCCTTAAGAGAGTAAAGAACTGAGTAATATTTCTGAATTAATACCGTTGAAAAGGTAATCCATTAAAAAGTTTCAAATGAATATGCAATGGCTTTTAATGAGCGTCACAACATTGCACCCAATTTTTTCGAAAAGTAATTTTTTTACATCCCTCTTTCCACTTTTTTTTTAATTTTAATGTTTGACTAATAGCAAGACAACAACATCGTTAATACCAATGCCGATCATATATGCAGAAGTGCTATTCCAAAGACGTATTTTGAGCTAGAAATCTGTCACTGTATGCGTGTCACGTGTGTCCCCTTCAAGTCAGTTTCATGTTAAGTTGTTTAGTAAATGCTTCCCAGAAACACACGTTCTAAATGTATATTCTATACACATAGTTTTATATCTTTTCTTGTAATTTTACGAAGTTTAAAATATATTGTGTCGTATTTGTGCTTTCTTTTTACATTTATAGTGATTTTTTTTTTCGAAGTTGTAACCTTTTCAGAATTAATTATGTTGTAGTTTAAACGGTACATTATTTCTATAATACCATAAATCTATGCAGTATTAAGGAATAACCGAACTGCTCTAGTGAAAAAATGATGAATGCACTGATTTCGAGAAAAATGACTTTTCAAAGAATTGGGGGGCACTTTTGTAATGTAGATTACAGAACGGTACATTTTTTATTCGAAATTTTTTGTATATCCGTTACCGTTTCAACGGTATTCATTGAAAAATATGGTACTCAATTTTTTCAAGGTGTGTTTCACCCCTTAACGGCCATAAGGGCACGTATAAAAATCTTTTTGCTCTACACACGAACACATTCAAATCCCATCATCATCCTCCCCATCGCCCCAGTCATCACCCCCATAGTGTATCCCTTGGATAAGCTTATTAGTTAGTCAAAACTCACAGCGAGGAAAACCATACAATTTCACAGCACAGCATTTTCTTTCACACAGTCAGTTTTAACGGAAAACCTGTACACCATTTAAAAAAATATAAAGCTTGTGTCTGAATGTTTACTAGAGTATTGTTCAAAATTTGCGGTAACTTAGTAAAGAACTTTTATAGATTTTTGCTGACCACGTTTAATCTTTGTATATTAAACATATAGTTAGGTACAATTTATATTTAGAAAATATGTAGCCTATGTCCGTCTAAATGTTTAGTGCATTTGAGTATAAAAAATCTTAAGTAAAGCTGTCAATAACACTTTGAATTTTTTGCCAGCAAAAATTTAGACTATGTCCATCCACATATTTATTGTAATAATGTGTAAAGATCTGAAGCAAAACTGCCAAGATTTGAGATTAATGGAGATAGAGATACCACCCGTCTGCTTTTACGAATGACTTATTTCCAGCGTATCCAGCTCGACGGCCAAAAAATCTATCGTTACACCCGGAAAAATAAATGCCACACGAAACAGGATACTGAAGAAAGCCAGTTAAATCAGCGGGATAACGGCGGGAAAGAGGGGAATGGGCGGTGAGAAACTAAAAATTCAGTATCAAAAACATCATTCAAGACGCATTGAAAAAACACTAAACTGGCAAAAGATAAAACCCGACAAAACCACACAAACATCGTAAGATGAAGGTATCCCACTCTGCAGTTAACCTATGTAACTCATCCCTGGACCAGGATACCAATTAACTCCCCCACAACTACGGAAGCCTGTTTCCCAATCTCCAGTTCACGTATACAGCTCAATCCTAGACTAGAACTCGAATTAACACTCCATACGAAAGAGGGTATCCTTATCATCAGTTCACCCAATTAGTTCAACCCTAGATTAGGAGTGCACTTACTTACGGTGCCAGCGACTTTTATGTTGTATGCTCCTGTTGGTAACTGTATGTCCAGTGAAGGATAGGAAGTGACCATGACGAATTATTAGTCTGATAGGACCAGACGGCGGAACCCATTAAAAAACAGTTCTCGATAAACATATTAAATGGGATAATTTTTAATTAAATCATGGGGTAAGGTAGGCATCTTAACGGTAGAGTCGCATGCATGATTCGTTAATAAACATTGATCCTCTTACTTTGTCCTACGATTTAATGAATATCATTTATCCACTTACTCGGTTGTTAAGCAGGCACCTAAGAGCACAGTTTAAATTTTACGTTCTGTTTCATATGGCAACATTCTGCACAATATATTCCATTGCGCCACCACGCAATTTTGTTCACTTCACATGACAACGACTGTAGCACGCTGAATGACAGTAACATACCTCAAATACATCGTCACCACGTAAGCCGCTACAGCACGCCACCTCATCATACACCGCGTGCTCTAAAACACAATTTCACTTCTGCTGCAAACAATTCAGCTCGATGGCGTCACACACCACATCGCGGCGCAGTGCAACTACGTCACTGGTCAAAGCAGACGGGTGGTAGTCTGCAGTCAAGTATACCCCAAGATTTTTCGAGATTTTTGCAGATATGTCGTCTATGCCTGTCCGAATGTTTATTGGAACGCAGTTAAAATCTGATGTAAAAGGGACAAGAATTTTTGGAGATTTTAACTGACGCCTTTTCCCCTTTATATATCTCAAAAGCTATTTATAGCCTATGTCCGTCCAAAAGTTAATCGAGTAACTTTTAAAAATCTGGAGGAAACTTCTCAATAAATGTTCTAAATTTTTGATAACAACGTTAATTACGACCTATCTTTATAACCGTATAGAAAATGCGTTCACAAATACTAACTGTAAGAAACCTAAACGTGCTAATCTGGAATGTGAAGATGGGCAGATCACTAGAAGCGAAGCTAAAGTGGCTTTGGGAAGGCCAAGATGAGAATTATCTTGGCGTCTGATAAGATGGATAGATATAGTTGATACGACTGTTAACACCTTCAGCCACTCTTCCTCAAGTACTGCTTTAATTATGGTTATCATGCTGCAGATAAGGACAAAGTAATGACTTTAGCAACAACGTTCTCAAAACATTCGTTAGCAAAAGACAGATTTGATCTCAACAACACAATAATCCTACTCAATAAAGTTATGTATCAAGCGAAGTTAAGACATGATATGAGGTCTCAAGGGTAAATAATAGTCGATTACATTCTCGAAAACAAAACACCGAATAGCCGAAATCTGTAGAAGCTGTAAAATAATATCCATCGTTGAAGACGTACTACTGGTCCCACACAAATCTTGCCTCTTTGTATCTAACATAGACGAATAGAGGAACTGTCAATTGCATTGACTATTTTCTACCTAGAACGACAGTATGAAAAACTGAGACCCTTGGATAGATGCAAGTGTACTACTGTACTTGAGAATGCGAGGAAAAAAGAATAGAGAAACATCACTATCTAAATGATTATAGTGGATTTCGAAAAAATTACTCATTAAATCAGAATATAACCTCAGAAATTCTGAGAAGAATGATGACTAAATAAAATTAAACTTCGATCTTTGAGTGAAGTGAGTAGAATGAAACAAATTATTTTTTTACCGAAACTGTAAGGCGCAGTTTCACTATCGTCCTTAGTATTAATGTGGAAGAGACAATGAAGTAATGTGACTATGGATTTACAAAGGTCAGGGAGATTACTAATATTTATGTGGCAGACGACAAAATCCATGTTACCACATGCAACGAAAATCTACATGGACCAATATGGAAAGTAAGTTATTGAACAAAGTTATGATAAGCTATACAGAAGAAGAAGACCACATGAGCAAAAAAAAAATCAAAAAACAAAAAGGACTCATACCGCATGGGACAAGTGCAAGACTAGCTTTTTAGGAATGAAGATTACAAAATCAAAAGAGTTTGTGAAAGGATAATCACGCACTTTTAAGTTGCCGTTTTGCGTGAATTTTCCCTTCCAGTCTTACATAACTTCTTGCACAGAATGATGAGGTTTTAACGTCAGACAGCATTAGGTTACCGCAACAGTCACTACTAAACCATGTTTCTACATAAATCGGGAAATTATGTCCATTCCTGTGTACTTACATATCACCCAGTCGTGACATCACAGAAACCAAAATGAACGTGGGTGGAGCTTTAAGTAGAAGTAAAGACAACAAATTAACTGGAGTAGTTCTCAGCTGCTCGCATTGCTAACGTAAACTCCGCAGAATGCTGACATCACCAGTCTGAACCCAAGTGGCTACGTTGACCGCTCTCAATGATAATCAGGAAGCTTTTTTAGTTTCTCTACGTTCGCTTTATGATACCCATCGGTTACATCGAACTACTGACAGGCAGGGTGTGACAACAGAAACACATGCACAAGAAGTGTCAATTACAGTAGGCATCACATACTTGCTAGATTTCAAAGTACTATGTTATTCTGAACTGGTCATGTGCTCCATACACTATTCTTCGCCATTATCTATTTCCAGAAAAATCTTATTTGAGACTAATGGGTCAAAAAATACGCCATATAGGCAACACATAAAAGTGTTATAATTTTAAATTTAATCTGTTTTTACGCAAAGAAACCTACACGTTGCTCTTTTGTAGATTTTATTTGTATTAACATAATTAGAGTGACTAAAAGGAACGTTATTCACCCAGTTAACATTTAAAACTTGAATAATTTTGGACTTTGCATTTTTGCTGTGTCCTCCGTGCATTAGCACTCTGAAACGTAGAAATTTCCACAGTGTTACTGAACTATGAAAATTGTTCATGTCTACCAACAAAAATGAAAAGATGTATCCATCAAAATATGAACAATTTTGTAAAAGAAAGGTATACTGCAAGGAATGATAGTACGAACAGGAGGAGCAGACTATACAATACATCGTAGAGGTTTTTAGATGCTGTAGTTACATAGAGATGACAGGATCAACTCAATATATAAACGTATGGGTATCATCAATCGGTTGAAACAAAGCAGAATTACTTAGTGTTGCCGCTCTCCCTTACGCCTTTAATTTTTCGTAGTTTATTTACGATAGAAGGGCTAACACCAAAACATCTTAAGATTACGTTCCGTGACACAGTTACTCCGAATTTACCTCGCTTCGACGGCTTAGTACCGAAATCATGAATAACTGGGCCAATCGTAGCAGTACTGATGTGCGAATGATATGGATTACACACGCAGAAAATATTACCACATGACGAGCGTAGACAATGGGATACACAACAGATAAATTTATTACTGCTACTGTATTTACTGTTTATGTCTGTTCTTCTGGACAGCCCACGTCCAAATGGTTGCCTTCCACCCACAACCAAGGTACTTTTTGCAAGGAAAAACTGGTACTTGTTCAACCTGCGGGTGAAATAATTTACAAATTATAGAACACACCAATCAGTCGTCCTTTTGTTGCAGATTTTGTTCGGCAAATCTAGATTTCGGCTCGTGCCTAGCCATTATCAATGCACTGTGTCATAGTGTCACTACATATCAGTTTCCTGTTCTGGTGTCCTAACAACAGGGAACTGACATGCATCGATACTATTAAACAGTGCTTTGATGGTAGCTAGGCACGAGCCGAAATCTAGATTTTCCAGACAAAATCTGCAACAAAAGGATGACTGATTGGTGTGCTCTATCATTTGTAAATCATATCACAGCCGCCGAGTGCACCCACGTTCCTAACGGAAGGTAACCTGATGACCAAACGAAATCTCAAAATGTACTCCAACTTGAGACAGGGAAACACACATGAAAAAGCTGGTGATGCATTACACAGTCCTTTCCTTCATTAACAGCTTCAAATGAAGTGATGTGTTCAACTTACAAAAAATAGTTGTTGTATCTGCAAATTCTTACGACTACAAGCTTTAACAAACGTTCCGCTTTTAGTAAGATGTCCCGTAGATCAACTGAACAAGCTTTTAATCAAAATGACGTGGTGTGTCAGTTAACAGGAAATGTAAACATCACTAGTTTTAATATTACGGACTTTTATCAGTCCTAAGGCAACTACGATGAAGACTGGTTTTGTACTTAATGGGCTACCAGTTTTTAAATTTAAGTTAAGCTATACAATAGGAGTTGTTCGGAAGAAACAAATTTGGATTTAAAACTGTTGCTTTCCCTGTCAGCCGTTGTGTTCTTGCGAAAATAAAAATTTTTGGTGTGTATTTAACTCCTTTCCGAGCCACTGACAGTTTCAGTCACAGGTAATACAGGTCACTTTTTCCGTCTTGTGTAGTCGGTGTGGAGCTATCCACAAATTGTGATGGATTCTGAAGGCGCATAAGTGAAGCTAACACGTTAAATCACTGCCCCGACTGTTATAGAGTTCCCATTATGCAATAGATCACAAAATAGCTTAAATCTTCGTACTTTATTACTTGCGCTCAAAGTAGAACAAAAGCTCCAGAGGGAAGGTGGTGGGAACAATCGTTTCGGATACATTTTTACCTCCCCACCTACAAATATCTTCCTTCGAGATTTCTGCCGCTGTCCGCAGCTCGTGGTCGTGGTGTAGCGTTCTCGCTTCCCACGCCCGGGTTCGATTCCCGGCGGGGTCAGGGATTTTCTCTGCCTCGTGATGACTGGGTGTTGTGTGATGTCCTTAGGTTAGTTAGGTTTAAGTAGTTCTAAGTTCTAGGGGACTGATGACCATAGATGTTAAGTCCCATAGTGCTCAGAGCCATTTGAACCATTTCTGCCGCTATGGGAGGCACAAAAAGTTCAGACAGCGGCCCTTGGAGCCATAGCGTAGTGTTCTGCTCTGCTGCAGACGGCTGCTCCTGGACACACAGCTCCGCCTCTTGAGAAGTTGACCACTCTTTTACTCCCTTTGTGTGCTTAGGATTAGTTAAAAAGGAAACAAATGCTTCATTTCTTGCGTCTCTACTGCTATACTCCCCGCACGATGTGTCCCACAAATATGTCCAGTCTTTAAATTTCTTCAGAAACTCTGTCAAAGTTTCGTCCACCTCGGACTCTGTAGCATAGCATTTAATCATGCGTGCAGTGATAAAACATGAACATTTGCCGGGCGGTTGACACGACACCGCTACACACGGCACAATTTGTTGGGTGAAGTTGGGTGGTGGAAGGGGGGGGGGGGGGGCGGCGGCAAGCGGCCGTCTTGTTGTCTTGTTCCTACCCGCCATAAACCCGACTAGGAAGGTCCCTGGGTAGGTCGTTCAAAACACCAACACACCTCCAATTTACCGATCGGTCGGTTGGTGTGTCTGTAGGGCCCTTTAAAAAATTTGAAGAAAAATTTGTCAAATATTTTCTGAAATGGTTTATCTAACTGATGCTTGAAATTAAAAACAGCAGTGAAGGTACGTCAAATGTTTCCCTGGCATATACTATTTCTTACTTTTAGACATCATTTCACGAAATATTTGACAGAGTTTTCACATTTTATTTTGTTTATTTTCAATTTTTCTTCAGAAAGCATGAATTTATTGACACATTGTTTGCTGTGGTAGCGTATTCTGTTCACGAAATGTCGTGAATTTAGTACTTGATGTGACGGAAACTATTTTCATTGTCAAATATCATGCCAGCGTGACTTTTTACTCGCAAAATGGGCAGTCCTTTAAGAAATGAACTTTTTAAAATTTCATTGACATAGCTAGCAGCAGCTGGTCGTTAAATGTTTAAATTTCACCTCATATAACAAATTAAATATTTTTTGCAAAACTAGATCTCACGCTGGTCAGTTCTATATCCGTTTTGTCCATTTCCCACTCTCCATTTCGCTACGAAAATTGGGACATAAGCCGACCGGGCAATTTATAGGGAGCCTTATTTTCGGTCCGCCCAAACATTTGACCAAAAGTAACGTCATTTCGGACGATACTAATTTTCTTATGACTACGTAAAAGATACTCACTCACACACTCTGTTGGTTCAGTACGTCCTTCTACAGACTTTACGCTGCTCACACGTGGTAACACGAACATTTTCGATAAGTACTGTGTTCCGACAGATGCACATAATTTCATTTATAAATTTACATTTCGTAAAAGTCAACCGAAACACCCTTATAATTGTACTCAGTCACCTTACTCAGTTACTATGTTTATAGAACGTTCCAATGACAACGTGTGTCCGCTGAGGGTCTAACTTTATCTAGTACTTCTATTTGCTATTGACCAATTTCTACCTGAAGGTCGCTATCAAGCTTGTGCATAAAAGTGATCACGCTCTGCTGTTTGCAGATCTTACACACTCGTAAAGTCAAAATATAAAATACTATTTGGCCACTTACCTGTTAATATTTGATAATGACAATGAGGTTCGAATTGGCCAATATCAAATGAAAGTACTGAATAAACTTACAGCGTCAGCAGAAACACGTTTTCATTTAACCGTTGTTTGATGGCTGTGGACCAAGTTTACACGCAATCAGTTAATGTAACGCGTATGCAGCGTAAATACGATTGAAAAAGCAGCCAGTGACCTTTGGAAGAAATTGACGCTTGTGTTTTATTGTCCTAAGGTGCTCAAGAGAGACTGAAGTCGACCTTTTGAAATTCTTTGGCTGAGGGCAGATGGAAGACTTTCTTGGAAGTATCACGTTTAAGGCAGAGACTGAGTGCTGCCGTCTGACTGAAACGTGAAGGTTTCTATTATTTTGCTCGCTTTCATTCTCCTGTCTCGTGCAGTGTTGTACTTTTCGGCAGCTCTACGTACGCAGCAAGAATATTCTATAAAAAGGCGGCCAGACCCTCGTGCAGCGTCAATTCGCTTACTCATAAGGGGACCGCGCCCACTCGTCCTTACCCATTTTGTAAGAATTTATCCTATATGCAGGCTTTGCCAGGAATGAAAGTGACAGAAGTGGGAGCTTTAGATATCCAAGCGATTAAAAAAGAAGCATTTTTGGCGCGGTCAAATAACGAGCCATTTATGTTGGCGTACTTTCCTGGCAGCCGGTGGGGCAGCGGAAAGCGTACACAACGGTAATCCGATGGTTAGGGCGAATCTCTATTAGAAAACATTTTTTATTTCAGTTTTAATATTACTTGCACAGCAAATAAAGCGAAATACTGATCAGTGAGAGCATTATGACCACCAACCTACTATCGATATAAACCCGTCCAGACGATAGGAGTGTCACCTGTCGACGAAAGATTACTATTCAGACACACGCACGGCGCATGTCGTATCAGTGAGCTTACTTTTAGTGTGTAGAATAGAAAAGGCGCGCGATCTATTGTGGCGATACGCCACACAACGTGATAAAAGTGATATTAAATAACTTAGGAAATATACCAAAACTGACGCGGTATCGAAACATGTTATTGTGTGAACTTTCAAAGATACAAATATTATGTCTTCTCAGAAAAATAACAAAGACTCTGTAATCAATCAATATGATCCGCGAATGTAATTGCAATCTGTGTTGTTTTGCAAAAAGATCTCTTCTCTTTTGTTTCTTTGTAGTGTAAGAAGCCATTTTGTCACGAGACACGAAAACGTGTAAAGTTTCATCTAATATTTAGCCTAAATATAATAAAATCATATTTAAAAGTGTTGGCAGTTTTTATATCCACTAGTTCCTCTATTCATGTAGAGGTAAAATTAATTTCTTTATGCAAATTTTATAGGAGAACATTGGTGCAGAGGTCAGTGCCATTGCTTTAAATGATAACGGCCCAGAGTCGTAATAAATATCTTAATATTCTCTAATTGTGACAAATAAAAAGATTGAAATGTAAGAATTTTCTCTTGATTAGTGCTTCTTCCTTTGCAACATAAAATCAATATTTCCTATACTGTATCATACTTGAATATATTGAGTCCAATGAATTTTTTCGATCTTCGCTCAATAAAATCGCGAGAATCTGCCTAGCATTGCATTACCACAAAACTATAACTAATTAACAAAAATCAATTTTAACAACTGGACCTCAACTGTAAACCACTCAGTTAAAATAAATAGTATAACTTAAATTGTATGAAGTGACGTCTTTCAATATAAAAATACCGTGTCAGGCAAATTAGCTGCGAGAAGCAACGCAATTGAGTCACTGAAGTAAATAATTTTCCAGTTGTGAAGCAGGCAGAATAAGATTATCTTCAATTTTTCATACTATATAAAAACCAATACATAAAGCATCACCAGACTATATGAGTTTCGCCGAGGGCAGATCGTGGTCGCCCGGAGGCTCGACACGAGCATTTCGGAAACTGTGCTACTTGTCTGGTGATCGAGGAATGCTGTGATGAGTGTCTTCAGCAGGTGCTGAAACCAAGGTGAAACGACGTCCAGACACCATGAGATTGGGCGGCCACCACTCATTACAGGCTGGGCAGACTGGTATAACAGGACAGACGGCAATTATGGCGAAAATAACATCAGACTTTAATGCTGGGTAGAGTACAAGTGCTTCTAAACACACAGTACACTGAACACTATAACAATGGGCCTCTGCAGCTGAAGACCCGGGCATGTGTCAGTGTAACACCACGACTTCAGCAAATGCCATTGAAATGGGTAAGTGACCATCCGCACTGGAGCTTGTCCCAGTGACAGATGGTTGCATGGTCTGATGAATCCCGATACCTTCATCATACAGATGGGAAGGCGCGACTATGTTCTGTTCCAAGAAAAGAGCTCTCTAATACCTGTAATGCAGGATGGAGGCAAGATGGCAGGGGCTCCATTATGCTCTGGGCAACATTCATTGCCACTAGGCGAATCAGTTGGATGAATGCGTGGTCTCTGCTCTTTCGCACACTTCCGAAATAACAACCCCACTGCAGACTCCTAACTAAGGTACGAGCATATGGGATTGGTTCCCGAGTATGTGGGTGGCTCGAAGACTTCTTAAGTAATAGAACCCAGTACGTTGTCCTCGATGGTGAGTGTTCATCGGAGGTGAAGCTATCATCTGGAGTGCCCCAAGGAAGTGTGGTAGGTCCGCTGTTGTTTTATATCTACATAAATGATCTTTTGGATAAGGTGGATAGCAATGTGCGGCTGTTTCCTGATGATGCTGTGATGTACGGGAAGGTGTCGTCGTTGAGTGACTGTAGGAGGATACAGGATGACTTGGAAAAAGATATGTGATTGGTGTAAAGAATGGCAGCTAACTCTAAATATAGATAAATGTAAATTAAAGCAGATGGATAGGAAAAAGACTCCTGTAACATTTGAATACTCCATTAGTAGCGTAGCGCTTGACACAGTCACGTCGATTAAATATTTGGGCGTAACACTGCAGAGCGATATTAAGTGGGACAAGCATGTAATGGCAGTTGTGGGGAAGGCGGATAGTCGTCTTCGGTTCGTTGGTAGAATTTTGGGAAGATGTGGTTCATCTGTGAAGGAGACCGCTTATAAAACACTAATACTACCTATTCTTGAGTACTGCTCGAGCGTTTGGGATCCCTATTAGGTCGGATTGAGGAAGAACATAGAAGCAATTCAGAGGCGGGCTGCTAGATTTGTTACTGGTAGGTTTGATCATCACGCGAGTGTTACGGAAATGCTTCAGGAACTCGGGTGGGAGTCTCTAGAGGAAAGGAGGCGTTCTTTTCGTGAATCGCTACTGAGGGAATTTTCTTATGACTACGTAAAAGATACTCACTCACACACTCTGTTGGTTCAGTACGTCCTTCTACAGACTTTACGCTGCTCACACGTGGTAACACGAACATTTTCGATAAGTATTGTGTTCCGACAGAAGCACATAATTTCATTTATAAAATTACATTCGAGGCTGACTGCAGTACAGTTTTACTGCCGCCAACTTACATTTCGTGGAAAGACCACAAAGATAAGATAAGAGAGATTAGGGCTCGTACAGAGGCAAATAGGCAGTCAGTTTTCCCTCGTTCTGTTTGGGAGTGGAACAGGGAGAGAAGATGCTAGTTGTGGTACGAGGTACCCTCCGCCACGCACGGTATGGTGGATTGCGGAGTATGTATGTAGATGTAGATGTAGATGTAGATGTAGAATCCGCAGCTTATGCGACTACATAATGTACATTAAGAATTTTTATCCCTCTCTTCTGTCATTCCTAATCACTTTCAAAGACTTGTTACCGTAGATAGGTAGACTGCCTGCTTTCGTGGAAATACCCAGTAGACCCGTGGATGTTCTTCATGTGCCAAACAAATAGGAAAGAGTAAACAGCGCTGACGCTACGATTCTGCTAAACTGAAGAGCGTTGCACCTACCGAAATATGCGACCACCGTACTAAATGAAATGTCGCGCTCTACCGAGTACTTGCGGGAAGAGACAGGCTGGACCTTGGCCCGCAAACGTGGCCCGCTGAAGTTTGGCACACCATGGCTGGTCTCGTTGCGAGGTAAGGATCTGCGCACCAGGGCAGGAGGGAAGTTCCGAACTAGCTTTCAACATTGACCGAATGTGATGTAGATAATGGGCATTCATTAATTGACATATCAAGAGGATAATCTCTACCTGGGAGACGGTGATATCACTATTGGAGAATGCCCATGTGCAAGGGAGTGAGGAGTCGCTTATTGACGAAACTGAAGGCACCAGCACCACCTTCTACGACACAAGAGCTATGATAATACGTCTGCAGACAGCTGTAGTTCTGTCTGTAAATTGGCAAATCAGAAACACAAACATCCGTAATCTCAGAATATAGTAACTACAATTCTGCGATTCGGTTTGAATAATATTGTATCTGCCTGAAATGGTTCAAATGGCTCTGAGCACTATGGGACTTAACTGCTGAGGTCATCAGTCCCCTAGAACTTAGAACTACTTAAACCTAACTTAACCTATGGACATCACACACATCCATGCCCGAGGCAGGATTCGAACCTGCGACCGTAGCGGTCGCGCGGTTCCAGACTGTAGCGCCGAGAACCGCTCGGCCACTCCGGCCGGCTATCTGCCTGAAATCTGTTCCTTTGTCATAGATACCACTACAAAGCATGCGCCATTATTGAAGTTGTATTTAAATTGATTATCTGAACAATATTATAAACTTGCTTGCATGGTTGATGTCCAAAGATATTAATTAGAAACATTCTGCACAGCACCTGGCAGATTGGAATTAAAATTTATTTTATGCCACAACATTACATTCACGGAGTTGACGTTGTTCCTTTTGATTACCATTTTATTTCCTTAACGCTATATGATCGCAATCATGTGAATGTACGCATAAAAGTGATTTGGTCTTCTCTCCTGATTACTATGTTTCTTTTGCACAGATATTCCTGTATCATGTGCGAATCGATGTAGTGAAAGTGTTGCAAATGCATGTTCCCACTGAATACTGTTTACGAGAAAGTACTAAGTCAATTCATCTTCAGTTTTTTATGTTTATATGTTTTGTGTGTATCTTTTTGAGGTAATCATTTTATATAGTTCTTGTCTGATGTTACATGATGTGTAACAACGATAGTACAGATCACAGCCATAGTAAAGACTACTTGCGAACAGTATTTGGTCTATGAGAGGGAAACTGAATGAAAGCGTGTCGCTACACTTCAGTATACTACTCCTTCGATACACTTATGGTGCCAACAACTAGTAATATTTCTCGATCAGGGTAGTTTTAGCGTGACATTAACATGGCCACTTCTTTGTTACACAAAGTACAGGTAAAAGCCAATTAAGGCAAAAGTTTCTCAATTTTAGTTACTTAAGGAGCTGTTCCATTACAAATGGTGATTTTGCAGAAGCATAACGTAGTCTTAGCTTCCTACGATGCTGAAATTACAATTGAACAGTGCTGTTGGGGTATGAACAAATTGTTCGAAAGTCCTGAATTTGCCCTTTTGAGAGCAAAGTTTTGTAAGTAGTGGGAAGATCTCATTGTAATTTTGCCCATTAAAATACAATAACTAGAAAAAGTGAAATATAAAGTTTGTAGCTTTCTGGTTTTCAATATAAAAGGTTCAGAAATGGACTCTATAGTGGAAAGTATAGTACATGTGATAACAATGGAAGCAAAGATCGTCTCAAATGTTTCAACAGATTTATTGAATGGGTGAAAAAACGTTAAAATATTTTCGAGAAAAAATAGGTCAAAAAGACCGTACACAAAATTAAAATTAGGAGAAATGGTCTTAGAGACAATGGGAAGGCTTGAAAAGAAAGTCAAAGGAAGCATTGATGGCCTAGTAAGGCACATGCAAACAAAAGTAGATAGGAAAATGTGTTTGATGAAGGAAGGGTTCCAGAGTTATTATAATTCAAAGAAGGGCTTGATGAAAGTACCGGAGAAATAAATGTGGAACTGTATAAAGCAACCTGAGTTAGAGACAGTAGAACATGAGAAAATTGATGACTTGGATACAAGGGTAGTGGGCCAGGCAAAAAAGCTGATTCTTGACCACACCAGTAAAAGAGAGAATGTTAAAGGGCTGGGAAAAGTTCCATTTAAGGTGCTAGGATGTGTGGATAATTTAAAGAACTTGCAGTGGAATAATGTGGCAATGATGCCTCAAGTGATAGATGTAAAGGAACCATTTTGGCAATGTAGACATTGATCGTAAGGAGAGATTACATCCTGTAACATTTATTAATGTGCTGAGAAATGGTGCTACACGAGAGTGCTCAGAAAAGGATAAATTTATACATACAAGGTCATTATTAACAAAAGTTGAAATAGGCCACCCTGTAATGGGAAAATTGCTGCATTTCTGAAGGAAGTGGGCGAAATTTTTAGATCATTTGGGATCCAGTTTGAGGCACTATACGTGAATGCATGACAAAAGGAAGCATATGAATAAAATGAGCACAAATAGTAGTAGAGGTAGCAAAGATCATGGACCCTTTATAGCAAGAAGGCAGCAGAGAATATGAGACAACAAGGAATATGAGTCAGTATTTTTAATAAGAGACTGTACTTTAATGTATCAGTATGAAGCTGCCCATTATAATACTATTCAGCACGGTAATAATTATAATAATAATAATAACTAAAACAGGCATTCTGCACAAGTAGAAAACAGTACATCTGGTCAACGAAAGAGGGTAAAGTAGTTCTCAAGAGTCTGGGATGAGAATGCATATAGATTGCACTGCAATAGATGAGAAACGTATGAGGAATATATGACAGCATCAGCCAACATGTGTGAAGGTTTTAGAGAAAACAGGGGAGAAAGAACCAAGGAACGTGAGGATAGTGTAGAGAGGAAAAAGAATAAGTAAGGAAAATACAAGTAAAATACAATAAATAATTAAGAAATCAGTGATAATAGCAATGAGAAGAGTGATGCAATTTTTATTGGAGAATATTTTGAGGGAAAGGCTAGTTCATGTGATTGGGATGTGCAAAAACGTGAGACTGAAGAAGAGATGGGTAATGAAGTACCACATCACAGCAAAGGTATTGGAGAACTATTTAGTTCGTTAGATAGCAATACTGGAAATGAGGATGAATATAGTTTGTGCTTTTATGATTCACAGGAAGGATGACGTAAGAGGAAGATAAGAAGCAAAGAAAGAAGGTAAAATACAAGAAAAAAATTGAATGCTATAATGTAAAGTGTTGATGTTCAAAGAGGGGAAAGTGATGAATGGCCCTAGGAGGCTGTAGAAACATATGTACTTCACAAGAAGTTTGTGAAAGAAATGAGTTTATTACGCAACTGTTATATGCATAGACATCTTTGACGCGAAATTAAAAGCTTTCATGCGTACAAGGCCAGGACTAATACTTGTGCAATTGCTGAGAATACATTTGAGCAACTGAAGCATAGTAAAGGTTTGACTCTACTAACAGAACCTGGAACAACAGGAAAGCTGAGTATCCTCATTAGATTAGGTGAGATAGAAGTAAAATAGTACAATACAGGTAGCTTCTCTGTTAGCAGTATGAGGTGCCCTCTCTTCTCCAATGGAATACCAAAAAAAGCCTACTGGCGGTACAAAATTCTCAATTCTCACCCATAGTGCACAAAACATGATGTCAGAACAGATGACAAACTGGAACAAAATTTTAGCTGTTCTGCAAATGACGTAGAGCTACTGAGTGTGAATATATATATATATATATATATATATATATATATATATATATATATATATATATATATATATATATGAAACTAAGACAATAAATGAACCTACTGATGATACTGAAACTTTGCCAAAATGTGTTGGGTGTCGAGAAAGAGTAATTTGTGTTTGCCAAAAGCAGAACCACGTTTTTACAATTATATATTTAAAAGCAAACATGGACAGAAAGTGGTCTGAGGACAGTTTCTGTTGGTGGGCAATCATCATTAGTAAACAACAACAAAGGATGTGAATGGTGTCAGCAAAGGGTGGAGGAAAGTAATGATGAGTCCATATTGCCAGAAATAAGGGAATTACAATGGATAACAGTAGCAGCATGACTATTTGAGCCAAGTATGTGGGAAAGTTAAAGAGTATTGTCACATTCACCATGCAGAGGGTTGCATTTTGAGTGCAAATTGGAAACTAAACTGCATGAACCATTCCCAATCAAGACCTACCCAGTATCAGTTACCAGTAGAAAATCAAGAGCGAAGCAACTTGATAGGATGATGCAACGGAGTGTTCTGGAGAGATTGAGACTCATTCCAACAATCTGCTTATAGTTGTACAGAGAAATGGTGGAGTTACAGTGGTTTTAGATGCTAGGACATTAAACACCATATTAAAGAGAAGCAGATGGACCTGAAAATGTGAATAAAATCATGTACAGATTTTGTAACAGTTTAACTGTTGGTTACAGGTAGGTTCCTTTGGTAAGGGAATGTAGGAAGTACAAAGCTTTTCATTTACAGGATAAATGTTATTAGTGTAAAGTAGTGTCCTTCAGGTTGTATGTTTCTGTCATGGTGTTCATAAAAAGTTCTCGAGCATGTACTGGAGGCACAGCTGTTTCTTCGTAGATGATCTGAAAGTTATTGAGACTCTGAAGGAACATTGTTATTAAACGGTCATGTCTCAGAGACTGGAAAAATCATAATGTTTTGGGACGTAATAGAGATAATGGAAGATCCCTGGAAAGTTCAGTATATTTATAATTGCCCACCTCTTACACTTAAGAAGCAGTAAAAATTATTTTTGAGTACCTGTGAGTCCAACAAGAAATTTGTCAGGAGCAAGCTTTCAAGAGCTTTTGTTTAACTAATTTGTTGGGGTCAAAAGGACAGGTAGGTATGAGGAAACTTGTGAAAATCTGAAGGAGGAATTGACAAAGAATGAAATTCTCAGCCCCCTAGATGACAGTTTATCTTTTTGCTCATGAACAGATTGTGGTGGGGGTGGCTTTAAACCACAATTGTTTTAAATTTTTCGGATAACTTAAGAATGGACATGAATTATGGCTTTTGCCAGTAGAACCCTTAGTAAAATCGGAAGACGTTATGCTTTAACCAAAAATGACCCACTTGTCGTTGTTTCAGGATTTTACCAATTCAGCATCTATTTGTGAGGGCGTCGTACTGTAAGTTACACAGACCAAGGGGCACTGACTTCGTTAAAATTGTATATTAGATTCTGCAAAGCACATCAGGTAGATAGGTTATTTTCTTTCAACAATGTTTTAATTTGACTTAGCATAAGTGGGAGTAAAAGTAAGTATGGGCCAAGAGTACAGGTCCAGCTTTCGGGTCTCTAAAATATACTTTCACCATTCTCCCATCAAGCATTGTATTTCCTTAGTGCAGTTCTGGAACCTTGTGGCAGTCGGACATTTACAGCTGAAGAAAATGTGGTGGGTCACTTTTGTATGTTTTCTGTGTAAACTTTGAATAGTTTTCACTGAGTTTTAGGATAATCCAAATATAATTAAAAATTAGATAAACTCGATACCAGAACTGGCGGCTATAACCTTCCGATATCCTGCCTGACTTTTATGACTGTACGCAAGTGTATTATCAGTAGATTGCCGAAGTAGTAAATAGAGGAATGGGGTAAAAGTATACAGGTCTATTGGGTTAGAAGTTTGCAGAATGTACTTTTACCGCATCAGGAAACTTTTGGCGAATTTTTACTGCATAACCTGCACTTTGACTTGGGTAGTCCCTTTTAGAACATTCAAGCACTGTTTGTTGGTGTTTATGTGCCTTAGATACCGCATTCTTAACCTTAGAGGACTTGAACTGATTTTTCTTTCCTGTAGTTTTTATTTCATTGGGTAGTGATTTTTCAAATATACATACCTCTCAAACACAGTGGCTGAGGGAGGGAGCCTCAGGGAGCCTTGCCCACAATTCTGCATCAGTTTACCTTAATAGAACAAGCTGTCCAAAGTAGTTAGTACTGAAAGTTAGTCATACATAGCGGCAGATCTAAAGTATTATACACATTAAAACTTTTATTAGAAATTATTTCATTTTATTATGTGCAAGTAATTGTAAAGACAAGGATAGAGTTTAACACCGACATTATTCGACATATACAACACGAATTGCGATTGTGGTCTAGGAGTTTGCCGGCACGGTAGCTCAGCGTGTTCGGTCAGAGAGCTGGTTGGCCTCTGTAATAAAAAACTGAGTGAAAGGATCAACAACGAACCTGAACGGATGTTATGTGACGTCCGCAACAACCAAACACAACGATCAACAACGAACAAAACGAAAAAAAAGTAGGGGTAGCGTCTTTGAATGGTAATTAGAAAGTCCTCAGTCCCGGATTCGAAGCCCACCACCGCTTACAATTTCAATAATAATCACCATTTGCGACCGAAGACTTTCGCCATAAGAAGTCACCCTCATTCTGCCAACGGCCTTGTCAAAGAGAGCGGAGGAGCGGACAGAGGTACAGGCCACGCTCTTGTCCTTGGAGTGCAAATATACCCCTCAAGGTGGAAGAATCAGCAATGATCAACTGCATGAGGATGCAGAATGCAGTGGTAACCATTGCATTGAAGACACATAAAGTGTGTCCACAGGATACACGGCCTGTAACTGAAGAAGTGTTGCGATGACCTCTCCATTGGCAAAAGATTCCGGAATAATCCCCCATTCGGATCTCTAGGAGGGTACTGTGGGAGGTGACCATGAGAAAAAGATCGAATAATCAGGATAACGTTCTAGGAGTCGGGGCGTGGAATGTCAGAAGCTTGAACGTGGTAGAAAAGCTAAAAAATCTGAAAAGGGAAATGTAAAGGCTAAATCGAGATATAGTAGGGGTCACTGAAGTGAAATGAAAAGAAAACAACGATTTATTGTCAGATAAGTATAGGGTCGTATCAACAGCGGCAGAAAATGGTATAACTGGAGTAGGATTCCATATAAATAGGAAGATAGGGCAGAGAGTATGTTACTGTGAACAGTTCATGGTTGTTCTTATCACAATCAACAACAAACCAACACCCACATAGATAGTTCAGGTATACATGCACTGAAAGGGTAATACCGTATTTAAAGGGAGATGAAAATCTAATAGTCATGGGAGACTCAAATGCAGCTGTAGGGGAAGGAATAGAAGAAAATGTTATAGGAGAATATGGGCTTGGGTCATGGAATGAATGAGGAGAAAGACTAATTGAGTTCTGTATTGAATTTCAGCTAGCAATAGCAAATACTTTATTCATGAATCACAAGTGGAGGAGGTATACTTGGAAAAGGCCAGGTGGTACAGGAAGATTTCAGTTAGGTTACATCATAGTCACAAAGAGATTCCGAAATCAGATACTGGATTGTAAGGCATACCCAGGAGCAGATACAGAATCAGATCACAATTTAGTAATGATGAAGAGTAGGCGAAAGCTTAAGAGATTAGTCAGGAAAATTCAGTACGCAAAGAGGTGAGATACGGAAGTGATAAGAAATGACGAGATACGCTTGAAGTGCTCTAAGGCTCTAGATACAGCAATAAGCTTTAGCTCAGTACGCAGTACAAATGAAGAGGAGTGGACATCTCTAAAACGGCAGTCACAGAAGTCGGAAAGAAAAACTTAGGTGCAAAGAAGGTATCTGCGAGGAAACCATGAGTAACAATAGAATGCTTCAGTTGATCGGCGAAAGAAGAAAGTAAAAAATATGTTCAGGGAAATTCAGGAATACAGAAATACAAATCGCTGAGGAATGAAATAAATAGGAAGTGCAGGGAAGCTAAGACGAAATGATTGCATGAAAAATGTGAAGAAATCGAAAAAGAAATGACTATCGGAAGGACTTACTTAGCATATATGAAAGTCGAAACAACCTTCGGTGAAACTAAAAGCGGGGGTGGTAACATTAAGAGTGCAACGCGAATTCCACTGTTACAGAAAGGTGGAAAGACTCTATTGAAGGCCGGTATGAAGGGGAAGATTTGTCTTATATGATAGAGGAAGCAACAGGAGTCGATTTAGAAGAGATAAGGGATCCAGTATTAGAATAAGAATTTAAGGGAGCTTTGGAGAACGGGAAGGAATGGAGGCAGTTTGCGGAAGCAGCGCGTGGTCTGCAGAGCCTGTGATCGCTGAATATCTATCTATCTTTGGAGAACTTAAGATCAAATAAGGCAGAAGGGATAGATGACATTACATCAGAGTTTCTAAAGTCATTGGAAGAAGTGCCAACTAAACGACTTTTCACACTGGTGTGCAGAATACACACCAATGTGAAAAGTCGTTTAGTTGGCACTTCTTCCAATGATTTTAGAAACTCTGTAAGAAACTGTATAAGTTTAGGGACATGCCATGTGACTTTCGGAAAAATATCATCCACACAATTAAGAAGACTGAAAGAGCTGACAGGTTCGAGAGTTATCGCACAATCAGCTTAACAGCTCATCCATGAAAGTTACTTGCAAGAACAAAAAATGTACAGAAGAATGGAAATTAAAATAGAGGGTATCTTAGATGACGATCAGTTTGGCTTTAGGAAAGGTTAAGGAACCAGAGAGGCAATCCTGACATTGCGGTTGATAATGGAAGCAAGATTAAAGAAAAATCAAGAAACGTTCATAGGATTTGACGACCTGGAAAAAACTTCGACAATGTAAAATGGTGCAAGATATTCGAAATTCTGAGAGAAATAGAGGTAAGCTATAGGGAGAAACGTGTAATATACAGTATGCACAAGAACCAAGACGAACTAGTAAGAGTGGAAGACTAAAAAAGAAGTGCTAGGACTAAAAAGGGTGTAAGACAGGGATATAGTCTTTCACCCCTGCTGTTCAATTCGTCGGAGAAGCAATGATGGAAATAAAGAAAGGTTCAGGAGCGAGGTTGAAATTGCAGGTGAAAGGATATCAGTGATACGATTCTCTGATGACATTGCTATCCTGAGAGAAAGTGAAGAAGAATTACATGATCTGTTGAATGGAATGAACATCCTAATGAGTACAGAATATGGATTGTGAGTATATCTTAAAAAGACGAAAGTAATGAGAAGTAGCAAAAATGAGAACAGCGAGAAAATTAACATCAGGATTGATGGTCACGAAGTAGATGAAGTTACGTAATTCTGCTACGTAGCCAGCGAAATAACCCATGATGGAGGGAGGACATCAAAAGCAGACTAGCACTGGCGAAAAGGGCACTCCTGGCCAAGAGAGGCCTCCTAGTATCGAACATAGACCTTAATCTCAGGAAAAAATTTCACAGCATTGTATGGTAGTGACAAATGGACTGTGGGAAAACGGGCACAGAAGATAATCGAAGCATTTGAGATGTGGTGCTGCAGGCGAGTGTTGAAAATTAGATGGACTGGTAAGGTAAGGAATGAGGAAAAGAATATGTGGAAAACACAGGCAAGGAAAATGGAAAGGACGATAGGACATCTGTTAAGGTATCAGGGAAGGGAGCTGTAGCGGGCAAAAACTGTTGAGGAAGAGAGAGATTAGAATACATCCTTCAAATAATTGAGGATGTAGGTTGCTAGAGCTACTCTGAGATGAAGAGGTTGGCACAGGAGAGGAATTCGTGGCAGTCTGCATCAAATCAATCAGAAGATAGATGACTCAAAAAAGAAAACAAACACAGTGTCTTAAGAAGATAAACATAGGAAGTACACCTGGGTTACAGATATCATAGTATGCAAGTGTAAACACCTGGCTTTTTGTTGACAGTTAGTTTATTGTATTTCATGATAAAAATAAAAAATACAGTGTGCCAGACTTTAGTTGCACACGCTGCATAAAAATAAACAATATGGAAATCTCAATTATTAAAACAAATGCATTGGATTTTAAAGGAGTTGAGTTACTCTTAAGCAAAAATTTTTAACAACAAAATAACTAAACAAATTAAAAGTTTTAATTATCCCTGTAACTGAGAAATAGACAACAAATTTCATCGATTTCAGTATATATATCTCACTATTAACTGAACATTAAAGAACGGATTTACAAAGGTAAGAAAAATAAAGTTGTATAAAACCATGGATGCAAAGTGGAATAAGAGCAAAATGCAGGCAGTGAATTGAGATTTATAACAAGCGAAAGGTTGGACACGACAAGACAAAAGTAGGAAAGTACAAATTAGAGAATAACTGAATGTTGAAGGGATAAACAACACAGTCGAGAAAAGTAGAAGTAGGTAGAAAGAGCATGAGAGCAGAATGTCGCAATAAAGACGGGAAAACAACCGTCGAGATATGGCCCAAGAGGAAGAAACCCTGGTAGGCTCGACATGAGATGGCTTCGAGAATTACACTTGAAGGCAGAACAGGCAGTGAGGCTAATCGCTGGAAGTGAAGATGGTGGTGTAATTATAAGTGTTTTCAATTTCGCGTGGTTATTTGTACAAGATCTGCTGCCATATAAATGCAGTGGTCTAAAGACTGCAAGAGGCCAGCATTCCAGTCTTAGCAGGTTGTAAAGCAAAGGAGCACACACTTAGGTGTAAGAAACTGTTTGCCGTAATGATGTAACAAGAATGAGCCTGAGCTAGTTACTACTTCAGCAATAGATGACCAGATATGGTAATGGATCTATTACAGTGGCGTTACAAAGCGGTAACAAGCGTGAGACTCTCTGTCTCTCTCTCTCTCTCTCTCTCTCTCTCTCTCTCTCTCTCTCAGGGTGAGTCACTAACTATTGCCACCAAGAATAACTCCGAAAATACGATAGGAACTACAAAGTTTGTGAGACAAAAGTTGCGTGGGACAAGGGGGACCATAACATGACGCTGGTGTTTTGTTGCTAGGTGGGGTCATTTCAGAGATATGAAGGTCAACTTTGTTTTATTAAATGGGATGCAGTAGTTTGGTACTTATTTTGTGATAGCGGCTATTGTGTAACAGTAAGGTCTTTGAAGGTCAACGAAGGTCACAAAGGTGTGCGAAGTGATGGCCATTGGTATCAATACAGTGCTGCAATCTTCTTATAATGGAATGAGTGGTATTCCTTATCACTTCGGCACTTATCGAAGCACATACTCTGAAAATTCTCTCTCGCATATCTCCAGGTGTAGTTGAAACATCTTTGTGAACAATGTCTTTTACGAATCCCCACAAGAAAAAATCCAGAGAGTCAAGTCTGGCGAATGAGCTGGCAACGACACATCTCCTCCGCATCCGATTCAATGATATGGGAATTGTCTCTGCAACTCATTTCTAGCCATCAGGGAAAAATGTGCCTGACACACACCGTGTTGATACCACCTCTGTTCCTTGTTCCTAAAGGTATTTCTTCCAGTAACAGACCTAATGTTTCTTCCAGGAATGTGGTGTACTTCCTACCATTAATATTTCCTTCGATGAAATAGGGGCTTATAATTCTGTCCTCCAGAACCTCACCCCATACATTCACCGACCACGGTTTTTGGTGTGCAACTTGCCGCAGCCAACATGGATTTTCAGTTGCCCAATAATGCATGTCATGCAAATTAGCATTTCCATGGTTCGTGAATGTAGCCTCGTCAGTAAATAAAATCTAATTAATAAATGTGTCATCCCTCTGAATCTGAAATTGAGCCCATCGGCAGAATTTAAAGCGACGCATACAATCCGTACCAGTTAATTCTTGGTGGAGACTGATATGGTAAGGATGATATTTATGGCGATGCAGAACACGAACAACACTAGCTCAGGCCAGGTCCCCTTGCGATTTGACGCGAACTAACACAGGGATCTCGAACTACAGTGGCAAGAGTAGCAAATTCCGTTTCCTCGTTGGTAACTTTCCTTTGGCAGATATGTTTTCGACGTGTTAAAGATCCAGTTGTTCTCAATTTATCACACTCATATTTAGATGTACGACGTGTAGGGTGAGTACGTGAGGATATCTTTCAGCATATAACCTTCTAGATCTCACTGAATTTCGTTGGCATTCTCCCTAAATGAGAAGCATATCGACTTGTTCTTCGAAGGAATACATCATTACGTTGCCTTGATTCGATGATACTAGTCTTACCGTTCCTATTAGTGTTGTATTGTAAAACCGTCGCCGGACGCTGTGGCCGAGCGGTTCTAGGCGCTTCAGTCTGGAACCGCGCGCCGATATGGTCGCAGGTTCGAATCCTGACTCGGGCTTGGATGGGTGTGATGTCCTTAGGTTAGCTAGGTTTAAGTAGTTCTAAGTTCTAGGGGACTGATGATCTCAGATGTTAAGTACCATAGTGCTCAGAGCCATTTGAACCATTTGAAACCGTAGAATGGTGTTTACAAGTCAATAGCATTGAAACGCCCCCTCAGAAAAATTTATGAATTACAGTGCTGACAAACCTCTTACGTTATTTGATTTTCAAATAGCTGAGCAGAACTTAACGTACTCAGACATTTCTATCTTTACTTATTCTGATCAACAATAAACAGACACGCATTATTTTTTAGCGCAACGCAGTCTTACTTTCAATAATCCCTACTGCAGGACCATCCACAAATCCAGTAGTGTGACGTATGTGACTATCGACCCGAGAACGAATCTGAAAGTCTGTGACACCATGCTCGACATAGTACCAGACGCCACTGTACCATGAATAACCATGAGGAAATATCCCAACACTTTCATATTATCTTATTTCCATGGCCACTAACTGTGTATCCGCGAACTTTATCTGTTGAATAAATATCTGTAAACGCTCTAGTCAAGTTACGATATATATCCCGTACATTGAAACTGTCCTTAGTTCACTTAACATTTTGGTGAATATGTATGTAGTCTGTGTGACATCCGAAATATTCGAATGATAGTGGATATTATTCAACAGCGCTAGTAGAAGTTAGGAAATACAGAATACAGAAGAGAGTATCAGTTTCTGTAAATCAAGTAGCATGATAGCTCTTAGGTCCTAATGGTGCCAACGCAAAAACGTCCCACATTACATATAATGGCGCGACAATGCCACGAAAATTTGTTGTGACCTCTCTGCAGCAAAAAACAATGATGCAAGACTCGTGACCTACACTTCAGCTTTATTCAGTGCCACAGTGATTTATTAAAAGGGATACTGTTGTAGATATTTTCCGCTGATCGCCCGCTACAGAAGCTAGTTCAGGTACATGCTTCCAATTGTGACAATGACCACGTCGAAAGTTCTGGCACCAATGCACATCTCTGTCAATGACAATATTCACATTCGATTTGGCTGAAATTCAGATCCTAATAGCCTACAGGCCTCGTGTCTCACCTGAATCTAAAACGAACCATTCTAGTTTCTCTGCGGTTATTGATAACATCATTACATCCTGACTTATACTCATGGTTCAAAAATGGCTTTGAGCACTATGGGACTTAACATCTGAGGTCATCAGTCCCTTAGAACTTAGAACTACTTAAACCTAACTAACCTGAGGACATCACACACATCCATGCCCGAGGCAGGATTCGAACCTGCGACCGTAGCGGTCGCGCGGTTCCAGACTGAAGAGCCCAGAACCGCTCGGCCACACCGGCTGGCGATAACAACTAATCTTTGGTCGATTGTCTTCATATTGAGCTGTCTAGGTGGTATTGACATCAAATAAAAGTACAGAAGAGAAGTGGCATTTCTTCAGTGCTGGCTCAGGAGAGCGTGGTATTTGGTGACACACTGATCATGGAGATGAGCAGGCGGCGGTCGATGAGGACCACCCGGCGGTTATGAAGCACAGCGGCAGCCGGTGCAGCGTGAGACACAAGAAGCGGCCGAGCTTCACGCTGAGCCAGTCGGAGAGCACCCAGGCCGTCAGCAGCAGCACGCCACTGTCAGCTGCCGACCCCGCTGCCACCACACACGCCGGTATCGGCTGCCGCCAGCCGGAAAAGAAATTATTACGCTTCCAGAGTGGGTGGATGTGATGAAGATCATATCAACATGTGAATGGTTTCAAAAAAAATGGTTCAAATGGCTCTGAGCACTATGGGACTTAACTTCTGAGGTCATCAGTCCCCTAGAACTTAGAACTAATTAAACCTAACTAACCTAAGGACATAACACATATCCATGCCCGAGGCCGGATTCGAACCTGCGACCGTAGCGGTCGCGTGGTTCCAGACTGTAGCGCCTAGAACCGCTCGGCCACCCGGCCGGCGTGAATGGTTTATTTCAGGCAGAGGACTGTAAGGGAAAATTGAAGATAGAGTGGGAAAGGATCAGTTTCAGTCAAGGACAGATGCGATATGTCGCTGTGATCCACACTACTTACCTATGTCCACGTCATGCTTGAAATGAGACCCAGCTTTCCAACTACCAGACCATAATAAGAACAGGTCTTATTAAATTCTTTACCTGTTATAGGCCGAGCATTAAAGTCCAGCCCCAGAAATCTTCCAGGAACCGGATACGAGTTGAAATTCGTGTCATGTCCTTACAGCAGACTGCCGTCTGTGTCGACAACGGGCCGACTAGACTGAGAAGTGGCAAAGTAAAACTGTGTGCTTTACACCTGCTCAGCAAAGCGGTATGAGAGGGTGAACATCAGTATCAGAGTATCGAGCAAATGATGAAAACAACTCTACTGAGTGCTCAGGGTCTATCTACATAACTTGTACGACAGTGACATAGTCACCACTGATTCAACAAAGTTTGGATATGCTGACGACGCAGCGACAGCAAATTAAAGTAACACATCGAAGAAGGTGAACAAACACTTACTGACGACCGGGAGCAGATTGATCACCATCACGAAAGGTGGAGACTTTGCCTGAACCCTAATAAAGTAGAAGTATGTTCATTCCTCGCAAGTAACCGCATGGCAAACAAAGAACTGAATGTACGAACTCAATTATGACACCGTCGACGCTTCAGACATTTAGGTGTGACTCTCGAAAGATTCTTAACATTTAGAAAACACCTAAAACTTACAGGACAAAAGCTAAAATCAAGAAATAATATATTAGGGAAAGTAGCTGAACACAAACACTACATAAATGGGGAATTGCCAACGATGACCAGTACAACTGTGGAACTTCAGAACAAACACTGGACCAGATTTTGCACGATTGTCCAAAAATACAACTGATAGGTACTTGGAAAGATTTTGCACATGCAACTCCTACAGCAGTCAACTAATTGGATTCTTTCGATATCCACCTCTGATGGGAAATGGCTGTCTCAACATCTTTTATCTAATACTAGTTCTCTGGCTTTAATTATTACCTGCAGATACATTTCATATTTATCTTTGCTTTTGAGGTTTCATAGTATCTTATCTAGTAACAGTTTAATGCATCTACTCGTGAATTATAATTCTGTAAGTTATGCACTAAATAAGTGAATCTACATAGATTGTACCGTCTGGAGCTCTTTATTTGATCATCAAGAAAGATTCTTATTCAGTTCTACGACAGCGCATGCACCATAATACAGCGTCTTTGACCTGTCTGTTTATGCTACGTAACACACCCTCTGATCCAAAAACACGAGATCTCACCAGACCACAACGCTGCCCTTTGAAATGCTGTAGGCAAATCCAATAGCCCAAAGCTCTGACCAGGACACATACCACAGATCCAGATTTCTAAACGTCTTTGCAGATAATTTCACGGAATCTCGTAAGGGAAACAGTATGGGCAAATCTGTAAGAAATGGGTTCGGAGCCAACACAACTCCCTTAGCGCTGCTCTCGTCAAGATGGATTGTTCTGAATATCACAGTTCAGTCCACAACTACGCATTGTAAACCAAGTTGTACACATCAAAGTCATCAAGGGCTGCCAGGCAACAGTGGCATATGGCTCTGTTTACATCACACTCCATATAAGCAGCTGCTGTACACTTCATTTCCTCAAATAATCGAATAATGACAAAATTTTGCACGCAGCCCCAGAAAACCACGAGTTTCCTGCCGACCTCTGTGATCAGTGGCAGTACCAGGAATTGAACTCAAGTTCTCTGCATGGCACTCAGATAAAATATACCTGTATCCACAGATATGGACAGTTAGAACCATTCCTACCAAAAAAAAAAAAAAAAAAAATAGAACTTAGTAATATAATGAGAAGTTTGGAATGGGTTATAACAGAAACACTGAAGATTTAGTGCGAAACATGCTTCAACGTTTACCGAGTGACAGTGAGCTGCCCAAGGATAACGACATATTTGATAACGACGGCAATGCCCGAGACCAACAGTCGACGGTCGACGGTGACGAATCCCGCTGCAGTGAAGCTCAGTGGTGGGCCCATCAGAGTGAGCCGCTGGAAGGCCTCGTGGTCAGGGCTGTAGCGTGTGGACAATGCTGATGCCCTTTGTAGGATCACTCCCGTGGTAGATGCGCTGTCCGCAGCAACTGCCTAAGACAATGCCAGGGACACTACCTTGGTAAGGTGCAAGGCCAGCCACAGTGCAGACGCGCCGGCCGAATGGAACACAGAGTACTGCGCGATCCAGCGTGATTCCACCTGCGCCATCAGCAACTCGTAAGCACTGCAGGTGGCGCCGCACACGCTAGTCGCGATGGTGGCGGCCGCGGACAGCCCGAAGTGCTGCTGCAGCAGGTCTGCAGCCCGCATCAGCGCCACGTGGGCCTCCTGCAGCTGGCGTAGGCTGCTGACGGCCAGTGGTGGAGACGGGCGCTGAACTGGGTTTGGGTTTGGAGGCCACGTGCCTCCCAGCAGGAAGCGCAGCCGGGCGTCAGCAGGCAGCACCGTCACATCCAGCAGGTTGGCATTGAGGCTGCGGAACCTCGCCCACAACTCGAGCACCAGCATCACCTGCTGCAGAGTCACAATCAGCACCAGCGATATTTGTACGAGATTGCTCAGTAGCAGCAGCTGTCTGCCCAGCACTTGGACGTGGATGGCACCTAATGTAACCAGCAGTGTTGCGTAAATGCTCACGATGAAACCGCCAAGCACCTTGAAATTTCCCGTCTCGTATTTCGCCAGGCGTTCGTCTGTGAACTTCAGACATTCGGCAAAACCCCTCAGATAATTCAGATCGCTCCTAACGCACGTTCCGTACATCACCAACAGCACCACTCTTGCCACGGTCTCGACCACGACATACGTGAGGGGGGCGAGTCCACTAACACGTAAATACAGTTCTATATTGCCATACGTATTGTAAGCAGTGCTGAGAACGGATATGAAGAACCAGAATGCGGAAAGTGATGTTAACCTGTGACCACTAAACGCCAGTCGCCCAATCATACATTGGCGTTTCTTGTAAATTGGAGACAAGCCGCATACTTGCCACAAAGTGTGCAGAGGAGCGAGAATAACCTGGAGAGTAAAAGACTCATTTTTAGAATGTGAATCCATAGTGATGTAGGCTGAGTCTGCTTCGCGAGTTCAACCAGAACTGCAACAGCCTTAGTGTGAGTAATTCAAAACTTTATATAAATTTATATAGCCTGTTGTCCTTGTTCTGACAGTCAATGCGCCGTAATTGTTTCCTTTACTGTCCACTATACGCTGAATTTTAGTACTCGTGTTTTGAGGACTAGTTCTTCACCACGTACCACAACGAATATTCATTAGCAACTCAGAACTTCATTTCCGTAACGACTGTTGGCTTTGCCGCCACAATCAATATCTAATGAAACTCGAATTACCAAGTATCTACTTGCTGATTCAGTCCACAGAAAACTTTACACAGTGGCGAAACACTCGACGATCTGCTGTCTTTCACTTCTTACAGACTATTATGAAACTGAAAAATGTTTGAATCATTGTTATAATTTAAGTACTAAAAACAGCATATTAATGCAGTTTTAAATCTCCCATCAAAGCTAATTTCACGAACGTTTGTGGCCGAAAACCGCTGTAGAAAGTAGCTTATCTCATAAAGAGTAAGCAGAGTGAAACCAATCAATACGTGCTTGTCAGTTCATGCAGCCTAACAGAACGAGCTTTAGCTAAGTAAAAAGGTTCAAAACATTATCATACGATTGAAACACCTTTGTTTGACTTACATTAATGCTTTTCCAAAGATTCGATTTTCCTGAGGCGTCACATACTAAGCAAAAATTCGCAGTTTGATCAGTGCAGCTTATATTCTTTGATACTATACAAAACGTGCCCAGCAAAACACATAATATGTTTTTCTTCCACTTATCCCCTATAACTCTAGCACTATCTGCCTGATTGCTCCTGAAACTTATTTATTGATTTAACCTGATGTGGTTAAGGCCATAGGGCTCCCTCATACGTCGGAGCTGGGTTTCACACATACAGTACCGTTTTTACACCGTAGTTACCTATAAGAATCTTAGTAGACTAGTAGTAAGAATCATAGTACCGAAATGACTTGAGTCTCTATAATGAAAGTGAGAGTAACTAAAGCTGACTATGAACTACTGAAATTAACACTGGCAGTACGCATACTACTGCTGCTGCTGCCACTAAGAGTGATAATAGTAACAATAATAGTAGTTATAAAAATAAAGACAATAATAATAATGATAGTTTCAGATACACAAAGAGTTTATTAGTGCACAAAGTAGATGTTTTCTGATACAGTGAGTTCTGAGGAAACGAAATTTAATGAGTACGCACCAGCTAAGGGTACTGGAAAATGATGAAAATCTGGTTGGAAAGAAAGATGTACATGGGTAACAAGTGCGTAAAGGGACAATGGTAATCATTATTGTTACTTTACTACATATGTCATTAACTGTCTTCTGAAGCTGGAGATTTATTAAGTTCCTAATATAATGTGGGAGGTTATTCCGGAGTCTGGACCTGCTACTGAGAAGGATTTCGAGAAAGTGGCTGAAAGATGGACTGGTACAGAAAGTATTTTACTCTGATGGAACCGGTTGTTCAAATGGTTCAAATGGCTCTAAGCAGTATCGGACTTAACATCTGAGGTCATCAGCCCCTAGACTTAGAAGTACTTAAACCTAACTAACCTAAGGACATCACACATATCCATGCCCGAGGCAGTATTCGAACCTGCGACCGTCGCAGCAGCGCGGTTCCGGACTGAAGAAACGTATGTTCCTGCCTTGTTGTTCAGCAAAGAGCGTTAAGGTCGAGGAGAGATATGGGGAACAGTGTGCGTTGATAAGAGAGCAGAGAAGACTGAGGGTATGCAACACTTTGCACTTGTCTGCATGCAACAAGTATACCTGTGCATACAATCATTAAATATGATCGAAGAATCGAACATCACAGATATAACGAACACAGACATTCATAACCAGTTGCAGGCGCCGTGAGCTTTCCTGGGACAGGCCTTGCAGGATAATATCGCTGTAATCAGTAAATAGAAGTATGTTTGTACAAGTTTATTTTTCATGTCAAGAAGGAAGAGCTCTTTTACATTTTTGTAGGGCATGGATAGCTGCTGATGCCTTCTTGTACATTGCAGTTACGTGCTCAGTCCAATTTAGATTTTCGTCTGTTATTACTCCTATGCTCTTTGCTGAAGGAGATAAGTTGATATAGGTCCCATTTAGGGTTAAAGATAGTAGAGACTCCTGATATTTCGGGCTAATGAGCTTAGAATGACCAGCTAGTACCGCTTGGGTTTTGGATGGTTTGATCTCTAACGCTATATCGTGTACCCAATTTGATAGCGCGCACAGGTCGGTATTGACTCTCTCGATACCTGCCTTCGGGCTTAACGGTTTTGCACTTGGATACAACTGGAGGTCATCAGCCTACATGTGGTATTCGCAGTAGGATGGAACTCATGACACCTCATTAACATACAAGGAAGAGAGGAAGAGAGTATCATGGGGACGCCTGATACTAACTGCCCCCATTGTGACTTCATGGTGTCGGACAAGACGTATTGTTGGCGAGACGCCAGGTATGAACGAAAACCATTGCACTGCACTTGGGGAGAAATTTAGGGTGCTACGACTAACAACTAAAATGGCGAAGTAGAGAGAGTCAAAAGCCTTCATCAAGTCTAAGAATCACATGATAGGTGCCTCTTGTGCATCCATGCCAAGTTTCAGGTCATCTGTTACCTGGTATTCATCTAGTAGTTTGTTTATGGTTAGCTAGCTTGTCAGCTGGTCCTGGACTATATTCTCCAAGGCCTTGGAAAAGTAGCCTTGGTTTGCACGCCTTGTAGTTAAGGAGTGGTTGAAGATATTTCTTATAGTGTACAGTGGTGGATCAATAGTAAGCTTCATTAATTGCACTGTGGACTGTGATGCCATCGCCCCCAGTAAATGCTGATCTGTAACGCATGATGGCTTTTTGATGTCATTGCAGGTAACATACTTTAGATTGAATTTTTCATTGCTACAGTCGTTTACTACCATGAAGTAATCAATGAGTTCTGTCTTGTTTGCGGTTCAATTGTCGTTGTAGGCAATGTGAAGTACCGGTTCAGTTCCTCAGCTAGGACAACTCGATCAGCTGCAGCTTTTACTTCGTCTATACCAAGGCGACGCAGGTTTTCCATAGAACAGATGATCTCTCTCTGTTGTCTGTTGATGTATGGGCATGCCTGAGTTTTGCATTTCTCACTGCTTGACTGACTCTGTTCCGCATCTGCTTGTAAGCAATATGATTTTCAGGTGTGAGGCGCAGTTTGTGTGCCCGATATGCAGCGTCTCTGAGATTCATGAGCTGTTTTAGTTCTTCAGTTAGCCAAGGTTTAGGTATCCTATTTACTTTTCCGGTCTTTAGGCGAGTATATTTGTCACACAGTTGAGTAAACTTTTTGGTAAATCTATGAAGTTCAATGAAGAGAGATGTCTCTCAATTCGATACTTACTCATTTTTGGAAGGAGGCACACGTTGTATAAGTGTAAACGGCACGCAATAAACTGTGGGGCGCCCGTACATATCATGATAGTCTTCACATCAGGTTCAGATTTATGCTTTACACTCAATAATTGTGTTATTTTCCTTCATCAATCTTTAACTGAATAACAACCACGAGATCAAGTACCAGTATGAACAAAATATCTTAAGAATTCATATTTACACCTATGCAAGAGGAGACACTGATGTTAATTCTCGTACCGACTAAACATCAATACATGAAATACATACAGTATATTTTTACAGCAAAACATAGGATTTTCTATTTATATTACATTAATGGAGCGTCTAAGGAAACGATAAAACTGCGGAGCAGCATACTCCTTTATACTAAATAATTTCACGACTGAGTAAAATGATTTTTGCACGTGATATTGCTTCAACTAAATTTCGTGTTTTGGTGTTAAGTATTATGGCTTTCGATATCTGTGTGTAGGGCATCTAATACATTCATTCATACCTGAGTAATTTACTCCTCTCTGTACAAGTCCAATTTTTATGTTTGTACTGAATCATGATACACACTAAAAGTTTTGAAGCAAAAACAGTTTTTACTAACAATACTACTTGAATGAAGATATATTATTATGTCATTGTAGTAACCTGAACTTTCCAGATCAGATTCCAGCAGGAGTGTCTCAGACGTATGCCATTGATGATCCAATTTTTTCTACCATAACTTATTTACTCCAGTATATGATGTCATAAGACTGCAATGGAAGGAAATATTCTAAGTAAACTTTTCTAACTGTATCGTTATATGTAGCTGATGCATTTATGTGTGAGACAAAAGTTGCTTTTATAAGTATTTGTGTCAGATCTAAGATATGGTAAGACCTATTTAATTTTCGATTATTGTGTGCACCCAAGATCTTGGGGAAGTGTACTTGCTGAACGCATTGCCCTTTGCAAGGTAGACTGAGTAAAGTGCTGAAGACATACGAGATAAGACGAAACTTATTGTTTCTTGAAATTGGCTCTCTATGACTACTTTCCTCTAGAGGTTTTGCCATAGTAATGTGTCGGTGTTTGTTTAGATTCTGTGAGTTACTAACCAATTGAATATATTCTAGTTAAATACGTTGTCAGTACGTTACACTAAATAATACTGTTTAGTCACATACACGTCAACCATGGAGGTGCTGGAAAGGAGTTAGAGATTGTGTAAGTAGGCTGTTTAGGTTCTTATATTGGTAACGCCACCGCCACCTAGCGCTCTGTATGAAAATCACTGGCTGTGCTGTGTGCAGTCTGTGACTGGGTGGCATTGTTGGAATTTGCTATTGTAGTGTTGGGCAGTTGGCTGTTAACAGCGCGTAGCGTTGCGCAGTTGTAGGTGAGCCGCCAGCAGTGGTGGATGTGGGGAGTGAGATGGCGGAGTTTTGAGAGCGGATGATCTGGACAGAGACAGTAAATTTGTGATATTGTATATCATGGACTGATATATATTATGACCTTTGAACACTATTAAGGTAATTACATTGTTTGTTCTCTATCAAAATCTTTCATTTGCTAACTATGCCCATCAGTAGTTAGTGCCTTCAGTAGTTAGAATCTTTTATTTAGCTGGCAGTATTGGCACTCGCTGTATTGCAGTAGTTTGAGTAACGAAGATTTTTGTGAGGTAAGTGATTTGTGAAAGGTATAGGTTATTGTTAGTCAGGGCCATTCTTTTGTAGGGATTTTTAAAAGTCAAATTGCGTTGCGCTAAAAATATTGTGTGTCAGTTTAGTGTTGATCAGAATAGGTAAAAAGCGAAAAGTCTGAGTACGTTCAGTTCTGCTCACCTGTTTGAAAATCAAATAATGAAAGAGGTTTATCAGCACAGTAATTTATTAATTTTTCTAAGGGGACGTTGCAAGTGTCGTCAATGCATATGTACTAGCATACAAGTTCGACATAATCAAAACGACGCAGTGCGTGGAACAGGGGAAGCTGTAGCCTCAAAATATTTCTCTTCCAGTAGTGTACATGACACATACTCGAAGAGTGCGTAGGATTCCACGACCAGTGTCAATTTGACTGGTTGTTGGCCTGCTCATTACAAAACACTATAATCCCTAAGAATCTGACTTTCGACCATTTGTGCATGGATGCTAAACTATTGGGTTTTGGCAATGTTCTAGTCAGTGTATACCGTACTGTATTGGAGGTCATGCAGCAACCAATACCACATGCTGGTATGTTGTTGGACAGTTAGAAATCAAGATCCATTTGGAAGGGTGAATGTAAAGAAGGCCGTTTATTGCCTATGCTAAGCTAAGAAGTGATTGTGAAGTACCAGCAAATCAGCAGCATTGGAACATCACGAATTACAAACCTTCCCAAGACCGCCGTATGCCGACTGCATGTGCCAGCAACCATACAATGCCACGATCAAAGAAAGAGTCTGCTAGGAATTAATGAGCAAGAATTAACGAATTCAGGGCCCTTTTGTAAAGAGCTTTCCGTAGGTGTTTCCATTAATTCCCCGTCAATTTTACTTCGACTTGCTCGAAAATTTAATCGTGATTTAAACCATTAACGAAATTTCCGAGAGAAAATCAACTTCATGATAATGATTCTTAACTGATTTCGGCTGCCATCGTTTTGTCAGGAGTTAATAATTTGCTCAAGATGGCGGCAACGTTGAAAAGTGATAAGTCCTTTGCGTCCACCTTTATCTCACTGTAGTTGTTCAGTTCATGAAGATATATACAATTAGGGTATTGGTATCGAGACTGGTGACACTGTGATCGACATAATGTTTATTAAGGAGGACTGACAATGACTGGGTACTAAGTTCATTAGTAGTTTATTGCATTTATTTATTTCACTCGTTTACGTGGGACTTGATAGGAATTATTTTGGAATACTGTAGATTGTATCAACTTTAGCTTTACTGCAAAGGACCACGATCAGTCATTTGAGTGTAAACTTTCCCTTGCTTAACATTCTGTGGCAGTGTAACTGCACTTGTACCATAAGGTGTTCCGGAGCAGAAGTTCAATAGAGGTCACAAACACACTTTCCTCCAAAACGGGAACGTTTTATCATTTAATGAGCGCTGATGTTTTAAACGGATGTCTTCTTGCTCTTTGCAGGTGAAGAGATACAGTCAAAACGACCGCTCCAACTGTTGGGACTGTGCCAGAGTAGGAAACCTCTGAGGGGAAAAGGACATGGTCGGTTAGAATGTCACAACAAGCTGGCTACAGCTTCTTGCTCCACCTCTCCTCCCCCCCCCCCCCCCTCCCTTCCAACACATTTATCAGTGGTATTAAGTTCTTTCAACTCGGAAGTCTACTGGAGTATCTTTTTCATCGTATTGCTCCAGTGGATGCTTCATTTAGCTTAACATTGTGTTTTGCTCAGTTTTGATGTGAGAATACATCTCGTAAAGTTTTTCTTATTAATGCTGTGACATCCCCACATATACTAACGGAAAAAAATGTCGCAATATCAGGAAGGAGTTGTGCGATATAAGCGAAAGTTTGTTGGCACTGGCGCATCGTACTGCATCTCGAGCAGCAATTTGAGCAGCATTTGTCACCATAGAGACACAATGAACTGTTACAAATAGGTTACTTGAAGGACAGTTCCGAGCCAGACGCACTGCAACGTGCATACCACTGATCCCAAACTACCGAGATTTGGGACTTCAGTGGTGTCAAGTGAGAGCTCATTGGTGGGGCAGAGTGGAGGTGTGTTCCGTTTTCTGAAGAAAGTTGGCTCTGCCTATGCGCCATCGATGGCCGCGTGTTTGTTAAAAGGAGGCCATTTGATGGCCTGCAACCGACTAGTCTGCGTGCTGGACACACTGGATATACTACTGGAGTTATGGTCTGGGATGCGATTTCGTATGACAGCAAGAGCATTCTCGTGGTTATCCCACGCACGCTGACTGCAAAATTTGTGCTCTAGTTTGGTGATCCGACCTGATGTGCTGCCATTCGTGAACAGCATTCCAGCGAGTGTTTTCCAACAGGATAAAGCACGCCCACATACCGCTGTTGTAACCCAACATGCTCTACAGAGTGACATGTTCCCTCGACTTCCTCCACCAACAGATCTGTCTTCAATATGGAACAGCATCGGAGAACATCTCCAGCCTCATTCACAAACAGCATTAACCATCCCTTTACTGACCGACCACGTACGCCAGGCATGGAACTCTGTCCTACAAACTGACATCCGGCACCTGCGCAACACAATGCGTGCACGTTTGCACGCAAGCGCGTTTGCATGCTCGTATTCTACATTCTAGCGGTTACACTGTTATTAGTGCACCAGACCGCTTACAGGACCTATTTTCGACCCACATTAACCACAGACAGTCTCTTTTTCGGTGACCAGATGGTGAGGAGCGAAGTTTACGACCACCCATCTGAAACATTTCCTTTAAAAGCCCAAGACTGCCTAAGAATTGAGTCATATTGCTGCTATGACACTGTAGTAATGTTTCTTGCTGACACAAAAAAATTCAAACACTAATCGCGATAATGCCCACGCGCTATCCCTACCGATTTCTGAGAGAGGGAGAGGGAGAGAGAAAGAGAGAGAGATGGGGGGGGGGCCGGTGTAGAAAAATTCAGTAATGCATAGTAAAATTAAACTAGACGCATGATAGAAGATTTGAGGTCAAAGAGGGACAGGTAGGTGTAGCAAGATGGAAATGAGCAGACAAAACCCCCATCTGCCAGCGCCAGCGGTGCAACAAGCAACGTTGCATGTATGGAACCACTCCCTCCAGCATTAGCGTGGAGGTGTGAGGGGAGAGAAGCATCTCGTAGTGACACCGCCATTGTCAGCGGGAATGTCACCCCAACATCCATCGACGATATCGTCTTAGCACTGTTTTTGTTGTGGTCTTCAGTCGAGAGACTGGTTTGATGCCGCTCTCCATTCTGTTCTATCCTATGCAAGCCTCTTCAACTCCGAGTAATTACTGCAACCTATATTATTCTGAATCTACTTAGTGTATTCATCGCTAGGCCTCCCTCTACGATTTTTACCCTCTACGCTTCCCTCCAATACTAAATTGGTGATTCCTTGATGCCTCAGAACGTGTCCTACCAACCGATCTCTCCTTCTAGTCAAGTTGTGCAAAAAATTCCTCTTCTCACCAATTCCATTCAGTACCTCCTCATTAGTTACGCGATCTACCCATATAATCTTCAACATTATTCTGTAGCACCACATTTCGAAAGCTTTTATTCTCTTCCTGTTTTCCATAATGGCTACACCCCACACGAATACTTTCACAAAAGACTTCCTGACACTTAAATCTATACTCGATGTAATCAGATTTCTCTTCTTCAGAAACACTTTCCTTGCCATAGCCAGTCTACATTTTATATCCTCTCTACTTCGACACGGCAATGGCCTTGCCGCAGTGGATACACCAGTTCCAGTGAGTTAAGCGCTGTCGGGCGTGGTCGGCACTTGGATGGGTGACCATCCGGGCTGCCATGCGCTGTTGCCATTTTTCGGGGTGCACTCAGCCTCGTGATGCCCATTGAGGAGCTACTCGCTTCGGTCAATAATACCATCATAAAGACCGCGAGAGCGGTGTGCTGACCCCACGCCCCTCCTATCCGCATCCTCCATTGAGGATGACACGGCGGTCGGATGGTCCCGGTAGGCCACTCGTGGCCTGAAGACGGAGTGCTCTTCTTCGACAATCATCAATTATTTTGCTTCCCAAATAGCAAAACTTATTTACTGCTTTCAGTGTCTTAGCACTAGGGAGGGGAGAAAGCAACCGGTTAAAACCAATGCCGGTATTTCAATTCTGAATTACTAGAATTTTCCGGTATTTGTTTGGTCTCAGCTATAACAGGTATTTTTTTATTTTTTTTACCGATGACTGAGTAAAAAAATCGAAATATCTGTCATTTTTATTCGTAAAATTTGAATTGGTTTTAAGTACTGCGTTATTGTAGCAAATGGGAAAAGCAATAAGTGCTATTTAGCAACAGTGCCGACAGAAACAAGCAACAAACACAGGGCATAAGAAACGGTCCAGCATTTCTGAGACAATACCGTGCCTGTTGCTGTGTGTCGTGGCTTGAAGTAGGCGTGTAAGTACGGTGTGCAAGATTTGCCCCCATCTAGTCTATAAGGTAGTTTCTCGCTGTCGTCACCAGACATCCGTTGTCTTGCAGAATGGCACAAACCCTAGACTGGATATACTGTTACAAAGTGACGTAGCATTAAAGTACAATGTTTCCTTAGCTTTAAAAGAGGAAGAATTTGTCTGCCACTTCTATGAAATAATAAAAGCAGAAGTAAATCATGGTAACAGTAACCAATTCATTCATATTATACAATTCTAAGGTTCTCATAAGTTTTCTGTTATTGTAAGTAATTCACGTTCACTATACTAGGACGAAGATGAATGAGCGCACTGCATGGGTACTGAATAAGGTATACACGACAAGCAAGATGTTGGAGAAGCTGGATAGACTGTAGTACCGCTGTAAACCCACCTGCTTAGGAGTAATGAAATCCACACCAACAAATACACTCCTACTGGAAGAACAAGAGATGCCCCCCTCTATATAAGGACGAAGATGCCCAAGGAACGATACATAGTAGAGAAATTATCATGCTCACGGCATCCAATTCAGCAGATTTTACGACTCTACCGTTGTTCTCCTGGATACTGATTTCATTCCAGCACATAATGATTTGGCAGATGAGCGCAAAGATATTGCCAGAAGTATGCGGGGCCTGTTTATCAAAAAAATGGTTCAAATGGCTCTGGGCACTATGGGACTTAACAGCTGTGGTCATCAGTCCCCTAGAACTTAGAACTACTTAAACCTAACTAACCTAAGGACATCACACACATCCAAGCCCGAGGCAGGATTCGAACCTGCGACCGTAGCAGTCGCACGATTCCGGACTGCGCGCCTAGAACCGCGAGACCACCGCTGCCGGCGACTGTTTATCAATACGACTATTTCATAATCAGGGATCGCATCTCATTCCAAACGATAGAGGGAATGTCTGAATTCTTGGAGACTGTTATAGCACTGCAAAGACAAATGAAGGAAACAAGACAATGGATAATCCACATTTACACAGATGGATCAGAGACAGCAGGAAGGGACAACACAGGATGTGCTATACTTAGTCCACAACTGCAGATGGCCCAAAAATATAAATTACCATTGTTGTGTGCGTACTGTAAGACCTTAGGTACACACACCATCAGATTATTTGACTTGTCGCTCTAACGAAGTAGGCGAGAGTCAGCCATATGTCTTGTGGTCTTATCGTGGCGTGTTTATCTTCTGCCGTTAGGTCAGACGATAGAAATGCCACTTGCACGCTTAGAGTAGCAGATTGACGGTGACCAACTTTAAACAGAACTTGATTAATTTTCACAAACATTTATTAAAATAATAACAATCATAAATCTTAACTTGATTCCGGATGCTATTTACAATTGACAATCTGAAGTTCCTTTGATCTTGGTACGTTAATCTTATTCTCACATATCTCTGATACTTGACAAAGTGTCTATACATTTATCTTCATGGCTATGTACAGGAGTATGATAATCTTGTTAGGCGCAGACAGGACGCCTGCGATGGTATACTCAACGACGAACCTTGGTGCACGAATGGCAAAACGTCATTTGTTCGGATGAATCCAGGTTCTGTTTACAGCATCATGATGGTCGCATCCGCATTTGACGACATCGCGGTGAACGCACATTGGAAGCGTGTATACGTCATCGCCATACTGGCGTATCACCCGGCGTGATGGTATGCGCTGCCATTGATTACACGTCTCTTGTTCGCATTGACGGCACTTTGAACAGTGTACGTTGCATTTCAGATGTGTTACGACCCGTGGCTCTACCCTTCATTCGATCCCTGCAAAACCCTACATTTCAGCAGGATAATGCACGACTGCATGTTGCAGGTCCTGTACAGGCCTTTCTGGATACAGAAAATGTTCGACTGCTGCCCCGGCCGGCACATTCTCCAGATCTCTCACCAATTGAAAACCTCTGGTCGATGGTGGCCGAGCAACTGGCTCGTCACAATACGCCAGTCACTATTCTTGATGAACTGTGATATCATGTTGTGTTTTGATTCTTTGTATCTTATACACTCCTGGAAATGGAAAAAAGAACACATTGACACTGGTGTGTCAGACCCACCATACTTGCTCCGGACACTGCGAGAGGGCTGTACAAGCAATGATCACACGCACGGCACAGCGGACACACCAGGAACCGCGGTGTTGGCCGTCGAATGGCGCTAGCTGCGCAGCATTTGTGCACCGCCGCCGTCAGTGTCAGCCAGTTTGCCGTGGCATACGGAGCTCCATCGCAGTCTTTAACACTGGTAGCATGCCGCGACAGCGTGGACGTGAACCGTATGTGCAGTTGACGGACTTTGAGCGAGGGCGTATAGTGGGCATGCGGGAGGCCGGGTGGACGTACCGCCGAATTGCTCAACACGTGGGGCGTGAGGTCTCCACAGTACATCGATGTTGTCGCCAGTGGTCGGCGGAAGGTGCACGTGCCCGTCGACCTGGGACCGGACCGCAGCGACGCACGGATGCACGCCAAGACCGTAGGATCCTACGCAGTGCCGTAGGGGACCGCACCGCCACTTCCCAGCAAATTAGGGACACTGTTGCTCCTGGGGTATCGGCGAGGACCATTCGCAACCGTCTCCATGAAGCTGGGCTACGGTCCCGCACACCGTTAGGCCGTCTTCCGCTCACGCCCCAACATCGTGCAGCCCGCCTCCAGTGGTGTCGCGACAGGCGTGAATGGAGGGACGAATGGAGACGTGTCGTCTTCAGCGATGAGAGTCGCTTCTGCCTTGGTGCCAATGATGGTCGTATGCGTGTTTGGCGCCGTGCAGGTGAGCGCCACAATCAGGACTGCATACGACCGAGGCACACAGGGCCAACACCCGGCATCATGGTGTGGGGAGCGATCTCCTACACTGGCCGTACACCACTGGTGATCGTCGAGGGGACACTGAATAGTGCACGGTACATCCAAACCGTCATCGAACCCATCGTTCTACCATTCCTAGACCGGCAAGGGAACTTGCTGTTCCAACAGGACAATGCACGTCCGCATGTATCCCGTGCCACCCAACGTGCTCTAGAAGGTGTAAGTCAACTACCCTGGCCAGCAAGATCTCCGGATCTGTCCCCCATTGAGAATGTTTGGGACTGGATGAAGCGTCGTCTCACGCGGTCTGCACGTCCAGCACGAACGCTGGTCCAACTGAGGCGCCAGGTGGAAATGGCATGGCAAGCCGTCCCACAGGACTACATCCAGCATCTCTACGATCGTCTCCATGGGAGAATAGCAGCCTGCATTGCTGCGAAGGGTGGATATACACTGTACTAGTGCCGACATTGTGCATGCTCTGTTGCCTGTGTCTATGTGCCTGTGGTTCTGTCAGTGTGATCATGTGATGTATCTGACCCCAGGAATGTGTCAATAAAGTGTCCCCTTCCTGGGACAATGAATTCACGGTGTTCTTATTTCAATTTCCAGGAGTGTAACTTGCTAAGAGCAAATTATTCGATATTTGTTTGAATTCTATGTTTATTACAGGAAATAGTAGGAATAAAATACCGGGAATCAACTCACAACACCAGGAAGTTTCATGACAGCGCACACTCCACAGCAGAGTGAAAATCTCACTCTGGAAACGTCTCCCAGGCTGTGGCTAAGCCAAATCTCCTTAATATCCTTTCTTCCAGGAGTGCAAGGTTCGCAGATGAGCTTCTGTGAAATTTGGAAGGTAGGAGACGAGGCACTGGCATAATTCCAGCTGTGAGGACGAGTCGTGACCTAGACGCAAGAGACAATGCATTTGGGAAATCATTAGGCAATTCAGCATTCCGAGATCCACAGTGTCAAGAGTGTGCCGAGAATACCAAATTTCAGGCATTACCTCTCACCACGGACAATGCAGTGGCCGACGGCCTTCACTTAGTGACCAAGGGTAGCGGCGTTTCTGTAGAGTTGTCAGTGATAACAGACAGGCAACAATGCGTAAAATGACCGCATAAATCAATGTGGGAGTACGACGAATGTATCCGTTAGGAAAGTGCGGCGAGATTTTGCGTTAACGGTTTATGGCAGGAGACCAGAGATGCCAGGGCCTTTACTAACAGAACGATATCGCCTTTAGCGCCTCTCGTGGGCTCGTGACCAAATCGGTTGGACTCTAGACGAGTGGAAAACCGTGACCTAGTCAGATCAAGTCCGATTTCCGTTGGTAAGGGCTGATAGTAGGGTTCGAGTGCGACGCAAACCCCACCAAGCCCAAGGACCCGAGTTGTCAATAAGCCACTGTAGAAGCTGGTGGTGACTCCATAATCGTGTGGGCTGTGTTTACATGGAACGTACTGGGTCCTCTGGTCCAGCTGAACCGATCACTGACTGGAAATGCTTATGTTCGGCTACTGGGAGACCATTTGCAGCGCAACAACAATGGAATTTTATGGTGACAATGTGGCATGTCACAGAGCCGCAATTGTTCGCGTTTGGTTCGAAGAACACTGTGCACTGTTTGAGTAAATGATTTAGCGACACAGATAGCCCAACATGAATCCCTTCGAACATTGGTGTGACGTAATCGAGAAGTGAGCTCGTGCACAAAATCCTGCACCGCCAACACTTTCGCAGTTATGGATGGCTATAGAGCCAACATGGCTCAGTATTTCTGCAGAGGACTTCCAATGACTTGTTGAGTCCATGCCACGTCGAGCTACTGCACTACGCCGGGCAGAACGATGTCCGATACGATATTAGAAGGTACACTATGTGATCATAAGTATCCGGACTCCCTCAAAAACATACGTTTTTCATATTAGGTGCATTGTGCTGCCACCTACTGCCAGGTACTCCGCATCAGCGAACTCAGTAGTCATTAAACATCGTGAGAGAGCAGAATGGGACGCACTTCGAAAGTGGTCAGGTGATTGGGTGTCACTTGTGTCACACGTCTGTACTCGAGATTTGCCACACTCCTAAACATCCCTAGGTCCACTGTTTCCGATGTAACAGTGAAGTGGAAACGTGAATTGACACGTACAGCACAAGAGCGTACAGGCCCAAATCGTCTGTTGACTGACAGTTGTAGAGGGTCGTAATATGTAATAGGCAGATAACTATGCAGACCATCACACAGGAAATCCAAATTGCATCAGGATCCACTGCAAATACTATGACATTTAGGCGGGAGGTGAGAAAACTTGGATTTCATGGTCGAGCTGCTGCACATAATGCCAAACGGCGCTCACTAGGTGTAAGGAGCGTAAACACTGGACGATGGATGATTGAAAAGATATTATGTGGAGTGACGAATCACGGTACACAACGTGGAGATCTGATGGAAGGCTCTGAATATGGCAAATTCCCGGTGAATGTCATCTGCCAACAGTAAAATTCGGAGGTGGTGGTGTTATGTTGTGGTCGTGTTTTTCGCGGAGGGGGCTTGCCCTCCTTGTTTTGCGTACAACTATCACAGCACAGGCCTACATTGATGTTTTAAGCACCTTCTTGCTTCCCACTGCTGAAATGCAATTCGGGGATGGCGATTGCATCTTTCAACGCAATCGAGCACGTGTTCATAATGCACGACCTGTGGCGGAGTGGTTACACTACAATAACATCCCCGTAATGGACTGGCCTGCACAGAGTCCAGACCTGAATCGTATTAACACCTTTGGGAAGTTTTGGAACGCCGACTTCGTGCCAGGCCTCACCGTCCGACATCGATACCTCTCCTCAGTGCAGCACTCCGTGAAGAATGGGATGCCATTCCCCAAGAAAACTTCCAGCAGGCGATTGGACGTACGCCTGCCTGAGTGGAAGCTGTCATCAAGGCTATGGTTGGACCAACACCATACTGAATTCCAGCATTTAAGATGTAGGGCGCCACGAACTTGTAGGTCATTTTCAGCCAGTCAAGTGTCCGGATCCTTTTGATCAAATAGTGTATGTCATGAATTTTGTGACCTCAGTGGAAATCATGAAGAATGCGAACAGATCAATGAGACCAGGAAAGCTGAAGGTCGCACTGGCTCATGCAACACATGGTCCCTACAAACAAAAGAGGTTAATAAAATTCTTCACAACTACGAAGGTGCAGGAGCCGCTGATTATTTAACTAGCATCACGCGTTGAAATGCAGAAGCTAGAGGCGAGGGATTACTGAACGGTGAACAAATGGAAATAGGTGTAACCGAGCAAACTTGGAGGTTGTTATATCTAAGCACACCTTAATCTGAGGCAGAGAAAGCCACATAAATTAGAACAGAAAGAAAAAACACGTACACGAAGCTCAATTATTCTCACATGCACGCAACGAAGGTACCACTCAAATTTAGCTTCGTCATTACATGGTGGAGAACACTTCACGGCAAAGGAACAGAGTTACCCCAGAATGCCGAATAAACTGAAACTCCTAACATACCTCAACATCAGTGAAATAAAATGCTTTTAACTGAACACATCCTGGAAAGAAGATAAAAAGCTTCAGGTAGGCTGAACAACTTACACATTCACAACGACTTTAAGGTAGTTAGACCACACTTAAGAACTATGAACCAATCAGTGGCCAGCGGCAGAGTGCCTCCGAGTGTAAGCATCCACATTGCCACTTAGATAAAGCGGAAAAGACCAGAAGGGTCGTTTCCACCACCAACATAACAAACAGACAACACACGGACAGTAGGGATAGATCTCTTAAGTTGGTTACCCTGGACCCCCAGCAGACGGAAAGCAGTTTGCACGTGGCAGAAGAACTGTTAGGTTTGAAGCCAATGAAAGATACAATGAGAGGGATCAAATTGGTGCAAACTGTTCAAAAGGCAATTGAAGCCGATGCAGTTTGTGTAGAATTCGTTGTTACGTGCACGAAGAAACACCTTGCGCTAAATTTTCAGATTGGAGCAGGTCATGAACCTGGTGATCCGAACACTAAATTACACGGAAGCGTCAAAGAAACTGGTGTAGGCGTGCATATTCAAATACAGAGATAAGTAAACGGGCCGAATGCGGCGCTGCGATCAGAAGCGCCTATATAAAACAAGTGTCTGGCGCAATTGTTAGACCGGGTACTGCTGCTACAATGGTAGTTTATCAAGACTTAAGTGAATCTGAACTCGGTCTTATAGTGGCGCACTGGCGATGGGACACAGCATCTCCGAGGTAGCGATGAAGTGGGGATTTTACCGTACCACCATTTCGCGACTGTACCGTGAATATCGGGAATCCGGGAAAACATCAAATCTGCGACATCGCTGCGGCCAGAAAAAGATTCTACAACAACGGGAACAACGGCGACTGAAGAGAATCGTTCAGCTTGACAGAAGTGCAACCCTTCCGCAAATTGCTGCAGATTTCAGTGTTGGGCCATCAACAAGTGTCAGCGTGCGAAACACTCAACGAAACTTCATCGATGTGGGCTTTCGAGGCCGAAGGCCCAATCGGGTGCCCTTGAAGACTGCACGACACAAAGCTTTTTGCCCCGCCTGGACCCGTCAGCACCGACATTGGACTGTTGCTGAGTAAAAACATGTTGCCTGGTCGGAGGAGTCTCGTTTCAGGTTGTATCGAGAGGATGGACATGTACGGGTATCGACACTACCTCTTGAATCCATGGACCCTGCATGCCAGCAGGGGACTGTTCGAGCTGATGCAGGCTCTGTAATGGCGTGGGGCGTGTGCAATTTGAGCGATATGGGACCCCTAGATACGACTCTGACATGTGACACGTACATAAGCATCCTGTATGAACACCTGCATCTATTCATGTCCATTGTGCATTGCGACGGACTTGGGCAACTCCATCCGGACAGTGCGACACCCCACACGTCCAGAATTGCTACGGAGTCGCTCCAGGAACACTCTTCTCAGTTTAAACACTTCCTGGCCACCAAACTTCCCAGACAAGAACATTTTTGATCATCTCCACTCCCTCATACTCTTGCGGATTTATGGACGGCCCTGTAGGATTTATGTTGTCAATTCCCTCCAGCACTACTTCAGACATTAGTCGACTCCATGCCACGTCGTGTTGCGGCACTTCTGCGTGCCCGCCTGGGCCCTACACGATATTAGGCAGGTGTACCAATTTCTTCGTCTCTTCAATCTATCTTGGTCACATGAGTTATTACATCGTCAGTTTCAACAGTTTTTGATGGGACTGCAGGAACAGTATGGAAACGTGACTTACTACTACCAAGTACATAGTTAAGTCTAGGGGCATGCCTGGGACGTTTTTTCGATGTAAGACTCGCTGTTGTTCAGTTTACAACGGAAAAACGAAAGCAGGAACCAACGTTAGAAGATCTGTGATGGGTTGCAGACGTCGCAGTTTTAGCCGTCTGCTCAGTTGAACACCTTCAATAACACGTTGCAGGACAAGATGCAGTTAATATCTGGTGTAATGAGAAAGATGGATACATTCAAAGTCGAAATCATATTATGGAAGGAACATCTTCTTCATTTTCCTAAGCTCTCTGGTGTTAAAGAAAATCCGACTTCTGAAAAATTCCTTTCGGTGTTGGAAGAAATACAGGAACAGTTTTCATATCTTTTTCAGGACACTGCCAACCTCTCGTCTGTTTTTGACACACATTCAAGAACATTTGCCGTATTAATTGAAAGCGTCCCTTTTCATTTGCAAATGGAACAGCAACTGTAACTTCTGATTAAAAAGTAAATTATTGGGTCAAAACTTTCCAGGAGTTCTATGAAGGTTTCCCTCCGGAACAGTTTCTACGTAACCATAATGAGGCCTCAAAAGTGATATCCATGTTTTAATCAATTTGCGTGTCTTAAAGATTGTTTTCGGTGAAGGAACTTAATAAATCACGATTACGTGGCAGCTTCAGTGACGAAAATCTCATTAACTGCATGCGAAAAATGAGGTCCAGTACGATGATAGGAAGTATCCCATGACTTTTGTTACATCATTATAGTTTATACCATGCTGCAGGAAACCGTGTACAATGGTGTTCCCCAGAAAAAGAAAAATTGGCCAGACTGCACATGAACGAAATTTAATTCAAAAGGTTATCCACCCACCAAATTACCATATGACACTCAGATTACAGTGCTGATACCTCAGATCGTAGGTTTATCCCATCCTCGTGGCATGGCTTGGCATCAGAAGATTGTCGCATCTTTGACCGGAATACGCATCAAGAAAGAGATTTGGAAGGAGCAGCTTGATAGCGAAGTCAAAGCTCACTCATTTAAACAAAGGGTGTTTGTTCATGTTTGGAAGCATACACTGTCCAATTTGATTGGAAAGAGAGTAGCGAAGTTTTCTCTTTTGTTCGATGATCAGTTTGAAGTCAAGAAAGTCATGGGAGACCAGTCATACTTACTAGAACACCCTGAAAACGGGTCCGGAAGGGGTTTTCAGGAGAGAGCACCAAATGTAAATTCTTCTAGCATACACAATCTTAAGACAGTAAAAACTTTAAATAAAAAATTGTTAGATGCAGGAGTGCTAGTGTTAAAATCTCATAATGGTAATAGGGCAGTACCATATACGAGAAAGATGACACTGACAAAACGTTACCGTATCTCGAACAGAACAGCATAAACGAAATTAATAAGAACCTACTCAATAAGTTCGAAACCCTACTAAAAAGAAAAACTGGATGCCTCTCAATTTCTGTTTGACCCATTACAAAACGTAGATTATTGTTAATGAATCCAACTCTTTCTACTACAAGAGCTCAGATGAATGTACATGAACCTGAGAAGTCAGTTACAGTTATTAACAATAAAAAATATTCTCCCAACAGCAAACTAAGTAGCATACTCGACAAAAATCTTATAATTACGTACAAATTTGATAAAACTTTCAGTATCAGAAGTAGCATCCAATTTGCTATGTATCTATCAATGCTGTGTGGCTAGGGCCTCCCATCGGGTAGACCGTTCACCAGGTGCAAGTCTTTCAAGTTGATGCCACTTCGGAGACTTGCGCGTTTATGGGGATGAAATGATGATAAGGACAACACAACACCCAGTCCCTGAACGGAGAAAATCTCGAACCCAGCCGGGAATCGAACCCGGGCCGTTAGGTATGACATTCCGTCACGCTGACCACTCACCTACCAGGGGCAGACATCCAGTTTGCTAAGAGTGTAGTTAATATGAATATCCCAGAAGATGCAATTTTCGCCCCTTGGGATTTTACTAGTATGTTTACAAACATACCAACTGACGAAACGTTAGAAATAATTAAACGTAATTTACTATGCCATAAAAATATGGCAGTAGATGAGCTTGTAGAACTGTTAGATGTTTTGCAATTTAGCTTGACTTCAGGTGGTTTACCTTTAATGGAGAAATTTACTGCATGCGAGATGGTCTAGCGATGGACATTAGTTTGTCCAGTATCTTGTCAGAAATTTTTCTTAATGACTTGGAAATTGGATTTTTTGATGAATTTCCCAATATGTAGCAGAAAACACTGTATTATCACCGGTATGTTAACGACAGTATAGTTCTGTTTAAAGGAACCAAGCAAGCTTTAAATGAAGTGACAGACAAACTTAACCAAATGCGCCCAAAAATTAAGTTCACAGTTGAACATGAAACTGATAGTAGCATCAGTTTCACGATTTGTCAATCAATAGTTCGAATTACAAACATATTTTTAAAATATACAGAAAGCCCTTATATCCAGGTATAATTATTGAGAATAACTCAGTTCACCCAATCCAGCACAAAAAGCACATGTCTATTCAGCTTTATAAAAGATGTTATAATTACCACTTATAGAAGTAGATAGAGCTACGGAATTACAGACAATCAAAATGATAGCTTTATGGAACAATTTCGAAAAATTTGATATACTTAAATTGTACCATACAATACAGAAAAAATATTAAAGGAAAGAAAAGCAATACAGGGTGATTCAAAAAGAATACCACAACTTTAGGAATTTAAAACTCTGCAACGACAAAAGGCAGAGCTAAGCACTATCTGTCGGCGAATTAAGGGAGCTATAAAGTTTCATTTAGTTGTACATTTGATCGCTTGAGGCGCTGTTGACTAGGCGTCAGCGTCAGTTGATGCTAAGATGGCGACCGCTCAACAGAAAGCTTTTTGTGTTACTGAGTACGGCAGAAGTGAATCGACGACAGTTGTTCAGCGTGCATTTCGAACGAAGTATGGTGTTAAACCTCCTGATAGGTGGTGTATTAAACGTTGGTATAAACAGTTTACAGAGAATGGGTGTTTGTGCAAAGGGAAACGTTCTGGATGGCCGAGAACGAGTGATGAAAATGTAGCACGCATCCAGCAAGCATTTGTTCGCAGCCCAGGAAAATCGACTCGCAGAGCTAGCAGAGAGCTGCAAATTCCACACTCAACTGTATGGAGAGTCCTACGAAAAAGGTTAGTTATGAAACCTTGTCGTCTGAAATTGGTTCAAGCACTGTCTGCAGCTGATAAGATTAAAAGAATCGATTTCTGTGATTTTATCCTTGCTCAAATGGAAACAGATGAATCTTTCGTTTCAAAGATTGTGTTTAGTGATGAAGCAACTTTCCACATTAACGGGAAAGTCAACCGTCACAATGTCTGTATATGGGGAACTGAGAATCCGCGGGAAACAACTCAGTATGAACGTGACTCGCCTAAGGTGAACGTTTTCTGTGCCATTTCAGCCAGTAAAGTTTTTGGTCCCTTTTTCTTCGAAGGTGCTACTGTAACTGGACTACAGTATCTGGAGATGTTAGAGAATTGGCTGTTCCCTCAGCTCGAACAAGAAGCACAACAATTCATATTTCAGCAGGATGGAGTACCACCACATTGGCACTTATCTGTCCGTAACTACCTGAACGTCAACTACCCGAGGCGATGGATCGGCCGCCAGGCAGCCCGTGACAGAGCACTTCATCACTGGCCTCCAAGAAGCCCTGATCTTACCCCCTGCGATTTTTTCTTATGGGGGTATGTTAAGGATATGGTGTTTCGGCCACCTCTCCCAGCCACCATTGATGATTTGAAACGAGAAATAACAGCAGCTATCCAAACTGTTACGCCTGATATGCTACAGAGAGTGTGGAATGAGTTGGAGTATTGGGTTGATATTGATCGAGTGTCTGGAGGGGGCCATATTGAACATCTCTGAACTTGTTTTTGAGTGAAAAAAAACCTTTTTAAATACTCTTTGTAAGGATGTATGACAGGTTATATTATGTTTCTTTCATTAAATACACATTTTTAAAGTTGTGGTATTCTTTTTGAATCACTCTGTATTATAGGCAACCAGTAGAAAATAAAAGATATATTACACTCACAAACAAAGGTCCTTTAAAAGGTCGCATTTCTAGATGTTTCCAAATACCGAAACTATCTGTTGCATTTCGAATTAGCAGCTCCCTCAGAAATGCACTAATACTTAAAGAAAGTGTACATAAGGACAAGTACAGCAATTCAGGAGTATATAAAATGAATTGCCAAAAACGTCAGAACATGTGCGTTGGCCAAACTGGAGTAGCATTTAAATACATTATAAGGAACATTGCAATTTAAATTCAAATCGTACAGCAGTGGGTGAACTTGCAGAACAACTAAATATACATTAGGTGAGATTCAAGATAATACGAAAATTTTCCACACTGCAGATAAAGGCCCACTGTTAAATGTTTTGGAAGAATTTGAAATTTTCCTAGAAAAGAAAAAAACGGAAAATTAATGCAACCAAAAAGAACGAATTTAATTTACTTGGGTTCTTCCAACTATTTATTATAGTGCTGTAGATAAGCAACCAAAATATAATACCTAGTGTATCACCCAACAGAAATATTTTTAAAAACGGTAGTTTTCAACGAAAATTTGTGAAGACATTTACAATACGTAGTTTTATAATCTATTTTGAAAGACATACCGGTATTTTAATTTTTACAGATGCAGTTTTTGAAAGATAAGCAGATCTGTACAGATGTGAGATGTCTACACAAACGCCCATGAAAGAGGTGATTAAAATGTACATTTAGTTTTCTGTAGTTGTAAACTACCTTTAGATACACTGTACCATGGACGTTACAGGTACTGTTGTTCTCGCAATTAGTCTTTGGCACTGTAAATGTCTACATTTGCTACTATTCTTTAAACATTCTTTAAACATAACAGATGCTCTTGCATATTTGAAGAGCAAAACTGATAAATAAAAAATACAAAGTCTGACTTCTGGCTGTATTTAAAACCTTAGTTTTAATTGTCGCTACCACTGCAGACAACGCCTGCTCTTACTGGAAAATGTTTTTACTTTAATAACTTGAGAGAGAAAGTGCACCAGTTATTACAAACTTGTCTGCTTTGCCAGAAATCAAAATCTTCAAAAGTATGTGGGAAGGGTGAGCTGCATCCTGTCCTACCTACAAAACTGTTGCAAATAATGGCCACTAACAGCTATGGACCACTACAAAAAAGTAAAGCTAGAGTGAGGTTATTGCTACTGTTGTAGGACATGTATCCTAATTATGTGAGGCTATATGTAACATGTACTGCTAAAAGTTAGCCTATCATCAGAAGGATGCAAAATGGTTATATGCCTAGCTCTGGTAAGCTTGAAGCAATTATTTCAGATAATGACAGTACTTGTAAGAAGTGGCAGCAGTTTTTGCAAGAAAGTGGCATTAAGCACACAATAGTATCTAAAGCCTATTATGACTTATTCCAGTAGGGAGGGCGTTCAGGGAGCTAAACCGCTTTTCAGAACTTACTGTCACTACAAGCACAGTATGTAGTACCAATATTTTGGAAAATTTCAAGAAATAATAAATGATTTGCCTAATACTTCAAACTGCACTCCAAGTGAATTGATGCCAGACCAGCCTGAAAATAAAGAATGGTATTCACCTGTTCTTAAGTTTCCACAAGCTGAATCTGTGTGGGAGGGAAAATTTATGCGAATTGTTATTACATTTACTAATAAAACAACTTCTCATTAGCACTATTTCATGAGAAAGATAGGACTGACATATTTTTATCACCTGAGTGAGGAATTACTCATGCAATGTCACTCCATATCTTCTCTGTAAAGTAAACATAGTACGAACTGGCAGCTAATATATTCTACACAGTAGACAGAATACCTAATACTGGACATTACCTGTTGGTATTCCTAGAGTCTAGTAGGTTTAAGCGACAGAAGCCCTACCAAGATTTTAAAAAGTTCTACAAATAGTGTATGTGCTTACAAACGCTGTGTAAACTCTACATAGCAGTGTATGTGGTACACTAAGCTAACCTTTTCTGTCTGTTAGTGTAGGAAGTACATTCACCAGTTGTATAGACCCAGCATACATATTTGTATAAGATGTATATAAATATATTCCAGTCTGTGTCAACTGTAGGATATTATGATCTGTTTGATACGTTAACTTAGGTGATAGAACAGCAATCACCGTTTAGTGAGGAGAAATGTTGGGCATTATAATGAAGAACACTATATTCCTTAATTAACGACATGGTTTACGATTATTTGATGTGTTTAAGTAAAGTTCTTTAGTTTTCCTTGGATTAGTTTTCTTTGGACAGGTTGGTTTGTTGTATGTAATGTGTATACAAGATCGTTTTCGTGTTTCAAATGGCATAAACTTTTCAGTAGGTTGTTATGTATGTAGTCTGATTTGCTCACTAGCTCTCTGCAAATACCACAACGTGTTGATGATAGCAAAACTATGTTGTTTATTAATGATCAAGGTTACGTGCTGAGTGTATGCGTAGCTTCAGTCAGCTATGAAGGGAAATGAGTAATTCTAAGTTGATAACCTTGTATGCATATACAGAAGTGCATATTCATTAGAAGTAATTTTGTCATTTCCTAACTCATTTATTGCTTATACAGTAAGTTTCAAATGACTTTAAGCTGTAAGTAGGAGACGCAATTTAATTTTCGCGATATTTAGTGAATTATGTGTAAAAAAATGTATTGTGTATGAAGTTAGAGATATTTCAGCTCTATACAGTTTATTACAGTGAGTTGCAGAGTGGAGTATGGACAGTGCGAAAGAGTGTGTAAATTGCTACAGCAATGCAGGACGATCAGGCTCTATATCACGAAGAGTAAAACATTTGCCAGACTCACCAAACTCCAGTGCTACACAATGAGTTGAGATCTGAGTGAAACCAATGATGGGGTGATTATACAAGATGAACACTTTCCTGCCTTGATTGATTGATTGATTAATATATTCATTCATCTGTAGTACAATACAAATTTCGAAGATGTAGTCAATTTTTGGTATAAGGTTTCTAAGTACATAAATTTACATGGGTTCTTACAATTTTACTGTTCTTATAATTAATCCTAAATTATTTATAATTATGCCATATAGTGTTGTTTAATACATGGCATATGCGCGAATATTAAGCAGCTATCTTGATGAGTCACACAGTCACTTAAACAAAAATGGTGTATTGTGCACCAGATGGATGGTGAAACAAACTGTTAATTTGACTCACATGATCACCATTTGAAACATGTGCACTGCCATTGGTGATATTTTAGCTCAATATAATACACTCCTGGAAATGGAAAAAAGAACACCGTGAATTCATTGTCCCAGGAAGGGGAAACTTTATTGACACATTCCTGGGGTCAGATACATCACATGATCACACTGACAGAACTACAGGCACATAGACACAGGCAACAGAGCATGCACAATGTCGGCACTAGTACAGTGTATATCCACCTTTCGCAGCAATGCAGGCTGCTATTCTCCCATGGAGACGATCGTAGAGATGCTGGATGTAGTCCTGTGGAACGGCTTGCCATGCCATTTCCACCTGGCGCCTCAGTTGGACCAGCGTTCGTGCTGGACGTGCAGACCGCGTGAGACGACGCTTCATCCAGTCCCAAACATGCTCAATGGGGGACAGATCCGGAGATCTTGCTGGCCAGGGTAGTTGACTTACACCTTCTAGAGCACGTTGGGTGGCACGGGATACATGCGGACGTGCATTGTCCTGTTGGAACAGCAAGTTCCCTTGCCGGTCTAGGAATGCTAGAACGATGGGTTCGATGACGGTTTGGATGTACCGTGCACTATTCAGTGTCCCCTCGACGATCACCAGTGGTGTACGGCCAGTGTAAGAGATCGCTCCCCACACCATGATGCCGGGTGTTGGCCCTGTGTGCCTCGGTCGTATGCAGTCCTGATTGTGGCGCTCACCTGCACGGCGCCAAACACGCATACGACCATCATTGGCACCAAGGCAGAAGCGACTCTCATCGCTGAAGACGACACGTCTCCATTCGTCCCTCCATTCACGCCTGTCGCGACACCACTGGAGGCGGGCTGCACGATGTTGGGGCGTGAGCGGAAGACGGCCTAACGGTGTGCGGGACCGTAGCCCAGCTTCATGGAGACGGTTGCGAATGGTCCTCGCCGATACCCCAGGAGCAACAGTGTCCCTAATTTGCTGGGAAGTGGCGGTGCGGTCCCCTACGGCACTGCGTAGGATCCTACGGTCTTGGCGTGCATCCGTGCGTCGCTGCGGTCCGGTCCCAGGTCGACGGGCACGTGCACCTTCCGCCGACCACTGGCGACAACATCGATGTACTGTGGAGACCTCACGCCCCACGTGTTGAGCAATTCGGCGGTACGTCCACCCGGCCTCCCGCATGCCCGCTATACGCCCTCGCTCAAAGTCCGTCAACTGCACATACGGTTCACGTCCACGCTGTCGCGGCATGCTACCAGTGTTAAAGACTGCGATGGAGCTCCGTATGCCACGGCAAACTGGCTGACACTGACGGCGGCGGTGCACAAATGCTGCGCAGCTAGCGCCATTCGACGGCCAACACCGCGGTTCCTGGTGTGTCCGCTGTGCCGTGCGTGTGATCATTGCTTGTACAGCCCTCTCGCAGTGTCCGGAGCAAGTATGGTGGGTCTGACACACCGGTGTCAATGTGTTCTTTTTTCCATTTCCAGGAGTGTATATTGAGAAGCAGATACTTTGTGAACTAGTAATGTTAAGTGTAAATAACAAATGGTGCTGTGATGAAATAGCACCGTATCGCCATCTTTTAAGTGTAGCAAACTGAGGCATCCACGAGCAAGTTATGGTTTCTGTGGGAACCTTCCTACATTTTGATAAACAGCTGCAAACTAAGAACTAACTCATCAACAAAACATTCAGTGAATAGCATATTCTTTCGTCTGCATATCGAGAGAATAAAACTGCATCAGTTAGGACATACATATATGAAGTACATTATTATTTTTATTTCATCCACCTTTGTTCTTGTTAAACCATGAACTACTGGTAAACATTCTTTCAGGAACAACAGTATGCTCTATAAATCTAATCCTGGTTGTACGATTTCGTATGCTCCATGCGTAATACACATTACTGCGAATCTACTGCCCAGAAGTTGGGCCACAGTATCGCTAACCCACCACTCAACTGACTAAACTTGATGTTCCTGGTGACAATCAATGGCTTCGTCAGCTTTCTTCCTCTGCAAACACACGTAATAATTATGGAAAAATAGCTAGTGTCTGGACTGGAGCGTCCTGTCTATAGTCTTGCTGGTTTCCTGTGGTTCAAGGACATGTCAGGACGTGAGACAGCTCAATACAAATACGAATTAGGCAACCAAACCAATTAGTGCGACAGGAGAAAATTTGAATGTCATGTACAAGTCGCTAAAGAAAAAAAATCAAGAAAATGTAAAAAGAAAGTTTGCCTCTGTTCTCTGAAGGATGTAATGGTACCTCACTATACAGATTGCAAAACAGAATAAGATTCCTGTATCAGAGGATAATATTAATTAAACTTTGAGGTTACATGTTTGCTACAAGTATTTTCCGATTGTATGAATGTGGATGGATATATTCTCATGTAGTCATTCAGCTAGGTGCACTTTCATTACATGCATTTGCCACATCGTTGTTTATTTACTTGCGTAGAGTCATATGTTTGCATGTAGAACAGATGACACAAAATGAACACATCAGATATGAAAGAGGTCTTCTTTTAGTTTATCGCCTTTTTCTCACTCTCTCTGAAATACTTTGGTAACTGCTAAACAGTAAAGAAGTCTTAAACGTTATCTACGATTCTTTACAAAATTGCTTCGAATATCTAGTACCATAATAAAAAGAGAAATGAACTATTCAGTGGCTCCATTACTAATACTTTGTGTTTCTTGTTCTCGAGCAGTGTAGTATCCAGTACTAATTTTAATGTGAGTGTATGTAAGTTTTGCTCACTAATCGATCGCTGACGATCCAAAGCAAATAATATAAATACTATAATTATGACTGATATGATTCCATCGTCTACGCGTTTGTGTTTTGCGAGATTATTAATTTTCGCATTCAGTATTCATTTTTCTGGCCTAAGTGTTCGTACGAGCAGGACACAAATTTTTAATACTCCCGTAAAAGAACATATTTAGCTGCAAATAGAAATACTTTATGCTGAGATATTGACTCAGAAACGGGTCTTTCAAGTATCATTCTGGCTATTAAGGAAATTAATTAAACAAGGTAAATTATCAGTGCATCAAACATTTGTTACTAGTATAATAAATTTGCTCACTCATTACTACTAGATCATTTTATATGTTCATGCGTTATGCACAAATCGTGTATTTAGAAGGCGGCGTTCGGTGAAAACGTGATGTTATGCTACTATGAAACAAAATAGGTAATTAATGTGCAAATAATTCCATCGTCACAAAATTGTTGGACTGTTGGTAATTAAATGTCCTGCAAAACACGGTTAGAGATACAAAGCTCTTTCATCACCATTAGTTAATCATTGACTTAACTATCAATATCGTTCTATGATTATCATAATATATAATGTTAACAGTATTTAGTATTTTACTGGCGAACCCGGAAATGCTTCCCAGTTGCTAAATATCTATGCCAATTTGGTATACGCCCTCTCTCTGCCCCTCTCCTCCTCCCCCTCCTTTCGTCCACCTTCACCCCCCCCCCCCCCCTCACCATCGCGTCCTGTCTCTGTCCATCATCTTCCCCTGTTCTGTGTACATCTCTTATCCCACATTGTCTCTATCCATCTCCTCCTCCCTTATCTATCTGTTCATAACCTCCTTCCCTTTTTATGAATTTTTGGTTTTTGTTTCGTGAGGGCTTTGTGTATGTGAAGTCTGAAGCCGCTGAAAAAGGATTTACCTTAGAAGCTGGGTTAAAACCGCGTTCTTCGATAATAGTCGTCCCAAATGATGTAAATGGGAAGCAACTGTTGTAATTTTGTGTATTCTGCAAGACATGCTTCGATCCAGTGTCTTGGCCAGAAAGAAATGATGTTAGTGGCCTTGGTGGTGGTGGTGTTAGTTGTGGTAATTTTTCTTTCCCGCTCGCACAACAAAATCTTGGCGGTTCGCGTCGAAACCTCAAATCATTACAATGTTGACAAACATTGTTCTTTCTTCCGAAGTCGACAAGTACATCCGCGACGTAATCGATTGTTAGATCGTATCTGAATGCCAAACGTTCAGTTAGAATTGTCACTTTCGGTCGTCTGTTCTGTCGAAGTTCCAAATTATTCTGCGTTTAAGCACCAACTGTACGAGTCGAATTCGATTGTATCCGTTATTCCGGAGTCATAACGAATCATGCTTGAGAAATTCTTATTCCACTCTCCTACAAATGCCATCTACACTCTTCGTTAGTCTCACTGACTCGACTATCACGAAGCTGGATTGCGTTACGCGTATGCCGACCGATACTTCGACGCTTCACTGGTGGCATTTTTTTCCCATAAAAATAAAGCACGAACTGAAATCAAATAAACATCTGCAGTAGATATAATTAATACTAACGTGGCATCAGTTCATTCTTTACAAAACACTATAGGATCACTTCCATGACACATTTAAATATCGCGTTTAGTTGTATTCGTTTTCGCAAAATTTCTATATTTCTTGCGGAATTTGTTGTTATTATGAAAACATGCGATAGGAGAAATATTTCCGATTTTTCCGGTACATTTTCCAAAAGTTTTCTTCCATACAAACCTTGTCTTGACAATAACAAAAAAAAAGAGACAAATCAGGCGAGCCATTCTCATGTGATGATACATGCGACAGTTGATTGTTATTTATATAGATTTTCGTGGTTGCTGGACCCTTTGTACCTCAATTAACTTGTTGGATTTTTAGTGTTCCTATGTCTGAGAAGTCAAGTGGACGATAGCCGGGGAGAGTCCAATTAGTAATATTTGCGGTATAGTTATTCATATTCTAAATTGTCTTAGGCTGTCTTTGCTAATGTTCAACCAATTAAGCTGTCGCTTGTGTAGCCTCCTCACCTTCCTTGTCCATGTGTTGTATGTATGTTTGCACTCCTCGACTGACAGAGCACAGAGAGAGAGTTGATTTACCACAAAATTAAAAAGGTAGCCAATTTCTACAAGAGTGCCTCTTGCCAAGGCATTGTTACTATCTATCCAATACAAGCTAACAGGTAACGTAGAAACACTGTGAGATCAGTGATACATTTGTTTTATAAACAACCTCAACGATAGTAGCTTATGTATTTACAATTTAATTTAATACAAATAGCTTAGTAATTGGTAACAGGCTAGTTTAGCTGCAAAAAATTATGATTGATGGAGGTTTCGCCGTTTCGCTCTATAACTGTACAATTAATCTATAATTACCACAATTAACTGTTGCTTAGATAACTAATATCAAACATGTTTCCTATGAAACCTGTACAGAGTTGTGCTGGCTTGAGAAATACGGAGACTAGCACTAAGTGGAGTGTGTTCAAACTATGAGACTCGTACAAATAGTGTACCTAGGGAAGGAGATTTTATCACTCAGTGCATTGAAATCCGAGGTACCCACAAACTGAAAGGCAGCAAAAGAAAACCATGTAGCTGAATAATTCAAAACTAGCTTAACACGTCCATTTTAGTTACTTACATTTCAAATTCTTCCTAACTAGCTAGGTTTCTTATACATGTATTGTTGAGTTATATTTTAGCAGTTACTATCATTGGGGATAAGAATTAAGAACAAATAGTGTTATTTAGAAACTGCGGTCTCTTAAACATATTGTGTGACCTACTTCAGTCACACCAGAGGGCATACATTCACAAAGGAATAAATGAATAAGCTAGGCAATTTGACAGTATAACGATATAATGGCACTATCTGTGAAGGTACAAAGTAGAGAAAAGCGCGATAAAATCTTGAGTGAGTGGTAGAAAACAGATATTTCATATTTCGTACGCAAAAGCTTTACAGAAAAGACATTGTGATTATAGGGTTGTATTCTCAGAAATTATATTTTATGATTTAACTTGTGGTACATATTGTTTTAAACGCTGTGTCATTTTACATGAATACGACACGAATAACAAAGACAACGTAGATCCCACTTGTGTCACCCCTAGGATACCACACGTATTTCTATGAATTTTGGAACTGCGATCCGTGATGGCAGATGTCCTGCGTCGGAAAAGCTTTTATTGCTGCTAGCTTGTTTGCAGACCTATGTTTACGGAAAAGTTTTGGCTTATTTTATAGTATGCTTTCATCAGTGTCAGCTTTTGCTGTTAATTATGATACATCTCCTACAGAGCGACTCAGAGAGAAAGGTGCATGCTTTGAGAGTTGATAGGGATTCTGAAAGGAAAATTTCGTATCCACATATGCCCTATTCCGAATGGCTTCGAGGTAGAACACATTTAACGTACATTACTACGTACTTTCTGTATTATTCAAACAATGTCATCGTTTACAACGTACCACGGTGTTGTAGAGGAAGTTGAGACGAACGATTTGATACAAGGCACTTGTGCTCTATCAGTTTGGGAAAGTACCTCAGATTAGTCTACAAGCTGCAGTGCAGGCCCATTGCGTGAGATTTCCAATACTCTCACTCTCCCTTCGTGCAAACTATTTGCCCTAGAGGAAAAAAAATCAATAACAGCTTTTTTGTAGAAAATTTTATTTCGTTAAATTTTGTATTGCAACACGTTTCCATTGGAGGGTGCGTTTTTCGATTTATTCGAGAAAAGCATATAAAAGTGATATTAAATGTGTTCTATCTCGGAAACCATTAAGAATTGGGGATATGCCCGTACGAAATTTTTTGTTCAGAATCACTATCACCCCTCACTCACCTTGTGTATGACACTTCTCTCTTTTGTGTTACTTTGATGTTTATTATAGGATCTGATGATGATAGTAGCTCAAAAATGTCAAAAGAAATTGAAATAAGCTCCGTAGCCAAAATCGTATACAACCGTTTCAAAGAGCACACTGGTCTCTACAGAGCGTGGTGACGTACAACTTACACCAGATGGTTGTGCGACCTTCAGCCCTGATGTTAATTATGCCGGTGACGTGGTGTACTCCAGCCAGTCGGTTCTATTGAATCAGCGCAGTGAGAAGGATAAGTATGGAGACGTGACAGAAAGAGTGTATCAAGTTCTGGAGTTGCCCATGACCACTTTCTGAATGAAATTGTTCGAATGGTGTATCAATGCAGACTGTCCAAAGTATCTGACAGGCTTAGTGTTGCACTCACAACCTTGTAACACTGCATAAGAGTAGTGGCCACAAAGATGATTTAACCGAGACGGACCAGAGACTAGCGTCATGCCTGTCAGCGGCACTTGGTTTCAAATCTACAGGAATGCCTGTTGCCAGTGAATGCGGATGTTCTTAATAATTTTTTGAACAAATATTGTGAAGGGAACCGCATTCACTGAAAATTGAGTACCAATCGTTCATAGCGTGGTTTGGGTCTACTCATTGATGTTAGCGTGAGTTTGAGTCAGGATGTTTACTTCAACATTTTTGGTAACCAAGTGATGTAATGCCATTTACATTGTAATGGTATTCTGTGGACACTCCCGTCCTCCAACTAGACATCAGCTGGGTTCACATGTCAGTACGTGCATGTTCCTGATCTGACAAGCAGTCAAGCACCCTATCGTGCCTCCACTGGTCCGGTAAATCATTTGTCCCCAGTCCCATGGTATAGTTCTAGGACTGTTTGAAACAGCGGGTACCAGCTCGTGTGGGCTGCCCACTGCACACCACGTGCCACATCTCACGTCGACAGCCAGCGGCCAGTCGAAGTTTCGCTGCAGAAACTCCGCGGCCTCCAAAATCAGGTTGTTATCATCGGCTCGAAGAAATCGTGCAGCGTGTCTATTAAGTCATACGAATTTCTTCAATCCCTTTTACTGTGTCCTACACATGAGGAACGCTACTAAATAATAAACAGTCGTACCAAGCAACCCAGCACTTTTTCATTTCCTCTTTGGTGTCTACTCAGACAAGAGTCCACAAGGTTGACAGGTTGCGACCGAACCGCCGAATCTTTCCATCAGTAAATGGGGTATGTTCTCAACTGACTCGGTTGTTTTAACCCCCTCCACTGACAGAATGACCCGCTTCCTACTTCCGTATGTATAAAGCCGATACGGACTTGTAGCTGTCACGCCTTTGCGCTTACTGCTACGTATTTTAACCGTAAATAGCTCAGTCCTAATGGTAAGAGGTAGTAGTGGATTCACGTTATTAATCTTTGAATACAGCACAGCTGCCACAAGCTCAGCTCACTTTTACTCCACTCCTACCCTCGCCATTGCACCACATTAACTAGGTGCTACATGGACCTTGCTAAATTCACTTGCGTATACATTTTTGACCGTTACTCGCCAGTATTTACCTAATGATTAGTACACTCCTAACCGGACTATTTCCCAAAGAGCTGTGATGATTGAACGGGTTCGATCCACGGCCTTCAGTGCCCTACAGTTCACACGGTAACACTGCCTACCTGACCCACTTAACTTGGTAGTGAGCTTATGTATCCAATCACCACTGCTAGCAGCAGTGGATAATCCTATCAGCACGACGAGAGCAGCAGACTTACCGTCGAATCCTCCTGAAAATACTTATAACTACGGTCGCCAGCTCTGAAGGAGCAAAAGAATAAATCAATTTTTTGGCTCGTTTCAAAGTGAAACGGCTTGAGTTGAATTTAAACTTAATTCTGAATATTACTATTTCTGATCATTCTAGGTGATTCTACAAAGCAAATACTCTCTCAATTTCTGTGAGTTGGCTTGGTAATTACCACCAAGACAATTTATGCAACTTAGGTTAACAAAATTCTATCCTTCAACTTATTTAATGATTTTGGATATTACTCTTTGGACAATTGCTATAGAATTAGTTAAGTGACTTTACTTGAAAGGTTACTCAGAAAAATTTAAGTAACTATAAATAGGCGACTCATTCTGGTGTGACCATTGCTCTTTTCAACATTCTTATACGCTAAAGTATTCTACAACCAAAAGAATTGTAAATGAAAGAGGTGATGGTGGCCTCAGTCTGATTTCACTACACTATATTTGAGGTTACTACACTTTACAATGAACAACATGCGTCGTAATTTTACTCATTACTATATTCTGTCCTCTGCACTTGCATAAAAGAAAACTGGTATTCTCCTTTTACATGTATACAAAGTTCGACTTAACAATTGCAAGCAGTCTTGCCTTGGGTAGACGTGTCGGTGCTGGTGGTGAGATGCATGTGGCTAACGCAGCTCTTCACGCCTCATGCCCTCAATGGCGGCTGGAACTACGAGCTGTAGCACTCGTATAAGCTACTGCACGTCCGCCATAAAATCTGGGCGCAGGAACTCTTACAATCAGCACCAGTGGCATAGAGACGACTTCGACAACCATTTGTCGCGTTCCACTCCACAAACGGCGACGATATTCGCCTCTTCGCTGTTGCACAATCACTTTTGCGTGAGCACAGTTACGCACGTCCGATCACGTCAACACTCCCCAGGCCATTCCATTGTTCAGTCCCTGTGTCTCCAGCTACCTCCAGCTACGCTCGTATCACCAAGAGTGGGAGCGTTCCCCTACCACCTTTTCACCGAAATCATTTAGTATTTAAGAATATTTATATTTATTACCCTGGAGTTCATACCAGTCATAATAATTTCCTACTAGCGCCTTATAACATTAAATCATACAGTAATAACTTATAGTTACCAAGAAAAAGAACACTTTTGACTCCGAGAGCTTAGTGCATTGTCTGACAGGCAGCGCTAATTCCCAGTTTCGCCAATAGATGGCATCAGGGTGCACTCCCTGGCAGTCTCACACCAGCGCGCCCGTTTCCGACGCGCGGGCTTCAAATTACTGTCAGCCCACCATCATTTCAGTTCCGTTACAAGGTTCGGTGTGGAACTGTAAATGGAGTAGTCCAGTGGAGGCGCGTATCGCAAACGTGACCAGCAACTTCGATCTACCCTATCACCCTCAGCCACGTATAGATTTGATGACCCACGCAAGAAAATACCTCTGCCCGTGTGTCTAGCCAGTCCCTGAAGTGGGAAAGACAAAAATTAAGAACCATAGGAACAGAAGATATAGTAATCACTTACGAGTATATCGACTACCCTGGCACCGAGCAGCGCGTTTTGAGACTCGTTTTCGTTTCTAAAAGTATCAACGAGCCGCTTTCGATGCTGCATATAACAGAAGAAGAAAATTAGCCATGCAACTTTCTTTAATAATCACTGTGCTCATATGTTCTTGTTGAAACATGTTAAGCGTAACGCCCGTAATTGAAAAAGCTTTTACGGTGTGTGGATGTTTTACAGCACTACTTTTTTGGAAAATCATACTCTTTGTTTTCTTTTCATTCTAATATTATCTGCAGGTGCTAAAGCAGTCACAAAACAAGTTGTCCATTTTGGTACAGAGACTGGTAACATTTTTTTCTACAATAAATGAAATTCAGAGTTTGATTATGTGCTTTAATGGAATTAGTACATAAGGTCCCTCACACATTCTGTCCTGCAGTTATACCTTTTTGTGAATAAGTAGACAAAAATTAGAGGCCACTTTGCATTATTACCAACGTCCTCAAGGGAATCTACCATAAAATTATAATAGTGCCTCAAAAAGAAAGAAATGTATTGCGTCAGCTGCTAGTCTTGCTTGCTCTTATATTGCACTTCCGTTCATTTTTAACAAAATTTTCAGTCTTCTAGACATATGGAAAAATGATGTTCGTGATAATTTTCCCTTATCACAGAAGAAAAGATGTAAATTAATCTTATTTGCTATTGATTAAATGGATCAGACTGCCAAGAACGCCTGACACCAACCCAGAAGACAAATAACGATTGCGTTACTTTTATTAACCGGATTTTGATTACTGGTGTGCCACTTTCACCTTACCCTTATTCAGTTTTGTATTACGTGTACTCATGTATTATGGATATTCGCAATTAACGAACCGGGTGAGATATTTCCGGTTACACAGCCACAGTGAAAAGTTCTGACGACTACCTGTTCGCCAGATGTTATGAATAATGTTCCCACCATATTTATTAATAACTACATGGAATTTGTCAATACTTCTGTCTGTCTCAGTCCCAGCATATGCAAGCGGAGTAGATGTTCCTTAATCTCCGATCAAAGACAATCATCGGCAGGTGCACAACTCGTGTGTTTGGTGCCCAAACTGTAAGAAAATCTGTCCTCAAATCGTTAGCAGCTAACGCCGACGTCGAAATTGTGTACAGAAGAATGAAACATACAGCCCAGCTGGACAGCCATAAATACATATACTTCATCAATGACACACCGAAAAATGTATGGACGATACATTTCATGAAATAATTTAAAAAATACCTCAGGACATCGTAGATTCTGCACACAGACAGATAAGATTCTATGAATCACAAAACAAAGAGCACAAGGATTCAAGATGAAACACGCAATTTGGGAATAGCAGTAGAATATAAGACGAAAAGAGGTAAAGTCCTATCCCAGAAACCTTTCAGAGACTAGAAAAGAAGATGAGGCATTGTCTCTCTCATAGCATACATCTGAGTCTGCCGACAATAGGCCGACCAAACCGACAAATAGTAAACGAAAACTGTCTGCCTTCGACCCGTTCAAGGAACTTGTGGGTGGGGGATGGGTATCACCAATATGGAGCAATTGATGGGCGCAGAGCAACTGTGTTCTCGGGACTTGTGTGCTGCGCCAAGTCCTAATGGGCTGGAACTCTATTCCGGGTGACCAAGAGAGACACACTTATTCTAGCGCTCTGCGAGCATCAGACTATAGTGTCTGTGATATATCTGGGTATGTGATGTAAGACACGTTGTCAGTTATCAGATGCTTTATCTTTAACTCATGGTCTCCACAAGACCACACTACTATACTTTGAATTCCTACAGAAGAGTCCAGCGGCGTTCAAAGATCTGACCAGGAACCATACCAGGACCCTGAAGTCCAACTGTTTCAGCAAAGAAAGACATGGAAGATGGTGAATGAAACAATGGGGGAAAATCCCTCCCATGCAAGGGATGTGTTCTGGCATATCCCCACAGAAGTCCCTTAGCACTGGTGTTGTACAGAGAAATTGCTTTGAATGTCATTCTTCAGTCCCAAAAAGTCCATAATTCATCATCTCGCAGTCATCTCTACCTTCAGTCTATGTCAGGTAACAATGGAATATAACCACAACTATAAAACAGTACCTATAAGTAGCTAGAGACCACTCCATTTCCTCACAAACTCTTCACCTAGCCCTAACAAGATGACCTAATCCACGGAAATGATGATGATAATATCCATAGTGAGATTTAATGACCCCCAAAATTCTGTACTGTGGAGCAGAGGACAACATGATTTGCACTGCCCATTGTGTCATCCTCTTCCGATAGTGTAGTTCAGACATAGTATGGAGTGACAGGTGATTAGTGCAATGCAGGGAAAGCTTGCTAGCAATACCAAGAATTACCCTAAGTTCTCTGTACAGCACTCACACACAGTAAACCCTCAGTTATAGTAGTGGACTGTTACATAAAATCCTATTAAAATTGAAGAGGAGCTAGTAATTTAGCGAGAAGTTTCATCATAGAAGAGTGATCATAGATCCTGTGAAACAGGCTGCAGATGTTCACTGAGTCACTGTGAACTGCCCAAGGATAATGACATTTGTGATAACAATGGCGATTGCCGAGACCACCAGCCGACGGTCGACAGTGATGAATCCTGCTGCAGTGAAACGGAGCGGTGGGCCCATCGTGGTGAGGCGCAGGAAGGCCTCGTGCTGAGGGCTGCTACACGTAGACACTGTAGACGCCCTCAGCAGGATCACCCCCGTGGCTGCCGCAGCGTCCATAGCCTTTGCAGAAGACAGCGCCAGGGACACTAACTTGACGAGGTGGTAGGCCAGCCACAGTGCAGAAACGCCAGCCGATTGGAACAGCGAATACTGTTCGATCCAGCCCGGATTCACCAGCGCCATTAGCAGTTCATACGCGCTGCAAGTTGCGCCGCACACACTGGCTGCAATGCTGGCTGTCGTAGGCAGCCCGAAGTGCTGCTGCAGCATGTCAGCGGCCCTCGTCAGCGCCACGTGTGCGTCCTGCAGCTGGCAGAGGCTGCTGACGTTCACCGGCAGCGGTGGACCCCTGGGTGTGGTTGGTAGCCAAGTGCCTCCCAGCAGGAAGCACAGCCAGGAATCTCCAGGGAACGACAAGACCTCCAGCAGGTTGGCGTTGAGGCTGCAGAACCTGACCCACAGCTCGAGCACCAGCGTCACCTGCTGCAGCGTCACAGACAACATCAATGCCAAGTGGACAAGAGAGCTCAGAAGCACTAGCTGTCTGCCCAGCACTTCGACACAGATGACACCTAGTATAACCAGTAGTCCAGCATAGACGCTAAAGATAAAGCCACCCAGCACCTTGAACTTTGCTGTCTCGCATTTCGCCAAACGTTCGTCTGCGAACTTCAGACACTCGTTGAAGCCCCTCAAATCATTCAGGTCGCTTGTAACGCAGATTCCGTACGTCAGCAACAGCGCCACTCTTCCGACGACCTCGACGGCGAGATATGTGAGGGGTGCGAGTTCCCTAATGCGGAAATAAAGTTCTAAATTGTTGTAGGTGTTGTAGGTGGCGGTGAGAAGATATACGAAGAACCACAATGTGGAAGGTGTTGTTAACCTGTGATACTTAAACATCAGTCGTCCCATCGTACATTGGCGTTTCTTGTCAATCGGAGCCAAGCCACACACTTGCCACAAGGCGTACAAAGGAGAGAGAACAACTTGGAAAGTAAAAGGCTCTTTTGTGGAATCTGAATTCATAGTGATACACTCTTGGTCTTCTAACTGAATACGTCCAGAGCTGTGAGAACGTTCATGTGTGTAACTGAAAACTTTAAAAAAAGTCACACAATTTTTATTCTGGCAGTCAATATGCCGCAATTGTTTTCTTTGTTCTCTGCTGTACCCTGAATTTCAGTATCAATGTTTGCAGTACTAGTTATTCACAGTATATTGCAACGGGTGGGAATTCGCTAGGAACTGACAATTTCATTTCCTTAATGGCTGCTCACTTTGCCACCACCATCAATATCTCATGAGGCTTTCAAATTACGAAGCATTGAGTTGCTGATTCAGTCAACAGGTAACTTCACATACCACCATTTCCAGATTATCCACGTAGCAAGAGTCAGCAAATGCTACATGTTCCGCACATTAGAGGACCTGCTGTCCAATGGAAAGATGTTGATGTCCAAATCTACAATAAGCGATAACAATTTCACCTCATTTCTAAAAGTGACCGTTGGTCACACATTCTTTATGCGTCGCAAGTTAACAACACCAGTGAACTTACAGGAGATTTCCCTCGTTAGCTGAGCTAGTCTTAATAACCCAATCAATTAGAACGGGGCTATATTAATAACGAACACGAAAGTAAGTTATGTATATCATATTTATTTTTGTAGGTCTACTGTTACAGTCGTGCATTACTTCTGACATGTATTTACATTTATTACTGTACTTTCATACGAGCAGTCCAGAGCGAAAGTTGCTTTTATGTTGGTGGGCTATTGTTGTGTGAGTGTTGTAGTGTCACGCTTCCTACGTTTCTTTTGTGCTGTTGTTTCTTTGGCGATCGCTATGGGCTAGTAGAACACAATACTACTGTTTAACAACAGTAGAATGTGTTAAGAGGATGAAATACAATTATTTTGTCTAGTGACTCACATATTTCCACCACTGCCAAGGAAGAAAAAGAACCCTGAGGAAGGGGACCTGCAATAGTGGCCGTAACGTTGGAAGTTTCGCATCTTGAAATTGCAGTCGCGGATCCAGAAGAATTTTATTGAATGGAACTGAATAAGTTTGCTGACATGCAGCTGAAATTCAGATCAATTGAAGTAACGAAGTGTCAGTTATTGTGTATTAGTTGCAACTGATAATATGAATCCTAACTGTAACTAGATTAATTGTAATACTGATTAAAACTTGAATGCACATACATTCTGTATGTGTTCTCAACTCAGAGTGGCTGTCGACCAAACAAAATCTTGTATTATACTTCCCAACAAAATCTAGCTTTAATTTTGTTTATCGAAGTAAATTACTACAGCTCTCTCAAACATATTTAAACAAATAATTGTAGTCATGTAAAGGTGTGAAAAAAAGGAGGAAGGAAGAAGATATTAGTCAATATATAAACTTGCAAACAGCAATTACATCATCTGATTGCGAAGTTGTCACTGTGAGGATAAATTATATACTGCTAATGCAACTGGTATTCGGATTAACACTGTTGCTTATTTCTTAAAATAATCACTATTACCGTCTATGCAATTCATCTTAGTTTATCTGTTATTAGGATAATTATTCTGTCGTTAAGTAATAGAAACAAATATGACAGTCTAATTTGATGTCACAGATGTAATCGCTTGTCAAACCCGCGTCTGTGCTGCCATGAACTGGACAGTGGCGGCTCGTAGGTGTACATTCTGGATGTTCACAAATTTTTAAATTCAGATACAAATGTGAGTGTGAAATTAATAGCATCTGCTGTATAACAGTTAAGCTTATCAACACATTTATACAACTTCGACCACTGTCAATAACAATAATAATAAAAATAATAATAATATGCATAAATGCATAACTTGTTTGAAAAAAGAAAGAATTGTTTTTGTGGAATTTTGTTGTTTTGTACATAATTAAGTATGGCGGAAAGTCAGGCATTCTTGCATTGCACCCACACACAACTTACGCTTGTTACACACTTCTTTGTTATATGTTCGCCTGTAGTCACGCTTATTTCATTTCGTCACTTTCTCAGGCAACAGATCTCGTCTGCAGTGCCCTAGTTTCTTTGCAGCTAACTTGGTCTGGTAATTTTCTTTTCTGTTAGCGCTTGGTACAGATTGACACTCCACAGAAAAGAGATTCCTGCACAGCAGATAACCAGTTCCAAACACAAACTGCCGTTTGCGGACATGATTAAATTCAAAGTACTATTTACCAAAGGGAATACTTGACTAGAATACAAATGAGGCGATGTGAGCCATAAGGGCCAAAAGCATGCTGTCTTCGACACCCCGACCCCAACATTTAAGTGAATATCAGAGAAACCAGTGAGACAGCTTCTTGTGAATGTTCAGATATAATTATAATGCAGATCTGCATTACAGAGAAACCTGACATACAATAAGATCAACAGATGTCAGAAGCATAAAAAATTGTTTCAGTCTTAGAAATCGACAATGATGTGCTTTATGGTTCTCAGCGCCTCAGGTGGATTACTCTATGATAAAATCCAAAACTTAATGAGTGGTAAGGGCTAGCAGTGCATGCCGTGAACCGGGAACATTGTTTATCAAATCCGTATGTATTTGGCCCGTAAGACAATTACGTCACACCAGTTGCGCACATGCCGAAGCTGCTTAAAATGTGCACAAGTGAAAGTGTGCTCACGACCCTGATGCCAAGTTTCACTGAGTCTAGAGGACCAATATGTAGCATAGCGCATTAGATTGAGTGCCATCTACGTGCGTCTACGTTACGTTTAACAGCATTCAAAGAGAAATAACCAATAAATTCAGAAATTGTCAAAAATTCACGTCCTCTTGTGCTCTTATACTGGGCCCGCCACTGACTCTGGAACCAATGCTCTGCTGTTCTCGATGGTTGCTGACCTGCTGGAAGATGGTGATGGTAATCTTGATAATTACTAAAGTAATGACCAAACCTAAAATAAAAATTTACTTCTGACTCATCACATTCATTTGCGACTGAACTCACAAAATAAATAAACTTAAACTGTTTTTCAGACTGAATGTGGGACTGCGTCTAAAAGGGTTAGAAACTAATACACAGGTATTGCACTTTAACCATGGTGGCAGCTTAATTACATATTAAGAGAGGTTGCCATCAGATTATTGTTTCACTCAAAATCGAAGGATGGAAGCTTGGCTCTCACACTTCTCAACACAGTTGTGTACCAAGTAAAGGACAGTTCGGAGTCAGAATGAGATCACCAAAATTTCCACTTAGCAGTAACATGATCAATAAATATCGTGGGCTCTAGCTCTCCTTTTATAACATGTAAACCGGGCTCAGTTGGCTGCTCAATGTAAAATACAATGAAATAGTATTCTCCAGGCTGGCCCTTGTTCCCACACAACTAAAATAACTGATCTTTTCACAAACTAACCGACATTTCTCAAGATCGCAACCCACTCGCAACTTCCTGGCTTAAACAACACAGCCCCGCATTGAACCAACTCCTACATCAATTGTCTCCGTTTCGTTCGTCAAACATTTTGACAGATATCTTATTTTTCTGTTGGGTTGAAGCTTACAGGGATACATAGACAGTACGAGGTGCGACAATAAAGAAATGAGACCGATGCGAAAAAAAAATGTTGTTTACCGTTTCAGTCAAGTTTAGTGCTGTCTCCTTCAAAGTAGTTCCCTTCTGAAAACGCTCCCTCCTCACAGCTTTACTTGCGTGAGTCGTGCTTGGGTAGCTCAGATGGTAGAGCACTTGCCCGCAAAAGACAAAGGTCCCGAGTTCGAGTCTCGGTCCAGCATACAGTTTTAATCTGCCAGGAAGTTTTCATATCAGTGCACATTCCGCTGCAGAGTGAAAATCTCATTCTAGTGCCCTTCTGATTGCACACACTTTTTCCATCGCTTCTGCCATTGATGGTAACATTTATGGAACTCATCTTCTGTAAAATCCTCCAAGACCCTCGTCACAGCTTTTTGGACACCTTGTGTTGTTTGAGAATGGTATCCCTTGACCGCCGTTTTGACTCTTGGAATTAGGAAAAAGTCGCACGGAGCGATATCTGGTGAATAAGGTGGCTGTGGTAGTACTGAAATTTGTTTTGAGGTTAAAAATTGCTGTACTGACAGAGCAGTATGGGATGGCGCATTATCGTGACGCAGAATCCGATTATCAGCAATGTTGGTACGGACACGAAGAACTCTTTATGAAGTCTTTCTAAAATTTCTTTGTAGTAAAATTGGTTAACTGTTTGTCCAGGAGGTACCCACTCTTTATGAACAATTCCCTTGGAATCAAAGAAGTACACAAGCATGCATTTCACTTTTGACTTTGACATGAGAGCTTTTTTCGGTCTGGGTGATCCCTTTGAGCACCATTGCGAACTTTGGCGTTTTGTCTCTGGATCCTACTGAAAAAAACAACTTTCATCACCACTGATGATACAGCTCAACAATTCTGGATTGATTTCAGTTTGCTCTAACAGATCAGCTGCCACATTTTTCCGTGCTTCTTGCTGTTGTGGTGTGAGATTTTTGGGGACCATTTTTGCACAAATCTTTCTCGTACCAAGATCTTCAGTTATTACTAGATGAACCGTCTCTCGATTAATGTTCAGTTCTTTGGCAATCATTTTCAAAAAATGGTTCAAATGGCTCTGAGCACTATGGGACTTAACTTCTGAGGTCGTCAGTCCCGTGGAACTTAGAACTACTTAAACCTAACTAACCTAAGGACACAACACACACCCATGCCTGAGGCAGGATTCGAACCTGCGACCATTGCAGTGCCGTGGTTCCAGACTGTAGCGCCTAGAACCGCTCAGCCAACCCGGCCACCAACCATTTTAAAGGATAATCGTCGAACCATTTTAAAGGATAATCTTCGATCATATCATACGAGTTCACACACCCTGGCCAAGTTGAAATCCGTCCGTGATGTTGATGGTCGTCCACTGCGGTCTTCATCTTCAACATTCGTTTTGTCTTCACTAAACATTTTATGTCATTGAAAAGCTTGAGCTCTTGATATAACCTCCTCTCCAAAAGCTTCCTGAAGCTTACCGTAAGTTGTCGTAGCGTTTTCCTCTAATTTAACGCAAAAAGAAATGGCATACCGTTGTGCAATATTATGCGGTTCTATTTCCTTAACGAGAGACACAAACACGTGTTAACTTATTACAGCACGACTCATGACTGAGCAGTTGCGTCGATGTGCCGCTTGGACTAGAAGCAGCTTATAGACCAAGGTCGAAGATATTGTGCATACGCAAGCCTGCAGGGTTGCCACATCTTGCAAAGAAAATCAGTCTCATTACTTTATTGTCGCTCCTCGTATATAAAGTTATGGTGGAAATATTACAACTTAAAATAATAACATGAATTTCGTAACATTTTAAAACCGAAATTACATTCCAGCTATGCAGGCAGCCTGCTTGCTTGAAGGAGGTACTGCAGGGCTGCCGTGGCGCACTTGACCACCACAGGGTGACCAAAGCGTCAGCAGAGGTCGCTGGCGCCACTGAACTCTTTGTTATGCCAGCCACATGACAGGAAGTAAGACTGAATTTATCCTGGCGCCAAGGACTGTATTTAGGTTGTCCCTGAACAGGGAGTTACCACTGAGTGAGCTTCCTGCATCAGGCGTCCAATATTTATTGCATCCCCTGATTAGGAGCTCACTTTTGGACTGTCGCTTTGTTGCAATCGCTATCCAAACCAGCCTCCTAGCCCTGGATGCTGCAGTGTGGCTTCTCTGCAGAAAACACATACGTGACAGGAAGACCGATTCTCGATTTCGTAACATTTCTGTGATAGCTTGTTGTTCACCCTCACATACATAGAAACTTAGAATCTAATTGTTCCTTACCGCATTCTATTCTCAGAGTTAGAATTTCTCTCAGGCTTTCTCATTATACTAAGTGTGTTGTTAATTTGAACAGACTAAGTTACTTTTGTAATTGACTCATGAACTTTCCTCTGATGGTGCTTATCTGAAATGTGTTAAGAACTTAGGATCACAGTTGTTTCCCTATCTTTTAGACCCAAGGCATAGTATAACAACTTGTTTGCTTTATTAGCAGACATTTGGACTATTTTTATGTTCTACTCAGAACTAAGATAGTTCAGAACTATAAGACTTTGTTTTCTCCTCCCAGGGGTTGAAAGACTTAGTTTGTTTCATGATTCCCAAGATATGTCGTTATTAGGTTGAATTGTGTGTCTCTCTGTCCAAATAAACTTCCTTCATTTGTTTATATCTGGGCTGTTTACTTGCATACCATCTACAACGGACACTGCAATATGTAACCAGCTTTCGTGGCTACATTTCAGTTGTTTTACTTGTTAATTATCAAAGATACAATAAGTGCATAACTCAGATTTAACACGGCTCTTCCTCTTAAAATATCACCTGTGTTCAGTTTCATGTAATGCCGAGTAATTTGTGGTGAGTTCACCAAAACATAATTTAGTGGAAATAGACAAAATATTTTTAAAACATGTTTATTATAATACAACAGACAAAACCCTGACACTGCTTTAATGCCTAAAAACATGTGAGACGCGCAACACGACTACCGCCGTGGATGATTATCTAAGAAATAACAGTTAAATGATCACTTTATGCAATGTTTAAACTGAAACACAAATTAAATTCATAACCTTTCATGAAACTGATCTTGGAATCTAGCTTTACAACTCATTAAAATATCTCTGATTATGATTCTTGTTTTGTGTTATCGGTCTTCCGAGTGCTTTGATGTGACTTGCCACGAATTTCTCTCCTGTCCTGCCAGGCTCTTCATTTCAGACTAGAACTTGTAACCCACGTCTTCAATTATCCGCTATTCCCTGATGTCCCAACGGATGTCCTATCATTCTGTCCCTTCTTCTTCTTAGCTCTTGCAGTCTTCAGAGTCGTGTGAATGATATTTTTCGAAAAGTCAGGTGGTATATCGCTAGACTCATGTATTCTACACACCAAAGTGAATACCCGTTTTGTTGCCACTTCCCTAAATCATTTTAGAAATTCTGATGGACTGTTATGCATCCCTTCTGCCTTATTTGATCACAGGGGCCTTCAATGTGCTCTTTCCATCTATCCACTCTCTCCTCTGCATTTAACAATGTAATTCCCATTGCACTTTTAATGTTCCCACCCTTGCTTTTAATTTCAGTGAAGATTGATTTGACTTTCCTACATGCTGAGTCAGTCCTTCAGACAATCATTTCGTTTTAGATTTTTCATATTTTATCTTAGTTTCCTTGCACTTCTTACTTATTTCTTTCCTCAGTGACATGTACTTCCGTATTCCTGAAATTCCCAGAACTTTTTGGACTTCCTTCTTTCATGAATCAACTGAAGTATTTCTTCTATTACACGTAGTTCCTTCACACATTCTGTCTTCCTATCTACGTCCTTCTTTCCAACTTTTGTGACTGCCCTCTCGAGTGGTTTCCAGTCCTCTTCAACTGTACTGCATACTGAGCTATCCCCCCCTCCCCCCCCCCCCCCCCCACTTTGCAGGGTCACCGGCATTGCCACCCACGCCGGTCACCCTGCATCCTACTCGGTTGTTTCTGTCGTCAGCTAACTCGACTGAATCGAGTTATTGAGTAGCTGTACTTTCCCACGTAGCACGCGCGACCGCGCAGTGATATTCTATACGTTTCTGTCTGGTAAATACACTCCTGGAAATGGAAAAAAGAACACATTGACACCAGTGTGTCAGACCCACCATACTTGCTCCGGACACTGCGAGAGGGCTGTACAAGCAATGATCACACGCACGGCACAGCGGACACACCAGGAACCGCGGTGTTGGCCGTCGAATGGCGCTAGCTGCGCAGCATTTGTGCACCGCCGCCGTCAGTGTCAGCCAGTTTGCCGTGGCATACGGAGCTCCATCGCAGTCTTTAACACTGGTAGCATGCCGCGACAGCGTGGACGTGAACCGTATGTGCAGTTGACGGACTTTGAGCGAGGGCGTATAGTGGGCAGGCGGGAGGCCGGGTGGACGTACCGCCGAATTGCTCAACACGTGGGGTGTGAGGTCTCCACAGTACATCGATGTTGTCGCCAGTGGTCGGCGGAAGGTGCACGTGCCCGTCGACCTGGGACCGGACCGCAGCGACGCACGGATGCACGCCAAGACCGTAGGATCCTACGCAGTGCCGTAGGGGACCGCACCGCCACTTCCCAGCAAATTAGGGACACTGTTGCTCCTGGGGTATCGGCGAGGACCATTCGCAACCGTCTCCATGAAGCTGGGCTACGGTCCCGCACACCGTTAGGCCGTCTTCCGCTCACGCCCCAACATCGTGCAGCCCGCCTCCAGTGGTGTCCCGACAGGCGTGAATGGAGGGACGAATGGAGACGTGTCGTCTTCAGCGATGAGAGTCGCTTCTGCCTTGGTGCCAATGATGGTCGTATGCGTGTTTGGCGCCGTGCAGGTGAGCGCCACAATCAGGACTGCATACGACCGAGGCACACAGGGCCAACACCCGGCATCATGGTGTGGGGAGCGATCTCCTACACTGGCCGTACACCACTGGTGATCGTCGAGGGGACACTGAATAGTGCACGGTACATCCAAACCGTCATCGAACCCATCGTTCTACCATTCCTAGACCGGCAAGGGAACTTGCTGTTCCAACAGGACAATGCACGTCCGCATGTATCCCGTGCCACCCAACGTGCTCTAGAAGGTGTGAGTCAACTACCCTGGCCAGCAAGATCTCCGGATCTGTCCCCCATTGAGCATGTTTGGGACTGGATGAAGCGTCGTTTCACGCGGTCTGCACGTCCAGCACGAACGCTGGTCCAACTGAGACGCCAGGTGGAAATGGCATGGCAAGCCGTTCCACAGGACTACATCCAGCATCTCTACGATCGTCTCCATGGGAGAATAGCAGCCTGCATTGCTGCGAAAGGTGGATATACACTGTACTAGTGCCGACATTGTGCATGCTCTGTTGCCTGTGTCTATGTGCCTGTGGTTCTGTCAGTGTGATCATGTGATGTATCTGACCCCAGGAATGTGTCAATAAAGTTTCCCCTTCCTGGGACAATGAATTCACGGTGTTCTTATTTCAATTTCCAGGAGTGTAGATAGCTAACACATACCTACGAGAAAGCCGCTGCCATTCTAGTGATCTTGATACGTTATTCTGTCTGGCATTTTTTGAGAAGTTTTTCAACATTGCGGAAAAGAAAGACATGACTGAGGTCGACAATGAAGGAGGATCAATTTAATGGCTTAGCTCTGTTGGACACTCACCCTGACATTGATTAGCCTATTCATGATGTAAATAACCAGTTTTCCAGGAAGAATAGGTGCATAGAATTCATCATTGAAGGAAGAGAACCAGAAATGTAACTTTTGTATATCATAAGATGGCATTGTCTTGTATATGTGTATAATCAGTTTAAATAAAACTTTCTTAAATTTTGCATGTGTCTCGATTATTTTACATTATGATAAAAGTAAAGGCAGCTTAAGATGTCTTTAGCGCCCCCTCCTTGGCGTTGTTCTGTATCCACCACAGAACCCACCCTTTTGAATACTGATGCTTTCTGACTAATCTCTTAAACTTCAGCCTACACTTCATCACCACTAAACCGTTACCTGCGGCTGTACCTGCTCCCAGGTACACCCCACAATCTGCTATCCGATTTCAGAATCTCTCTCTGACCATGGTGTAATCTAACTGAAATCTTTCCTTACCTCCAGCCCTTTTCCAAGTATACATCGTCCTCTTGTGATTCTTGAACAGAGTATTCACTGTTACTAGCTGAATTTTATAACAGAACTCAATTAGTTTTCCTCCTTCCTCATTCCTGGTACCAAGCCCATATTCCCTGTAACCCTATCTCCTGCTCCTTCCTCTGCAACCACATTCCAGTTCCATGTGGCTATTAGATTTCTATCTCCCTTTATGCATTGCATTACCCTTTCAATATCCTCATATATTTTCCCTATCTTTTCATCTTCAGCTTGCGATGTTGGCATGTATACCTAAACTATCGTTATCATTGTTGGTTTGCTGTCGATTGTAATGAGATCAACCCTATCAGTGATCTGTTCACACTAACTCATTCTCTGCCCTATCATCCTATTCATGATGGATCCTACTCCCGTTATACCATTTTCTGCTGCTGTTGATATTACCCTATACTCATCTGACCAGAAGTCCGTGTCTTCTTTCCATTTCACTTCACTGACCAACACTAAATCTAGACTGAGCCTTCAGATTTTGTTGCATTCCTACTATACATACAAGCTTCTGACATTCCATTTCCTGACTCGTAGGATGTTATCCTTTCGTTGGTTATCAGTCTTTTTCTCATGGTCATCTCCCTCTTGGCCAGCCCTTAAAGGAGACCCGAATGGGTGACTACTATGGAATCATTTGCCAATAGAGAGATCATGATGCTCTTTCAATTACAGGCCACATGTCCTGTGGATACATATTATGTGTCTTTAATGCAATAGTTTCCATTGCCTTCTGCATCCTCATATCACTGATCATTGCTGATTCTTCCACCTGCAGGGGCATTTTCCCACCCACTGGGCAAAAGAGTTCTCTGAACCTCTGTCCACTCCTCTGACCTCTTTGACAAGGCCGTTGGCAGACTGGGGTGACTTGTTACGCAGGAAGTCTTTGAGCGCCATTGCTGATTATTATTCAAGATTTAAGCAGTGGTGGGGTTCGAAACCAATACAGAGGATGTTTTGATTACTAATCAAAGACCCATACACTGAGACAATAGGTGCCTTTCTATTACAGTTACTGTACTGAAATATTACAATTTTCATATTACAATGTAATGAAATATACAGGGTGTAGGCCTACATAACTGAAGTTCCAGTTTCAAAAAGCTTAGAATGAGAAACATTGTTCAGAACGACGTCAGATTTGAACAGCATATTATTGATGCCGGACTAAACTTCATGGGACAAAAAAAGTAATGAAAATTTGACGAATAGATGGTACTGTAAGCGTCAGAATATGCACACCAACAGACGTGTGGTACACAGCTCTTCCTTAGCTTGTGTTCCACACATTCAATGTAACTATTCCATGAAGAATTGCGCGAAGAACGGAATCGGTCCCATCTCGTCTAAGGGTCTGGAGAAAATGATTACAAAATTCGAAAAGTGAAGCGCGGTGTGGCAGAAGAAGGAATGTAATTGACTCGATGTCTGTCAAACATGTGGCCACAATATTGCAGGAGGCGTCGAGCAGTGGCGTGCGAGCATACAGAGCACACGGAAGTGCACAAACGTTGCAGTGCATAACATCCTATGAAACATTCTGCATTGCTATCCTACCAAAATCGCCCATATTCTGGGTTTGCTTCCTGCTGGGATGCCAGCAAGACAAACATTCACGCGGGAATGGAAGTGCATAATGAATGTCTATTTCCATCTTCAAGGACATGTCACTACACAGAACTGCAGAGTATGAGCAAGAAAATTCTGCATTCATATCAGCCAGTACAACTTCATTCTGCAAAGGTGACTATCTGGTGTGGGTTGGCGGCATTGTTTATTGTAGGACTGTATTTTTTTGAGGAGATGAGTCATGCAGGTCCCGTTACCCACAAAATCACTGGAAAAACCTATGAGAGAGTTTTGTACACCAACATCATTCCAGTCTTTCAAAACGATGGATGGGTAGGTAGGATCATTTTTATCAAGATGACTCTCCTCTGAAATTGCACAGCCAGTGAAGTAGCTGTTGCAAAGACATGTCGAAAATGCTGGAATTATTATCCTTCATTTACCTACACCTTGGCCGTCCAGATCATGTGATTTTAATCCATTTGGTGGGCCTACTGGCTCTAGGGTTACCTGACAGATGCTTTGTTCACTGCTCCAATTGCGCACGTAGGTGAACTGGAGGCATGCATTGCACAACGCATTCTGAATGTGATCTCTGAGACACTTCGATCTGTTGTGGAGCATGCTGTTCCTCGATTTTAACTTGTAGCAGAAAAAGGCAGATGGGATACTGAACATATTTTGCACCAGTCTAACGACAGTTAGAAACCAATGTCATGTTGTATTTTATGTGGCTTTTGGCAACAGGACAATTAAAAACTGAGACATATTCCTTTTTATGTCGTTTGTGGCCACAGTACAATTAAAAACTGATTTTTTTTGCATCCTATGTGGTACGACTTTGTCATGGTGGATGTTCTTACCTAACTAACTGTACCACAACTGTTGACTGCCGAACTCGTGCTGTCATCCACATTGAACAGTACAAATGGAATAATGTGCAAACAATAGCCATCACATTGCGATTCAGCTGTTCATCTGTCATTTGTAGCATCTCCCCCCTCCACCCAGTCATTAATACATTTTTCAAATCTGAAATTATAGTGAGCAGTGGTTCTCTTTCTACAGTGTTTTGTAACTAGAACTTTAATTATGGACAACCTGGACATCAGTAACAAATCTTTAATCATTTCTGTTAACTACTTTACAACCACAGTATACTTTTGGTTCCTAACACGAATCTTGTGTCTCTACAGTAGGCTCTATCATAATTACTAGTACTCTTCTATGTATAAATTCTTCAAACTATAAGTTGGCCTTATTTCTACATTATGTCTAATATATTTTTGATTTGTAGTACAATTTCTCTGTAAACTTATTAGAAATGGTATAATTTCATGTTAACTCAACTAGTTTTCATTAATAAAGTAAGTTTTTATGTTGCAACTTAAATTTCTACATATATGTAACTCCATGTAGTATCGTAAGCTCTGATATATGTCAAACCATATCACTACACAAATAATTCAAGTATACTGTTTTTTCATTTATAAATGCCTTGTGAGTGTTCTTACTCCACATCATGAACTCGCAAACACAACCAAGCATCATATTTGAAGCATCAGCACTCAGTTTCCCAGTTCTCCTCAACTTCATTCAGATGCTTTGTCTTTCTCTGAAATAACACTCAGTCTCCATTACTAATAGTTCAGTCAAAGCACAACTACCAGAAAAATATACATAATTCTAAATGATCAATACATGGTTAAGCTTTACTGTTTATAATATTCCAAAATTAAAAATTAAAATGTCCCAAGTGATTCTGTTATTAAATAGTACAAATGTGTGGTTAAATCATTCATGTTTCAGACAGTGAAACTTATTCTTATGCATGGGTTCTTAGTAATTAGAATATGCATGGGTTCTTAGTAATTAGAATGTATTGTTCTAATACTGGGGATGCATATACTGTATGTGGAGCTACAATTCTAAGAAGCTAATTAGATATTTATGATACAAAACATCTCACATGTATAATCAAGCATGTGCACTTGTAAATTAGTGTATGAATCAATTCTGTTTCATCAAGTATGTACTTAAGGGTTACTTTCACAAAAGTATAGTACTACAGCAGTGATGATATAATATCTGTTTATGCTCCTCAATGCCTTGTAAACATAAAAGAGCTGTTGTACGTATGTTCAAGGTACTTCACATTTCTTTCTTTTAAGGAGACTGGAATTACCTAGGGTTGGCAAAGTCGAATGAGGGTAAACTTTTCTTTGTTACAATTTTATGTATTAATTATCCATTTCAAGACAGTCACTTTTCATTTCAGGAAGGAATTTTTTTCGTATAACTAGTATGTCAATAAGTATTATTACATATTAGTGTGGTTCTATAGTCATACATTTAACATATTTTATAGAATAAGTGTGGCAATGGTTTGTTCTAATAGTATGTCAGTACTTCATTGAAGATAGGAACACTCAGGAAAACCATAAATAACAATGGAGACCTCCCTTACAAATAAAATCATCCGTAGTTGTGACATTGACACATGTACCAAGTACATTCATGTAAAGTCTATGTTCTGTACTGTACTGTAATAGGCATGATAAACAATTATTCTCCTTCAACATCATGTAATTCCTAAATAAATTGTGCATAGATAAGACAGATGTGTATTTTCTCAGTGTATCAGTGGTGTAATAGTTTCAGGACATTCATAACATAAGAAATAACTGCAGTGATAATCAGAATATTAATATAGTACAGTTCATTAATGAGTGAAAGCTTATAAATCTCAATATTCAACTTACATACAATTTTTGTGGGCCTACAATACTGAGCGTCAAAAAGGTAATAATGTTAAATGTTTTTACCACCTATGTTTACAGGTAATGAGCATGTTGGTTGACTAATTGTGTAGTTGATTCCAGTGTGTATTGATTCCAGTAGGTAGGCCTACACTGTTCTGCTAAAGTGTGCGTGAGATATTTCATTACAAGTGACTACAATTCATGTAACATTCAATAAACTTTTTAGAACATGTAAACTTGACGTTTTGACCTGCTATGAATCATCTAAGATTAATTTACAGGTAATGAATCTATTGGGTGACTAATTGCCCAGTTGATTCCAGTGTGTACACTGTTTAGGTAAAATGTGTAATATTTCGTTGCAGCTGACTATAGTTTATATAACATTCAAAAAACATTTGAGAACATGTAAATTCAACATTTCGACCAGCTATAAATCATTCAGGATTAACTATAATAGTTCTGTGAATTTACTTTGAACTGTGAACATCTAACTCCTTCAGTGACATGAGCATTTGCTCTTGAGACCTGCACCCACATAGCTAAGTTTTTCTTTAACTGCATAAACATATATCATTATGATATCACTTCACATGAATTACATCTTCAAGGTAAATCCACCACAGTAAAAGAGAAAACTTATTTTTACTGATGAGTGTATGTTGCTTGGAGGGTGTATTTGTAGTTTGTAATTTGGTATACTGAGTGTCACATAGGTGTGGTGTATGTCTTAACCTTATGTCATCCATGTTGGACTGTTTTTAAGTAAACTGTGGCTCTTTTGACAATAAAAGTTCAAATAAAACAATATATCTCTGTCAGTTTATTTTCTCCCACAACACATTTCAAGAGTTTACACTCTCATGAGAGTATAAACTCTGGAAACACATCATGTAAGAATATAAAAAGTGACTGACAGATAAATTATTTTATTTGAACTTTTATTGTGGTATATATATAATTATGGTATCATTTCTTATAAATTTGTACCTTCAAGGTAACTCCATCAGAGTGAAGGAGAAAAAAATATGATTAGTCATGAGTATGTGTTGCTTGAAGTGCATATTTGTAGTTCGTAACTCCATGTACTGAGTGTCATGTTGGTGTACATCTTTAGCTTATGTCGCCCATGTCCATATCTTGAAGTGTACAATCCTGTTACAACCTCTGAACCAGTTCATCATTCAGTAGCATGACAATATATTTTCGTTTATAAGTCTTCTGAGCATAATCTCAATAAGTGTGTATGGGGTTTAACATCTTCAGATATTTGTAGCATAATGACCTTGCGTGCAAGTGGGTATTATACTGCGCTTAACTAAGTAACATTTATGTTTACAGGAGATCATATTAAATGCTTAGTACAAAGTATACTTTTTACATATATTTTTGCTCAAATGGTGCATGCCCAGATAAAATTTCTTGGCTGATTACAAAGTTCTCATTATATATGTAGCTTGACCACACAGTTGATAGAATGCGGTATTTCGTTCACAGGACATAATGTCAGGTTTAAACATACTCATTGTATTCATGATGATAAGTTACAATGTAACAGTAAATGTGATGCATGACAAATCAGTGAGGTAGCATTGCAGGGCCCCAGAAGACATGGCAAGTGAACCTGTACCAGAATGACATAGTGATCTTGTCTCATTCAGCATATCATTACAGTGAAGTGGTAATTCATAAATATTTGTGTAAGGCTAGTTAACATGACTTTGGTGTAACATTACAAAGTGCAAATAGACACATTTGCAAGTATCTTGAATCATGGTATGTAGCATTGACTAAAAGCAGTGTGTAATTAAAAAAAAATTCAAGTAATACATTTCAGTTTCATTTTGTTGTTCATTTTTCTATAGACAATCAACTCATTCTCATTGTTTCTTCTTTGAAGGAGCTATTAACTTTAAATAGATGCACAAATATGCTATTGTACCTTCCGCAAATCCCAAATGAAATTTCGCTTGTGGATGTGGAATCAGTAAAAAAAAACTTAAACTTATTTGCATTTAACAGGATACAAAACTGGTAACCAAATATTAAATGTTCAATATACTTAGGTGCCTATAATAATTCTTAAGCTATTGTAGCCATTCATCTTCATTAAAAGAAATAAAAATAAAAAACGGTTTATAGCACTTATCAAACAATGGAAAATCCAGGATGGAATGTAACAATATAATGAAAAAGGCAGTTGTTATTCACCATTTAGCAGCGATGCTGAAGTGCAGAATGCCACAACAAAAAGACTGTCGAAAAGTTAGATTCCAGCCCACAAGGCCTTTGTCAAAAGTAGATGACATACACACACACACACACACACACACACACACACACACACGCTCGCGCACGCGCAAAAGCAGCTCACTCACACTCCAGCTGCCAGAGATTGTGGTCATACAAGAGTGTGTGTGTGTGTGTGTGTGTGTGTGTGTGTGTGTGTGTGTGTCTATTTTTGACAAAGGCCTTGTTGGCCAAAAGATAACTATCTGACTATCTTTTTGTTGTGCCTTTCTACGACTCAGCATCTCCACTATATGGTGAGTTTACAGCACTTATTTACAATGATCACGTTAGTGCACGAAATTTGTACAGAAGTCAGATTGTACTCAGTATTCACATTATGTGATATTATCAATAACACACATGCATCTGTTGCTTATGCTAAGAAATTCATCAATGGAACAGAAGTAGTTGGTCACCAATACATCATATAGACTTGCCTCAGACTGAACTTTATTTTTAGTTAAACCTGTTATGGCTGCTGGAGCTAGGGACTCTACGGCGGTCGGCAGCTCGTAGACGCCAGATTGTAATGGTGTGTGGTGACTAGGGAATTACTCACAAGCTGAGCAGCACCAGTGGGAGAGCCTCTGTCCATGAGGTGTTACGGCAAGTTAGGGCGGCTTTCAGAGTCCTGTAGAGCTGTTCAACAATGCCATTAGACGCTGGACGATAGCTTCTCCTGTGTAACACGATGCCACACAGTCTGACGATATTTGTGAACAATGTGCAGTAAAACTGGCAGTCGTGTTGGTTGTCACAGGACTGGAACATCGAAAGTGTGCTACCTGGGTTTCAACAAAGGCAGTAGTGATGGTCTCAGCAGTAATGTCCACTGTGGGCCTCGCTCCGCCCAGTGAATGAAGCGGTCTACCATAGTTAAGAGATTCCGCTTACCTTGAGAGAGAGAGAGGGAGTGGGCCGATGAGGTCCACATGGATGTGTGCCAATTGGCGTGTCACATTGAGGAAGGTGCCCATGGGTGCCTAGGTGTGCCACCTGACTTTGGTTTACTGACATGCTGAGTAAGTGCATGCCCATTCATGACAGTCCTTCTGAAGCCCGGGCTTGATGAAATGCACAGTAATGAGCGTCACAGTGATGTTGGTGCCAGTGTCTGACAGCCCATGGACACAGTCAAAGGCTCTCCACCAGAATTTCTCCAGAAGAAATGGTCAGTGTGTGCCAGTTGAGATGTCACACCAAATCTTTTGTGTAGAGGTGGGGACAGGCACCAACTCCAGTTGCAGGCTGCCAGAGGTGTCGTGACAGAAGCTGTGCAGTTCTTCGTCACTCTCCTGCACTTGGGCGGCTTCTTCAAAGTTCACATGGGGCACACGCCTGGGACAAACAATCAGCGACTATATTGTCTATCCCCAAAATATGGTGGATGTTGGTAGTAAATTGCGACAAGTACTTTAATTGCTGGAGTTGGAGTGGTGAACGCTTAGAGTGATTGTTCTGGAACACTTGAGTAATCGATTTGTGGTAGATGAAAATGACGAATTTTCGGGCTTCTACTGATGGGTGGAAGTATTTTAACACTGCATATACCGCAAGCAACCGTCAGTCATAAGCATTCCAAGCATGTTGCGACTCAGATAGCTTCTTAGAGAAAAAACCGAGTGGCTTCCAGCTCCCGCCAGCATCCTGTTGTGTCACCACGCTGATGGAGGTCTGGCTGCCGTTGTGTACCATGTACTCCAGCAGCGTTGCTTCTACGAGATTCCATTTTCGGTTCGTGAAGCTCTGCTCCAGTGTGTCCATCCAGTTCACATGAGTCTTTTGAGTTGGGAACGTGTAGTGCATTAGTCATGGGCTCGAGCAAGGCGGCAACGTTCAGCAGATGGCGGCCATACAAGTTCAATATGCCATGGTAACGGCATAATTCTTTGTGCATCTGAGGATGCGGCATGCTCAGTAGAACCAACTGATTTGTATAATTTCAGTGCAGTAATGTGTTCATTGTAAATAAGTGTAATAAGTGTGTATGTGTGTGTGTGTGTGTGTGTGTGTGTGTGTGTGTGTTTGAGAGTACAATCTAACTTCTGCACCATTTCATTGCAGTAATGTGTTCATTGTAAATAAGTATTACAGTAGTTATATTACACGTTTATTACCTTATAAATAAATTTTAAAAAACTTTTTTTATTTTAAATTTAGTGCATTAGTATTTGTTAAATGATTCTTTGATATAGTGTTCATTAAAAAATGACGATCATTCCACTTGGGACCTGTGGAATGGTACATTAGCTTATTTGTTTGAGTTGTAAATATTTGTCTTGTATTGTTGTTTTCTGACATGTTCTACATCCTGGAGGATCTCCTCACTACGGATCAATTGGAATGAAAGTAAATCTAATCTAATCTAATCAGAATTGCTTGTACTTCCTCTGGTAGTGGCGTCCATCCGGTGGGGTTAGCTAAACGGCCAACGAACTCGATTTCTGTCACACCAAATGCGCACTTCACTAGATTGATAACGATTCCGGCTTCACTCAGGTGCTGAAAGACGGTCGTTAGGTGTAGGTAGTGGAGCTTGGGCGACTTGCAGTACACTAGAACGTCATGAAGGTACGCGAGACAAAATGGCAAGCCTCGTAAGACGCCATCCAGGAACCGCTACCAAGTCTGAGCAGCATTCCAAAGACCAAACGTCATTAAAAGGCTTTTAAAAAGCCCAAAGAGCGTTACGACAGATGTTTTCAGGTCACTGCCAGGGTTTTGGTGTACGTCTTTGCACAATCGATCTTGCTAAATACCAAGCGTCCTTAAAGTGTGGAACTGGGTATTAGTCCAGCACCATTTGCGAATTAAGGGCGTGATAGTCCCCAAACCGGCGCCACAAATTGTCTTTTCTTAGGACTAAATGTAACGCCAGTGACCATGAGCTGCTTGATGGTCGAATGATACCTTGGCACACCATGACCTGGAACTCTGCCTTTGCTACCGCAAGTCTATCAGGCGCAAGGCGATGCGGGCGGCACAGTGTGGGAGGACTGGACATGGTTGTTATGTGGTACATCGTCGAATGCTAAATGTCCTTCAGTGCACCAGCCAGGCAAGTGATATCAGGGAATTGTTAGGGATGTCACCATAAGGTTCAGGGCACTTCACAGGTTTTACACTGTAGAATGCAGGCTGTGGTACTGTCGCATCAATTAGCAGTTTGTTTGTGATGTTGACTAGCAGCCTGTAGTGGCCAAGGAAGTTCGCACCCAGGATTGGCTGACTGACATTGGCCAGAGTAAATGTCCACGATAATGCGGCATAGTCCTGGATCTAAATTGATGATGTGTTTGCCATAAGTTTTGATGGCCACGTTGTTCATTATTGCGAGGGATAGTGCCTCGACCCACCTGTGGTCTCCTAACATAGAAGGAGGGAATATCGGAAGGTTGGAAGCTGTATCAACAGAGTACTTCACACTGCTTGCCCATTCTGCTATGAAGTAACATCGTGATGCTGAACTGGGGTTAGGTCCATCTACGCCCCTGTTGCAGCTGGCATTTGGCTGTGTGCAGGGAGAAAGACACTTTGTTGCTTTGTTGCCGAAGCTCACATGGTACCAGCAGACATCACTCACTGGCTACTCTGCCAACCATCGATGCTATCCATGGAACACCATTACAACAGCTGGCACTGGGTTGCCAGTTGTTCAAGCCAGTTCAATGGTGGTTGGATCAGCTACCACTGCAGTTCCTGTTGCCCTCTGTCTGTGAATGTGCGAACCAGTCGACTTGCCCGGTGAGAGCTGCCACCTGTGCAGCCAAGTTGTGCACTACCTGGTGCAGGTCGGCACCTGAGGTGGGAGGCATGAGCTGCTGTGGAGGTTGGGGAATGGTGTCATAAGCTGAAAGGGCTATGGTACTAGACACTGTCACCAGTGCAACATGCACCCAGTTGGCCAAGTCTGCAGCAGTGTTTAGCTGCATCTGTGTCTGTCCAACTATCACTGCCTGCACCTGAGCTGGGAGACTGCACCCATATACCGCATAACAGCGAGTCTGGCACTATGTCAGAGTGCATGAAGCTCCGCAAGGGGCCGGAACTGTGAGGGCCTCTGGTTGCCACATTCCTTTTGCTGCAGCAGTTGGTGCACCTGTTGTTCCTTGGATAACGAGATCCGCCAGATCAGCTCTTCCTTGAGGCATTTGTATGATGATTGTGTTGCCAGGGCAGTGATTATATCCTGCACTTCAGCCACATAGTTTTGGTTGAGCTGGCTCACTACATGCCTGAATTTTGCATGGTCACAGGATACGTGGTTGCTCATGAAGACCACCTCCATTTGGCTGAACCACATTACAGGGTCATCGGGCCAAAGTGGAGGTAGCCTGACGAACATTCATCCAGTGCTTGTGGGTGCTCCAGCAATTTTAGGTGTCGATGTGGTGGCGCTTTCTGTGCCAAAATTTTCCTGGGCTGTTTGCAGCTCCATGGCATCCTTTGGTTGCAAGTGAGGAGGTCTTTGATATTCTTTTGCAGCCCTTACAAAGTCACCATCTTAGCTTAGAGTCAAGTCCTCACATAAGTGAAAAGCACACAATGAAAATAACACAGCACATGACAAAAAATGACAAAACATAATACTAGATGTTTCGTGAGCAAAGCGTATACACACACAAATCACAAAAAAATGAGCTCGTCCAAAAAATTCGATAGTTTGGCATTATACAGCATTGTTTGGGTGCGAGAGCATAAGTGCCAGTCAACTTGTGGTTCCACATCACTCATACTGATGAACATTTGTCACCACATGGAGCCTTAGATCATGTCAGGGTCACCAGTGAAGCAGAGATGTGGTTATCATCGCTTACAGTCATAAACGTGCAGTGAAGTGGCCGTACTGCTGCACCCACACACTGTGGGTGGAGAGGCTTGGTCTGAGAAACTACAAGAGTAGTTTTTGTCAGTGATACACATTATATTTCCATACCTTGTAAGATGACACAAACAACTTCTGTCTTTAATGTCTGTCTGTATAGGCACATTGCACTGATGGTACAGCCCAATCACTGATCCTGTAAGGTATACACTCCAGTGATGAGGCACAGTGTGAGCACATGGACCATGTGAGACAAAGGCTGCTTCTCTGAAAGTTTAGTTTTTGGTGTGACTCGCAGAGCATCATGACTTTTGCAGATGGTAAAAAAATCATGTAGATATCATTTTTCCTACTGGACCTAAGCTTCCAGAAACATATAGAAAATCTACACAGGTACAGTATAATAACATTACAATCCAAAGCAATAACATCAGTTTACATAACACTTTCTCATTGCATGTTAATATACGTAAATAAGATGATTGAAGGCAATTGAAAGAAAGAAAAATTGATAAAATATGTGAAGTTTTATATTGCTCCCTATGAGAGATTACTTAGTGAAACACTGTTCCAAGAATATTGAAAGGAGGGTCAAATCATGCTCCGCAATGCAGCAATACACAACACCAAAGGTTGGATGACTTGACTACCTTCGATCTGGAAACACCGTTGAATACACCCATACAGCATCATGTCCATTACCATATATATATATATATATATATATATATATATATATATATATATATATATATAAACTTAAACAGCTTTTTATTTACTAGAAACATCATCACTCGTGGTTGCTAGAACTTGATAATTGTTGGAAGTAGCTAGTTTCTTGTGTCTAGGCTTCATTAGTGTGGCCAGCCGCTGTGGCCGAGCGGTTCTAGGCGCTTCAGTCTGGAACCCCGCTGCTGCTACGGTCGCAGGTTCGAATTCTGCCTCGGGCATGGATGTGTGTGATGTCCTTAGGTTAGTTAGGTTTAAGTAGTTCTAAGTCTAGGGGACTGATGACCTCAGATGTTAAGTCCCAAAGTGCTTAGAGCCATTTGAACCATTCGAATCATTAGTGTGACTGCAGTTATTCACCATTCATCTCTGTTTACAGGCAGCAGCGCTGAACACCTTTTGCCAGTCGAGCTGTGTCCTATCAAATATTCAAACAGAACCCAAGTAAAGAATGGCTCAAACTTTGGCCCTTGACTTCTCACACTATTAAAATCCTTCCCTGGTTCACCGTGTGTCCACTGTACATAGCTGTAGGAAGTGAGATTTCCACAAGAAAACTAATTTGTTTACAGGGTGTAACTAATACCTCAACAGATGAGGAATTGTAGTGAGAACCAAGATGGTTTAATGTAAAAACTCACGTCCAGAAACATCGTTCACCAATCATCTGATGTCCCATGTCCAGTGCAGGTTTATGTAAATGCCATTCAGTTGAGTTACGATCTGTCCAGAGAGGTTTGTAATTGCTGTTCTGCTTATGGTCTTTTCTCATACTATACTACTGTACTTCCCCAGTGTGGTTTGTACCTGCTGTCCTGCTTAAGCTCTTTGTTCATACTGCACTGAAATAATCATTCACTAGAGTACAGAATGCAAGCTGTACACACATTTCATTTTTATTGTTGTTGCTGCTGACCCTATGGAACTACCCATTTGCAGAACATGGCGACATGATGTTACTGTGTAGCGATGCTTGGTGCAATGGGAGGGCTGCTCATCAATTGTATGTTGAATGTTTTCCGCATCATCAGACACCTTCACACTTCCTCTTTGCTACAGTATACCAGCGGACCTTGGAGATGGGTGCATTCACCACCAGCAGAGCCAACTGTGGTGCTCCAGGTCAACACCTGAGTTTCAAGAGGCTATCCTCCATACCATGCAATAGCACCCAGAACATAACAGGTAGACTGTATGTGGACCACCAAATTGTGTGGCATGTTCTGCACAAGCAGCAGCTATGCCCGCACCACTCACAGAAGTATAGGCAATGTAGCCACAACATTTTTCATCATAAGCTCACTTCTCCATATGGTTCCAGCACTGTGGTGTGGACAAACCTGACTTACCATGGTGGAATCTTTATGCGGATGAAGCAAAGTCCACCAGGGAAGATGTTATCAATTACCGCAGAACCCATGTGTGGGATGATGAAAACCTGCACACTGCACACTCCCATGAGCTTCAGGAATGATACAGTCTGAACATTTGGGCAGTATTTCTAGATGGATGTGTGATTGGCCCATACCTTGTTCTACCGCATCTCGTGGATTATGCATACTTGTGATTCCTTGATAGTGTACTGCACTGGTCTTGGAAGGTGTGACGCTGCATGTGAATAAAAACATTTGGTACCAAAATGATGGTGCAGCACCTCATTTTTCATATTGTAATGAAACTTGTCTGACTGCATCACGTTCTATGCACCAAATGTCCTATACAAGATGTTTTATCATGTATTTTGTGATACCCTTCTCTAGTTGTCACAAATTTTGTAAATCTTTCATATCAAAATTATTTTCATTGATGTAGTTGACACAGGGGTATGTAAGGGTAGAGAAATTTAATAATCTCTGACCAGTGTTTTGTTGTCTTTGTATTTAATGTTCTATGGGCCATGAGTGGCTAAAGTAATTAAGTTGTTGTGGAGTAGACTGCTGAGACAAGTCATCATTTTGATTAGAATTGATGCAACAAGATCAAACCCGTGAACTACTGACAATTCAAATATTTTGTCAATGTTTCATAGGGAAGTGAGAAAGAAGACCAATAGACATGAACCACAAGAAACAATAAAGAAGGTTTTTACTAGCCAAGTACCAATTATTTTGATCAGTCAGCGTCTCTGAACTTTCCATCCTGTTTGCTCAGTGTGCTGTTATTTATTTTTATTTATTTTTTTATTTCATTTGTGTTCTGTAAACCCATTAGCGATAAATCGCTTGGGTGTAGAACATGTCATTTACATAGATTTGAGACATTTGTTTATAATAATAGGTTGTGCAATGAATAATATATTAGATAGAAAAAAATGTTTACAAGAATTGTTTTTTGTAAAAAGTTACAAATTACATGGAACAGACTTACAATAGATCAAAATCAATTCACATATTCTAATACATAAATTCGTCCAGTGAGTAAATGGTTTTTAGAAGATACTGTTTAAGTTGATCTTTAGAAGTAGGTGGATCAGTAACTGACATTTTTATTGAAAATTGGTATCTGTGAATAATCATGCAACAATTTTCAATATCAGTTATTCCAACCTGAAGAAGGATTTGAGGGCATAGGATATAGCTGTAGGTAAACAACTAGAATTCTCTCAGATACAGATTTATTAGCACTTTGCTTCTACACAGATACAAGTCCGTTAGCGGCCAACCTCCTCCACCAAAGCCCTCTCCTCAAAGATAGCACACTTATACACTGAACAAATATCGATATTTATAGCCCCCCCCCCTCCCCCCGTGCAGTATGGAGTACGTCCCTGTGATTTGGGGGGGGGGGGGGGCTGAGAAGTTAGGAAGATAACATACAGTTCTTCCACGTCAGGCAGAAGCGGTCGACTGGTAGGAGACCGGGGGGTGAAACCTGGTATGTCGACGGCGAAGTCAGCAAGAGACGCCGGCGGCTGAAGACGACGTCCTATACTGGAGTGGAGGTGTAGCACTTCATCAGCAGGCAGGCGGAGAATCACCTTGCCAGAAGGCCTAACAAAGGCACGTAAAGTGCCACATGCAGCACTTGTGCTCAATTTAAAGTGGCGCACCACACGAGTTTCTGCACTTCCTCCCTCAACATTGTCACACGTGAGTGCCACACACACCGTATCGCCATCTATGACAACAAATAATTTATGTATGTCATCAGGGTGAACATGTGTTGTGAATTCTTGGGTGGCACCTGTACGGGCAATGGTAGGGAGGCAGGGAGGTGTGGGAAAGCCGTGGCAAGGAGAAGCATCTGCGAAGAGGGGGGGTGGCAGGTGCACTGGACTGCGCAGGCGACAACCTCGGGCGATCAGCTGATGGACGAGGGAACGTGGCAATGAGGAGCCAGTGTGGATTGAATGGCGTGACAAAGAGCTGTCACACGAAGATGCTAACACAATGGTAGAATCCGAATGGTTGGCAGTTCAACTACGAGGGCTGTGAGGCGTGAAACCTCGAAAAGATTGGCCACTCGAATTGGATGAATGTGGAGAAGAAGCAGTGCTCGGCAGAGAAGCGCGCTGTGGAGAATCAATACCCGAATGTATGGTATGAGAAGATGGATGACCGCTTGAAGCAGGAGTGGGAGAAATAGGGGCAGAATCAGGGAGGTTCACCTGGGGCTCAATGAAAGTTGGTTTCACTCGGTTGAGTGAGACCATGGTTACAGAGTCTTTTATGAGGAGATCCATGTTATTCTCGGAGCATTTGACGACCTTGTAAGGACCTGTGTAGGGCGACTGAAGCGGGGCTTTGATTGAGTCACCTCTGAGAAACCGTACTTACAAGAGTCTAGTGTCCACGGTACGTACACGTGCGGAGGTGAATGACTAGCCAAAGGTGGCGGCTGAATTTTGCTGCAGTCCAAGCGCACTCGCTCGAGAAGTGAAGGGAGTTCAGAGGGCTGTGGAAGATGGGTGGGAGTGACTAATTCTCCAGGCAAAACCAGAGGTTGGCCATACACAAAATTGGCTACAGAACCCTTGAGGTCTTCCTTGAAAGTCGCATGAAGGCCAAGAAGCATGAAGGGCAGTGCTTCTGTCCATAGTGAGTCATGGCAACGCAAGGCAGACTTTAAGGTGCAATGCCATCGCTCGACAAGCCCATTGCTTTGCGGGAGGCATGTGGAAGTATGAATTTTGACAATACCACACATTTTACATAAGTCGGAGAAAACCGAAGACTCGAATTGTCGTCCCTGGTCAGTGGTGAGGTAAACAGGTGAGCCAAATCTAGAGATCCACGAATCTAAGAATGCTCGACTTACTGTCTCAGAGGTAGTGTTCGGAATAGGCACAGCCTCAGCCCACTGAGTCATCCTGTCAATAGCTGTAAATAAGTAACGGAAACCCTTGGAGGGGGCAAAGGGCCTACGAGGTTTACATGAACATGGTGAAACCGGCCTGGCGGTTGGGCAAAACAGCCAAGGGGTGGGGAAGTGTGCCTGGAAACTTTGTTCTGTTGACATACCATACATGCCCTGGCACAAGACTGACAGCGCGGCACATGTCTCTCCAGACAAATCGTTCAGATACCAGACGGGTGGAAGTTTTGACACAGGGGTGTGCTAATGTGTGTAATTTGTCAAAGACCTGGCGTTGAAGGGGCTTAGGAATGAATGTCCGCAATGTACCAGTCGATTCATCACACCACACTAAGTCAGATATGCCAGGGAAAGTAGAGCGTACCAGTTGGAGAGAGGAGCTGTGGTCCTAAATTAACTGCACGGTATCGGGGTCTGCCGATTGCAACTGAGGTAGGTGCGTTAAGTCAATTAAGTTTGTGACAGCACCAACACGCAAAAGAAAATCAGCAACCACATTGTCCACTCCTCGGATGTAGCAAATGTCATTTGTAAATTGCAAGATGTAATCGATGTGACGAAAGCGTCATGGGGGCGGATCAGCCATAGCATTTTTTATGACATGAACCAACGGCTTGTGATCAGTGAGCACATAGAAATCTCGTCCCTCAACATCAGTTCTGAAGTGTCTTATGGCCTTGTAAACTGCAAGTAATTCTCTGTCGAATGCTGAGTATTTCTTCTGCGCGTTGTTTAGCTTTTTTGAGAAAAACTGCAGGGGGGTCATAACATCATTGTATGTCTGACTCAGTACTGCGCCGACAGCATTGTCACTAGCATCAGTAGTGATAAACATTGTGGCGTCTGCACGTGGGTGAGCAATAGTGGCACGGAGGCCAACAGCTGTTTGAGTTCGTTAAATGCCTTGTCCATGTCTGGTGTCCATGGGACCTAGCGGGTGCCAGAAGTTTGTGGGCCAGCGAGAGCATCTGTGAGAGGAGCCTGCACTGCAGAAGCGGCTGGCAAAAGTTTACGGTAATAATTAACTGTTCCGATGAACCTGTGTAATTCCCTATAGGTCTGGGGGCGTGGTATCTCGAGAACAGGTTTGATCTTGTCCTGCGGTGCTGTCAGACCATCCAACGACACAACATAACTTAGGAATGTGACGAATGACTGGTGCAATTGAGTCTTTTTATTGTTCAGTTCAATACCAGCGACTGTTAAAATATCTGTCACGAGTTGAACATGCTCCTCACTCTGTTCCAAAGTAGAAGCAAAAAGCAATATGTCGTCCATGTATACGAAACAAAAGTCTAGATGGGATAAAGTTTGATTGATGAAACGCTGCCACGTTTGTGGGGCGTTTTTCAACTCAAACGGCATAAATTTGTATTGAAACAGCCCAAAAGGGAGTGGGTATGGCAGTCTTTTCAGTATCCTCCAGAGCCATAGGAATCTGATGAAATGCGTGCTTACAGTCCAAAACAGAGAAGTACTTTGTACCTGCGAATGCATGATTGAAGTCCACAATGTGTGGAACCGGGTATTTATCAATGATGGTGTGGGCATTTAAATGCCTATAGTCTCCAACCATACGCCAAGTACCGTCTTTCTTTTGGTCAAACAGGATAGGACTAGCCCAGCAACCAGAAGAAGGTTCAATTATTCCCTTTTGTAATAGATAATCTAATTGTTCTTTTGCAATTTTCATAAATTCCCGCTTGAGGCGGCGTGGGCGTTGCGATATGGGCGGCCCATCGATTAGACATAACCAATGAACTGTGCCATTAGTGACTACTGCAATACGTGGCGCGGCATGACTGTCAGATGTCCGTGAAGTGGAGCAAGCGGTGGTGGACGGGCAAAGTTGTGGCGCTGAGGGCACGGAGGTACAGGTGTGCCAACTGCTCGTAGGCTCCGTAAAGGCCGCACACGTGTTAACATGGGCGAGGTTGGTACACTGATTCCTGGTAGCGGGCCGTGCCGCTACGAGCGCTGTAGGCACGAGTGGGCATGTCCAAACAGCAGATGGCCGTAGTTCATTGCCACGAGCTTGGGAAGTTAATTGTCCATTCGGAATGCAAGGAACATGAGCTCTCTGGCATACACTGTCATTACAAGAGAGGGTGCTGACGCAGTTTACAGAGTTCACAACATTGTCGTTAACATGCGTGGGCACGGGAACACCAGACAGGCACGGACTGACCTTGTCTGTAGCCGACGAGTCGTCTGAGTCGTCTGCTTGTAGTGTCGCGAGGCGTTGTTGTGTGGAGGCCAACTCGTGGTGTATGTATCGGAGATGCAGCAGCATTTCCGTATGTTCCATCCGCAACTTCGAAGACTTGGCGCACTCCACTAGCCACTTGTTTGTCCAAGATTGCAGCTCCAAGGATAGGTCTAAACACTTCTTAGCACAGCACACGTTTGGTTCAAATGGCTCTGAGCACTATGGGACTTAACATCTATGGTCATCAGTCCCCTAGAACTTAGAACTACTTAAACCTAACTAACCTAAGGACAGCACACAACACCCAGTCATCACGAGGCAGAGAAAATCCCTGACCCCGCCCATGTTTGGTGTTAGCCGAACTGTCACTCGGCGGAGCGAAAGGAATGTGTTTGTTTAGTGGGGGGTAAAACACAGTATTTTGCACAAAATCTGATAGTGCTGAAGGAAATCAATTCCGAGAATAGGTTCTTCAATTGTTGACACTAAAAACGTCCACTCCAGCTTGCACTCGGACGAAAGTTTCACTGTATACTGAGTAGAACCCGAACACTGTAGGGTAGACAAGTTTACTGCACGAAGTACTGTTTTGTGTGGTTGCACTTTATTGGTTGCTAGGCGAACCAGCAGCAAAGAGACATCTGCACCGGTGCCTACCAGAAAATGTACACCTGATTGTAAATCGCGAACATAGACTCGACCACACTTACTGTTGTTGTCCGAAACGGAATGCGACGTTGGATGGTGCCCGTTGTTTACATCGCAGGAGGTGGAACCGCAGCCTACCTGTGATTGGAGTTTGGGTAAGAACACGGTGACTGGCATTTGCGAGCTTGCTCCCCGAATCTTGCGTGGAAGAAACAGTATGGTTGGACGGGCCTGTGCTCCTGTGGGTAGTTGCTAGGTGATGGAGTATGTGACCAGGAGTCTTCCACAGGGGCCGATGCACCGTCGTTGCGGGGAGTTGAAAGTGCAGGCAGGGTGGCTAGTTTAACAAACTTGTTATTAGCAGCACCAGACAAGGGCGTGGTGTCAGAAAGCTTCTTAATGCGGTCACGTCCAGAATGCAGTGCACGGAGCTCACGTTGCCTAGTGGAATACTCTCTGTCGGCGGCGCATAAACGTTCATATACTGGCCTATCTTCATATGCAGAGACTGCAGTCTGGACAGGCAAAGGCAGCTTTTCTGTTCAGATTTCTGTGAACATGTCATCAGGCATAACTTGCTCATCGACGAGACTTGTCGCTGAGACGCTCTTCGTAGATGAGCTGTCGCACATTTTCTCTCCTGGTTTTCGAGATGCGCTCCAGTATCGTCTGTTTCGCCACAGCATACTTCCCTGCTAGGGACCAGATCGTAAATTAAATTGACACGGTCGTGAAGATGGTTCATGAGGCAGGCAAAGCGTGCATCATCGTCCAAATCACAGACATTGAATGTTTGCTCAGCCAAGTTAAACCAGAACACGGGTTAGCGGGTTTGAAGTCTGGTAGTTTCGACAGATTCGGCACTGCAGTCACTGCGGAGGTGCGCCTATTTCTTCGGACGGAAGTGGAACATGCAGAAGATAGCCAGTCCGAATTATTGGCGTCCCGTAATCTGTAATGCGGCTATCGCGAAATTCACTTGATGCTGGGGGAGGGGGAGGGGGGGCTGAGAAGCGACGGACGCTCGAACAGTGTGAGGATCGTAGTCAAAATGTGCATTCTCCGTGAGTGGTGGGGCTGGTTGTAGATGTCTGGGTAATTACTGTCCAGCACAGAATTGTTGACTTGATTAGAAGCAACATAAGGATCCCACACATGTCCACTAGGATGCACACTCGGTGTAATATTTGCTGTTTGTCGAGCATTGAGCACCTGTTCACTAGCCGGCGCGGAAGGGTACACACCTGGCGGGAACTGATTCGAGTTTGAATTTACTACTGGATTTTCCAAAGTAGCAAAACTTCGCTCAACGCCACAAACTGTATTGAATTGTGTGTTCGACACAGGAGTAGGAATGTTCCGAACAACACTCTGTGGAACATGTGGAAAGGTCTATGCTAACAAAGCCAGGGTCCACGACTGTTGGCGGTTGGAAGAAACTGGCGGCACTCGAATTCCACTGCATGTTCGGGCTGAAGGATTCCGAAGAGTCTTGCAGCATGTCCACGACGACAGGAGGAGTGCTGGAGACATGTTGCTGAATTCCGGGCGGCGGTGAGTGCTGAAAGGCCACTGTCTCAAGCTGAACAACAGCCCTCATGATCACGAAGAAACCCATCACGGTAGGTACGTAAATAACCTTCGGGCGGTAACTCGGACGCATATTACACAAAAAACGGGGTCACCAGTGAGGGCATAGAATACAGTTGTAGGTAAACAATTAGAATTCTCTCAGATGCAGATTTATTAGCACTTCGCTTCTACACAGATACAAGTCCGAAGGCTAACTGCCATTAGCGGCCAACCTCCTCAACGAAAGCCCTCTCCTCAAAGATAGCACACTTATACACTGAACAAATATCCATATTTATGGGGCTCTATGCCACAGATTTAATTTGAAGGACAAAAACCAACAAGAATGAACAAGAATTAACAATCATCAGCAGTCTTGGCGAAGACAACAAGTTGGGTATAAAAGTGAATTTATTTATTTATCTTTTTTTGCTTTTATTGTGAACAGAAGTGAAAATGACCATTGTAGGGTGCAAAGAAAATTCAGAACAGGGGGGCGAGGGGACAGTCAGCTGCATAACAATGGGGACAGTGAAATGTTTAAGAAAAGGGACCTAAGTGCAACAATGAAGGATGAAAATTTATCATTTTTGGAACCTGACTCGGTTGAGAAAGACAGAGTAATGGAGAGATATGAACAACTGGGACATGTTAGTAGCAAGACAGCCAATTTATAGGAATTATATGCCACATATAGGCAGCTTTTTGAAACTGAAGAATCAAGAGATGGACCTTAATACTGAACAATTGAATCAAAAATTAGATGAAATATGTACTAAATTGGACACTATAGAGGTACAGGTGGGTGCCCTTGAGACATAAGTGGAGGAAGTTGATGAGGGCCTTACTAAAAAAACTGAACAATTAACAAACTTGCTAGTGACAGGGAGAAAAATAAAAGTGCCTTTGATGAAGTGCATTTGAAAATCACTACTGTCTATGAAAATCTAGAAATAAATATTAACACTGTTGAGGAAAATGTGAATATGAAGTTAGTTATTGTTATAAGTAGCCTAGATCAGAAAGTAAACTCAATAGACGAAAAGCTGAACTTACACAAGTAATCAGCAGAAACGATGTAAACAACTTAGAAAGTAATTTTTCTGACCAAGCTAAAAAAGTAGAAAACTCAAATGTAGTCATTGTCAATAGAAATCTAATAAATACTGGTAAGATGGGGTGTAATACACAAGTGTAAAACTTTTCTGGTGAAGGTAGCATCCATCCTATAGATTTTATGCAGCACTCTGAAGATAATTTTGTGCAAAACTGCTTGAAAATTGAGTTTGTTAAAAAGTTTTTAGGGGGTGAAACATTATCATAGGCAGATCAAAATTTTTATACTGACGTGTCATTTAAAGCTTGTGAAAAGAAATTTTAGTGAGATTTTTGACAGAAACGGAACAGGCACATAACAAAAGTGAATTTTTGAATGGAACAAGGTACAGGGAGGGGAGAGACAGCATGAAAAAATTTTGCAGGAAACAGATACACAAATTAGCACACATTAATAAAACTTTTGATGAACTCACAATGACTGTTGCTTTAAAACATAGCATACCAGCTGAAATTTGGTGGTATCTAGCTTATGGATCAGATGACAAAACTGAATAGTTTTTAAAGTATGTTGACAAGTTGGATAGCACTTCGGAAACAATAGGAAAAAAGCACCATAGGAAAGGTGCCAAGTTCCAGTCTAGGTCCAGCACACAGTTTTAATCTACCAGGAAGTTTCGTATCAATGCACACTCCACTGCAGAGTGAAAATTGCATTCTAGCACCATAGTTACCACAATTTTTGCACCCAAAAATGAGAATCAAAATTGGGGAAATAATAGTTATTGCAAAAAAGAACACAAAGACTATCACCACCACAATGACTTTCCATCAAAAAACCACGAAGTCTCGATGAACACAATCAGTGTAAGCAGAATGGTTATCACTCCACAATTTGGCAAAGGACAAATAACAATGCTTAAAAGTATCCTTGTATAATTGTAAACCACAAAGGAAAAGTGTTGTTTAAAATTTGTGAAATGATTTGAAGAATATACAAACAAACTGAAAAATGAAAGTGTTAATTGTTTTGATTAGAATTGAAACAATAAAATCAAACCCATGAACTCTGTCAAATCCAAATATTTTGTCAATATTCTACATGAAAGCAAGAAAGAAGGCCCATGGCCATGAACCATGAGAAACAATGCAGAAGAATTTTACCAGCTAAGTACCAATTACATTGATCAATCAATATATCTGAACTTTCCACACTGGTTGCTCAGTGTGCTGTTCTGAAGTATGAATTACATGCCCTGAAAATTACCAGGGACAAAATTAAAATAATTAATTTGGATCAGTAATTATAGAATAGTGGTCAGAAAATACAGTTTAAGATCATCTGGACCAATGATATGGGCAACATTAGATTAGCTGTGGTGGTCTCATTTCTTGGCCTGCATGTGCTCCTGATCTGAACCCACCAGACTGCTACTGTGAGGTCACATGAAACTGTGGCAACCAAGCAAGACCTACTGGCATTGGTTATGACTGTGGTGGATGCTAGAAAATCAGGGATTGGTGATCAAGTCTACCAGAACATGGTGTCGAGGTACGATACCTTTGCTGACATTGGTAGGTGTCACACTGAGTCCTACTTGTGAATGGACCCACACTACAAACAGTAGGTTTAGAAAGCAATGTGTATTGTGGTTCTTGCATGTAGTGGGAAACTGTATATTTACAGACTTTAATTCCTGTGCTAAAATTAACAGCCTTGGTCTCTACTATAAGTCCTCAAAGTCTGTAAAGGGAACTTAGTTACATCCTGCATACAAGTTCAAAAATGTGCTCATTCTTATAACCTTTGATATACTTCAACACACTATTTAAATTTTTTTTACAAAATTCCCTTCTTTCCCTCAGTTTACCCATAGCATAAACATAAAGACAATGAATGTACAAATTAACTCCTATTTCTACAGGTTAATACCTATTCACAAATAAATAACCTTCTTTCAGACCAGTAAAACTCCATAAATGATATTACATACATAGTCATCTAAGAAGTTCATCCCTAAGATAATATTCATAATTAGCCCAGGAACAATTAAACAACTTACATTACAATGATTATCCCCACTCTTAAACTCTAACAAACTTCTTCTCTTAACTGGCTTACTGCATTCCTCAAGTTACTGTTTTAATTTTAACACCAGTTATATACAGCTCTACCAACTCTGCATCTTATTTGCTGCTGGAAATTCTCAGACAATGTTGTCATTCTAGATCCTGAATTTAACAATGCAATATTTTCCATGCTTCCCACTTTAAGCTCAATAATTGGCTGAACTTTTTTAATAACTGCCCTCTTTAACCCTGTTTCCTCCAACAAACCCAACTCAATCTCTTCCCTACTTTCTGTCTGCATTATACATACATTTCCGTACAAATTTCCACATTCAATTGCTTCATCCCATTTAAACAAAGAAATAAACATTTCCCCAATATTCTACCCCTGACTCAATTCTTCTAACTTCCTGGCAACTGTAAATTATTCCATTCTTCAGGAATCAACATTTAATGGATCTTACCATAGGATACCGAGACATTAATACTGTATTTTGCATCCTCCTTTCCCATCCACTCTCTACTAATATAATTATTGACGACCAAATGGTTTCCTACCACAAAAAGAAATGTCTCCACTTGTTCCAGCCAATCCTCATTGATATCATTTTCATTACTGCAGTTCATTGCTACCACCCTCACCAATTCATCTTTACTAAAATTGGAACCACCTTGTACACTCATTCGTCAGTCATACCATTATATCTATTTTGTCATCTACTGCCTCATTATCATTAAGATTATCCACAACAGCATATGGTCCATTTAGAACAGGCTCACATACAGTACTTGAAGTTTTAACCTCATTGTTCACCTCAGCATCATCTCACACGACCTACTTATAGTTAATTCCATCACTGTTAATTGTCTTGCCCCTCAATACCACATTAACATCTATTTTCACTTTTGGCAAAACCACTGCCACTGTCTCAGATATTTCAGTAATTTTGATTGAAGTTAGAACCACACAAGTCTTGACATCTAATTCATCAACTCATTTCTGTCGGATAACCACAATATAATAGCCGGCCGCGGTGGCCATGCGGTTTTAGGCGCTTCAGTCCGGAACTGTGAGACTGCTACGGTCGCAGGTTCGAATCCTGCCTCGGGCATGGATGTGTGTGATGTCCTTAGGTTACTTAAGTTTAAATAGTTCTAAGTTCTAGGGAACTGATGACCTCAGATGTTAAGTCCCATAGTGCTCAGAGCCATTTGAACTATTTGAACCCAATATAACAACAGGTCTGCTCACTGATATCAACAGTTTTATTACATTAATATTCTCTAGCATTAGTCTCAATTTTACTTTCAATTTCTGTGAATTTGACTGCCAGCTGATCAAATTCCCCACTTATGGTTTTTATTTTATTCCAAAAATTTTGATTCTACATTTTCAAAATTACAATTTCAGATTTCACGTCCTCAAAGTTAATCTCCATTTCCTCATAATTATAATTAAACTGTATTCCATTCCCCAGTTAATCCAGTTACATCTCCCCAAATTTTGTATCCACACTCCCAACTGCTTCAGATTTCATGTCCCCAATTTTCTCATTAAACACATTAAAAAGTACTAAAAATTGATTTCCTGTGAGTCATTGATTTTCCATGCACATCTCATAACTATGTATTCTAGGGCTGCCTGCCACACTACCTGCAGCTTCTGACCCACAACCACTTGGCTGCTTCCTTATTTCATCAGCCATGGCTAACATTTAAAACACAAAATACAATGCAGCTGCTGCTGTAATGTTTATGTTCTGGTATTGCCTCTGTTGCAAAATGTCCAGTACACTGTCAATGCCAACACATGAGATCACTGTTTGCAGTATGGAGATGCAGCGTTGTGGAGATGTGGTGGTGTAGAGACACAGCGGCATGAGGACATGACAGTGTGGAGTAGCTGCAGCGCAGGAAAGCTGTATGATGAAGATTTTGTGGCATGGAGATGTGAAGGTGTGGTACTGAGGAGAAGCAGAGATGTTGTGTGACAGGGGTGTGGAGGTGCCAAGGCACTATTACATGGAGGTGCTACATCATGGAAATGGAGCAATGAGGAACTACTACACTGTAAAAATGGGTGGCATAGATACCCTGCAGTTCCATGGAGATGCGGTGGTATGGAGACATGAATGCATGGTGGTGTGGAGACACTGTGGAATACAAATGCTCCAGTACAGAGAGTAAGCTCACAGATGTGGTGGTGTGAACAAACCGTAGTGCAGGGACAATAGGTGCAGAGACTGGCATAGATCGATTGCAGAATGGAGGCCATAGCACAGATACATTGCTGGGCAGAGAATGTAGCATAGATATAGTGTGCATGGAGACTGCAGCATGGAAAATGCTATGGCACAGAGCTGTGGCATGGATATGCTGCAGCCCAGGGACTGCAGTGTGGAGTTACTATGGCATGGAAACATTGCAGCAAGCAGATGCTCTGCCCTTAGGAAGCCTCTGCTGTAAGAAAACGCTGGCCACTGTCTATTCACATCACACACACTTGTGACTGCTGCTGCTGCTGCTGCTGCTGCGACTATTTTAATACTATAAGATGTTTTCCAGCCACTAGCTATTGCACTCCACTAATACTGCTGCTGCTACTGCACTATTTAAAGCTCAGATCCCCCTGGGACACCTGGTACCAAAATAAACTGGGGCACAAGTGGCAAATGCCATCTGATCCTTGAGTCCCAACTGCAATATTACTGTGCCTTATCCAAATACTACTAACTCCCAGACAAGATCAGTCAGTTGCAATGTAACCAACTGAGAGCAAGTGCACAAACTTAATTTCCAGTGTGGTTCACTGAATTAGCAGAGACATTAGTAAACATGAAAATAAATTTATAAGTAATAACTGAGTAATCAAATCCAAAGGGTAAACGAAAGTAAATTAATCCTGTGGAATAATAATGTGAGTTACATCAGATGGTTTAATCTTTCGGCCATATTTTTATTCAAATAAGCACAAAAATATATGCAAATTGGATAATTGAACTTATAATTTAACAGAACTGTGATTTAAGATAATAAAGTAAAATATAGATACATAGTGCACACAGACCAATCACAGACAATAGCAAATGCTGAATAAGTACTGGAACTCTGCAATAAAATTGCAATAATCTGCAGCCAAAATCTTAAAGTTCAACAATAGAGGCTCATTGCCAATATTCACTGGAAAATATAAAGTAAATTAACACTGTTATTATGACTAAATCTGTTCAAGTTCAATCCACTAACGAAATTAAACAATGCAGCAAGAATACAAGTATTGAAACATTAATAAATTTTGCTGGTATAAAGAGCTTTAAAATGACACATCATATGTATTCATTGCATGTCTGCACAATTTTTACTCAGAAAAGTGAAGTGGTAATCTTGCCATGGTGGTAGCAGTCATGTTTATGCCTGAGAAACACTGCAGGTGAAGTAGAGCATTGATGGCATACACTCCAGTATTCTTGCAAGTGGACAAGTGTCACATACTGCCTGTCTGTCCCTACCTTTATAGGCATACTATCTGCATATCATGAAAATGTAATTTCAGAATCTGAATGCAATGTCCATTCTCATATTTACATGTTAGACCTGAATCTAATTTCTTAATCTGATCATATATTCATTTCCGAGTGTCAACTGTCTAACATGTTTGGACTATGTAAATCCGCTGTTCCAATTTAGTCATCTCTGTCAAGTGAAAGATACTTCTTTGTTTTTTTCCTTTTTTTTAAAAAAAAACGTAGAGAGGTAAGAGAGAGAGAGAGAGAGAGAGAGAGAGAGAGAGAGAGAGAGAGAGAGAGAGAGAGAGTGAGAGTGAGTGAGTTCAGGAAGAGATGTTTAAAAATTTTGTCCATGCAGGACTTTTATTACTCCCATCAGATTGTGAACATCATGGAAGTTAATTACAAAGTGATCATTGGGTGAACGGTATTCTAATCAAATATTTTGGACACTTACAATGGCTAGAAATATTCCAAGTAGTGAGCAATCGAAAAAAGTATCTCATGTGATGCTCCACGTTTGGAACATTTAAATTTATATGTTTGTCCAAATCAAAGGTGTAGCATAGGGATTTAAATACATTTGTGACAACCAGAAGATTGTGGGTTCAAATCTCTACAAATACTTTTAAATTCTTAATTTTAAAACTTTATCTAACTGACTTTGTTCATTAGTTTTAATTAACAACTTGTGTTTACTGCAGTTGTAATCCTGTGTCACATCATTTCAATCATAATATTATATTGTCCACCACCTTATAGATCATTTCAAAGAGTTGATCTGAGCCCTCCGATCTCATCCCCTCTCTTTGTGACTTATTTTGTCACCAGCAAACCATTTTGGACAAGAACATTTTTCAGTAAGAGAAAGTACATGTAACAACTTTAAGTTAGCCCACTACAAAGGGCAATAAGATTGTTACTAATTCAATTTGTTTTGTTAATTCAGAATATATTTCAGCATTTGTGTATCTTGTTTCATCAAAGAAAAATAAAACATGGTTCTCTTCAAATAAATAAAAGACTTCATGCTCATCACAATACTTTTCTTCCTTTACTCCACACAAAACTGCTTCATCCAAATAATCAACAGTTTAAAAGGATATACATTTGGGAACAGTCTGTGGGCACCTGTGCCAATGTGAATTTCCATCATCAGGAGATGGCAGCTACTCACATTTCTGTCATTTTTTCAGCTCTGAAAGTTAGATGCTTGACATATTCCAACTACAGATTTTATTTTTTGTGATATTCCAAATCAGTCCTATTGAATTTAGGTCTGAATGGTAATATACAGCAGGAATATGAGGGGAAGAATGTTGGTGCTCCTTAACTAATGCCATAAGTTTGGCTTTCCATAGATCTGAGTCATAATATACATTGTTGTTGTCCAGCCAGGATTGTATTTCACCCTTTAAAGAACCAGTGGGCAGTGGTTTGTACTCCTGCTTATTGTGATACAGTGTTTTGTCATAAACAACAATACTTCTTGAAGGTAAGCTAGCAGAGCTGTTTGACTGTATGTATTTCTGAAAATTATTTCTGCATATTTCTGTGGTAACAGTCCACTGTTTTGAGTTTTTGAACCATGCGAGTGTATGAGAAGTGCACCTGGAACTAAACCCAAACCTGCATGCACAACACTAACCAGTGCTTTTATTCAACAATACTGCTCACACACAGTCACGTTCAACATTTATTTATTGTGTAAAGTGTATGAATCCACATTTCATTTACATAAACCATTGGCTGCTTTGATTGTGATGCTTCATTCATCCATAAACACCTAATGCTCGTTTTGCAACTATATCCTCTCAATTGCACATAACAGCACATTTGTTTTAGTGCTTTTTAAAACTGAATGCCACAGACGAGCCAAAATTTTTAAGAGTCTTTGCTAGCCTTGAAGCTCAATTCTGTGTGACAAAATCTGTGTAGTTTCAAAAAGTTATTCATAACAGTCTAGAAATTGCTCCCTGTTAATACGTTTATCCCCATCACCAATAGGATACTTGTTGTGAGCACTTACCTTCCCCTTCTTTGATGTAGCAACTTCAGTTCCACTCTGCTCACCTTTATTTTCCTCCTTCTGTAATTTGCAAACCATCCTGTTGCTCCACTTTAACATTTTGGCTGCATGTTCCACTGCATTCTCTAGCAGGAGAGTAAATATCTTTTCTTTTTCTTCTTCAACAAATTTAATATTGTTAATCACAAATTGTAGCACCTTGCTGGAAAGACATTTTCTGCACTCATCTCCATGCTTCCATTGCAAAGTAACAAAGTGCACTACTTTCATCAGAGTATGTCTGCATGTAGTCACACAATCAAGTTAGTACCTGCAATTGCTGCATGACCACTTCACCTTACAGGGTAATAGTTATAGATCTTATAAGCACTGTTAATGTCAAATATTAATAACTTTGTCGGCATGTAAAATAATGGAAATTCAAACACTCACCTATAGCAGAGCAATGTATGGAGCACAGAAACATGCAACAGGAAACAACAATCACAATAAGTTTCAAGTTATTGCTCTTTTTCTGGTAAAAGTAAACATATTTACACAAACAACAACACAGACACACAAATGTACTCCCTGTTATTATAACTTTGTCAATAATATGTTAGAAATGTGGTTAAAATTTCAGTGAGCTCATCTGATTGCCATGAATCAAGAGCTGTCTCTTGATATTATTTAGCATGACAGAAAGCCATTTTTGTATTATCAGTGAATTATATTATGATTTATTTTATACACTCAGTCACTTGGTGCCACATCAACTTTGAATTTCCATGCTGTCTGTTTCTTGTTACTTTCTGGCCAGCCCCTAGTTGGTCACCGCTTGCCGCAAATGCTCAGCTCTTCTCCTCAGGGCCATGCCTAACTTATCTAGCCCAATTCCATCATGGAAACATGCAACATGCTGACCACTAACTGCCTAAGCATCACTAAGCAATCAAACAAGTGGGCTAGCTTCTCGTAATACCACAACATCCAAAAGGATTTTATTTAAAATGTATCAGAAGTGTTTTGAAACAGATATAACCAGCAATGAATCCAGAAAATACATTTCATAAAACACAACAGTTCATAGGAGATATAATTATAGCCAACAACATATACTTGGCAGCAATGTGGAATGCTCTCTGTGTGGTGGCTCAAGCCCTCTATCGGCAGTGCACTGCAATCTTTAGAGAGAGCTGTGTGGAAGCAGGGAGGAGTTTCTGATGGCTGATGATGAACTTCAATTCATTTTTCAAATGCATCCAAGACATGTTTGTGCAATGGGCTCAGAATGGAATTTCTGTTCAGTGACCTTGTCACAGGTCATGATCATGATGCAGAGTGGTTGACAGGGCAGCAGGTACATAGTGGTAAGTGAACAGCTGTCATTAAGTCATAAAATCATTGACAAACACTAGTCTTTTTATCAGTCACAAGCAGTGAAGTGGAGTCAAGCTGTGGTTAACACATGGCAGCACACCTGGCTCTGGGTAGTGATGTGCACTTAGCTCAGCATTCAGCCTCAGAAGATGGCCAGCTCACATGGAGTTGCCAAGCCGGACAGGCAGCAGTAGTGATGAGGCTGTGTGACCTCATTTAGCAAATACAGTGCTGCATCAGACAAAGGCAATGGTCAAACATACAGCAACAGCAAGCTCCATCATAAGTTGATCATCAGTATGCAGCAACAACACCCTGCGGATGCAAGCCTGTGGTTGTGGCTCAATAACAAGGCAGGTGAAGATGTGCACCCTGGACATCTCGTTAGGCACCCTGAAGTTAGTAGAACCCAACCATAGATCATCACCAGCCAGATGGCACCAGTTCAACTCCCAGCAGCATCAGGTCTAGGCACAGCCCATAGTTATGCAGCTAGTAGAGTCAGTGTGCAACAGCAGCAGGCTGGTCAAGCCACATCAGGTTGATGCTAATGGTGTATGTCTCAGAGTTGGCTGCAGATGATGACAATCACTACATAGTCAAGGTAGGTGGAATTTATGGTTGCCCAGTCCCATCCTGTTTTGTCAGGACATCATTTCTGATCATACAAGTCCTAGAATCTGTGAAGCATCTGGCTCGGACATGGTGCAACCTGGATCAGCATTACAACCGTCTGGTCCCCACACTAAGCTGTGTTGACAATATTCTGGACACCAGCAGGAGTTAGTAAGGCTAGTGTGACAACTGAACTTGTTTAACGGTCAAGGCAGTGACTTACACCCTGTCAGCATGGACACTGTGCAGCTTCTTGCAACAGAATACAGTGACAGCTTTCTATTTGATTAGCCACAGATTACAGTAAAAAACCAAATGTGCCACATCCCTCCCCTCTTTGAAAGATCTAGTCTACCAGACTGCAGAATGACAGAACGTTTGAAAATTACTTAGCAACACATCTTACATTTTTCTCATTAGCACACATTACATTCCAGTTTCTCTTCTGCTAACTGAGCCTGAATTATAGTGGCCAATGGCTGGTATGCTCAACCAATACTCTATACCCACTTATTCAGTACTTGGTGTTCAGAGAGCTCAGGAGGGTAGGCTGTTTCCCACCATTAATAGTGCTACACTAGTATTAGTCTTAGTCGTAGGAAAGGGGATCAGTAAAGGTGCAGTTGGGCAATTAAGTCTGGGGCTGCTGGCAGTGTGTAGTAATAGTTGGTAGCCAGTAGGCCAGATAGGTTAATCATGGTGCGGTGCTGCGACAGTGTTATTGCATGCACGATTTGTTTTGATGGTGCAAGAATGAGGCAGGAAACTGCCGCTTATTTGAAGTTATTGTGATGTATGAGGTGAGGCAGTAGGCCAGAGCCAGGAGTGCTGATGTGTAAGTGGCTGACGTATGGGAATTTACACCTGCCATAGTGTCTGTCTCTCTCTGGCACTGCATAAGAAGCGAGGAGAAAAGTAGTATAAATAGTCAGGCCCTCAGCTTGAGGGGTTGAGTCGGACCTGTCCTGGTCTACGCTTATAGGGGCCAGTCTGGCAGCGATGTTTTAAATATTATGTGTAACCTGTTCTTTGTTGCTGTGTACTTGTTTGGGCTGTATTCCACCTCCAGGGAGACACAACACCAGGGCAGGACGGAATGGCAATTGAGTACTTGGAGGTTGCGCAGTCTGCCTGAAGGAGGGCAGTGACAGTGGTCTGCAGCAGGTCCAGGATGGGACACATTCGCTTCCCACCTGGCGTACCAGGGTCCGGATGAGGCATACACTGTAGGAAATGTAACAGCACTGCAGCAGTGCCTGAGATGGTAGCGGGTGTGGCCATCCGGCAAGCACCATTAGCGGCAAGTTGTGGCACAGCATCCAGGAGGGCACGGGTTTGAGTCCGATCCTGTCCTGGGAGCAGCGGCCTGAGGGTCACAGGTGACCAGTACATCCACCTTCATCCCATGGTCAGACCAAGCAGGCCAAATGGGGTGGAGGGTGGCTGGGACCACAGACTGTAACAGTCTCCGGAATTGCGGGTAGCCATGTGGCGCAGAATGCAATGCATCGGCGGGCGGTAACTGGGGAGAGCGCAGCCAAGTTCCAGCTGAGCGGCCTTGATGGAGCAGTGGCATCAGCAGACCAGGAGTTGCTGCGGGCAGCACACTGACTCTATGCTGCACCCATCATAGTACTGTAAATTATGTGAATAAAGGAATACTTCTGAATACCGCTGTATCACTCTGCACTGCCCCTTGATTCTATTGAACTTGCTTGGCCTCATGACTAAATACGATGCGATGGGTCCTGGCTTCAGCTTGGCCATCTGGAGTCCCAGGTTCAACCATCGACACCCCGCAACAATAGATATAGGCTGCACAGATGAGAGTCAAAACCAAGATTGTACCCAAAGTTGATACACTTATTGCCATGACTTTGTGGTGGTGATTACTACAGTTGTGTTGCATATGATGAAGCACTTTTCCACGCTAATATGACTTCACTGTGCTGCTACCTCACTGTACTCTCCTTGCTTTTCACACATAGCTATTACTGCACTGAGTCATCATGTAACAAATACAGAGAACAAGTTAGTAAAGTGATGTTGTGAAACTCATTCATCCCGTTTATCTGGTAGCTTATTCATTTGCTATTTTGGTCTATCCCTCAATGCTTTGTCTTTGCAACAAAGCTCTGCCCTACATTCTCCCAGGAAATCCATCTTTAAAATTATGTTGACCCATATCCCACATATGGTTCTACCAGTAACTGCTAATGCAGTTTCACCTACTCCCTGTACTTCAGTATTAATCACAGGTTGAATTCTTAATTTCCTTTCATGCAGTTTTACTTGATTTATCTTTAGCCATGTTAAGCATCTGTTTTTTATATTTATTCATTTATTATAACAATTCAACATCCTTTTCCCCAGCACACATTACATGGAAAACATCAATGTTCAGGATAGCTCACACTTAATGTTCTTACCTCCTTAGCATAATCAAATTCATGACTCTCCCAATCACTAACAGTAAAAACACTTTTCCTCTTAACCTACATCATTACCTACAATCATCTGTTGTTTACCATTTATGACTAAATATGTGTATACCACATCTTTATCCACATCATTCAGAACATAATTAATATAATCAAAAGCCTCCAGTGAATCCCTCACAGTATCTACAGCAAAATTATTATCTGCAGTTACACTCTTCACAATAAAAAAATATTTGTTGGTACATGCATCATCTTGCACATGTCTGTCCAGGAAAACACTTGCCACAGGGTCCACTACCTGCACACAACAAGCATCAATTTCAAGTAAGGGTAGATAACACTGCCCCTGCCCTTGAATCAATATCATCCTTATTAGTATTCACACACTCATTCATCTCACTACAGCACACATTTAGTTCCTCTGTCACCACAGCTGATCCAGACTCTGAATTCCTAGAAGACATTAGAGATACTAACTTTATATTATTTTCATCGCCATCTACAAGCTTTCCTCATTAACTAAATTTAACTATGTCTTACAGCCCTCTAATGCTTTATTGATATAAAATGGTGTCAGTTTCTCAAAAGTTCCTTCCTCTCTTTTAATAACAGTAAATACATGATACCTTTTATTCATCGTGTTGTCAGTTGACACCATCATGTTTCACTGCCGGCAGAGTGGAAACTCAGAATGTCTGCATTTCATCACACTGGTGGTGGATGGTGACAATCTAGTAAAGGTGTGAGCCATGTGGAGAGGTTTTGTCTTCTTTGAATAGGGAAGTCAACAGCTGAATGTTTGTCATGCCGTGTTATGTGTGCTGTAGGGTGTGGAACATGTTTCACATTTTTTTCCTTTCTGTTTTCAGCCTGTCAAAGACTTACAGAAGACAAAGGTGTTACAAGTTTCTTAAAGTTAAGGTTACTGTGTGTTATTTGGTGTTTTTTGTTACACTGTTAGCTCCATTTTTTCAAATCTGGTTGGTGTCATTTGACACCATTGTTACGCTGTGCATTCATGTCACATGGACATTCTCATTTTTGTAGGTAATATTTTTGATGTTCAGTTGAAATAATTGTGAAAGATAATCATTCTTACCCCCCCCCCCCCATGAACCATGGACCTGCATGCCTCAGTAATACAGATAGCCATACCGTAGGTGCAACCACAATGGAGGGGTGTCTGTTGAGAGGCCAGACAAATGTGTGGTTCCTGAAGAGGGGCAGCAGCCTTTTCAGTAGTTGCAGGGGCAACAGTCTGGATGATTGACTGATCTGGCCTTGTAACACTAACCAAAATGGCCTTGCTGTGCTGGTACTGCGAATGGCTGAAAGCAAGGGGAAACTAAAGCCGTAATTTTTCCCAAGAGCATGCAGCTTTACTGCATGGTTAAATGATGATGGCGTCCTCTTGAGTAAAATATTCTGGAGGTAAAATAGTCTCCCATTCGGATCTCTGGGCAGGGACTGCTCAGGAGAACGTTGTTATCAGGAGAAAGAAAACTGGCGTTCTACGGATCAGAGCGTGGAATGTCAGATCCCTTAATCGGGCTGGTAGTTTAGAAAATTTAAGAAGGGAAATGGACAGGTTGAAGTTAGATATAGTGGGAATTAGTGAAGTTCAATAGCAGGAGGAACAAGACTTCTTTTCGGGTGAATACAGGGTTATAAATACAAAACCAAATAGGTGTAATGCAGGAGTAGGTTTAATAATGAATAGGAAAATAGGAATGCGGGTAAGCTACTACAAACAGCATAGTGAATGCATTATTGTGGCCAAGACTGATACAAAGCCCACACCTGCCACAGTAGTACAAGTTTATATGACAACTAGATGACAAAGAGATGACAAAGAGATTGATTAAATGTATGATGAGATAAAAGAAATTATTCAGATAGTAAAGGGAGATGAAAATTTAGTAGTCATGGGTGATTGGAACTCGATAGTAGGAAAAGAAAGGGAAGGAAATGTAGTAGGTGAATATGGATTGGGGGGAACAAATGAAAGAGGAACCCGCCTGGTACAATTTTCCACAGAGCATAACTTAATCATAGCTAACACTTGGTTCAAGAAACATAAAAGAAAGTTGTATACATGGAAGCAGCCTGGAGATATTAGAAGGTATCAGATAGATTCTATAATGGTAAGACAGAGATTCAGGAACCAAGTTTTAAATTGTAAGACATTTCCAGGGGCAGCTGTGGACTCTGACCACAACCTATTGGTAGATTAGAACTGAAGAAACTGCAAAAAGGTGGGAATTTGAGGAGATGGGACCTAGATAAACTGAAAGAACCAGAGGTTGTAGAGAGCTTCAGGGAGAGCATTAGGGAACAAATGACAAGAATGGGGGAAAGAAATGCAGTAGAAGAAGAATGGGTAGCTTTGAGAGATGAAATAGTGAAGATAGCAGATGATTAAGTAGGTAAAAAGACGAGGGCTAATAGAAATCCTTGGGTAACTGAAGAGATATTGAATTTAATTGATAAAAGGATAAAATATAAAAATGCAGTAAATGAAGCAGGCAAAAAGGAATACAAACAGCTCAAAAATGAGATCGACAGAAAGTACAAAATGGCTAAGCAGGGATGGCTAGAGGACAAATGTAAGGGTGTAGATGCACATATCACTAGGGGTAATATAGATACTGCCTACAGGAAATTAACGAGACCTTTGGAGAAAAGAGAACCACTTGAATGAATATCAAGAGCTCAGATGGAAACCTAGTTCTAAGCAAAAAGTTGGAAGGAGTATATGGAGGGCCTGTACAAGGGTAATGTTCTTGAGGACAATATTATAGAAATGGAAGAGAATGTACATGAAGATGAAATAGGAGATATGATACTGCATGCAGGGTTTGACAGAGCACTGAAAGACCTAAGTCAAAACAAGGCCCCAGGAGTAGACAACATTCCATTAGAACTACTGACAGCTTTGGGAGAGCCAGGCCGAACAAAACTCTACCATCTAGTGAGCAAGATGTATGAGACAGGCAAAATACCCTCAGACTTCAAGAAGAATATAATAATTCCAATACCAAAGAAAGCAGATGTTGAGAAATGTGAAAATTACTGAACTGTCAGTTTAATAAGCCACGGCCGCAAAATACTAACATGAATTCTTTACAGATGAATGGAAAAACTGGTAGAAGCCAACCTTGGGGAAGATCAGTTTGGATTCCGTAGAAATGTTGGAACACGTGAGGCAATACTGACCCCACGATTTATCTTAGAAGAAAGATTAAGAAAAGGCGAACCTACGTTTCTAGCATTTGTAGAGTTAGAGAAAGCTTTTGACAATGTTGACCAGAATACTCTCTTTCAAATCCTGTAGATGTCAGGGGTAAAATACAGGGAGCGAAAGGCTATTTACAATTTGTACAGAAACCAGATGGCAGTTATAAGAGTTGAGGGACATGAAAGGGAAGTAGTGGTTAGGAAGGGAGCAAGACAGGGTTGTAGCCTATCCCTGATGTTATTCAATCTGTATATTGAGGAAGCAGTTAAGGAAACAAAAGAAAAATTTGGTGTAGGAAATAAAATCCATGGAGAAGAAATTAAAACTTTGAGGTTCACCGATGACACTGTAATTCTGTCAGGGAAAGCAAAGGACTTGGAAGAGCAGTTGAACGGAATGGGCAGTGTCTTGAAGGGAGGGATATAAGATGAACATCAACAAAAGCAAAACGAGGATAGTGGAATGTAGTCAAATTAAATTGGGTGATGCTGCAGGAATTAGATTAGAAAATGAAACGCTTAAAGTAGTAAATGAGATTAGCTATTTGGGGAGCAAAATAACATGATGGTCAAAGTAGAGAGGATATAATATGCAGACTAGCAATGGCAAGGAAAGCGTTTCTGAAGAAGAGAAATTTGTTAACATCGAGCATAGATTTAAGTGTCAGGAAGTCATTTCTGAAAGTATTTGTATGGAGTGTAGCCATGTATGGAAGTGAAAATGGACGATAAATAGTTTAGGCAAGAAGAGAATAGAAGCTTTTGCTATGTGGTGCTACAGAAGAATGCTGAAGATTAGATGGGTAGATCACATAAATAATGAGGAGGTATTGAACAGAATTGGAGAGAAGAGAAATTTGTGGCACAACTTGTCTAGAAGAAGTGATCGGTTGGTGGGCCATATTCTGAGGCATCAAGGGATCACCAATTTACTATTGGAGAGCAGCGTGGAGGGTAATAATCATAGAGGGAGACCAAGAGATGAATACACTAAACAGATTCAGAAGGATGCAGGTTGCAGTAGGTACTGGGAGATGAAGAAGCTTGCACAGGATAGGGTAGCATGGAGAGCCGCATCAAACCAGTCGCAGAACTGAAGACAACAACAACAACAACAATCATTCTTAATTTATTTAATGGATATTCTGATTATTTTCACACATCACATAGCTCATTTCAGTAAATACTTTAATTTTTGAGATCATGGTGTGGCAAAACCTTCTGACAAGGAAATTGAACAGATTCTACAACAGCTCTATGACAGTGAGCTTTCAGAGCTCTCAAAGAGTGAATAATCTTGACCTGAAACTGTTAGAGATATAGCAGATACGAGGAACAAAGAAGCACAATGGGAGTGTCAGACCTCACAACATGAAAGAGACACTCTAGAACCTGAAAAAGACGCTTAACAAGCAGAAAAATGAACAGCCATATGGTAACTTCAAATCGAAAAAAAAATCCTTTCACATATATTAGAGCTGATGAAGAAGTAAGAGGTCCTGCTGAATATTTTTCGGAGTACTTCACAAATGATATTCTCAAATTACTTTTGAAAACAATACATTTGTGTTCAGTGCAGAAAATTTGAGTGCCAGTGAAATGTACCAGATCTCAAATATGAAAACTGATTGGAGTACATATTTCGATGGGTACATTAGGATTTCCCAGATTGTACATGTATTGGGAGCCTCACACAAGAATATCTTTGATTGCAGACACATTTTCTATAAATAGAATATTCAAACTGAGAAATCGTCATCATTTAGCCAACAACATGGAAGGTGGCTCTCCAGAAGACAAACTTTGGAAGGTGAGACCACCGCTAAATAGAATGAAGGAAACTTGTCTCGGTCTGAAACAAGAAGAACGGCAAAGTATTGATGAGCAAATGATCCCATTAAAAGGAAGGACTGTAATGAAGCACTTTGTTCTTGGTAAACCAAACACTTTCATCTAACAAGATTTGTTTGTTGTGAAGCTTTCATAATTGTATATGATTATGAAATAAATCAGGGCAAAAGTATGGGATTTCGAAGTGAGTACAAGCACCTGGGTCTTGATCATTCCACTGTGATGCGACTAAGTGAACACATTCCATAAGACTGTGGGTACAAACTATATTTTGATAATTATTTTACATCTGTGTCACTGGTATGTGAATTGTTGAAAAAGAAGACCTTTTCCATTAGTAGCATCAGAGTTAATTGGTTACAAAAGTGCACCCAGAAATCTGAGTCAGAACTGAAGAAGGAAGGAAGAGGAACTGTCAAATGTTTGTGTGACCACAGAAGAAGATCCCTGTGTCATTTGCTCGATAATAGTGCTGTCACTCTCACTTAATCATACATGGGTGCAGACATTATCAATAAAGTAAAGAGGTGAAGTGCAGCACAGAAGAAACATCTTACGGCAAGAAAGGAAGAATGAACTGATTGTCGGTGTTAATAACCATCGTCCTCCTTTACCTCCTCTGCATTACTGCAGATGACATGTCACTGAGCACATTTGTTCTGTGTATGCAGTACACGTGAGGTGCCTAGTTGTTTCCACTGCACTTTGTGGAATACGAAGGTTCTGTTATAGTCCACTAACCTGCTGTCTTCAAGTTGATGTCCCCAGCACAGAAAGCAGCATGCAGGTTGTAGGTTCTGTATCTTGAGGCTGAAACTGACTTTTAGCAATGTTTTGTTCTGAAATAATGTATCACTTCTTTGGGATGCCACTCGCATATTTTAATATAGCCACATGAGAAGACTACATGATCTTAATACCAGCTTCTGATACAGCAAAGTACATGATCAAACACAATGTTTACGAAAATGTATCTTTACATAATTTGTGGCATGTGTCTGTGCCTCATGACTACTGGAGAGAATCTTTTAATACTGAATACTAGCAAACACATTCTGCCACAGACAACATGACTGTACATCTCAACTGCCTAATCCAGAATGACAGACAGGAACTTAAATAAAAATTGGAAATACATCCTACAACAGACAACATGTCTGTTCTTTTCAACTGCCTAATCCAGTGTGATGAACAGCCCGAAACACTTTGCGCGCCATACCAGAAAAGGAGTGATTCGAACACTTCCGAAGTGCTTTGTCTGCAATTTCATCAGTCTTTTGTTTTTTATTTAAATTGTTTTTAATAATTCTAAAATGACTGATTGATAGTCAGCTGTTGATAGATGTTTACATTAAAAGGTGAAGTCATTCCAATGAGTAGTTTAACTAATAATAATAACTATACTTTAACATTTTGGTGCCCTTGCTGCGAACACAGCAGCCAATCACAGAGCAGTAGAATTACGCAAGAGGTCTTTCTCATGGGAATGGTACCGAATCTAACATCTGTCACAGGTACCTCACACCACATTTCATCGTCTATATACTTCTTGCATCTCCACTGCTCTGGGAACAGCTTCTTGGAGCCTAGTATGATGGCTGACTAAGCCAGAAATATTACAATCTGGATGTCACAAGACTGTGCGTTTATGGGTGGCATTGACAAATTTGATTTTTTATCTCTCTGCACAGAATATGCATGAAAATTAAGAAGTAATCTGTAAAAGTAAGTTTTCACACATGGTCATTCTCTCCACATGCAACTCATGGCTATGATACCTGAACAATCTGGATGCCAAAGGAAAATGACGTAAAAAGAAAATGGATTTGCTGAAGTTCAGAAAACAGGTAGCTGAAGCTTTAATTCTAATGGAGAAGGAAAACAGCTCCACTTTGAGGGAAAGAGGATGTCTGTGATTGACTAAGGATGAGTTTGAAGATTAAGAATGCACATTGGATGCAGTAAAGACATTGCAGAGAGATGTGAGGCCAGTTTCAGATGCCAGATAAGATGGGTTTTCTCATTGCTCACACTAGGTGCAAATTAGAAAAATGCACTGGTACAAGCCAAGTTCAATGTTCCAAATCCCATGTAACAATTTCTTTGAACAACAATAACAATTATTGTGTTAAATTTCTTATTAAATAATTTGTTGCACTTGAATGGTGTACTAATTATTTCTGTACCAAGAAGTTGTTGACCGCATTCTTTAGTTATACGTACTTGTAACAACACAATGGTGCCAAATGACAACATGACATTTTTCAAAAACCATTTTTGAAATTCCTTTCTTTTTCAAAAAACATACTGAGATAAATCATTTGATCAAGAAAAATGCAAAAATAAATATTTTCATTGGCGAAGAAGAAATGGTGACTGAAACAGTTATTTGACATGGTCTGCTACTAATGTTACTTATGGTATATTAGTGTCTGAAGATTTCCTGTTGGACTAATCACATGGTTCCTTTTCTTTGTTTGGGTGTGATTCTTACCCCACAAACCATTCAAAATAATAGGAGAATTAGTAATCAGTAAGTGATGTAGGTTCCATAAACATCCATCTAACCAAAATGAGCCGAACTTGTTTCATTGTTAAGGCTTATGCAACTGCACTATGCCAAAAATCCTAGAGGTCATCAGTTAATAACTGTTTCATCTCAACAGCCATCCACCTATTGGTTCATAAAATAACTTGAGGTTGAGGGTTTCTTTTTATAGACATTTGTACCATACTTGCAAATTGGGCAGTCAGCACCAAGCTCAAGAACCATGGTGTAACCAAATGCACGCGCAGCAAAAACCTGAATTGCGATTGGTAGACAACTCACCATTTTGCATGTATGACCATTAACACCACACAAATACTTTTCCATATTGAAGTGGCACCTAATTAACTTGTGACTACAAGGATGTCAGAGATTTTACTTTCTGTTTGAAACTTTCCTGACGTAATAACTGCTTCATTGGTTCATGAGCATCAGATCCCAAATGTGAAGACCATGACCCATTTCTCCAGCAGGGGGCACTGGATGTTGCCATGCTCTATGATTCACCTACAATGACGTTGTAGCCCAACACCTTGGTGCCTACACTTCTCTAGAAAGTCAGCATATATATTGGCAAGCCATTACAGCAACACGTCAGTAAGCACCTGAAGATGATGAGCAGCTGCCTCATTGAAATATTGTGCAGCTTCCACAACATGATCCAAAATCAGGCCCATGAACAAATGAAGTATTTTACATTCTATTCGTATCAAAATTCAAAATAATTTTGGCCATGTTTGAAGTATTGTACTTCAGTTATTAGTTCTGGTAAAGTTACAACACATGGCCAGATGGCTGAACAGTTCACATTGTGTACATTCTGTAATTTCTTTTCATATTTTTCTATAACTAAAGATCAAGGTTTTTGACATGTGTAAAATATAAACTACTACATTGCTACATGCAGTAAAGAAACATTGATACATTTGTATGGAACATAGGTACTTGTGATAACTTTTTCATTAGTTACAGTTATCTTCGAGAATGTTCCTGGAAACTTAATAATGCAGCTCTCGTTTGTATGTATAAGACTGCATGTGGTTGCACTGTGGTATCTGCACTGTGTTAATTGCAGTTTTTTCTGCCATTTCTCAGTTTATGTACAAAAATAAAAACACTGTAAATGGATGTCTATTACAGCGTGTTTCTGTTGATAATTTTCCTGAAACCTCCAATGTCAGTTCTCCAAATTTTCTCAATGGTGTTTTCTGAAAAGAATATTATCTTCTCTCCAGCAATTCCCATTTGAGTTCATAAAGCATTTCTATAATACTCACATATTTATCAAATTTACCAGCAACAAATCTAGCAGCTTGCCTCTGAATTGAGTTAGATGGATAACTATAGTTATTGTTTTCATGTGTTTTCTGCATCTTGTAGAATATCGCAAATTATCAAGCAAAGGGGCATTTCCGGCAAATGTATTGTCGATTGAGAAAACTTGAAAATTTCAAAAGCAGTGTTACTGGTGGTTCATGTCATAGGATGACTATATTAATGATATCAATGTGATTCAATGTACCACAGCTTAAATAAGGTATTGACTAATCATGCAACGAGTAAAATTTACGCTCCTTTGACAGCCAGCTCTCTTCTAAAGGAAGTTATTAAGAGACTGAGTCCACATATTTCTCTTCCTACTCTATACTCAAGTGCATAATGAGAGGGCATCTGCAACTCATACATAAGTCTTCTGATGTTATCAGTACATTGATGCAGCATACTTCAATCATTGAGGCTGAAAACCAATTTTGATTTTTTTTTTCCACTTTTTACAAAAGTACTTTTGGAGGACTCCATGCAGCTCATAGACAACAAGTTTGCAACTGACATGTCAGCCCATTCTTTCCTCAGTGTGCTTTTCATTCAATGACCACTTCTTTGAAGAATCTAATTGCGTCACTGTGGGAGTCCTTCATATGCCATGGTGACTGAGTTTCAGAGTGGGCACTATGTTCAGCAGTATTAAAACTGAGAGTATTATGGTAATATATTGACTACACATGTATAGTTTGGCCTCATGGTTTGGTCAGTGTCCAAGTGTTTCTTGAGTGTCAAAATGTAAAATTTACTATAGACATGGCAAAAGATGGTCTATATTTACGAGCTATCAGTTTCCAACATCCTGCATAAACAGTGGACAGTCCTAAGATATTAATTCATCAAGGCCTCACCATCTTAGGTGCAGATAACCTGCAGACAGAATTGGAACATCTTCAAACTGTATATTTCTCTTATCAAACACAGAGGGTGTTGCAGATGTATAGCCGGCCATGGTGGTCTAGCGATTCTAGGCGCGCAGTCCGGAACCGCGCGACTGCTATGGTCGCAGGTTCGAATCCTGCCTCGGGTATGGATGTGTGTGATGTCCTTAGGTTAGTTAGGTTTAAGTAGTTCTAAGTTCTAGGGGACTGATGACCACAGATGTTAAGTCCCATAGTGCTCAGAGCCATTTGAACCATTTGAACAGATGTATAAATCACAGAACAAGGAATATGATGAGGCCTTCAAGCTTCCTAACAATATACAGGGGATGCTCTGGCAGAAATAGGTATACTACTGGAGAAACGTTGGTTTATATGGTCTTTCCTCCAGAAGCAAAAGTTTTGGCACCTCTACTATCTTTGAAACAGGACCTCTTGCTTGACAAGTTAGGAGTCTGTAGGACTCAATGCAAGTCCAGCAAATCTTATATTAGGAAAACTATGTGTACAGTTGAGGAGCAGTTTGTGGAGCATCAGCAGCATATACATCTCTTCCAAACTAACAATTCTGCTGTTGCTGAACACTATTTTTTAATGGGTGTTTGATGAATTATAATTAAATGAAAATTGTGGCCCATACATCAAACTTATGAAATTCATTCAAGCAATAGTTGAAAATACCACTCTCTAAGGACTAATCAACTGAGACACTGGTTTCCATTTGGATAGGCCTACTGCATAGCACCCTGTCATTGGAAACCTTGTTCTCTGTCAGATTGACATCTTTCTGTGAGTTTACTGAACTGATCAATTTGATATTGGTAAGTTGAGCTGCCATCACTGAGAACTCAGTTAATGCCTATGGAATGACTCAAACAGGTGCTAATGTCTGCAATAGTGGAGCACAGTGTACTTTAACCAATACACATGTGAAGATGGCCAGAAAACTGTGATTAAATATCTTGGCAACAAGTTATCGATATCCAACAGTTCTCTTGAAATTTTGTAGAACAGTAGAACTGTCTGTATTTTAACTATGATTTTGGTATTATAATCAGTATTTTTGGCCTTCTGCAATGGTAACACCAGTTATTGTCAGATCACTGATGTTAACCATTGTCAGGCTCACTTAGCGCTTGGATTGGTCATGGTCCAGGTCTGGTCAGTACTGCTGGCAAGTGGGGGTGCACTCCGCCCTTCTGAGGCCAATTAAAGAGCTACTTGAATGAAAAGTGGTGGCATTGCTAATGAAAACTGACAAGGGCTAGGAGAACAGTGTGCTGACCACATGCCTCTTTGTATGCACATCCGGGAATGCCTAAGGGCTGAGAATAATATGGCCACTAGTTGGTGCTATCGGGCCTTCAAGGCCTGTTTGGATGATGTTTGTATGCTTTTTGTCTTAAAAAAATTGATGCTGTAAAGTTTTCCATACAATGATGTCTTGTTAAAGGTACATTGTTGCCAGTTATAAATTTTGCAGTTCTTAACATAGAAACTACCAAGCTTGATGTACATCTGAAGATTAATCTCTCTCACACATCTTCCAGAGGAAAAATAAATTATTTGAAAACAAAATGCTTAGATAGAGTGAATAAATATTTTGATTTTTATAGTTCACTATCATTTCTTCGTAATATAATCATATGAGTAAATATTTGAAATCCTGGGAAATGGTTACTGACTGTAGATGATAAAGAACTTTAGTCATATTTCCAGTGGCACATTGTCTGACCTAATCTGGTGAATTATACAGAATCAAATGGGAAAAAAATGGTAGGTACCCACAGGATAATGAGTGTAATTATGAGCTGGTGTTTACTTTGCTGACTTCATATTAGTGGCAGTGTGTCAATACAGTAGTCTTGGCAGTTATTTGACACTAGCTAAAGTCCATAAAATTACGTCTTGTTTGTTATAAGCTAGCTTAGATATTCCTCCTACAATTTACCCAAACATTAGAGAATGCCACCACAGGGAGCTTGCTGCTCTATAGTGGATTCTTGCTTGTCTACCACAGGGCTCCAGCCTTTCCAACATCTTTTCCCTTCCATGCTGCATGTCTATCCTCTTGCTATTCCTTTTTCCCTTCCTTGGGGCACATGTCTGGGATGTTTTAGGCAATGAGTTCTACATTTTCAGTAGTCGACACCATAACAGTCTCTCCACTGTTTTTCATTCCTGTTTTCTTTCTTCATTCGCCTTCTCCTACCCTTCCTCTGATTCAGCATTTGAGGTTCCTCCTTTTCTTCTTCCTCCTTGTGTGTTCCTGAAGGCCAGCCCATGCATTTGACATGTAACAGGTGACTGGGTAATGTGTAATTGCCAGCCCTGGGTTGACAGGTAGGGTTAGCATATGCCCCCTGGTACAGGCCAGGGCCATGGAGGGGTGATTACCTGAGCTGGTAATTTCCCAAATTGCCAATTGGTCCCTCTGTCAGGTGTTTGGGAAGTGTGACCTGAGGTATGAACAGTCACCTAAGGCACATGCGCCCTTCTCTAATGGGGGCCCCCCAATTGGAAGGATAGCATCTTCGCAGTTGCTGGCAGTCATGGGGGATTTTCTCGCAATGAGCCGATTATCTTCTTCACAGTCAACATCTACAAAACGGAATAAGGATCATGATTCAAAGACCCTCCCAGCTGCACCATGGTTCCTTGTGTTTCATGTACTGAAGACAGTTAGTCCTTTACTACAGTAAAGTCGTTTATTATTCAGAAAGGTGTCAATGCAGTTGCTGGTCCTGAGAAATCCTGCTCTCATTTATGCAATGAACATTGCTTTTGGAGACTGCTTCCGATTCTCAAGCACAAAAACTGCTTGCAGCTTCAGTCTCCCATGGTTATCCCGTTTGTATCGAGGCCCATCAAACGCTGAATTCTTCCCATGGTGTTGTTTACACCAGGTTGTATCATGGTCTGACCGAGGCAGAAATCCAGATGTAGCTCTCTGATGAGGGCATCACTGCAGCCGTTGCGTGATGAAAAAGATAGATCCGTCCTTAGTGCCCACACACACACTCATTTTCTCGCTTTTGATACAGTGGTGCTTGCATCAAAGAGCAAAGCAGGCTATGAAGTTATCACAGTGTGACCATACAATACAATCTTGATGTGCTGCTAGCAGTGACATCATTACCATCACACTTGAATTTCATGTCGACCCCCAGCCAAATGTGTAAAGTGTGTTAGGAATGCTCATGAGGGCTATTGTCTGCCTCTTTCTCCCCGATGTATTAATTGTGATGGTGACGATGCAACCTCCTCCTGAGATTGTCCCATGTGTCTAGATGAGCAGGCTGTACACAAGATCTGGATAAGGGAAATAGTGCCTTCCCTGTCACTCACAAGTTGTTGGCTAGTCAGAAACCCTGTGTTCTACCATGCAGCAACTTTAAGAGATTAGTCATGAAGAATCAATACACAAAGAGCTGGGATACAGAAGTACTAAGGAATGGCGAGACACGCTTGAAATTCTCTAAGGCTATAGGTACAGCAATAAGAAATACATCAGTGAGTAGTACAACTGAAGAGGATTGGACATTTCTAAAAAGAGATCACAGAGGTTGGAAAGAAAAACATAGGTACAAAGAAGGTAACTGCGAGAAAGCCATGTATAACTGACGAAATACTTCAACTGGTTGATGAAAGAAGGAAGTACAAAAACATTCAATGAAATTCAGGGTTACGGGAGTACAAGTGGCTGAGCAATGATATAAATAGGATGTGCAGGGATACCATGTCGAAATGGCTGCATGAAAAATGTGAAGAAGTCGAAACAGAAATAATTGCCATAAGGACAGACTCAGCATATAGGAACGTCAAAACAGCCTTCGGTGAAATTAAAAGCAATGGTGATAACATTAAGAGCGCAATGGGAATTCCACTGTTAAATTCTGAGGAGAGAGCGGATAGATGGCAAGAGTACACCGAAGGCCTCTATGAGGGGGAAGATTTGTCCAATGGGATAGAAGAAGCAGTAGTCAATTTAGAAGAGACAGCGGATCCAATATCAGAACCAGAATGTGAAAGAGCTTTGAAGATTTAAGATCAAATAAGGCAAAAGGAGCAGATAACAGACCATCAGAATTTATAAATTCATTTGGGGAAGTGACAACAAAACGACTATTCACGTTGTTGTGTAGAATGTGTGTGTGTCTGGCGATATACCATCTAACTTTTGGAGAAATATAATGCACACAATTCCTAAGACTGCAAGAAGAAGAAACAGTATTATGGGACATCTATTACGACATCAGGGAATAACTTCGATGGACTAGAGGGAGTTGTAGAGGGTAAAAACTGTAGAAGGAGACAGAGAGAGGAATACAGCCAGAAAAGGATGTAGGTTACAAGTACTACTCTGAAATAAAGAGGTTGACTGCACAGAAGAGTACTTCGTGATGGACCACATGAAATCAATCAAAACACTGATGACACAAAAGAATTGTGTCAGGGACATTACTATCAGCTTTCAAGGTAAATTCCGTGATCAGTTTTATGAACGGTTATGAATTTAAATTTTAAACTCAATTATTTTCAGTTTAAACACCGCATAACCTGATCATGGTATCGTTGTTTCCTATATAACCATCCACAGCCGTAGCTGTATTGCGTGTCTTACATCAGTTTATACGCATTAAGATAATATCAGTTTTATGTGTGTTGTGATGAAATAAATATGATTGAAAATATGTTGAGTATGTCGATTAAATTATTTTTTCATGAACTCGTCACAAATTACCTGGCATTACATGAAACTGAACGCAGATGATATTTTAAGAGGAGGAACTGTGTTAAACCTGAATTATGCACCTCAATTGTATGTCTGACAATCAGCAATAACTGAAATGTAGCCACTAAAGCTGGTTTCGTTTTGAATTGTCCGATGTAGGCGGTACACAAGTAAACAGCCCAGGTATAAACAAATGAAGAAAGTTTATTTGAACAGAAGAAACGCAGTTCAAGTTAACGATGACAGATCTTAGGACTCATGAAACAAATTAAGTCTTTCTACCCTTGGAAGGAGAAAGCAAAGTTTTATAGTTCTGAATTACCTTAGTAAAGGAAAAACCCAAATGAAGTCTTCTGAGCAGAACATAAAAATAGTCCAATGTCTGGTAATGAAGAAAACAAATTGCTGTACTACGCCTTGGGTCTGAAAGATAAAACAATTCTGATCCTAAGTTCTTAACACATTTCAGATAAACACTGTCCGAGGAATACTCTTGAGTCAATTACAAAAGTAACTTAGTTTGTTTTGAACAGATTAAGTTACTTTTGCAATTGACTGAAGAGTTTTTCTCACAACGCATTAAGCGTAATGAAAAAGTTTGATAGACATTCTAAATCTGACAAGACAACGCGGCAGGGGACAGTTGGATTCTAAGTTTCAAAGAAGAATGTTCAGTGTCCTTTGCGGCCAAACAACAGGCATTTACAGAAAGGTTACGAAATCGAGAATCGTTCTTCCTCTTGGGGCCATGTTTTCCGTAGAGAAGCCACACTGCAGGATTTAGGTCAACGAGGCTTGTTCAGACGACGTTTGCCAAGTACCGACAACCCCTAAGTGAGCTCCTGACTGTGGAGATGCAGTAAGTATTCGACTCATGACGCAGGAAGCTCACTCGGCGGTAACTCGCTGTTTACGGCCAACCTAAATACAGCCCTCGGTGTCAGGACACATTCAGTCTTGCTTCCTGTCACGTGGCTGGCATAAGAAAGAAGCCCGCGGTCGCCAGCGACCTCTGTTGACGCTTTGGTCACCCTGTGGTGGTCAAGTGTGCCGTGTCAGCCACCGTATATCTTCTGCAGGGAAGCAGGCTGCCTGCGTAACTGGAATGTAATTTGGATTTTAAAGTGTTACGTAAATTGATGTTATTACTTTGATTTATTATATTATTTCCACCGTAACTGTGTTTATTATATTTGTAGCCCTGGAAGCTTGAGCCCAGTAGAAAAAAAGGAGACAACTGATGGAGGAGTTGGTTCAAGGTAGGACTGTGTTGTGTAAGCCAAGAAGTTGCGAGTGCGTTGTTATCTTGAGAATTGTTTGTTAGTTTGTGGGAAGACCAGCTATTTTAGTAATGTGGAAACAAGGAGCAGTTTGGAGAATACTATTTGATCATGCATTACACTGAGCAACCAACTGAGCTCCATTTACATGATATAAAAGGCGAGCTAGAGACCGCGATATTTGTTGGCCATGTTACTGTTGAGTGGAAGTTTTAGTGAACACATTCTGACACCGAACTGTCATTTACTTGGTACAGAACCGTGTTGAGAAGTGTGAGGGCCAAGCTTCCATCCTTCGATTTTGAGTGGAATAGTAATTTGATGGCAACCTATCTTAATATGTAATTAAGCTGCCATCATGGTTAAAGTGCAATATCTGTGTATTAGTTTCTAACCTGATTAGATACAGTACCATGTCTGGTCTGAAAAACAGTTAAAGCTTATTTATTTTGTGATTTCTGTCGCTAATGAATGTGACGAGCCAGACGAAAATTTGTATTTAGTAATTATCGAGATCGCCACCACCATCTTGCAGCAGATCAGCAGTCTTCGAGAACAGCAGAGCATTGGCTCCAGAGTCGGTGGTGGCTGCAGTGTAAGAGCAGGAGAGCACGTGAATTTTTCACAACTTGTGGATTTATTGATTATTTCTCTTTGAATGCTGTTAAACGTAATGTAGATGCAGTAATCTGAAATATACGGCACTCAATCTACAGCACTCTGCTACATATTGCTCCTTTAGACTCGGTGAATCTTGGCGTCAGAGTCAGGTGCACACCTTCACTTGTGCACCTTTTAAGGAGCTTCTGCGTTTGCGCAACTGGTGTAGCGTAATTGCCTTATGGGCCAAATACATGTGGATTTGATAAACAATGTGCCTGCTTCACGGCATGCACTGCTAGCCCTTATGACTCAGCTACATGTTTATGTCAATGCCACTAGGAGGTAGCACACTGCAGCACACTTACAAATGTTCACTTAACATAAAGCTGGTCGTAGGTTGTGTTCCAAAAATGAACAGCATAGAGACAGAAGTGATGATACTTTCTGCAGGACCTGACCATCACTCTGCAGGACAATGCTCAAGCACATACAGTGCAAGCTGTTTCTGATTTGTTTGACTGATGGGGCTGCTAAATGCTATACCACCTACTGCACTCCCCTGACTTAAGCCCTCGTGAGTTCAACTCGATTTCTAAACTCAAGGAAACACTTCACGGCATTCGCTTCAGAACTGCTACAAATTCGTCGGGTAACAGACCACGCCATTTGAACTGTCAACACAACTGGCACTGCTAGGAGTATCCTACGACTTCCACATCGCTAGAAACGGGTTATACTCATTGCTCGTGACTACTTTGAAGGTCAGTAAGACTTCGAAACACGTATCTAATTTGTACGAGCTGTAAATAAATAGTTGCCACTATTAAAGTTGCAACCCTCTTGGCTCTTAGTTACACTATACTGATAGAAAAACCTATTTTGTGGGATTCTGAATGAGATAGAGTACATTAAGTTTTGGATTTTATCATAGAGTAATCCACCTGAGGCACTGAGAACCATCAAGCACATCATCGTCGATTTGAGAGACTGTAGCATCTTTTCATGCTTCTGACATCTGTTGATCTTATGGTGTGTCAGGTTTCTCTGTACTGCAGATCTATATTACACATATACCTGAACATTCACAAAAATCTGTCTCACTGGTTTCTCTGATATTCACTTAAATATGGGAGGACCGAAGACAGCGTGCTTTTGGCCCTTGTGGCTCTCAGCGCGTCATTTGTGTTCTAGTCAAGTATCCTTGTTAGTAAATATTATTTTGAATTTAATCATTTCCGCAGACGGCAGTTTGTGTTTGGAGCTGGTTGTCTACTGTGCAGGAATCGCTTTTCTGTGGAGTTCCAACCTGTATCAAGCGCTAACAGAAAAGAAAATTACCAGGCCAAGTTAGCCGCAAAGAAACTATGGCACTCCAGACCAGATCCGTTGCCTGAGAAAGTGACGAAATCAAATAAGCGTGACTGCAGGCGAACATATAATGAAGAAGTATAACAAGCGTAAGATGTTGTGTGGGTGCATTGTAAGAATGCCTGATTTTCAGCCGTACTTAATGATGTACAAAACAATAAAATTCCACAAAAACAAATCTTTCTTTTTTCAGACAAGTTATGCATATTATTATTATTATTGTTATTGACAGTGGCTGAAGCTATGTAAGTATTTTGATAAGCTTGACTGTTGTGTAGCAGATGCTATTAATTTGGCACTCACATATTTACCTAACATAAAAATTTGTGAAGATCGAGAATGTATACTTACGAGCCGCCACTGTCCAGAGTACATCATTCACGGCAGCAGAGACGCGGGTTAGACAAACGAATACCTCTGTGACATAAAATCCGACTCCCATCTTTGTTTATATCACTAAACAACATAATTATTATCCTAATAACACATAAACTAAAATGAATTACACGGACAGTGACAAGTGATTATTTTAATGAATAAGCAATAACGTTAATCCGAATGTCAATTGCATTAGTAGTATATAATCTTTCCTGACAGTGACAACTTCACTATCAGATGATGTATTTATTGTTTGCGAGTTTATATACTGAGTAATATCTTCTTCCTTCCTTCTCCCCCCCCCCCCCCCCCCCCCCCCATCCCCTACCTTTTTCATGACCAGAATTATATATTTAAATACATTTGAGAGAGCTATAGTGATTTACTTCGATAAACAAAATTAGGCCCTAAAGCTAGATTTTGTTGGGAAATGAAACAGATAGAAGATTTTGTTTGGTTGACAGACACTCTGACTTGAGAACACATATGGAGGTCCTGTAACTTTCGGTGCATTCAAGTATTAATCAGTATTACAATTAATCTAGTTGCAATTAGATTTCAGATTATCGGATGCAACTAGTACACACAATAATTGACTTAAGCTACATGTCAGCAAATTTATTCAGTTCCAGTCAATAAAATTATTCTGGATCTACCTCAAGGTTCTTTTTTTCTTCCTTGGCAGCGGTGGAAATACGTGAATCACTATACAAAATAAATTTATTTCACCCTCTTAACACGTTCTACTGTTGTTAAACAGTAGCATTGTGTCCTCCTTGTCTATAGTGGCCGGCAAAGAAACAACAGCACAATAGAAAGGTAGGTAGCATGAAACTACAAACATAAAAGCAAATCACGCTCTACACTGCTCGTATGAAAGTAGAGTAATAAAAGTAAACACACTTCAGAAAGCATGTCCGACAGCAATAGTAGACCCACAAAAATAAATACGGCATCCATTAATCACTGTGTTATTGGTTATCAATGTAACCCTGTTATAATTGATTGGGTTATTAAGACCAGCTCAGGCAACATAAGGGAAATCTCCTGTAAGTTTTGTGGTGTTGTCAACTTACGACATATAATGAAATTTTGGATTTGGACACTACCATCTTTCCATTGGACTGTATGTCCTCTAATGTGCATGGCCTGTAGCATTTGCTAACGCTTGCTACATGGCTAATCCCGCAATGGTGGCGTGTGAAGTTATCTGTGGACTGAATCAGCAACTAAATGCTTCTTAATTTGAAAGGCTCATGAGATATTGCTTGTGGCCGCAAATTGCGCAGCCATTAAGGAAAAGAAATTCTCAGTTCCTAGCGAATTCCTGCTCGTTGCGATATATTGTGAACAGGTAGTGCTGCAAATACGGATACTAAAATTCAGGTTACAGTAGAGAATAAAGAAAACAAATACGGCGTATTGACTGCCAGAATAAAAATTTTGTGACTTTTTTTTTTTAAGTTTTCAGTTACACACACGAACGTTCTCACAGCTCTGGTCGTATTCAGGGAGAAGACCGAGCCTGTAACAGTATGAATTCACATTCCACAAATGAGTCAGTCACTTTCCAAGTTGTTGTCTCTCCTTTTTACGCCTTATGGCAAGTGTGTGGCTTGGCACCAATTGACAACAAACGCCAGTGTAAGATGGGGCAGGTGATGTTTAAGTATCACAGGCTAACAACACCTTCCACATTGTGGTTCTTGGTGTATCTTCTCACCAGCACCTACAGCACTTACAACCATTTAGAACTTTATCTGCGCATTAGGGAACTCGTTCCCTTCACGTATCTCGTCGTCGAGGTCGTGGGAAGAATGGCGCTGTTGCTGACGTACGGAATCTGCGTTACAAGCGACATGAAGGATCTGAGGAGCTTCTACGAGTGTCTGAAGTTCGCAGACGAACGTTTGGCGAAATGCGAGACAGCAGAATTCAAGGTGCTGGGTGGCTGTATCTTTAGCATCTACTTCGGACTACTGGTTATATTAGTTGTCATCTACGTCCAAGTGCTGGGCAGACAGTTAATGCTTCTGAGCTGTCTAGTCCACTTGGTGTTGGTGCTGACAATGACACTGCAGCTGGTGACGCTGGTGCTCGAGCTGTGGGTGAGGTTCTGCAGCCTCAACACCAACCTGCTGGAGGTCTTGTCGTTCCCTGGAGATTCCTGGCTGTGCTTCCTGCTGGGAGGCACTTGGCTACCAATCACACCCCCGAACCCACCGCTGCCGGTGAACGTCAGCAGCCTCTGCCAGCTGCAGGACGCACACGTGGCGCTGACGAGGGCCGCTGACATGCTGCAGCAGCACTTCGGGCTGCCTACGACAGCCAGCATTGCAGCCAGTGTGTGCGGCGCAACTTGCAGCGCGTATGAACTGCTAATGGCGCTGGTGAATCCGGGCTGGATCGAGCAGTATTCGCTGTTCCAGTCGGCTGGCGTTTCTGCACTGTGGCTGGCCTACCACCTCGTCAAGTTAGTGTCCCTGGCGCTGTCTTCTGCGGCGGCTATGGATGCTGCGGTAGCCACGGGGGTAATCCTGCTGAGGGCGTCTATAGTATCTACGTGTAGCAGCCCTCAGCACGAGGCCTTCCTGCGCCTCACCACGATGGGCCCACCGCTACGTTTCACTGCAGCAGGATTCATCACTGTCGACCGTCGGCTGCTGGTCTCGGCGATCGCCATCGTTATCACATATATTATCATCCTTGGGCAGTTCACAGTGACTCAGTGAACATCTGCAGCCTGTTCCACAGGTTCTATAATCCATCTTCCATGATGAAACTTCTCGCTAAATTTCTAGCTCCTCTTCTATTTTAATGGGAATTTATGTAACAGTCCACTTCTATAACTGAGGGTTTACTGTGTGTGAGTGCTGTGCAGAGAACATACGTTTAATTCCTGGTATTGTTAGCAAGTTTTCTCTGCATTGAACTAACAACCCGTCACTCCATACCATATCTGAACTACACTATCGGAAGAGGATGACACAGCCGGCCAGTGTGGCCGAGTAGTTCAAGGCGCTTCAGTTTGGAACCGCGCGACTGCTACAGTCGCAGGTCCGAATCCTGCCTTGGGCATGGATGTGTGTGATGTCCTTAGATGTTACGTTTAAGTAGTTCTAAGTTCTAGGGGACTGATGACCTCAGCTGTTAAGTCCCATGGCCCTCAGAGCCATTTGAACCATTTTTGAGGACGACACAGTGGGCAGTAGGAATCATGTGGTCCTCTGCTACCCAGCACAGAATTTTGGGCGTTATTAAATCTGACTATGGATATAATCATCATTTCCATAGATTAGGTCAGCTTGTTAGGCCTAGGTGAACAGTTTGCGAGGAAATGGATTGGGCTCTAGCTACTTATAGGTACTGTGATGTAGTTAGGGTCGTATGCCATTGTTACTTGACAGACACTGAAGGTGGAGATGACAGAGATGATGCATTATGGGCTTTTTGGGACTGAAGAGTGACATTCAAAGCAATTTGTCTTTACAACACCAGCGCTAAAGGACTTCTGGAGGGCTTTGTCAGAACAGATCCCTTACACTGGAGGGATTTACCCATATTGCTTCCTTCACCAGCTTCCATAGCAGTCTATGGACTTCAGGGTCTCTGGTATGGTTCCTGGCCAGATTTTTGGGCGCCACTGGACTTTTTTTGTAGGAGTTTAAAGAGCAGTAGTGCGGTCCTGCGGATACCTTGTGTTCAAGTTAAAGCATCTGGTGACTGACAGGGTGTTTTACATAACATAACCAGATGCGTCACGGATGCTATATTGTGATGTTCGTACAGTGGTAGAATAAGAGTGTCTCTCTAGATTTCCAAATATAGAGTTCCATGCCATTAGAACTTTGCATTACAGACAGATCCCGAGCACTCAGTTGCTCTGTCCCCATAAATTGCTCCATATTGATGATACCCATTCCCCAGTCATCAATTTGTTGAACAGGTGTAAGGCAGACAGTTTTCGTTTACTATTTCTCAATGTAGTCGGCCTGTGATCAGCAGACACGTAAGTATGCTCCGTGAGGGACGATGCTAGCTTCAACTCCTTTTCTAGTCTATGGAAGGTTTGTGGGATTGGAGTCTACCTCTTTTCGTCTTATTTTCTGCTTCCATTCACCAATTACGTGTTTTGTCTTGAATCATTGGGCTCCTTGTTTTGTGCTTTATAAAATGCTATTTGTGTGTGTGCAGAATCTACGGTACCCTGTGGTAATTTTTAAATTATTTCATGAAATGTATCCTCCATCCATTTTTCAATGTGTCATTGATGATGTATATGTGTTTTTGATGTATATGTGTTTTTGGATATCCTGCTGAGCTGTATATTTCATTCTTCTGTACACCATTTCGACGTCTCCGTTAGCTGCTAACGATTTGAGGACAGATTTTCTTATAATCTGGTCACCAGACACAGGAGTTGTGCACCTAGCGATGATTGTCTTTGATCGAAGATTAAGAAACATCTGCTTCGCTTGCATATGCTGGGATGGAGACAAAGCGAAGTATTGGCAAATTCCATCTAGTTATTATTAAGATGTGTAGAACACTGCTCACAACATCTGACGAATAGGTCGTCGTCAGAACTTGTCAGTGTGGGTATATAACCAGAAATATACCTCCTGATTGGTTAATTACAAATATACAAAGCTGAATAAGGTTAAGGTGAAAGTGGCACTCCAGTAATCAATATCCGGTTAATAAAAGTAACGCAATGGTAATAAGTCTTCTGAGTTGATGTCAAAATTTCTTTGCAGTCTGGTCCAATTAATCAATAGCAAATAAGATTAATTTACTTCTATTCTTCCGTGATAAGGGAAATTTATCACAAACATCACTTTCCCATATGTCTAGAAGACTGAAAATTTAATTCAAAACGAATGGAAGTGCAGTGTAAGAGCAAGCAAGACTAGTAACTGACGAAATACATTTCTTTCCTTTTGAGGCATTGTTATAATAAGGGTAAATTTCTTTGAGAACGTTCTTAATAAAGCAGAATGGCCTTAAATTTTTGTTTACATATAGACAAAAAGGCATAATTGCGAAGAAGAGCGTATGAGGCACTTCATGTACTAATGCCACTAAAGAACATATATCAAACGCTGTATTCCATTTTTCCTAGAAAGAAATGTTATCAATCTCTGTACCGAAATGGACAACTAGTTTTTTGACTGCTTTAGCATCTGCAGATAATATTCGAATTAAAAGAAAACAATAAATGATTTTCCAAAAACATCAATGGCGTGTGCGGTAAAGCCACGTAAATTGAGTAGTGCTATAAAACATGCCACACACTGCAATACCTTTTCAATTACTGGCGTTACTCTTAGCATGTCTCAACAAGGACATATGAGCACAGTTATCACTAAAGAGAGTTGCACAGTTAATTTTCTTCTTCTGTTATATGCAGCATGGAAAGTGGCTGGTTGGCAACTTCATAAACGAAAACGAACCTCAAAACACGCTGCTTGGTGCCAGGATGGTGTTGGTCGAAAAGGCTGCTACATCTTTCGTCCCTCTAGTTCTTCATTTTTGCCTGTCTCACAGCAGGCATTGGCTATACATACGACCAGAAGTATTTTCGTGCATGGGATATCAAATCTGTGGGATACGTGGCTCAGGAGTGGTGCTGGTCACGTTCGCTATACGCACATCGACTGGACTACTTCATTTACAGTTCCACACCGAAGCTGTCGAACTTGTAGACTCTTGTCTGAGTGGACGCCAAAGAGGAAATGGAGAAGTGCTGGGTAGAATGGTACAGACTGTTTATTATTTAGTGTCGTTCCTCGTGTGTAGGACCACAGTAAAATGGATTGGAGAAATTCATACGACACTCATAGATAGCTATCTGGCTTTGGAGGTGGCGGAGATCCTGCAGCGGAACTTCGGCTGGGCGCTGGCTCTCGACGCGGCACGTGGTGCGCAGTGTGCAGCCCGCACGAGCTGGTACCCGCTGTTTCCAACAGTCCTACAACTATGCTATGGGACTGGGGACAAATGATTTACCGTTCCAGTGGAGGCATGATAGGATGCCTTGTGAACACAACTCATGTCTATTTGGAGGACGGGCGTGTCCACAGAATACCATTACAATGTAAAACGCATTACATCAATTGGTTACCAAAAATGCTGAAGTAGACATCCAGACTCATACGCATGGTAACATGAATGAGCCGACCCAAACCACGCTATGAAATGATTGGTACTCAACACCGATATTTCAGTGATTTCGGTTCTCTTCACAATATTTCTTCAAAAAATGGTAGATGGGCCTGCATTCACTGGCAACAGTCATTCCTGTAGATTTGAAACCAATTGCCGCTGACAGGCATGGCACTAATCTTTGGTCCGTCTCGGTTAGATTATTTTTGTGAGCACTGTTCTTACGCAGTGTTGCATAGTTTTGAGTGCAACAATGTTCCTTTCAGATACTTTGGACAGTCTGCATTGATACACCAACTGAACAATTTCATTTGCAAAGTGGTCATGGGGCACACCAAAACTTGATAGATACTGTCTGTCACGTCTCCATACTTATCCTTCTCACTGCACTGATTCAGTAGAACCGACTGGCTGAAATACACCACGACACCGGCATGATTAACATCAGGGCTGAAGGTCGCACAACCATCTGGTGTAAGTTGTACGTCATCATGCTCTGAAGCGACCAGTGTGCTCTTTGAAACGGTTGTATACGATTTTGGTTGGCTACGGAGCTTACTTTAATTTATTTTGACATTTTGGAGCTACTATCATCATCAGGTCCTATAATAAACATCGAAGTAACACAATAGAGAGAAGTGTTCTTCATGAAATATAATTTCTGAGAATACAAACCTATAATCACATCTTTTTCTGTAAAACTTTTGCGTACGAAATATCTGTTCTCTACCACTCACTTAAGATTACATCTCGATTTTCTCTACTTTGTACCTTTACAGAGAGTGCCATTATATCATTATATTGTCAAGTTGCCCAGCTTATTTATTTATCCCTTTCTGAATGTATGCCCTCTGGTGTGACTGAAGTAGGTCATACAATATGTTTAAGAGACTGCAGTTTCTAAATGACAGTATTTGTTTTTAATTCTTATGTTCAATGATAGTAACTGCTAAAATATAACTCAACAATACATGTATAAAAAACCTAGCTAGTTAGGAAATGTAATTAACTAAAAAAACAGAAACAAAAATGGATATGTTAAGCTGGTTTTGAAGTATTCAGCTATGTGGTTTTCTTTTGTTGCCCTTCAGTTTGTGGGTACCTCGGATTTCAATGCACTGAGTGAGAGAATCTTCTTTCCTAAGTGCACTATTTGTATGAGTCTCCTAGTTTGAACACACACTAGTTAGTGTTAGGCTTCGTATCTCTCATGCCAGCACAACTCTGTAAAGATTTCATATGCAGTCTGTTTGATATTAGTTATCTAAGCATCAGTTTACTGTGGCAGTTATAGTTTAATTATCCAGTTATTGAATTATTCGGTGAAACGTGGATCAATCACAATTTTTTGTAACTAAACAATCTAGCCTGTTATCAGTTACTAATGTATTTATATTAAACTAAATTGCAAATACATAAGCTAGTATCGCTGAGGTAGTTTACACATATAGAACAGTGATCTTGTAATGTTTCTACGTTACCTGTTAGCTTGTATTGGATGCTGACTGTTAGGTGCCTATTTTTAGATAGTAACAATGCCTTGGCAAGAGGAACCCTTACAGAAATTGACTACTGTTTTAATTGTGTGGTCAATCAACACTCTCAGTTGCTCTGTGTTCTGTCAGTCGAGGAGCGCAAACATCCTTCCAGTTGTGATGTACCCTATTCATGATGAATAACGCACCTAGTAGGTAGGAAGTAACCATATAGGTAAACAACGACATATAAGATCCTTCTACTATACTGCTGCCTTACACTTCAGCAAAAATACGAATAAATACCTCGGCATTATTCTTTCGATCTTAATCGCAACAGAAACCGTAGTTACACTACTACAATTACTTCCTGAATGGACTAATAGAAGTGGGTAACGTCTGAAACACTGAAAACTATAGTCAAACTTGTGATATGGGAATCCAACATATAGTAACTTTAGGAAGATACAGGAAAACGAGAACATACGTACATTGAGTCAACGAAACACACTCATTGAAACAATTGTCGCTCACAATTCTTTTGCAATGAGTTAATAAATCATACTAGTTAGTAAAGAAAGGTATGTACTCCAGACACAGAAGAAAAAAATTGGTGTACAGGACTCTTAGAAGGCTCTCAGTTATAAAATATGAATCGGGGAAACAACTTACTGTGGTAAAATACGTATAAGTAAAGTGAGGAGGGTACATACATGGTAGCTTAACTGGTTGAACATTAGCGAAGACAGCCCATTGGTAATTTCGATTATGAATAACTATACAGCAAACCCTAGTAATTGGACTCTCCCATCGCACTGTTCACATGAGTTCTCAAACATAGAAACATCAAAAATCCAACAAATTAGCTTCGCAAGTAATACGTTAATTGAGGTACAAATGGCGGAGCATCCGCCAAAATTTGTATAAATAAAAAATCAATTGCTGCATGTACGAAGGATCATCACTTTTTTTTGTAATTGTCAGGAGAATGTTTGTTTGAAAGAAAATTTTTGTAAAATACCTGGAAAAGTGGGAAATTTGGATGTTATTTTTGTATGAAAATTTCAGTGTAAGAAATCTGACAGTCGGTTTGACATTTCAGTCGTCATATGTTTTCACAAAAAAATTGCTTTCAAGTCTTCAGTCGCATTCATAACAACAACAAATTCCTCAAGAAATACTGATATTTTGAGAAAAGGAATACAACTAAATGCCACATGTCGATATGTTATCGTTGGTAATTATATCTTTGTTGTTTTGTGAAGAATGAATTGATGTCAGTTACAGGTAATTAGGTCTACTGCAAACATTTAATTGACTTCAGCCGGCCGAAGTGGCCGCGCGGTTCTGGCGCTGCAGTCTGGAACCGCGAGACCGCTACGGTCGCAGGTTCGAATCCTGCCTCGGGCATGGATGTGTGTGATGTCCTTAGGTTAGTTAGGTTTAACTAGTTCTAAGTTCTAGGGGACTAATGACCTCAGCAATTGAGTCCCATAGCGCTCAGAGCCATTTGAACCAATTGACTTCAGTTCGTGGTTTATTTCTATGAAAACATAAATGCCACCAGTGAGACGTCGAAATATTGGTCGACATACGCGTAACGCAAGCCAGCTACATGATAGTCGAGTCAATGACACTGACAAAGAGTGTAGACAGGGTTCTGTGATATTATTGGATTTCAGACATTTTGCATATGAGAGAAGGACAGCCATCGAGCTGTAGTTTGTAATGATACTAAGCATGACAACACGAGAGTAAAGAAACGAAATCTGTTTATAACGTGCGCCTATACCAAGACGCGCGGCCAGCGTTTAAAAGGTACTTTTAAACACTATGACTCGCTGGGCGCAGATATTTAAAATCATTGCCGCAGCGCTTGATAGCAAGAAGCTGCGAAACAGAAGAAAAAACAATTTATCATTTGTTAGGAAAATTCTAGAGTCTTTATAGTTACTTGTACTTCTGGTCGCCGATATGTTAACATGTACTTCATTACCTTTGATGTTTGGTCGCCGACTTGCTAAGACGTGTTGTGTAGCACCGCCGCAAGTTATATTTCATTTAGTGTGAAAAACCACGTTATCACCAAGAAAAAAAAACGCTTTTGTAAACCTTGTGACGATAAAAAATACTTGCGCGCACGCCAGGACATTTAATTTTTACAAAATATCACACACACAAAAGCAGCGATTGTTGGACTGCTCCATGTATGAGAAAAACATAAAAGTGTAAGTTTTGTATTCATTGTAAATTTGTTAATGTTTATAGTTTAACGCCTTTGTTCTTTGAGAATATATTGATGCTTCACTGTACAGAAAATCTATGCTTATTCTTTTCTTTAAATTAATCACAAATAATGTTTATGTTTAAATGAACTTTGTTGCAAGTTCGCTCTTTATCGCGGTGTCTCGATTGTATTTGGGAGACCATTAATGTGTCCAATTTCCGATCTGACAACTTTTTTTTTTTTTACAATATTTCACTGTTTTGCATTCATTTCCAATTTTTTTTATTATTCGAATAGGTCCCTTAGGTAATTTCATTGAAGAGTCTGATTGCGTGAAAGCAATCCGGGTTAAGAGGTCATTTGAGAAACTATTTTCACGCAATCAATCTGTACGTCTCCTGAACACAATCGAGAACCGACGCATCGGAGATCATTCATTAATTTTTCTCTCTTTCCAAGTCGTACCAAAAAACGGCCAAGGAGAACTGCCGTGAGTACGCAATCTAGTGTTAAAGGTTGCATTCTTTATTTTGTCGGCAAACATTGCCATAAATTATCATCATCAATGTTATATTTGGTTAAATGAGAAAAGGCAAAAAAAAAACCTTTTCACGCTAGAGTTCGGAGGCGAGTTGAATAAGAATTTCTCAAGGGCGGTTCGTCATGACTCCGGAAGAACGGATACAGTCGAGTTCGACTCGTGTAGTTGGTGCTTAAGCGCACAATAATTTGTAACATCGAGAAAACAGACGACCGACAGTGACAATTTGAACTGAACGTTTGGCATTCAGTTACGATCAAACAATGGATTACGCCGCGGATGTACTGGTCGACTTCTGAAGGAAGAATAATGTTTGTCAACATCGTAATGCTTTGAGTTTTCGACACGAACAGCCAGGATTGAGTTGTGTAAGCAGAAAGATAAAATTATCACAACAGACACCGCCACCAAGGCAACTGAAATCATTGCTTTTTGGCCAAGGACCTTGATCGAAGCTTTTCTTCCAGAATATACAGTAGTACAACAGTTCCTTCCAAAAGACGTCATTTGGGACGAACATTATTGAAGAACATGGTTTTAACCCAACTCCTAAGCTAAATTTTTTTTCGGCTGCATCTGATATCACATAAACAGAGAGATCACGAAACAAATATCAATAATTCATTAAAGGGGAAGAAGAATATGTACAGAGAGTTAAGGGAGGAGGAGATGGATAAAGAGAATGTGGGATAAGGGATAAGAGATGTACGCAGAGCAAGAGCAGGACAGCGACAGCGGGAGGGGGGGGGGGGGAGGTGAACGAAGGGAGGGGTAGGAAGGGAGGGAAAGAGGAGATTAAGACGTATACCCAATTGGCATACATATTTAGCAACTGGGAAGTATTTGCGGGTTCGCCAGTAAAAAACTAAATACTTTTAACATTGTATATTATGATAATATAGAACGATATTGATAGTTAAGTCAATGATCAACTAATGGTGATGAAAAAGCTTTATATCTCTAACCGTGTATTGCAGGATATTTAATTATCAACAGTCCAGCAGTTCTCAAGGGATGGAATTATTTGCACATTAATTACTTACTTTCTTTTGCAGTAGCACGACATCACGTTTTCACCGAAAGCCACTTTCTAAATACACGGTTTGTGCATAACACATGAACATATAAAATGATGTACTAGCGAAGTTCTTATACTATTAATGAATGTTCGATGCGTTGATAATTTACCTTGTTTAATTAATCTTCTTAAGAGTCAGCATGATACTTGAAAGACTCGTTTCTGAGTCAGCTACTCAGCAGCAAGTATTTCTATTTGTAGCTAAATATGTGCTATTATGAGAGCATCCAAAATTCGTGTCCTGCTTGTACGAATACTTAAGCCAGAAAAGTGAATACTGAATGCGAAAATTAACAATCTCACATTAAAATTAGTAATGAATACTACACTTCTGGAGGACATGAATCTCACAAAGTGTTATCAGTGGAGTCCATGAACAGTTGATTTCTCATTTTATTTGGGCGCTGATGACCCCGCTGTTTAGCGCCCGTAAACCTCAAATACACACACACACACACACTCATTTTATTACCAAACAAGCTTGTCTGTTACCAGATAATCGCAGCAATCTTAAAAAGCAACATAGACAACTTTTAGGAGTTCTTTACTGTTTAACAATTATCAAAGTATTTCAGAGAGAGTGAGAAAAGGCATTCAAGTAAAAGAAAATCACATTCACATTTAGTGGTCATGTTCGTTTTATGCCTGTTCTACGTGCAAACATATGACTCTGCACAAGTAATTAAACAACGATGTCGCAGGTGCTTGTAATGAAAGTGTACATGGCTGAATATATAAATTAGAATATATTCATCCACATTCATACAAGCGGAACGTATTTGTAGCAGACATGTAACCACAAACTTTAATTAACATTGTTCTCTGATACAAGAATCTTATCCAGTTTTACAATTTGTGTGCTGAGGTACCATTACATCCTTCAGAGAACAGAGACAAATTATGTTTTTACATTTTTTTTATTTTTTTGACTTCGAGATTGCATTCAAATTTTCTCCTGTCACACTCATCGATTTGATTGTCTAATTCGTATTTGAGCTGGGCTGTCTCACGTTGTGACGTGTGTACATGATCCACAGGACACAAGCAAAACTGTAGACAGGACGATCCAGAATTCTTACGTGTGTTTGCAGAGGAACGAAGCTGACCGAGTCATCGATTGTCACTGGGAACATGAAGTTCAGTCAGCTGAGTGGTGGGTAGCGAGATTGTGGCCCAACTTCCGGGCAGTAGTTCAACAATATAGTGTATTACGCATGGAGAAGATGAAATCGTACAACCAGGATTAGACTTATACAACACACTTTTCTTCCTGAAAGAAGGTTTACCGGTACCGTTAGTTCATGGTTTAATAACAGCAATGGTGGGTGAAAGAAAAATGATAATGTACTTCATATATGTATGTCGTAACTGATGCAGTTTCATGCTCTCGGTATGCAAACGAAAGAATATACTATGTAAGTTTCGTTGATGAATTCGTTCTTAGCTTGCAGCTGTTACTCAAGACATATGCGAGGTTCCCACAGGAACCATAACTTGCGTGTAGATGTCTCAGTTTGTTACACCTAAATGATGGTGATATGATGCTGTTTCATGACAGCATCATTTGTTATTTACATTCAACGTTACTAGTTCACATGGTATCTGCTTCTCAATACAGCAATGGCAGCGCACATGGTTTTGTTTAAGTGACTGTGTGACCATCAAGACAGCCACTTGATATTAACGAAAGTCCCATGTAGTGCGGAATATTATACAGCATAATTATAAATTCTTGGGACTACTTATAAGATGAGTAAAATTGTAAGAATCCACGCAAATTTATGTAATGAGAAACCGTGTACCAAAATTGACGACATGTTAAAAATTTGTATTGGTCTACGATAAATGAATACATCGATGAATCAATCAAGACAGAAAGATGTTCTTCTTGTACAATCACCCCGACGTTGTTTTCTCTCAGACCTCAACTCATTGTGTAGCACTGGAACTTGGTGAGTACTGTCAAACGTTTTACACTTCATGATGTAGAGCTCGATCTTCCATTGCTGAAGCAGTTTATGCACTGTTTCGCACTGTCCATACTTGACTGTGCAGCTCATTGCAATACGCTACATAGAGCTAAAATATCACTAAGTTCATACACAATACATTTGTTATACACTAATCCACTAAATATCACGAGTTAAGAAATTGCATTTCCTACTTACAATTTAACATCATTTGTGTAAAGTACTTTTCTTATTAATGTAAAGTTGGGGCCATAAAGCTGTTTCTTCTTTTAACATTTTTTGAATTATTTTCTTTGCTTTTATACAATAGAATAACCGGTGTAGATCATCGCAATTTGCAAATGCTAATTACTCATTTTGTTGTTATCAGTGCTGTTTTTTAATTAACGTGGTGAAAAAAAATGTTTGTCCTCAAATGGGATTACCATTCCACTCCAGCAGCCCATGTGCCCTGCTTACCAATCCTATACCTTGTTAAATTTTGCGCCGTCAAACGGTGCTCTGGTATTAAGGTTGTGTACGGATTGTCTGCTCATTATCACCTGAGCTAGTTGTGGTTTATAAACTTATCAAGTGAAATTGCAAGTCATTGGAGATTGTTTAATGAACTATTGCTTTAATAGTAACTGCGGTTGCCACACTATAACGTTTAATATCTCTTCCTCAATTTGGGGCTACCCAGTGCTTGGCTGTTGGTTTTAGTATTTTAGTGAACTGTGCGTTACTACTGCCTGTTGTTGTCACTTGAGCTCTCGAGCACGGAATTCAGACGAGCGGCCGATGTGAACGTCAAACGTCGAGAATGTGCTGATTGCTGTGTAGATCTTTCAGGCCATCATAACATCATATTGCCGAATGTTTTCCATAAGAGTTAATTCACGTATTTATGACATCTTTCTGTTTGAGTATTTCTGAAACCTAATAGCTTTTACAAATTGTCATTTTTCGTATTCACAAGGCCTGATAGTTGACTTAATTTCAGACTAGTGAGTTCAGATCTGCAGTTATATTAAAGTTAGATTTGTGTAAATTACTTTTTTATTAATTTAAAGTTGGGGCCATAAGGCTGTTTTTTTATTTTTTAAATTATTCTCATTGCTTTTATACAATAGAATAATCGGTGTAGATCATCGCAATTTGCAAGTACTAATTAGTCATTGTTTTGTTACCAGTGCTCTGCTTTAATTAACGTGGTTAAAATAAATTTTTGTGTCCTCAAATGGGATCACCATTTCACTCCAGCAGCCCATGTGCCCTGTCTACCAATCCTATACCTTACCACTTCTAATTCCAAGCCATGTCACGAGGCTGGGATAAACCTACAATCTGAGCTATCCGCACTGTAATGTGAGTGCCATACATTAATTTGGTGGGTGGGTAATCTTTAGAATTATGGACCAACTTGTTACTATAGGTTCAAGCTGCATGATGAACTGCACTTAGAATTTCGTTCACTGCAGTGTAGTCTGGCCAATTTTTCTTCTTCTGGGGACCACCGCTGTACAAGGTTCCTGAAGCATGATAGAAACTACAGTGATGTGACAAAAGTCATGGGATACTTCCAAATATCGTACTGGATCTCATTCTGCGTAGTGTAGTGTATTAAATCGGCGTGGCATGGACTCAACGAGTCTTTGGAAGTGCCTTGCAGAAATATTCAAGCATGCTGCCTCTATAGCCGTGCATAATTGTGGAAGTGTTTCCGGTACAGCATGTTCTGCACGAAGTGACTCCCCAATTACATAGCATAACTATTTGATGGCATTAAGGTGGCTGATCTGGGGAGCCAAATCATTTGCTCGAACTTTCCAGAATCTTCTTCAAACCAGATGCGAACAACTGTGGCCAGCCGCGGTGGTCTCGCGGTTCTAGGCGCTCAGTCCGGAACCGCGCGACTGCTACGGTCGCAGGTTCGAATCCTGCCTCGGGCATGGATGTGTGTGATGTCCTTAGGTTAGTTAGGTTTAAGTAGTTCTAAGTTCTAGGGGACTGATGACCTCAGATGTTAAGTCCCATAGTGCTCAGAGCCATTTGAACCATTTGAACAACTGTGGCCCGGTGACATGGTGCATTATGATCCATAAAAATGAAGCCCTTCAATGGCTGCATATAGTCCCCATGTAGTCGAACATAACCGTCATAACAGTCAATGACCAGTTCAGATGGACCAGAAGACCCAGTCCACTCCACGTACACACAGTCCGCACCATTATGGAGCTACAGCCAGCGTGCTAAGTACCTTGTTGACAACTTGGGCCCATGGGTTTGTGGGGTCTGGGGCACAGTCGAACCTGCAGGCTACGTCGTTCTGTTACCAAAGACACTCGCAGAAATCGTCTGCTGCCATAGCGCATCAATGCCAAACTGTCCAAACGTATACGATCAGCGCACGTCCCACATAGATTTCTGCGTTTATTTGATGCAGTTTCGCCTGTCTGTTAACACTGACTACTCTACGCGAATGCCACTACTGTCGGTCGTTAAGTGAAGATCGTTGGTCACTGCGTTGTCTGCTAAGATTGATAAAATGCCTGAAATTTGGTATTCTCAGCCCTCTTTGGCTCTACGTATCTCGGAATACTAAATTGCCTAGCGATTTCTGAAAGGTATTGTCCCAAGCGTCTAGCTGCAACTACTATTCCGTGTTAAAAGTCTGTTAACTGCCGTGGTGCGGCCATAATCACGTCGGAAACATTTTCACATGAACCATCTGAGTACAAATTATAGCTCCGCCACAGCACTGTCCTATTATACCATGAGTACGCGATACTACCGCCATCTGTATTCGTGCATATTGCTATCCCATGAATTCTGTCATCTCAGGGTAGATCTGTGGATGGAGACGTTCCGTTTTGGCAACTCGCCAATCCACGAGTGGGAGTGCCGGAATCGAATGCGTAGTCATTTTCTGTACTGCCGACAGCACTTTCCGTTACCCGAGTGACAGTTTCTACCATTGTTGGGGGCTGAGTGATATTATATTCACAGTTCCGATACCACCTCTGCTTGCTGTTACTCCTCGGGGTCTGCATTACCATTAATTGGTTCTCGTGCCAGTCCTGCAGATCGATTGGTAAAAGGGGATGTGTGGTTCACATTTTGCCAGTTGTCGAAGGAAATCTGACACCTGCAAGCCAACGACGGGGATGACTTCTCTCGCTATCTGCTTGGAATTCGTCCGAAGTAGAGAGGACGCCGAGAAGGTTCTCGATAGTCGATGTAGGCACCATCAGTAATTGTCTCCAAGGCCATTTGGGTATCCTATGCTATATAAGTGAGATTAATTCCTCCGTTTCTACTGTTGGAGGTTCTACGCAGCGAGCACTAAAAGCATGCCATGAGAAAAACTCGCACAGCGTGCCTCCGTTGGGGTGTAAGTGCGACCCACCACGAGAATTCTCATCACTCGCTACTGTTGAGCATCACTCCAATACTGAGCCAGGAAATGGTTGCTCAATTGGAGAAATTTGCTAAGTACCTGTCCGTTAGGTTCTATCAGAGTCGAATCTCTGACGCAGGGTGACAGCTAAACAGATTAATTTGTTGTCTAGCAGAAAGAATCTCCGCAGTTGAGTCAAAATTCGCTGAGTGAGTGTTGTAGTCCATCAAAATTTTCCCAAGAATGACTTGGCAGAGCTTTCCAAGCGTGCATCGCTTATAACACAGAGAACTGCGAAATTTCTCACAGATCGTGACGGTTCTCCTACGACTACCGACGGTACGAAATTTTAATCTTCGTGTACATTATAAAGATGGGAAATGTCATAGACTGTCTTTGCTGAGTGGCCAAGCGAAACCGAAGTGGACGAAATGTCGTGTGCTACTGTTTGTAAAAATAAGTTGTAGCAAGCTATTCGTTGCAACGGGGCACGCAGCATTCAGAGATGTGGAGGAAGATAAAATTACGTGGTTCACTGATGCATGAACAACGACAGCAGGGCGACAAAACTGGCCCTCAAAGTATTTCGTGGGTGCCAGTGTTGCAAGATATGAAATACTGTATATTATGAAATAATTTTTTAGTTAGGCTTGCCCATGTATTCGCATTCGACTGGCGTAATAATATATTTTGCACCAAGCCAGTGTTGAATACTTCAATTGCATCTTAATAAGTACTCAGTTCCTTAACGGATGGTTAGGGAAATACGGCGTATTACATGTATCTGTGTTTTCCAGAATATCTGAAAGTCTCAATTTTGTATTTATTCTTTTGTTTTAGTAGTTACATGGCATTTAAGTCATAGCGCTTCGCAAGGATTTTAGATTTGAAATTTAGTTTTGAACAGTTTTCTTTAATTCAGTGCGGATGATTAATTTCGATCAGATCGTATAGTCCTTGGAAACTGTAGGAGTTCTTAGAGAACTGCAGCTTTTAGATAATTAGACTGGGTCATCATTTTAACTGACTATCGCGCAATCGCTAATGGTTTATTTTAGGGCCTATTGATGGTGATCATCACACCTGGTGCAGAACTAATATTCTTCGAGCTTTCAGAATAGTGAAGTTAAGAGGTTAGACAGATTCTCAACAAAATACACCACAAACAAAATACAATTTTCATCATTATCTGATTGCTTTTGGATCGATGAAGACATAACAAAGGTGATGTCTGGTACAAACGATCGGCACGCTGACAGGCGCAGGCAGTTAATGAGATTGTCGTCACTGAAGCTGTCATGTAATCGTGACTTATTAGTTTAATTATTCAAAACAATGTTTCACACATATAAGTTGACCCAAACATGGATATCACTTTTGCGACCTCATTATAGTTACGTAGAAACCCAAGGAAAATGTTCGTTGAGCTCCTAGGCAGTTTTAATTTAATAGAGTTTATCTTTTAATCAAGAGTTACATTGTAGATCGATCAACTCCATATGAAAATGAATAGGGGCGCTTTTAAATAATACGGAAATGGTCTCAAAAACGTCTCAAAAACAGAGGCGAGGTTGGCAGTGTCCTGAAAACGATCTGAAAATTAATCTTGTTTTTCTTCCAACGCGGAAATGAGTTGTTCAAAATTAGCGCTTTCTTTAAGACTAGAGGGCTTACGGAAGTGGGCTATGTTCTTTTTCAGAAGGTGTCCCTTCCACACTGTGATTTCCACTTTAAATGCATCCATATTTCTCATTAAATCAGATATTAACAGCTTCTCGTCCTGCAACGTATTATTGAGGGTGTTCAACTGAGCAGTTAGCTAAACCTGCGACGTCTGCAACCCATTACAGATCTTCTAACGTTGGTTCCTTCTTTCGTTCGCCCTTCGTAAATTGAACAATAGCAGGTCTTAAATCGAAAAATCGTCCCAGGCACGCCTCTCGACTTAAACAATGTACTTCGGAGTAGTAAGTCACGACTCCATACTTCTCCTGCGGTTCCATCAAAAACTGTTGAAATTGTCGATGTAATAACGCATGTGAGTTAAGATAATTTACTGTTCGGATCACCAGGTTCGTGATGTGCCCCGTCCCTGCAAATTTAGCACGAAGTGTTTCTTGGTGCACGAAACAATGAACTCCATACAAATTGCAATGGCTTCAATCGCCTCTGCAACAGTTTGCAGCAAGTCGATTCCTCTCGTTGTGTCTTTCATTGGTACCGAACCTAACACTTCTGCCACGCGCAAACTGATGGCGACTCCACGAATACGAATCGCAAGTTGTGCCGTGTACGAAATGTCGATCAGCACGTCCAAAGCAATCAGGAATGCGGTGAACTAGCTGGCATTGTCAGTTAACTGCCTGTAGATATCCGAAGCCACGACAGCTGTGGGGCTAGCTATTGTGTGTCGCGACAAACTAATTTCGAAAGACTTTTGTGCCTCCAATAGCGTCAAGAGGTCCGCTGCCTCAACAGTGCACTCTTTAATGAACTCGCCATCGCTAAAATGTTTATTACATATGGCTATTTTGAGCAATATTTTGTGGCTTCCTTTTAATGACGCTCCGCTGAAGTCGGTTGTCAGCTAAAAATAAGAAACAATAGAACGTAAACACATTGGATTTCTACAAGCAAAAATGGTTCAAATGGCTCCGAGCACTATGGGACTTAACTTCTGAGGTCATCAGTCCCCTAGAACTTAGAATTACTTAAACCTAACTAACCTAAGGACATCAAACACATCCGTGCCCGAGGCAGGATTCGAACCTGCGACCGTAGCGGTCGCGCGATTCCAGACTGTAGCGCCTAGAACCGCTGGCCACTTCGGCCGGCTTCTACAAGCAAATAAGTACAAATACAAACAGCCCAAACACAATGATTTTTATGTGTTACTCACGCTGAGATCGGCTCGCTGTGGAGGACTACACCTTTTTAGGTTCACCAGTTTGTTTTCTCTTTCATCGCGAAATAAACCTTTAAATTACTTGTGCATTGTGATGTAATGCCGCTGTGTAGCATATTTTCGGTATCTGGCGATTATGCGACGGCATAATAGGCGCTGACAGTTTTCATCATTCTCTTCGGAAGACCACCGTAATACCCATAGTAGTGGACTGTGTCGCTACACTGCCTCTTATTGGGTTTACGTGCCTTTCCAACAACCACTGTTCCTTTAAGAATCCCTTAAACCTCCTGCAGAATTATTCACTCAAACAGTCCAGAACGTTCTTCAAGCCGGCCGGGGTGGCCGAGCGGTTCTAGGCGCTACAGTCTGGAACCTCGCGACCACTACGGTCGCAGGTTCGAATCCTGCCTCGGGCATGGATGTGTGTGATGTCCTTAGGTTAATTAGGTTTAAGTAGTTCTAAGTTCTAGGGAACTGATGACCTCAGAAGTTAGGTCCCATAGTGCTCAGGGCCATTTGAACCATTTTTGAACGTTCTTCAAAACAATTGCGAACAATTGCGGCATGGCGAAATGGCACATTGACAGCCACGTAATTTCATCGTCGTTTCGCTGCAAATGGCCTCCACAAGCCGAACATAACCATTTCCAGCCAATGGTCGGTTCAGCTGGACCATAGGACCGTGTCCATTTCATGTAAACATCATTATGGTGTCACTACCAGCTTGTACAGTGCATTGTTGACAACTTGGGTCCTTGGGCTTAGTGGGATCTACCGTCAGCTCTTACCAATTGAAATCGGGGCTCATATGACTAGGTAGGTATTAAAATCCATGGAGAAGAAATAAAAACTTTGAGGTTCGCTGATGACACTGTAATTCTGTCAGAGACAGTAAAGGACTTGGAGGAACAGTTGAACGGAATGGACAATGTCTTGAAAGGAGGATATAAGATGAACATCCACAAAGGAAAACGAGGATAATGGAATGTAGTCGAATTAAGTCGGGTGATGCTGAGGGAATTAGATTAGGAAATGAGACACTTAAAGTAGTAAAGGAGTTTTGGTATTTGGGGAGCAAAATAACTGATGATGGTCGAAGTAGAGAAGATATAAAATGTAGACTAGCAATGGCAGGGAAATCGTTTCTGAAGAAGAGAAATTTGTTAACATCGAGTATAGATTTAAGTGTCAGGAAGTTGTTTCTGAAAGTATTTGTATGGAGTGTAGCCATGTATGGAAGTGAAACATGGACGATAAATAGTTTGGACAAGAAGAGAATAGAAGCTTTCGGAATGTGGTGCTACAGAAGAATGCTGAAGATTAGATGGGTAGATCACATAACTAATGCGGAGGTATTGAATAGAACTGGTGAGAAGAGGAGTTTGTGGCACAACTTGACTAGAAGAAGGGATCGGTTGGTAGGAATTGTTCTGAGGCATCAAGGGAACACCAATTGAGTATCGGAGGGCAACGCGGAGGGTAAAAATGGTAGAGGGAACCAAGAGATGAATACGCTAAACAGATCCAGAAGGATGTAGGTTGCAGTAGGTACTGGGAGAAGAAGAAGCTTGCGCGGGATAGAGTAGCATGGAGAGGTGCATCAAACCAGTCTCAGGACTGAAGACCTCAACAACAACAACAACAAATGACTAGGCCACAGTTTTTCAGTCGTCTAGAGTCCAACCTATATTGTCAAGAGCCAAAAGAGGCACTGCAGGCGATACCGTGCTGTTAGCAAAGGCACTCGCATCTGTCGTCTGCTGCCACAGCCCATTAACGCTACTTTCTTCGTACGTCCCACCTTGATTTACGCGGTTATTTTAGGCAGTGTTTCTTCTCTGTTAGCACTGACAACTCTGCACTAACATCGCTGTCCTTGGTCGCCAAGTGAAGACCGTCGGCTACTGCGTTTTCCGTGGTGAGAGTTAATGCTTGAAATTTTGTATTCTCGGCACATTCTTGACACTGTGGATCTCGGATTATTGAATTTCCTACTGATTTCCGAAATGAAATGTCTCGTGCGCCCAGCTCCAACTACTACCCCGCGTATGTAGCGGGCGCGAATTCCCGTACAATTTTCCACTTCGGTCTGACTTTGTAAAGGAAGGCTTGGGCTGGTGGTGACCATGAAATTTATATTTCATTTTGCTTTGGTTTTTAATAAAACTGTCGTATCCGTAAGGCTGCCAAAGAGATAACACTTCAAAAAGCAGCTTACAGTACACCTTCCGTACTCACAATACAGCATTTGTGGAGAGAATGTCAAGAGGAATTTTTATTGTTTGTGCAAGACGTACAGCAATAAAATGACAGAAAAATGTATAAAACCTGAATAAGTGAAGAGAGAAGTATCAACAATGTAAATTGTTCAATAATGTCGAACACTGTCTTTGATGATGACTGAGAAAAAAAAGTTTCAAAATAAGTGTCATATCGTTTTTAGTATCCCCAAATACTTGTACGTAACAAACAAAACAAACATTGCACGTTATAGCCGATATGTTTCTCCGAAAATGTAATAAAAAATACGTCGTTTTATGTGATAAGTCGCAATAAGCGTTTCGTATTAAGCAATTTCTTTGAAATACAGCGTTCGCATAGGATTTAGACAGTACCGATAGATTTCGCTGTTATAGGCAGTACGTGATAAACAGCGAAGTTGCTATAAATGGTATCGACTTTAGTCCATAAGCCGGCCGAAGTGGCCGTGCGGTTAAAGGCGCTGCAGTCTGGAACCGCAAGACCGCTACGGTCGCAGGTTCGAATCCTGCCTCGGGCATGGATGTTTGTGATGTACTTAGGTTAGTTAGGTTTAACTAGTTCTAAGTTCTAGGGGACTAATGACCTCAGCAGTTGAGTCCCATAGTGCTCAGAGCCAATTGAACCATTTTTTTGTAGTCCATATCTTACACAATGGCCCTAAACACCGGAAACACATTTGCTCTTACACCTGTACCAGTGCCGCGATGGGTATGTTACATGCCTTCTGGGAATAGAGTTTCTGATTGAGAGTGCTACTGAACATCCGCCTCCGCCTCCGTAGCGCAACGGTAGCGTTCCCGCCTACCACGCAAGGGGGCCCGGGTTCGATTCCCAGCAGGGGACTGGGTGTTGTGTGTCCCTCATTGGGGTAGCTAATGACTGGTTTCGATCATACCTAACAGATAGGGTACAAATACTTCAAATAGATCCAAACATTTAGTAAAACACTTATCAGAATTAAAATACATTAATATAGGGGTTCTGCAAGATAGCATATTAGGACCAATACTGTTCCTGAAATATATCAATGACTTTCCTACTAGTGTTACTCATGGTGAAAAAATCCTCTTCGCTGATGACAGCAATATTATAGTCACTGAGAAAACAAGAGAACTCCATGCCGAGAAAGCAATTGAAACTCTCAAGAAAGTTTATAATTGGTCAATATGTAATAAAGTGACATTGAACATAAATTAAACTTAAATGGCACCTCTATAGACTGTGTAACGAATGTAAAATTTCTAGGAATGAATATTGATTCTCAGTTGAAGTGGTGTGAACACACGAAGATACTTGCAAACAGAATGCCATCAGCATGTTATGCCCTTAGAATCCTATCATCAGTGTGTAACACGCAGTGTCTTTCAGTTACATATTATTCATATGTACACTCAATTCTTAGCTATTTTTTGGGGAACGCATGCACAAAATATGAACACAATTTTCAAACTCCAGAAAAGAGCCATATGAATAATAACCAAAAATACTAGTCGAGCTCATTGTAAACATCTGTTCAGAACACTGGGGATTTTAACTGCTCCATGTGAATAGATTTACCAGTCAGTTGTACACATAAAAAAAATGGTTCAAATGGCTCTGAGTACTATGGGACTTAACTTCTAAGGTCATCAGTCCCCTAGAACTTAGAACTAATTAAACCTAACTAACCTAAGGTCATCACACACATCCATGCCCGAGGCAAGATTCGAACCTGCGACCGTAGCGGTCGCGTGGTTCCAGACTGTAGCGCCTTGAACCGCTCGGCCACCCCGGCCGGCAGTTGTACACATCAAAAATAACATTGGTAATTACTGCACAAACAGCTCTGTCCACGACCATTCAACAAGACATAGACTCTACATTTACCATGAAAATATAAACAAAAAACTCAAAACAGCATTTTCTACCAAGGAATATAACTGTACAATAAATTACTAAAAGAGATTAAAGAAATTGCAAAAATACACTTACTTAAAAAGGTAGCTAAATGGTACCTTTTATGTAATACATTTTTTTATACATTGAAGGATTACTTAGCTATAACAGAGTAGGGGCTTGATAAAAAATGTCATACAAATAAATAATAATAACAATAGTGATTATAAAATATCCAACATTCCGCATAACACCTTCAGTTTATGTTTTTCCCTCTTTTTTTCCTTTCTAGAAATACTTACCCCCAGGCTATGCTTGGCACAATACTAACAACTCTTCCTCTTTCTGAGCTCAACATCTCACTCGTTATGGAGGGATGCTGACTCAGTTTTTCAGGATGGCAAATGGGAAGTTGCGGTACAGAAAATGGCCCAGAGATCACTAGTATGTGTGTGGTATATATATATATATATATACAGGGTGTTTCAAAAATGACCGGTATATTTGAAACGGCAATAAAAACTAAACGAGCAGCGATAGAAATACACCGTTTGTTGCAATATGCTTGGGACAACAGTACATTTTCAGGCGGACAAACTTTCGAAATTACAGTAGTTACAATTTTCAACAAGAGATGGCGCTGCAAGTGATGTGAAAGATATAGAAGACAACGCAGTCTGTGGGTGCGCCATTCTGTATGTCGTCTTTCTGCTGTAAGCGTGTGCTGTTCACAACGTGCAAGTGTGCTGTAGACAACATGGTTTATTCCTTAGAACAGAGGATTTTTCTGGTGTTGGAATTCCACCGCCTAGAACACAGTGTTGTTGGAACAAGACGAAGTTTTCAACGGAGGTTTAATGTAACCAAAGGACCAAAAAGCGATACAATAAAGGATCTGTTTGAAAAATTTGAACGGACTGGGAACGTGACGGATGAACATGCTGGAAAGGTAGGGCAACCGCGTACGGCAACCACAGAGGGCAACGCGCAGCTAGTGCAGCAGGTGATCCAACAGCGGCCTCGGGTTTCCGTTCGCCGTGTTGCAGCTGTGGTCCAAATGACGCCGACGTCCACGTATTGTCTCATGCGCCAGAGTTTACACCTCTATCCATACAAAATTCAAACGCGGCAACCCCTCAGCGCCGCTACCATTGCTGCACGAGAGACATTCGCTAACGATATAGTGCACAGGATTGATGACGGCGATATGCATGTGGGCAGCATTTGGTTTACTGACGAAGCTTATTTTTACCTGGACGGTTTCGTCAATAAACAGAACTGGCGCATATGGGGGACCGAAAAGCCGCATGTTGCAGTCCCATCGTCCCTGCATCCTCGAAAAGTACTGGTCTGGGCCGCCATTTCTTCCAAAGGAATCATTGGCCCATTTTTCAGATCCGAAACGATTACTGCATCACGCTATCTGGACATTCTTCGTGAATTTGTGGCGGTACGAACTGCCTTAGACGACACTGCGAACACCTCGTGGTTTATGCAAGATGGTGCCCGGCCACATCGCACGGCCGACGTCTTTAATTTCCTGAATGAATATTTCGATGATCGTGTGATTGCTTTGGGCTATCCGAAACATACAGGAGGCGGCGTGGATTGGCCTCCCTATTCGCCAGACATGAACCCCTGTGACTTCTTTCTGTGGGGACACTTGAAAGACCAGGTGTACCGCCAGAATCCAGAAACAATTGAACAGCTGAAGCAGTACATCTCATCTGCATGTGAAGCCATTCCGCCAGACACGTTGTCAAAGGTTTCGGGTAATTGCATTCAGAGGCTACGCCATATTATTGCTACGCATGGTGGATATGTGGAAAATATCGTACTATAGAGTTTCCCAGACCGCAGCGCCATCTGTTGTTGAAAATTGTAACTACTGTAATTTCGAAAGTTTGTCTGCCTGAAAATGTACTGTTGTCCCAAGCATATTGCAACAAACGGTGGATTTCTATCGCTGCTCGTTTAGTTTTTATTGCCGTTTCAAATATACCGGTCATTTTTGAAACACCCTGTATATGTGTGTGTGTGTGTGTGTGTGTGTGTGTGTGTGTAGTGAGTGAAGTGACTGATAGTGAGATAGGAGTGAACAGTGTGGGCGTTACATTATTTAATAAGATATTTGTAAAAAAAAGTATTGTATTCTAGGAGTAAATCTAATGACTGTCTCTAACTAGAAGTCTGTAAATAGATGCGTATACGAAATAGCTTATTTTAAATTGATCAAAATTTGTAAATATTTTGACATGTCCTATAGCCTTGTAAAAAGAGATCTAGGGATGAATAAAGGTCTTACTACTATATATCTCGAGAACGCGTTTGAGACTGAACTTTTGTCAGTTGAGCCAACATTATTTGCAAAAGATCGCGGCTCCCGCTAGTGGCTGACGTGATGCGTACGTCGCCTGTGTGGGCGGTACAGCGGTAAGCAGCGGTGCGCAGTAGGGATGGCGGTTGTCGCTGAAACAGAATCGTTTTTTCCCAACGCCAACGTAACCTGACAGTTAAAATCGCTCAATATAATCGGTTTCTAAGACACCTGATTTTCGGTTTTTCATTCCAATTATTTCCCGTAATAAAAATTTAAATCGAACAAAGATCGAATAATTTTCACTCTCCAAGTTAGAAGATACAAAGAATCAAAATATTAAATTAAATAGGTAAATAAAAGCAAACTTAGTCCGTCCACCGTTCGCTGCTGTACTCGACAAGAAATAAGTGACTGAATACTACAAAAAATCACCAGTATTCCTCCTATTAATTCTCATTTTTGAATCTCTGCTCAAAAACCAAGTTGTAGTCAGGGACCATACCACTGTCTGGGCATTGCGAGTACCCAGTACTAAAGGGTGAAACTAGGGTGGAAGAATTGTGTTTTTCTTGTTAATTTCTCCGTTTACTCTTACACAACGCGTGTCTCCTTGCAAAAACATGTATGTATCGTAACGAGAGACGTCTTCGTTCATTGAACTTCATGAATTTACTGACAAATTTACTCGACTATGTGACAACTATGCTCCCCTAAAGACCGGAAAAGTAAGTAGAGAACATGAACCTTGGCTAACTGAAGGACTAAATCACCTCTCAGAGACGGGCATAAAAACTGCGTCCCACTCCTGAAAATCGTATTGCTTACAAGCAGACATGATACAGAGTAAGTGAGGCTGTGAGAAATGCAAAACCCAGGCATGTCTATACATCTACCGACGACATAGAGAAACCATCTGTTGTATGGAAAACCTGCGTGGTCTTGGTGTAGGTAAACTAAAAGCTGCAGCTGATCCAGTTGTTCCAGCCGAAGAACTGAACCGGTACTGCACATTACCTACAACCAGAATTGAACTACAAACGAGACGGAGATTCATCGATTACTTCATGGCTTTAAACGACTGTAACAATGTAAAATTCAATCTACAGAATTTTCCCTGCAATAACGTCAAAAAAGCCATCATTCTTATGAGACCAGGATTTACTGGACACGACGCCATCACAACCCAAGTAATGAAGCTTATTGACCCACCACTGCCCACCATAAGAGATATCTTCAACCACTCCTTAACCCAAAGTGTTGTTGAGGCCTGGAAACGAGGAGAAGCGAAGCCCCTACCAAAAACGGATGGTGCCTATTTTCATTCTTCCTGCACTTTCAACGCCTTAGAATATGTAGTCTACGACCAACTGACAAACTATCTAACCATAAACAACCTGCTAGATGAATACCTTTTGGGTTTCCGTAAACATCGAAGCACAACTTCTGCATTAATAAAGGTAACAGACGACCTGAAGCTTGGCATGGATACACAAGAGGGGCCTATAATGTGCTTCTTAGACTTCATGAAAGCTTTCGACACTGTCTACTTCGACATTTCATTTGTGAAACTTAGCACCCTAAATTACTTCCCAAGTGCAGTGCAATGGTTCCGTTCATACCTGAGATCTCGCCAACAATACTTCTTGTCCGACACCATGAAGTCACAATGGAGGCAGTTAGTATTAGGCGTCCCCATGATACGGTATTAGGTTACTCTCTTCATTGTATGTCAGTGAGGTGTCATGAGTTTCATCCTACTGCGAATACCACATGTAAGCTGATGACCTCCAGTTGTATCCAAGTACAAAACCATTAAGCCCAAAGGCAGGTATCGAGAGAGTCAAACGGACCTGTGTGCGCTATCACATTGGGTCTAGAGCTCAAACCATTCAAAACCCAAGTGGTATTAACTGGTCATTCTAGGCTCATTAGTCTGAAATATCAAGAATGTCTACCATCTTTAACACTAAATGGGACGAACATCAACTTATCTCCTTCAGCAAAGAGCCTAGGAGTAATTATAGATGAAAATCTAAATTGGACTGAGCACGTAACTGTAATCTACAAGAAGGCATCAGCAGATATCCATGCCCTACAAAAATGTAAAAGAGCTCTCCCTCTTGACCTGAAAAAGAGGATTGTATAAATACTTATACACTCTGTGATCAAAAGTATCCGGACACCTGGCTAAAAATGACTTACAAGCTAGTGGTAATGCTGGAATTCAATATGGTATTGACCCACCCTTAGCCTTGATGACAGCTTCCACTCACGCAGGCATACGTTCAATCAGGTGCTGGAAGATTTCTTGGGTAATGGCAGCCAATTCTTCACGGAGTGCTGCACTGAGGAGAGGTTTCGATGCCAGTCGGTGAGGACTGGCACGAAGTCGGCGTTCCAAAACATCCCAAAGGTGTTCTATAGGATTCAGGTCAGGACTCTGCGCAGGTTAGTCCATGACAGGGATGGTATTGCCGTGTAACCACTCCGCCTCAGGCCGTGCATTATGAACAGGTGCTCGATCGTATTGAAAGATGCAGTCGCCAGCCCCGAATTGCTCTTCGACAGTGGGAAACAAGAAGGTGCTTAAAACATCGATGTAGGCCTGTGTTAGTGACACGCAAAATTAAAATGGTGCAAGCCCCTTCCATGAAAAACATGACCACACCATAACAACACCGCCTCCGAATTTTACTGTTGGCACTAAACACGCTGGCAGGTGACGTTCACCGGGCATTCGCCATACCCAAACCATGTCACTGGATCGCCACATTGTGTTTCGTGATTCGTCACTCCACACAACGTTTTTTCACTGTTCAATCGTCCAATGTTTACGCTCCTTACACCAAGCTAGGCGTCGTTCAGCATTTACCGGCGTGATGTGTGGTTTATGAGCAGCATCTAGACCATGAAAACCAAGTTTTCTCACCTCCTGCCTAACTGTTATAGTACTTGCAGTGGATCCTGATGCAGTTTGGAATTCCTGCGTGATGGTCTGAATAGATGTCTGCCTATTACACATTACGACCCTCTTCAACTGTCGGCGGGCTCTATCAGTCAACAAACGAGTTCGACCTCCCGCTTCTGTGCTGTACGTGTCCCTTCAAGTTTCCACTACACTATCACTTCGGAAACAGTGGACCTTGTGATGTTTAGGAGTGCGGAAATCTCGCGTACACGTATGACACAAGTGACACCCGATCACCTGACCACGCTCGAAATCCGTGAGTTCCGTGGAGCGCCCCATTCTGCTCTCTCACAATGTCTAATGACTACTGAGGTCGCTGATATGGAGTACCTGGCAGTACGTGGCAGCACAACGCACCTAATATGAAAAACGTATTTTTCTGGAAGTTTCCGGATACTTTTGATTACATGGTGTATCTCCATTTATTGATTACAGCGACATTATCCTGCAAGGCCTTTCTCAGGGAATCTCATGTCACCTGCAACTGGTTACGAATGCCTGTGTTCGTTATATCTGTGATGTTCGATCCTTAGATCATATTTCACCATCATATGCACGGCTATGCCGGTTGCGCGCAGACAGGTGCAAAGGTTTCTATACTCTCTGTCTTCTCTACTCTCTTATCAACGTACACTGTTCCCCATATCTCTCCTCGACCTTAACGCTCTTAGCTGAAGAACAAGCCAGGAACATCCGTTTCCATCTGAGTAAAATCCTTTCTGTCCCACTCAATCGTTCAGCTACTTTCTCGAAATCCTTCTCAGTAGCAGGATATCAAAGAATGTAAGAATGTAAGTTCAACTGATCAAACTGCGAATTTTTGCTTAATGTGCCACGCCTCACGAAAAACGAAACTTTGGAAAAGCATTAATGTAAGTAAAACACTTACAGTAATAGGAAGGATGTTGCTTCAATCGTACAGTGATATTCTGGACCTTTTTACTTTACTAAACCTCAAGCTCTTAGACCACATAAATTTGCAGGTACGTATTGATTGGTTTATTTCTACTTTATTTTTATGAGATGAGTTACTTTATGCAGCAGTTTTTGGCCGCAAACATTCGCGAAATACGCGTTGATGGGAGATTTAAAATTGCTTTGCTGACGCTGTTTTTAATGCTTAAATTATCGGAATGATTCAAACGTTCTTCAGTTTTATAATTATCCGTTAGAGGCGGAAGACAGCAAATCGTTGCGTGTTTTGATAGTGTTTTCTGTGCACTGAGTCAACAAGTAGATACTTCTTAATTTGAAAGATTCATTAGATATTGATCATGGCGGCAAGGCCGACAGTCGTTAAGGAAATGAAGTTCTCAGTTGCTAATGAGTGCCTGTTCGTTGCAGTGCATTCTGAAGAAATAATACTGACAATAATAGTACTAAAATTCAGCATACAGTGGAGAATAAAGGAAAAAATTGCCATGTATTGAATGCAAGAATAAGACAATGGACTGTGTAAATTTGTTTAAACTTTGAATTACTCACACTAAGGCTGTTGCAGTTCTGGTTGTACTCAAGAGGAGGACTCAGCCTCCATCACTATGGATTCACATTCCACAAATGAGTCTTTTACTCTCCAGGTTGTTCTCGCTCCTTTGCACACCTTGTGGCAAGTGTGCGGCTTGGCTCCAATTGACAAGAAACGCCAATGTATGATTGGGCGACTGATGTTTAATGGTTACGGGTTAACATCACCTTCCGCATTCTGGTTCTTCGTCTCTGTTCTCACCATGGCATACAATACGTATGGCAGTATAGAACTATATTTCAGAATTAGAGAACTTGCCCCCTTCACGTATCTCGTGGTCGAGACCGTAGCAAGATTGGTGCTGTTGGTGACGTACGGAACGTGTGTTACGAGTGACCTGAATTATCTGAGAGGCTTTACCGAATGTTTGAAGTTCGCAGACGAACGCCTGGCGAAATGCGAGACAGCAAATTTCAAAGTGCTTGGCAGTTTCATCGTTAGCATTTATGCCACACTGCTGGTTACCATAGATGTCATCCAGGGCCAAGTGCTGGGCAGACAGCTGCTGCTGTTGGGCCATCTCATCCACAACTCGCTAGTGCTGATGGTGACTCTGCAGCAGGTGCTGCTGGTGCTCGAGTTGTGGGTGAGGTTCCGCATCCTCAATGCCAACCTTCTGGATGTGTCAGTGCTGCCTGCTGATGCCCGGCTGCGCTTCCTACTGGGAGGCACGTGGCCTCCAAACCCACACCCGGTTCTGCGCCCGTCTCCACCACTGGCTGTCAGCAGCCTACACCAGCTGCAGGAGGCCCACTTAGCACTGATGCGGGCTGCAGAGCTGCTGCAGCAGCACTTTGGTCTGTCCGCGGCCGCCACCATCGCGACTAGCCTGTGCGGCGCCACCTGCAGCGCTTACGAGTTGCTGATGGCGCTGGTGGAACCACGCTGGATCACGCAGTACTCTGTGTTCCATTCGGCCGGCGCATCTGCACTGTGGCTGGCCCTCCACCTTACCAAGGTAGTGTCCCTGGCGTTGTCTTCGGCAGTTGCTGCTGACAGCGCATCTACCACGGGATTGATCCTGCTAAGGGCATCAGCCTTGTCCACACGCTACAGCCCTGAGCATGAGGCCTTCCTGCGGCTCACTCTGTTGGGCCCACCGCTACGCTTCACTGCAGCGGGATTCGTCACCATCGACCGTCGACTGTTGGTCTCGTGGATTGCCGTCGTTATCACATATGTTGTTATCCTTGGGCAGCTCACTGTCGCTCAGTGAATGTTGCACCCTGATTCACAGTAAATCTTAAGTGTCTCTGTTATAAACCATTTCAAACTTCTCATTAAATAACTCTTTTTTGTAGGAATGTATCTACAGTCCATTTCTGTGTATAAAGGTTTACTTTATGTGAGTACTGTGCAGAGAAATTGGATTCAGTTCCTGGTATTGCCACTGACCACAGCTGTTGGCAGGAATCTCGTGGTTCTCTGGGCTGCATGCAGTTTATAAATGATTTTGGACAAATAAAACATTTAGTTTTGCATTTAGTTTTGATCATTTATAGGTATCATTAAATCTCACTTCTCATGTCATCATCATGAATTCCATGGACTGGATTATCATGGACTGGATTAGCTTGCTGGATCCATTTCAATTATTTGTGAATAAATTGTGTGTGCAGATGCTGCTGATATGGAGTGTGATATAGACAGGGTTACACTGATTTCTCCATTCTTCTCTTAGATCATAGCCTTTTGGAGAGTGTTTTCGATAGTTTACCCAGACTATTTCTCTAGATTTTAGTCGGATTTGCAATAAATTGTTGAGTGTTTCATGAATTGACTAGTCTTTCGATCATTTGAGTTTATCCATCCATGTGTTATTGCTTGCCGTCGAAGATTTGGTGGGGCAATGTCCGCCCCCGGTAGCTGAGTGGTCAGCGCGACAGAATGTCAGTCCTAAGGGCCCGGACGATTCCCTGCTGGCTCGGAGATTTTCTCCGCTCAGGGACTGGGTATTGTGTTGTCCTAAGCATCTTCATTTGATCCCCATCGACGTGCAAATCACCGAAATGCCGTCAAATCGAAAAACTTGTACCCGGCGAACGGTCTACCCGACGGGAGGCCCTAGTCACACGACGTTTACATTTTGGGGCAATATTGGCGAGTACTGACAGCCATGGTATTCGTGTGGATTAAGAGTTCCTGTCACCATCTTCATTGCATCATTTACATGGATATTTATATTTTTGACACGGCTATTCCTGCTCCAAACAGGAGAACAGGGTACACAAGTGCTTGTGTTACCCTCAAGATGTTCGCAAAATGGTTCAAATGGCTCTGAGCACTGTGGGACTCAACATCTGACGTCATCAGTCCCCTTGAACTTAGAACTACTTAAACCTAACTAACCTAAGGACACCACACATATCCATTCCCGAGGCAGGATTCGAACCTGCGACCATAGCAGTCACGCCGTTCCCGACTGAAGCACCTAGAACCGCTCGGCCACCGCGGCCGGCAGATGTTCGCATTAGATCCGTAGTTATCACCAGGTACTTTCCTTAATACATTATTTCTTGACTCTAGCATTTGTCCTGTTAGTTTTAGGTGTTTTCTAAATGTTAAGGATCTGTCGAGAGCCACACCTAAGTCTTTGAAGAGTCGACTGTGTCGTAATTTCTTGTTGCGGAAGACTACGCTCAGTTCTTTGTTTGCCATTCTGTTGCTTACGTCTAATGAAAAGACTTTTGTTTCATTAGGGCTCAGGCAAAATCTCCACTTATTGTGATACTGGTCAAGCTTCTCCAGATCGTCAATAAGCGTTTGTTCACCTTCTTCCAACGTGTTGCTTTGATTTACTATCGCTACGTCGTCGGCATATCCAAACTTCATTGAATCAGTGGTGACTTTGTCACTGGCGTACAAGTTATATAGAAAGATCCTGAGCACTCAGTTTCTTTGCCTTTATCAACTGCTCCAAACTCTGACACTGATGTTCACCCATTCCCACCGCTTTATTGAGCAGGTGTAAGGCAGACAGTTTTGCTTTGCAGTCTAGTCGGCCTGTTATCGACACAGACGGAAATCTGCTATAAGGAGATGAAACGAACTTCAACTACTTTATGGTTCCTGGAAGAGTTCTGGGGCTAGACTTTTATGAGAAAAAGGCGTAATTGCGAAGCAAAAAGTATGAGGAACCGTGTGTACTAATTTCATTTTGAGGACATACGTCAAACTTCTGAGTTTTGTCTATGACAGATAAGAATATAACCACTCTTGGCAGGCAAAATGAAAAGCTTCCTTTGTGACTATGTTACACGTGCAGCCAGTATTCGAATTAAAAGAAAGAAGAAAGGAAATTTACAGAAAATTGATAGCGAGAAGGATAAAGCCATACAAATTAACTGAGTGGGGTAATGCAACTGGTCGCGCATTGCAACAAGTTTTCAGTTAGTGACGTTAGTATTAAGCTGTTTTAGCAAAGAGGCATGAACACGATGTTTATACAAAAAAGTTTCACAGCAAATTTTTGCTACATTTCTGCACTGTTATTAGCAGTACGGAAAGCAGATGGTTTGGATCAAATACAAACGAACACGAGACTCGAAACGTGCTGACTGGTGCTACGGAGGTGTCGATGGAAAAGGCTGCTAAATCGTTGGTCCCTCTGGTTCGTTACATTTGTCCTTCTTACTGCAGCGATGAGCTATGAACATGACTAGTGATATTTTCGCTTCTGGAAAATCGAATCAATGGCGCACGTCGTTCAGGAGTGTTTGGAAAGATTGAAGGTGCTGTTCATGGACTACACTAGTTACAGTTGACGCTTTCAGGCTTCCAGAATCTTGTCTGATTTGACATCAGATAAGAAATGGAAAATTTCCATTCGCCATATACTGTTTAGTGGAATTCCTCATGTGTGGTACCACAGTATGAGAGATTGAAAACTATAAAAATGGCTCTGAGCACTATGGGACTCAACTGCTGAGGTCATTAGTCCCCTAGAACTTAGAACTAGTTAAACCTAACTAACCTAAGGACATCACAAACATCCATGCCCGAGGCAGGATTCGAACCTGCGACCGTAGCGGTCTTGTGGTTCCAGACTGCAGCGCCTTTAACCGCACGGCCACTTCGGCCGGCGATTGAAAACTATAGGTTGGTTCATTAAGTTCGTAGCATTTTTGTTTTGCATGTTGGTATTACAGCTGCTATGAGTTTATTTATCGATTATCATTTTTATTTGAAGTTCGCTATTGCTATTTGGGTTTATATATTGTCATTTATAGGTAGTGAGTGGAGCTGTGGACGCTAGAAAATGAAGTGCCAAGAGGAAAAATCGGAACGTTTCCCACATCTTCTTCTGTTTGAATTCAGTAGAGGGGTAAGAGAAATGGAGGTAGGCAGAAACATCTGCGCGTTGTATGGGGATGGATAATGCCAGTGGAGAGAGCACGGGGAGAAAGTGGTTTTCTCGTTTCAATGAGGATCGTTTTGACATTAGTGACTCTGCATGTTCAGGGAGACCGTCAGGGTTTGATGAAGATCGGTTAAACGCATTAATTCACGATCATCCAGCCCAGTGTACTCACGATTTCTCAAATATAATGAACTGTGCTGACTCCCACATTGTGTGACCTTTGTATGCAGTGCGCAAGGTTCAAAAATCGGTAATAAGGGTACTGCAGTATCTAAAACAAAATCACAAAACTCAGCAGATGGCCATGTGTGGAACTCTGCTTGCTCATCGTCAATTACCTCATGAACAACACCGAGTATTCCTATCCTGTAACGTCAGGTGACGAGAAACGGTGCCTCTATGCTAACATAAGGAAAATATATGATTGTTTGAGCCCAAACAAAGCATCAGCTCCCCATACAAAGACCTGCACACATCCACAAAAGATAATTTTACGCATGCCGTGGTAGAGCGACAGTGTGGCGCACCACGAATTGCTTCCCTGAGGTGTCACCATCACTGCTGACATTTATTGCCAACAACTGAAACGTATTGCAGTCGCAATCCCAAAATAACGACCAGGAAGACTGTGTGATGTGGTGCTACTCCACGATGACGCCCTACCGCATTGAGCTAGAGTGACAAAAAAACAGCCAGCCAGTGTGGCCGAGCGGTTCTAGGCATTTCAGTCCGGAACCATGCTCCTGCTACGGTCGCAGGTTCGAATCCTGCCTCGGGCATGGATGTGTGTGATGTCCTTAGGTTAGTTAGGTTTAAATAGTTCTAAGTTCTAGGGGACTGATGACCTCAGATGTTAAGTCGCATAGTGCTCAGAGCCATTTTTTTTTTGACAAAAAACACTACTCAGGAGCTGGGTTGGGGAGTCATTCTGCACCCACCTTATTCACCCAATGTTGCGCCCATAGAGTTTCACTTTTCCGTCTCTCCATCGAATAACTTCAAGGAACTTATTTTCCAGATGAAAACGCTCTCCGAACATGGTTCAACAAGTTCTTTGGCTCAGAAGCATGTGATTTCAATAGTCATGGAGTCGAAAACTTGTCCTAGCACTGGCAGACTGCACCAACCTATACATGAATGTTCACAAACATGGTGCATACTTTGTTCTGGTGAATGGTAATGGGTAACGATGTAGTTCGTCTATCTGATTTTCGAGGTGAGGGAAAGGTTCCACAGTGTAAACGGTAGTTTGCAGAAATCCCTTCCACCCCTTCATGTGCCTGAAATGTACGCGTTGTTTGGACGGATGTCGTCGTCGTTAACACCTGCAAGTCCAGGTGGTCTTCACCGACTGAGAGAGGGCTAATGGCCTCTGCGCAGGTGGCGGAGTTCCTGCAGCGGCACTTTGGCTGGGCACTGGCTGTTGAAGTGGCGCACAGATTATTGTGTATGTGGGGTGTGGGGGAGGGGGTGAGGGGGGCGCAGTGCGTCAGCTGGCGTTCAGCCAATCTGCGTCGACGTCGGCGCTGTGTCTGGCCTACCACTAACTCCGGCTGGTGGCCGTGTCGCTGGCGTGTGCGGCGGCAGCCGACACTGTCGTGTGTGGTGGCAGTGGAGTCGACAGCTGATAGTGGCGTGTGTGGTGGCAGCGGGGCCAGCAGCTGACAGTGGCGTGCTGCTGCTGACGGCCTGGTTGCTCTCTGACTGGCTCAGCGTGAAGCTCGGCCGTTTCCTGTTCCTCACGCTGCACCAGCTGCCACTGTGTTTCATGACTGCTGGGTTGGTCCTCATTGACAGCCACCTGCTCATCTTCATGATCAGTGTGTCGTCACATTCCTCGCTGTCCTGAGCCAGCACTGAAGAAATCCCACTTCTCTTCTGTATTTTATTTGAGGACAATACACATACGCACCGACAAAAGATTAGTAGACATCATGCTTATACTATGTAGCACAGCCTCAATAATGGACACAGTTCAGTGAAGAAGACAACCCGTAAGTTTATCCAGGTGTATCATATTCAGCGGAATCTGATTATTAAGTCATGTAAAACTACCAGTTTTTGAGGATGTCAATAGTTACATTTCACCTGCTGTTCCAAAGAGTCCCAGTCTTTTGCTATGATACTGAGACTGGATAATTTAGCAGAAGTGTCAAAGTGCAATAGGGTACTTGAGCGCTTCTCAAATCAAAAACATGTCTACACAGCATTGAAAACACATCTGATGTCTTCTTCGAAGACTGGACTGTCCACAGAATACCATTAAAATGCAAAACAAATTACAACACTTGGTTGCCAAGAATTGTGAAATAAACATCCAGACTCATACTCATGCTAACACGGATTAGCACACCCAAGCTGTGGTACTAAATGATCAGTATCTGACACTAGATATTCAGCGAATGCAATTCCCTTCGTAACTATTGTTCAGAAACTGGTCAGGGTGGACCTGCATTCATTGAGGCATGACAGTGGTATCTGGAACATGTCAGTTAAATTCCTTTTATGACCACAGTCTTATGCCGTGTTAGAAGGTTGTGAATGCAACACTATTCCTTTGAGATATTTCAGACAGTCTGTGTTGATACTCAAATAAACTTCCTGTTACTGTCTCAAGTCTCCATGCTGTTCCTTCTCGCTGTACTGATTTCATAGAATCAACTAGACGAAACACACAACGTCACAGCCATGATTTACAATGGTGCTGACAGTTGCACGATCGTCTAATTTAAATTCTGCCTCATTATGTTCTTAAGCAACCAGTATAACCTTTGATCAGGTGTACAATATTATGTCTACACAGTTTATTTTAATTTGTTTTGACATCTTTGAGCTACTATCATCACCAGAACCTGTAATTATCATAAAAGTAACATAGAAATGAGATGTATCATAATTAATAGCAAAAGCTGACACTGCCGAAAATATACTTCGTAGCAACCAGAGGTCTGCAGATGAGCAATTCACGATATAACTGGGAATGTATTGTTAAGAGCTTTCCCTTTCACTTTGGAGTACTCTCCTCTTAGTACAAATGAAAATCTGAAGTTCTAAGCCTGGTAAGTGTCATTTTTTTTCGAAATTGATTTCATTCGCTCTGAAGGCGCAACATCCACGAGAGTTTATTAAATTGAAAGCGGTTCATCATACGGCGAAGGTAACGAATCGTAAATGTGACGAACAGATGGCGCTAGTGCTAGCTGCACGGCCTTCTTCATTCTAAATGTGCAAGGCAATCAGCATTGAATTATGTCAGATTATCGGACGTACGTAATAGCTGCCGTATTGTTGGTCATGTTGTGGAATTGGAGAGTGACTTGTTGCCTATTTGGTCGCATAGAAGTATATGCTTTCAGAACACTGTTTCCTATCGTGTGACAGAAATTTTGCCTTCAAAGAAAAGCGCAAGAAATTAATTAGGTGTTGTGCATCTCACGATTTACAAGAGCTATTTACTTCATTCAGTACACCCTTCTTTACCATTCGACACACTCAGAATAGAGTAAAAGGTCTTATTGACTACTAGAGTGTTGCTGGTAAATTCATCAATACAACAAAGCTACACATCATTTTTAATATACCAATTAAAATCACCTCATGTGGAATAGTGCACATCAAGAGAAAATTCAGTGACACAGAACAGTGGGAAGGTGTAAACATCCTAAAGAAAGTCAAAACTATCAGCGATTTCATTCATACACCACTTTGAGGACTGCAAAATATTTCACGATTGTCTGCTAAAAAGAAGGACTTGCTTGCTATGGTACTCTTTATACCACACCACCATCGGCAGTTTGTAATTGATTTGTTTAATGATACTACAAACTGATGATTTTTCGTTTCTTGTTGTTTACATATCTTAACATATTTATATTCATGTGTGTTTTGTCAACCATTATAGCACAGTATCTCTGTTGGATTCAGCCTATTTAGTCTGAACAAGGTAACATGTAAAGCACCTTCTTCTCTCAAGTTCTTTATTTTCTTTCTCTGGACAGTTCAATGTAGTTTTCTCTGATCTTGTTGTGTAATTGTTCCTAGATGATAATAAATGTTTCATACTGTAAAGAAGTGCATGGTAATTTCGTATGTCGTAGAACAATGTTTTCCTGTTATATCTCAAAACATTATTTTGAACCCTAGTGTGATAGAATGTTGGGGTTTCAATTGTAATTGAAATATTAATTTTTTGACTGACGCCCTAACCAGTTGAATTCAAGTTTGTAGTAAACCCACATGCTAATCATGGTTCACCTTATCAGCAAGACTTAAGAGATTATCTTGGAGTATTTGAAAGAAGTTCTAATGCAGAGTTGTAACCAAATGTGAGGATATGTGGAACACCTCCCTCAACATCAAGGACTCTACAGTAAATATTAACATGTTATGTGCTGAGCAAATACGAGTATTGTATTTCTAGTTAAAGTAGACCATTGGTAAAATTGTAATTCAGTTAGGTTAGGACTTAATCAAAAGGAATACATTTCAGACACATTTCCACTGTCTGCATGGGATTGCACTATCTCCAGAACGACTAGTTTGCATATACGAATTTGCTAAAACGTTTTTGCCACAGCCTGTATGTATCAGTAGCCAACATAAATAAGAAGTTAGCCATCAATCATTGAACTTGTGAAACAAAGTACAGTGTTAGTTGCGATAAAAGTTATTACATAGTAGGATGTACGAGTCCAACATAGCTTCATAGTTCACAAAAACACAACTGATAGCCGAGAATTGGCGGCAATGGGAAACATGTTGTCTGCTTTTTTCGTGTCACATTCATACAAAACGGCACAGCACTGAAAACTACATATAATACAAGATAAACTCCATAATCAAAAAATCTTCATCTATAACCCTTCTATTCACTGTGACTGAGTTATTATTTTATCTCAGGTTTCGTTACATTGTCACTTAACAGAAATTGGCACTGTGTCACTATATCGTGAAAATGCGCAGCTTACTTATTTTTATTTATTTATTTAGTCATCCCTTTCTGAAAACCTGGCTCTTATTTAATTAAAGTAGGTCATAGTTGATTAATGAATCGAATATTCTCTAAACTATATTGTTAGCTTTTAATTCTCTGATGCAATACTAAAGATAGTAGTTTATACGGGTATAATTTAACTGTAAAGTACAAAATAGTCTAGTTTGTTAGGAAAAATTATAAATGTAAATAACTAATAAAATAAACAGAAAAATGTGTAGATTAAGTAGCTTTTGAAACATGTAGATATGTAGATTTCTTTAGATGTCCCCCCCGGTATGTCGAGTTTTTCCTACTGTGAGTGTTACAATTTCTACACTTACATCCACAAATTCATTTTCTACAAATATTATCCATAAATACAATATTGTCATTCTTTTAATACGAATACTCTAGGCCCAGTATGTCTCAAGCCCCACGAACACCTTGTTTTACCATTAACTAAGAGATCGATAGTACACCATTTTCTTTGCATTACAACTACATACCCAAATTTAGACCAAATCAGGCATACAAGCAAACAATAGCGACTTGTTTAGCATAAGGAGATATAAACCACACCATAATTTAACAAATTTTAACACATAACTGAAAAACAGTTCGAAAATTAAGTTTGTAAAGAAGTTCTTGGAAAGAAAGGTGCCATACAAACTACACTTCCACCGATTAGCTGTCCTGATGAGTCAAATGATGCATTTTTAAATATGTTGGTAAGTTGGATAGAGTTTTGGAGAGGAATATTGAACAGAATACGAATACGAATTTTAATTATGCAGCAGAAGGAAATTATGGTAAGAGAGGTAATTATGGGGATACATCCTGTGGTAATAAGAGGTTTGACTATCAAAACAATGGAGCAAGGAATCATAAAATACGAATTATAGAGACAGGGTATGGGAAATAAATAATGATAACAGGAATGGGAGATGGGATGGTCAAAATAGGAGAAACTGGAACTGGAGACACGATGACAGGAATAACAGGCAGAAAAACTCCACATTGTATAAGTGATGGTCCACAGTTTTGAGGCAAGCAGATCAAGGCATAATAGGACCAGTAACTGAAATTGGAATAGGCAAAGGCAGTTCAACAGCTGCAGCATGGAAAAGAAACGGACAGACTACACAACAAATAACCAGGAGAGAGTTTGAAAAACAATTGGGACACTACGAGAGTCAAGGATTGTTCAGCAAATAAAAGTAAGAGTAGAAGGGAAATGGATAGTGAATATGATATACTATAATTTCCTGAATTTTGTAGTTGGTCAAATGGTTCAAATGGCTCTGAGAACTATGGGACTTAACTTCTGAGGTCATCAGTCCCCTAGAACTTAGAACTACTTAAACCTAACTAACCTAAGGACATCACACATATCCATGCCTGAGGCAGGATTCGAACCTGCGACCGTAGTTGTCGAAGTTGGTCAGAAAGGAAAACATCGAATAAGGGTAATGAACATGATGAGTCTGGTTTTAAGTGATTGTTTACAATTCAAACAGAGGTTTCTGTAAATGATGAATCTGAAAAGCAGCAATATGTGGCAATGATGCAGAAGAAAGAACAGATAGGTGGCAAGGATGATGTTGATAATGAAAGAGAGGAAGCTAAGGCTAATTTTTGTGGAGAATGTGGCATTAAAGAGGGTGTAGAAGAAGAGCAGTTATATGTTGTCAAAAATGCAGGTGAAGTGGTGAAGTTAGATAAATTGGAAGATATTGTGGAGAGAATAGAGAGGGACGAAGTCAGTAAGGGAGAAGCATCAAGTTCTAAGAATAATAGGGGAAATTTATGGGAATAATAATGATAATGAAGGATTTTATAAATGGCTTGTTAAAATAATCAGTGACGCTCACTATCCTGAATGGTGGAAAGAGTTAACACACCAATTAAATAAAAATGGGGTAAAACCAGTAGTCTGTTTATGTAGTTCTCCTAGCATAAAGCAATAGGGAAAATGAGACATCTGAAATATCTGTAAACTTGATTAAAACTGAAAGAGGTGAATCCCATGACCAGGAGGAGAAAAATGGCTTGGATGTTAAAGAAACTGAAGAGGATGTAATATTTGAAAATACTGAAGAAAGAGATATAGGAAATGAATTGGGCTGCCCTCATGAAAAAGTTAAGACAAACAGTTGGGAACGTAAATGTCTACTAGACACAGGAAACCCTTTCTCAGGAATAACATAAAAACTTGGAGATAAGATCATTATACATAAAAGTGCTGCTGAATTACCAGTAATAGGGGTAAAAGTCAAAGGAGCTGAAGCAATACGTAGCAAAATCATAAAGAGGAAGTACTTTTTTCTTTTGTGATTTAGAATAACTAGTTTGTACATGGTTGTTTAGTGATCTTACAGAAGCATGAGAAATCCTGTGCCATAACAGAGAAAGAATTATTACCCATCATTGGACCTTTAATGGCCGGCCATAGTGGCCAAGCAGTTCTCGGCGCTACAGTCTGGAGCTGCGCGACCGCTACAGTCAGAGATTCGAATCCTGCTTCGAGCATGGATGTGTGTGATGTCCTTAGGTTAGTTAGGTTTAAGTAGTTTTAAGTTCTAGGGGACTGATGACCTCAGAAGTTAAGTCCCATAGTGCTCAGAGCCATTTGAACCATTTTTGGACCTTTAATAAGTTTAAAAGCTATTTCTTTTCATATAGTAATCATATGTATTGACCACCAAGCATTATGTTTTATTCAGGAATGTAAGTTTTATCATAGCAGATTTATCAAGTGGGCATTGTTTTTACAGCAGTTCAATTATGATGTAAAATACATTTAGGGAAAAGAAAATCTAATAGCTGATACTCTGTCAAGGTTACCGATAGGAAATGACACAGATAACAGCACAGTGGATGAGAAAATCAATTTAAAATCATACACAGTATTTAAAGGGGATAAAAGATGGAAAAGAAATTTTGAAAATTTGCAAAGATATTAGGAGAAATCAAAATCATTATGAGAATTGGAGACTAGTTAAAATTTTCTAGGAAAAAATCAGGGAGAAACAACTGACCAGAATTATTTTGTCCCTAAGGGAATATTGTTTAAAAGGTACAAGTCTGACTTAAATGATTGGAAACTATACTTCCCAGAACAATATAATGACACACTCATAAGTTAGATTCATGAAAGCTTTGGAAACTGTGGAACCATTAAATGAACACAGAAAATACAAGAAAACCTATACTTTTACAAAATCGTTAGGAGCATAATAAAAAAAACTTCTCTCTGTTACAGATGTCAAAGAGTCAAAGTTAGTAATCAAAACAGTAATGGGTTGATGGAGAACATATTGCCAGATAAAAACCTAGATCTTAACACAATCAACATATATGGACCTCTGCCAAAAACAAAAAGGAGATATTGGTATATTTCTGTAATTGTAGACATTTTCTCAAAACTAATCAAACTATAGTCACTCAAAAAAGCAACAAGTAACTGGCTGATTACCAAATTTACCTGTGGCTATTTCAATGAAGTTGGGAAACCTAAAGCTATCCACTCAGGTAGTGGGTCACAGTTCACATCTCAAACTTGGAAGGATTTCATTGCCCACATCAAAGTTAGATACACTGTCACCTCAGTCTATCATCCGTCCAGCAATCCATCTGAAAGACAAACGAGAGAAATTGGAAGACTTTTTAGACTCTTCTGCAATAAAAACAATGAAGATTGGATAAAATAAGTCAAGGATTTTAAAGATATCACGAACAGTCTGCAACACATATCAGCGTGATTCTCACTCTTTAAACTCATGTATGAGAGAAGACCAGTTAATTTCTTTACAGAAAATGTAGAATATCCAGCTAGTAGAACAATGTCTCCACAGGAAACAGAAGTCAGTGTCAGGGATACTATGAAATAACAAGAAAAAAATAAGAAAAAGAAGACATAATGCAAGAGGCAACTTCTCAAAATTTAAACTGGGGACTTAGTGAAATCTCAGGAAAAGTAAAAAATAATGACTGATGAAATAAAGAAGTTTTTCGATATATATATATACACAATATATATATATATATATATATATATATATATATATATATATATACAAAAACCGAACAAAAGCTCTACTAGTATGATACCTAATACCAAAGCCATGTCAAATTAACCACAAAACAGTATAACAACATAGATCTACAAACTATAACAACCACCTATCTGCTTACCTATGTGTATTATAGGGCTTAAACAGACATGCACTGAACTAGTTAACATTAGTTTATATGTGTGTCTTTGTTATGAAACTCATCTAATGTCTGTTACTTCCATAAATATCTTGTCATGAAAAACTGGAATGACTTTAAAACAGTAGGCACAAATTCAGAACGAAAAAACTGAGGTGGGGGAAGGTCATACACTCACTGTGGGCAGTTACAACCATTGGAATTTTAAATGTATTATACAAGCTTTTATTTATTTACACGTCAAGTTCCGTAGGACCAAATTGAGGAATAAATCTCCAAGGTAATGGAACGTGTCAGTACATGAAATTACAACATAAAAGTAGTAACAGATAAAAATAATATGTTTATGAACCCGAAAAAAGTCAGTCCATAAGTTTAAGTAAGCACAATTAAGAATACAACAAGAATAAGCTCAGTTATTCAAGGAACTCCTCGACAGAATAGAAGAAGTGACCCATGAGGAAACCCTTCAGTTTCGATTTGAAAGCGCGTGGATTACTGCTAAGACTTTTAAATTTGAGTGGTAGCTTATTGAAAATGGATGCAGCAGTATACTGCACACATTTCTGCACAAGAGTTAAGGAAGTCCGATCCAAATGCAAAAAAATGGTTCAAAAGGCTCTGAGCACTATGGGACTTAACAGCTATGGTCATCAGTCCCCTAGAACTTAGAACTACTTAAACCTAACTAACCTAAGGACAGCACACAACACCCAGACATCTCGAGGCAGAGAAAATCCCTGACCCCGCCGGGAATCGAACCCGGGAACCCGGGCGTGGGAAGCGAGAACGCTACCGCACGATCCAAATGCAGGTTTGTTTTCTGTCGAGTATTAACAGAGTGAAAGCTGCTTATTCTTGGGAATAAGCTAATATTGTTAACAAGAAATGACAGTAGAGATGAGAGGCCAGTGTCAAAATACGCAGATTCGTGAACAGGTGTGGACAAGAAGTTCGTGAACTTGCTCCACTTATTGCTCGAACCTCCCGTCCCTGAGCCAAAAATATCCTTTTAGAATGGGGAGATTTATCCCAAAATATAATGCCATACGACATAATAAAATGAAAATAAGCAAAGTAGACTAATTTTCGTGTCGACGATCACTCAATTCAGATATCGTTCGAATAGTAAAAATGGCAGCATGAAGTCCATGAGTAAGATCCTGAACGTGGGTTTTCCACGACAGTTTACTATCTACCTGAGCACCTAGAAATCTGAACTGTTCAGTTTCACTAATAATATGCCCATTCTGTGAAATTAAAACGTCAAGTTTTGTTGAATTGTGTGTTAGAAACTGTAAAATCTGAGCCTTACTGTGACTTAGTGTTATTTTATTTTCTACAAGCCATGAACTTAGGACATGTACTGCACTATTTGAAACCGAGCCAATGTTGCACACAACATACTTTACTATCAAGCTACTGTCATAAGCAAACAGAAATATTTTAGAGTTGCCTGTAATACTAGAGGCCCTATCATTTATATAAATAAGGAACAGGAGTGACCCCAACACTGATCGCTGGGGCGCCTCCCACTTGACTGTACCCCACTCAGACCTCACATCACAGCCATTCTCAACATTGTGATAAATGATCTTTCGCTGTCTGTTGCTAAAGTAAGAAGTGAACCAACTCCGTGTATCCCATAATGGTCCAACTTCTGGAGCAATATTTTGTGATCAACACAATCAAATGCCTTAGTTAAATCAAAAAATATGCCTAGCGTTCGAAACCTTTTGTTTAACCCATCCAGTACCACACAGAGAAACCAGAATATAGTATTTTCAGTTGCTAAATGACTTCTAAAGCCGAACTGTACATCGGATAGCAAATAGTGTAATATAAAATGATCAATTATCCTTGCGTATACAACCTTTTCAGTAACTTCAGCAAAAAATGATGTCATAGAAATAGGTCCATAATCGTCTACAATATGCCTTTCTCCCTTTTTCTAAAGCGGCTTTACTACTGAGTATTTCAATCGTTCAGGAAACTGACCATTTCTAAAGGAAAAATTACTAATATGGCTAAATACAGGGCTAAAATGTGCAGCACAGTACTTTAATATTCTGACAGGCACTCCATCATAACCAAGAGAGTCGTTTGTCTTTATTGATGTAATTATTGACTCAGTCTCCCCCTTGTCTGTATCTCTAGCGCAGAAACAATAATAATAATTATTATACGTCAAATAAATTAATGTTATATATAAACGTAGACTTCCACGGCCATTGTCTCAGTCAACAAAATTCTTCTGGGTTTGTGACTGCATTGTCAGTATGTAAAACTACCGATGTTTCGCTCACTGTTGAAAGTGACCTTCTTCAGTGACCCTGTAGATCACTTGCAACAGCGACCGAAATGTTGGTGCGGTCACAAACCAAGAAGATTATTATTGAAATTAAAGTAACGTTTGTACTGGAAGGCGTCTGTATAACTGCTGCTATTATTGTAATTGTAATTTATCTGCTCTTCTTTCCCTATACATTTGCAGCAGTATAGAAATAAGAAGCCAGTCATTATTGTATCACATTTGACACTATAAAACGCGAAACACGCAGCAAGTGTGAACTGACGAACTTTCGATTTCAAATTTCATGACTAACACTATCAATAAGTTTTTTTAGTTGTTCAAGATTTGATTTCCTTCTTTGTGGATAAAAGTCAGATGTTGCTTATGGTAGTTTAACAAACAAAACAGTTGGTAAATTTCCTTTACTTTATGTCTACGGTCACAAATTATTTGTCATCAGACTATCGGTTAAGGTCTATAATGACTATCTTCAGACCTGTTTTTTTAAAAACATGTCCTAATGTACTGCAGCCATAGTGGTGTCGTCAAATGTTACAGGCAAAACCAGCACCAGCATCAGCGTTTTCGTTTAACATTGACGATCCCACTATGGCTGCAGTACATTAGGACATGTTTTTTATAAAACAGATCTGAAGATGGTCATTAAAGGCCGAAACCGGTAGTCTGATGACAAAAATTTGTGACCATAGACGTAAAGTCAAGGAAATTTATTCTGTATTCGAGTCACTGTTTTATTCGCGACCATGTCGCAGCCTGTGAAAAACACTGGGTAGTACTAATCAACTACTAGTGCACCAAAATTCAATGTGCTTGCTTTCCACCTTCAAACAGGATTTTCTCCATTGTCACACAGAAATGCTAGTAATAAACAATCACAGAAACAGAGCAAGAATAATAAGAGGAAAACCAAGAAAGATGAGTTGCAGTGGAATATTCTATAGCTTCTCTATATAGTTGTTAAAGTTGTTTGTCGAATATGGAAGGAAGGAAGTGAGAGTATGAATCAGAGAAGCAGTAAAAATGGAAAAGGAAATCATCTTAACATTTGGAGATAAGTTACTTCTTCTAGGAAGAATAAGAACAACTTTTGAAAGAAATGAATAACTTACTTGCACAAAAATTTATGTTATTGGTTAATAGAATAGTTTTAAAATGGAATCAGTGTATATCTTAATGATGATAAATGAAGTTCTTTGTCGAACGCGTTTCTGATAGACTAGAATTGGAGCTTGCTATTCGACAAAAGATCCATGTTTTTAGAACATTTTCGTGAATTAGTCACTTCTTTTACTTTAGGGTCTCACAATAAGTTGTATGAGGATGTTAAGGAATGAAAGCATGGTTCTATGGGGCCACATGCTTTCAGTTTCAGATAAAATTTTATTGCTATAGCGGCTCCATTATTTCAACGTCATAAATAATTTGCAAATAAATGGCTACAGAATTCTATCACTATAAAGTGCCTTAGTCCTTGACTGTTTTATGTTTACGCGTTTAGTAAAGAAATACATTAGGATGGTTTGAAGAAGAAATTGGTACTTCCTTCTGCATTCCAGCTTTTCGTGCTACTACTAGTGCTGATGAAAATCCACTGTTACATGAAATATCACTCGAATATTTCCCATGTCACACATTCTACACATATTTTCACCGAAATGTGAAGTGAAATAAGGACAGTTTTAGTGAGTGGGATATGCATCTTAACTAGAGTACAGCATCTACAGATATTTATTCAACAGATAAAGTTCGCAGATACACATTTAGTGGCGGGGGAAGAAGATAATATGAAAGTGTTGGGATATTTCCTCATGGCTATTCATGGTACAGTGGCGTCTGGTACGGTGGCCAGCATGGTGTCACACTCTGTCAGAACCATTCTCGGCTAGATAGTCACATACGTCACATTCCTGGACTTGTTGATGAGCCTGCAGTTCGTCGTGCCGGTGACGGGAATGTGGGCGAAGTTCCGCAGCCTCAGTTCCATCCTTGAGCAGCCAGCGACAGTCCCACCTAGCAAATTGTCCTCACCTCAGATGCTACCGCCGCCTACCAGACTGTGCCAATTGAAGGAGGTGTACGCCTCGTTGGCACGGGTAGTCGAACTGCTGTGGTGGCACTTCATCCTACTGACAGTTGCTAAGATCACCTACAATGTGTGTGGTGCCACACACGAGGCGCTGCGTGGGCCGCGATCTTGGCGAGGGATGGGAAGGGCCAACTTGGGCACGTGTCTTTGGTGAGCGACTCCCTGGTGTGGTTCACCTTGCACTGGCTGAAGCCGTCCACTCAAGCGCTGTCCTGTGCGGTGCTCGAGACTCGGCAGCAGCCACCGGCACACTGCTCCTGAGGATGTCGGTGCTGTGTCGTCTGCGCTGCACCGAACTGGACAACTTTCTGGCGCTGGCCCTCTACTGTCCACTGCTGCGCTTTTCTGCAGTAGACCACCGGCTACTGGTCCTTGCTTTGGCAATCTGGTCATCTACTTCATCATCCAGGAGCATTTTGCTACAGACCACCTCACACTGCAAAGCTACTTGCACGTTACTAATTAAAGACTAACAACTGAAGTTAATTAAGAGTAAATTATTTTTATAATTATCGAATTCGCAATTAATAAAAAACGTTGAAGAATTAGGTGCCCAGTTATTGCAATATAAATAGATTACATTACATTGGTTTGATTTCCATAACATATTCTTACCATTTCTAAAACACTATTCATAACAAATAACAGTTCTCCACTGCAGATTCAAACAAAACAGTAATATACTGAGCTAGTAATTGGTCTGGGATCACTTTTACTAGCTTGTAATTACTAATTTCAAACTTACGTACACTCCGGTCACATTAACGTGACCACTGCCTATGTTAGATGTCAATGTGCAATAACCAGCCACAGACAACAGCTGCTAGCACTAGCAACGGAAGATATATAAAGTGTGTGTGTGTGTGTGTGTGTGTGTGTGTGTGTGTGTGTGTGTCTGTGTCTGTGTGTGTGTGTGTGTGTGTGTGTGTGTGTGTGTGTTCCACATTGGAAGGCTCACTCTCTTCTGTAGCATGATAAATTCGATATTAGCTCATCCACACATTTCACTGGATTGCTCACATTCTTCATATCACCAAACAAATCATTTTTGCCAACACTTGTTACTGCTTTGTAACACCACTGTAATATATCCATTATCATACCTGGGTATCTATTACTGCAATAGCAACTTGCTCTTAAGAATAAATCCTCAGGCACACTTTTGTTAAATCATTATGCCAAACAGTTTCTTACTCCTAAGTGTGGGCTCCATTGCTTCACAACCAGCTGTACTGGAATAATGGCCTCTGGCAGTCTTTAGGCAACTGCATTTGCTTGGAACCAGATCCAGTGCTTATAACCATGTAAAATTGAAAACACCCATAATTACACTACCATTGTATTGTACTGCATTGTATTTTAACCGGGGTCTAGAAACGACGTAGGGGCTCCATCCCCACCGCAGTCGCAGTGGTCCACAACCCCACGACGCCCACCGCAGCCCACTTCACCTCTCCGCCGCCCTACACTAAACCCAGGGTTATTGTGCAGTCTCACACCAGACGAGTGTAGCCCCTATGTTTTCATGGTAGAATAATGGTGGTGTATGTGTACATGGAGAACTTTTTTGCGCAGCAATCGCCGACATAGTGTAACTGAGGCAGAATAGGGGGAACCGGCCCGCATTCGCCGAGGCAGATGGAAAACCGCCTAAAAACCATCCACAGACTGGCCGGTTCACCGGAACTCGACACAAATCCGCCGGGCGGATTCGTGCCGGGGACCAGGCGCTCCTTCCCGCCCGGAAAGCTGTGTGTTAGACTGCACACCCAACAGGGCGGTCCATTTCACTACCATAGTCACTTCCATGGATTAGTCTCACTGCCTGTTCTGTATTCAAGTGTAGATCTTAAGAGCCATCTCATGTTGGGATTACCAGGGTTTCTTCCTCTTGGGCTATGTCTCAATGGTTATTTTGTCAGTCTTTATTTTGGCATTCTGTTCACATGCTCTTTCCCCCTGTTTCTATATTTCTCTGTTGTACCGTTTATCCCTTGAACATTCAGTTATTCTCTAATTTGTTCGTTCCTACTCTTGTCTTGGCGTACCAAACCTTTCACTTCTTAGAAACCTCAATCCACTGCCTGCATTTTACTCTTATTTCACCTTGTACTCATAGTTTTATAAAACTTTATTTTTGTTTCCTACTCATAGTTTTATAAAACTTCAATTTCGTTTCCTTTCTCTTCTTTCGCATTCTATTAATACTGCCATGTATATACTGAAGCGGGTGAAATATGTTGTCTATTTCTCTGTTATAGAAGTTATTAAAACTTTTAACTTGTTTACTTATTTTGTTATTACAAAAATGATTCCTTTATGTAAAGTTCTTTAAATTCCAATGCCTTCATTTTAATAACTGATATTTTCATATTGCATATTTTATGCAGCAGGTGCAACTAATGTACGCCACAATGTATTTTTTCTTTACATCATAAAATACAATAAACTAAATGTCAATAAAAAGACAGGTGTTTACAGTCCCAGGATGTATTTTCTACGTTTATCTTCTCAACACATCGTGATTGTACATGTGAAATAATGTCAACGATAAACTCGATCGTTGTCTTTACAGGTACTTGCATAAAATCAGATCAAATAATTTCTAATAAAAAGCTTTAATATTTACAATACTTTGAGATCTACCACTATGTACGATTAAGTTTCAGTACTAACCACTTTGGATTGCTTGTTCTATTAAGATAAATTGATGCAGAATTGTGAGCAAGACTCCGTGAGGCTCCCTCCCCCAAGCACTGCGTTTGAGAGGTAGGTATATTTGAAAATCCACTACCCAACAAAAGAAAAATTACGGAAAACAGAAAGTAGTTCAAGTGAATAACGAGGCGACTAAAGTAAATAGACACCAACAAAAAGTTCTTGAATATACTAGAAGGGACTACATAAGTCAAAGTGCAGGTCACGGGATAAAAATTTGCCAGCAGTTATAGTACCAAGTTTACCTAATTTTTAATCAGATTTAGCTTCACCTAACACTATTTAAAGTTTACACCGAAAACGTACAAAAGTGACTTACTACATTTTCTTCAGCTGTAAGTGTCCGACTGCCACAAGGTTCTAGAACTAAACTGGGAGATGATCATGTATATAATGCCTCATTTGAGAATGGTGAACTTCTGCTTTAAGGACGTGAAAACTGGACGTGTACTCTTGCCCCTTACTTACTTTTATACCCTCCTACGCTAAGTCTAATTAAAATATTCTAAGAAGGAAAGGACCTATCTATGTAATGTGCTAGTGCGCTATTCAGAACCTAATATATTATTTTTAAGAACGTCATTGCTTTATGATCTCTGTAAATTACGGTATTACAGTAGCAATAGTTGTTGAATAGGTAAAGCCCTGAAACCACAGCAAGTGACACATTTTTCGTTATAGCATAATGTCTTCCCATTTTACTAAGTGTTCCACCGGCCAAACGCGTTGTTTGTGTCCATGCTTACATGATCCGAAAAAACTAAAACAATTCTGCTCTAACGTCGTCGCCATTACAATCTGTTCATGGGCAAAAAGGTAAACTATCATCTAGGCGACTGATTATTTCTTGCTTCGTCAATTCCTGCTTCGGGTTTTCACTAGTTTCCTCACACATATTTGTCCAGTTACTGTTTACTTTTAATCCCAACAAATTAGTTAAACAAAAGCTATTGAAAGCTTGCCCCACGAAATATTTCTTCTACAAATCACTCTTACTTAAAAGTTATTTTCACTGTTTCTTAAATGTAAGAGGTGGACAATTTTGAATATATTGGACCTTCCTAGGGTCTTTCATTATTTCCTCCATAGAAGTGTGTCCCAAAAAACATTTAGTTTTTACAAATTGTGATTTTTCCACGTATGAGTCATGGTCTCCATCATTAAAGCTTGAAATAATCCGCTTAATAACAAAGTTCTTCCAAATTCTCAACAAGAGTCAGATCTTCTACATAAACAGGTGTTCTGAAGCCCAGCTATGCCCCCAGTACATGCTCGGAAGCGTTTTGCTAGCCCAGGGACAGAAACTTCCAACCTGAAGGACACTACTTTATAATAATAACATTTATCTTGGAAATAGAAAGCTTTGTGCTTCCTACATTCCCTAACCAATGGAACCCACCTGTCACCAACAGTTAAACCAAGAGTAGTACTTAACATTACAAAATCTCTGCATGATTTCATTCACATTTTCAGGTCCATCTGCTTATCTCTTTACATTTGTATTTTGTATTCTAACATCTATAACCACTGTAATTCCACTATTTTTCTGTACAACTATAAGCAAATTGTTGGAATGACTTTCACTCTCTCCAGCACACCCCACTGCATCATCCCGTCAGGTTCCATTGCTCTTGCTTTTCTGTTCATAACTGATACTGGGTAGGTCTTGATTTAGAATGGTTCATGCAGTTTAATTTCCAATTTGCACTCAAAATACAACCCCCTTCCTGGTGTATGTGGAAACTCTCTTTAATTTTCCCACAACACTTGTCTCAAATGATCACACTGCTACTGTTATCCACTGTACTTCCCTTATTTTTGGCAATATAGACTCATCTTTAGTTTTTTCCTCCTTTTCCTGACCCCATTCATATCCTTTGTTGTGTTTTCCTAAGATTATTTTCCCACTAACAGCATCTGTCCTCAAATCACATTCTGTCCACGTTTTCTTTTAAATGTATAATTAGAGAAATATGTTTCTGTCTTGGGAAAACACAGATTCTTCTTTTTTGACACCCAACACATTTTGTGAAAATTTCAGTATTATCAGTAGGTTCATTTATTTTCTTAGTATGAGACATGTATTCGTGCTCATGTGGCTGTATGTCATTTGCAGAACAGCTGAAATTATGTTCCAGTTTGACATCTGTTCTGACACTGTATTTTATGCTCTTTGGGTGGGAATTGAAAAGTTTATAATGACAGCAGGCTTTTTTGGTATTCTATTGGAGAGGAGAGTGCACCTAATACTACTAACAGAGAAATTACCTGTATTGTACAATTTTACTTCTGTCTCACCTAAGATAAACAGTACTCTACTTGTTTCTTAATGCAATTACTCAGGTTCCCTGTTGTTCGAGATACCTTCAAACTTAATACTGTTGATTGAGTTATATCCATAACATTCTTAGTTGCTCAAATGTATTCTCAGTAATTGCAAATACTCACTCCTGGCCTTGTAGCTATGAAAGCTTTTAATTTTACTCCAAAGACCTCTATGCATGTAGCAATTGCACTATCCTCATTGTTATTATAATTTCTTCCTTCGTAATTTCTTTTGCTTTATTTCAATTTTGCTTGCTAATTCACTATTATCTCTACTTCATCCTCACTTTCCTTGGAGCATTCTTCCTTGTTTTCTCCGATACCTTCACACAATTTGTCTAACTTTATTATCTACTCCTCACACGTTTCTCTTCTATATGCTTTCTCATCGCTAAGTATTCGGAATTACTTTCCCTTCTTTCTTTGCCTAGATCTACTGTTTTCTACATGTAAAGAATGTCTGCCTCTGTTACTGTTGTTATCATGCTGAATCGTATTGAAATGGGAAACCTGGTACTTACCAATTAAACTTGTCTCTTATTAAAGATGGTTACTCATTTTCCTTTGTTGTCTCATATTCTCTGATGCCACCCTGCTATGATGGATCCATGACCTTTGCTATCTCTGCTAATATAATTATTGATGACCATTTTATTCGTATACAACATGTTATCATGAGTTTACTTATTGTGCCTAAATTAATATCGAAAATGATTAAAAATTTCACTAACTTTCTGCAGAAATTCCTCAATTTTTCCCATTACTTGGTTGCCTATTTCATCTTTTGTTAAGGATGCTTTTATTTCGATAAGTTTATTCTTTTCTGACCACTTTTGAGTAAAACCATGTCCCAGTACATTAATAAACGCTACAGGATGAAAACTCCCCTTAGGATCAGTATCTGCATTGCAAAAATCGCAGAGGGTGGGCTTATTGGTAGTTGGGAGCTCCAATGCTAGGCGCGAAATGGGGCCCCTTAGGGATATGGCGGCTAAGGAGGGGAAGAAATCCAGTGCGCACTCCGTGTGCATTCCGGGTGGAGTCATTCCTGATGTGGAAAGGGTCCTTCCGGATGCCATGAAGAGCACAGGGTGCAGCCAGCTGCATGTGGTGGCACATGTCGGCACTAATGACGTGTGTCGCTTTGGATCTGAGGAAATTCTCTCTGGATCCCAGCGGCTATCTGATTTGGTGAAAGCTGCCAGTCTTGCTTACGAGATGAAGGCAGAGCTCACCACCTGCATCATCGTTGACAGAACCGACTGCGGACCTTTGGTGCAGAGCCGGGTGGAGGGTCTGAATCAGAGCCTCAGACGGTTTTGCGACCGTGTTGGCTGCAGATTCCTTGACTTGCGCCTTAGGGAGGTGGGGTTTTGGGTTCCGCTGATCAGGTCAGGAGTTCACTACACTCAGCTGGCGGATACACGGGTAGAGGAGGCTGTGTGGCGTGGACTGGGCGGTTTTTTAGGTTAGAAGGCCTCGATAAAGTACGGGATGGACTGCAATCTCAAAGGGTGCATGGCAACTACAGGATGTGCTTGGATCAAGGAACAGTCGGAATTGCAGTTGTAAATTGTTGTAGTTGTGCTGGGAAAGTCCCTGAGCTTCAATCGCTAATAGAAAGCATAGAAGCTGAAATCGTTATAGGTACAGAAAGCTGGCTAAAGCCTGAAATAAGTTCTGCAGAAATTTTTACGAAGTCTCAGACGGTGTTTAGGAAAGATAGATTAGGCAGAATTGGTGGTGGAGTGTTTGTGTCTGTCAGTAGTGGTTTATCTTGTAGTGAACTCGAAGTAGATACTCCGTGCGAATTGGTATGGGTGGAGGTTATACTTAACAGCCGAACTAAGTTAATAATTGGCTCCTTCTACCGACCCCCAGACTCCGATGATACAGTTGCTGAGCAGTTCAGAGAAAATTTGAGTCTCGTAACAAATAAATACCCCACTCATACGGTTATAGTTGGTGGGGACTTCAACCTTCCTTCGATATGTTGGCAAAAATACTTGTTCAAAACCGGTGGTAGGCAGAAAACATCTTCCGAGATTGTCCTAAATGCTTCCTCCGAAAATTATTTCGAGCAGTTAGTCCACGAACCCACCGAATCGTAAATGGTTGCGAAAACACACTTGACCTCTTAGCCACAAACAATCCAGAGCTAATAGAGAGCATCATGACTGATACAGGGATTAGTGATCACAAGGTCGTTGTAGCTAGGATCAATACCGTTTCTTCCAAATCCACGAGAAACAAACGCAAAATAATTTTATTTTAAAAAGCAGATAAAGTGACACTAGAAGCCCTCCTAAGAGACAATCTCCTTTCCTTCCAAACCGAATATGCAAATGTAGACGAGATGTGGCTCAAATTCAAAGATATAGTAGCAACAGCAATTGAGAGATTCATACCTCATAAATTGGTAAGAGATGGAACTGATCCCCCATGGTACACAAAACAGGTCCGAACGCTGTTGCAGAGGCAACGGAAAAAGCATGCGAAGTTCAGAAGAACGCGAAATCCCGAAGATTGGATAAAATTTTCAGACGCGCGAAATTTGGCACGGACTTCATGCGAGATGTCTTTAATAGGTTCCACAACGAAACATTGTCTCGAAATTTGGTAGAAAATCCGAAGAAATTCTGGTCGTATGGAAAGTACACAATCGGCAAGACGCAGTCAATACCTTCGCTGCGCAGTGCCAATGGTACTGTTACCGACGACTGTGCCGCTAAAGCGGAGTTATTGAACGCAGTTTTCCGAAATACCTTCACCAGGGAAGACGAATGGAATATTCCAGAATTTGAAACACGAACAGCTACTAGCATGAGTTTCTTAGAAGTAGATCAAATAGCATGATACGGGCAAGTCTTCAGGTCCAGATTGTATACCGATTAGATTCCTTTCAGATTACGCTAATACAATAGCTCCCTACTATGCAATCATATACAACCGCTCGCTCACCGATAGATCTGTACCTACAGATTGGAAAATTGCGCAGGTCGCACTAGTGTTTAAGAAGGGTAGTAGGAGTAATCCATCGAACTACAGACCTATATCATTGACGTCGGTTTGCAGTAGAGTTTTGGAGCATATACTGTATTCAAACATTATGAATCACCTCGAAGGGAACGATCTATTGATACGTAATCAGCATGTTTTCAGAAAACATCGTTCTTGTGCAACGCAGCTAGCTCTTTATTCGCACGAAGTGATGGCCGCTATCGACAGGGGATCTCAAGTTGATTCCGTATTTCTGGATTTCCGGAAAGCTTTTGACACCGTTCCTCACAAGCGACTTCTAATCAAGCTGCGGGCCTACGGGGTATCGTCTCAGTTGTGCGACTGGAGTCGGGATTTCCTGTCAGGAAGGTCGCAGTTCGTAGTAATAAATGGTTCAAATGGCTCTGAGCACTATGGGACTTAGCATCTATGGTCATCAGTCCCCTAGAACTTAGAACTACTTAAACCTAACTAACCTAAGGACAGCACACAACACCCAGCCATCACGAGGCAGAGAAAATCCCTGACCCCGCCGGGAATCGATCCCGGGAACCTGGGCGTGGGAAGCGAGAACGCTACCGCACGACCACGAGATGCGGGCTCGTAGTAATAGACGGCAAATCATCGAGTAAAACTGAAGTGATATCAGGTGTTCCCCAGGGAAGCGCCCTGGGACCTCTGCTGTTCCTGATCTATATAAATGACCTGGGTGACAATCTGAGCAGTTCTCTTAGGTTGTTCGCAGATGATGCTGTAATTTACCGTCTAGTAAGGTCATCCGAAGACCAGTATCAGTTGCAAAGCGATTTAGAAAAGATTGCTGTGTGGTGTGGCAGGTGGCAGTTGACGCTAAATAACGAAAAGTGTGAGGTGATCCACATGAGTTCCAAAAGAAATCCGTTGGAATTCGATTACTCGATAAATAGTACAATTCTCAAGGCTGTCAATTCAACTAAGTACCTGGGTGTTAAAATTACGAACAACTTCAGTGGGGGAAGGCGAGCCAAAGGTTGCGTTTCATCGGCAGGACACTTAGAAAATGCAACAAGTCCACTAAAGAGACAGCTTACACTACACTCGTTGGTCCTCTGTTAGAAAATTGCTGCGCGGTGTGGGATCCTTACCAGGTGGGATTGACGGAGGACATCGAAAGGGTGCAAAAAAGGGCAGCTCGTTTTGTAATAGGAGAGAGAGTGTGGCAGATATGATACGCGAGTTGGGATGGAAGTCATTAAAGCAAAGACGTTTTCCGTCGCGGCGAGATCTATTTACGAAATTTCAGTCACCAACTTTCTCTTCCGAGTGCGAAAATATTTTGTTGAGCCCAACCTACATAGGTAGGAATGATCATCAAAATAAAATAAGAGAAATCAGAGCTCGAACATAAGGTTTACGTGTTCGTTTTTTCCGCGCGCTGTTCGGGAGTGGAATAGTAGAGAGATAGTATGATTGTGGTTCGATGAACCCTCTGCCAAGCACTTAAATGTGAATTGCAGAGTAATAATGTAGATGTAGGTCTCATTGCCACACCATTCCACTGTTTAATTTTTTTTTAAATTATCTGTACATCCTAGAATCTCAGATGAACTTATCCATCCCTTCAATATGCCCACTTCTATTGGTGTGCTCAAGCATCAGATAACAATAGAGGTCTTCAATTTAATCTTTCTTGCGCTTTTTTGACTGGCCCAGTAGCTTTGTATCCAGGACATCAGTTTTCTCTATTTCTATCGTCTCCAACTCAGACTGCTTAACACATTTTCACTTTTTTCTCCAATATTTTCATCAGTCCCTTTTTTGAGTCATAATATCTCCAGACCCCTAACTCCAGAACCCTTCCCAGACGTTATTTTGGCATTTAGTTTTATTTGCACCTGCCTTATTAGGCCATAAATGCCTTCACTGAGTTCCTTTTCAGAGCATTCCATAGTCCCTAAGTCCATTTTGCCCATTTTTAATTTTTCTCTCTTTCTATTTTTTCTGTAAAATCTATTTTAAAAGATTTTCATACGTTGAATATGTTTGTTGAACCATTTGAGTCGATTTTTTCTTCCGTTGTTATCAGACGTACGATATTTTCTAATATAAGAGTCCATTTCTGAACCTTTTGCATTGAAAACGCGAAAGCTACAAACTTTATATTTCAGTTTTTTCCAGTTATTATATTTTTATGAGCAAAATTACAGTTAACTCTTCCCACAACTTTTGAAATTTCGCTCTCAAAAGTGCAAATTCAGGACTTTCAAATAATTGCTCATGCCCAATTGCACAGCTCAATTATTGATTGTAATTTCAGCACCTTAGGAAGCTAAGACCAAGTTTTGTTTAAGCAAACCATCATGTGAAGTGGAACAGCCCCTTACGTAACTAAAACTTCATTGAGAAACTTCTGCCATATTTGGCTTTTACCTGCACTTGGCGAAACGAAAAAGTGAGCATGTTAATGTCACGCTAAAACTATCCTGATCGGAAATATTATGAGCTGTTGGCACTGTAAGTGTTTCGAAAACGTAGTTTACTGAAGTGAAGTGACACGCTTATCATTGGATTTTCCCTCTCATGCGCCAAATATCGTTCGCAAGTAATCTTTACTATGACTGCTTGAACTATATAAAATGATTCGCTCAATAATATGTACAGGAAACACGTAAATGTAAAAAATTAGAAATATATTGGCTAAGCACTTTCTCGTAAACAGTATTGATTGGGAGCATGTAACTGCAACACTTGTTGACAGCACCGAGTCGCACTTGCCATAGGACTATCTCGGCAAGAGAAACATAGTAATCAGGAAAAAATACTAAATCATGTTTATACATGCATTCACATTCTTTACATGACTGCGGTCATACAGCGTTAAGCAAACAAATGGTAATCAAAAGGAAAAACGGCAACTCCGTAAATGCAATGAAGTGGCCTTAAATAAATTTTAATTTCAAACTGCTAGGCGCACTGCAGCGTAATTTTAATTAATATTTTCGAACCATCAACAACTCAAGCAAGTTTATAATACTCTTCAGATTATCACCTTAAATACAGTTACAATAATGGCGTATGATTTGTAGTATTATCTACGAGAAAGCAACAGATTTCAGGCAAAGACAAAATTATTCAAAGCGAATCGCAGAGTTTGACGCTCACTGCGGTAAATATATTCTGAGGTTAAGCATGTTTTAAGTGACTGAGCGGCCAGTTTACATACAGAACTACAGCTGTCCACCGACACATTATCATAGCTCTTGTCTCGTAGAAAATGCTGCTGGTGCCTTCAGTTTCGTCAATAAGCAAACCCTCACTCATTTGGACATTTTCCATTACTGGTACGAGCGTCTTGCAACTATAGATTTTCCTCGTCATATTGCCACTTAATGAATGCCCACTATCTATAACACGTTCACTCAATGTTGAAAGCTAGTGTGGAACTTCCCTTCTGCCCTGGTGCGCCAAGTGCCTCTCTCTGCACGGTGTGCCGAACTTCAGCGGGCCAAGCGTGCGGGCTGCTATCGTCTGGACGGGTTTATATCGATTGTAGGTCGGTGGTCAGAATGCTCTGCCTAATCAGTGTATACTGAGCGTTATTTCGGTTTATTTGCAGTGTAAGTAATGTAAAAATTGAAATAAAAAGGTTTCCTGATAGGGACTCGCCCTATCCCTAGGATTGCCGATCTGCACGCTTTCGCTGCGTCACAGGGTGCTTGGAAGTCTGGTGAGTCGCAATCGTCAAAAATGGAATTTCTTTTTATCTCTTGGATTATAGAGCTCCCACTGCTAACACTTTCATTTCCGGCAAAGCCTGCATGTAGCATAAATTCGTACGAAATCGGTAATGACGAATAAGCACAGTCCCCTTGTGAGCTAGCGAACTGACGCCGCACGGGAGTCTGGCCGCCCTTTTCTGGGCTAAGTAAGAATATTGTTGCTGACTACACAGAGCTGGGGAAAAACGTAACACTGTGAGAGATAGGGGAACGAGAGCGAGCAAAGCAAACAAGCCTTCACGTTTCAGAGACAGACAGCAGCACTCACAATGGGAGGCAACGACGTTTGGGACACGGATTTACTTCAAATTTCGTACACTCGTAGTACTCCATGAGGACAACAAAACGTGTAAGCAGTAGCGCGTACTTCTCAAGCGTTATTGAGAAAATCGCAAGATAATTTCGGTCGTCAAATATATACCTGTGCGTGGCCTTTAACCACCTTGGGGCAATAAAACATAAGCATCAATATCCTCCAGTGGCCGCAGGCTGCTTTTTTCAGTCGTATTTATGCTACAGATGCATGAAAGCTTGGTCCACAGTCATGAAACATCGGTTAGATGAAGACATGTCTCTGCTGAGGCTGTAACTTTATTTAATACTTTTATTTGCTTCTGCAAATTCGAACCTCACTGTCATTATCAAACATTAACACGCAGTGACCATACAGTATTTTATATTTTGACTTTAGGAGTATGGAAGATCTAATCTACAAAAAGCAGAGGCGTGATCACTTACTTGCACATATTTGATGATAACCTTGAGGCTGAAACTGGCCAATAGAAAATGGAATACGTAAATTTACGTCAGCGGATACATGTCTTCATTGGAACGTTCTATAAATCGAGTAACTGAGTAAGATAACTTATTACTATTACAGAGGTGTTTCAGTCAGTATTTACGAAACGTAAATTTATAAATAAAAATTTGTGCTTTTATCGGAACACAGCATCAGCGAAACTGTTCGTGTTACCATATATGATCAGCGAAAAGTCTGTAGGACAACGTACTGAACCAAAAAAGTGTGTGGGTGATTATCTTTTATACAGTCACAAAAAATGTGAGTGACGACCGAAATGACGCTACATTTGGTGCTCCCTATAAACTACGTTATTGGTTTTTGTCCGAATTTTCATAGCGAAACGAAGAATGGAAAACGGACAAATAGGATATAGAATTGACCAGCGTGAGGTGTAGCTTGTAAAAAGATATTTAATTGCTTGAAAGTAATCAGAATAATTAAGAAAACCTCAATTATTAATCCTAACTGAAATTTAAATATTTCACGAACAGTTGCTGTCCTGTAAATAAAGCTTCAAATAGTTCATCTCGTAAAGGAACAGATATTTTGATCATAAAATGTTGCAGTGGTGTTATGTTTAACTGTCGAAATGGTTTCGGTCGTAACAGAATACGCTTTCGAGAACAGAATACGCTACGAAAGCAAACAATGTGTCAATAAATTCATACTTTCTGAAGAAGAATTGAAAATAAACAAATAAAATGAAAAAATCGGTCAAATGTTTTGTGAAACGATGTGTCTAAAGTAAGTCATAGTATATGTCAGAGAAACATATGGCGCACGTTATTGCTGTATATGATTTCAAGCATCAGTTAGACAGACCATTTCACAAAACATATGACCGATTTTTCTTCTAATTCTTTTAAGGGCCCTGCAGGCGTACCAACCGACCTACCGACTACCGAGAAATTGAACATGTGTACGTGTTTTGACCGACTGACCCACGAAGTTTCCTGCACGAGATATCGGGCGGGTAGGACCACAGCACAGCCAACCGTTTCCCCCTCCCTCCCCCAACTTCACCCAACAAATTGTGCCGTGTGTAGCGCTATCATGACAACCGCCAGATAAAAGTTCGTCTTTCGTCACTGCGCTCGGGATTAAATGCGAGTCAGACGAAACTTTAACAGAGTTTCTGAAGAAATTTAAGGACTGGAGATATTTGTGGGACAAGTCGTGTGAGGAGTATAGCAACAGAGATGCAATAAATGGAGCACTCGTTTCATTTTTTAACTAATCCATAATGGGTTATGTGGCATGAAGAGAGAGTGAAGGACATGTAGAAAAATGACATTATTTCTTGAATTAAAGTCCACCGACTTTCTGTATTTCGGTTTTAGGTTGTATTTCCTATACTTATCAGAAGTGAAACCTGAAAACCGGAATACAGACAGTCAATGGACGTTTATTCATAGTCTATTTAAGGCTTCTATTATGAAGTGAAAAGCATGGGGTTGTTCTTTTTAGTTCTAACGGTTGCTAAATGCTCCAAACCTTATGTATCTGTTGTATTTATTACATGATGTACGCCACCGCCATTTGTAGTCTTTCTTCTTCTCTTTTGAAATGAGTTTCTTAAACTTACACGGGCATCTTTTAAGCTACATATATGAAGTTTACACAAATATCTCTTGTTTTATTTATTTTGCTTTAAGATGACTTATTTCCTCATGCAATTATGATTCAAATGGCTCTGAGCACTATGGGACTTAACATCTGAGGTCATGAGTCCCCTAGAACTTAGAACTACTTAAACCTAACTAACCTAAGAACATCACACACATCCATGTCAGAGGCAGGATTCGAACCTGCGACCGTAGCGGTCGCGCGGTTCCAGACTGAAGCGCCTAGAACCGCTCGGTCACAGCGGCCGGCTCATGCAATTATGAATCACGCTGCAGGTATCAGGAATTATTTCAGATAATAATTGTGGGAATACAACGGCAATGACTTTTAGGTCCTCTTTACTTCCGCCAGTGGCTAGAAACCGTAATACAGCTCTCACGACTATATTCTTTTTCATTATCAATGGTCTGATGAGGTTCACCATCTCCGAAATACATGTTTCATCCATTCTTAGACAGTCACGAAAATCAACAGCTCTATCCTCCTTAAGCAAAAGAGCTTAGATGAATATCTTTCTTTGCAGCAAACATTTATTTGCCCACAGATTTCTCTCGCTCTTATTGTCCTTGTTACCTACAAAACAGCCACGGCAAACGCCAATTTTTGTTTTGTGTAAAACCGAAGGGGATCTCGTAAAATATGAAATCAATGAACTTTGGGCTAAATCACAAAAACAGGGCGTCGCAGTAACCGCTGCGTGCTGTCGGTCGGGACACGTGTAAGCTGTCAGGAAATTTGTCGGTCCGTCGGTCGGCTGATAAATTGGTGCGTGCCGAATGCTATCGCAATTGCGGTCGATTGTAGCCGACATAATGCGATATCGAATGAGGCATTTGTCGCCAGATGGTAGCAGGTTCGCAGCCAGACGCTTGCGTCACTTGCAGGCTAGGTAAGCACGCTGCAGGCATCGCGTCGAGGGTCTAGTGACAGCCACAGCTCGCGAGGGGAGTGTTTGGACAAGGAAAGAAGACCGTGGACGCAGTCGCTATGGTTCCCTTCTTTCGTCCCGCCGAGATGTTTGTAGAGACAGAGTGGGATAGCGACCTCGAGCATCCTCCGAACGCACCACCTGTTCCCCAGCATCTGCAGGCGATGGTCGGGTACCACAGGTCGCCGAACAAACCACGTCTTCCCCAGAAGCCTGGATTTATGGCCGCGGACGGCAAGTCGCTGGCTGGGCCCCTGCAGCTCGAGCCGGAAGAGTGGCCGACGCCTGAGGAGGCAGCCACCATGGAGAGGTTGGACGAAATGCTGCAAGCTCCCAGACCGCTGTTTCGGCCGGCGCCCAGAGTGATTCTCTACCAGCAAGAAGAGGGGACGGGGGCGGCTGCGCCGCTGGACCTGGGCGAGTGGCCGACTCCTCGAGAGGCCGAGCTGTGTGTCCAGGAGCAGCCGCCAGCGGCAGCGCAGGACACCACGCCACGGCCCGCGCGGCTGATGTCTGAACTTTTTGCGCCTCGTACTGCGACAGAAAGCTCGGAAGAGGATCTTTGTAGGTGAGGAGGTAAAAATGTAACAGGATTGTTTCTACCACCTTCCCTCTAGAATCTTCGTTTTATGGTAAGCATACTTACTAAAGTAAGAAGCTATTCTTGTGATTTATTGCCCCTGTGTCACTCTAGTTAGCCTTCCTAATTGCGTCTTCAGAAGCTATTACAATTTGACGAGTTATGTCCGTGCAGACTATACTAGACGGAAAAAATGACCTATGTTACTCATGATTCAAACTGTCAGTGGCTCAGAAATAAGTTAAATACGCACCAAAAGTTTGTTTCCCACATAACATAATAACGCTCGACAGCGAGAACACGAAGTTTTAAATGCAACTTCGTTTCTTCTGAACTGCTATTGTATAGTCCAACTTTAAATTAAACCTGGTAGCCTGTAAAATAAAAAATAATCCTCACTACACTTCCCTTAGGACTAAAACGGTTCATTGTCAGAACTAGTCATGTTTGCATGTCCTGTTAGCTAATCCATTAGCCTACATTTCGATTAAAAGATCGTTCAAATGATCTGTGGATCATCTTATTGGAAAGCAGAATTATTGTTAAAACTTGCAGTCCCAAGAATTTGCAGATCTTTTTTTCTTCGTAAGTTGTCCCCATTACTTGTTTTTGAACTATAAATGTACGAAAGGACTGCTAATGCATCACTAGCTTTACCATGTGTATGCCCTTGTCCCAAGTTGAAGTACTTTTGATTCCCAAACATTTTGCCGTCGACAGGTTGAATAGGTATTAGATCTTTTCATCCGAAATGTATCTCGGTTGTGAGTTAAAGGTGACTAATTGGACGTGAGTTGGCCGGGACAACACACGTAAATAATAAATAAAGGTAGCGATAACAAATTTACTTCTACTGTAGCCCGTTGTCTACGCTCGACCCGTTGGTAATATTTGCTAAATGTGTAGTGCATATTATCGACAAATCAATACTACTGTGATTAGGTCAGTTATTCATAATTTCGTTACGAAACCGTTGAAACAAGGCAAATTCAGAAAAGTGTACTAAGGAATATAAAATCTTAAGATCCCGAATGAGATTTTCCTTCTGCGGCGGAGTGTGCGCTGATATGAAACTTACTGGCAGATTAAAACTGTGTGCCGGACAGAGACTCGAACTCGGGACCTTTGCCTTTCGCGGGCAAGTGATCTAGCCCTTGCCCGCGAAAGGCAAAGGTTCCGAGTTCGAGTCTAGGTCCGGCACACAGTTTTAATCTGCCACGAAGTTTCAAATCTTAAGATGTTTGGGTATTAGCCATTGTATCGTAAATGAACCACGCAACTCTGCTTTGTTGTAACAGGTTTGACGATAACCGTATTTTTATGCATTGAATTAATCTTCTCAACTCTAAGTAACCACTGCGTCCAAAAACGTCTAAAATGTATTGCATACTGTAGTCTTTACGTTCCTACTATCTTTCCTTGTACTACATTTCTTTTACACAATTTACAAATTTTGATGGATCTCTCTTCACTTTCTTGTTGCTAAAAGCAAACATTTTGCGTATTTCATTAACACTGGAAATTTCTTCGTTCCAGAGGAGTAATGACTGAGGACAAAGCAGAAGTGCCAAGTCTGAAATTATTCAAATTTTACATGTTAATTGGGTGAATAACGTTCCTTGCAGTCGCTCTAATTCTGTTAATACAAATACAGGCTACAGAAGAGCAACGTTTAGGTTTCTTGGTGTAAAAAAATTAGATTAACTTTAAAAATTATAATTGTATGTGTTGCCTACATGCTGTATTTAAAAAAACTCGTTAGCTTCAGTAAGATTCTTCTCTGATCTTCCGACTCGGAGACGTGTAGGTGCACAGAAATGGAGATAACTTCCCTACTTCTGTAGAAACATGGTTCAATAGTGATTTTTTTGGGTGACGCTGAAAACTGTGTTGCGTATGAAGTCGTGCAAGACTCGAAGGAAAAATAACAGTAAATGGCAACTTAAAAACGCTCGATTATCCTTTCAATAACTCCGTTGTAACTTTGTAATCTTGGTTCCTAAAAATCGAAAGTCTTGCACTCGTTCCACGCGGTTTTAAACTTTTTGTTAAAGTAGTTTTCCTCTTCTGTACAGCTTATAACTTTATTCAATGAAAATGTTACTTTCCAGTACTGGTCCATGTAGATTTTCGTTGCATGCGATCACATGGGATATGTCGTCTGCCATCATAAATATTAGTGCCGTCTGACTTTAGTACATCCATTGTCATACTTCATTCCCTCTTCCACATCCTCCATTGTCTCTTCTTGTGAAAGCTGTGCCTTTTCACAATTTTGATAAAGAAATAATTTCATTCCACTCATCACTCAAAGATCGAAGTTTAAGTTTTATTTGGTCATCATTCTTCTCAGGATTTATGGAGTTTTATCGTTATTAAATGAGTAATTTTCTCCAAATCCCCAAGCATTCAGGTAATGTTTTTCTGTTCTTCCTTTCCTCGCATTTTCAAATACAGTAATACATTTGTGCCCATGCAAGGGTTTCTAAAGTAGTCCAGTACATCAATTTTTCATACTGTCTTTCTAGACAGAGATCCACAGTTCCTTCATTCACCTGTGCTGTGGTAGATACTAAGACACGAAATTTGTGTGGTACTAGCGGTGCGTCTTTAACGAAGGAAATTGTATAGTGGCTATAAGATTTTTGTCGTTAAACAAGACTATTGTCTTGGTTTCGAGAATGTTATCGAATATTATATACCCTTATGACAAGTAGCAACACCGGTCCGGTCACGAAAACTGACAGCGGCTGGGAGAGCGGTGTGCTGACTATATGACACTCCGTATCCGCATCCGGTGACGCCTAAGTGCTCAGGATGATACGGCGGCCGGCCGTAACCGTTGGACCTTAAAGGCCTGTTCAGACGGTGTGCTCTAGGGGTGAGCTGTATAGGTTAACTGGAGTGTGGGATACCGTGATCTGACGGTGTTTTTTGTGTGGTTTGGACGGTTTTTTGGCAGCTCCGTATGTTGCGTCTTGAACAGCGTTTTTATTATTCAATTTTTAGTTTGTTCCTGCCCACTCTTTCTTCCAGAGGTTGCCCCCCCCCCCCCCCCCCTAATTTGACTGAATTGGTTCGCGTGGCGTTTAAAGGGTGTTAAGATTTTTTGGTCGCCATATCTGATACGCTGGAAATAGCGGTCATTGGTGAAAGCAGACTGGTGCTATCCCAGTCGCCATTAATCTCAAATCTTGCATGATTTACTTCAGATTTTAATGCAGCATTCTAATGTTTGGATGGACTTGGTCTACATTTTCCTGGCAAAAGATTGACACATCCAGAGAGTTTTGCTTCAAATTTTTATACGCAATTGTACTAAACGTTGAGACGGACATGGGCTACATAATTGTATATAAATATGTGTGCTATACAAAGATGGAACGTTGTCAGCAAAAATCTCGAAAAGTTCTTTGCCAAGTTACTTCAAATTTTGTACTTTACTGTAACAGTAAGATGGTTGATTTTTGATATTGGATGTTTAATATTTGGTTGCTTATTTGCTTGCAAATAAGGCCGGTTTTCACACGCACAAGATTCTTTCCAGTTTCAGTGTAAGGCTTCTCCTTAACAACGTGTAAAACTTTCCTGTTACAACAAATTGTGAGAAAGAAAATGCTGTGCCATGAAATTTGCGGTTTAGTTTTTCTAGCGGTGAGTTTTAGGTAAGAAGTAAGCCTATCCAAGGGATACATCGGCTTTGAATATGTTGTGGTGTAGAGCAGAATAGGGCTTAGCTTCATACGTGTCCATATGGCTCATTAAGGAGATGAAACACAGCTTGAAAAAAACTGAATTCGATATTTCTTAATAATGTTGAAAGAATATATAAAAACTTCAAATAAGTCCTGTGGTTCAATATACGTTAAAACAGTGGAACCAGATTTGTCTAAACGTTAATTTTTTCGAAATTAAAATGCATTCAACATTTTTTGACGAGAACAGTTCGGTGATTCCTTATTATTGCACAGATTTATAATATTACAATAACGTAGCATTTAAAATAAAACAATTAAACACAAGTTCTTACAGTGTAAAAAGAAAGTACAAATACAACACATATTTTGTTTCATAAAATTAAAAGAAAATAGAGACCAATATATGTAGCACATAAATTTAGAATGTGTGTGTGTGTGTGTGTGTGTCTGGGAAGGAATTACACAGCGAAATATGACAACTGGCATTGAAGCAGATGCATATACGTTGACATAATTTCTAATTTGTTTGATAAATGTCTTCGGAATACCACTTCCTCATATGTGATCGAATTTGATATTAACCATGTTACCGTTTTGCTGTTACTCAAATATCCGAATGAAAACAAAATAGTGGAGGGAATTTCGAAAAAGACTGTTTCGACAAATTTGGGTGCACTGTTGTAACGCACATTGAAAACCATTGAATATTTGAAGATTTTTTAATATGTTACCACTTAAACTACATTAATTCAGAAATTTTGCTCAATTCTTTTCAAGGGGCTGTTTTACCCCCTTAACGACCATATGGGCACGTATATTTTGATTTTGTTCTACATTGAAACATTTTCAAAGCCTATCACACTCAGTGTCCCTTGGATGGTTTTTTTTTTGTAAAATATAACGGCATTTAAACCGGTAAATTGTTTATGCCGTGTATATTCTTCCCCTATATAATGTTAAACAAAATGTATGTGATGTTCAGTTTTATTCTCTGCAGTCGATTTTAATCCAAAAGAGGAAAGATGTGTTTATGGTTTACTGTCGTATATTAGGGTACTACCATGGAATCTGAAGTATTGTAATCGCACCCATTCACAGATTAAAACCGCATGAAATACTGTCACTGAAGCTACTGTCCTCACTGCTCGGGAAGTTGGAGAGGTATGTAATACTCAGTATACCAGTGATACTGATTTACCAATTTATTTCAGTCAAGTTTTCCTTTGCAACATCACTATAGGAAGCTAATTCAAAGGGTGGAAGAAGTGGACAGAGAGGAGGAAATGAATGTAGGGAGGGGATGTAGGTGGTCAAAGGGATGAGTGGTGTGAAACCGTAGAGGGAGGAGGTGAGGGACAAAGAATGGGCAAGAGAAAATGGACAGAGTTCAGGGAGACAGGTGAGGATGTGCATCATATTCCCATAAGTATTTAGCAATTGAGGATTGCTGTGTTCGCTGAAACATGATTATATAATCGCCTGTTAGACGTTAAGCTCCTTCACCAAATGAGTTTTCCCAGTGGTGCTAGTCCCACTCTCTCTTTGGCAGAGCCTCTGTTGGCAGTCAAAAAAAGAAACACCTAGATGTGGTGAAAAAGCCTAATGGTTAAGACTTCACCTGGAGACTTGGGTTTGATTCCTAGTCTGTAACAAACACATTGATTTCAGCTCCCCTTCCATTGTACAGAATTAAATTTTGCTACAAGTGAAACAGGTAGAGCCACGTGGACACTTCTCCAATCGTAGCACCCATGAAGTTAGTGTGTGGAAGAGGGAAAAGTATCTAAAGTGATTTTATTCACTTGCACCACCGCGATACACAACGGCACATCGAAATCACAGGTGTAGACATCGCTGTGTTGACAGGTGACACCTTTAGTCAGTCTGTAGAATCTCCAGTAAGGCTTTGGAAACGGGGTCAGCGCTCGGGGGTTTATTACGAGGTGTCTGTTACTCGATACAGTCCTGCACTGTCAAGAGTAGCTACGTGACGTGAAGCAGTGGCTTTAGTTGTGGCAAGCCAGGAAAGGCTGGGAGGGACTGGTCTGATCCTTCCACAGCACACAAAAACGAAGCCGTGTGCAAAGGATGACAAGATAGCCGGTAGGCAACGCGTGGTGCTCAAAGCATGATCATAGTTGTAGTTGTTGACTGTACTTACACATTCAAACCCGCCCCCCCCCCCCAGGGGGTCCACAACTCTCTTGTGGGTATGAGTGTAGCGAGCACGGGACCCCGAGCTAATGTGGCCCTCCTTCCTTTCCGGGCTGCATACCTTCCTTTCCTGCATCCCTTCCCTATCCCCCATCTTGGCCCCCCCCTCCCCTCACCACCGGCTCTTTCCTTCCCTTTCTCCCCCTCTGGGAGTACGTTTCGTGCCTACGTCTGGAGACGGACGCTCGAAAATGTAACACATTCTTTGCTTTCTCTACTTGCACGTCTTCATCCTTCCTTTGTCCTTCTCTTTTCCTTACCTCTTCTCTTTACGCTTTCCTCTGCTGCGGCGTTTGAGGCCTCTCTTCTTTCCTTTCCCTTTCCTTGTTTTTCCCTTTCTCCTTTTTACCTCCCTGTGCGTGTCTGAAGGCCGACCCACGCATTTTCATGCGTAGCCAGTGACGGGGTAACGCGTAATTCCCTGCCCCGAGTAGACAGGTAGGACACGTACGTAGTCCCTCGTAACGGCCAGGCCCAGGGAAGGATGATTACCCGAGCTGATACCTTCCGAAAGTGCCGATTGGTCCCTCCGTCCGTTTCTCGGGAAGTGTGACCTGAGGTGTGAACGATCACCTAAGGCGGGAGTGCCGTCAGAGAGGGGCCCCACAAGGGAGGAGCGCGCCATCAGAGACGCCGGTAATCATGGCGGATTCTTCCACAATGGTTTCCTCATCTTCCACTATGTCTGCTCACAAGCGTAAGTTCACACAGTCTCAGCCAAAGACAGTTCTTCCATCGTTGCCACAGTTCCTTGTTGTTTCTCAGTCTGATGAAGGTCACGACTTCTCCACGGTCAACCCTTTCATTATTCAGAAAGGTGTCGACGCAATTGCAGGTCCTGTAAAGCCTTGTTCTAGATTACGGAATGGCACCTTGTTGTTAGAAACAGTCAGTGCCCTCCAGGCACAAAAATTGCTGTGTACTTCACTGCTCCACACCTTCCCTGTCCGGGTGGAAGCGCACCGCACTTTAAATTCCTCACATGGGGTAGTTTATACCCACTCCCTCGACGCATTGTCCGAGGAGGAAATTCAACACTACCTGTCTGACCAGGGCGTAACGGCTGTTCATAGTCATGAAAAGGGTTGACACGAACATCGTTCCAACCCGTACTGTCTTCTTGACAATTGACAGTTCAACTCCCATCAAACATCAAAGCCGGCTAGGAGATAATTTCCGTTCGCTCCTACGTCCCAAACCCTACACGTTGCTATCGGTGTCAGCAGTTCAATCATACCAGCCAGTCCTGTTCCAACCCGGCCAAATGTGTTACGTGTGGCAAGGATGCCCATGAGGGTGCTTGTCCACCTCCATCCCCTCATTGCATCAACTGTATGGGTGACCACGCTGCTTCCTCTCGAGATTGCCCCATTTTTAAAGACGAAAAGCTCATTCAGGAAGTCAGAGTGAAGGAAAAGGTATCGACCTTTGCTGCTCGAAAATTATTCGCCAGTGGAAAGCCCACTGTGCCTCAGACAGGGAAATACAGTACTGGCCTTGCCTCTCCTTTAGCGACATGGTCGTCAGATCGGCCAGCGCAAAGATCGCCTGTTCAACCTCCCCACTTTCGCCTGCTCACTCTATGGCTCACCATTCATCGGGTTCTGCTAAATCTCGATCCCAAAAGTCAGACACCCAAACTTCGAAATAAGAGCATACTCACGAAGATTGTTTACGTACCCCAACTTCACAACCATCGGTTCCTCCTTCATCTAAACATCATGGTTCCAAGAAGGCTAATAAGAAACCCAGTTCCTCTCCTTCTTCGCCACGGCGTGTCTCATCTACAGCACCACCTGGCGGTAACTGCCCTCTACCGTCTTCTGTGTCGCCAAGGGGCACTACTAGCGGCCGATCTACCGGCTGATCGCTGGTGGCAGGAGCTGCTTCTGAACAACCTATGGATCAGGATATTCTGCCTTCCGCCGAATGCCGTTCCTTGCTGTCGGCCGCCGGCTCTGAGCAGCCGTTGAGTTGAGGGCACCCTTGGTCATATTCTTCCCTTTTCTGTCTACCCTATGTCCATTATCCATTGGAATATCTGCGGCATTCGAGCCAATCGGGATGAATTATCGATCCTCTTACGATCCTACTCGCCGGTCATCTTCTGTCTTCAGGAAACAAAGCTTTGTTTTCCCCCATTTTCAGTCAGTCCGATTTGATCTCCCCTCTGTTGAAGGCACTCGAGCACATGGAGGACTCATGATTCTTCTCCATTATACTCTCCATTATCACCCAATCCCCTTAAACACTTCATTCCAAGCAGTCGCTGTCTGTCTTTCCCTTTCTGGATACACCTTCTCTCTTTGTACTGTCTACATTCCATCGTCCACACCAATGGCACGAGCTGATCTCCTTCATCTTCTTGGTCAGCTTCCACCCCCCTATTTGCTGGTTGGGGACTTCAATGCCCACCACCCGCTTTGGGGATCTCCACATCCTTGTCCGCGTGGTTCACTATTGCTAGACATCTTCCACCAAGCGGATCTAGTTTGCCTCAACACTGGGGACCCTACATTTTTGTCTGCCTCCACGACAAATTTCTCTCATTTGGACCTTTCGGTCGGTACTGTTCCGCTAGCTCGGCGCTTCGAATGGTTCGCCCTTGCTGATACACACTCGAGTGACCACTTTCCATGTGTCCTTCAATTGCAGCCACAACTGCCCTATATGCGCCCGAGACGCTGGAAGTTTCCCCAAGCCGATTGGACACTTTTTTCGTCTCTAGCGACATTCGATGACCGTCACTTTACTAGCGTCGACGATGAGATCACTCATATTACAGAAGTTATTCTTACAGCTGCGGAACGTTCAATACCTCGCACCTCCGAATTGCCCCGGCGCCCCCAGTTCCTTGGTGGAACGAGGCATGCCGTGACGCAATACGTGAGCGGCGACGTGCTCTGCGCGTTTTCGGACACCATCCTACTTTGGCCAACTGTATCCGCTATAAACAGTTCCGTGCGCGATGCCGTCGCGTCATCCGCGATAGCAAGAAGGCAAGCTGGGACTTCTTTACTAGCTCATTTAACACCTTCACTCCCTCATCGGAAGTTTGGAGTCGGATTCGGCGGTTATCTGGAGCGCCTAGTTTCTCCCCGGTCTCTGGGCTCACTGTCGTGCATGATAAATTAGTGGACCCCGTCGCAATTTCTAACTCATTGGGTCAACACTTTGCTGAGATTTCGAGCTCTTCAAATTACCCGCCAGCGTTTCTCCCGAAGAAACGTGCAGCGTAAGTGCAACATCTTGCCTTATCTCAAAATCGCGAAAGCTACAGTACTGTTTCTCCATGCGGGAACTCCAACATGCACTTCCTTCTTCTCGCTCTTCCGCCCGGAACCGGATGGTATCCTCACACAAATGTTGCTGCATTTATCATACCATAGTCTGCGTTACCTCCTTCGCCTTTATAATCGAATTTGGACCGACAGTACTTTTCCCAGACGATGGCGGGAAGCTATCGTCGTTCCTGTTCCGAAACCTGGAAAGGACAAACATCTCCCCTCTAGCTATCGCCCCATTTCTCTCGCGAGTAGTGTATGTAAGATTTTGGAGCGTATGGTGAATTGCCGTTTAGCTTGGTGGCTGGAGTCCCGCAGTCTTTTAACACCTGCCCAATGCGGTTTCCGAAAGCATCGTTCTGCAGTTGACCATCTTGTTGCTCTCTCCATTTATATCATGAACAATTTTCTCCGGAAACGCCAAACAGTAGCGGTATTTTTTGATCTGGAGAGAGCATACGATACCTGTTGGAGGACAGGCATCCTCCGCACACTGTTCTCTTGGGGTTTTCGAGGTCGGCTGCCCCTTTTTCTTCGTGAATTAATGGCAGAGCGCACGTTTAAAGTGCGGGTGAACACTACTCTCTCCCGTACCTTCTCCCAAGAAAATGGGGTACCCCAGGGCTCCGTGCTGAGTTTTGTACTGTTTGCCATTGCCATAAATCCAATTATGGATTGTCTCCTTCCTTATGTCTCGGGCTCCCTCTTTGTGAAAGATTTTGCGATCTACTACAGCTCTCAACGGACCAGCCTTCTTGAACGACGTCTTCCAGGCTGTCTCGATTGCCTCCACTCTTGGAGCATTGAAACCGGTTTCCGCTTTTTTCCCAGTCAATTTTTGGCGTCGTACTGAGTTTCTTCCGCCTTCCTTACATCTAGGCCCTGTCAACCTTCAGTTCGCGGACGTCGCTAAATTCTTGGGTCTTATGTTTGACAGAAAACTGTGCTGGTCCTCCCACGTTTCCTATCTTTCGGCTCGCTGTCTGCGATTCCTCAACACCCTCTGTGTCCTGAATGGGCACTTCCTGGGGAGCGGACCGAGTGGTCCTTCTCCGCCTCTATCGCGCCTTAGTGCGCTCGAAATTGGACTATGGCAGCATAGTTTACTCCTCTGCTCGGCCGTCTATTCTTCGGCGTCTCGACTCTATCCACAACCGTGGATTACGTTTAGTGTCTGGAGCTTTTTACACCAGCCCTGTGGAAAGCCTTTATGCTGAGACTGCTGAACCTCCGCTGCCCAATCGGCGAGCTGTCCGTCTGAGTCGTTATGCTAGCCATCTGTCTTCCATGCCTGCAAATCCGGCCCATGACATTTTTTTTTTTTTTTCCTACGCCTCCTTGGATTTAGGGTAGGCTGGCCGCCCTTCCTCCCTGCTACCACCGGGAGTCCGCCTCCGTCAACTGCTCCATTCTCTTTCCTTCCACTTTCCTAAAGCTTTCTTGACGACTTGGGGTACAGCACCGCCTTGGCTCCGGCCCCGGACGTGCCTGCTCCGTGACCTTTGTCAGTTTCCCAAGGATGGTACCCCTTCTCTTGTTTATCGTTGGGCATTTGCAGCTCTATGCGCACAAATGAAGGATGCCACATTTATTTACACTGATAGCTCAAAAACATCGTTTGGTGTTGGCGACACCCCAAATCGATTTCGGCTTCCCGACCAATGTTCGGTTTATACTGCGGAGCTTTACGCTGTTCTCCATGCTGTCCAATACAGCCGATCGCGTTCTCGAGTTCATTAGTGCCGGTGAGATGACGTCAGTAATTTGAAGCTCTTTTTGGCGACAAACAACCCCCTTCTATAGTGGTTTTTTAAGCTTTCCTTTTGTTTTTGGTTTCCCTACTTTTTTGAGTTTTGCTCCCATTACTGCTGGTTTCCAGTTTCGTTTTTAGCTTTTCATAAGTCACAGATCGGGCGCTAATGACCGTAGCAGTTTTTGCGCCCTAAAACCATAACAAAAACATTCAAAAACACGAAAATACGAGCTTTGGTTTTACACGAAAGTACGTTTTCCTATTTTTAATAGCGTGGCAAAGGGAATTGCCGGGAAAAGGAACTAGTTCGAATGTATTGCTTCAATTTTATGAAGCCATCTTAAGAGCGGAAAGTTATTTCTATGGGCAACTTCACAGAAATTTTCGAAATGTGTACATCTGACGACGTATCGATATAGTTAGACTGTTGTGAGAGATGTAAGTGGAATATGATGGTACTGTAATTATGGTACAACCATGACTTGTTTGTCTCGCCATGGCCATATTCAGAAGCTGAAACAGTAAAAAACCGAATATTCAGGGGTAGGACAGGACCGATTATTCAAAGCCAAAAGCGTTGTAAACATGGGTTCTGAAATACATACAATCAGAGCTGTGAGCTCTTCTATACTGTGAAGTGTCTTGTACTGAAAGAATGCTCGTAGCTATTAAGGTATGCATTTTAGAGCCCATCTTAGCTACACTTTCTTGCTCAGAATGATCGTTTCTGTCGTCCTTAAGTATCGATCATTCCTCCTGGTTCATCCTGTATGAAGGGTGAACGAAAATTCGCGCACTCAGCTGACACAGGGCCATTCCTTGTATCCTTACAGCGCAAAATGTGTAACAAAATTGTCCCTTGGATATTTTTGGTAGAAGACAGACGCAAAAAGAAGGCACTTTGGCAACACTGGTGTGTAATATTGCCTAGATTCAGTACTGTGTAAGCGTGCTGCCTAGTTCGTGCAGCCGGCCGCGGTGGCCGAGCGGTTCTAGGCGCTTCAGTCCGGAACCGCGCTACTGTTGCGGTCGCAGGTTCGAATCCTGCCTCGGGCATGGATGTGTGTGATGTCCTTAGGATTAAGTAGTTCTGAGTCTAGTGGACTTACGAGCGAAGATGTTAAGTCCCATAGTGCTCAGAGCCATCTGAACCATTTTTAGTTCGTGCAGTGGATTTCTTCGTTAGAATACTAGTTCTGCACCCTGTCAAAGTGTCTGATTCTGAACTGCCCAGTAATAATGCAGTATACAGTTCACCAAATGATTACTATCCAGCTAATGTTATATATAGAATATAATTATTTGCCATAAATGTCAAATACCCATATCAGTCACAGATAGTCATAGTACGGAAATAACTGCAAACTATTAAGCGCAGAGATGTTAAACATATGCTACATTCAGAAAAAGCGGCCAGTTGCTCTGTTTAAAATAGTGATAGCATGTCTGTCTTCAGAGAAAATGCTCAGACCTCGAGGAATCTCCAAATGCGACTCGCTGGCTCAAGCTTCTCTAAACGCTGCATCCAATTGATGGCGGCATGGAATCGTGCGGCTAATTCTTCTACATTCTGAGGCAGAGTGGAATAAAGGTGTTCGATAATCATCTGTGAAGCGGGTTGCTAGACCCACTAGAGACGTAGCGTCATAATGAAATGTCAGTAACGTGAAAGTTGTAAGAAAGACAGATGATAATCATGGTATGAGGTACAGTGGAAACTGGGGTCGAATATAGTTGTAGTGCGGAAGCGTACTTACAAGCAGAACACACGGAAATAACATTTTTTTTTTATATGTACGCAGCGTGAAGATCAGAAATCAAATGTCTACCAAAGCACTTTGATGTAACTATTAAAAATGAAATGATTGAGAATGTTTGTCAGGCGGTCATTCATACCCTAAAGCTAGTTATCATATTAGACAGGCTGTGTGTCTCTAATCAGGGACGGTAGTAAGGGGGGGGGGGGGAAGCTAAGGGGGCTACAGCCCCCTCCCCCGTCAATGGAGTATCATATTACACTGGATAATGACACCAGAAATCAGAGAATATATATTTTTTTATAATTTCGTAGCAGTATAGGTTGCAATGTATTTAAAACACATTTTAACAAAAGGATAAGAGCGGCAAATAACTTACTATCTAAACCAACATCATTTAACTTAAAATGGGCATGTTATTATTTAGTAATATACATTGAATGTATATTAAAGTGCCACTTACAGTATTCAAAAAAGCTAAATATGCCGGGTATACCTACCAACACTTAAATTGCTAATCCCAGACAAAAACTTCGAAATCGCCAGACATTAAGTCAAATCGTATTATCTTCCCGTGTATACGCATTCTGTAGTTAAAGGTTTTACATTCATGTCATCTTCCGTATCCAGAAAATTAATGAAAACTTGTTATAAGTTGACCTTTTTTATGGTTTATTTAACTTACAAAATCTTCCATGTTAAAATAAGTTCTTTCTTATCCTTAACTCCAAAACAGTTTCCAAAAACTACTTTAAGCAACACCAAATTTTACCACTTTGTCGGTGGAGGACCGCAACTCTCCTTTTCTTAAGCGATATTCCAGTCCTCCAACCCCTCCCCCATTAGCCCCAACCTTGACAGACTTCTAGAATCGCCCCTGGCTCTAATAGCATGCTTATGTCATTTTTGCAACCTGGGTTCGATTCTCAGCCAAGGTGCATGTTCCATGAGCATTTTTATTAATCATAAAACCAAGATCAAGAAAATTAATTTGTAAAGATTTTTAATTCAAGCAATGTTTAGTAATGTTTTTATGAGAGATTGGTAATAATTTATACTCTCAGTGGAACCTGGATTTTTAAATGTCCATTTTCTATCGTAATGAGAATTAGATATACGTTAATTAGCATACATTTTAATATTATCTTTAAATGAATCAAGTATTCGAACTGATGGGGAAACAAAGCAAACGTTACTGAAAGCAGCGGTAGTCCTTACTAGTCCAGAGCGATACTGTTTTCTTCCATCCTCGCATATTTTACGCTTGCAGTTCACGGAAATGCTCGAAGGACATGCAACTTTCTTTATAAATTAAATTTTCCACGTATCTGACGCAGCTCCCTTCCCTTACCCCCTACGACTACCCTCTCCCCGCCCCCGATCGACACGGTATACCAGAACCATAGTGCAGAGCCACTCTGTAGTAACCTCGACATTACTTGAGAGCATTAGACTCTAAGAAAACATAAAAGACGATTTTAGGGACTTTTTGAGTTGCATCCAACTGATTTTGACGATTGACGTTTGAGCTTTGAACTACTTGACGTACCACACATAAAAATCTGGATTTGCGGTTTCACTGTTAGGTGTGGCTGTGTTTTGCATGTTTGCAGGAGAATTACCTGGCGTAAAAGGACAGGGATAGAGGGAGGAGGATGGGGGTAATATCCTGTTTGCTGTAGCGAGGGAGGGGGGGGGGGGGGGGGAGGGAAGGAGAAGCAATGGTGATGGTCTACCCTACCCAGAGGGTAGGGGTGTGCTACATGAAAGAAAACAGAGCAAACGTTTCAAGGCAAACTGCATCTTGTAAAACTGGAATAATATTATGCTTACATATCCATTTTCTTATTGTTCCACGGGTTTTGTATATGACCTGCTGTAATGCTATATCGCGAACTCTAAAATTAGAAAATAAAGTTCAAAAAACATCACACCTATACTAGACCTGAACTATCAAACTGAGGTACTCTAAAGCAAAACTGTAGCCATAGACCTATCTAGACAACACAAATACCCATTATTCAAAATACCTTTCGTGCAAGTGATTGTCGCCAAACAGCCTTACTGTGAAGTTGATATTTTTCGAAAAAAGCACGGGCCGAGATACTGTCAGGCGTTTTTCTACTGTTAGTATACAAGGAAGAGCGTTGTGGCGTAACTGTGTGAATTTTGGTCCGACCTATATGTAATTCACAGATTTCTGGTGTTACTTTTTTCAACGCTTGAAAGTCCATAATCACAAGTAGATTCAGCAAAACCTTTTTATTGCTTTCATGGTCTTGATAAGAGTGCTTTTCTGCTGTCGATAAGGGTAGTGATTCTAATAAAATGACTGTCAGAAGTGAACAAATTCACAAAAATCCTGTCCCTGATCTCCAACACAACGTCGTTTTTACAAGTTCTAGTCGGGTGTGCGAAGACGTATGCTGTTACTCAACTTTAAACCCTGTTAAATGCTTCGAAAGAAATTAGCGTAGCACTAATCGACATTAATGAACTATTTTACAGTTGGACCTTCTCAGAATTGATTTACGAGTAATAACAACCTTGAGTATCTGAAGACTGATTCGCGGATTATGCTTATTAGGTGATAGGTGACTGGAAATCTTCAGCAATCACTGAAAAGTTTTAAGGTGGCGCTGGCGGCGGCTTCGTCACTCTGGTGGGCCCAGGATCCTGTAGTGTGCGCGCTCCACTTGGCTTTAGGATGTCTTCGTTCAAGCTCTCTTCTTAGATTTGGTAGTGGAGATAGGTGAAATTGCACTGTTTGAGAATGCGTTTATTACTAATTAAGCCAAATTAGATGACTCTAAATTATTAAGTGACCCATAATTCGTGCCACGGTTGAGTTTCTGCCTACATTTTGAATTTCATTGTCCCGAATCAAATCAATTTTGTTGAATAACTAAGTGGTAGTTTCTACTTTCGCCAATATATACTTCAGAATTTCTTGTAGAAGTCCCTAAATGTGGCCCTTGCAATTCTTCAGAATTTTTGGCCCTGCGGGAGTATGAACAGCGAAGTTACAACAGTACTATTACATATGGCGTTCAAATATAAAGGTTGTAGCATTTAAAACTATGGCTTGTGCTGGCGGCTTCTCGGTTTTCTCGTGATACCACGATCGTACACTGACGGCTGTGGAGCCACGGGATAAGTAGTGTGCAGTTCGCACACCGACTATGGACTAAATCAGCAGCCAATGGCAAACGCTTGACAAGAGCTGAAATGTCGTTGTGCATGAAATTTGCACAGTAAGTTCTCGTAGACCACGTACAAGGACATAAGTTAAACCATTATAAGCACCAAGCAAGCGGTCATTTATGTCAAACAAACTTAAAAAACAGGAGCAATGTAATCTATTCATACTGGTGTGAAAAACATAGTTTTGTTTCGTCGGTAAACGAATAAACTAGTGGTAATTATATGCACGTACATATATTACATAAAGACATATGAGGTAAAATAACATTAAGATACAACCATTAAAACATACACGTCATTGTTTATTTTCTAGGCAGTGCCCTCTGGTAAAAATTCAAAACGACGCCTTTGTCTAGGCAACGTCAAGGCTAAGATGGCCGCCATGACATAGGAGAGTGTACTGAGAAGGACGCCGTTGTCAGGGCAATTTAACGGCCAAAGTGGCAGATGAGAAACCAAAGAAGTACGCCTGGGGATGCAGACTATGATCAAAGTATAGATTCAGATTGATATCAAAGACTTCTGTGCCAACGACTCATAAATAAACGCTGTAAGAAAGCTACTTAGTACCCTCCAGCGCCATTACCACAGAGGGGCTCAGCATTAGTTTGCTGAGTACAGGCTTGGCGACCCTGGGGTTCCAGAGCTGGGAACGTATGTGCCACCAGTCCTCTGTTACCGGAAACTTTGGGTGCAGCGGTGGAATGTGTGTTCAGAGAATGGGGTTCCTTGTCTTCACTGCCTGGATTGTGGGGAAGGTATAAAACTCTAGAATAGAAACCCTCCACCTCAGGGTGTGCTATGTGCTGTTGAGGTGGATGGCTGTTGAGGTGGATGGCTGTTGAGGTGGATGGCTGTTGAGGTGGATGGCTGTTGAGGTGGATGGCTGTTGAGGTGGATGGCTGTTGAGGTGGATCAGTCCATATTGGGCAACCTCTGCTGCCCCAGTTGTTTAAGGCTTGCTCAGGCATCCAGGACTCTGCATGGGTAGATTGTTGTTTTGTTAGTATCTCGTGGGTTCCCTATGAAACGGCCTCATCAAACTATTACTCCTAATGGGACGTATACAATCAGGTGGTACCTAAACCCAGTCATCAAAGAGCTTAGTTGGTCCTCCCAAAAAGAAGTCTTACAAACATTGTAACAAGACATCGGTGTGCCATAACACGTCCATTGTAATAAAGTGAAGAGGGGAAGCTTTGAGAATGTCTCCCCTTTCTATATTCACAAGGCATTGGAAGGTATTGCTGGGTCCATAACTTCGTAATGGAACACTTCTAGTTGAAACTGCTAATTCAAAACAAATACCTAAATTTCTGGGATTTAATGCCTTAGACTGACACCCTTGACTTTAGTATGGATGTGGTTACCTGCTCTGATATTATGGAGGTGAACATGGAGTTAAATGAAGAATGGAAAAATACGGGCATCACTAAAGTGCTGAGCTATGTGAAAAGAGTCAATGACAAATTGAAGAAATCGGTAACATTTATTCAAACATTTAGTACTCTGGAATTACCTGAACATATCTTTGCAGACTATATCAGTCTTAAGGTTCTCCTGTTCGTTCATAACCCAATGTGATGCTAAAAATGTCAAAGATTTGGTCATACCACTATGGGATGTAATGGGAGTGCTACGTGGCAACTGTGGTGGCTCAGCTCACGAATTGGGCATTTTGTGTACACTTCCTCCAAAATATTTAAACAGCTCCAGGGGTCAGAATTTTGAGCAGAAAGTGAGAGGTGTAAGAGGAAAGGAAAATTCAGGAGCTGAAAGTCAAGAGAAGCAAACCCTACAGTGAAGCTAAAAAGAGTTCAAAATTATGCAACCTCTGGTTTTTGAGACTTCTTTTGAATCAGCCCTTAAGACGCCAATCGTTGAGTGTGATGCCTCCACACAAACTCGGACCAGAGATTAAAGTATGAGCACATGCAATTGCCGGTGTACCTGTGGAGGAAACGTTCCACTTGAAACAGTCACTCGAAAGCTGTCATCAATGGACTTACCACCTAAGCCACATACCACTACCCACAATCAGAAGCCAGCTAAGCCATCCCATTAATCCAAGCAACCACCTCCTCCCATAAGTCCCCCCAGGGGGTCCACAACTCTTTCGTGGATACGTGCGTGGCGAGCACGGGGCCCCGAGCCATTGCAGCCTTCTTTCTCTCCCGGGCTGCATTTCCTTTCCCTTCCCCTCCTTTCCCCTCCATACCCCTTTCCCCTCGCCCTCTCCTCTCCCTCTATTGGTGTCCTTGCTTATGTTGGCCCCCGCTATCCTCCTGGTTCTGTTGGTTTTACACTCTGGCTTTGTTGCGTAATCATCTCCTCCTTTTGGCATTCCTTGGTCCCCCTCTGGGGTTTGACCTCCATTCCAAAATTTCTCTTTCCGTAGTGTGAGCCATTTGGGGAAGAGCACCTTACCTAGTGTCTCCGACGTGTGCCCTCCTAGTATATTCCACCTTTCTTCTACATCGTTGTCTGATGCTAGGGTGCATAGCCAGCACGGTAGCCAGCCCGTGTGGTGGGGTCGCTATGTACCCTTTTGGTTGAGCCCCCTGAACACACAGGGATCACACTTCTGATACCTGAGCTGTGACCTCCTCATGCATGCCTTGGAGTGGTTGCTCGTCATCCTGGAGCATCGGAACTCCCGGCAATGGCCGCCGTGCCAGACGGCCCTTGCTGTGGCTGGGTGGCGCCCGTGAGGAGAGCCCCTGATCGGAGTGGGTGGTATCAGGGCGGACGCTATGCAGATGAAACGCATAAGGGTCCAAACCTCTGGCCGCTCTTCTGCGGCCGTCTCTCTGCGTGGTACTGATTCCTCAAGTGCTGCTTCTCTTGCCCCTTCGGCCTTCCCTTCCGTGGCTACCCCCTGGGAGGAGGGTCAGGCCCGTCGTCTAGGGGCAAAACCTTTCCCCCGTTATCTAGTTTGCACCAGGACTGATGGAGATACTTTCACCGGTGTCAAACCTTTATTCTTTGTGGAACACATTGAAGACAAGTTCGGCGAAGTGGACTCCCTGAGCAAGATGCGGTCGGGTTCATTACTGATAAAAACTGCTTCGGCTGCCCAATCTGCGGCCCTTCGTGCCTGTACCCATCTTGGCACAATTCCTGTGTCCATTACCCCTCACCAGTCTCTAAATATGGTACAAGGTGTGATTTTTCACAGAGACCTCATCCTTCAAACTGATGAGGAACTTCGGGACAATCTCGGACGGCGGGGTGTTCACTTTGTTCGGCGTGTTCAGAAGGGTCCTAAAGATAATCGTATTGATACTGGTGCCTTTATCCTGGCCTTTGAAGGGGATACCCTTCCTGAGAAAGTTAAGATTATGGTCTATCGCTGTGATGTGAAGCCGTACATCCCACCTCCTATGCGGTGTTTTAAGTGCTTGCGTTTTGGCCACATGTCTTCTCGCTGTACCCAGGACCCTCTCTGTGGTGACTGTGGACGTCCACTCCATGAGGGGAGTCCCTGTGTTCCCCCTCCTGTATGTGTAAATTGTCATGGTAGTCATTCTCCACGTTCAGCAGATTGCCTAGTCTATAAGAAAGAAAAAAAGATACAGGAGTATAAGTCTCTTGATCGTTTAAGCTACACAGAGGCCCGTAAGAAATATGCACGATTGCACCCTGTGTCCATGACATCTAGTTACGCCTTGGTTACATCTTCATCCCTTCCTCCCCCTTCCTTACCCCCGTCCCGGACCCCTCTCCTTCCCCCCTCCCCTGCGGCTCCCACACCTTCTCCTCTGGGCGCCGCTCCCCCTCCCCAGCCGGAGAAGTGTCCCACTCCTTCGGCGTCTGCCGGTCAAGGGCGCCTCTCCCAGGATGCCCCTTCCCGGCACCTTCCAGGTCAAAGGTCTGCTGCAGCGCGGCGACCGCGAGAGCCGCGGTCTATCGGCCCCCAGGTCGCCCGGTCTCTTTCTGTTCCTGATCTTGCTGCAGCTGGCTCCATTATGCTACACAGCCCTCCTCGAACTCAGCCTGAAAAGAAGAAGAAACATAAGTCCCGGGACAAAGAGCCTCTGGTGTCACCGGAGGTCCCTTCCCCGGCTTCACAACCGGATTCTGACCTGTCGTTTATGGATGTCGCCCCCTCCTTGTCGGTGACGGGTGGGGACCCGGCGGTATGACTGGATTTAGCGTGTTCAGCCCTCATTTAAACCATCGTTCTGTGGTTCTCCAATGGAATTGTAATGGCTACTATCGTCACCTTCCGGAATTGAAATCCCTTCTTTCGTCCTACTCAGCAGCTTGTGTGGTTCTCCAGGAATCTCATTTTACTGATGCTCACTCACCGACCCTCCGTGGGTTCCGTGTTTTCTGTCGAAATCGGGTCGGACCCTTGCGGGCTTCTGGTGGCGTTTGTACGTTGGTCCGTACAGACATTGCTAGCACGTGGATTCCTCTCCAAACTACATTGGAAGCAGTTGCTGTTAGGGTCCACTTAGACTCTGCAGTCACAGTATGCAATCTTTATCTCCCTCCTGACAGGACTCTTACACCTGCTGCCTTAACCACCCTTCTTCAGCAACTTCCTCCTCCCTTCCTCCTCCTTGGGGATTTTAATGCTCATCATCCTTTGTGGGGCAGTGCCTTTCCATCTAGACGAGGTCTTCTTATCGACCAATTTATTGCAGACCACGACCTGTGCCTTCTTAATGATGGCTCCCCTACTCATTTCAGTGCTGGTCATGGTACCTTTTCTGCCATTGATCTTTCTCTTTCTTCTCCCTCTCTCCTCCCTTCATTACACTGGTCGCCACACGACGACCTTTGTGATAGTGACCATTTCCCGTTGATTATCACGCTCCCTTCCCGCTCCCCGATGGAGAGGTTACCTCGTTGGTCTTTCCACCGCGCCGATTGGCCCCTCTATACTGCACAGGTAGAGTTTTCTCCCTCTTTGTCGGGTTGTATTGATGACGTCCTACGTGACGTGTCTGACGCGATTGTTAGCGCTGCTAACCTTGCTGTCCCGCGCTCATCTGGACAATTTCGTCGTCGGCAAGTCCCGTGGTGGAGTACGGCCATTGCCATTGCCATCCGTGATCGCCGTCGAGCTTTGCAACAGTTTAAGAGGCACCCATCTGTAGCCAGCCTTTCTACCTTTAAGCGCCTTCGCGCTAAAGCCCGTTATTTAATCAAACAGAGCAAGCGGATATGTTGGGAACGATTCGTTTCTTCCCTTGGTTCCACTGTCCCTCTGTCACGGGTATGGGCTACACTTCGCTCTCTCCAAGGTTGCCATCGGCAGTCCACCCTCCCAGGCCTTCACCTCCCAGATGGCATTTGTACGGACCCATTAGTTCTCACAGAACATCTTGCGACCCATTTTGCAGTGGCATCAGCGTCGGCCTCCTATCCAGCTGCTTTCCTTCATCACAAACAGCAGGCTGAAGCTGTCACCTTATGTTTCACCACTTGTGAGTCAGAATCTTACAACGAACCTTTCACTGAATGGGAATTTCTTTCTGCTCTATCTGCTTCTCATGATACAGCTCCTGGCCCAGATTCCATTCATAACCAGCTGCTTCAACATCTCAGTGCTCCACAACGGCACCATCTTCTTCGGGTGTTTAACCGTATCTGGCTCCAGGGTGACTTCCCTTCTCAGTGGAGGGATATCATTGTGGTTCCTGTCCTTAAGCCTGGTCAGAACCCCCTATCTGTTGACAGCTATCGGCCAATTAGTTTGACCAATGTTGGTTGTAAGTTACTTGAACGGCTGGTAGCCCGTCGGCTCACTTGGGTCCTCGAATCTCGGGATCTATTGTCCCCTTACCAGTGTGGCTTTCGAGAGGGACGATCTCCAATCGATCATTTGCTTCGCTTGGAATCCGCAGTTCGGCAGGCTTTTTCCCAGCGCCGCCATTTGGTTGCAGTGTTTTTTGACCTTCGCAAGGCCTATGACACGGCCTGGCGCCATCACATCTTACTAACCCTTCATCAGTGGGGTCTTCGGGGCCCACTCCCGATTTTTATCCGCCAGTTCCTGATCCATCGGTCATTCAGAGTTCGAGTTGGTACTGCTTTTAGTTCTCCACGGACCCAGGAGACGGGCATCCCACAGGGTTCTGTCTTGAGTGTCCTTCTTTTCCTCATTGCTATCGATGGACTTGTGGCCTCTGTCGGTCCCTTGGTCGCCCCTGCCCTGTATGTGGATGATTTCTGCATTTGGGTTAGTTCCTCCTCGATGGCATCTGCAGAACGGCAGCTCCAGGTGGCTATACGGCGTGCCTCTGCATGGACCCTCTCCCACGGGTTTCAATTCTCTCCTTCAAAATCGCGGGTGGTCCATTTCTGTCGCCGTACTACGGTCCACCCTGATCCAGAGCTCTATCTCGCTGCACAAAGATTGCCTGTGGTTCCACAGTTTCGTTTCCTAGGTCTTCTTTTCGACAACAAGCTCACTTGGCTGCCCCATATCAGACTCCTGAAGGTAGGATGTTTCCGTAAACTCAATGTCCTTCGCTTCCTTGCCCACTCCTCCTGGGGTGCGGACCGTTCCCTCCTCCTCCGTCTTTATCGTGCTCTAGTTCTGTCACGTTTGGACTATGGTTGTCAAGTTTATGGTTCAGCTGCTCCTTCCACGCTGCACGTGCTGGATCCAGTCCACCATCGTGGTATCCGTTTGGCCACCGGTGCCTTCCCTACTAGCCCTGTTGATAGTCTCCTGGTTGAAGCTGGGATCCCCCCCCCTTTCTGTTCGGCGGTCCCAGCTTCTGGTGTCTTATGCCCTTACTATCCGTTCTTCTCCCGCTCATCCTTCCTATTCTATCCTATTCCCAGACCATGGACGTCGCCCGCCTGACTCCCGCCCTCGGGCGGGTTTACCGGTTGGGCTGCGCCTTGCGTCTCTTACCCGTGATTTTCGGCTTCCTTCTTTGTCCTGTCTTCCTCGCTCCTTCCCCTCCACCCCTCCTTGGTTAGTTCCTCGGCCTCGAATTCGGATGGATCTCCGCCGCGGTCCGAAAGATTCCATCCCCCCGGTGGTGTTCCATTCCTTTTTCCGCCAAATTTTATGGGAGTTTCGGGATGCTGTTGTTTTTTACACTGATGGCTCTAAATCTGCTGATCATGTTGGGTATGCCTTCACGTCCTTTGTTGGAACGGAAAATCATCTACTGCCACCCTCATGTGGGGTGTTTACTGCAGAATTGATGGCAATTTCCCGGGCCCTTACCTTTATTAAACAATCCCAACACAACCGCGTTTTGTTATGTACGGACTCGATGAGTGGCCTTCTTGCTATTGACCGGTGTTTTTCGCGCCATCCCTTGGTCTCTGCCATCCATGACCATCTCGCTGATCTTCACCGTGCTGCATGTTCCATTGACTTCCTATGGGTCCCGGGCCATGTGGGTATCCCGGGTAATGAGCTCGCTGATCGTTTGGCTGGGGGAGCAGTTACTTACCCCCCGTTTTCTGTAACCCCTCCTGCAGCGGATTTACGGCTTCACATCAAATCCCACTTTGCACAGTCATGGGCCAATTCTTGGGAGGCTACTCCACTGTCTAATAAACTTCGTGCCATTAAGGTGAATACAGGCCCATGGCGTTCTTCCTTTAGCCTCTCCCGCAAGGACTCGACCACACTGTGTCGTCTCCGCATTGGCCATACCAGGCTGACCCATGGTTTCCTTTTGCGTGATGAGCCACCCCCGCTATGTGGTTGTGGAGCCTTCCAGTCAGTGGCCCACATTTTGGTTGAATGCCCCCTTCTTTTGGCTCTGCGTGCTAAGTACAGACTACCCCACACTTTACCTTTGATGTTGGCTGACGATTCCCGGATGGTCTCTCTGGTTCTAGGTTTCCTCCGGGAGAGTGGTTTTTATGCTCAGTTTTAAAGTTTTTAATCTCCCTCTGGTGTTGGGGCAGGGCGGTGAGTGTTTGGGTGTCTCCCACTGTAGGCAGTGTTCAGAGATTCCCGATTCACCTCCCTGACCGGAATCCTCTTTTCTTTCCCTTTTACTCTGTTTTTACCCCTTCTTTTTAAGGCTTGGTTAGTTTTTCTATTCCCATACGTACTTTCTGCATTATAGCAGTTGTACCTTTTAAGTCACAGGTGGTCTTGCCTATGCTGTTTCAGCATAGTGTTGGGTTCGTTCTCTTGCCAACTTCCCTCATTTGTTTTTACTAATGACAACGTGACTGCCCTTTTACGTTTCCCCTTTATCCGTTTTATTTTTCTGACTATACTGAGATGTCCCGTTAGCAGAATGGAGTCTATTTGAAACAAGGGACTGATGACCTTGCTGTTTGGTCCCTTTAACTTCAAACAACCAACCAACCATCCTCCCATAAGTAAAGAGAAATGTCTTTTGAACAGTAGTTTAATGTCCAAGAAAGTGGTAGATACACCTTCAGATCAGCAATCTCTCCTCCCTCTGAGGACTACGCTCTTAAGGATATGGACATCCAATCAGAGGTACTGGAGAGCTGGGAACCAGATAACGTTCCCCCAGACCTCCCAGATAAATCGCCCTCTGCAGGGGAAAGACCAGAACAACCTTCGTTAAACGATGGCTTCCTCAGGGATCTCCATGCTGCAGAGGGATTTAAATGGATATCGCTCACGTTTGGAAGAATTGCAGCTACTCGTACAGGAGAAACGGTTCGGTATCTGCTTACAAGAAACGCATCTTAGTTATCGACACACCTGCATTATGGGTTTACCTCCCATACAGGAAGGACGATACTACTGGAGACAGGGCAAATTTTGTGGAGTGGCTGTTTTCATTGATGACAGATGTCACTCCCCTCCTGTCACTCTTGCCACGACCACATAAGAAATTTCCTTGAAAGTTCTCATACCCTTTAGTATAATAGTGTGTTCTTTGCACCTTCCATCTGATGATGCTTTGGATGCAGATGCACTGGCAGAACTCTTCTGGGCACTCCCACGCTCATTCATCCTTGTGAGGGACTTCAGTGCACACAGTTGGCGATGGGGCTCACCTACCACTTGTTCTATGTGTCGGACGATAAAGTGACTCATCTATCCCGAGAACATCTGCTTTCTGAATGCAGGCCAGGTGACACACTTTTTCGACAGCTACATGGTCTTTTTCAGCCATTGACCTTTGTTTTTGTTCCCCAGCTATTGCCGACAGTTCAGTGGGAAGGGCTACAGATTTACATTCTAGGGGCCACTTTCCATTGTGGATCTTTCTGCTGACTGAGACGGTGGCCGGTAGGAGACCACGCAGATGGATGATGCAAAGGGCAAATTGGTTGCAGTACAGTCGACAAGCTATTTTTGAAACAGTGTTGTGCACAGGCGATGGTGGCCCATATCACTTGTGAGATCCAATGAGCAGCTGCAGAGTCCATCCCCCCAGTACAGAAACCACCTCAGATGACAGCCTGTACTTTCGTGGAATGACGACTGTTGATTTGCAATCAGGGGCAGGCAAACAGCTGTGCGGAACTTCAACCACTGCCCAACTACAGAAAACCTTCAGGCCTTTAGATCTGCGAGAGCACATGAGGTGAGTGATAAAAGAATTGAAGACGGCTTCCTGGAAGGACTTCAAGACTTCCTTTAATTGGACTCAATTCGATGGATTTCTGGCAAGGGCAGTACATGTCCCCTTAGGACCTTGTCAAGTAATGTGGTCTTGGTGGACAAGCCAGAAGACATGGTTCAGTTTTAGCTGAACACTTCTTCACTGCCACTACGTCATCCAGACAAGCTCCTATTTTTCAGATATTCCATAGGACTGTAGAGATGAGGAAGCTAAATTTTTTTCTCGCATAATGAGGAAGTCTAAAACATTCCATCCTCCATGTGGGAACTGGAATCGGCTTTGTCTGCAGCCAGAAACCCTGCTGCAGGACCTGATGAGACCCATTATGTCCTACCCCACAACTTGGAAGGAGGCAATATTAACTCCAGTCTGGAAACCAGGCAAGGACCATAACGCCCCTAACTGTTACCGGAGTGTAGCCCTCACCATTTGTATGGGTAAGACTCTTGAATATATGGTCAACAACCACATTGTCTGGCTGTTAGTCCCAAGGTCACCTGAGTCATTCCCAGTGCAGTTTCAGGCGCTACTGTTCCACCCTTGGCAACTAATTCTACTAGAGACGGCGATACAGGAGACCTTACGCCAAAACCATTTGGTTTGTGTGATTTTGACCTCGAAAATGCATACGACACAATTTGGAGGTACAACATCCTTCGCCAACTTCATAAATGCCTACTATGTGGATGCTTGTCACTTCTTTTGCAGTCCTTTCTCGAGGACCAGCGTTTTCGATATCGAATTGGCGATGCCTTGGCTCACTGCAATATTAAAGAGAATGGGATCCCCCAAAGCAATGCCCTCAGTGTCACATTGTTTGAAATCACTATCAATGGCATTTCATCCGCAGTTAGGAACCCTGTCAAATGCTCTTTGTTTGTGGATGACTTTGCAATCTCCTACTCTTCCTCTGATCTTACAACGACGAAGCAGCTACATCTAACCATTAGGAGGCTGTAAACCTGGGCCAGGACAACTGGGATTTGTTCTCACCAGAGAAGACTGTCAGTTTTAACTTTGATCGTCAAAGTTTTAACCAACAAGTGCTCACAATGGGGGACAATATTTTACGTTTCCCGGAAACTGTGTGCTTTTTGGGTTTATTATTTGACTGGAAATTAACTTGGCTCCCACACCTGAAACGAACAAAGGGCTTTGTCATTGGATTTTGAAACGCCTTAATGAAAAAAACTTGGAGCTAATAGGTCCCGCCTTCTGCTGCTTTACAGGACATTTGATCACGTTTAAATTGTGGAGCATGGTCTGGATCAGCCCATACTTCATACCTCAAGATCTTAGATGCCGTCCGCCACGAGGGCATTCAGATATCGACTGAAGTCTTTTGGACCAGCCCAGTTCAGTCTGTGCGCAGAGGCTGGCGAACCACCATTCTGGATTCGGCGACGTATCTTCGTGGCTCGACAGGCGCCGAAAATGTTAGTGTCACCTCAGTCATTGACATTTGTGCGGTTGTCCAACCCATCTTTGTATGGCTGTTCACGAGTCGGCTCCATTCGATCAATCCAATTAGGGATACGTGCTAAAGACTGTCTCAAGGACCTGGAGCTATCAGTCATCAAAATGCATGGCGTCTACAGAGGCCCAAAGTGATTTTAAGCTTGACACCGTACAAGAAAACTTGTACTCCAGATTGTGTTTTTACAACTTTGTTTTCGTCCGTTTTAAGTACATACCACCGTTTTATCGTTGTTTATACAGATGGATCCCAGCAAGAGAATGTCCTTGGTTGTTCTGCTGATTTCCCTGATAGGGTTTTCAAATCGTGTCTTTTCGATCAATTGACAAATTGTAATATGACTATATATGAAATTCTAATGGCACCAGAGGGGGTTCAGACCTCCTGCATAAAGTTTCTTTTCTGTTCACTCACTTAGTGCACTGCAAGCATTTGTCCAAATGTATCCAGTAGACCAACTGATTCAGCTCATCCATGACTCCTTACAGCGACTCCAACACCATGGCAAAGAGGATCTTTTGGTGGATACCTGGTGACATTGGGATACAGGGAAACAGGGCCGGCAAAGCCGCCAAGGAAGCATGTCCGGATGGTGCTGTCCATCAATAGCCCATCCGGTTACATGCCGTCTCATTTTTTGACAGATGAGTCATGTCAGTGGGGGACTGAATGGTTGCTGGTGACAGAAAACAAATTGCGGTCGCTCAAATCTATCATAAAGGCATGGCGGATTTAATGTCAACCCCAATGATGGGAGGAGTTTCTCCTTAACAGACAACATGGGCCTTTGACACATGGCTTCCTCTTCCAGTGGGAGGATCCACCACTCTGTTAAGTTTGTAGCATGCCACTTTCAGTTCAGCTTATCTTAGCAATGTGTGTCCTGTATACTGATATTAGGGTAACCCTCAGTCTCGATGGAGATCTGCCCTCCATCCTCACAGATATTGATTCCAGTGTTAAGAGTAGTGAAATTTTGTGAACTGTCAGGCCTTACCCTTAAATTGGTTGGGAAGGGAGGCAGACTTTAATACATTATACTGCTCCACACATGGGGACAGCCTTCGCCCCCATCGATGAGATTAGTGTGCTGATTTTTCGTCAGGGCGCTGATGGCCATGATGTTGAGTGCCCGTCACCTCAGCTTATCCAGCGCCATTAGTGAGACCAAATGGGGTGATGCATCAACCACTGTAGCAGCTGCTGTTGTCAAGGTGCCTTAGTGACAGAGTGGCAGCTCTGTGTGGATGTTTTCATGGCATGGGATTCTAGAAACGTGAATAAATATACACTGTGTGGTTAGTAATCTGATGATAAAAGGCTATACATGTCTTACTAGCATTAGAATAAATTAATGATCTAGTAATTTACTGGAATGGAAATATGAAACGTTAAAATGATTGATATTCGCAAGTACATATTACCTTAGCTGGTTCCAAAGTACACTATAAAATGAAAACTGAGATAAAAAGCTTGTTCATAACTTTGCCACAGCACAGCCCATAACATTTTCCACAGAATTCAGACGAGGTAAAGGAAAGTATGACGCCAAAATAATGCCAGCCGATCCAGAGTCATCCTAGATAACAGAGCTTGGTAGTTATTACCCATTCTTTGATGTGATTAAGAGGTCATTTCACTTTCTGATTCCAGAAAACTTGAGGGCTCGCCTAATCAGTGCAGCGAAGATGCACACACTGTCAGCTCAGAGAAGAGACCAGAGGAGGAACCACAGGAACTGGAAGTGGAAGCGAGCGATGGAGGTGATAGTGGTAGACTCTAACGATGGACAGAGAATACTTACGGACCTCACGCAGGGCTGGAGATCGACCAGAAGAAAAGCTGTCAGCATTGAATGACGCTGTCGTCCAGGCAGCCACCACTGTCCAGTTCTCATAAACGCTCTGCTAAAATGTGGGAAGTGAGAAGTTTTATGCTTTTAACAGAACCAGTGGGTTGCTTTCGACACCTCGTTTTTAATAAATATTGTGAAGCAGTGGCTTAAATTGTTATACTCTGCATTCCTGAACACCTTCCCCTTAACCTTACTTGGGCCCACATCGCGTTGCCAAAGATACTAGTTCTTTATAAATGGTAAGTCCACACTTCAACATTAAAAACAAGAAAACATCTTAGTACACCATCAAAAATTTTATAAAACGTCTTTTATATTTGGCGTCGTTATTTTAGAGTGAAATCCTGGCTTTAGAATATTTCTGTAGAAGATAGTAAATTTTCTGCATTAAAAGACTTTGGAACAGAAATAGTGCACGATAATTTACTAACTTTATTTTGTTTTTAATAAGTGGCTATACATGATTCTCAAACACATCTATTTTTCAGCCGAAAATGCTACCAATTATTACAAAGACTTTGTAGCACTATGTATTCGCTAGAAGACTCAAATTTTTTACGCAAAAATGAGAATCCTAGGGTGACCAGAGTTCATAGCTGGGAATAAATTTTTACTGATCTTGAAACTAACAGGGAAGAAGAGTGTCAGTTTATACGCAATGAATTTGGTTTCTTAGCCTCCATGCTAATAGAGCAGTACTAAGTAATACTTTAGTGTTGTCAGGTATTCTGGATAGCTGGCTTCATAGTTGCTGTACTAGAAATAAAAAGGTCTGAAGTTTCCTTCAGTGTATATAACTTTTTGTAGTCCCTATGTTTCTTACTTTCATCTTTGACAGTGCTGATTAATGTAAAAAGTGCCAGTCCACGTCAGACTTCCGGTCTCCTTAAAACTGGCTGGGTAAATCCACACAAAGGTTGGATGCAGGTGGGATCATGGCATCTCAAATAGCACTGATTAGCAAAGCACTGTGCTCCTCTCCCTCAATGGCTCACCACTCTTTGGTGGGTTCGTGCTTGGCTACCACGGAGCCCCAGCCTTTGTAGCCTCTTTCCTCTTCATGCTGCATGTCTATCCTGTTTTTATTTTTCCCCTCCCTGTCTGGGCTGTTTTTTGAAATTTATTCTGCATTTTCGGTATTCAATATCAGAATCCTCTACACTGTTTCTCGTTCCTTTTTTTTATTCCTTCATTCACCTATCTTTCACCTACTTCGGCGTTTGAGGTTCCTCTTTTTCTTCTTCCTCACTGTGTATACGTTAAGGTCGGCCCACACGTCTGATGCGTAAAAGGTGACCGGATAACGCGTAATTCCCAGCCTGGGTCGACAGGTAGGGCTTGCACGTACCCCATGGTACAGACCAGGCCCAGGGAGGGGTGATTGCCTGAGCTGCTACCTTCCCTAATTGCTGATTGGTCCATCAGTCAGGCGTGGTGTGATCTGATGTGTGAACAATAGCCCAAGGCAAGTGCACCCCCTTCTGAAGAGGGCCCCAGTTGTAAGGAAAGCACCATCAGAGACGCTGGCTATCGTGGGGAGTTTCTTGCAATGAGTCAATCATCTTTTTAATTGTCAACGTCTACCAAACGTAAACGGAATAAGGCTAAGGATTCAAAGACCCTCCCAGCTACAATACAGTTCCTCGTGGTTTCGCGTACTGAAGACAGTCAGTCCTTCACTACATTAAATCCTTTTATTATTCAGAAAGGTGTTGATGCAGTTGCTGGCCCTGTGAAATACTTCTCTCGTTCACGCAATGGGGCTTTGCTTTAGGACATTACTTCAGATTCTCAAGTACAACTGCTTGCAACTTCGCTCCTCCATGGCTATCCTGTTCATCTCGAGGCCCGCTGAACGCTGAATTCTTCCCTTGGTGTTATTTACACTAGGCTGCTCGATTGTCTGACAGGCAGAAATCAAACGTACCTCTCTGATTAGTGTGTCATAGCAGTCCAATGGGTGATAAATGTAGATGCCTCCTTAGTGCTCACAAGCACTTTCTCACTTTAGATAGTGGTTCTTCCGTCAAAGATCAAAGCAGGTTATGAAGTTCTCTGTCAGACCATATATTCCGAACCCGATGCGCTGCTACCAGCCAAATGTCTAGCCTATGGTAGGGATGCTCCCAAGGGCGATTGTCCGCCTCCTTCTCACCACTGTTTAAACTGCAATAGCGACCATGCCGCCGGCTCCCGCGATCGTGTAGTGTATTTCGATGAGTGGGCTGTCTACGAGATCCGGATGAAGGAAAAATGAAAAGTGCCTTACCCAGTTGCTCGCAAGTTGTTGGCTAGTCAGAATCGCTGTGTTTTACCATCTGACACCTACATTACTGTTCTTTATACATCTTGCTCCACAAAGGACATGGCCACGCAGACATGCGACCTGAAATTTAGCACTGCGGTTGTGAAATCGCCCAGCGTCATGGTAGTGCCCCCGTCTCCTCCGCCAGCTGTGCAACGCACCAACAAACTTTCGCCTCACAGGGCAATGTCACTAGCTAGACGACAACTGGCGGGCCCGAAAGGACAGAAATGCACCCACAAAGACTTCCTACGTCCATCCAGCCAACCAGCATCTGAGTCTTCGTCCGTCAACTAGAAAGGCAAACGGTTTTCTCCTTCAGGCGGAGAACCTCTTAGACGGTGTCGCCGAGTGATACCCTCGTCCAGCCCACTTCAGTGCACACCACCAACAGTTTTTCTGCCCTGGACTCCGCAGGCCTTTAGAATAATACCGACGCTTCTGTAGACCTTATGAAGCAGGATACTCCTGCCTCTGTGCCCTGTAGCAGCGAGTCTTCGAAGGCTAGCACTCGGCAGCGGCTGAGGTGAGACCCCTTCATTTTTAATGGCATCCCATCTCGTGGGGAGTGATGCTACTCATACGGGGTGACATGCATAGTCAATCCATCTCCCTGACTACTCGCCTTCAAGCTGTTGCAGTTTGCCTTTTCCTTCCTCACTTGACCTTCAGTTTGTACTATTTATGTCCTTCCATTATATGGTGTCACCAGGGCAGGCATCCTCCAGCTTATTGGAAGACTCCCTCACCCCTCCCTGTTGCTCGGTAACTTTTTGCACACACATCCCTTGGGAATTCTCTCAGAACCTGCCCAAGAGGTGTCCTCTTCCTTGATCTTCTCAATCAACATACCTCTTCTGCCTGAACACAGGAGCACCCATGTTCCTTTCAGACTCCATGCACACCTAGTCCTATTTGGACCTACTCTTCTGCCCTGTCCAGCTTGCCCATCGTCTCTAATGGTCTGTTCTCTCCGACAAATACTAGAGTGAGAATTTTCCATGTGCTATCAGTTTGCTGACTCCTACCTCATCTATGTGCGCACCCAAATGGCAGCTTACTAAGGGTGACTAGGGGTTTTACTCTTCCCTGGCGACCTTCGACGAACATTTCCCCATTTGTAACCACCGGGTTGTCTTACAAACGTTTTACTTACTGCCGCAGCACGTTCCATTCCTCGCACTTCCCCTTTACCACGCCGAGTCCCAGTCACTTTGTGGACTTAGGCGTGCCGCGACGCAATTCGCTGTCGGAGATGTGCTATCCCTGTTTTTAAGTCTTCCTACAATGGCATATTGCATTCATTATAAATAGTGCACAGTGTCTTCGCCTTCTCTGGGATAGCAAAAAGATAACTGCCATTATCACGCTGCCTTCCCCATCAGAAACGAGCGGAGGCGGCTCGGGCGATACCCTTCTCTCTCAGAATCGTGAGTGCTACAACGTCACCTTTGCTATGTGGTAGTTACATGATGCCCTCATTTCACATTCTGATGTAGCAGAACCTCTATATTGCAGGAAAGCACTGGCTGCTTTATACGTACAATCGCATCTGGGCTTGTTTTCCAGACGCTGGCGTGAAACTGCTATACCCCTACATAAGCCCAGTCAGGACACACGCCTTCCTTCTAGCTACCATCCGATTTCTCTCACCAGCTGTGTTTGCAAGGTGATGGAACGTATGATTCATCCCTGGCTGGTATGGTGGCTAGAGTTGCTCCCTTTACTAACCACTCCATATTGTGGATTTAGTGTGTTGTTCTGCAGTTCACCATCTCGTCACTTTGTCCACCGATGTCATGTATGACTGTCGCAGAAATCCTAGACCGTGACCATGTTCTTCGATTTGGAGAAAGCCTGGAACACATGCTGGAGGACTGGTATCCTCCATACTACCTACATGTGGGGCTTCCGTTGCTCCCTTACCGTGTTCCCTTCAGGAGTTCTTAAGACAGTTTTCGAGGTAGGTCTTGCCTTGTCGGACACCTTTACCGAGGAACACGGTGTGCTTCATGGTTGTCCTGAGCGGCGTCCTCTTTGCTGTTGCCATTAACCCTATACTGGCTGGTCTTCTGCTGGGCATTTCCGGCTCCCTTTTCGTTGACTATTTTGCCATCTATAGCAGTTCTCCACGGACCTGTCTCATTGAGCGGAGTCATCAACGGTTTCTCGATTGTCCCCACTCATGGTAGCGTCGACAATGGCTTTCGTTTTTCCATTGACAAAACCGTTTGTATAATTTTCTGGAGGTGCGATTTCCGAGTGAAGGAAAAGGTGTCTACCTTTGCTGTTCGTAAATTATTCGCCAGAAGAAAGCCCACAGTGTTCCCAGCGGGTAAATGTAGCACTGTCCTCGCTTCTCCTCGACCTACTAAGGAGGTAGCCACGCAGAATTGTGATCTCATCTTCAGCGCCAAGGTCGTCAGATCAGCCAGCCCAAAGATCGCCTGTTCCACCTCTCCACTATCACCACTAAGGCTCAGCTTTTATTGGCTCCTGCTGAATCACAGGTCCCAAAGTCTGATGTCCAGACATCCAAAACAGAGCCCCAGGGCAGACGTGATGCAACTTATTGCTCAGCTACCTGCACCATTTTTGTTAACTGGAGACTTCAATGCCCACCATCCCCTTTGGGGCTCTCCAGCATCCTGCCCGAGGGGCTCCTTGTTAGCAGACCTTTTCAACCAGCTCGATCTTGTCTGCCTCAATACTGGCGCCCCTACTTTTCTTTCGGACACATCTCACACCTATTCCCATTTAGACCTCTCTATATGTACTCCCCAACTTGCACGCCGGTTTGAGTGGTATGCACTTTCTGATACATATTCGAACGACCACTTCCCGTGTGTTATCCATCTCCTGCAGCATACCCCCTCTCCGTGCTTCTCTAATTGGACCATCTCCAAGGCAGACTGGGGGCTCTTCTCTTCCAGGGCGACCTTTCAGGATCAAACCTTTACAAGCTGCGATCGTCAGGTCGCACACCTCACGGAAGTCATTCTCGCTGCTGCTGAATATTCCATCCCTCACCCTCCTTCTTCTCCACGTCGCGTACCGGTCCCCTGGTGGACCGCAGCATGTAGAGACGCTTTACGTGCTCGTCGACGTGCTTTACGCACTTTTAAACGCCACCCTACAGTGGCGAATTGTATCAATTATAAACGATTACGTGCTCAGTGTCGTCGTATTATCAAAGAAAGCAAGAAAGCCAGCTGGGCTGCTTTCACAAGCACCTTCAACAGTTTCACTTCTTCTGTTGTCTGGGGTAGCCTGCGCCGGCTATCTGGCACTAAGGTCCACTCACCAGTTTCTGGCTTGAAGGTCGCGAATGACGTCCTTGTGGCCCCTGAGGCTGTCTCCAATGCCTTCGGCCGCTTTTTCGCAGAGGTTTCGAGCTCCGCTCATTACCACCCTGCCTTCCTCCCCCGCAAACAGGCAGAGGAGGCTAGGCCACTTAACTTCCGCTCCTCGAATTGTGAAAGTTATAATGCCCCATTCACCATGCGGGAACTCGAAAACGCACTTGGCCGATCACGGTCCTCTGCTCCAGGGCCAGATTCTATTCATATTCAGATGCTGAAGAACCTTTCTCCTGCGGGTAAAGGCTTCCTTCTTCGTACATACAATCGCATCTGGATTGAGGGACATGTTCCCGCATGCTGGCGCGAGTCTATTGTTGTCCCGATTCCTAAGCCGGGGAAGGACAAGCACTTGCCTTCCAGTTATCGACCTATCTCGCTTACCAGCTGTGTCTGTAAAGTGATGGAGCGAATGGTTAACTCTCGATTGGTTTGGCTGCTCGAGTCTCGACGCCTACTTACCAATGTACAATGTGGATTTCGTAGGCGCCGCTCTGCTGTTGACCATCTGGTTACCTTGTCGACCTTCATTATGAATAACTTCTTGCGGAAGCGCCCGACCGCGGCTGTGTTCTTTGATTTGGAGAAGGCTTACGACACCTGTTGGAAGGCGGGCATCCTCCGCACCATGCATACATGGGGCCTTCGCGGTCGCCTCCCTCTTTTTATTCGTTCCTTTTTAATGGATCGACAGTTCAGGGTACGTGTGGGTTCTGTCCTGTCCGACACCTTTCGCCAGGAGAATGGGGTGCCACAGGGCTCAGTTTTGAGCGTCGCTCTCTTCGCCATCGCGATCAATCCAATAATGGATTGCCTCCCAGCTGATGTATCAGGCTCCCTTTTCGTGGACGATTTTACCATCTATTGCAGCGCGCAGTGTACACGTGTCCTGGAGCGCTGTCTTCAGCGTTCTCTTGACCGTCTTTACTCCTGGAGTGTCGCCAATGGCTTCCGTTTTTCTGCCGAGAAGACGGTCTGTATTAACTTCTGGCGCTACAAAGAGTTTCTCCCACCGTCCTTACGACTCGGTCCCGTTGCTCTCCCAATCGTGGAGACAACCAAATTTTTAGGCCTTACATTTGACAGGAAACTTAGCTGGTCTCCACATGTGTCATATTTGGCCGCCCGTTGTACCCGTTCTTTAAATGTCCTCCGTGTTCTCAGTGGTCTGTCGTGGGGAGCGGATCGAACCGTCCTACTTCGTCTATATCGGTCGATCGTCCGCTCCAAGCTGGATTATGGGAGCTTCGTATACTCTTCTGCACGGCCATCCATCTTACGCCGCCTCAACTCCATACAATATCGGGGTTTACGACTTGCGATCGAAGCATTTTATACCAGTCCCGTAGAGAGTCTTCATGCTGACGCTGGCGAATTGCCACTCACCTACCGGCGCGATATACTGCTTTGTCGGTATGCCTGTCGGCTACTGTCAATGCCCGACCATCCGTCTTATCGTTCCTTTTTTGACGACTCTCTTGACCGTCAATACAGGTTGTATGTCTCTGCCCTGCTACCCCCTGGCGTTCGCTTTCGTCGCCTCCTTCAACACCTTACTTTTTCCCTCCCTGCAACCTTTCGAGTGGGCGAGAGCCGCACGCCACCTTGGCTCCAGGCTCAGGTCCGCGTTCACCTTGACCTCAGCTCGCTCCCAAAAGAGGTCACTCCCGGTTCGGTCTATCACTCCCGTTTTTTGGAACTTCGTTCGAAGTTCATCGACATGACTTTCATTTATACAGATGGCTCTAAGACCAATGACGGGGTCAGGTGTTCCTTTATTGTCGAGGCACAAATTTTCAAATACCGGCTCCACGGCCATTGTTCGGTCTTCACAGCTGAGCTCTTTGCCCTCTACCAGGCTGTTCTTTACATCTGCCGCCACCGACATTCTGCTTATGTCATCTGCTCAGATTCCCTGAGCGCCATCCAGAGCCTCAGTGATCCGTACCCGGTTCACCCTTTCGTACACCGGATCCAACGCTCTCTTCAGCAGCTGGTGGACGTCGGTTCACCAGTTAGCTTTATGTGGGTTCCAGGCCATGTCGGTATCCCTGGGAACGAAGCTGCAGATGCCGCGGCCAAGACTGCGGTCCTCCAGCCTCGAACAGCTTCTTGTTGCGTCCCTTCGTCCGATTTTAGCAGGGTGATTTGTCGGCGCATCTTATCTCTGTGGCATGCCGATTGGGCTGCACTTACCGACAACAAGCTTCGGGCCTTAAAACCTCTTCCCGTGGCTTGGACGTCCTCCTCACGCCCTTCTCGGCGGGAGGAGGTCGTTTTAGCCCGGTTAAGAATTGGACACTGCCGGTTCAGCCATCGCCATCTGCTGACGGCTGCGCCGGCGCCGTTCTGCCCATGTGGGCACTTGCTGACGGTTAGACACATTATAATGTCCTGTCCAGATCTTAACACACTGCGCCTCGATCTTAACCTGCCAAATACTTTCGATGCCATTTTAGCGGATGACCCACGAGCAGCTGCTCGTGTTCTTCGTTTTATCAATTTGACACACCTCGCTAAGGACATTTGATGATGCTGTTTTTTAATCCTATGCCTGTCCGTCTGTCTTTTATCGTGTTTTCCCTTTTAGTTGTTGTGGTCAACTTGTGCCTCGCGGTGCATTCTTAGAGTAGTCAGGGCGCTAATGACCATTGAAGTTGTGCGCCCTAAACCACAAAAAAAAAAAAAAAAAAAAAAAAAAAAAAAAACAGAGCCTACTCGCGAAGATTTTTTATGTACCCAGACATCACAACAATCGACTATTCCCTCATCTCAGTCCTGCTTCCAAGCACGCTCATAAGGAAGAAAGTTTCCTCTCCTTCTCTACCACAGCGTCTCTCTTCTACAGCGCCACCCAGCAGTAGCCGCCCTCGACCATCTTCTGTGTCGCCAAGACACTGCTGGAGGCTGATCAACCAGCAGATAACTGGTAGGAAGAGCTGCCCCTGAACAAGCTATGGATCACGATCTTCTGCCTTTGGGTGAATACCCTTCCACGCTGTCAGCTGCTGGCTCTCAGCAGTCGTTGAGTTGACAGCAACTGTGGTGGGATTTTCCGTTTTCTGTCCATCCTATGTCAATTAAACATTGGAATATCCGCGGAATTCGCTCCAATCGGGATGAATCCTACGATGCTACTCTGTCGTCTTCTGTCTTCAGGAAACAAAGGTACATCCACTTGATCGCTTTGTCTTCGCTCGTTTCCCATCAGTCTGGTTTGATCTCCCCTCTGTTGATGGCACCCTGGGCACATGAGGGACTTAAGATTCTTCTCCATGATACTATCCATTATCACCCAATCCCCTTAAACCGTTCCTTCCAAGGTGTCGCGGTATATCATTCCCGTTCTGGATACATATTCTCTTTGTACCATACACTTTCCATCGTCCACACCAATGGCAAGAGCCGATCTCCTTCATTTCCTTGGTCAGCTCCCCCCCCCCCACCCCCCACCCCCCCATTTGCTGGTTGGGGACTTGAAGGCCCACCACCCGCTTTCGGGATCTCTGCATCCTTGTCAGGGAGGCTCACTACTGATTGACCTCTTCCACCAAGCGGATCTTCGTTGCCTCAACACTGGAAACCTACATTTCTGTCAGCCTCCACGTCAACCTTCCCTCATTTTGACCTTTGGTTGGTACTGTTAAGCTAGTTTGGGGCTTCGAATGGTTCGCTCTTGCTGATACACATTCGAGTCACCATTTTCCATGTGTCCTTCGATTAGTCACAACTGCCATCTAGACGTCCAAGACGTTATTATGTTAAGACGCTATTATATTAATAGCTGGAGTCACGGTGAGAAGACAAGACGGAGACGCAAGACCACCAAGAACGCGGACACAACCGCGGCACTGCGTTGCCGCCGCCCCCCCCCCCTCCCCGCCACCGACGGATCCGGGGTGGTCGATGACGTGGCTGTTCCTCCAGACAGTCAGCGAGGCGGATGCCAGGATCCGCGCCTCCGCCGACTAAGAAATTGCTGCCCTCAAAGCCGTAATGGCGGAAGAGAGGGCAACACTTCAAGCCGAACTAGCCGAGGCTCGGCAGCTGGTGCATAGTCTCCGTGATGCACTGGCCAGTCAGCCCAACCCAGTGGAGAAGAACGATGCCGACACGCAGACTGCCGCGTCCCTGGAGTCTGTAGTAATACAGGAAGCCACAGGGGTGGTAACACAAGACACAGTCGTACAGACAACTGTCGCAGCGAAGACCAAGGCAACCCAGGTCGTCATGGAGGAAGCTCTTTGCCCCCTCTCAAAGACGCAGCTGCAGAAGATAGTGTCCATTCACTTGGACACTCTCAGGTCCCACAATGCCCGCCCTCCTCTCACTCCTGTAGAGTGGGAAGCTCTCGTTGTCTCGATAGAACAAGCCGAGAACGCAAGCAAAGAACAAGGGGCGAGGACCGCTGAAGAAGCCGAAGCCGCCAGCTGGGAGGACGTGACAGATCCCAAAGTGTGACAAGTAGACACATACAAGAAGGCAAGAAGAAACACCCAGACGCCAGTTCGACTTAGAAGACTCTCCTCCTTACCGCCCCCGACACCCATCATCGACTCGACCTGTCAGTCGATGACTGGCAGTCCTAGGCGTCAACAGGGCCAGTCAAATAAAAGCCCCTAGCAGAGGCATCGCTGTTATTCATGTAACCTACCGCCTGTCCCTCACCGGCAATCATCAGTACTTACTACGCGCAACTATACCAGTTATTCCCAAACGCCCCAGCGTACTTCAATCCATCATAAGAGGAGTAAATGTCTAACGACAACGCTCCTGCTTACCTTCCTCCAGAAGAGTAATTAAAGTGCGAAGAGAGAGAGAGAGATCTCAAAAGGTCTCTGGAACCCCATAGCTTCATGCAGTGTTCCAACTAACAAAATAGTTACGTCATTTCTAAAAAGAAAGTTGATTGATGAAACAGGGCAGAGACTCCAAATATTTGTGATATTGTGTAATACGAAAATAATGGAAACGTTACCCTACCTAACATGACTGTCAGAGTAGTGAGTCGGTTGGCAAAAACGGCTTATTCCAAATATACAAAGAAATAATGTTTGAGTGCTTCATGAGACAGCTGTGGAGTCGTTCTAAAATGTGCTTCCAGACCTGCTGCAGACTGAGCATTATCGATGTTGTTTAGTCGTCAAAGTTGCGGCCTCTTGTATTCCCGCGCCGGCCTCTCCTGAACTGACTAGAGTGCAGCGCCGAATGTGGCGCCGCCTACTTGCAACGGTGGCTTAGCGGACACATCGCTGCAGCTGCTGTTTGGACGCAGTCTGCAACCTGGGAGGGGATGCCTCATTTATTTATACTGATGGCTCAAAAACATCTTTAGGTGTTGAGAGTGCCTATATTGCTGGCGACATCCCAAATCGATTTCGGCTTCCCGACCAGTGTTCGGTTTATACTGCGGAGCTTTATTCTGTTCTCCATGCTGTCCAATACATCCGTCGCCGTCAGCGGATACAGTATGTTATCTGTTTAGATTCTCACAGCTCTCTCCTCAGTCTCAAAGCTCTCTATCCGGTCCACCGTATTCAGGACTGCCTCCACTTGCTCCACTTGGGGGCGTCTCTGTGGCGTTCCTCTGGCTCCCAGGACACGTTGGTATCTGTGGAAATGAGGCGGCCGATATAGCGGCCAAGGCAGCAGTCTCCCTTCTTCGGCCAGCTATTCGCATGGTTCCTTTGGCCGATCTACGGAATGTTTTATGTCGTCGTGTTGCCTTATGGCACGCACATTGGTCGACACTTCCCAATAATAAATTGCGGGACGTGAAAGCTCTTCCCCGTGCTTGGACCTCTTCCTCCCGAACGCGTCGTCGGGAGGAGGTAATTTTAACTAGAGTCCGGATAGGGGACTGTCTTTTTAGCCATCGACATCTTTTAAGTGGCGATCCTCCCCCACTCTGTCCCCACTGCTCTCAGCTGTGGACGGTAAGACACCTTTTACTTGAGTGCCCCTATTTTACTCCGTTGCGCGCCCGTCTACAGCTATCGCCTGATATATCTTCCATTTTAGCAGATGACACGCGCTCAGCCGATCGCGTTCTCGAGTTTATTAGTGCCAGTGAGATGACGTCAGTCATTTGAAGCTCTTTTTGGGGACAACCAACCCCCTTCTATAGTGGTTTTTAAAGCTTTCCTTCTGTTTTTAGTTTCTCCAATTTTTTGAGTTTTTTTCCCATTGCTGCTGGTTTCCAGTTTCGTTTTATTTTTACCTTTTCCTAAGTCACAGACCGGGCGCTAATGACCGTAGCAGTTTTGCGCCCTAAAACCATAACAAAAAAAACTTGAGAGGGTTCACTTCACCTCTCCCTCACTGCAGCAAGCCGTCCGCAACACTGATACAGCTCGGTGACATTGGCGGTCACCATCACACTTGCCACTGGTGTCCTAGATAGTACCCCTGCAAAAGAAAGTTTGTTGCTGTTTGAATTTGTCGCGCGGCTCTAAACAATGTGGTTTATGGATCTGTCACGTAAAGAGGGACGATGTTACCATGAAGCAAGTAATGTTGACAGTGCTATAGATGCTAGAAGTTCCTGTGGAAGAACACATTTTGATAACTGAATGGCGTTGAGTTGTAATGTGTTCATTTGGTAAATTACAGCATTACCCGTATGCCTTGCAGAATGGTTATCCAGGGATTTACTCTGTAAACTGAGTAAGTGGCTATGGACTTTTCGGTTAAAATTTTTGTGTCGCAAAGGAAGTGCATTCTCAAAATCATTAACATCATGAGCTAGCTTGCAAACCTAAGTAATAAATTTATATAAGAGTTTGTTCTGATTGGAAGTAAGTGTTTGATATTCTGCATTGTTGCAATTGTGTGAGAAATAATTTTAATTAAGCATTCTGAAACTTTGTCTCATTGTTGATGTTATTGTGTGAGAAATTATCTGAAATATTTTCAAATTTATTATTGTGTGAGGGATCATTACAATAAACTTTCTGAGAATGTGGACACTTTAAAATTCCAATACAGATATTGTTAGTGGTAATTTTAAGAACGATCTTAATGAAGACAGTGTCTTGAAAGGAGGATACAAGATGAACATCAACATAAGCAAACCTAGGATAATGGAATGTAGTCGAATTAAGTCGGGCGATGCTGAGGGAATTAGATTAGGTAATGAGACAAGCTAGATGAGTTTTGCTATTTGGGGAGCAAAATAACTGATAATGGTCGAAGTAGAGAGGATATAAAATGTAGCCTGGCAATGGCAAGAAAAGCTTTTCTGAAGAAGAGAAATTTAACATCGAGTATAGATTTGTCAGGAAGTCGTTTCTGAAAGTATTTGTATGGAGTGTAGCCATGGATGGAAGTGAAAAATGGACGATAAATAATTTGGACAAGAAGAGAATAGAAGCTTTCGAAATGTGATGCTACAGAAGAATGCTGAAGATTAGATGGGTAGATTACGCAATTAAAGAGGTATTCAATAGAATTGGGGAGAAGAAAAAATTTGTGGCACAACTTGACTGTGAGGAGCGATCGGTTTGTAGGACACTTTCTGAGGCATCAAGGGATCACCAGTTCAGTACTGGAGGGCAGCATGGAGAGTAAAAATCGTAGAGGGAGACAGAGATAAATACACTAAGCAGATTTAGAAGGCTGTAGGTTGCGGTAGGCACTGGGAGATGAAGTAGCTTGCACAGGATAGAGTAGCATGGAGAGATGCATCAAACCAGTCTCTGAACTGAAGACCACAACAATATCTTAACGAAGTGCTTGTCGGTTTCCAATTCTGTAAAAAATTGATGTCTTAAATGAATGTCGCAACCACTTCATCCTAGCCCTTCCACTCACTGAAACTGTAAGATTTGTCTTCAGTCCAAAGACTAGTTTAATGCACCACTCCAAGCTAGACTAGACTGTGCAAGACCCTTCATGTCTGAATAGCTACTGCAGCCTATATCCATTTGAACCTGCTTACTGCATCCATGGCCGGGTTTCCAATTTCAGTTTTAGCGCCCTCGCCCCCAAACGTCTTGCAGTTACCAAATTTAGTTGTCCATGATGCATCTTGATGTGTCCTGTAAACCGAACCCCTAAAGTCAGCTCTCCAGCGGGCTCACAGTTCATGTGTGGCACACAAAGGTACCAAACTATTGCAGCCAAGTCTTCCTTCCTGGGCTGCAGTTCCCTCTCCATCCTGCCTCCTTCGTTACTGCCTCTTTCCTCCCTTCTCTCGGTGTTTTATTTATGTCGACGAGGCTGTCCACCAGGTTCTGTGTGTTACTTGCTATTTTTCTCATCTTGCCTGTTCTTTCATCCTTTCCAGCGTTTTTGGTCCTCTCTTGGAGTTTGATGTCTACTTCTAAATTTCCAGTCTTTAGTGTGGGCCATTTGGGGAAGAACTTCCCCCTTACTGTCTTCGGCGTGGTTTTCTCTCCCTCCCCCCTCCCCCTTCCTTCCAGTCTTCATTCCCCACTGCGGCCCCCCCCCCCCTGTCCGCTAGGTCACCAGCACATGTAGTCATTTCGTGTGGTGAGGCTGGTATATACCCCATCTGGCTGAGCCCCCTGACAACAGAGATCAAACTACTGTTACCTGACCTGTTCCATCCCCATGTGTGCCAAGGAGTGGTTGCTGTCATCCTGAAGCATCAGATCTCTCAGCATTGTCCACTGTGCCAGATGGCAGTTTCTGCGGCTGGGTGGCGCCCATGGGGAGAGCTCTTGATCGGAGAGGGTGATAACAGGGCGATGCTTGGTGTATCTAGCATATCAAGGTGCAAAACTCTGGCCGTTCTCAAAGAGTCATCCCTCTGAGTGGTAAAGGATTATTGAATGTTGCTTCGTATGATCCTCCAGCCTTCCATTCCCTGGCTACACTCTGGGAGGAGGACCAGGCTTGCAGTCTTAGGACTAAACACTTCCTCCACTACCTGGTCTTTATAGGGATTGATGGGGACACATTCACCACCTAAAGCCGTTATTTTTTGTGGAGAGCATCGAGGAAACGTTTGGCGAAATGAGTCTTCCAATAAGATGCAGTCGGGCGTGAAACCGCATTTCGCGCCACGCATGAAGGGCATCTCACTTCTGTACAAGGCTACACTTAGGAGGAATACATTCAGGAAATACTTCCTGACCCTTAAATTTGTATTAAATCTTCACGAACTACTCTTCAAAAAACTCTTTTGTTATTATAGACAGTTTGCATTTGTTATTTCTGCTCTGGCAAAATTTATCTGCTACTTTGTCTTTTGTTTCATAATCTACTCGTAATTTCCTCACATCTCCCGATTTCATTTGACTACATTCCATTATCTACGTTTTATTTGCGCTGGTGTTCACCAATTGTAATAAAAATAAACCACTTTATTGCCACGATAAAAAGATGTAACATTCTCAGCGACTACCAACAGAATTTAATTTACTAGCGACTTTTTTTCTTTTTATTTTTTAAGCAAGGCAACTGATGGTAGAATTTACAAAACCTGTAAAATGAGATTTAAGTACAATTTTAAGGAAAGAACGTTCAGAAAAAAATTGACATTTTGGCATTAAACACAAGCCTTAACGTAGAAGTTTAGTGAGGTAAACGTTCCGACGTTTAGTAATAAATTCCAAATTTAAGCTTTAGATCCCCTCAGGGGACTCGGCATTTATGTGCTGGGTACGGGCTTGGCGAACCCGGGGTCCCCGAGCTGGGGACTGGTGTGCGCCGCCAGTCCTCTGACACCGTAAGCTCTGGGCATGCTTCAGCGACCACCGTGTGGCGCAACGGTGGAACGTTGTGTGTCGCAGGGACCGGGATCTTGGCTTGATTGCCTGGATCGCGAGGATGGTACATACCTCTATAAAAAACCCTTCAATCTTAAGGTGTGCTGCGCGCCGATAAGATGCATGGCTGTTGAGGTGGAACAGTCGCTAGCGGGCGACCTCTGAGGAACCTGCCGCACCTCAGTTATATAAGGCTTACCCAGGCATGCGGGGCTCTGTCTGGGCTGACGTTTCGTTCCCTAGCTGCTCGTGGGACGCACATGGCAACCACGTATTTCCCTTCACCAACTTCGCAATCAGTCAAGCGCATGAGGGAGGCTAGTCCTCCAGATATACAGATGGAAAAGAGTAACAGGGCTCATGGAGTCGTAAATGACAATGTTTTCATCGTAATTAAGAGGAAGGAGGGCTCATTTGAAAAAGTGTCTCCTTTCTACATACGTAAAGGTTTAGAAGGACTCGCAGGTGCACTGAAATCTATCAAACGCCTGAGGAATGGTACCCTGTTAGTTGAGACTACTAGGGCAAAGCAAGTGGAGCTGCTTAGAAAGTCACCCAAGTTAGGCAAGTATGATATTACTGTCGAGTTGCACAATTCCCTCAACTCCAGTAAAGGCGTTGTCACCTGCCGTGATTTAATGGATATCTATGTCGACGAGCTGAAGCAAGAATGGGCAACACGGGGGATTGTAGACGTGGAACAAAGGACACGTAGGAATAATGGAGATATTGAGAAATCTGCCACCTTCATTGTGACTTTCAATTCGCCTGTCTTACCTGAATACGTTCTGGCTGGTTTCCTCCGACTTAGGGTTCGGCCTTATGTACCTAACCCTATGTGCTGTTTCAAATGTCAGCGGTTTGGCCATACGACAATGAGTTGTGGCGGTGAACCAACCTGCAGTATATGTGGCAAGGCAGCTCATGAAGCTGGGACCAACTGCACATCTCCAGCGCTGTGTATCAACTGCTCTGAAATTTGGAAGACAGGCGACTTTCCTAGTTCGTGGAAAGAATCGATTTTAATTCCCCTTTTAAAACCAGGGAAGGATCGGACCGAACCCAGAGGCTACCGTAGCATTAGTCTCACGAGCTGCGTCGGAAAGACATTTGAGCGTATGGTCAATAGGCGCCTGGTGTGGGTTCTCGAATCCAGATCCTTACTTACCCGCTGCCAGTGTGGGTTCAGGAGGTATCATTCCACCCTAGATAACCTGATCCTACTCGAAACAGCGATACAGGATGCTTTCCTACGTAAGCAACACCTTATCGGGGTTTTCTTCGACCTGGAGAAGGCGTACGATACTACCTGGAGGCATACCATTTTGCGGCAGCTTCATGAGTGGAGTTTCCGTGGGCGTTTACCCACACTCATCAGATCCTTTCTGTCGGACAGGTATTTTAAGTATAAGGTTGGGAATGTCCTGTCTGACCGTTTTAAGCAGGAGAACGGTGTCCCTCAAGGAAGTGTCCTCAGTGTGACAGCTTTCGCAATTGCCATCAATAGTATTGCGTCCACAGTACGACGGCCCGTGCAGTGCTCCTTGTTTGTGGACGATTTCTCCATTTTCTGTGCGTCTTCCTCCCTCACAGCTGCTACACGCCAATTACAGCTGACACTCGTGCGATTGGAGGAATGGTCTAAGACCACAGGCTTTAAATTCTCTTTGGAGAAGACCGTTTGTGTAGATTTTAACTGTTCCCGTTCTCTTTTTAATCTCCCTGTTTTAACACTAGGAGACACTGTTCTCCCCTTTATGGAAAAAGTGAAATATCTCGGTCTTATTTTTGACGAGAAGCTCACATGGTTGCCACACTTAAAGGATCTAAAGGCCCGCTGTTTCAAGGCTTTAAACGTCCTTACATGCGTCAGTCATAGATCCTGGGGCGCTGACAGGGCACGTCTGCTCCAACTTTATAAGGCCTTTGTGCGACCTCGACTGGAATACGGATGTCAAGCTTATGGCTCTGCAAGACCTTCCTACCTCAAAATGTTGGATGTGATTCACCATGAGGGTATTAGGCTTTCAACGGGGGCTTATCGCACGAGTCCAGTTGCTCGTCTGTGTGTCTAGGCGGGTGAGCCTCCGCTGTCCATTCGGCGTCTTCTCCTCGTGGTACGGCACGCGTACAGGGCCAAGTCCACTCCTCTTTCATTGGCGTCCGACACCTTTTCCCGGCCGGCACTGGCACGTCTCTTCCGCCACCGTCCGGCGGCATCAAAGCCGTTTGGCATCCGTGCAAAGGAGAGTCTCGAGTCAGTACACCTGGAGGGCATTAAGGTCCTCCACCAAGGATGGAGTAGGGGATCTCCCTGGCGACTACAAAGGCCAAGATTACTTCTTGATCTGGCTGCTTACAGGAAGTATTGTACCCCGGACCACCTTTTTAAAATTAAACTTACTGAGATTTTAGAACGCCATTCCGATTTTATTACTGTTTACACGGATGGATCTACACAGGGGGATTTTATGGGCTGCTCTGCTGTGTTTCCCGATACTGTCCATCGGATAGGGCTCCCAGAGCAGTTCTGTTTACTATGCAGAACTGTTTGCCGTTCTGCAAGCATTAGAGCATATGCGCCGCCATCGTGGCACGAAATTCATCATCTGCTCCGATTCCCAAAGTGCTCTGCACGCCCTTGAACAGATGTACCCAGCAGATCGGATGGTGCAAGAGGTGCAGGACGCACTCCTGCTCTTGCAACAGCAGGGTAAGGATGTGATTTTCTGCTGGGTTCCAGGGCACATAGGGATTCCTGGAAATGAACTTGCAGATGCGGCTGCCAAGGAGGCTTGCTCCATCCCACCTCCTGATCGCTGTTCCGTCCCCCTGCAGGCCATTACGTCTTTCGTGACTCGGAAGGTCATGCGTTGGTGGGAGGCTCCGTGGCTGGACGTGAGGGATAATAAGTTGCGAGCGGTGAAGGATTCTGTCCGACCGTGGCTCACCTCCTTCCGACAACGACGCGCTGAGGAAGTAGCCCTTACACGGCTTAGAATAGGACATTGTCCTTTGACACATGGTTTTCTGTTACGTCGTGAGGAGCCACCAACGTGTCAGACCTGTGGGACACAATTGTCGATACGGCATATTTTAACTGAGTGTGTTTTATATGCGGGTTTGAGGGAAGATTTCAGTTTCCCACCAGACCTACCCTCTCTTTTAACTAATAATGAGACGAGTGTCGCTAGAGTTTTACGTTTTTGTGTGATGTCTGGCCTTCTTCCCAAAATATTGGGATTGAAGTCTTAATGTGCTGTCCAGTGGTTTGGTCACCCATTATTTGTAAGTTGTCACTCAGCCACCGTTACTTATTTTTCCCTGTTTGTACTGCTATTTTATTTTTAGTTTTATCTCCCTGTTTTGTTGTGCTGTGTCCAATCTTGCAATTTGAACAATACCAATTCTCTCACAATTCGGCTCTGAATTGAACTTTTGGGAACGGGCGCTGATAACCTCGCTGTTGTGCGCCCTAAAACACTAATGATCATCATAAGCTTTAGAAACCTACATAAGTAATTAGCAGACCATTAATATCCGACATCCAAAGGCAAGTAAAATATATTGCAATCCCTAAATTAAAAATCAGTTGACTCTGCAGACAACATATCCGTGTAGGCTCAAGACAACTGCTTTCTTTTTGATTAACAACCAACACTCAACCTGGTTGGCACAGTGGACTCGCATTCGGGAGGACGACGGTTCAATCCCGTCTCCGGCCATCCTGATTTAGGTTTTCCGTGATTTCCCTAAATCGCTTCAGGCAAATGCCGGGACGGTTCCTTTGAAAGGGCTCGGCCGATTTCCTTCCCCATCCTTCTCTCACTCGAGCTTGTGCTCAGTCTCTAATGACCTCGTTGTCGACGGGACGTTAAACACTAATATCCTCCTCCTCCTCCTCCTCCTCCTCCTCCTCCTCAACCTGGTTGGCCAGATGAGTTTTTAGGCTCTCTAGTACTGTTAGCAAAGAGGGCAACCATTTTAGGACTGATCATTTCTTCTACTCAATCACAATCTAAACCACGTGTGAACTTAAGGAATTCTGTAACACACAAATCACCAGTTAAAATTTTAGAAAGAAAATAGACACTGTAGACATTCTGGAAAAAGCGAGAGCTGAAATCACTTCATGTACTGCTTACTTTAGATAAGGTGTGTTAGCTGGTCAAACTCAGGGAAGAGGCTTCCACAACAGTTTAATAACAAAAATACACAGTAAAACGTCTTCACAGGGAACGCTTCAGAAGTACAATGTCTGCCTTACCGAGGATTATGGATAGCTAGGATGGCAGGTAAGAAAATAGCCCGGTTCGCACGAAAAATGTAACGGTTGTAACTGTATTTGAATGCTCAGCGTGGTTTCCGGAGAGTAGGAGCGCAAGTCAAAAACACAGCTCAGTAGCTACAACCGATTGAGCATATCTACCAGTCGCCCTTGTGTTCAGTCCTTTGTAAGTAGCTGACAGGAAATCAGCCCAGCGCCGTAGTGGACACAGTCTTCTTTCGAATGATCTAAATCCAAGTAAGTGACTAATCATGAGTAGTCATATAAATGGAGCCGTTATCACAAGTTTTGACAGCCACTGGGCACTGTATAGCGTTTGCAGAATTTGAAACAGAGTTCATTAAGTTGTTGTCATCTTCGGAACAAATTAGGTTACGAAGGAGTATCATAAAAGCTCCTCCACTAGCAGCAACACGATTCCTATCTTATCTGCAGTATCTTTAGATTTAAAAACGGAGTTACCATCTAGACCATCCGTACTGCAATGACGAGCTGATTCAATATTTCATTAACAGAGCGCCAAAAGAACACAAAGGTCTTTCCTCTGTGTTGGCAACTATCCCTGGGTGCATTTAAGCTAGTCTAATGGATCTAGGTGAGTAGTGAGTATATATGGGAAGACAAGAGAATGAGGTCTGCATCAGCGCGAAAGCTGTACGGAAACTGACGAGACGATGAGTAGACGAGTGGTAATGTCAGGCAAAGCAGCAACAGCAGCTGTCCTCAAAATCAGAAGTAAAACTGTTGCAATCACACGCCATCGGATTATAGCAGATTCCATGTTTGTGAGAGGTCATACAAGGACCTACAGAGGACAGATCGCAGTGCAGTTGCCATCAGTGAGGCTTGTTGGTGGGTCTTGACAACACTATTGTATCTTTGTCTCAAAAGTACGAAGAAGATACGGTAACAAAATATGCGATCGTACTTCCAAAATTCTTATTTTGTTGTATCACCTTGGTTTTTCGTTTTTTAATGTCAAGTCCGTACGTTTTGTAACGGAAGTTTCCTGTCGAAATACTGAATTTTCTTGTAGGGGAAACCATTATTTTCAGTCCCTCAATGTCTAGTTCTGAAGGGCGTAGCAAATCGTAGCGTTTCACAAGAAGTGACCTTTTGTGTGTGGCGTGAGGAAGAGTAATGGGTCACAGAACCAATGCAGATGTCAGTTTCCGATCTGACAACCGCTGCAAAGACTACCCTCTGGTATTTGTCGAGTTGATTTTAAAATTTTCTGGGCGCCAGTTTTTGCCAGGAAAGCAATGAGGGATCTGGACCTGATAATATTCTGCTCTATACTACCAGCCGGAGAAAATGCAATATCCTCAAGGACAGTCATTGTAGGAGTATATGACAAGAAATTCCGACCAAATGGAACCTGCATGTCACAGTAAAGTATTTCCAAACAGTCGCATCAGTACGCTATGTACCCACTCTGGCGGCAACACAATCGTGTTTTCTCACATTGAAGTGATTATAAATACGTCGGACGACATACTGTGATAGA